>NW_027286985.1:16864968-18282468 GCF_022747635.1 Hetaerina americana | reverse complement strand
TCTTCAGCACCACATTCAGTTTCAATATGACATTCTATGATTCTGTCTTGCCTGGTTGGCCAGCATAACCTTCTTGCACTCTGAGCTCCCATCTCTTCCTAGGTATAATGTGTCTTGGTCTTGTGTTCTCTTAACTCATGGGAAACTGTTTCCACACCTCCCACATGGGTGCCCGCAGGGGTGTTCTATGGAGGCTTGCACCACCTTTTCTCATAGAACATCTTCCTTGTTCAGATGATTTCAATTTCTTGGCAGTTATAAATGGCAATCCCAGTAGCAATTCCTTCAGGTTCAGGTTTGTCCTTTAGGTGTTCCTCCTCCTCTCTACATTGCCTCTGCTCATATGTGCATCTAAATAACTTCCTCTTGTGTTTTGCCCCACTTTTGGTGTAGTTATTCTTCATGAAGTATCCCTGTTCATTGCCCTGGAAGGACTGACCCCCTCCACCAACATGCTGCTGTTTGTTTCTTGCCCTTCTTGTGTGACTTCCTGGCAGTATGGAAAAGTGCAAGATACCTAAGTCATAGGATGTTGCCATTATCATCCAAGGTTACCACATTAAGATCAGAGGGCATTAGGATTGCTGAGATTCCCAGCTAGATGTCCTCCCCCACTTCTCATCAACCAGAATCCACTTGTTTGAACCTTTATACCACCTATCTGATTATTTTTTTTCACTGACAGAGTCTGAAACTGAACCTGGATTAGTGCATTTTGCTTATGCCATCTGCCTGATCATTGCTCAAAATTTTGACAATATTGCTAGCGTCACTGAATATTGAGGATTATGCTTCTTCTTCTATGATGAAATACTCTTCTCTCCTTCAGCCTTCAGATTCTGCCAAAGAACATAGCATTCCCTTAAGCTTAAATATTAGGGGGTGTTTCCAAAGGTTAAAATAAATGCAAAATCTAAAGAGCAACTGAGAAACCTTTGAATCAAACTTGCTAATTTTATTATTATGAATTTGGAACCATTTTAAGCATCAAATTTGCTTTGATACATTCCATAATTTATTTCGGCAAAAATTAATTACCTAATTCTTATGCCTGTCTCCAAAATATATCCTAATAAGCCTCTAATTTTACTTTTGATTTTCTTGACTTTCCCATGCATACATCTTGATGATGGAATTGGACATGAAAAATTAACGTCTGCCCACCTCTTGACATATCCGAAACCTTAACTAGTGACCATGAGTTTTATTCTACTTTGCATCAGGATTGAAATGTACATGCTATTATTGATGTTTTGAAAAAGGATAAGGCGGTTGTTTGTGATCACATTGTCACATGCCAGTCCATGTGGTAACAGAGAGAAGTGATGGAGGGAGCCTACTTAGTTTCAATTGACTGGTTGAGGGGTGAAATAGTATGGTGGGATAGTAGCAAGTGTGGCCGATATTCGAGGATAAGGTGAAAATTTCTCAGCCTGACATAGAGATGGTGTTCCAATTAGCGAAAATTTATGATTCCTGCCTGAGTGCATGTGTCATTAGTTTGTTAGACAAATTTCAACTTGTTCTTTCCAGTAGTTAGGTTAAATGTATTGTTGGAGTAGATGTCTTTCATGTTTCCCATTCAAATGGAAAAACTTGAATTTCTTGCGGTCATAAAATTCTTTATTTTGGATGGCTTAACTCCTGAGGAAAGTCATCCAAAGTTGATAAAAGTGTACATGGACTTGGTTCCTTCAATGTCAACCATTAAAAAGGGGCAGCTGAATTTAAACGTGCTCATACATCCCTTAGAAGATGACCCATATGAAGGATGGCCTAAAACCACAACCACACCAGAAACCATCCAAAAGGTGCACAATATCGTGTTGAATGATAGTATAGTGAAGATGTTGAGATAGCTTAGACCATGGGGATATCAGAAGAAAGAGTGCAAAACATCTTGCACAAAGAATTACGGTGACAAAAGCTCTGCGCCAAGTGGGTGCTGCCTTTGCAAAATGCCGATAAAAAGCATATGCGCAAATGATTTTCACAGCAATATTTGAACCAATTCAAGAGGGAATCGACCAGTTTTGTACTGGGATTTGTCACCATGGTTGAGACATGGGTCCACCACTGCATGCCAGAAATGAAACAGCAGTCAAAACAGTGGCTGGAAGGTGGTGGTTCAGGAACAAAGAAAGCAAAGTCGATCGTATTTGCCGGAAAGGTCATGGCCAGTGTGTGTTGGGATTTAAAATGATCCTGTTAATTAATTACTCTGAAAAAATCAGAACAATTACAGGTGAGTGTTACTCCAAACTTCTTGACCAGCTGGATGCCAAAATTCGTGGAAAAGGCCTTGTGGAAGAAGGAAAAAAAAACATCTTTCAACAGGACAACACCCCTGCTCACAAAGGTGCATTGGCGATGGAAAAAATATGGGATCTGGGGTATGATTTCCTCAGCCATCCTCCTCTTCTCCTGAATTAGCATCATCGAACTTCCCTCTGTTCCCAAACTTGAAGAAATTTGTTTCTGATGAGCACTGTGCATCAAATGAAAAAGTTGAGTGTGTCATAGTTGGATATTTTCATAGCCTTCCAGGCTCTGACTTCCGGGAAGGAATACTGATGTTGGAGAAACACTGGGCCAAGTGTGTTGAAGTCAAGGGAGATTATGTAGGAAAATAAAATAATTTTTTAAGTAAAAATCACAGTCTTTCATTGTCAGGCGGAGAACTTTTCACTTTACCTTTGTAGAAGTTGGAAATGAGATGAAATCCCAACAACCTTCCCCAAATTGGCTCTATTTTCCTTGTAATATTCTGTTGTCAACCCTCTTCCTAGGAAGACCTATCTTCACATTTTTTCACCACTATGTTTGTCATTTTTTTCTCCCAGAGTTATCCCAAGAAATACTTCCCTTTCTCCAGTAACCCATCTTTTCCCCAACCATATCCAACTACCCAATTTCTCTCTTCCCAGACTCTCCAGATGCCCTTCTCTTAGATCATCTGAAATATATTACGAATAGGAATGATGACAAAAATGTGAAATACAGTGAAGCACCAACTTGGAGCTATCCCACGGTGTTGAGATCAGGTTTTAACATGATACTGAGTCCATATTGTGGTTAAAGTAAAAATTTTGAATCTGATTAGGAAAATGTGATAATATTGTTGGCAAAATTGATTATATAAAATTGACAACACCCCTATTTGATTTTATATAGTTGGCTGGAAAAAATATTTTGACCCATATGTAAATAAGTATTAAAATGGGGGCATCATATGAATATCTGTACTATAAATATTTACTTCCCACTATTTAGCCCTGTATTTTCATGGTTATGCATAAAACTGCTGATATTTTTCAAAATTTACTTCTTGATATTCCATCCCCTAAATATTGCTAGCGTAAGAAAAATCACTGGGAGAACGTGTTAATCTTCAGCTTAGTGACTTCCTGCCAGCACCTATTCATCCAGCTCATCTCCGTACATATTTCTATTTAATTGGACGAATAATAAAAATCCACTTTGACCATGACTGAGTGAAAAGACAGGGCAAATAAATAGTATACTACATGTGCTCTCTCTCTCATAACGGAGTGATTCTTATTGGGAATACCACATTTGATGTAGTTTTTATTCTTATAGTTGCTTGATCGGCCAATAGATGCTGAAGTCATGCTGGGAGTGTGGTGTTTATTTAAGTTTAGCATTAACATCTGATGGCTGTGCATTTTTTTGCTGGAAGTATTTACCAAGCACTACCATTTTTGGAAGTATTTACCAAGCACTGCTATTTTTGGAAGTATTTACCAAGCACAGCTATTTTTTAATATTTGTATTTAGTAATATTTGCAGTCAACTGGTGAAGCCATACTTCACTTGCTTCATCAAAGGGCATGCCACTGAGTAAAATTTATTACATATAGTAAATGGTTATTTTGGTAAAACCTAACTATACCAGTTTCTCTAGAAAACAGTGGGTAGGTACCTTAATATTTTATGAAGAAAGTTTCAGGTGAGTCTCATCATCATGTAGAAATCATTCATATTAGCTAACATATGAGTCAGGAGCATTGTTACAGTTAAGAATATAACTGTGCTGAAATATCACAGCAAAGGATACACATCTCAAGATTTGACTAAAGTTATTTGTATCCCCTACTATTACATTAACTTACCTATTTCTGCTCTTTATAATCAATCAGTAATACTGGACATGCAACTATGATATTGATTGCATGGGAATTATATTGAGTGCATGTTTTATCTTGAATGTATATAAGCTTTTCTATGTTTTTGGGGGACAGCTTGCTTTATGTGGTATTACTTACAGTTAACCCTTGAAGGATGTGTTTGCAGTAATATCAAATTATTGAGGCTTGTGGTGCATTTGAAAATAGCATGCATGTCATTTGAATTTACCACAGATTATCTGATCTTTTTCTCATATTTTAACTGTCATCTCTAGCATGTTCATGATGAGGCCTATAGATTTTTGGAAAAGTAGTCGGTTTGACTATCTAATTATTTATTATGGAACCAATTTTAAAGAATGCACCAAATAATATGTTTTTGCTGGCACATTTCATTTGATTAAATTACTTAATTAATAGATCTATGAAACATTGTTCTACTATACTAGCAGAGCAAAACATCTAGTTTGATATAACTCAGTCCAAAGAAAAATTATTTATGTGAACAAAAAACAATCTTAAATTTAGAGTAATGGCAGTGCTTATGCAATGGATCAATAATAAATCAACTATGATAAATTTACTCGCCATAATAATAAAATTTTAAATCTTACTGATATCTCTTTGGCGATATAAGGGTAATCTAAAATGTCCTCAGCCTGATGATGAAAATGGCAATTTATATTTCCAAAATGGTTTCATTTTTTAACATAATCATCTTTAATATTAATAAATTTTATCCAGGGGAGTTCCAGTGCCATTATCTTGTGTTTAGTATTCTTCCAGAAGTGCTGCAAAGTACTTGTACACAGCAGCAATCACTTCTTGATTGGATGAAAACCATTGATCAGCGAGAAAACTTTTGTGTTTTCTGAATAGGTGAAAGTTCAAGAGAGCCAAATCCAGGGAATAGGATGGATTTTCTAGCACTTCGTTATGCTAAACCCTCAGTTTTTTCATCATCAAACACTTTCATGGGCAGGTGCATTGTCCTGAAGGAAAATGGTTTTTTTCCTATCCTCCAGCAAATGTTTTTACGTTTTTCAAGATATTTGACCAGCAGAATATCTTTCACATCCCAAAAAACCAATGTCATGATCTTTCCAGGCTAAGATACCATCTTTGCCTTTTTTGGAGCTTAAAATCCACTGCATGGATTGTTGTTTTCATTCATGTGTGTTATGTGAATCTATGTTTCATCCATTGTCACATATTGATGCAAAATCTCATGTTTGTTTTTCATATAGCATGCCAAGCACTGCATGCTGATCTTCCAAAATCATATGAGCTTTTTTGATGATTTCTGGTATGGTTGCACTTCATAAATGACACGGTTTCAGGTGTAACATGGTGGAAATCCTACATGATTAAAGAAGACACTTTGCTTTTCCATATAGAATTTTTTATTACGGCCTAGGTTTCATTACACCTGAATATGCTAAGCTGTAATGAAACCTTGGTTGTATTAAAAAATCCTATATGGGAAAGCAAATTGTCTTCTTTCATCTTCATCATGGTTGCCTTTCTTGGATGTCCTTAACGTGAATCATCTTGGAGGCTTTCACAGCCACGTTTAAACTTGGCCACCGATTTCTTCACTGTGGAAATAGAAAGAGAAGAGTCCCTGTACGTATTTAGAATCCTCAAATGAATTTCAGTCAGCATTAAACCTTTTATGAAGAATTTTATCATTGCTTATTACTCAATTTGTTCCATTTCTAACAACGCATGCCCCACAACTGATTCAAAGGACTACCTACAGTGAACTGTTGAATGGAATGGCTTGTGATTTCACATTTTGTCTACTTATAGTTACTCAACATGAAAGAAAAAAGTCTTATGAGTAGTGATAAAATCTATGAATGAAGCTGAGAACTATTCAGACTACCCTCGTGAAATTGTAATATTCTGAAATTCAATTGTATTTATATGTTATAGTTTTGTACCTTTTGTTTAATGCATATCAAGAGCATAATTTTCAATTTCATTATTTTTCACATGCATGTCTGTGAGAAAATATATTTTTTAGGGTCATATAGTAGAAAAGAACAGCTTTTCTATAGTAGAAAAGGACAGAAATTAAGGGGTTCAAGAAGGGGGAAAGAAAGCCTTCAAATCCAGCTGCGAGCACCACCAGGAAAAGAATAATAATATACTTGCCTTTAAATGAATTTATATGAAATGTCGTTCTTTTTGGCTCAATTTATAATTTAAGGTTGAGTACCTAATTATTATGAAGCATCAAGTGCTGCATGCCTGCAGTACATGGTGTCAGTGGCTGTAAACGACTTTGATTTTGCAGGCATGTATTTTTTACATTCAGTTTTCATGGATAAGGACCAGATATTCTTATATTAATGCCTGTGCATCTCATAAAAAATATTTTTGGCTAACTTAAAAATTCATGTATCATTTTGAAAAACATATGGGTTGCATGCTCACAAATTATCATAAACTTATGGAGAAACAGATACTGGTCCCCTGAAAGTCTGAATTTTTAACCTTCCTTCCCTCTCCTTATTTAAACTTATTAAACTGATCTCTACTTATCAGGAATAAAATTCTAATATTAATGATTATTTCAGGTTACAAAAGAGGACAAGCAGCTTCTAATGGTTGTAGAGTCTGATGGTGAAAATTTTTCTGTGGGGGAGAAGCAATTAATATGTTTAGCAAGAGCTCTACTAAGAAGAAATAAAGTATGTCTAACATCTGTGCATAAAAATTATATATTTACTTCTTGGTGTGAATGAAAATGAAAGGCCCCAAGGATAAATACCTTATAGCACTGTTGAAGAAACCCAAATCAAATTCAAGATTGACCTAGTAGTTCAAAATTCCCAAGTAGTCTAAAATTATAAATGTAAAAATGTTTATGCACACATGGCGAAAAGTGAGTGTGACATTGTCACTTTAAAAAATATTTGAATCGATAATTTCTGAGATTATAGTAAACAAATGAAAAAAACTATGCTTCTCGAACTTCTTAGTTAGATGATATCCTCAATCATAGGCAATTTTGTGTGTGTATTTACATAAATGTGGATATTTTAGGGCAATGCTAGGTGAAATAGAAGAATAGTAGGGATTATTGGAGTGTTAGAAACAGAGTAATATACAGGGAATCTGGCCGGAAGACTTTGTGAGATCAGTGTTCATTCCGATTCCGAAAAAACTAAAGGCTACATTATGTGAGGACTACAGAACAATAAGTTTGATATCCCAAACAGCTTAAGTTGTTCTCAGGATCATCAACTAGAGGATAAAGAGTAGGGCAAATGATTACTTAGAGGATGATCAGTTTGGGTTCAAGGAGGGGAGAGGTGCATGTGATTACATTGCAGTAATGAGATCAATAATCGAGAGGAATATAGAATACAATCAGGACGTATTTGCCTGTTTCGTAGATTTCGAAAAGGCGTTTGATCGAGTGAATTGGGAAAAACTAATGAGTATATTGCAGAAAATAGGAATATATTGGAGGGAAAGGAGGCTAATCCGCAACCTGTACATGTCTCAGACTGCTCAGGTGCGGGTGGGAAACGGGGAGTCAGGATGGGCAGTGTTAGGAAGAGGTGTAAGGCAGGGTTGCCCATTATCACCGTTGCCGATCAACTTATATGCAGAGGAAATGATTAAAGAGGCATGGGAAGAACTGGAGGTAGGAATGATTGTCGGAGGGGAATTTGTAAAATCAGTTAGGTTTGCTGTTGACTAAGCTTTAGTTTGTCAGTCAGCCAAGGGGTTGCAAGCATTGCTGAGTGAATTGGAAACTCATTGCGACAGAAATGGGATGAGAATCAATATTAATAAAATAAAGGTTATGGGATTTTCCAGAAAGAAAAAGGCTAAGCTTAACATTATGGTAGGAGGGCAAAAACTAGAGCAGGTAGCACAGTTTACCTATGTCAGAAATTTTTTGGACCAACACGGTCAAAGTAGTAGGGACGTAAGGAGAAGAATTGCGCTAAGCAAAGAGGCTTTCAGAAGGAGGAAGGAGTTGATGAGAGGGACGTTGAGTAAGGATGTTAAGAAAAGACTCATAAAAACTTTGATATGGAGCGTAGCTATGTACGGCGTGGAAACGTGATCATTGAAGCAGGAGGATAGATGTAGATTGGAGGCTTTTGAAATGTGGGTGTGGAGAAGAATGGAGAAGGTGAAATGGACAGAGAAGAAAACAAATGAGGAAGTACTTAGTATCATGGGTGAAGAGAGGGGTTTGCTGGGAGAAATCCTATGGAGGCAGGAAAAAAGAATGAAGGGCATATTGATCGGCAGTGGGATATTGAAGACTGTTATATAGGAGAGAATGTTAGGCAAATGAGGAAAGGGAAGGAACAGGATAGGGAGGTAGGACGGGTTGAAGGAAGTACTCAGAGATGAAGGGGGACCTGATATAGACTAGGTGCTGGATTGTGTTTTGTTAGGAGTTACAAAATATTTATTTGATAGTTGTTTCCATCCAAAAACCTACCTTAACTGGTAGATTACCATATAGTAATAATAATATTGCCAATTTATTAAGCCATTTAGAGTATTTTTGGTATTTGGAGCAGGCCAATTTGGAGCATGAATAAATTATTTGAATAGTTTTCCCTTTAATTAATTTTTTCTTTTAATAATCATTGCAAGGACAAAGCATCAATAGGGTGTTGACATTTTTAAGGGAACATTTCTCCCCAGAAATCCCAAAAGTTGCATGATTTAAAATTATATTACAATATTTAACAGGGCCTTGGAAATTCAACCTCATGGACAAATTTCAACAGATTTCTATTTTGCCTTTTGAGATTTGCCACTGACAGATGAATTCTCTGACAAAGTGTAACCAGAATGCATTTTGTATTTCTCAATCTGGCTGCTGTCAAATTGTTCATGAAGTGGATCTTATTATCCCTTAAAATCTTAATTTATTATGTGAAAGTGATTGTACTTTTTTAAAATTTAAACAAAGCTAATTTTCAAGTATTTCATAGATTTTATTAGCATATGATTGATGGAAGAGGAAGGATGATTGCAGTAACTTGCTGCATAAAATAGAGGATGAGTGAATGAAAACGTAATGCATATTTAATTGATTGCATAATTTGAGAATGGCTCCTAGTGAGGTTGTGCACTCAGCATGTTTTCATTTGTTAAATGGATCCTTAAATTAAAGATGTACAGCATGTACACATTAATGCATGCAGTTAACTATCATACTTAAAATGTTAATATCACTCATTCATTGTCTTAACATTCTTAATAATAAACCCATTGGTGAACTCACTTTAAAGCTTAAGTTAGAACTAACTTTATACACCTTCTCAAATGACAGTTTCAGGTGTATTATTTCTGGGTGAACTAATATGACTAACCAATTAAAACACGTTGCACTTTTTTTATTTAATTGTCATAAATAATTATTTTAGTGTTTCATCATGCATAGTGGCTAATTATTATGAATAAAACCTTATTAAGTTCTTAATGTGTCTTTGTAACAACCCAAATCATACTTGCATGTACAAGAGCGATTCGAAAAGTAAGGTCCCCTATTTTTTTTTTTTTTTTTTTTTGAAAAATCAAATTTATTCTCTACTTAGCTTACATCATTGGAAAGGTTGAGCATTTAGCTATTGCATCCTTGTAAGCAGCTTTTTAATACCGGTATCATACCTTTCTCTCACCATGTCATGAAGCCAACTGACAACTGCTTCTCCAATTTAAATTCATCGCCATTTAGTGGAATGTACGGTGAGAAGTGTATGGACATCAAAAACATGCGGAAGTGATGCAGGGAGTTTTTTGATGGCCGGGAAAACGTTCTCGATTAGCAGCGGTCAGGGCAGCCGAGTTTGCCGGAATGAACGGTGGCTCCAATTGATGAGATTGTGCACAATAACAGGAGAATTACCCTTCATGAGATAAAGGAAGGCCTTAATGAAGAAAGTGGCTACTTCTCTGTGCAGAATATTGTGTCAGAGGTCCTCGGTTACAACAAGGTGTCCACCAAATGAGTGTGTTTGCATCATGGCAATGCACGTCCACACGTCACCCTACTCAATGAATTCGGCTGGGATATCATCGACCACCATCCTTACAGCCCGGACGTTGCCCCCAGTGACTACCACTTGTTTCCCGCTCTCAGAAAACACCTTGGAGGACAGAAATTCAAGTCAGATGAGGAAGTGAAAGAAGCAGTCATCAGTTGGCTTCGAGATGCGGTGGCAGAAAGGTATGACGTTGGTATTAAAAAGCTGGGTACAAGGATGCAAAAAGTGATTGATCGTCAAGGCGACTATGTAGAAAAATAGCTAAATGCTCAGCCTTTCCTACGATGTACACATAATTGAGAATAAATTTGATTTTTCATGAAGAAAAAAGGAGACCTTACTTTTCGAATTGCCCTCATATTAAATTATTCTTAACAGAAAATTATTGCAAAAGTCAGTGCATACGTGTATGTATCTACCTACTTAATTTTTTTAAATATTTTATTTCTATGTATAAAAGATTTTATTGCTGGATGAAGCTACGGCATCCGTGGACTTGGGGACTGATTCCTTGATTCAAAACACAGTCCGTGAAGAATTTTCAAGTTGTACTGTTATCACCATTGCACATCGAATACACACAATAACTTCATATGACCGAGTTATGGTTTTAGATGCTGGCAAGGTAATGATATTAATTTCATTATTATTAATTATACTAATTTAAGTGTTATGCAATGTTTTTTATTCATTCCTCTTTGATGGCCAAGGCAGTGAATGGAGTTTCATTGCGAATTCCTAAAAGAATATTCATAAATTGATGCTAAATAATTGTATGAATA
Organism: Hetaerina americana; assembly: GCF_022747635.1. Classification (NCBI taxonomy): domain Eukaryota; kingdom Metazoa; phylum Arthropoda; class Insecta; order Odonata; family Calopterygidae; genus Hetaerina; species Hetaerina americana. Next base: position 18,271,503 of record NW_027286985.1, on the reverse strand, counting down.
TTGATATGTTGCGTAGACACATTCTTCCTTTCATTTTCATTTGCAAATGTGTTTTTTGTAATCTAATGAAACATCAGAATATTAAGCAGACTTTGCTTTAATCATTTTTTAGGCAAAATGGCTACCAAAATGTAAAATGATAATGAGGTAAAAAAGTCGTGATGTAAAATCCTGTAATAGTAAAACCTTTGAAAACAAAATGTCTGAAACCAGTACTCTCTCTCAAGTGCAATTTTGCCTTCCTTACAATAATTGTGCTGAGATGGACATCATTGTTTCTCTCCATTACTCTCGGATGATGTTTGTTTACATTGCCATAACTTCAAAATGTACCACCCTTCCATTCATGATTTTAGTCCATTTCCCTTGTGGTCCAGGTATGAAGTCAGGGTCAACTGGGAATGAGGGATACTGAGTAGGGTGTGGGGTAGGCTGAAGTCAGTAAAAATCGATGCATAAGTTTATCAGTTTACGGCCTTTAGTAGCTCTCAGTATACCATTACTTGAACTATGTAACTTTTATTACACTTGAATTGTACCTGGTTATTTCTCACATTGAGTGGGTACATGGCACATTAATATCTATAATTTTTAAGTAAACGCTAGGTTTTCGTGTTGCTAGAAAAATTATACTTAATAGTTTTAATTTGAATGGCAAACCAATGTGTGAGGGCTGTCCAGAAAGTAACCTTCATTATGCTATGAAAAATACACCGGAATAGATACAAATTTTTTTTTATTTTCAGCTCAAAAATATACATCTGCTTTTTTATACATATTTGCCTAACAGATTTAAACATTTTATATATCTCTGAACTAGTTGTTAAATTCCTTCTGCCTAAAATTCTGCCTCCTGAGATCGAAGCCAATCAATGACAGCATCTTAAAGTTCCTTGTTGAGACATGCACAAAATATGTGGCAGCCTAACTTTTCAGTTGTGTTTCCATGAAGCAGAGTTGTAGAAATCTTTGGAACCTTTCTAATGATTTCATTTACCATAAAAAGCTGGCTTTTGCGAATGTTTTGTCAATTTTCAGGTGCAGTTCATTGTTCACCACATATGGGTGGCCACTTCTATCATCATCATGGACATTTATGTTCACTCGTAATGGAACGACAACACTGGTGCACAATTTTTATCATTCATTACATTTGGTCCATTCAGAACACATATTTCCCCATGAATGTCAGCAGCTTTGAAGATTATAATTGCTATTGTAAACAAATGACAAGCGGTGCAACCTTCTAACCTCTGCAGCTCGAGTCGTGCTGACCTACTGTGTGCGTCAATACAGTGACCATTTGGCTCCCTCCACCTATTCTTGCGCTAAACAAAAATGGAGTTTATTTTCTGGACAGCCGTCATGCATATTATGGTCTGTACATGACACTTGCAACAAAAATAATGGGCAGAAGAACAACAGGCGTTCTTAATACATATCAAAATAAGCACCAGAATATCGTTGTTACACAGCAGAAAAAAATCATCCAGAATATCCTAAAAATATGTATGCAACCCATGAATGAAATATCAGAAGTTTTCTGTAATTGAGCACCTATATAATGTATTTGGAATGCAATCAAATGATTGGTGATCCAAACAAACCACCATTTTGTTTTTCAAGGCGAATGATTTATACACTCTGAAATTGTTGCATTATCTATTTTATTTCACCTGAATCAAATTATTTCAAGACTTCTTTATAATTAGATGATTTTTCCTAGACAGTCAAAAACTGTTATAGTTTCAACACCCAAGCGAACCTAGAACAATCTAACTTTCCTGAAGTACATCTGAGCCCCTCTCTTCATAATGAAGCATACATTCTGACTGTCATTTTCAGTATAATCAGCTTTTAGAAACAATTTACTATCATTTCCATTAATTTCAACAACAAACCAATCCTTGTAATTTGTTTAACCTACAGCCAAGGCATCCTTTCCTTTACAATTATATCATTAACTCTTATTTTTATCCATCATCATCATCCGCACAACATTATATTTATGTATATCTTTAAATCCATGTAACAAGGAGTATTTAGCTTCAAGGAGACATCAATGCATAAAACTTCCAGGTTGAAGAATCTCAAATGAAGCTTTATTCATACTGTACCCTGTGCTTATATATTTTTTAGAAGTATTGTGAAAGTTTTACATGTTAAAGTTTTATGAGATGAATATGTAAGACTCCAGTAACAAGCATGTGTTGGTATTCATGTCCTACCTCAGTTATTATTTTGAAATTCTAAGTTATTGAATTGAATAACTCTATACAGTCACTAATATGACTCCATTTTTTTCTCATGAAGGTGGTGGAATTTGACTCTCCAGCATTGTTAATGGCTAAATCTGACTCACTATTCCGCCAAATGATGGAAGCAGCAGGGATCTCAAGCATCTCAGCCATAGAATGACATATTGTGTGAAAGATATTTGCAATGTTTTTTTATTCAAGTGTTTTTTTAAGTGATTATTTCACACCAAATTTTTGTTTTTTTTAGCCCGAGCTGAATATTGAATGAGTCATGGAATGTTGATCTTATTATAAAAAAATGTACTTGTACAAGTATTTAAAAAGCAGTATTAGAGTTTTGAATGTTCGATTAATATTTATATTTATCCCATTTTATATTTTCCTGTAGACTTTTATATTTATTTGAATGTTTTTAAGGATTTTTTAAAAATAACATTGCAATGTGGTTGTGTTCAGTACTTAATTATTTAAATTTCAAAAGCTTTTGAGAAATCAAGAAAATATTGATGGGAGCACTATGTAGGTGAAATATTTTAATAATTAGAGAAACAGTGCTTATTTTGATAATTAGAGAAACAATATTGAGTGCCTTATGATTAATTAAAGGTTTTTTGCTGTTGTTTTTAGATTCATGCTGTGATTGTATACGTGCACTATGTATCTCTCTTCCATATTGTTCAGTAGCTAATGGAATTTATTTTTGAATCTTCAAAATATGATATTTTCTTCCATGAAAAAGTCCATAATTATAAGCAGTTTGATTTTAATTAAATGTTTATTTTATATAAATGTCAGAGCTGTTCAAATAACTTCCATGGTGTCCCAATGGACTTCTTATATGAAGTAATAATTTTATATTATACAGTTCTGATCCCAGATAAAATTTCAAATCTTTTTAAATTGGGTAACCAGGGATACTGTCATGAATGCTTGTAGTAATTGACTCCGTTCTGTTCATTTGGTCTGGCCCATTTGATGTACTCTTCTCTTCTTCCCATCATATCATATTGCTCCCCCATTTGGTCCACATCATCCCCAACTAACCTTAAATCCCTTGATTCCATCTCTCACTTCTTTACCAAAATAGTCCAACACCGAGTCCCACATTACCGCAATATGTCCTCAAATGCTGTTCTGTCTTCCCTATCCATTTCTAGTCCCCAAAGCTGCAGACTTAAAGCTGATTTAAAACTCCTCTACAAGACCCTAAACTCGGCTATTGATTGCCCTGAACTGCTATCTTTCTTTAACTTCAGAATACCAACCCGATCCACCCGCACCCACTCCCTACTCCATCTGCCTTCTCCTAGAATATCCCTCACCAAGCGCTCACTGTTATTTCGCCTCTCCTCCCTTCTAAATTCACTCCCTCACACTGTCGACCCCTTTAACCTATCATGCAAAAACTTCACCACCCAAGCTTTATCCCACCTTTCAGTAAATTAAAATTTTCCCCTGTCCATGCTTGGTTCTCGTTGTTATTGTTATACTGTTATTGTCTTTGTCCTCTTTTATGTTTGTTATATTTTTCACTGTAAATTGGTGCCACTGCTGTATGTGAACAATGTTTTAAAATTAAAAAAAATAAATAAAATATTTTTATGAAAAATAAATATTCCATTTTACTGATATTTATTATCTTGAGTGTCTACGGTAAACTAGGTTCCCATTGAGGGCACATGAAACATTTTGGGAGGAATGACCATGAGAAAGATACTATCATCAATTTTAAATGGCAAGATAGCATTCTTAGGCTTTTACATGTGCATGCTATAAAAGTGAATAAAATGTTGACGCATTTACTAAAACAATATAGTGATTTTGTATGAACTATATTGAAGATACTTATGACAAATAATGCTGGAATTATCATGTTATACATACATAAAAACCAAGTTTTTATCAATTCGTTTAAAAACTGATCAGAATGTGCTATGGACATATTTTCAAACATAGAATATTTCAGCTTATAAAATGTCTTTAATTTTTCAGTGAATCATACTTACTGATTGAATTGAGCCTTTGAGTTGTATTTAGCTTGAATATGTGGAAAAATTGCCTCTTCCATCTTACTAGAAAAATGGAATTCTAAACAAGACAAAATGCTATGCTAATAGTCATTGGTGGGAGAGATGAAGTATACCTGACAAGAAAGAATCCAGTCATAAGATTGAATATTTTTCCATGTTGCAATTTGAATTACATGGTTCAAATAATGATTTGCCAAGTTATCAGCAGATTGGTAAGGGGCCACTTAGAAAATACCTCTAAAGGTAGACAAGAGAGGTATCTGTGATGTTAAAAAGAGAGGGTTTTAGGCATGGGACAAGATGTCTTCAAGAAAATACATTGCTGGTATTTTCAGTCAATTCCTATGGATATCCAGAAATGAAACAAATAATGCAAATAGTAATAAAGTAACAATAATCTGGGAGAATTGCCTTATTTTTTGTGGATTTTGTTCATCTTAAACTTCATTTTAATTGTAATACTGAATTTGAATCAAGCCAGAGTCAGTGAAAAAAGGCTAAAAATTGCAGTGGTACATGGGCAAAGATCAAAATGTTTTGATCTTTGCCCATGCACCTGTAAAAATGGTAAAATTTCACATTCAAAGTGGAAGGATTGGAAAATTTGTATTAAAACTGTGATAAAAACTAATAAATAATTTACTTGTATGTATCACAGAAAAGCTAATGTATGTGCTACAGTGCACCTGCTTTGTATTCTCGATTTAATTGTTTTTTTTTAATTTGTAGCAGGAAACTAGGTGTTCCAATAATTTTAGGTGAGGGATTGGAATAGATGAAAAAAATATCCATTACTCACCCCCTTTGCAGTTACTGCTTAAATTCATTTATTTCTTCTTCTTTGCAAAGATAAATGATGTTTGAAAACTATTGTGATTTTATATGAAACTGGTTATTATGAAATTTTTTGGAATGTTGAAGTTCCAGAATCAGATTCTATTGTATGTTGATTACAAATGTACTTAGTGTCCTTAATTGTTATCATTGAAAAAAAAATTATTACTTCTGTTCACTGTTCCTTGAAATAAGTGCTGTGTAATCCTTCCAATGAAATTCATTAAATATTACTATAAATTTATTCAACTCGATGTTTTATATAATATACTTATCATGAAACCATCAGCTAAAAATTCACAATGATTTTGGGATGATGGGTCTTAGTTTAAAATGTTGTAAGTCAAGAGGAGTGCATTCTGGAGGCAAATGTGATCAGATTTGCCTACTTGAGTTGGGGAGAAGAACAAAATTCCCTCCAAATTTCTGTTAGTACATGTCTTCCTACCAATTAAGCGTTATCTCCTCAATTGTCTCCTATGGATTTGACCCACCTCCACAGTAAACTTCATGGTGTTGGCTAACCTATACTGAACAAATTGCAGAACACTCCAATTAATACTGGATAGTATTTTAGTCAAGAATAAGGGATGCCTCTAGGATATTCTCAGAATACATGTTGACCAAACTATCATTTTCTTAATTTCAGGTTTATCGAGAAAACCAGTTGCTTGGAAAGAGACTGCTACCCTTATCTAGACTTAAACTCAATGTGTTATTTGGCCTTCATGAGATTGAGAGCAATCAAGCAACATGCTCAACTAGCATGAAATTTATAGTTAAGGGCAAATACATAATTCAATTCATAAAATCTTTCCGGTCAACATTAGATATTGACTTCATTAAAATAGGATACTAGAAGAGGGATGCACATACACTAAGATGAAGTTATTCTAACATCAGACTTGAGGAAGTTTGGTTTTGGATAGTTATATTAATCCTTTTGTATCACAATATTAAAAGTTAAAGTCATAAACATTTAAGTAACATATATGAAGTTAAAAGTACCCTCAACATATGAGGGTGGTCCCAGAAGTACCCGACCCAACAAAGAAAACAGAAAAATATGTATTTATTTTTCAACATAATCTCCTTTCAGCTCTATGCACTTTTCCCAGATATGTTCAATAAGTTTGATACCCTTTTCATTATAAGAACTGTCTTGCTCCTCAAAATAGCCATGAACTGCCGACATCACTTCTTCATGGTTAGAAAATCTTTGACCACTGAGTCATTTTTTCAAGCTTGCAAACAGAGAATAATTCAAGGGGGCTAAATCTGGCAAGTTGGGCACATTAGGTAGCAATTCAAACTTCAACTCATGAATTTTGGCAATTGCAATAATGGATTTGTGAGCTGGTGCATTGTCTAGATGAAACAACACTTTTTTCTTAATCAAATGCGGTTGCTTTTGCTTGATTTCTTTGCTCAAACGTAGCAATAAGTTTGCATATGACTCCCCATTGATAGTTTTTCATTTTTCAAGATAGTCAATAAAAATTATCTCATCCACATCCTAAAAAACCGATGCCATGACCTTGCCTGCAGATGAAACCGTTCTTTGCTTTCTTTTGAGGCGGTTCTTTTTGAATCCATGGTTTTGATGGTTCTTTTGTCTTGGGTATGAAGTAATAAACCCCATGTTTCATCCATGGTTATGAAACAGTGCAAATATTCTGCTTTGTTGCTGTGAAACTTTGCTAAACACTGAACATCTTCACAAAACTGGTTTTGCTCAAGTGTGAGCAAATGCTGCACCCATCCACCACACAGCTTTCTCATGCCCGAATTTCTACAAAATATGCAATGTACTGCACTTTTTGAAATGCCTACTATGTCAGATAGCTTGTGTGATTTCAGTCGACAATCATCCAGTATCACTTTGTGGATTTTCTTCACTGTTTCTGAAGTCATCACCTCATTTGGTCAACCAATGCGATGTCATCTTGACAGCTCATACAGCCACGTTAAAACTCTACTACCCAATATTTTACTGTTGTAAATGAAGGAGCAGGCTCATCCAGAGTATAATTCAGTTCAGCTTTTATTTTGGTTGGGCTGAGGCCTTTCAAACAAAAGTATAGTATCACATAGCAATGACCAATTCTATTAATTTTCACTAATGCATTGAAAACATTCACTATTGATGGCTGCCAAACAAATACTAAACAACATGGCATCATCAAACTTGAAGCATATGCTTTAGAGATTGCATATTTTCTTATACAGTGATATTTTTCAAACAACTACCACCATCTCTAGGTCAGGCGGGGTACTTCTGGGATCATCCTCATATATTTTAATTTAACTAAGGGATGGTCCATACCCACATTTCTCTATCAATTAGGTAATTAAAAAATGTAATTTTTCCATAAAAGCTAGTCTTCAACATGGCCACTGAGTGATAAGAAATAAAGAATGTCATTGGAATAAGGTTAAGAAGTTCCCAGAGTTTGATATGGTTACTTATTTGCCTAGGTTATTGCAGGTGATTTTAAATATTTTGCTCAAGGTGGTAGAATCTTTTTCGGAGCTCTTGGGCAAAAGTCAAATGGTATTCTTAGGAACTGGAGCTTTAAATTGACCCTATGGACGTTGCTGTAGAAGGCTAAAGGAGATTATTGACTAGCAGTGGAAGTATCTAGAGAAAATAAGGGGAAGAAAAGTACCAGAAGCCATATTTTGACATTTGAAAAGAAGCTACAGCCCTATGATGGATTTATGCATGCATTAAGATAAATTTTAAGTCTGTTTTTCTCAAAACCTAATTTTGCTTCAGAATTCTGGTATGTTTGTGTTACTAATCACCTTTTCCATTTAGTTGGTGGGGAGAGACAAAGGCAGGTTTTACATACAAGAAATTTTGAAAAATTTCATATTTAAAAATTGTTTCATATGGGCTTGCCTTACATATTTTGAAATTATTTCATTTAGTGTGTTTAGATGCATTGGTATTTGTGGTGAGCATAAGAGGTTATGGTATTTCCATGCAAGATTTTTAATCAATGCCTTATGTTACCAGGTGAACCTTTAGCCTACATGGTATATGAAAAACAAGTTACATTACTAAAAAATTAATTTTTTTATTCACAATGAGTTAATCTCCAAATTTTTTCTTATATGCATGTCTAATACCAATTAAAATGTCCAACACAACAGTAAAGACAGTCTCATATTTCTTCTTTGCATTTTAAATTACTGAAAAATGTAGGGTTTTTGGATAGTTTGAAAATATGTTATCCATTGAGAATTTATTGTCAGTAAAATTCCCTGTATTTTCAACAGTAACGTACACAAAATCAACAGTATAAATATTAATTGGAGAACAATCCATATACAAACATATACATTCACTTTTGCTTGGTAATTATTATATCTCTTAGTAAACAAGCAAATGCATTTCCTTCTGGTTTCTATGATTACAACAATAATCTGTTCATAGTAAAGTCATTGTAAGCATGTTCAAATGTTTTCATTTAAATGGGAAGATATTGAACTAATTGTGATATTAACAAATGGTGATTGATTATCAAATTCCCTGTTTTTTGTGTGAAAATGACATTATCGATGAAATTTTTACATGAGGTGACAAATATATTTTATGAAATGTCTTCCTTATTTATGTATCTGTTCCATTACTCATAAATATCAACAGCCCAATGCTACTCTATCTTGAATGCCAACACATTAAATATCATGAATTTCATATTAGTTAATAATTAGACTTCAAAAGTATATACATTCATTTTGGCATTGCCACAAAACATGTTAATATCTACTGCAATACCTGAGTCAACTGTTGCAACTCATAGGAAGCCTACAGTTTTGAATGAAATGGACAAAATGTCTGGTGTACCTATTACTTCTGATGGGAGGCACAGGCTTCCAAAACATCTTCTGTGAGTATAAATACCCACTCCCTTACCAAAAGAAAGCACTAAAATAATAAAGCCATTTTTAGGTTGCCTGTATGTGACAAACTGTGAAGAGACTATGAAAGAAGGTTTTTCATGGAAAAAGGCTCCGCTCCTTTTTCCATAGGAAGACCTGCTCAGTCTATAGTTCTCTGCTCATTGATTTCAATTAGATAATGCTTTTATTCATGAATTTAAGAAATGATATTGTAAGGAGCCTGACAATGCTCACAAGAGTTCATCTCCGAAGGGATGGAAGATCCAAAGATTGTAATTATGAGGATCAGTTAAGTTAACATTGATAAATAAAGGCTGTAAGAATAGGGTATTTTAATTATCTAGAAGGACCTGATGTACCAGTTTGGTGTACAATGTTATAAGTGCATCACTTAGCAACTTGTTGGGATGCTTATTGGTCTATGAGATTGCATAATTAATAATGTTACTTGAAGACTGGAAATTATTTATACTAAGTGGATTAACATTCTCTTCAAATATGTAGAATATAATGAGAAACACACATAATGAAAAACTTTGATAAATAAGACTTGCTGTCAAAATTTATTTTACATAAAATTCAATTTTTACTGGTAAGTTAGGTGAATTATTATTGTTTTCAATATTTATCGGACAATTTAGGTTTTAAATGGACACTGCTGATGCAACTATGCAACAATATATATCCTTGCCTACTTTAACAAAATACAACCTGAAATCATAATAAACCTTTTAAATTCAACATAATTCCTTCCTCCCTTCAACTTGTCCACCCTGTTTCTTCTTGTTTACCAAACATTCTCCTTGCTGTCGCAGTCTTCAACATACCATTAACAATCAAAATACTCTGCATCCATCTCTCCTGCCTTCTTAGGAATTCTCCCAACAATCCATCCCCTTTCCTCCCTCATCTTACCTAGAAATTCTTCGTTTGTTTTCCTTTTCCTCCATTTCACCTTTTCCATCCTTCTCCACACCAACATTTCAAAAGCCTCTAATATATGCCTATTGTCTTACTTCAACAACCATGTTTCCAAGCTGTACAAAAGTATGCTCCATATCATAGATCTGAAGAGTCTTTTCATAACATCCTTACTCAACATCCATGTCATCAATTTCCTTCTTGTTATGAAAGCCTCTTTGCTGAATGAACTTCTTCTTAGGTATGCCTCAATTACTTCATGACCAGTTTGGTCTAAAACACTTTCGCGATAGCTAAGCATTTCCATCTGCTCTAGTGTATGAGCTTCTATTTTAATATTTAACTTAGCTTGTCTCTTCCTCAAAAAACTAGTCTTTGTTTTGTTTTCCTATGCTCTAATCTCATACCTGTCGCACTGACTTTCCCTCTCACTCAGCAATGCTTTCAACTCCTTGGCTGACTGGCAAACTAAAGCTTAATAATCCATACACCTAATTGATTTTATGAATCCTCCACTGACTTTCATTCCTATCTCCAGTTGTTCTTATGCCTCTTTTACCATTTCCACCATATATATGAAAATGTTGAAAAGCACTGGTGATAACAGATAGTAGACACCTATTTCACCCTTCTTCCTAGCACAGCCCAGCATGAATCCATCTGCCACTCGCACCTGACTCATCTGGGTCATTTATGGGTCGTGGATAAGTCTCTCATCCTTCCTATCTCCTATTTTCTGAAATACATTAATTGATTCTACCTAATTTACTTTATCAAATGCCTTTTCTAAATCTACAAAACAGGCACATCCTGATGGAATTCTATGTTCCTCTCTATTAGTAGTTTCATTACTGACATGGCACCATGCATGCCTTTCCCCTTCCTTAACCCAAACTGATCATCTTATTAGTCATTATTAGGATTAGTTATTTGCCCAGCTTTCCATTCTCTAATTGATGATCCTGAGAATCACTTTATTTGAGTGCAAAATCAAACTTATTGTTCTGCAGTCCTCACAAATGGCTACCTTTCCCTTTTTTTGGAATAAGAAATAACACTGATCTGACTAAGTCTTGCGGCCCAATTCCTCGCTCATAAATACAATGAATTAGTCCATCAAAACTATTCTTCTCACATTTTCCTAAACATACAAGTAGTTTTAGAAGTTAACAATTTTCTCTTGTTAATTGCTAATAGGTTTTAACCTTCATGAATAGTGCACACATGTCACCCTCTTGCAAATTTTCAATATTCTTGCACTATTTCTTCCACCACGCTTCTCTCACTCTATTTGTCACCTGCCTCACTCATTTATTATTCAACTCATTATTTGTTAAATTGATTTTATAAATTGTTAACTTGATTCTTCCTTCTACCTAACTCCATATTTACATTCTTCCATTTCCTTCTTTGGTAATGAAACTCAAGGCACACAAAAATGTTATTAATTCATTGAAGCCATGTTTGGGTTTGTAAAATTGTGAGAAAATTGCCAGTGTTTCATTTTATCATGGCAAGTTGAAGCTTAATCATTTTACTAAGTCACACCTACCATTCTCAGTGATATGTGGTCATCAGCAGTGTGCGCAACTGTCATCATGACAAAATAAGGGAAACCATTTAGCATGTAATTACATCAAATCAACATTTGCTTCCAGCCAATACTTTCAATCAAACTGAACTGGTTTAGGGCAAGGACAGTGAGCTTAGCTATGAAGTAACATGGAGTGGGATGCACTTCTTATATTAGCAAATAATACTGGGAATGTCTTACTTATTCTCTGGCACTTGCTACAATTGGTTCTATAAATAGTTAATTCAGGAACCATTAAAAAATTCTTATATGAAACTTGCTGCTTGATTATTAGATGTTATGGAGCCTGATCCCTCCCTTCTACCAGGATCTGCTGCCATTTGTTTCTACAAATCTAAACCTATGAAGCTTGGTGCCACCACACCATAGAAATAACTTGAATTTGGGTGTATATTAAGCAATTTTCCACTTCTATTGCCTTGGATGCAAGGGGTTTCAGAGAATACAAAATATTTGGTGGTAATAAGTTATATTTTGTTTTGTTTCTTATGATTATTTTGATTTAACTGTTTCTGGAAAATGATCTAAATTCTTAAATCAAATTGGTTTTGTACTAGTTTGAAATTTCACCGAAAATAAGAGTAATCTCATATTCTTGATAAGAATATTCTTTTAAGTCTCTGCTGATTAGGCCTCTCCTCTCGTATATCATTTAAAATGATGAATATTTTCAAAGTTGACTGACCTTTCGTATGTGACTTTGTTTTTTGATTGATTCTCTCATACTGGCACAAGTATCAGTATCACAGGCAAGGTAAAACATGCAGAGGTCATTTTAGTCATTTTTAATGAGTCATAGAAAAAGGATTCAAGAAATGGTGTTTTTGCACCAAGATAGAATGTTGGAATTTCTGTGGGTGAATGCAGGTGTTGCTGTTATATATGTAGTGAAATAAAATAAATTTATGATAATTATTGTTGATGTCTACTTACCTTCATGATGAAAAAATAAAAATCAGGTGAAACTAATTATAAAATTATGTCAAATTAATGCTTACGGTGAGGAATATTGGTTTTTACACAAATGGATTCACTCAAATTTTAGGTAGAAAATTTATTGTAAAATGTTATGAATCTTGTATCACCAAACTATCCAAATGTAAAGACAATCTTAAATGAGTAAAATTCATGAAGTAATTTAGCTTCAGTACATAAGAAACAGTAATATACAGCTATATTAGCTTAAATGGCTCACCTGGTCCTACTAGTGTGAAATTGCCAGAAGACAATCAGTAAGGGGTTTCTCTGTAGTGAATGAGAAAAATCCCTCACCTGGCCTATTATTGAAGAAATGGATGGAAATTATATACTGAACCAGTGGTTCAACGTATAAATGATGGCAGGATTTTTTCTTATATCCAATGAGTCGAAATGATGAGAAATGGTATTAGGGGAGGATTAGGACAAATTTTTCATTTTTTACTTACCATGTAGTCATTCATTTGATGGAGTGAATGACTTAACATATGGTTCATAGTACCTAATTACGTACTTTTACTTATATATTATTTATATTGATTAAAGAATGCATGCATATCATAGTATATGAACATTTGATCCAGTTATTTTTAATACTTAAAAGTACTTTTATCTAAAGCCGGTTTATTATGGATTAATAAGCTCCTAAGTTTCAGGTTTAACTTTGTGGAATTCCTTCATTATGAGGGTAAAAAAGAAACTTTACACTTCCACAGTAAAATTTATTGTGGAAGTGTAATCTTTCTTTTTTACCCTCATAAGCACCTATGTTTTTTTATTTTTCTCTGGCAAGGGTCAATTTTCAAATTTCTACCTTATGTACATGTTAGTGTTTTATGCATGCTCGTTATATATTTCAGACAGGCTGATGCATGTATCATGTGCCTCACCTACATTCCCAATGTGGATGTAATTGCTGGAGGCCTTAGTAATGGAAAGACATTTTTATATAATATTTCTAAGGGACTAATTGTTCGTACCCTAAAAATTAATAATGCTAGAAAAAATCATTTTGCAATCACAAGTGTGAAAAGTCTAGTTAAAAGGCAGGAAAATGAACTTCCTTCCACGAAGAGTGAGGTACTGGTTACTACAAGTAGGTCCTTTAAATACTTTTAGAATCCATATTAATGAAACTATTAGTGAAACATGTCAAGCACACTACGTATTTATAAAATAGAGAGATATTTAATTGAGTAATTTTAAACTACCTAGTTACAATTTTCTCAAATAAATCCTTGTTGAAATACATCCAGTAACATTTCATTGGAAAGTATTGTAGGTAGCACATGTGCGAATGATGCGAATTTCAATCCGAGTATATTGGAAAGAAAATTTTTAACAGATATGTTTCCAGGTAGCCTCAATCAAGTTTAAAGTTGTCCACATGCCATTTGTGGTCCAAAATCCATTTCATTTGAAAAGTCAGTCATTTCAAGTGGCAATGCCCAATGAAAATCAGTCATGGAAGAACTCACAGCCTCTCACTGATATTGCATGCTTCCTCATCAGGAAAATTGAGAGTTGCACCCTAAAACCTAATCTAACCAATGCACCCTAAAACCTAATCAAACCAGTGCACCCTAAAATCTAATCAGTGTAATTGTTTTCTTGTAACATTTGAACTTTTATTCAACTGGAAAATCATAGCAGAATTTAGAAATTTCTCATTTTATCATGATATGAATGTAAACATTTTAATGTTAGGCTGGATTTTAATGTTACACATATTCAATCCAGATGTGAAGTACCCTCTGAAGATTACCATGTTATTGCATGAGGGTTATCAAAGGATGCTAAATAATCAAAGGAATGAAATTCAAATCATTATAGCTGTGTTATAAATTGAAGAAAAATATTTAATCATTAGGTTATATAATTTTTCCCACCTATCATAAGTTTAAATTTGTATAGTATAAATTGTTTATACTGTTGTTGGGCTTTCTTTTTTAGGCTTGTCAAATTATGGCTGTTAAAGCAAAATTCAAAGAACTGCTGGAGATACCATGGCAGCAACTGTTAAAAGAGTCATCTGCTAATGTGCATTAAAATGCTGAAATTCAAAAGGGTGAAAGCCATTTGCCTTAACGGGATTTGAACCCAGATCCCTTGATGTCTGGTCAAGTGTCTCAGCCAGTTCAGCTGCCATGGAATCCTGTTGTACTCCAAAATTTTGGGGGCTTTAAAGGAACAAGATCTTATGGCGAAATACTGTACCTAAAATGTCACAGATATTCATAGTCATGCAAGTACCACCACTGCCCACAAAGACAGAAGCACTCAGCTGGACATTGAGGGATTCCAGCGCAAATCCCAGTCAAGGGGAATGATTTTTACCCTTTGAAATTTCAGCATTAAAAGTGATTATTTCAATCCTGCTAAATTTAAAATTTGATGTCATTTGAAGCTAAGAGTAGTCCCCCGGCTGAAATCTTAGGTTTTTACATCCATCTTAGTATGGATAATATGACAATACGTCTACAATGAAATTTGCAACTATGACCTGGTCCTGACTAGCAAACATAATTTATTTATTCAATATATTGTTCTGTTGGCCAGGCATGTGGAATAGGACATAGTCATAGAGTAATACAAAGAATAGAATTAGAACGATAAACGAAAATACACACTTCAATGAAATATAGCAGTTGAAACCATATAAAATTTAGAAAAATACACTGAAACACAACATACACACCATTAAAAGTAATACAGCTGACATGAACTTCTTCACAATGCAATAGCTCTAGATTAGCAGCTTCTCAAGTTCAGTTGTAAACCGATCTGCAGAGGATTTATTGTGTATAATAATTAGCAATTTGTTAAAAAGAAGTGAAGGAAAATGATCGGGATCTTTCTTAGATATGGCTCAAGACTGGTGAATGAAATAATGTATGTCACCACTCCCACGAGTGAAGTCATGATGTGCAGATGAGTTAGGCAAAAACCACTGAATTTTCCGTGGAAGCAATGCAGAATGAAAAAATATATTTGCATGGTAGTGTCATTGTTTAGTTTGAAATAGTCCTGGAATTACCTCATTGATTTTCCAGAAAATATTAGGTTATAGTAACCCATGTGTTTTCTAGGAATGGGTTTGAATAATAAATATCATACAATTGATTGGTATATCAGAACATATTAAATATGCCATATTCTGCTAAACTGCATTATTTCTATGCAAAAAGCCACATCACTTTACCAAAACTTTGATATTCTAGGAGGAATTCCATTCAATAATAAATTTTGGTTGAAACAGTGGAATTTGTGGGAAAATTGGAGTTATGACTACAAACATATTTTCTAAAAGTTGCATCGCATTTTATCGTTGGAAAGAACAATTGGAATACACCTGATTTGGGTAGATAGTACATTGTTTATTTATGTAGGCAAAGCTGTTATAATATTCAAATTTCAAATGCTATTACAACTCTAAATATTAATTTAACTTTTATTACTTAAATATAGAATATTGAGGGGCAGTCAAATAAAAACCAAACACCTGCTACAACAACCAGTCTGCACACTAAAAAGGACATAACCCAACAGCTGCATGTGCCTGTGAGTTGTCACTATGCAATTCTCCTACCACAGCGACGGCAGTATTGACGCATAAAAAGCTGGGTCCTAGCTTTTAGTGGACTGTGTGAGTTGTCACAAGGCAGTTCCCCTACCACAGTGATGACAGTATCGATATGTAAAAAGCTGGCTTCTGGCCAGACTGTGTGTTATGGTGGGTGTTCGGTTTTTATTTGATGGCCCCTAGTAAAACCAGCAGTATAACTATTTACAAAAACTGTTCCAGTCAATGGCTTTTGAGTTAGTTTAGTTCTAAACACTCTTGTGAAAGAGTTTCATCAGAAATAATTGTTTTTTGTAACATAGTACGAGCAGAATTAGAACTCTGACCTCTTGGTTAACTAATGGTAACACATCCATTTCGCCAGTAATCAATTCTTATTTAAACTTTATATTTTCAAATATGATGATTCATTTCAAGATTTAATGCATTGTTTTTTTATCTTATATTCAATATTCAAAGCAAAGTTTATGAAATAATTTTGACAGTGAAGCTTAAGAACCACTTGGAAAATACTCCCTGAACAGTCAACAAAATATAAGAAAGTTAAATAGCATGATATATCATGTAATATTATATTTTCAGAATGCATTTCACCTTATTTAACTTTTAGGTGTTTTGGGAGATATTCAGGTGTGGAACTGGCGTGAAAAGGTTCAACTCCAATCCATAAATGAACCACAAGCCATTTATGGTGCTGCCATTGATCATGGAAAACTTATTACTGTGGGAAAAAATTCATCTATCAACATTTATGATATTAATAGATTGCAACTTGAAAGTTCATTCAAAAGAACGTAAGAGAATATTTTCTTATATTACCATTTTCAATATAAAAAATAATAAAAAAACAAAACCTTTTTTATGACAATCAATAATATAGCTGTGGTCTGACATTTCTGGCTATCAAGTATGTATGGATCTTCACCCTACAAGGGTAATAGTAGTGCCTTGATAAAAATTTCCTCTACATCTAAGTAGGAATAAAAAAAATGTTAAGAGCAACATCAGAATACAAACATTAATCTATTCAAAAGTTTTTGATGTGGAGAATCTCAGTTCCACACAATAAAATATGTTCACATTTGTCGAAACAACTGCATTGAAATTTCTTGCTGATTAAAACACAATGACCCTTGTGTGACATATAAATCATGTAGGCAGTATAATTCTTGAAAATGTTAGATATCTTTTTTAATTTGCTTCACTGTTTTTTATTGTGCTATGTTAATATAATGATTGGTGATTTTCACCATAGCACCTAGGGTCTAGAATGAAATGATGTTTGAAATATCTGTACATTTTTACAGATCCTCATATGCGCATCTAGATGATTGAAGATGGTAGGATCAAACAAGAGATATATTGTTTGCCATAATAAAGATGTCACCCGTAGAAAACTCTGACGATGAAATAATAGACCATAACTGAAAGATTTGCTAGTAGTGAAAGGAGGAATAAAACACTGGTGAAAAAGTAAATCATTAGAAAAAGAAAATAAGGCCAAATGAAAACAGCTTTTTGGTTAGAAAGCCTATTTTTTATTAAATGAATAACTTGCATCAATATTCCCTTCAATGAATGCAATTTTAAGTGTAATACCATTTCAAATGACGTAAGAAAAATTCTTTAGGGAGTAAATAGGCATGCATATCATTATTTAAATGGAAAAGAAATGAAGATACCTATATTTATGCAAGAATAAATGAATGGATAACCAATCATGAAGATGAGAAAGGTGACTCCATAAAAACCATTGGAGCCAAAATTAACTGAAGATATAGCGAACAAACAAGGCTCAAAATAGTGTGCAAGGCAAAAAACCATTATGAATAATAAAAATTAGAAAAGAAAATAATGTGAAAGCTGTAAAATGTAATTCATGACAACTACATAACAGAGGAAATGTTCTTTAAGAAGAATATCTTTTTCCCCATACCAAGCAGAAAAATGTGAATAAAATTGAACAGTTAACATAATAGTTCATTCATCGAAGGCTATCAGAAGAACGATCTACCTAAGAATAGAGGGAAAAAAGTAAGAGAATTTAAATGGCCAATTGGAAAAAAATAAGAATCAATTGTCACTATTTTTTCTCTCAGGCTCACTTAGAGAATGGAATAAAAGAAGACCAATCAATCTTGATTGCATTTTTGTGGCTAGTTAAAGCTTTGTTATATGGAAATGAATATCAACAATGGCTTTAGACATTGTGGTTGAGTTCCTAGATATCCTGAATTGGGATGAACTATCATCACTACATGTTTACTTTATGCTCAGAGCATGGAGAAATGATCAGGTGTGGACTAAGCAATGGTGAAGTAAAAATAAAGGGAAAAGACAAAGGTTAATGTTAATCGGTTAATGGTACATCAACGTTAATAAAAAAATAATGAGTTAATTAGAGAAGGTGGAGAGCAAAAAATGAAATTAAGGAATTATGCAACTAGATGCATGGATACAGAAAAAAGGAATGAACATGCTGTGATTTACCAATGACATATGTAGTTTACTAGTTGAGAATAAAGATGTAATGGACAGATTTTTCTTTGGGTAGAATGGAAGGAAAAATAATATAAGCAAATATTATATATGCATAGAAACTTATACATTCATGGATTTTGCTATACCTTTAGTGGAATTGCTGTATCTCTGTTATCTATACCAAGTATTAAATGTGGAATTGCTTTATTTCTGCTATCTATACAAAGCCTTTCACATTTTTATTGCGAAGAGTAGCCTATGTAAGATAATAATAAAAATAAGAGAGAGATTATTTGGAAACACTCTGTGAAAAAAGAATTTGTTGAAGACTATAATATAAGTGAGAACAATGGAGAAGACCAATTTTGAATTATGACGAACAAACTAAATGCAGAAGGTGCATGGAATGAGTTCAAGCGTCATGCAAAGGAATCAAGAGATCAGTAGAGAAGAAAGTAACCAGGAAGGTTACTAGAAATCAACCTTATAATTTAAAATCAACAATAATGATACATTTATCCTAGTGAAATATGCAAATGCCAAAACCTTTTCATGCTTTTCATTGAATCGCTAAAACGTTTTCCATTATTTTGAAGCCTATTATCTAAAATGGCTTCAGAAATTGAAAACTATAAGCCAAAAGCTAATCTTTGACTTCCATCATAAAAATTTTGGGAGACTTCTCAATTCCTGAATTAGTTTAAATTTCCAAAGTATTTCTTCCCAATCATCAGATGAGAAAAATTTGCAGTACATACAAATTACAAAGAAAAACTTACAGACTAAATGACTACACATAATGGATGAGCAATAAAAACAAAGAATAAAACATTAATTTTGGATTAGGGTCGTGAAGCATTACAAGGTGTGTATAGCAGGTGGAAATGTGAGTCATTTGGTAAGAATTTTGTTTTTTGGTACATGCCTGGTGAGTATGAAGGCCGGGACATCAATAGAGCACTGTTCTTGGCCAAAAATTCACAAACATTAAGTGAGCAGGGAGAGCAGGTACATTATTGTGGAGGTGTGTAGCTATGAATTCTTTCACTAGAAATATGGGCGTTTTTTTCGTATTGCTACATGCAAACACCATTGAACTTGTAAGTAGTACTCTTTATTGATTGCTTGATCATGTGGTAAGAACTTAGGATGCACTAAGCCTTGCACCAAGTACTATGCAATATTACAAAATTTTCATTAATTATTGAACACATCTCATAGCTCATTTAGTAGAAACTCATTGGTCATTATAAAATTAGGAATAAGTCAATTAAGACTCTAGTTAAACCTCAACTAAATTTATACAACACCTGAAGTTGGAATCAATTTTTTTGCCATTAATAAATCTTCACAAATGATATACTATTTACAATTATATACCAATGAAATTATAAAAATAGGATTGTTAAATTTATACAGTAAAATATATATGATATACATGAGATATAGCTTAGCACTAGAGAATTAATTTTTACTCAATTTGTCATGAATTATTGAAATTTTCATTTGGAATAACTTGGTATATGTAGATCAACCTTTCCTAAAGAAAGAGACATTTCAGGCGTGATATGGTGGAATATCATGATTAATTAAAAATTGGCAATTTTATTTTTTGGAAAATTGCCAATTTTTAATCAACCCTTTCCTAAGTTATTTACTCCAATTAATCTAATACTTGAAAATGTATGCATTTTGCAGAACGCAGCGAGATGTGATATCAGGCCATGCTTCAAGGGTATTTGCAGTTAAGTTTCACCCAATCAATGAGAATGAATTTGTTACTGGTGGTTGGGACAACTTAGTCCTTTTTTGGGACAGACGGCAAGCACAACCAATACGTCAAGTGTTTGGGCCACACATCTGTGGAGAGAGTATGGATATTACATCTGATGGAGAAAAAGTATGACCAAAAAATTCAATAAGTTAAAATAAATTGTTGCCAAGTTGACATTTGTTTATTTAAATAGTTATCCAGCAACTAATTTTATTCAACATTTCAGTTGTTGACCTGTTCATGGTCTATGAATGACAGTGTTCAAGTATGGGATTATAATACAACAAAACTGATTTCAGCTGTATCTCAGGATCAGAATTATCCCAAGGTATGTCTTCTCAATATTCTGCTTTTGAAAACACTGCCATCTTCCACTATATTGAAAACTTTATAATAGGTGTTTCAACTCACTGAGTTTCTATCAGAGTGTGCATATTCTTGAGTGTCATTCAATATTGTTGATATGTTTCTATAACACCTGATAATGGGTCAGTGAAACATGCATATGAAAAATGAATGAAAAATGAGAATAAGATCAAGTAAACCATTTCAGGTTAGAAAGAATGGAAGTAATGCATAATGAAGAACCAAAAATAATATTCTTTTCCACTTGATATAAAAATGTATTAGATGTGCAATTTGATTCACTGAATAATCATAAAGCATAAGCCGTCAAAAGCTCTTAATAAGTTAAGAGCCTAAGACCTAATACTTTTTCCTATGTAGTGGAAAGTGCACATTATTTTTGACTGTTTTTATCGGTTCTTCCATTGATATATTTCAGTACTTTAGGTACTGAGTTAAGAGTACTTGATAAGATGGAAAGTATTTAGATCTAAATAATGAGTTATCACAACATGTGATTTGGAGTTAAAGGACATTTTGGGATATTCAAAAGGGAAGGGCCATTTTCTCATATTGAAATATTCGCAGATTAGAACAGAGTTGTATGAATACAGCACCATCTAGTGATTATTTCCGAAGCCACTGAAGTTATTGTTTTGATTTACCTGTCGGTGAATGCAGACAATCATGTCTACAAATATCGTCCCTCCCCCCAGTTGCAACATACATGCCATGATTTGATTTTTGGGGGCAAAAAGTTATCAGCCGCCCAAATTCCTCGAGAGTTGTGCCTAGTTTATGGACCTACTGTAATGAGCAAAGGAAAGGCTAGACAATGGTGTCAAGACTTCAAAAATGGTCGCAAAAATGTGCATGAAGAAGAATGGAGTGGCAGACCCTGTATTCAGACTGATGAAATCATTCAACAAGTGAACCAAGAACTGAAATCTGATCAATGATTAGTGCTCTGGCTGATTAATTACATCTGGTTGGATACACCACTATTAACATGATTGTTACAGAAAATCTCAGATATCACAAATGGTGTGCGAGGTGGGTACTGAAAATGCTTCCAAACCAACACAAAAAGCAAAGCATGTTATATTAGACGAGAATTTTTGGATGACTGCGGACAGTCCAGCCCTTGCACCAAGTGACTATTTCCTCTTCCTGTACTTTAAGCAGAGCTTAGTGAATGGTTTGAAGACGATGAGGAACTCAAGACTGCCATTGTCTACTGTACCAATTCCCAAGTGGTGAACTTCTATGCTGAGGGATTAAAAAAGCTGGAGCAGCTTTCCAAGAAAAGCTTCAAAATGAACGGCAACTATTTTGATCGTGTTTCATCTTCTAAGATAATGTCAAACTGTGCTGATTACAACTAATATTTTATACTTTGGTGCAACAGAAGGAACTCAAATAATGATTAACTAATTTGAAATTATTGTTTTCATGATAACTGTTGTGGTCTTTGTAAGCCAGCAAAAATGTATGGTAGTTTTTTCACCTGGAAAAAAAATTAATTAATTCCTATAGTTTTCACTAAACCATTCTAAATTTCCAGAATTATGCTGGAAAATGGGCTACAAAAGAATTGGTGATTTGTGGAGGAACAAATCCAAATGTACTAAGAGTGTTGGTCCCAAATGAAAATGCCGTAAGTATTCTAAAATTTTGCTGATAGGCATTTCATTCCTATTAGAGAAATATGCATTTTTTAAAGGGAGTCAACCTTGTAGATTTTAAAACAGGGTTGTATGTACCCATATCTTGCCTGGGATTTCTTAATAACTAATTATGTTATGCTCAACTTTTGGTGATTTTATTAAACCAATTTAAACCATCCTTTTAAGTCGCATAAAAACTGACATACTAAGTTTTCTTCCATAATTCCGCATATCACTAGAAAAAATAAATTGATACTTGGTCAGCAGATTTTCTCCAGGAGTTTAATTAGGAATCTAGAAGTTTACATCATATATGAAATCCTTGAGTGCATTGTATCTGTGGAATAAATTTGCTGTAGTTTTATTAATGAAAACAATAGTGAGAGACAGGAATACAGTTAAAGGAGATATAAAAGGTTTACTAGTGAAAGGGCACATCAAGAAAAATGGAAATACGCATCTGAAAAAAATATTGAAAGCTTTAAATGAAACTATCAGAAGATTAAATAGGGGAATGACAAGGAAACAATGGATTACAAATGAGATTATTAAGATATAGCTTTGAGAAGGAAATGTAAGAATTTTAATACAGAATTAGGAAAAAGAAAGCACAAAGAGTAAATAATGAACTGAGGTGCGAAACTAATATGTTGAAATGAGCATGGTAGAGGACAAGGTGCAAGGATATGGAGAGTTTTCTGAGGAAAGATGTAATGGGTGAAAAGTAAAGAATGGTTATAGCACATAAGGTAGTAAGAAGGGAAAATATGGGCACATTAAGGCAGGAAAGTTATTGAACCAGGAAGGATTCAACAGGTATGGAAAGAATGCATGGAGGTTCAATATGGAAAGGATATTATGCCAGTAAGTTTAGACATAGAAAGAGAATGTGATGTGCATGGGGATACCTTAGAACCAGGCATACATGACCACAAGATAGAAAGGGTATTAAGGGGATTGACATTATATCAGTCTGTGAGGGGGATACATAAAATTTTCCTGCAGACCCACTTAAAAGTGTAGAAAAATGTGGAAATATGAGTTTTTATGGGTTAATACGTAGCATAGTATTGGTTAATTTATGTGGTAGGAATTTGGCAAGAATATTCCATCAGATCAGTGTTTTCATCCCAAAAAAAGGGAAAGGCAGCCGTAGGTGAGAATTCAAGAACAATGATTTGATTTCACATACAGTTTATGTGGTATTATGATCATCGATGAAAGGATGGAGAATGGGGCAAATGGGCACTTAAGTGATGACGAGTTTGACTTCAGAAGTGAGAGATGTATTTGTAATCCCATACCAGCACCGAGGTTACTAAGAGAAATGAGCACAGAGTACAATCAGGATATATTTATTTGATTGAATAATATAATGAAATAATTAATGAAGCCAAGGGAGCAGGAAAACAAAGAGTCAAACTCAAAATCAATGACCCCAAAGGCCATCCTATCTCCAACTACAGCATCCTAGCAAATAGTTTCAATGAATTTTTCTCCAAAACAAGTGCCCCCCTAAATTCAGCTCACCCATTGGAGCCAAGCTTTACCAGCTCTTGCAAATCCTTATTTCTTTACCCCTGCACAGACATAGAATTGAAAAATATTTTTCAGAATCTACGAAATAAATTTAGTTCAGGGTTGGATGAGATTCCCAGCCCAGTTCTTAAACGCTCATTTCATCTGATCAGGACACCTCTATTACATATTATAAATGAATCCCTGCTGCAAGGAATATTCCCACCTCCTTTGAAAGTTGAAAAAGTTATCCCGCTCTATAAAAAGAAAAGTAGCCCCCACGAAATGAATTCTTATCGCCCAATATCTCTGCTAAATCAGTTTAGCAAAATATTTGAGAAAGTGTTTCTCAATCGCCTCATCCCATATGTTGAAGCTGAGAAGATTCTGTCAAAATTTCAGCATGGTTTTTGGCAGAATAGGTCCACCAAATCTGCTACTTATCAGGCAATAGATAATATATTGACAGCTCTTGATTGCAAGTTAGAATCTGTAGGAATGTTCTTTGATTTTTCTGACGCATTTGGCTCAGTGAATCACAATTTACTATTGCAAAAAATGCATAAATATGGCATTAGGGGCAATGCACATGACTGGTTAGTCTCATATCTTCAGGGCCATCAGCAGCACGTGGTTTTGCTCAATGATAGAAAAAAATTCATCTCTCCTGGTAAAGTTGTATGCCAAAGTGTCCCACAGGGTTCAGTTCTGGGTCCTATCCTGTTTCTCCTCTACATTAATGACTTACCTGAGAATATAAGAACCAACGAAAGGGATGATCCACTCTTATTTGCAGACGATACCAGTATCATACTCACTGCTTCTACAGTCCAAAGTTTAACAAACAATGCTAAACAAACCGTTCAACATCTGAACTCATGGTGTAGCAGGAATCAGCTGAATTTAAATGTGGAAAAGTCCCAACTACTTTACTTTGCAAATAAAAACAAAAACATGGCCACTTTTGCAATTGAATCAAGTGCAAAACTAATTTCCCAAGTGCCCCATGCAAAATTCCTAGGAATAGTTCTAGAAGGGCGGTTGTCCTGGTGGGAGCATATATGTCACCTGGGCAAAAAACTGAATACCATTTGCTTCCTTATTAGAAGCATCAGGTTTACCGTAACAATGGATGGCCTCATGTCAATATATTATGCAAATATCTACTCCAGTATAGTATATAGTATCCTTTTCTGGGGTTCTTCTCCGCTTGCAGACACAATATTTAAAATTCAAAAGCGAGCCGTACGGCTAATTGTCAAAGCAGAGCATAATGATCCTTGTCGTCCATTATTCCATAAATTGAACATTCTACCTTTGCCATGTATTTATATCTATGTATTACTGGTGTACACCTTTGTAAACCTTTCAATGTATGACACAAAGTGTGGTATTCACCACTATGGGACCAGGTCTAAAAATGATCTGCACCGAACTTACGTAAGAACTAGAACCACCGCACTAGGCCCTAAATCTATGGGTCTCCTTATGTTTAATAAGCTAAATGAGGACCTGAAATCCAGCACAAACATTTGTCTATTTAAAAGGAAATTGAGAGCTTTTCTTCAAAGGAATTTGTTCTATTCTATTAGGAATTTCATGGAACATGAAACTTAGAATAGGTATATGTATTACATTGTGTATTATTGTATATATTGACGTGTCCTATACTATGTGTACAATTTTTGTATGATGCAGTCTCTGGACAAATAAACTTATTATTATTATTGTTTCATGGATTTCAAGAAAGGGTTCAAAAGAGGAACTTCAGTAGAATTAATTACAGAATTTATGGCAGCAAATAGGAATAGATTGAAGGGATAGGCAACTCATCTGCAATCTGTACATGTCTCAAGACAGGTTGGCTGTGTGTTGCAGTTGGAGCTTGGGGTATGCAGTGCCTTTTCAATTTCACTAAGACAGCCTGACAACAGTGAAATTTTAATTGTTCATATTACATTAGCAAGTAGCTCTTTTTTTAATAAATGCAGGACAATATTAATGACATGAGATAGACAATACATTCAAGCAAAGTGTCCAATTCACTTTTTCAATGGATCCACACTCAGAAACAAATCCAGTGCTGGCCCTGATGAACTTCCTGGTTAAGTTGTTCATCACTGTTTTGAAGCCAAAAAAGCACCCCTTTTGTATTTTATCAATGGATCTTTGATACAAGGGATTTTCCCATCCCAATTAAAAGAATCAAAAGGAGTGCCCATTTATAAAGACCGTGGCTGTGTTAATGATTCAAACAACTACAGACCAAGAGCCATCCAAAATACATACATCTGCTAAAATATTGGAAAAGGCCATGTATATGCAAATAGCATTTTATCTCAAAAAGACTTCCTACTTTCCAATTCTCAGCATGGATTTAGATCTGAAAGGTTTACCACAACTGCCATATGTCAGGCAATCGACAGCATACTTAATTCATTAGATGCTAAACGCAAAACTCTTGGAATATTTTTGGACTTTTCAAAGGCTTTTGACAATGCAAACCACAATAGACTGCTAATTAAACTCAATAGAATAGGAATCGAGGAATTCCTCTAAATTGGATGAAACCCTATATTCTCAATTGCACTCAGAAAGTAATGTTGTCAGTAGATGGATTAAAATATTCATCCAAAGTTTACCAAGCTTACATAGGCATTCCACAAGGCTCAACCCTTGGACCACTCCTTTTTCTGATATATATCAATCAACTACCTAACTGCTTAAGGAATTATGAAGGAATAATACCAGTGTTGTATACTGATGACACTAATGTAATAATATCAACACAAACATGTCCCAGCCTTATGGAAAAATCTAAGTCTGTCACACTTGCGATAAACAAGTAGTGTAAAGATAACTTCCTAGACTTCAATGTAATTAAAAGTAAAATAGTATATTTCACACGCAATAAGAATGAGACAATCTGCTGGTAAAAATCAATGACCAATCAATTGAGCACATGACAGAATGTAAATTTCTAGGTATTTCTCTATGGGCAAATATTTCTTGGGATCCACATTAAAAGCCCTTCAACAGAAGCTCAGTTCAACTTGCTATTTATTAAGATACCTGTATGAGACTACAAGCAAAATTGTACTACTCAATTAATACTATGGGGAAGTATATTCAAATATATAGTATAATATTATATGGATCAGCTGCTATTTCTCAAACCATCTTTAAAATACAAAAGAAAGCGATAAGAATAATAACTGGGAAACATTACAATGCTCCAACAAGGCCTATTTTTCATGAATTAAATTTGCCACCACTCCCGTGCATCTACATTCTGTTTTTAATTCTGCACATACAAAAGGAACTTTGGCAACTATTCTGTTAACTCTGGCTATCATCATCATTACACCGGAGGAAGGCACAATATCGATTATGGGAATATAAGGACTAAAGCATTGAAATTAGGACCCCATGAAATGGGCATCAAATTATATAACAAACTACCCAAAAGTATAAAGGAACTACTGCATTCAGGCATAAATTAAAATTATACCTACAATGTAATATGTTCTACTCGGTTGACGAATATATCAACAATATTTCTGGCCAGTAAGTTCATACTCTTAGTTTATAGCAACATTCATAGTGTAAATCATATTAATGGTAAAAGATTTTTCTAAATTGATATTTCATGTGCATGTTATAGTCAATGTTCTGGGTTTGTGCCAAATATTATGTAACAGTGAGCACCATTTTTAAAATTTTGATTGAGTCTGTATCTTTACTCTTTGACGTGCCTTATATCATGTACATACACCACCCACCCACGTATTTTTGTATTATAATCTCTGGGCAAATAAGCAGTAATAATAATAATAATCCTAAACTATGTCCACTAAGTGGCAAATTAGAATTAAACCAAGCAATGTATGCTTGGAATTGAAAGGTATCTCTGTTAATAATAGACCTGAATATCGATCCTTAGTTTCTATGAAATTCTACAAGTTCCCAGGGCTGGTGTAAAATGTTGTCATTCTTAGCATTTCATTATTATTTCGTAGTCTACTATTTATGGTAGGTTTTGGATGGACATAGATTTAACACTACTACATTTCATAATATCATCTAACAAGATGCAACTCACACCCCTCATCAAATCCAACTGTTAAATTCTTCATACATTCTAACTCCTTTCATTATGTCAAACATACCTGACCTTTTCCTATCCCTTCCTCGTTTACCTAGCAATTTCCTCTCTATCACAATCTCAAAATTCCTTCCCCGTTCAAATTTCCCTTCATACACCTGTCCTGTTTCCTATGGATTTCTCCCAAAAAACTTCTCTCCTCCCCATCGCCATATCTAGTACTACTTACCATGTTTTCCTTTACATACATTTTACCTTATCCATCCTTCTCAATGCCCATATCTCAAAAGGCCTCCCATTTATGTCTATCATTTTGTTTCAATGTTTCAGCACTATAAAAGGCCACACACTAAACCAAAGTTTTCATGAATGCTCCGCTCAGCATTCTTGTCATCAATTCCCTTTTCCTTGTTAAAGCTTCTTTTCTCAATGGAATTCATCTTTATGTCCCAACTACAAATTTGGCTGGAGGAATGCATTAGATCAGTGTTAAGTTTCTTTTCCAAGCAAGGGAAAGACCACAGAACATTTGATTTCACTCAGTAGTATTAAGATCCAAAAATTGAATACAATAATAAGTTATAAGGAAGCCAATATGCTATAAAAAATGATATAAATTAGACGGATGAAATTCTGGGTGAGTCAGCTTCCTTGAACGTGAAATTTTTTTGGGGACTATGATCCAGTAACGATATATATAAATGTGAAAATAATCTGAATTTGAAAAAATTCTAACACATCTAAACAAAATATGCACCTGGCTTTTAAGTACATACTAAATTCTCTTTTTAACTTACCCAAGTAGTAGGAAATGATTTCACGTGGTTTTGCAGATGAAATACTGATAATACCTTGATTATTCGATCTAGGTTCTAGGAGGATTTTCCAACCTTCCAGGTGGTGTATATGCAATCCAACTTTGCAGCTCAAAAATGTCATGGGCAATTAAGCAAAAAATGGTTCAGTCTAAGAATTCAAGATTAAAATTGCCCACTGACATGGAGGAAGATATCAATTTGCCAGCACTGACATTTTGCTGTGGGCCAAATCTTTATTATATCTCGAATAAATAAAGTTTTATATTATTAATGAGAAATCTTCGTGGGATATTATTTATTTCTAATGAAGGTAATATTAGAAGAATATCTAAAAAAAAGTAATTCTTTTCCCCACTATTTTGACTAATACACACAAAGGCAACTCTTTGGTACTTTCCAATGAAATATACCATGTAAAGGGTTTTAGAAATGCAATTTTTCAAGCACAATATTTGATATTTTTTATACTTGAAGATGGTCTGAAATTCCAATTAATTCAATTGGAATAAATGGAAAAGGTTAGCAACAATTTAAGAAAATAGTTTTCCCAAAATAAAAAGTAATTTGAAACTCAAATTTGTGAACAGGCATTAAAAGGTTACAACATATAACAGAAACAACAACTTAGTTTCTAACTAAACATGTATAAAAATATATTCTTGCATAAATAAAAATTTTTATGATGGTATCGTGAATCTTTAAAGAACTTCATGTTTTAATTACTAGATATTACTACACAGAAGTATTACAAGCCCAAACGAGCTTAATATTCATTACATTCATAATAAAATCACTACCAACTCAAATAGTCATGTTTATGTCAATGTCACTGGTCTAATTATTTGAAAAAGTAGCATTGCTCAAATGAACTATCTACTGAAGCCGTGGGAAATGCTTGATAATTGTAAATCAGCGATTGTGCCTCCACTTCTGGTGATGAGAATGAGTGTCCATTTTTGCGAGCTGCTCAACAATATTACATAAAAGATAAATTGATTAACATTACAAGACCATAAATATGAAATGAAGATAATGTTGTTTACTTTCAAATTGAAACTTACCTTCATTCACAAAAAATTCTCCAAAATATTGTCCAACTCGTGTGGCTTCTGCGGAATGAGGAATGCCATGCAAATTGGTATTCCATTCATATGAGTTTTTTTCTGGGTGGAATTGAACACCATAAAATGGAAAATCCTTGGCTTCCATTGCCGAAATAAATGACTCATTTTTAAAATCATTACTCAAGGCCAGTATTTTAAACTGTTCATTCAGGCCAGAAGAAACAAAACTCTGGAAAAAATGGCCCAAATTGATATTAAATGTATCTGTAAGAGATTAAACTATTTTCCAGATTCATTGCCAAATTTTTTTAGTGATGAATTCACAGCATAGACAGAGTGGATCAGTTCCAGGAGAGATACTCCAACTCCTACTCAGAATGATAACTTCCCACTCAACTGACACACTTCAGGGACTTTTGATTACATTATAACTACAGGATAAAAATTGTATGAGAATAAGTGATAGCATGCTCATATCACAACAAATAATAATGTAGAAATAGACATAATTTTAAGCATTGTTTCATACTAATAAAAAACTGACATTCTGGCTGATAACTTAAAAAATGACCGTGAACCTTGCTCTACAGCTGTTGTTTATCTAACCCCTCCAACACAAATTGCATTGATTTCAACAATCCATTATTGAAAAAAGTACAATTATAAATACTAACTCTGTTCTCTTATTCTATTATTTTGATACTGAAGATGCATGTCAGAAACCTCAAATTTGGCTAACTTTCATATTCAGTCTGAATGATTTGGCTAAAATAATCAAGTTCACTTAGATGTGGAAGAGGGCAGGGGTTACTCCATCCAAGTATCAGACATAATTGAAGGTAAATCTACATGGGAGTACATTGAAAAGTTGGCCTTCCGCTGGGATACAAGTCAACTTCTGCATGCGTTTGTTGAATGCTTTATTATACATACATACACACACAGATACATACATATACATACCAATACACTACGATATTTACATATTGTTAAATTTGGTTAAGTCAGAATTTATGTGGAGTAAAAATTCCAGAAATTCTTTTCCAGAATAGAAAATATTATTTTTTAATAGTTTGAACAGCTTTTTCTTGAAACCAGGTACTTTTATTTCACAACTGATTGCATCAGGAAGTTAGTAAGTAGAAATAAGATTAGATTTTACCCATAAAGAGACAGTGGCACAATTTTCGGCTCATGAAAATGAGTTAGAATTCTTACCTTTTCAGTCACACAAAATTTATGAAAATTTGCTGTCATGGGTTTATTCCTTAACAGGTGCACTATATCATCAGGTGCATTTCTAAACAGTCTACTTTCTAGATATCCTGTAATTATAGAATGTTAAGTATATCAGTAAAATAATATTTATGATACAAATAAAAGGCTACTGCCATAAATTGGGTATAGACCCAAATGGAACTTACTCATTAGCAAGCAGGACTACATCTAATAATGTTGTGATTCAAAAAAAGTATAAAAAGCCATGGAGCATAAAAATGACAATGAATGCTTAAAAATATAAAATATGTTGGAGAAATCCTTGATGTCAATGTTGTGTTCAATATTGCAAGAGAAGTAGGCAGGAGCTGTTTGACTTATCATGAAGGTAGGGTTCATGATTGTAGGCCAAAGGAAATACATTTTATGAGGAAAAGCTTACACACTGATACACATGGTTGGTATAAAAAGTATCAGGAAAATTTTCAGAAAAATGGATTTATTTCAGATATAGCTACAATGCCTCAAAATTCTTCCAAGTACATCCCTTGAGTGTCGACACACATTTGATAGTGGCTTTTCCACGACTAAAAGGTAGATAGGAAGAGTCCTTAATGTCCTTAAGGGTATGTGTGCAAACTTCTTTGATGGCACTTGGGTCCCATGGTGGTGCCATTTGAGGGGGATTTCCTTTTTGGTATAGAAAATAGTCTGCTAGTGCCAAGGCAGGACTGTAAGGGAGTTGGGGATATACATTGCCATTGCAGAAGGTCTTCGCAAGCAGACACTTGACTTTGCTTTTGGTTGTCTGTGAAGACCTTTGGGAAGAGTTTAATATAGATCTTTCGCAACACCAAATTTTCAGTGATAATGGTGTGCACTGTCATCTTATTTATGCCAATACGATCTGCAATCATGCATACACTTAACTGATGGTCTGAATTCGGCACTCCAAGTACACATCAGGAAAAAAATTGTTACCGATACTTTTTATACAAACCTTGTATATATATTCAGAGGCATTCTTATGGAAGAAAAAACTTTTAGGAGGGATATAGGGTTGCACATAATGGATGGTATTTCGAATGAGTTTCATATAGGAAATTATATGTTTCAGTAATTTGCTACAATGGCAGCTTTTTATAAGATTTCAAATGATGAACAAAATGAAGTTTCACTACATTATGATGTACATTAGGATCATTCAACAAAAACACAGGTTTAAAACTTGCAGGTAAAACCTCATGAAGATATCAAACTTCCTGTCAAGTAACCCAATAGAATTTTAGAATAATCAAAAAAAAAAGTTTGGACCCACCCTTAAAAATTGTTAAAATCTGAATTTTTTCCAAAAAATTAGGTAATATTTGTCTGTTGTTCATCAGACATCAATAATGAGTCATTGTATCGAACAAAGGATCGTATTCAGATAGGTCGGTATCATAATGCATGCAGGTAGGTGTCTTGCTTGTAAGTAAAATGGAATTGGTTTAAATGCATTGTATACATATTATTTCAGGAAGTCTTCGCGGAATTAGGAAATATATTCAAATCAGCAGAATTTTTAAATTAAATTAAATGAAAAACACAGAATTTAACAAAAGATAGAGAGACTTAGCTATGTTTTCCATGCGTGTGCAATATGATGAATCACTGACCTGAACTACCATATATCATGAAAATAATTAATTAATTTCAATATTCTCTTAATAATGTCTTACTCACATCAGGATACTTTTCAGAGGGGATTGGGATGGTGAGACGGTTAACCATAATCCATCACCAGAGGTGAGGTTTTAACAGTAAGATTAATATGTGAAGTGTGAATATGATATGACCGTGAGCTCCTTAAGTTTTTTCCTTGCAATTCTGCTGTAATTTTAGGAGTGTTTTACGTCAGATTCTTTTAAATTATGCAATCGAAGGAGCTTCCCTCAATACTGGACTGAATTTGTTCCACTCTCGGTAACTGGTAATAGTCAATGATTTATTGTAAGTAACCATTCAATGCTGCGGTATAACCAGGCTTTTATTCCCTCATGTATTTGTTTTATGAACCTGGTCTTGTGTTTTGGAATGTTCCAACAAGTAGTAAGGAGTATTTGTGTTAAGAATTTGATTAAGTAGAAAGATTATATAAAGTTGGCATCTGATACTAAGCGCAACCCATGAAAGCTTATTAATGTAGTTTGTGATGTGATCAGATATCTTTAGATTAAGAATGAATCTAATGCATGAATTGAGCAAACTCTGAAGTTTTAATGATAATTCATCAGATAAATCTTGGTAAACTACATCGGCTTAGTCAAAAAGCAGTATGATTAAAATGGATACTGTTTCTTTAAAGACGTGGGGATGACGTATTGGCATTTGAGCAGAGGAAATAGTGATTTATGTAATAATTTGCTTATCTTGTTTGCTTGAGAAGACTACAATAGATTTTCATCTATTAAAATCCTTACATTTTTCAGTCTCGCAGCATGGTATTGGGTTAATACTTTAAGGTGAAAGTTCATTTTTCTGAAATAAAGAAAGAATTCTCGGGTATCCAATCACAATGGCCTGCAATTTACTAGGATTCATATTTACAAAGTTGGCTTAGCTCAAATAGTTAATCTAGATCATTATTTATGCACTTTATTCTGTCGCATAAGCTATCAACAATTGAATGAAAGTAAATCTGTAAATCGTCAACGTATGGGTGACACTTGATGCTTTTGATTACTGATCTGCAATCATTGAATTTGAGAGAAAACAAAACAGGACTGAGTATAAACCCTTGTGGGACACCACGTGATACTTCAGCCCATTGGGAACACCACCAGTTAGTTGTGTTCCCAATGGGCAGTTTAACACAACCTTCTGTTTCCGATCTGATAGGTAGGATGCAATCCAGGTGATAGTGGGTGAAGAAAAGCCAATGCCCCTTAATTTTGCAGCTAGGATATCTTAGTCAATTTAATCAAAGGCTTTACTGAAATCAAGAAGAACAAGCACTGACAACTCTTTTATGTCCATCGACTTTCTAATACCATCTGTTATTTTGACTAATGTGGTGGTCATGCTGTGCCTAAGGCAAAAACTGGATTGAAGTTTATCGAGAAATTATTATGTTCTAGGAAATCTGATACTTGGTCATACATGCAAGAAATTGGGCGGAAATCTTTTTCTTCATAAGTATAATTCTCCTTTGGGATTGGTTTGATCAGAGAACGCTTTGATTGACTAGGAAAATATTCCTGAAACAGCAGTTATTTAAAAATGTTAGTGCTGAAGGGAAAAATCAATGGGATAAATTTTTTCATAAAATATGGCGGGATTCCATCTGAGCCTTATGCTTTGGACTATTTGTTCAAACAATGAATAAACTTGTAATTGTGATATAGGGAAAATTTAAATTCTTCATCATGATTTCTACTGGCAGCTGTTGTTGATTAATATGCTTGTAGGGTTAGGTCTTTTATGTCTTGAATTATATGACTTTGTGGCTGTAAGAATTTATTGTTTAAATTGTCTAGAGAAAGTTCAAGTGGTAATATACAGTCTTTACTTCTCCCCATGCCAATCAGCAGTTGTCTTATTAGGGCCAATTCTATGGGCACAATCTAGCACTATGGGATTAACCTTCACGCTCAGCTTTTTGGTGAAGAAATTCTCCACCATTCTCAGGCAGTCCTCCCTTTTTTCGCGTGACGTGGATTAACAGGAATTTTCATCTTGAATACTGCTCCCAAGCATTGAGACGATCATCAAAGTCTACACACCTATTCTCCATATCATCCAACCACTGTGAGCTGCGGCACAAATCATACTCCACGCTTTATTTAAATGAGAAGAATTTCTCCTCAGTTTGTACCCATCAATGCTGCCTTCAGAGGTGTACAGTCCTTTTCTGTTTGCTTCAGTTCCACTCGGAAGGAGGACATAGTCTTCAGCACTTTGCTAAGAATCGACCTCATCTCTGAGTTTCCTTCATCAAGCTACTTCTGAGAGCCAGTACTTCCACCTGGGCATATTGGCAGGCTAGGAGTCCAGGCAAAAAGTAATGGAGCAGCCTACAGACACGTCAGTCTTGGATGGGCATGAGAGAACGACTGTTCATAGGGACATACACAGATATAAACAAGCCCACCTACTTGGATGGTAGTAAGAAAACTGGCCTCCTATTTACTCTTTCCTCTCTTCATAGCTCTTTACATATGTCTCCCTTCTTATGGTACGTATTATCTTCCTTGTTGCTGAAGTTGCACTAGGCCTACTTGCCCAACAGAAGAGTGAGTGTTGGCCAGGTTACTTTGAACGGATTACACTTGAGCCAAACATGTGAACTATTTGATTATGCTACTTTTCTTTTACACTGTATGCAACCCAGAATACTATCTTTCGAACGTTCAGGATGAACTACAAAGCAAACTTAAGACTCATAAATGAAAAATGAACAACCTGTCATTTTAACAAATTGAAATAAATATTTTTTGAATGGTATATATTTTTGGGCATTACTTGGATCCATTTAATATAAATAAGAGCCAAAACCAAAAGTTTCCAACACTTGATGCCTTATCCACCCGTATATTTATAGTTTTACCAATCAGTGGTATATACATGAAAAAAAGTTTGTATCTTCAGCCTTTTTTAAAAGGGAAAAAATTAGTAACTATGAGGGAAGCTAAAATATTGCAATTACCATCATAAAACTGCAATGGAAGTGCTTCATTCAAAGCTGAGCAAACTGTTAGTGCTCTCTTGCCCCCTACAATATAACTCATAAGTTCAAAACCAAGGCAGGTTCCCCATAACGGAAAATAATCACCATCATTATTTAATGAAGAAGCAAGGTTATAAATCAAGATTCCAGCTTTACCATATCCTGAATCTTCCAAATTTATTCCTCCGCCAGGAAAGAGCACACTGAAATGTGGACAACCACAGTTTTATATTTTATACACCATCTAGGTGTTATAATCAAGAGAAACTGAGACTATTTATAAACATGCGAAAGGCAAAAATAAAAATAGTCCAAGAAGGAAAAATAAATATGTATTAAAAAAGTTGTTCAATATTAAATTTGTTCTGCTAATTGGAAGGAAATTTCTATCGAAGCCATCCAAACTCCAAAATATTTCATTTAACAAAGTTATTTAAGTAATTATGTAGTATATCAAACATACCCATTCACTGAATTCACAATATTTTCGTAATAATCATCACTTAGATTTATCCTGTAAAAGTAATTTAAATACCATTATATAAAGTCAATATTTGGAAAGTTTTTAAAAGAATACAATACTTCAGCAAGAAAAACATACCTAATAGGAACCACCCTTGCTCCAGCTCCTTCTAAAAATTTAACATAGGAAGCTGCAATGTAGCTAGTATAATTTGAATATTTATTCTTAACCAATGGATTCGTGATTTCTTGAGACAAAACCCCTGTCGAAACATGAGATTAATTTTATAAAAATTCTCTACAACTGATTAAGTTCCAGCATAGGGAACTGGCAAGATGTTTTTCCCAGAACTAAACACTCATTACTAATCAATTATTGATCTATTTTTTGTAGTGTTCAAGTCTCCTTTGCATCCCAAGAATAAAGTAAAAGTAGAGAATTTCGCAAAGAAATATGATAGGAAAATTACTCTAAATAAAATTGATAAAATAATAAAATTGTGCAACTTTTGGCCAGAAATTTGAAATGACTGATGAAAGACAGGAGAAAGAAGAGATTACACGGACAAGGATTTCAATATACAAAATTTTAAGGTCATACTTAAACTGGAAAATTATATATGATAATCAAAGGTATGTCTAGAGTTGCCAGATTTCTTGTCCAAGAAAAGTGATATATTTTAGTAAAAAAAAGTAAAATATATGTTTAACAAAATGGGTATCCAGGACATGGAATAATATGTTTTTCTAATGTGTCCTGATTAGTCTTGCAGTAATTTAAAAAAACCGTTATTTATGACAATTCCTGCCGGTAATCAAAATTAATTTGAGCAACTTAAGTCTGGAAACCCAAAATAACATGGCATTGATTAATGGCATTGATTCGGCACTTTTTTAAAAATTCGTTAGATAATTACCGATAATGGGTCGATTGTTAGGAGTTTTGAGCTGGCCCAAAGATAAACTTATCACTTGGAAAACTGTAGACAATATCAGAAGAAAAAAGAATTTCCCAAATTGGGCATGATAAATATTTCCACCGCCGATTGCCATTTGAATATTTCTGCGTACCACTAGGAATCGAAAACATGGAATGAATCGATTCGAATTATTGTTCGAATTAATATCGAGCCAGTGGAATATCGAATGTACATGGCGCTCGCAGCGCTCGCACGCCCTGTATCCTCCTTTGTTTCACGAGGGATTAATCGATTTATGTGAAGCGTACTGCAGTTAATATGCCGCTTCCAATGCAATCTGTACTCTATCAGGTAGTAATCCGTAATTCTTTCCCAACAAAATCTTACACGTAAAATATGTTTTCCCTGGATTAATGCACTGTTGGATTTGTGGGCAGAAACCAGGCAAATCTTAGCTGCTTAAAGTTTATATGTTCAGATTAAATATTTGATTGATAGTATTTACCTTCAAAGTTGTGATTGAATTTCTCTAGAGTCCCGTGGAGCCTATGCAAGTTGATGCCCCACCGGAAGAAAATGACAACGCAGAGGAAGAACCGTATTTAGTTGAGAATCCCACATTGGTAATTCAGTTTGTCACTAAAAATACTTGCCCTCCTTTGTATTGCTATCAACATGGTGTATATCATAACCACCTGCTTTATTTTTAGGACCTTGAAGCATATGCAAACAGTTATTCTGGCTTAGCTAAACTGTATCGTTTGATGTACATTGCCGATCACTGCCCTAGTTTGAAGTTAGAAGCGTTGAAGACTGCTATCAATTATGTTATGATCACTTACAATGTTACACTTTATCAGCAGTTACATAAAAAGTTACAAGAAACTGTGGTGTGAGTTTTGAATATTTTTAATTTGAAATTGTTATTACTTAATAACCATAAAACCTCAATGCTATAATATACATAAATTTATGTTTTCCTCGCTAAAAGTGGCGGTGGAACAACACTCCCGGACATTGCTGGTGGGGGACAGTCGTCAAACTCGCAAGACCTTCCGACTCATGATTTGCAGTGGGTGGATACCAAATCGAAAAAGGCCGCTCTCAAGGTGTGTCACCGAAAATATCATAGAAGTATAATAAATGTTCTGTGGACGGCGGTTAACGCACCTTGTAGCGTTTAAAATATTACTGAATTTACTCTAATGGTATTGAAAATTGACCACACTACTTTAAGGATTGGTTCTTTCTTGGCGTCTCATGCGAGCGAATTCTTGTACCAAGGTTAGCCGACTTGGTGGAAACACCCAGGAAGGCATCCCATGCCTATTAATTAAATCATCTAATGTTTTGTTTAATGTCAAACTACGCTAATGTTTTACAGTTAATGAATTTTCTTGAAACTTCCAAAATGTACCATTAAGACTAATCAATAAGCATTTTACCGATTTAAATGTGCGCAGATAGATAAGTAAGCATCGATTAAAACCACGATATTTTGTCATCCGGTTGTGAAAGTATTGGGATTTCACATTTTAGCTTTCAAGCCACTTAAATCCTGTAGCTCCAGAAATGTTGTGTAAATTTTTTCATTTGAAGGACGAGAAAATGGTGCCATTGCCAAACTGAAAGTTACATTACTCTTTTTATTAATATCTGTTGTTGTGAATGTTCTGAGTTTGTATATTTATTTAATGTTTCAAATTAAAATCAATAGATTTCCATCGGTGCGTTTTTGGGTGGACACAACCACCAAATAAATATTTAATGGCTCCTAACAAAACACAATCCAGCACCTAGTCTATATCAGGTCCCCCTTCATCTCTGAGTACTTCCTTCAACCTGTCCTACCTCCCTATCCTGTTCCTTCCCTTTCCTCATTTGCCTAACATTCTCTCCTATATAACAGTCTTCAATATCCCACTGCCGATCAATATGCCCTTCATTCTGTTTTCCTGCCTCCATAGGATTTCTCCCAGCAAACCCCTCTCTTCACCCATGATACTAAGTACTTCCTCCTTTGTTTTCCTTTCGGTATATTTCACCTTCTCCATTATTTTCCACACCTGCATTTCAAAAGCCTCCAATCTACGTCTATCCTCATGACCATGTTTCCACACCATACATAGCTATGCTCCATATCAAAGTTTTTACTAGTCTTTTCTTAATATCCTTACTCAATGTCCCTGTCATCAACTCCCTCCTCCTTGCGAAAGCCTCTTTGCCTAGCGCAATTCTTCTCCTTACTTCCCTACTACTTTGACCGTGTTGGTCCAAAACTCTTCCAAGATACGTAAACTGTTCTACCTGCTCTAGTTTTTGCCCTCCTACCATAATGTTAAGCTTAGCCTTTTTCTTTCTGGAAAATCCCATAACCTTTATTTTATTAATATTGATTCTCATCCCATTTCTGTCGCAATGAGTTTCCAATTCACTCAGCAATGCTTGCAACCCCTTGGCTGACTGACAAACTAAAGCTTAGTCAACAGCAAACCTAACTGATTTTACAAATTCCCCTCCGACAATCATTCCTACCTCCAGTTCTTCCCATGCCTCTTCAATCATTTCCTCTGCATACAGGTTGAACAGCAATGGTGATAATGGGCAACCCTGACTTATACCTCTTCCTAACACTGCCCATCCGGACTCCCCGATCCCGACTCGCACTCGAGCAGTCTGAGACATGCACGGGTTGCAAATTTAGCCTCCTGTCTCTCCAGTCTATTCCTATTGTTTGCAATACACTCATTAGTTTTTCTCAGTTCACTCTATCAAACCCTTTCTTGGAACCTATGAAACAGGCAAATACTTCCTGATTATATTCTATAATCCTCTCGATTATTGATCTCATTACCGCCATGGCATGACACGTACCTCTCCCCTTCCTAAACCCAAACTGATCATCCCCTAAGCAATCATTTGCCCTACTCTCTATCCTTTTGTTGATGATCCTGAGAACAACCTTAGCTCCCATGGAATATCAAACTCATTGTTTTGTAGTCCTCACAAGATGTAGCCTTTAGCTTTCCCATTTTTCTTCGATAGTACTCAGTTCTTTACCATCCTCCATGACTTTCTCTACAGGGTGCTGGTAGTCTTTCCTTGCCAATCCATTTAATGCTTCTACATTTCATTTCCCAACCCGCTGCCCCTGCCTTATCTTTTTAGAAACAGACATTACATTTTTTAACAACTAAATTGTGGTCAGAGTCCGCATCTGCTCCCAGGAAGCTGTGCCAATTTATCGCACTGTTTCTAAACCTGTATGTAACCAGAATGTAATCTAACTGATACATATCTGGGTCACCTGGCATTTTCCATGTATGCCTGTGCTTTTTGTGGTGTCTAAACCAAGTGTTGGTGATGACTAACCCATGTCTCCTGCAGAACTCAATTGCTTTCTCCCCACGGTCATTTTTCGTGCCCAAACTGTAGTCCCCCACCTCATTACCATCTCTTCCTGGGCCTACCGTCCCATTACAATCCCCCATCAGTATCAAATGTTTCCCTGCAGCAACACATGCGATTATGTTTGCTAACTGTTCATATATCCTATCGACCTCTTCCTCCTTATGGTTGCTCGGTGGCATGTACACCTGAACATTGACCAAGTTTGTCGGTTCTGCTTTTATCTCCACTAGTAATATTCTATCCGTTGCTTGTTCTATGTTGACTATACTTCTTCCTACCTCTTCATTTAATATTTTGGCTACCCCTCGTTGGCTCTTGCCCCCACCACTCTATATTATTCTATAATTATCACTCCAGTAATCTCTGCTATTCTTCCATCTCACCTTGCATAGACCTAAAATATTTATATTTCCTCTTTCCATCTCTTGCTTAATATTCTCTAATTTTCCTGTCCTCAACATCGTCCTAACATTCCAAGTTCCTATTCTAACTAAATTGGTCTTCTTCTGCATCATCTGTCCTGCTGCTGTCAGTTTTCCCCAGCAAGGGTTTCGTGGGATGAAGACTGCAGAAGTCTTGCCTCCCCTGCTGCCGGGCACAACACATGGCCGATTGGGCTGAGCCCTGTAGTTTCCAGGACTCATATTCTCTGTTGTGGCCATCATATTAGTCTGGGGAATGATAATTGAGGTGGTTTACAGTTGCCTTCCTCAATAGTGTTTTTAACATGACAAGATCACTCACTAGCCACCCCACTGGGGTCAGATGCCTTTTTATAGCCACCTCACTGAGGAACAGATGCTGCGTGGACTACCTTTCGTCTGTTTCCTAACCTTCGACCTATCCGTCATGGGTGACCCTACCAGGAGTAATTATTATTACTCCCACCAGCACAGCTCTAGGGGTCATCGGAATGCACAAGCCCTTGCACTACGTCAAGGTTATATTCAATGATTGCCACATATCATGTTTCTCTAAAATAATTTATTGATGCAAAAAGAATAGTAATACATTTACAGGGATGCATATGGCTGAATGATGTTAGCTTCCGTTTATAATCATTATGGGAGTATGGTATAAGATAATTCAACAGTCTGATTCCATTTGCATCACTGAAAGATGAGATTAACCTGCTTTAAAAATGATTAATCGATGAATTATTCAGTATGACGTAATTCATTCTCTAGTTCACAAGGGTGTGCAAAAAAGGGAATTAAAAACAGTTAGGTTGTAAACAGAAAAATGTAAATCAAATTACTGTTAGCCTTTCCTTTTGTATCCTTGGCTGCTATATTTATCCATTTCATAGATCTAACCTTTCATCAACAACTCCAAATTTCTCGTCTCCAGTTTTTTTCGATTTGCTTGGTATTCTTTCCTTATAACTCTCATGAATTATTCTACATTTCAATCTGCCCCTTTCTCACTTATAATTCTTTTGAAATTTATATTGCATTTCAAAACATCTTAATTATGGTCAGAATCTGCATCTAGCATAAACAACAATTTCATCAAATATTCAATTTTTCCCGGCTCAACTTTGTGGAAATTCATTTTAATTAAATGAAGAATACAATGTATCTTTCCACTGTCTTTTATTCACGTACAACCAGTTTCAACGCTCAAGCGTCATCATCAGGTACAAATTAATCAAGATGCAGTCAATTTATATACCATGCATGAGGGAGAGGAGGGGTGGGTGAGAGAGGGGGGAGAAGGAGGGGAAAGAAAATGGGGTTGCGATCGGCGTTGATGGGGAGAGGGGTGTTAAGCGTCAGGAAAGGTGATTGGTTGGTTTACGGTGGGGTGGGGGGTTTGTCGGGTCTATCTGAGGTACTTCCAGGATTGGGGAGAGGTATTGATGATTAATAATCAAATAAATTTTTTAGAGGGAGAGGTATTGATGATTAATAATCAAATAAATTTTTTAGATATCACAGTGTCAAGAAAGGGACGGGACTTTGAGTTTGCAATTTTTTGGAAAAGTACCACCACAGACCACATTATCCCATCCAACTCCCGCTATCACATATCGCATAAGCTCTCCCCTTTTCATTTCCTTCTAAACAGACTGTTGGCCATTCCTCTTTCCAAAAGTAATTTTGTTAAAGAACTCAAAACGATTAAAGGTTTAGCAATGAAAAATGGCTACAAAGAAAATTTAATTGACAAAATACTGCAAAGAAAATGTTCCTTCAAAGCTTATAATCTTTTGTTCAAACCAATTAATGTGGAGGAAATAGGTTACAAATGGTGCAAACTCCCGTATTATGGATTAATTTCACAAAAGTTAGCCAACCTTTTTCCTAGGGAGAAATTTTGGATAGCTTTATAGTATACTAATAACTTAAAATCATTCTTGAATACTACAAAAGACAGAATATGTACAGAAAATAAAAGTGGCATTTATAAGTTAACTTGTGGGGACTGTAGTGCTATATATATAGGCCAAATGGAGAGATCATTAAAAACACGGGCGGAGGAACACTAATGCTGTTTCAGGACTTGGGACCTCAAGCAATCACACATTGCCAAACATCTATGGGAAGAAAATCATGGGAGTGATTTCAACCTGGAACTCTTACACCAGATGGAAAAAAGAATGAAAATGGACAAATGGGAAGAGCTTGAAACCAGGAAGAATTAAAAAACGGGTCATTTGGTTGAAGATTTGTTGTTTGAATACCTCTCCCCAATCCTGGAAGTACCCCTTTCCTTCACTGAGAGACCCCCCACTCCACTGTAAACCAACCAATC
The DNA here is from genome assembly GCF_022747635.1 of Hetaerina americana. NCBI lineage: Eukaryota > Metazoa > Arthropoda > Insecta > Odonata > Calopterygidae > Hetaerina > Hetaerina americana. The sequence continues at coordinate 18,228,145 of NW_027286985.1, read as the reverse complement.
ACCTTTCCTAATGCTTAACACCCCTCTCCCCATCAATGCTGATTGCAATCCCACTTTCTTTCCCTTCCTTCTCCCCCCTCTCTCACCCACCCCTCCTCTCCCTCATGAATGGTATATAAATGGACTGCGACTTGATTAATTTGTACCTGATGATGACACTTGAGCGTTGAAACTAGTTGTACGTGAATAAAGGACAGTAGGAAGGTACATTGTATTTTTCATTTAATTAACACTTTCATCCTTTGAGTGCCATTTTTGCTCTTCCTATTCCTTCCTCCTCACATTTCCAACTGCTTTCCAACATGTCAATCATTTGCTTTACTCCCTTTTACTCTTCATATTTACCTGCAGGGTTTTGGCATTTTGTTAGTTCATCCCACATCTCTTGCACTGTTTTTAAAACCTTTTTACCATCTTCTTCAGCAGTTTAGGATTGTACACTGGAGCAACTATCCACAAACTTAATATATCTTATCCTCCTGTATCTCATATTTTTTCCTCCTTCAAACTCTTTTCTGTTGCCTCATCCAGATTCATCACAGGCAGCTTTTGTGACATAAAGCATCCCCACTTTATATCCCTTTATACCTCACCCCACTCACTCATTTCTTCACCAACACACTGAAAACTGCAGCACTCTCCTCTATACATAGCCTTGCAATGTATTTTCTTTCTCTCCAGCCTACTCTTTTCTTTTTCAAAATTTCCATTTGTTTCATACAATCTAGTCCATCAAAACCTTTTTGAGGTGTACAAAGCACAGGTATAATTCACTGTCTCTCTCTTAATATAACATTCTCCAACGATTCCTAGCTAATTGCCCCTATCCCCATACCTTCTCTTTTTCCCTTTCTAAAACCAAATTGCTCTTACCCTATATTGTCTTCCATGTTGTTTACAATTCTCGTATTTAACACTCCTAGCCTCTCCAACTGCTCTTTCAATCTCCCATGCAGCAGTCTTTCCATTCCTCTTGGTCCCTCTCTATTATTTCACACATCTCTTTCACATATTTGTCATTATGTCCAGAAGTTAGTTCATTTACCTGTATTCCACCAAGTGATGCCAGAAACAGTTTCATTTGTTATATACTTGTTGGTGTTCATTTCTCTTTCAAGGTTTTCAATCTTCCCTTTGCTCAAAAGCATTCCAACATTCCATGGTTCAGTTTTTTTCAGGAATAAATTCTTCTTGAAATGTTTCCCCTCATGATACAACATTATTTAAACTCTGAAACATTTCTTGTGAGATAAAGCCATTGTTTTTGCTTGTGATGAAACATGCTTTGCATTTTAAGTGGTAAAGCAGTGGATGGTACCTTTGTTATTTTTTTTATTGTATTGGGCACAGGTGATTATGAGCTGAAGACATTTTTGCATAGTGGTTATATGTTAATAATATCTTTTCTGCAGGTGATAGTGGGGTAATTAGAGATAAAAATTTGATTGTATCTTAACGTTAAGATATAGGTTGTCCGAGGTGGTCTTATTTTTATGCCACTGTACTGTAATTTGATTTTTTAAACTTCCAACTGCTCTAGTCCCTTTGTTGCTGACAATTTTGAATCTTCCTTTTGCCGTTGCATAATATTTCTACTATGTTTAACGCATTGCATTTATATTCATATATTTCTCATGACTGTGTTTCTATAGCATTGACGTAGATAGTTGCACTAATACTTAAGTCTTAAGCTTTAAAAATTGTCGTATTTCAGTTGGAAAAGCTGGATTCTGATCTGAAAAATTACAAGTCTAATTCAATCAAAGAAAGTATCCGAAGAGGTCATGATGACTTGGGAGATCATTATCTTGACTGTGGAGACCTTTCAAATGCTCTTAAGTGTTATTCTCGAGCAAGAGATTATTGTACTAGTGGCAAGCATGTGGTCAACATGTGTCTAAATGTGATCAAGGTAAGCCAATTTTGAAAAATAATGCATTAATACCTTGGTTAAATATTTTCCATGTCTTTTCTGAATTTTCATTTATTATATTTGGTATTTAATGGAATGTCATCTGCAGTTAGTTCATCATTAACACTTTTCCTACAAATTAGAAATGAGTGCAATGCGTATCATTGTATCACAACATCATTAGGTACATTATTAGCAGATTGCAATCTATTGATGTATATTTAGAGGTTTTTTTTGGTGGAAAGGGGATAATAGAAATGGTTCCAGGTGTAAATTGGTAGAATTCCATTATAGTGAAAGAAAATAACTACGTAATTCCAGGTAAAATATTTACTGCATGATTTAGGTTTCATCTTTAGGCAACGTTTTAAGTTGAAATACTCAGTAATGGGTATCAATAGTTCATTGGACATAGGGTGGGAAGGGAGAGGGGGAAAGAAAGGTTTGGGGATTGGAGAGGGGGCATCGGGTGGAGGGTCGATTATGCAGATGCCGAGAAATGGGTGTTGTTGTCAGTGGCCAAGTATGAATAGTGGAATGAACGTGAATAGGGTAGGGTTCACTTGCCAGCACTGTGGGGAGTACAATGGGAGAAAGTTTCGGAGATAGCAGTGCCTTAGGAATGAGAATATGTGATGTCTTCACCAAGTGATGAATCCTAGGGCATGAAAAAAATTTTGTGTGTGGAATTACAATCGCTCTTGGACTGGAAAGGGAAATGTTGTTTTTCCTGAAAATCCCTTGTTCCCAGTTGATAATACACCTCATAATTTTTTCAATATGAAGTATCATTCCCAAGGATTAAAAAAGCTTGATTAAACTCATAACATTGGATTTGCTGTATGTATATATTTGTTCTATTTTTCAATTTTTTTTATAAAATGGCTATATTGTTGTGGGTAAAAGAGCAGATGCTAATGTAGCCAGAGACTCTAGAAATTGTCCGGGATTTGGCAATGGAAATGAAAGTGTGAGAAAGCCAAAACCTCAACTTGTTGCTATCTATATGTGTTATTTAATTCAAGATATTCTAGTAATAATGTAATATTGAAAGACTATTATCTATGTATCAAGAGAACTTCTTTAGATTTGACCTTTATTATTTTTTTTGTAATTTATATGTAACTTTTGCCTAACTTCATACTGTCTTAAAATCATGCTCTCTTACTTCCTCCATCTCACTTGCCCGTCTTTCTCCCTTATGTCTTGCAACATACCACTACCTTTCAATATTTCCTCCATTAACTTTCTCCAGCAACTTCCTCATTTTGTCATCCTATTTAAAACCTCCTGTGTTTTTTTTCCTCTCTGCCCAACTAATTTTCTCAATTCTTTGTCACATCCACCCCTCCAATCTATCCTTATCATCTTTTGCCAAAAACTAGATTTCACATCAGTGCAGTGCTATTCTCCGCGTTGAAATTTTTCCTTGTTACTTCTTCTTTAAATCTTTAATTGGTGTACCTGCCATCAATTGCCTTCTTCTTGTAAAGGCTTCATTTGATAACGCGATTCTTCTTGTAATATCCCCATTACTCTGCCTATTTTCCTCTGAAATTCTGCCCAGTTATGTTAACTGCTCCATTTGCTCTGGTTTATTTTATCTTACTTAAATGTTTAACTTAGCTTTCATACTTTTCAAGAATCTCAAAACTTTCATTTTTTTATGGTTGATCTTCATCTCATGCCTACTGCATTGTACCCATAAAGCACTCAATAGCAACAATGGCAGTCCGATGGCTGTCTGAAAAAACTATTGCTTGATCATCTGCAAACCTGACTTGATCACTTCACATCCTACTTTTATTCCCAGCTATGATTATTACCTTGTCACCTTTAAATCGGTAAATATGTTAAAAATTACAAGCAGCAAGGGTAACTTTAATTTTCATCAGTAGCTTCTATTTGGCCAGATTAGTTAGCATATAAAGAAATACCTCAAATGTCATCCTGAGATGCAACAATTTCAGAGTGTAAAAATCATTCACCTTGACAGGGATTCGAACCCGGATCCCTCAATGTCCAGTCGAGTGCTTTAGCCAGTTAACCGGAGATTGAGGGATCCGGGTTCGAATCCCTGTCAAGGCGAATGATTTTTATACTGAAATTGTTGCATTGAAATGCACATTAGTGGATGACTCCATTAGCAAGTCAACAAGCAAGCTACTATGGAAGCATAACATAACCACTAGGTTCTCCACAGCCAGAAAAATCAGCGACATAATATCTAAGCCAAAGGACCAAATCCCCAATCTCATGCACGAAGGTGTATATGAGATAAAGTGCACGTGTGGGAAGTCATATATCGGTCAAACAGGGAGGTCCATCAGATGCAGGACCAAGGAGCACCAAAGAGCCACAGATAAGAAACAGTTCCGACTTTCGGCAATTGCCGAACATGCGTGGTCGGAACCTGGACACTCTATAAAGTTCGACCAGACTAGAGTGCTGGCAAGAGAAAGGCAATATTTTCCGCGACTCATCAGAGAAGCGGTGGAAATAATAAAAAAATCCATACAATTTCAACCGTGAGGACGGCTACACCCTGACCTCCACTTGGAAAAGGGTGATTCCCACTCGCCATTAAGAAAGAGCCAATCAGAGAGCTCCCGGCCAGCCAGCGTCTCCTATATATATCGGCCAAAACGCAACGCACATCACTTCGACCTGAAGACGCCTCCAGGACTGGGGGCGAAACAGTTGTCAACCAACTAAACTACGCGACGGTAATTCCCGGAAATCAGCATGGATTCATCAGATAGACGGCGCGGAAGCCTAAGGATTAATTAGACTCCGTTAAAAGTTACTGATGCGGCATCTCCCGCAGTTTTTTTGAAATCATCCCGAGATGATCAGAAGCATTTTATGTCACTAAATATTTGTTTGCTAACCATTTTGTGTTGATTTTTTTAATGCAGTTTAAATATGGCTTTACTTTTGAGGAGCATTCAAATTTATTGGATTTTTTGCTAAGTTAACATACAGATGTGGCGGCATATGGAATATCATGTGAGCCGCAGTCATATCTGACAGCCACATAAGGAGCATCAAATCTCTGTGAAAACTAGTCTGCAATAAAAATTAGGTTTCTTAAAACCATTTTCAAGCTCCTATAACTGTAACTGCTTTAAAATAAATTCATTACTTTTTCATTTCAATCAAAATTTTGCATTGAACTTGGTAAACTCTCATAGTAATTGCAAAGTTGCATAATTTCTTTTCTCAACCCTATTTTATATTCACATTCCACCCTCTTCCCCATTAATGGTTAAGAAGTTAATATCACTTTATTTTATGATGCTATTTTAAGAATTTGGCTTATGTTTCCAGGTTAGTGTGTACCTGCAAAATTGGTCACATGTTCTAAGTTATGTAAACAAAGCTGAAGCCACTCCAGATTTTTCTGAGGCAAGTATATTTATATTATTTCACCTAGTAATGTTAGTAGTTCATGGTACATTTCTTGTTTGGATTAGTTTTAAATGGAGTGAACTGTTAAATGATATGTGGCTAAAACTTATTGGAGATGAAGTAAATTGAATGACTTTGATGATGGGTTTCAGTTGTGGAAAAAAAGAAAGTCAGCTCAACCATTAGATTGAACTCCTATAGTTAAATTCTTATTTGATTGATTTCCATTTATAAACAAGAAATCTTGGTTCTGAAAACCTTTCTTTAATTTGAGAGGGATATGCATTTATAATGTATTTTTATATGCTTTGTCATTATGGTTTTTATCCACTATGTGGTTAAGGGGGGGATCGAGATGGTGTGGGGGCTAACGTACTGGCTTCCCACCCAGAGGGCCCGGGTTAAAATCTTGGCAGTGTTGAATATTTTTCAGAGGTATCTCGATCCCTGCTTGAAGTGCTTTGTGGAGGGCACTTTGAGTGAGTACGCCGTCCGTCGGATGGGACATTAAACTGCGGACCCCTTGGCGCCTTTCGGTAAAGAGTAGGCTAATGCCGATGCCGGGTTTCTCTCCACCCTTCATCCTTTCCTGTCCATCCCCTATGGCAAAAATGACCTCAGCTGTCGGTCGCCTCCCCTAAATACTACTACTAGTGGTAAAGGATTTGAAGATGCGCTGGTATAGTGCCATTGAAAATGGGAGAATAGTGCTTGTAGTATCCCAATTAAAATGGCTATTGTACTATTTGGCTCAGGCAAAATGAATTAGATGATTTCCATAATTTTTTCAAATTTTTATTTCATGGTAATTACAGTCAAATATTTTCTGGTTTAGTGGCAGTTTTTTAAAATGCAGTTGTCAATAATTAGGTAATAATAACTTAATTGATAGTTTTTATTGTTTGGATGTTGTCATACGATGAAGTATATAAGTTGAAAGGCTATAATTTTCAAACTTAAATAATGGTATAGGTGAATGATTGAGGATAACTTGCCCATGAATCATATGAAGGAGGAAGGTACATTTGAAGTACGTATGTGAGTGAAGCTTGAGAAAGTTGATAAATCCATGATTGCTTATATTGAATGTAGTTGGGAATTAAAAAAAAATACCTGTTGGAATTCAAAGGCGGCTGTGGTTGCGGAGGTTGAGGGGTTTGCTTAAAATGCTTGATTGTCTAATTAATGCAATGGGTATGGAATTCTTTAGGGGTGTTTATGATAAAAATGCCATAGGAATATAGGGTGAAGAATTAGTTTGTGACAAGTGAGTATGAATTGGATGCACCATTAATGGACAAGTATGAATGTATTTAGCTTGGCTGGTTTGGTCATAATGAACAAATTGGTGGGGGTCAAATCAGCAGATAAATTATCATAAATGCTAGGGAAATGCATAAATATGAGGGGGTATCATAAGCATAAGCTTTTAATAATTAAACCATAAACACAGCTATCAACCCGAAGGTTGGTTTGGTGGTAGAGTTTACCCAATACATGAGTTAGATGAAAGGAAGGGCTGCCACAGTCTCAATCTTGCCTGAAAAATGCCAAATTATTATTTGTATACTAAGCCCAAAGGCATTTGAATTTGACACATCAGAGTAGGCATCAATTCCTTTCCCCTTGTCGGCTATGATTTCCCAGGTTGATCTGCTACCCAAAAAAATTACACAGGTTAGGGGGAGCTGAGGGTGCCTGAGAGGCGTGCCCAGGAATCGAACCAAGGCCCTTTTGTCTGTAGTCCAAACTCTACCCCTAGACTACTGTATACCCATCAATCATTACTAATAATAATTGAGGTAGAAACTTTTTATTTGTCATCCTTAATACTTATCTACATAGTCACCATCCAGAGTTATACATTTCTCATCAGGTTTATGGACCTTCCAAAGGCCATCATTGTAGAACTCAGCAGATTGCATTATAAACCATTGCTCTAACCTCTCTGATCAAATCATTTGTGTTGTCAAATCTTCAACCCTGCAATGGTTTTTTGAGTTTTGATAAAAATAAAAAGTCGTGTGGGACGAGAATGGGAGAATAGGGTGAAGGTGACAAAATTTCAAAGCCACATTGCTTTGATTTCAGGTTGTGCATGTTTGCTTCTGGAAAGGTGTCAGTAGTTGTGGAACCCAGCATGCTGACACCTTTGACATTTTTAGTTCTTAGGGAATAATTTTCCACACCGCCATTACTAAGATCAGTATCATTCATGATTATTTGTATGGTTTCACTTTCAGTCTAATAGGATAAAGTCCTCCACTTTCTTCACTGTGAAAGCATTGACCGTGAGTGATGGTCTTCCACTTCTTGGATCATGTCTGAGGGACATGTGGCCAGTTTGAAAATTCCTTTTCTGCCTCGCAACTGTGTCATACAATGTAATTATCCTTTCTATAAACAAAGATAACTTCATCATGGATTTTCGTGGCACTGTAACTTTAAATATGAAGGAACTGATCATACTACAAGCCTCCTATCTTCTCCATGCTGCGAGTTATTTCAATCTGTAGCTTTCCGAAATAGAAGAAATCAAAATTAATGGCTTTAATTTTTTACATTATGTACATAAGGATTAATTGATGCGCAGAATAAATTTAATCCTTATATCTCGGTTATTTCTTAGTAATATTTACTCAAAAACAATATTCTCCCATATTTAGTTTGAGCAAATGAGGTAGGCCAACAGAATCATTAGTAAATTTGGTTGAAGAGGTTCTCAAGACAAGAAGTCTCATGAACAGAATAGCCTATATGAAATAGTGTATGATTATAGATGGTGAAAGTAGCATAAGGCAGCATAGTACCAAATAAATTGTTAAAAGGGGGTTTCTCGATGAAACGAAAAATCATGCTTTTGTTACTTATTCACCCCTGAATAGGACAGGTGAAGTGTCATAACATAGTATGTATGGATGTTTCTCTGTGTGTTCTCAAATTGAAAATCACACTCAGCTGGTATTCTCACCCTATTCTCTTTTCATCTGGTAAACTTAATGGTTTTTTTACTGTACTCAGATGCCTTGCTAAATCAATTGTTGGGATTGTTTTTTTTAAGTTTAACATTTATTTAGTAAATTCTACTTCTTATTACAGTAGGAATGTTATATTTGCCAGAATGTAGGAAGCATTTTGGTTTTACTGATTGCATATGAGCGTTTGTTTCTAGGTTCATGGAAAAGATGCTAGTGGTAGCAGCCAGGGTGTCCTCACTCGATTAAAATGTGCCGCTGGTTTAGCAGAGTTAGCAACAAAGAAGTACAAGTGTGCAGCACGCCACTTCCTACATGCTGCATTTGATCATTGTGATTTTCCTGAACTACTTTCACCTTCTAATGTTGCTGTGTATGGAGGCCTGTGTGCTCTTGCCACCTTTGACCGCCAAGAGCTTCAGAAAAATGTAATCTTCAGCAGGTATGAGAGAAGTGAATCATTTTCCATCTATGCTCCGTTGTCGTGCAGTCTTTTTCAAAAGCATTCCCAAAATTAGATGGGCACCAATTTTACAATGACTTTGGCACAATTCTATTTTGCAAAGCCATGTACATATATGCATATTGGTTTTGAATATCTTGAAGAATAATTTAGGCATAACATAATATTCTATTGTTGGTATGTGGGGAGGCCTTCAGCATGAGCCTTGATGAGGGATGGCTGCCAAATGTGATCTGTGGATCCCAGTCAAACTTTGTGGAGTGAAAGAAAACAAAATATTAAGTAGCCCTGTATATAGGTTAAAGTGTCCAGTTCACCATGTTTTTCAAGATATTTGACATGATAAACCAGTCTTCATTTCAGTCCTTGTTCTAACTCCTTGAAAAGTACATGTATTCTAAATAATATTGTAAAACAAGGCATAGGAATTTTTAGATTGAGTTTCATTTATGGATATTTGGTTTAACTTGAGTAATGTTTTACTATTTAAGTTTTGATGAATGTGAGAAAGTATTAATGTCTGTTCACATATCAAGTGGAACAGAAAGTCTATGGTTTTAAAGTAAACAAGAATATAGCCCAATAGTAACATAAATAATTAAAAAAAACCTCTTTTGGAGACTGGGTAGCTATAATAAAACAAGGTAAGAAAGCAAGAATTAAGGAAGTAAGGCAATAAGTGAAATCAAATGAAACTTTTGTTTGAAGAAGGTACTCAGAAAGCACAAACTTACCGAACGTTGACCTAGGCAAAACCAACATTCTTGGTCAGAAGACATAATGCATATCAAACTGAGGACAGAAGCAGGGAGAGTGGTTGTTTTGCAAGTTAGGAAGTCAAATCACTGGTGACTGAAAAAGTAAGGAGGACACATGATTAGCATAGCAGCTGGATAAAACATGGTCCTTAGAAACTTTGTTTTCCATTACAATTTGTTGTTGGAAAACTTTTACCCTGTACGGTGAGGAAGTGATACAGTCAGCACCCAGGTTTTAATGCATTAGCATTATGAATGTGCAGTGCATTAAGTTCATGCTTTTTGTTGAAAATTTCCAATTCCTGAAAATTAAATAAAATTCATGACCCTTGTTAATTAAAATTTGTAACCTATCTTTTCCCCAATCCTTGGAGCAGTCACGCAATAGTACCTCATTCCCTCTTTCCCTACAATCTCTGTTAGATTAATAAAAGAGTTGTGTATTGATATCTCTCCTGATGATGATGCTAAAGCATCAAAACCCGAGTCCTATTTGACTTTTTAACAGTGATTGTAAATGTTTTCCAGTGATAAATGATAGCAGAAGACAAGAAGGCTTTCTACTGTAAGAAAAATTTAGTTAGCATAAAACTATTACACAATATTATGTTATTTTGGCACCATAAATATGATTGTACTTCACTGTGGTTCCAATAACAGTGAAACAATAGTATAGGACACAATGAAAGTGAGCCATTTTTTGAAGTTTGCAAACAGAAATAATCCAAGGGGGCTAAAGCTGGTGAATAGGGTGCATGAGGTAGCAATTCAATCTTTAATTCATGAATTTTGGCAATTGCGATAACAGATTTGTGAGCTGATGCATTGTATTGATGAAACAACACTTTCTTCTTAGCCAAATGCGGCCGCTTTTTCTTGATTTCTTCGCTCAAACATTGCAATAAGTTGGCATACGACTCCCCGTTGATAGTTTTTCCTTTTTCAAGATAGTCATTGAAAATTATCTCATCCACATCCTAAAAAACTGACGCCATGAACTTGCCTGCAGATAAAACTGTCTTTGAAGCCAGTTCTCCCTTTTGAATCCATTGTTTTGATTGTTCTTTTGTCTCGGGTGTGAAGTAATGGACCCATGTTTCATCTATGGTTATGAAACCACACAAAAATTCTGTTTTGTTGCTGTGAAACTTTGCTGGACACCCCATTGAAACATCTCTACGACACTGGTTTTGCTTAAGTGTAAGCAAACGCGGCACCCTTCTTGCTCACAACTTTCTCATGTCCAAATTTTCAGTTAATATGCGATGCAATGCACTTTTTTAAATGCCTACTATGTCTGCTAGCTGATGTCTTTTCATTTGATGATCATCCTGTATCACTTCATGGATTTTCTTCACCGTTTCTGGAGTCATCACCTCATTTGGTCGACCAATGTGATGCTCATCTTGACAGCTCATATGGCATTGTTTAAACTCTGCCTCCCAATATTTTACTGTTGTAAACATAGGAGGAGACTCATCCATAGTAGATTCCAATTCAGCTTTTTATTGGTTGGGCTGAGGCCTTTCAAATAAAAGTATTGTATCTCGTAAAGATGACCAATTTTCTCCATTTTCACTAATGCACTGAAAATGTTCACTATCGATGGCTGCCAAACAAATACTAAACAACGAGGCTTCTTCAAACTTGAAACTAATGCTTTATAGATTGCCTAGTTTTTAATGTAGTGATATTTTTCAAACAACTACCGCTATCTCTAAGTCAGGCCCAGTACTTATGGGACCACCCTCGTATTAAACATTAATGTGCATGGTAAAATCTTTCCTGAGAATTCTAGCTTCTTACCAAATGTTTTATTTAACCACCATTGGATATTATTTCATGCTAACAATTGTAGTGTATATTTTTTTAAATAATTCTTAATTTTAGGAATTGATAAAATGCTAATTGTAAGAAACTTCTTTTAGTTCTATTAGTATACTGGATTGGTTTATTACTTACCTCTGTTAACAATATTCTTAAATGAAATGAGAAGGCCTTATGAATTTCTGAATGAACTTTCAAGTAGGTATATATTTACCTTGGTGCCTAGAAGAAGTCATCCACTTTTTAATCAAGATGCATAGAACACATTTTCTGCCTGTAGTGATTATTTCAGTTTATTGAGGTGTTTTAAAATTGTTGTATTAAATGTTCAGGAATTTTACCACCCTTCCTGAATTTCCTGATTTGTGGTTATTTTAATGGATTTTCCCATTAGGATCATTAACTTATGTTTATTATTTTTTTTTCTTTTTCAGCTCCTTTAAATTGTTCCTTGAGCTTGAGCCTCAGCTTCGCGATATTATTTTTAAGTTTTATGAGTCTAAGTATGCTTCATGTTTGAAACTACTTGATGAAATTAAGGTTTGTATATTTTTTGAAGTATTTATTTGATTATTTTACATTATTACTTATGGATGTATTTATATTACTGCATGGAATTTATAAATTTTTTGTCTTTTTTAGGACAACCTTTTATTGGATATGTATATTGCCCCACACATTAGTGTCCTCTACACTCAAATTAGGAACCGAGCTTTAATCCAGTATTTCAGGTAAGTTCTAGCATATGTTTCTGAAGAAGATCACATGATTTAATCTATAATTTTGCTTCATTAATGGCAAGAGTTGAAAATAAAATAATAAGATACCAGAAGGTGGTGGTGCTTATAAACTATACCATTATTATTTACAAATCATTTGAAAGATAGGAAGGAAGAGATGCTCGGGATAAATCCAATCCTTTTGTATGAAAGAGAAGAGAAGGGTATAGATCTCTGTCATATTTTTGTAGAATAACCTTAGCTCCAAAACGTTAACTTATTTTACCTTGAAATTATAACAATGATTAACAAGCAGTCATTAATGATCAGTGAAATAACGAAAATATCCTTGTACTCGTGGTCATTGAACAACTTAAAAAACATCCTGATATGTTGCTCTTCATGTCACTTCAGAATTTCATGTGTTAAATCAATTCGCATAAGTAAATGACTTGTTTAAAAATAACACACACACACATACTAATATATATATATATGTATATATACACACACTCACACACACACATTCAAACACAAAATCCCGCCATATGGATAACAAATATTCATTCACATGGAAATAGATATAAGGAAAATGGGTAGGAACATGTAGAAAGGACGAACACTGGGGTGGTGAGGAAGGTGAAATCGAACATATCCTAAACAAAAAATATTTCCTTGACTGGGATTTGAACACCGGATCTTTCCACTTGCTGGGCGGATGCTCTAACCACTTGAGCTATCAAGGAAAAGTAATTTACGTTGAGATCTGTGGGTCTTATATGTCACCAAGTGTCCTGATTCTTTGGCCAAGAGATGGCATCAGGGGGCCCACCAAAGGAGAAATAGACAACACACAAGAGGGAAGGATAGTGGATTAGCAATCATAGAGCATCATAAAGGATAGGAATAGTGCCTTTCATTACACCATAGCCAGAAGAAAGAGATGAGCCACTTTGGCCAAATACACATTCAAACACGAAATCCCACCAAGAATTCCTGTTTGTTCATCAGAATCTGAAAAGCACTTTTTATTTTTGTGAGAATTACGCTCTTCCTCCAACATGAATGCATGCATTCATCCAAATAATGTTTTATACAGCATAGTAAATTTTACTCTGCTTCACTGAAACCAGCATCTCAAAAATTCAATTTTTATATTTTGGCCAAATACTGGAAATTTTAAAATTTGCATCTACTGTTACTTTGAAGAAGACATTTGATTGCTTGAATTATGTATACGTAATTTTAAAGGGACATTTTTTTTAATATCACTAAGTTAAAAGGGCATTATATAACCTCTGTGCAGCTATGATTGATAGTTTCATGTGTATAATGTACATAACTACCTATGATATAAAGTGTCAACGTACTTCAAAATAATTTTAATGTATTGCGTAGATACTGACCGGTACAATATTTTCATGATGAATTTCAATAATTGTTTTCAGTCCTTACTTATCAGCTGACATGAGGAAGATGGCTTTTGCTTTTAACACCACAGTACCTGCTCTTGAGGACGAGCTGATGCAATTAATACTGGAAGGTCAGATACAGGCCAGAATTGATTCGCATAATAAGGTCAGTAAAACAACCTATTTGTAGTAATAAGATGGAAGAAAATAATGCCCAAGCATAAATTACATACTTAAGCTTCATCCGTAGACATGAAATTTTCTTTGTTGACAATTGTGGCTCAGTGACTCATTTCTTCTTAACAAGAGATCTTCTGGCAATGATCACCTTAGATAATCATCAATGGGGTTTATGGTATCATGGTGAAACCAATCCCTTTTTTGGTACAACTGAGGAAAAAGTGTTAAAAGAAATGTTTATTGTAATGAGTTTGAGAAAGTTATGCTTACCGCTGCGAAGATTACTTTACATATGTGCTTCATAATTTGGACCTAAATAGACGATGTATTTTGCTTAAAAACCATCAAAACCTTGTTAGAAAGTTTTATGCTTACAATTAGTGGTGTTACTGGTCAATGCACCGTATCGTCCCTGGGACACCTGATATTTCTATCCCAGTTAAGTTAAAGGATTTGTACACCAAAAACTCTTGTGTGGCTTTATTAATATGTCACAGCTTTAAATTTTTCTTTTAATTTTGACCTGCAGATTTTAGGTATCATAATTTTAGTCATGGCTGGATTTTTTAGTGTTCTTAAAGTTACGTGTGATGAATTTCCTTTGATTTACTTTACCTTCAAGATTTGAAAAATAATAGTCTTGTCATTTTCAATTAAGTTTGGCAAAAGTGATAACAACGGATTTGAAAATATGAGCTTGAAAAAACAATTGCTTTACTTGGAAATAAATTTTTAAAATCTAAGGCCAATACCACATGGCACTCGAAAAGGAGGTTAGTTATCACAAGGGTAAAAGAATTAATAAATGTCCTGGACATTGAATCCAGTGTCAGCAGTAATTTTGACCACTCAGGCTTTATTTGGTGATGTCTGATGTGGGTGACAAGATTCATTTTTGAATCTCTATTTTAATTGCATTTATGTGGAGAAATCGAAATACATATTAATATGTCATTGCATAATACTTGGGTCATCGCAACATTTTGCATGAAATGGATCTTTTGGGCTGTTGTTGCCTGTAATATGCCTAATGTGGGCCTACTCATGAGTTGAGCACAATGTAATTCATTTAATTTGAAGCAAGAAAACATATTTTATAAGTATTTATATATTTATTATTTGGTATTCTACTTGCTAGGATAGGTTTTGGATGGACACAGCCTATACAATTTCTCCTAACCCAAAACACAACCTGAAAGCAGGTGCTTTAGTAAGCCCCCCTTCAATGCTACATACTTCTTTACTTCCTTTATTCCACCTAACATGCCTATCCTATTCCATTCCAAAAAGTGTTCAACACTTTACTCATTTAAACATCCCACTGCCAAGCAATATGCTTTACATCCATTTTTCCTGCCTCCTTATAATTTCTCCCCACAATCCTCTCCTCCCCTGCCATACCCAGCACTTCCTCATTTGCTTTCCTCCCTGTCCACTGCACCTTCTCCATTGTTATTTCTACCCACATTTCAAAAGCCTCCAATCTATATCTATCATCCTGCTTCAGTGGCCATGTTTCCTCGACATATATAACTACTCAGCTTATTTAAGTTTTGACAAGCCTTTTCTTAACATCCTTACTCAAATGTGGCTGTCATCAATTCTCTCCTCCTTGTGGAAGCTTCTTTGCCTTACATATTGCTTCTCCTTATGTCCCTTCTGCCCTTGTCCCGTCCCTTCTAAGGTATGTATTTATTTCAATGCTATTGAAATTGAAAAATATTTTCTTCGCGATATCATTTTGAATTGTAGTCACAATAGTAATGTTAATTTTTAAACATTTCACTATAAAACTCCCTCCTGTGGACTACAGCCTTGACATGGTGGAAGGGACTGTGCATTCCGATGGCCCCTAGAGCTGTGCAGGCGGGAGCAATGACAATTGCTCCTGGTAGGTTCACCCATGCCAGATAGGTCAAAGATTAGGAGCCAGACAAAAGGTAGACTGGGCAGTGTCCATTTCTCAGTGAGGCGGCTGCAAAAAACATCTGACCCCATTACAGCCATGGCGGCCATTACAGTAATATTTATACTTCACTGGCAGTATTTAAAATAGAAAATAAATATTTAAAGACTTGCTATAAAAAGCTGAGAAGTCATATTTTTTATACGAAAAATAATACACAAGATGCAATAAAAAATTAATGATTTATAGTGATTTAAACAATAGCTTACGTTTTAGCCGATATATTGGCTTTCTGCCCTTTCATCCTGTGATGCAAAAGCCGATATATTGGCCCACCGAACTGAAAGGATTAATTAATTATTCACCCATGTATTTCTTTGCTACAGGAGAAAATACTTACATGTTTACTGATGTAAATTTATCAGTGGCTGTTTGATTAAATCTGGAATAAGAGGTAGTAAAAATGGTTATACAAGACCTTAAAATTGACATTATATCCTTGGAAATCTGGAATCAATAGTCTTTTAATTGGTGGCCTGTCTGAATTGTCTGTTGTACTTAGATTTCCAGGTTTCCCCTTCTCCTATCAAAAATTATTACAGTTTTGAAAGAATCTGTTCTTTGTGCACCCCAGTAAGAGTACTGTCACATGATAAAATACTTTCATTTAAAAGAATTATATATGATTTTTGGTACTTTAAGTTGGATATTACATCTTCAAATGTTTTTATTTGTGAAAACAGCCTTAATATAAATATTGGTTCTGGAACCATTGCTTTTTGTTTCAATAATGGTTGAGGTACTTCTATCAAGAATTGGTGAAACTGAGAACTGAACCAGCCCTACAGAGCTTTTCACTAAACATACTTGATTTTCTGTTTTCCCAATAATTGAATTGTGAATTGGTTGTATCAATGTTTTTGGTAGCCTTGGGCGAGAAAGAGTAGGGAGGTGCTTACAAGTGTGTCCTTGTCATATCTGCATGCAAAATACATATGAGCCTGTGTAATTCAACCACTTTGTTTTGGTGCCCATGGAATGCAGAAACGAGTTGAATGATAGAATTTTAGTTGCCTAAATTATTGCTGCCTCAAACTCAGTAATACATTATCGTTTGTGTGATTTGGAGTGCCTATGTATGTGTAAGAATTTATTGAAAACATGATATAAGTAATGGTAATATATTTCTTTATACCTTGTGTACATTAACTTGAAGAATAAGAAAATTATTGTTGTTATGGAAATGGACGGCACCACCTTTTGGAATATTACATGAGCCCATTAATGCCAGATTTTTTTTTATTTTTGTTGTCTATCACATAATAGACTACTGTTTTTATAAAATTTATTACTTATAAAAATTCATTTCTTATTAAGTTCTGTAGTCAAGTGCTAGACTGATACCTGCTCTGGTAAACTGTGTATACTGTTTTTGTTCCCACACGTAGGATGTTGTTAGTTAATGCATGAATAAAAAAGTGTCTCTTGCTCTTTACACCTCATTTAATGCTAAATTTAACAGCACACTAAAAAGGAGTGAATGCCATCCTCTAATATAGTCACTAAAATATGTGAGAGTTGTCCAATAAAGAATAATCATATTTTTTTAAAAAAAACTTAGCTTTGCTCATCCTCCAAATGTTAATGGTCCATCTCAAAGTAGTCCAGATTAGATGGATCGCACCTGTCTTACCTGTTTTCCAGTCTTTAAAGATATACTTTAAGTTATTTTCCTTCAACATTGCTTCATCAGTCTTCACCTGTGTTTTTATGATGAAAAACATTTTCCAATGAGCTGTTTGTTTACAATGAGGAACAAGAAAAGGGCACATGGGGTGAGGACTATAGGTACGATAAAGAACATACTTCAAATTTATTTTTTGCAAGGTAATTAGTCACAGCAGTTGCAATTGATATGGTATTTTAGAATTTTCAGTATATCTCTATTGTGTATTCCATTTACAGCCATGTGTGGTGGTACCACATTCTGATACATCAGTTCGTTACTATAAAAAAATTAGGTGGTATTATCTTTCCCCACAGAAGTCATCACTTCTTTCCTCACACATCTTTTCTTTTGTGTTGGTGATACCAGAAATTTCCAAATAATGCTTTGCTGTTTGTTCTCAAGATCAAAAGTATATAACCAAGTTTCCAGTGAGGGAACCTACAAAAGAAACACTTTGTCTCACTCAAACATCAACTTCAATAGTGAAAGAACCTGCATGCAAACTTCTTCTTTTTAAGATAATAACAGTCTTGAATCCATCTGTCGAACGTGTATTGGGTGCAGTTATTCTTTGCCACACTTGGTTGGAAGAAATTTCAATATATCCATTAGGGGACTTAAAGTTATTTAACAATTTCCTCTCATAATGGCAGCAATGTCTTATAATTAACTTCAGTAAGTGCAGTGACTGGAGTTCAGGGTTCGCATTCCTTAGAAATTGTTTGTCTCCCCTCTTTTAAGAAATTTAAACCTATCTTCTTGCTGTGCCATATGAATGAACGCACTCTCCCTAAACTTCCTGTAGCTTCATTTAGGCCTTGACTGATGACTTTTGGTACAGCGTATCACTAGTTGTGGGTTTCCTTAGTCATTGCCAGAGGTGAACTGAACATCAACAGTTGCATGTCAGCATCAACATGCAGCAGTTACCGTTGATTCAATACTGAAGTCAAAACAATTAAATTTGTAGTGCACATTACTTACACATTATTATTAGGTAATCTACCGGTTAAGGTAGGTTTTTGGATGGATATAATTACTTACACATTAAGCAAACATTTAATGAAATGAAATGTCTACACCAAATGAAATTAAATGTCTACACTAAATTATGCAAATAAAAAAGTTTATGATCACCTTATTGAACAGCTTTCATGTCAACGTCACAGCTACAACTTTGAGTAAAAAGAGTTTTCATTGATTGTTTCACATTCACAAAAATGTTTTTTCATTGATTTGTTTTCCAATAAATTGCTTCCAAAATAAATGCTGTTGTATTTCACTTTTGTGGTCACCAGTATTAATTCTCTATGTTTCAGATATTGTATGCTAAGGATGTTGACCAAAGGAGTACCACTTTTGAACGCTCACTGGCTGTTGGACGGGAGTATCAGAGGCGCTCTCGCATGCTCATTCTGCGAGCTGCCATGTTGCAACATCAAATTCATGTCAAAGTAAGCACCCAAGGCCATGGGGAAAAGCAGTGATATAAAATTTTACATCCAAAAATACTTAAAAAAATTGGTCATATATTGCTTTTTCTTATTTTGTCCATAGTTGCAATATATCTATTACCCATTAATGTATGTAACTTGAGAGTAAAAATGTGAAATATTTATGGATCTTAATATTTTTTATTAGACATTTTTATACTGCTTGTTTGGCTTGTACTTATGTAAAATATGATAATTTTTGTTCGTTTAATTTACAATGTAGAATTTACATAGTAACTATTTCCTTTATACCCAGATGTGGGTAATGTATATAGTGGCATATAAAATTCCCAACATCCTATCCTGAGTCACTGAAATGGATGCAAAGTATTAATGTACATAATAGGTGAAATTATTTTCATTAGCAACTGAATAGACTTTCTGTGTTGATAACTAGCTTCTTTGTTTTATGGTTAGAAAAATAATAGAATCCCAGTTAGGAAGATTTTAAAGTTTTGGATTGAATTTTTGGAAATTATGTTGTTGTAGCTGCACATATTAATAGAATAATATGTTGACTCATTAATCTCTCCATAGTATAGATTAAGCCGATCAAATGGTGTGTATCTCTGGTTTAATTGTGTTCCCCAATGCATCGCATAACCAGCAAACTATTTTTTAATTCAAATGTAATCGGAATTGAAATAAGAATTTTTATGAGTATTTTATAGGCTTATTATCCATGTTTAAAATACTCATGTTCTTATCTGATTGAATCTTAATTTGACCATGGGTGTTGATTACAAGGAACACAGGGTTGTGCGTGTGTATATAATTATATATTTCTAAAATTATCATTGTTCCAAATGTTGTCATTTTAATTTGGCTAGAGGAAATTATTTCAATTGCTAATTCTTTAATGAACATAAAATATTTTGTGTGTGCCATAGGCCCTTGTGCATAATGGCAGCACTCGTATTTCAGAAGGAGCAGCTGTGAAAGAAACTTGTCGCATCGGATGAGTCCTTTTTTTTTGAAAAAGGTGAAATCTACAGGGATAATACACACAGACATGTTAGTATGCATTGCTTGATG
The DNA here is from genome assembly GCF_022747635.1 of Hetaerina americana. NCBI lineage: Eukaryota > Metazoa > Arthropoda > Insecta > Odonata > Calopterygidae > Hetaerina > Hetaerina americana. Next base: position 18,208,325 of record NW_027286985.1, on the reverse strand, counting down.
ATGTTGCTAATGCCAATCTATGCATTTTTCATAAGTTGCACTGTGCAATTCCAAATATTTTGGAGATTTTGATGAAATACCTTGAAAGAAAGAGGAGTCATCTTTGCATTCATTCAGTAATGTTATGGGAATGTAAATATGCATTGCACTTTAGAGGCACATACCCTTTCATCACATTAATTTCTCTACCCTAAAATCTGCAGCATAGCTCTTAGTAGTCAAAGAGTTAGTTATATTTATGAAGGAGAGTTTATTATTTTCACCAACAGGATAGTGTCACTGGCTAAAGTTGGAATGGCTAAATTATTCATTTAGTCTTGTTTACCCATTCATCTTTGAGTTATTTGGATGTACAATAATTTTCCTTGTACAATAGAGCCCTTGCCGAATTGAATCATCGCTACTTTTCAATGACCTCAGGTTTTACCTATCAAATTTAGCTATGCATTCAGTGGCAATGAATTTTAACTTGGGTGTGTTCATAGTTTGTTGGTCTCTTTTCATTAAACAAAAATATTTGGAGATACCAATCTCTTTCCCATTTGGGTTACTTGGTCCCTTTTTCCTCAAAGTGAGTGTTGGGCCTCAGAGGTATAAGTCTGGGGAATAAATACCACATGGTTCATAAATATGTTCTTCAGGCAGGATTACAACTTTTTAAATGAATTATGATACTTAATAGATCACCTCATAAACCTATATTTCATTTTATTTACATATAATGGTTCTTAAATTAATGGAAAGGTAAATTTGTAAAACAACATCAGTTATGCATTGAAAATTGGATATGAAACTTATTTCATCAAAATATTTCAAAAAAATGTGTAATTATGGCCAAATTTAGATGATTGTTTAAAAACAGCATAGGATTCCTTGTGTTCACCTTATTTCATGGTTAATCAATAGCAGTTTATGAGTTAAAATAAGTATTGTAACCAGATTATTGTGGAGATTTCCATTTCATCCTAGTTCAATGACGTGGAGGAAACAGAAAATAATATTGCTATAGACTACAATAGCATGTAAGTTATTCTTAGGTTTTGATTACTAAGAAATATGCGTGAAAAACTATGTAATACACATCAAAGATATCTTTTAAAAATGTATATCAGACATTTACTTCATTTTAAGTGTAGTTGGTGGGTACGAATGTGCTCTCACTTAATCAAGAATGAACAATATTAAATGAACATTTGATATCATGTTTGCGTACCAATATCAAGTGTATACCTTCATCCATCATGTCATAATTCAGTGATTTAAGTTCTGCATGTTTTATTATTGAGGTATTTATACATTATTTGCCAACCCTCCTGGAACTTAATGGGATTTAATGTAGGTACTTCAATTTGTCAATGGGGATTTTAGTGTCTAAAATTGTGCATCACAATTACATTCATCCCGCAAGCTTTTGAACGACCTATCAGAATTGGCTTCCTCAAACTTGATGTAAATGATTACTGCTTGATATGCTTTTGGCATATTGAATAAGTATCCATTAATTTTCATTTTTCAATGATAATATATTTTCTTGGAAGTGAGTCCAAGATCAATCAATCAGGAAGACAAATACAGTAGACATCATGAAAAGAGTTTCGAAATTCCAAGTTAGAAAAGAAGGATAACTCCTCAGTTCATTTTGGTAATTTTGTAAATGATTATACTTAATAATGAATAGATATACTGTTAACATCCCTCCCTAAAATGCAATAGCTTAGAAAACTTCAACTTCGTGAATTTAATATCAAAGTTCATCACATTCAAGAAAATGTCTGATTTCTAAGTGTGCATAATAGTAAATATTATTTTTTAATGAGACTTTTAAAGGAATTTAACATTAATAAATTTCTCCATACGTAGTTATGTATATGAAATAATGATTCTACATTAGCATTTTAAATTAGTGAAGGTGTTACCTCAGCTATAATTCTTGGAGACATATAGACGAGCTAGTCTATGGCTGACTCTAAGTTTGAACTATGTATGTTTGTACCTATTGCATTTGATTTTCTAAATCATAGAAGTCAAGATATCTTTTCAGATGCAACTCATTCAAAAATGCATACATTCCTCCACCTAAAAAGCACAAAAACTGCATGATTTGTCATATGGAATCTATAATGTACAAAATGAAAATGCATTTTCTCTGATGTGTGAATTGATTTTTTTTTTAATTTCTTAGTCTCAGTAAAAATACATGGAGGAAATAGAATGGAAAAGCGTGAGGATAATTTAGAAAAATGACAGAATTGAACTGAAAGAATATTAAGGATAATTGAATTACTAAAGAAATTATTCATGCAACTGCCAAACTTCATATTTATGCAGGCAATACCTGAAAGAATTTATGCTGTTGTTTTATTCCTCTAAGTAGAATATCAAGAAAAACTCATCTATTACTGATCTGCCAATATTAAATTTTGGTTCTCTCAGCCTAGAGGCATAGCACTTGTTCAGGTCAGGTATTTTTTAAATATGGGATTAATCATGCATTTTTGAAGTCTAGCCAGGGATGTTTATTGTATATGGGACAGTGTTTTTAGCAGCTAAGAGAACTGGGTTATAAAAGTTTAAAAAATTCAGCGACTTCAGAATAAAAACATGCCATCTCAAAGTTTGTGTGTCGGCTAACTACAGAATGTTATTGATACTGTTCTTTTAAAGGCAGCATCAAACTGAACAGCATCTTATTTCTTAGCTTTGTATAAAAGAGAGATACCCTGACACCTCAAAATACATTAAAATATTCTTTAATTCTGTATAATTTCACCTCCCTTCATTCCTTCGAATAAGCCTATACTTTTCCTCCCTTGCCCGCCTAACGTTTTTTCTTTGTCTTTAACATTTCAAAATGACATGATCTCAATCTAAATTTCCTGCCTTCTTTGGATTTATCTCTCCAAATTATCATCTATGCACCCCTGCCATGTCAAGTGCTTCTTTGTTTGATTTCCTATCCCTCCAAATTTTATTTTCCATTCTTCTCTAAAGCAACATCTCAAAATCGTCCAATCTACACTTATCATTATGCTTCCATGACCATGTTTCTATAACTTAAAAAGTACCACAACATATCTAAGTTTTAAAATGCCTTTTCTTAGCATCCTCATTCGATGTCTCTGTCATTAAGTCCAGACTACTTTGACCATCTAGGTCTGCAGCACTGCCAAGATAGTCGAACTGCTCCATCTTCTTTAGTTTTTGTCCTCCTAATTGAATGTTTATCTTAGCCTTCTTTCTCAGAAACCACATAACCTTTGTTTTATTTACTTTGATTCCCATCTCATACCTCATTTTGATTTTCTAATGTGCTCACCAATACTTGTAACTCATTGGATGATTGGCCAACTGAAGCTTGATCATTCTCAAACCTGATTTTTCCAAACCAGTTTTTTTCCTATTTCCTGTTCTTCTTGTTCCTCTTTTGCCATTTCCCAAATATGAATGGAAAAGTTTGGATAATTATGCCAACCCATCTTTACCCCTCTTCCTACCACAACCAATCCCAAATCTCTATCTGCCACTTGCACCCGAGCAGTTTGGCTCATATACAGGCTCCAATCTACTCCAATTTTTTGCAATAAATTCATTAATTCTGCCTTATTTATCCTGTAGAATGTCTTCTTGAAATCCACTAAACAAGCAAATACATCCTGATTGTACTCTGGTGCTTCTTTATGACCTGATTACTGCTTTGGCATCACGTATGTGATGTCAAATGCTTCGCTGGCTATGGTAATGGCGAGTAACGTCCTCATCTGCCAACCCAGATGTTGCAGGTTCAATTACTGCCTAGGTAGTTTTTCCTACACCCAGGGCTTGGGTGTAAGTAATTGTCAAATTGTTATATCAATGTTCAAAGTCCGATGTAAAGGTTGAAGTGCTGTTTTTGGACTAATGCAAAATAAGAAATAAATATATGCTTCTCCCTTTCCTGAACCCAAACTGGCAATCCCATAAGTCATCATTTGCTCTCCCCTTATTGATAATCTGTTAGACCACCTAAGCTGCATGCTAATTCAAATTTATTGTTCTGCAGTCCTCGAATATAGTTGCCTTGCACTTTTTTTCGATGGGAACTAACTCTAATTTGAAAAAATCTTCTGGACAAATTCCTCACACATAAAAGCTACTAATTAGTCCATATAAAATCATCCCCCAATTTCTTAAACGTTTATTAGTTTTTAGGGATGTTATCTATCCTCACAGCTCTTTTTGATTTCGAGTCCCTTGATACCTGTTCTACCTCACAATACAGTATACCTGGGCCTAAGCTAAGCTTGCTAGTCCTATATAATTACCTTAAAGATCCTTTCTCTCAATTTTTCTTGATTTAAGTAATAGTTTCCCTGCTATATCTTTATAGTAAGCTAGGCTTATCCCTTCTTACTTCCTGTTAGTGCATTTACCTTTTTTTATGGGCATGCATTTCTCTCTCTCTTTGTATTCTCTCCGTATCCTTGAGCTGTCTTCCTTGTGCTTCTTTTGCACCATCAGTTCCCTATTCAGTTCATGGGAACATGCATTAATGTGTCCTAGATGAAACCAGGCATACTGGAAATCTACATGAGTCATAAATGTCTTTCTCATGCATTATTCATATTATAACAACGGTATTGGTATCATTGGGAAGGAAATTTGTCTACCAATTTTTTAGGAAATACTTTGTATCACAGGAATTAAAAAAGATATGATGGAAAAATTATTTTTGATGAAAGACATTTTGGAAAATTTCAGTTTTTATCTTGAAAGATTTGGGGCATACCCAGCCAAGGGTGACATTTTATTGAATATGTACATTTACTCAATGGAAACAAAAGGACAAACCTTTGATGTTTTTTAATCAATTTTGGCTCAACATAACTCCTTAACCAAGGATTTATGGACACACTTGTATTACATAAGGAGAAAAAGTGCTACAAACTACAAAATCTGCCTCTATATCTGGCATTTATCATCACTCTTCTAATACCCTCTATAAAGTAAGGGAAGATATTTAGGGTTATGGTAATACGTATGAAAAGGATGATGCAAATGTAATGAAATATATATATACATGCAGACATTTTGGCAAGCATTTTGTTTAAGTCTTCATTGACTCAAATTGTAATAAGTAATAAGGGTTTGCTAAAAGCTAGGTGTTATGTACAATTAAGTGATATTAGGTGTATGATTAACTTTTTATTGTTACTTCTAATACATATGCGTGATAGCTAAATTCTTGTTTGATTAAAAAAGTTAAAGGAAAGCTATTTTTATGTAAAAAATTAAAATGAATATTGTTACAATTTTTTTTTCAAAGAAAAATTAGGCAAATATACATATTAATTATTTGAAATACATTTGCTGATAAACCACTGTATGATATTATAAAATAAGTAAATTATAAAAACTTAAATGATTATTGTCTTTCATTTCATTATATGTTTCTCTTTAATGCCTAGTTCTCCAAATAGCGATTGATGAAAACTAGTGCATTTAAGAATTATGCTTGCCTTTATAAGACAAATAAATTTTAATATGTTTCCACTCTTTTACAAAAATAATTTACTCGCATTCTTAACCTGATATAGGTGAATATTTATTTCTAAAAAAGTTAGTTGAGTAAATGGAGGTTGAAATTTAGATAGGCTATAATTTGCAATTATTGCATTTTCCTAGGGTAGTTAATTTTCCAAGATTGTTAGGGATAAAGAGGATATGAAGGCAAATGTATATCCCTATATTTTCACAAACTTAATTTTGAAAAGAGAAACCTTTGTAACAAATTATGATTTAAGTTGACCCTTAGGAAAAATAATATTATTAACCGAGCATACATTCTTAGCATCAAGGCTATTTGTGAAGCATAGTGAGATAATTCATTCATTCAATAATAATTATTTATTCTTTTTAATTTTCAAATTAGGGATGCTACATCAATAGAGATCAAGATGCCCTATCCATATCAGATTTGGCAAAATATTTGTATGGTAATATAACGATAAAACTAGTTAATTTTTAACCTCTATATATTGATGATGGTTTCGACATTGTCTTAATATCAAGGTGCCTTTTGGAAGTTTCATACTTTTCACTTTTACTATTTGAAAATCTCCTGATACTTCTGTTGGTCAAGCGTTAAAAATCATGGTTAGTACTCTGTGAAAACTGGCATGTCTTATAATAATGGAAATTAAATATTTTTACAAAGATCTCAAGGCACTGTCTTATATTCCAATATTTGGGTTGAAAATTGTCATGCCACAATTATCTTCAATTATTTAACTGTTGCCTCTCTTTAGATAACAAAAACTTAAATTTAGTCAAGGGTATTTTTTTTATTTCTTAAAACTCAAATATCTCTAATTACCCAGATTCAAATATCACATATATCTGGTGATGATGCTAAGGCTTTGCGTATCATTCAGACAATGGTGTTTAGGTTAATGGGTAAAAATTTTGATGAGTAAATATTGTGCCCTGGAATGCCCCAAAGTTTATGAAGATAGAATCTTACATAAATTATAAAGGACCATTAATGTTTCAGTGAGAAAAAAATCACTTTAAAATCCAGGATTATAATTCTAATCTTTTTATTATATTTTTATCATCTTCGTATAGAATCGCTAATGGATAATTGTGCCTGGAGCTTTGACATAAAATCTGAGTCGGACACCTGCTGCCCACCAATCCAATTATGGACAGTATAGAATTTTTTTATTTCAATACATTCTTATTTATTCTCGATCAGTTGTCTTCCTTCTTTTTTTTAAGTATGTTTGTGAAGGAATGGTTTCAAGCTCACCAAGGGATAGAGTCTGTTTATCATCCTGCACATATTTTTAATAGCACTGAGTGCACTAACCTTCGAGTGAAAGCAAAATAAGCATAGCTCTTCATAAGGCACCTATGGGTAGGACTGCTGTCTTTCTGTTCCTGGACCACTCTTCATATTTTACATCAGTGGTCTGTCGGTAAGGAAATTGTAAAATGTCATAGTTCTCAGACTTTTTTCTATCAATTTAAAAATATCTGATAATAATGTTTACTAATGGTTGACATCAAGAGAGAGATTGTGAAAAAAAAAGTTTCCTTGCGAATACTATTAGTATATTTTCCCATTAGGCTATGCACTATCATTGATATTGTGAAATTTAATAGAGCTCTTTATTTTGGCTAAAATATTAATTTTAATTGTTAGTATGTGTTTGTCCGTTTGGTTTGAGAAGATTGTAGTAATTTCTACCTCAGCTATAGTACAATTTTAAAAAGCTAAAAGTGTAGTTGTATTATCACTGGAATATTGCCACTATTCATAAAAAGTAATCTGTGTATTAGATGCAGATTTTGGATGCCCCTAAAAGCTATCATGTTCTCTACATGTTGCTTAGATTTCCTAAATGTTTGATTTATATTATTTTTGTCATTTCATCCACTTTCCATGTGCTTTCATGCTGTCTGAAAAGCCTCCATCTTCTCTGCACTACTGAATATTAATCAAATAAATATTCCTGAAAGTCCTATGCCATGCTATCATTTTTTTGTTCTTGGAGATGGCAGTAAGAAGTAACTAGAAAAGGATTAAAAAAGTTACTAATATAATTTCCAGTAAGCTTAAAATGAAGTTGTTTTAAATTAATATTGATGGAAAATAAAGATTCCATTAAAGGTTCAGTACAATGAAGGAAATATGTAATTAAGACCCACCATTTGCCTACACAAAAATGAGCCTTAGAGAGTTGATCTGCCTATTAAATCAGAAATAAAGTTTGGGATGGACCCTAACAAGCATTAGGAGTTACATATCATGTGGAATGCATTATTTACTTCCAGTTATTTGTTCCTTGTACCTGCCTTACTTTATCTAAAAAGTATATTCTCTTCCTTCCTCTTCCCTGTTCACCTAACTTTCTCCCTTCTATCATGGCCCTCATGATCCAACTACACCGTAATATTTCCTCCACCCACTTTGTCCACCTTCTTCAGACTTGACATAGCTGACACCACTCTGCCTAACATAATTCTTCTGAATCTTCCATGCCAACTTGTTAAAAGCCTCCATCAATAGGCATCCTCAACCAGGTTTTGGAACCATTGGCCCTGGACTCCATATTAGTCTTTACCAGTCCTGTCTTTGTGTTGCAAGATTTTCATCAAATTTCTTCTTCTTGCTATTGTTTTTTTTAGCAAACCATTCTCCTCCTCTCCACTTGGTCCATATCCTCTTAAGGTCTCCCAAATACTTAAACTTCTCCACCTCTCGTATATTCCTTCCTCTGGTGGTAAAGCTACACTTCAGTTCTCAAATGTAAAGCACTCAACAATAGCTGTTATCACAGCTCTAGAAGATAGGAGCCCCAAGCCTTTCCTCCACCTCATGGTTATACATGGGAAGAGGAATCTGATTTACTTAAATTTAGGATAGGAGAGGAAACTAAAAATGTTAATAATTTAAGATGAGTCAGTGCCATGTTGAAAATCATTATTGAAATAAAGATGAACAATTAGGAAAATAAGTCAGTTGATAAGAAAGTTACTAGTATTTGATACATTCAACAGATTCAGGTGAGATATAGTCTAGGTTCATCTTTTTAAGAAAAACAAATTTGCACTTTTTCACAGGTTTATTGATAACGTGCAATGTGTTTCGGTTCACAAAACCATCCTCTTGTACCTCTGTTTACCCAAGAATGGTTATGTGAACTGAAACACGTTATATTAGATGGTTAGTTTGTGATGATTCTTCATTCAAAGGAAGATCTTTTGCAAGAAAAGAATAAGATCAAGAAATAGTCGCTCTTGAATGTCCAAGTTCCTTGTTTACATCGTCATGTAATTCTTCTTCCCATGGTCTTGTTGAAGTTACATTCAAGTTTTTTTCGCCGTTAATTGCTTTGAAGAGTCAGAAGTGAGTTGCATGGTAGCTAGTGAACAAGTGTATTAGGCTGCAGACTAGAGGTCATGGTTTAGGATCAGCATGCTGTGTGCGTATTTGGTTGCTTGATTCTCCTGAGGACCTCAAGGAGATGTAGGGAAGGGAGTTGGCACCCCTACCCTGTTTTGTGAATTTCATGTACGAGGTGAGCTGTACCCTAACCTATCAAAGCAGCCTGCCTGGTGATTACTGTGGTTTTTTGAAGAGCTAAACTGCAGATATTGAAGGGATGTTGTCATGTTGCATGTTTTGGAGTGAGGGTCATAAATCTTTCAGCATTAGGTTGTGTCACTCTTTGGCCATATTCAGTGGATGAAGTGGGTACTCTATATGGACCATGATGAAGGTAGATTTTAAGTAGCATTCAATAAATTGTAGGACTGATGGATCAATGGATGTTTGAAGGGTAATCTGGAAATCATTTAGAATTCCTCTGAACCAACATGCGAGGATGGCTTTGTGGTTGTTTCTGTAAGCACACGTAGTAGTCATAAATAATATATGTACGTAGCATCATAAGGCTCATTTAATATGGAGTTTTTAGATGACAATTATAGGATTTTTACATTGGTTTGAATGGTGTTTCAAGTGGTATTTAGTAAAATCATTCCATTTAGACTCAATGAACTTGTACAACTTATGTAGTTCAAAAAAATAAAATGCAAGTCTCATGCCTGAATAGAAATATAAAAGTACATACACTTATTAAAATTGCTGTTGTGAAACTTTTTTGCATGGTAATTTTGAAAATGAGTGGCACACAATATTACCGTGGACAGAACCTAGCTGAACTAACTCAGCTGATGGAGTTTGGCATTGTGTATCCAATTACATATACTCTATGAAAATGATGAATTATGGCTTGATTTTTTTGAGAAAGAGGAGATACAGGATAGTTATTTCATCAGTGCTTTGGGTTTATGATTTTGAGTAACTCTTAAATGTATCTAAATAAATGTGCATGTATGTGTGTGTTTCTAGTCACTTCATATATACAAATTTTCCAAGGTAGCCCCTTCACATTTAAAAATTGCAATGCATATATGTGTTTATGATTTTGATGTCGGATTAACATTACTGAAAGAAATCTTCAAAGAAAAATTTAATTTATTTACTCTCTGCATTTGTTGACTGCAAAAATTTGTTTATTTTATTAATTTAATTTTCTCTGGATGGACCACATCCAAGTATTTTTTTCTTTCCAAAACCATTCAATTTGATATTGAGATGTGAAAGGGTTTCTCTTGCAAGCGAGCTGCATCAAGTGCTGTGGGTCTGACGTGATGTGATGACGGGTGCTGTACTGTCACCACCGCAGAGTCCTCAGCGTGACACTACAACAACCGGCGCCTGTGGTGGACACCATATTGTTGCGGATATGTCAGTTGCCCCTGGGAACAGCACCCTCCTGATGACTCCAAGAAACTGAGATTGTTAGCATTTGCATTGGAAGTGAAGATTGTGGTGATTCCTGCTTTTTCCTAGTGGTGGCCATCATGAAGAAAAAACTCAGTTATTCCTATGGGACTGTTAATTCAAGTACGAGGAGAAGCACAGTGGGTATATTGAGCTAATGAGATATTTTCATACATATGTGAAAAAGTTTGCTGAAACACAGAAACTTAACTATACCTACTATTAAATGACATTACTACCACTATCCTATTGGCTAAAATTGTCTTATGGAGCATTATAAGTGATAAAAAGCATTCTTAAGGAAATAAAGTCTACTATGCTAATGTAGATTGTTTCTTTGTATTTCTCATGGAAGCCTTCTCGTAAATCTCAGGAAATTGAATGTACAGAATTTCATTTTGGTTAATACAGGTTGTAATCTACCATCTTAGACTAGACGTTATGGTTTGATATAGTTGCTATTAATTGTTATTAATAATACATTTGTTTTCAATAAGTGATTTATTTCCAATATAGGGCATCTCGTTGGAAAATGCATAAATATGACCAAAAATTCCAAAAAGAGAAAACATATAATTGTCTAAGGAAAAGCATTCATTTAACTTTCTATTTAAGAGGAACATTTGAAACAATATGAAGGAAGCATTACATATGCATACAGGGGATGATTTCTGTTTAAATGGTAAATGATGTTTGCACAAGGATTAACATGTTTTGTCATGAATGTATTTGGAGGTATTTTAATCGTTTCCCTGCCTCATATTTGTTTCACTCTGAAAGTTTCTACTTTCTTAAATTCTTCATTCGTGGTTTGGGTATGTGTCAATTTGTTAGAAAAAGCTCTAGCCCCTTACCAAATACTTGATCATATCCTCACAAGTGAACAGTAACCAAGTTAAATAGTATGGCTTCAAATTTAATAGCTAGAAAGTTCTATATTTGTGGAACTAAAATTATTTTGTTGCCCTAATTTAACAATTGGGTAATACATAAGAATAATTTAAGGGAATCTTTACTCTATGACTTACATAACCATCAAAATGTATGGGGAAAATTGGAGAGCCTGCCTAATTGTGTGGTGAATTCCTAATATAGAAAAAAATTGGCCTCAAATTGTTTGGCATGAATAGCCTTATGGCCCCTTTACAGCAACAGTGTGGACCATTAAGGGCATGCAAATACATAGGTGACCTGTCAGGGAGATTGCTCATGAAGTTCACAGTAGAGTTGGATCGCGGTTCATTTTGACATAAAAATTAGGGCATGCAGCTTGTTGCATCCAATTTGTGCTGCGAGTGTTAACCAATAAATAGAGGCAAAATCTCTTGATGTCAGTCAGAAACTACTTGATTGTTCAAACAATGACCAAATCTTCTTAAAATCAATCGTCATGGTCAGCAAAACCTGGGTTTTTGCTCATGATATAAAATTCAAAGCCCAGCTTCACAGTGGAAGGGTCCATCTTCCCCAAAACCCAAAAAAGCTCAGATGTCACAATTAAACATGAAGTTGAAGGTAATCATATACTTCAATTGGAAAGGAATTGTTATGAGAAGGTTAAGCCACACTATGTTGCAAAAGAAATCACTAATGTGGAAAAACAAGTCTTGAAGCTTTCATCACAACTATGCACCAGCACAAACATCATTGATTGTAACCGAGTTTTTGGCCAAAAACAGCACACTGGTCATCCCCCAGCCTCCCTACTCTCCGGATCTTGCTCAAGTGGACTTTTTCCTATTTCCTACATTGAAATCCACCTTGAGAGGATGCCAATTTGAAACTATTGAAGACATCCAACAAAGTTGTACCACTTACTTCAAAAGGCTATTCCAAAAGAAGCATTCTGGGTGGCATTCAAAAGCTGGAAAATATGTTGGGAGGGTTGAATTGGCAGCCAAGGGCTGTATTTTGAAGGCGATAAACATGATTCAAGGGTAATTATTAAAATCAAGCATTTATTCAAACAGTCTCATCCTTATCCATATATAAATGAACCATAAACACAGTAGTCAACCTGGTAGGCTTGGTAGGTGATGATAGAGTTCACCCAGTACTAAGTCCAACAGGGTGTGAAATTTACTCATCAAGGAAGGGAGGCCAGTTCCTTTCCCTGTGCCAGTTATGTTTTCCCAGCAGAATCTGGTGCATGAAAAATAACACAGCTTGGATGGAGCTGAGGGTTCCCAGAGAGGCTTTCCCAGATATTATTATTATAATAAGGTAATCTACCGGTTAAGGTAGGTTTTTGGATGGACATAATTACTCATTAAATATTTTGTGACTCCTAGCAAAACATCTACATCAGGTCCCTCTTCATCCCTGAGTACTTTCTTCCTCCCTTCATCCCATCCAACATCCCTATCCTGTTCCTTCCCTTTCATCATTTGCCTAACATGCTCCCCTCAATTACAGTCTTCAACATCCCACTGCCAATCAAAATTGTCTTCATCCATCTTTCCTGCCTCTATTTTTCCTATTTTTGATTTCTTTCAACAATCCCCTCGCCTCTCACCCCCCCCACTTTTCCTGCCTCCAAAGGATTTCTCCCAACAAACCCCTCTCTTTGCCCACCATACCAAGTACTTCCTCATTTGTTTTCTTCTCTGTCCATTTCACCTCCTCCATTCTTCTCCACACCCACATTTCAAAAGCCTCCAGTCTACATCTATCCTCCTACTTCAATGACCACGTTTCCGCGCCGTACATAGCTACGCTCCATATCAAAGTTTTTACGAGTCTTTTCTTAACCTCCTTACTCAACATCCCTGTCACCAACTCCCTCCTCCTCGTAAAAGCCTTGTTCCCTAGCGCAAATCTTCTTTTTACTTCCCTACTACTTTGACCGTGTTGGTCCAAAACACTACCGAGATACGTAAACTGTTCTACCTGCTCTAGTTTTTGCCCTCCTATTTTATTGTTTAGCTTAGCCTTTTTCTTTCAAGAAAATCGCATAACCTTTGTTTTATTAATATTGATTTTCATCCCATACCTGTCGCACTGAATTTCCAATTCACTAAGCAATGCTTCCAGCCCCTTGGCTGACTGACACACTAAAGCTTGGTCATCAGCAAACCTAACTGATTTTACGAATTCCCCGCCCACTTTCATTCCTACCTCCAGTTCTTCCCATGCCTCTTTAATCATTTCCTCTGCATACAGGTTGAACAGCAACGGTGATAATGGGCAACCCTGCGTTACACCTCTTCCTAACACTGCCCAACCGGACTCCCCGTTTCCCACCCGCACCTGAGCAGTCTGAGACATGTACAGGTTGCAGATTAGCCTCCTTTCCCTCCAATCTATTCCTATTTTCTGCAATATATTCATTAGTTTTTCCCAATTCACTCTATCAAACGCTTTTTCAAAATATACGAAACAGTCAAATACCTCCTGGTTGTGTTCTGTATTCCTCTCAATTAATAATCTCATTACTGCAATGGTATCACGCGTACCTCTCCCTCCCTAAACCCAAACTGATGATCCTCTAAGATATATATATATATATATACATTACATATTATATACATATATATATATATATATATATATATATATATATATATATATATATATATATATATATACACACACACCTGGTATGTTTTCCTTATATCAGTATGCACTGGTATGTTATTGTGTCTGATACAGCAGTTTAACTGGTGCTATTTTCCAATGACTGGACAGATAGCTTTTTAACATATTTTTAGTTTTAACAAACAAACATACTTGATAATTATTTTAAGAGGTATGTTAAATATGCTACACATTTCAGTCTGGTATGTATGTTTATTTGCTTTCCGATGCTGATATTGGATATGGAACAGCCACTTCCCTAGATCAACATGGTACACAAATCCCTGAAGAATTACTCTAATGTCAAGAGTATCGTATGATAGGAAATTAAAAAAATCCAATATTGATTTCTATGATTACTGTTTGAGAAGTCCAATTCACCTAATAATTGAACTAGAAATACTCATGGGTAAGGATACTTTTTCTATAGCTTTCTGGCTACTTAAAGGCCTCCACAATAATTGCATTTGAACAAATTTTGTATTATACGTGCAATTACAATATATATATGATTTTTGGGGATAACTTATGTAAGCATAGATTGCCTGTACTTATTTATTTTATTCATTTATGACTTAAATTTATGCCAAAAATACTAGAATTGTTAGCTGCCTTATTCTTATATATTGTAGTGTCTTCTCAATGAAGTAAAAGTACTTGGGTATTCTTATGATTTTAGCTTATACCCACATAAACAAAAGCCTCAATTAATGCCTCGCCCTAGCCTACTTTATTCTCAGCCCAACTCCATTTGAAGTAATAAGGAATACCATCCTGATTTACTTGTCAATAAAAATACTTCATGCCAATTGAAATGTTATGAGCCTGTTCTCATACTATTATTGCAATAGTATGAATGAGAAAGGTCTTGATTCAGCATTTAATATTAGGTTACAATTGCTCCATTGCCTTGTCTAACCATGAGTAGAAAGAGCCTCAGTAAAATAGGCTTTAGTGAGCATAATCTTATTTTTGGATGACCCCTATGTAATAAAATTGCACTTTGCAATTTCTTTAAATTAAATTTCTTGGCATGAAATAAAGGAGGGATAAATATTTAATATTCCTAAGATAATTTCATTCATGATTTTCAATCAAGATGAGAATTTTATAAATTAATGGAAATGCTGAATCAAAAGCCAATGCATCTGAAAACAGATTTTTTTCACAATTATCATAAGTAAGATCCATGATACATATTCATGTTAAATACATAATTGACATTAAAAAAACATGCCACATTTCATGGACTGAAGTTAATCTTGAACCAGAAACTCCAAAGAATTAATTTAACAAACTTGTAAAGGAATTCCCAAGGATATATTACCTAGAATACACTTTACCCCCTCCCATGAACTACAAACTTGATGCGGGGAAGGACATGTGCGTTCTGATGACCCCTCGAGCTGTGCTGACGGCAGCAAAGATATTTGCTGCTGGTAGGGTCACCCATGCCAGGTTGACAGTGAGTAGCTAGATGAAAGGTAGTCCATGCAGCATCTGTTCCTCAGTGAGGTGGCTGCAAAGGTATCTGACCCCCGTGGGGCAGTCATAGAGTGATTGTGTCACATTAAAAACACTATTGACAAAAGGAATGGAAAAGCACTTCAATTATTAATCCCAAGATTTTCATGATAGGCAGTTGGAGAAAATGCAACTATGGAACTGGGCCGTGTGTCGCAGCTGTCATCGCATGAAAGCCTCACAAAGTAAAACTAACAGCAGCACAGAAGAAGATGACCAATTAGTTCGAATAAAAACTTGGAATGTTTTGACAGTGTTGGAGAAGAGGTAAATTAGAATATAAAGTGAGAGATGGAAAGAGGAAATATAGATATTTTAGTTATATGGAAGGATAGCAGGATTACTGGAGTGATAGTTATAGAGTAATCTACAGTGGGAGGTAAGAGAGACAGCGAGGGTTTGCCATAATGTGGAATGACAAGGTAGGAAGAAGTGTAGTCAACATACAGCAAGCAAGGATAGAATATTACTGACAGAGATAAAGGCAGAACTGACGGATTTGGTCATTGTTCTGGTGTACATACTACCAAGCAATTATAAGGAGAAAGAAGTCAATAGGATATACAATCAGTTTGAGGAAATATTCAAGTATGTTCCTGCAGGAAACCATTTGATAGTAATGGGGGATTGGAATGTGAGGGTAGGCGAAGGAAGAGATGGTGATGAGGTGGGTGACTACGGTTTAAGGGCGTGATTTTGTTTAATCTCAGAGTTGAAGCATTTTGTGCCTTGCACCAATTGGACTTCAACTATGCTAATTCTCTCTTCAACGTATTGGTGTGTTTTTTTGTTTCTAATTTTAAAGGTGATTAGTCTCTGGTCACTAATGATCTGGTTTCCTATGACCATCCATGCTTTGACTTTTCCTAGCAATGATGCATTGATGAGAGTTAATTCGATGTTAGAGGATCCCTCTAAGATATGAAATGTCTGCGGCTCACCAGGTTCATTTAATATAAATAAGTTGGATGATGAGATGAGGTCTTCAAGTTGGTTTTCTCAGGAGTCAGTTGTTTTATTAAACCAGGTTTTGCTCATCGCATTTGAATCCATGAATACAATGATTGGTCGGTGTTTAAATTTTTCAACTATAGTTTGGTGTTGGGTTAGGAATGGTAGAATATCTTGGCTTGGTGAGAAGAAGGCACTTATTAGGATAAAGGATTTTGAGCTTGATCTCAATTCTGCTACCGCTACGTACACGTCAGTGAAGCTACTTATTTCTAAATGATCCAAGTCTTTGTTGCACACATTATTGCTGCAAAGGCTCTTGATACAGGTCTTGTACGGATGATCCTTGTCTCAAGTCCTTGTCCCAGAAGGATCCAGTGGTTTGCACATATGCGGTTCTTGGCCCAGGAATATGTCAATGGTCAATGCCCTTAAAAATATGGTCTCCAGAGCAGTGTTGACATACTGAGGCAGAGGCATTACCAACTTTGGAAATATGACCAAACTTTTGGCATTTGTAACATTGTGAGCCTAATATAATCACTGACCCTATGTGAGTTGTTGCCGATATATATTCATTTTAGGTTGTTTAGAATTTTTTTAGTAATGTGATCAACTTCAATAACACAGTTTATTCTATCACTCTCTCATTTTCCAAACTTAAAAAATGTTTTTACATGGGCATACTCAGTGATGTTTTTTCCCACCTGGCAGTGTTACTCTATTGTTTTTCTCTCATTTAAGGGTGGCTGCAATGCTGGCAAGTGACTTGGTTCCTAATGATTTAGGGAGGCTTGAATATAATTCCTCTCTAATAATTCCCCTAATTAAGTTAATATTATTTCTGATATGGTCCTCATTGGCTGGAGGACCTAACCTCCTCTGATGTGTGTCCATTAATTTCCTAAACAAATATGCGAGCTTTGTTACCAACTATGAAGCAAATGGTGTCACTTATAGTACTAAATTCATCACCCAAGCATGAAAGTTACACCTCCCCAGATTGGGAGAGGGGGTTATCATTCATGACTGAAGGTATTGGTTACAATATTCAACATCACATAAAGAAAGTCACACAAAATGTACATAAACTTTGTACATGTACATATACTTTGGTACTAGAAGTTCCACAACTTTATGCCTTGGTTTCCTGGTTGAATCATTGCCAGGTAAGGAATAAGAAGACACCTAATTGAAAAAGTGTGCCAGTACCAGCATGTATATTACACAAAGCCCATGGACTACAACCTTGATGTGGGGAAGGCCATGTACATTATGATGACCAGTGGAGCTGAGATGGTGGGAGCAAAGATATTTGCTTCTGGTAGGGTCACCCATGCCAGATAGGTCAAAGGGTAGGAGCCGGATGAAAGGTAATCTGCCCAGCATCTGTTCTTCAGTGACGTGGCTGCAAAGGCGTCTGACCCCTGTGGGGCATCCATTGAGTGAAGGTGTCACATTAAAAAACTAGTGAGGAAGGCAAGGGTAAACCACAGCAATTATTTCTTCCCAGAATTAAATGATGGGCACTAAAGAGCAATGCTACCATCTCATGAAATACTTGCAAAGTAAAGAAGAGGATCAAATTAGAATAGGGATTAGAGTGCTAGGCCTATTTTGAGGGAAGAGAAATTAGAAAATATAAAGCAAGAGGTGAAATAAAGATATTTTAGGGCTCTGCAAGGTGAGATGGAAGGATAGCAGCGATTACTGGGTTGATAGTTATAGAGTAATATATAGTTGTGGGCAAGAAAGTCAGTGAGAGGTGGCAATAATATTGAATAAAAAGGTAGGAAGAAACAGTAAAAGCAAACCAGGCGAGTGATGGTATATAATTAGTAGAAGTAAAAGTGTAGCCAACAAACTGGTCATTTTCCAGGTCCACATGCCACTAAGCAATCATACGGAGGAAGAAGTCGAGAGGTTATATGATCAGTTAGTGAACGTTACTTCATGTACTCCTGGAGGGTAATATTTTATAGTGATGGGGGATCGAAATGCGATGGTAGGCAAAGGAAGAGATGGTGATGGGGTGGGCGACTACAGTTTAGGAACAAGAAATAACCATGGCGAGGAAGCAATAGAGTTATGCAGAAGACAGGGGTTTATTATAATAAATACATGGCTTAGACACCACAAGCAGTTATGAGGGAAGAATTCGGCGGGAAGTTTTCATTGGGGCAGTGCTAGTTCCTATTCCAGAAAAGAGAAAGGCAGCCATGTGTGAGGACTACAGAACAATAAGTTTGAATTTGCATGCAGCTAAAGTGCTTCTCAGGATTATCAAGAAGAGGATGGAGAGCAGGGCAAATGGGGATCTCTTAAGGGGATCAGTTTGGGTTAAGGAAGGGGAGAGGCACATGCGATGCCATAGCAGTAATAAAGCCACTAATAGAGAGGAACATAGTATACAATCAGGTTTGGTCTGTTTCGTTTGATAAAGTAAACTAGGTAAAATTAATGAATGCATGGCAGAGAATAGAGGAATACATAGATTGGAGGGATAGGAAACTTATCAGCAACTTATACATATTTCAGATGGCTCAGGGATGACTGATGGATGGAGAGGGCAGATGGGCAGTGTTAGGAAGAGGAGTAAGACCGGTATCCATTCCCTTCTTTTCAACATAAATGCAGATATAATGGTAAAAGAGGCATGATAAGAACAGGAGGAAGGAATGAAAGTCAGTGGGGAATTCATAAAATCAGTTGGCCATGCTGATGATGAAGCTTTAGTTTGTCAGTCAACCAAGAGGTTGCAAGCATTGCTGAGTGAATTGGAATTTCAGTGCGATAAATATGGGATAAGGATCAATATAAATAAAACAAAGGTTACGCAGTTTCCCAGAAAGGGAAAGGATGAGCTTTAAATTAAATTAGGAAGGCAAAAACTAAAGCAAGTGGAAGTTACCCATTTCAGAAGTGTTCTGGACCAAATTGTCTTAGTAGGGGCATAAGATGGAAAATTTGAGTAATGAATACAGGTAGAAGCTCTCACTAGGAGGAGGGCATTCATGACAGGGACATTGAGTAGGGATGTTAAGAAGAAGAGGCTAGGCAAAACTTTGATATAGAGCATGGCTTTGTAAGGCAAGGAAACATGGTCATATAAGCAAGATGATATACATAGATTAGAGGCTTTTGTAATGTGGGTGTGGAGAAGTTTGGAAATGGTGATGTGGCCTGAAAGGAAAACCAATGAGGAAGTGCTAGGCATGAAGGGCCAGGAAAGATGTGCGCATAGCATTTTATTTGGCAATGGGATGTTGAAGGCGTTGTGATAGAGGCGAAAATGTCAGACACATGAGGAATGGGTAGGAATAGCATAGGCATTTTGAATGGAATGAAAGGATAAGGGAATTACTCGGCATTGAAGAGGGGCTTGTGTTGGATGTTATGTTGTGTTTTGTTACGAAAGACATAGGAACTGTTGCTGTACTGTTTGGTATTTTGTGTCCATCCAAAACCTACCTTAATCAGTGGATTACCAATAATAAAAAGGATAAATAATAATCAATCTACTCAATTAAAAAAATTCTTCAACTAACAATATATAATTCAAGTTTAAGACTAGAAATTTGCTAAGTTTTCACAGGAATATGGTTTTTGGGAATAAACGTTCTATTATCAGTGATTCAAAGCCATTTTGCAATAATTATCCATTATTTTCACCTTTTCGTCTTCATTTCACATTTTCTTTTTCAAACTCTTTTCTTTCATTGAAAATTTCATGACAAATAAATTTTCTCTGCAAAAAATTGGATAAGACGTCATAAAAGCATTTTTGGACTAAAGCAGCAGTTTATATAGATATTTTACCGGGATCTTCTCGTTCTGAATGACGTAGCTGTAAATATTTTTTAATATTGACTAATTAGTGGATCCGATGCTAGTTTTTTAGCGAGCAAGAGCACCTTTTTTGGGAAATTTGATACATCAGATTACATTTCTGAATTAAAAACAGTATTGCAGACAACACTACTTTATTACAGCAAGCCCCTAACATTACTGCCTGAAAAAAGTGATACTATACAGAAACTTGAAAATGGTATCATGTGAATAAACTTGCTGTAAATGAAAAAAAATGTTTTTCCTTAATTTCGGTAAAAAAAGATCAACCAGCAGTCAACGTGTAAAATTATGATATTTCTTAGATAGCTAATGTTCCCTTTTGGCCATCAGAATTGATCAAATATTAAAATGGAAATTTCAAGTTGAATCACTGCTTTCAAAACTAAATAAACTTATAATTCAGTACAGATTTTTTGGCGAATGTATCAGTTTAACCGTGCTGAAATCTGTCAGTTACTACAAATGTTCATTCCATAAATGTGTACGTAATGAGGGAACTCAAGCCGGATTCAGGTGTTTAAATTGCAAAAACATTAGGACTATCCTAAAATTTCCTGATAGTGAGTTATGCAGATATGTTTTTAAAAATATTACCTCAACCAGGAATATATGTATTAGAAGTAAAACATTTTTCAAGAAAACCTCTCACACCTAAAGAGGAATTCCAATGTATATGGGTATGATGCAAGAGTAAAAAAAACAATATCCATGCTCAATATGGACGATACGAACGAAACAGCAAAGATCCTTACCACAATAGTGTCAAACTAAACAACCGTCAACCTATCACAATAAAAAATTCACGATTCTTTCAAGGTAACCACCGTTTTATTCTGTGAAGGGGCTCATTGAAAGTAGCAGAATATAATCCTGATGAAATCATGTATGCTTTGTGTCAATTCTCGTATTCTGACTGGTTCAATGTCATGTGTATGTGATCTAACGTATCAATAAATATTGTCATTATTATTAACAGAAGAAATTCCTTGACTTTCATAGGTTGCACAAAATCTATTAGAGAAAGGATTTGATGCGGTTACTTAACCAAATTTTGATATAAAATATCAAATGTGAAAATTGGACTTGATGGGTGTGTTATGGTGGATTAAACTTACCTTGGACATCTAAATATGTCTATCGATAAAATCTTCTGAGGGGTGTCATTCCTCCAGTCTGTAAGCACAGCGTTCTACCCACTGCAACATCATGTCCTCAGAATGCCAAACGATCGATCATTTTGACTCCTTCTTACTAGATTTTCAGAATCAAGTTTGGAATCTACATAAAGTGATCCAAAAGCTTTCACTTCATAAAGAATAGAAAAGTTGTAACCAAATTCTGAGTAACTTCCCATTATTCTATGATTCAAACCATTGTTCACTCTCAACAAACAAAGATATTTTCAATTTTGAATCACTTTTTTGATAGCACACCATAATAAGTGCATTTCAAAAGGGTAAAAAAAATGAATGTAGTGTTGCGGGTTGATACTACGGAAATCCGTTATTCATTCTGTATCGTCGGTCTCTTTCGGTTGTCCTCCATATTGTTGGGCAAAGGTATTTTCGGCGATACAAAGTGGGGTAATATCTTAGTGAGGATGGCTTCAAATGTTGCTAAAGTACCCCATTTGAAAAACATTTTGGTAAATAACAGTATTATTGTTAAGTTTTCATCAAAATTTACAATACACGCCACTGTGCTAGTGCTTGGAAATTTTTATTTTAGCATATAGAAAAAGATACTTGGTTTTTTATAACTTCATGTGTACTATGTTGCCAACTGTGTTTGATATAGTCAGTATCTATTCCAGCATGTTAGCAATTCAAAATGATCTTGTCAATACTTCTCACCTCTGTATTTATAGGCAAAGCATCATTTTGCTACGCAAGCTGCAGCCGCTACACAAACGGGACAATCATTTTCCATCCCCCCACTGCAGCCAGTTAAGGCTACTGCATTACCCAACAAAGTTGTCGTTGCAGGAGTTGAGAATTATTCTCCTATTTCTCGAGTGTCAATCGTTTTGAGGTTGGTGTATTGATTTTTCACAGAATGTTCGTTCGATCCAATTTCTGTTTTTCCTAATTTCAAACTCATTTACAGGGCAGGGTCACGATTTGAAACATCCGAAAATTTGGGATGCACCCATGCATTGAGAATTGCTGCAGGATTGTCGACGGAAAATTACACTCATTTTGGTATTCGTCGGACTATTCAGCAAGCGGGTGGCAACCTTACTTGCACTGCTGGAAGGGAAACCATAGCATATACTCTTGAAACCACCAGAGATAAAATGTAATAGATAGCTTTTATTGTATTTGATATTGGCTGAACAGAGTGTACAAGTTTTACACATTTGAGAAATCTTTTCGGTTAAACGGTAGCATTTAAAAAAATTAAGTTCTTGTTTTATAGCAGTCTCCAATAATTGTGTTTGGAGGTCTCCTTTACTGATTATTTTTATGTATAACTCCTTCAGTTCATATAAGCTGCTAAATAATTGTCCTGTTGTCCTCTGAAATGAAACCTTTCTGGCAAGTACATATTTCTGTGATGACACAGCAATGGTATATTTCTTTAGTTTCATACTTTATTTTGTAGTTAAATTACCATTGTAGCTCTTATTTTTATCTTTCTAATGCCAGTATCTTGTTCTCATTATTTTTCATTTCAGTGAAGATCTACTGAAGATACTTGAAGATGTTGTTTGTCATCAGAAATTCAAACCATGGGAAATTTCTGATAATCTTCCCCGCTTGAAGCTTGATTTGGCAAGGCGCACCCCTCATGTAAGATAGGATCCATCGCTTTAGCGATACTATAGAATCTATTTCAGCCTCGTATGTAGTATACATATATCTGCAGATACAATTCAAAGTTTTGATGCTTTTTGATAAAATAATCCATAAATATTTTGAAAATGAATCTTATATCATCATTAGTTCCTCCTCTTAATGGTTGTAATATTTTATAATCATCCTCTGAAATATCTCTTTTCTTAAAATGCTATTACCTCATATTTCATGTTAATATCAGATTATTTTATATTTTTTAAGTTCTGGATCATTCTAAACCAAGTCTGGCACTTGGTGATTTTGGTCATATTTGGACCTGGGTAAGTTTCTATTTCATTGGAAATTGGTTGAAATATTTTGCTTCTCTGATTGCAGAGAAAGTACAATGATAATTTTTTATATATTTGAAGCTTCCACTTTTCATTACAATGCCGAATAGCTAAATCATATATTTTAACATGCTATTGTCTGTTGCAAAACTCATGCCTCATAAATATAGTAGTAATTATCATTTAACTCATTTATTGTGCTTCTTGCACAAAAGAGATGAATTTCTCAATTGTTGAACCACTAATTTAGTCTTCTATGCCAGGAAAAGTTCAGTGATAAGATTTGTTTGTCGTTGAATTGCTGATGCTATCTGCCTCAATCCCCCTCCTTCCCTCCGAAAGCATATGATCAGAGGACGCCATAGTAACAGATGATAAGCCATTCACAATGTACTAAGTGTAGCATACAATTCAAAATGTGATTACCTACTCAGTCGCAGCAGGCCCAAGCCCTAATCCACTTGATCATTAACCTCCTACCTCCCGTTGAGCCAAAACAAAATCAGACCACTGACCTCCCCTGGTCCCAAACTCATTGGAGATAGCCTATGTCTACAGTTCATGCACTACATGCATACTTCTTTCTTAATTAGTATTCAATTTTTGTAAAATAATGTTCATTACCAAACAGGCACTGACTTGTTTTTTCAATCGTTCTGAAGTAAGGTGGCTCAAACATTGGTTAATGCAGTTTGTGCAAATATTCGGTCTCACTAATACAATTACTGCTTCAGATGACTCATCATAGCATAGTTTTATGCTGATAAATTACTCAAGTAAATCTAGTGTGGCAGAAAAATAAACCAAATTATGACAGAAGTAAAGTTGTGGATTCCTTTGGCTCTAGCCAATCTGCCCATTAAAGAGCCAGATGTTGGATTATTGGTGTTCTATGATATCCTATTATTATCATAAAACTACTTGTATCATGATCAGTTCATATCAGTTGCACATGGTATTAATTGTTATCACTTTCTTTTCCAAATGTTTTTCATTTTAAATTATATATTTTCTCCCCACAATGATATCTCTTTCGTTCACAGGTAATGGCCGTGGAATTACTCCACAAAGCTGCTTTTAGAGGAGGATTGGGTAATTCAATATACTCTCCCAAGTACATGGTTGGCAGGCATAATCCAGAAATGGTTATTATTATTTATATACTCATTAAAAAAGACAAATTCAGCGCATAATTTTTAGTAAAACTCACCAAAAGTTGAATTGCGAGGGATCCTTCATATTTCCACCTGAAGTTTTTTCAGCTTACCTATGTAATGAAATGGAAATGCTTGTTGTGGCAGAAAATAATGCAAAATAATGCTTTTGGTGAAAATAATTTAATTTCCTTTTAATCATTGCCTTTATCAAGATACATTTTCAAAGAGAAAGTGTTGTTGACTGGAATCAGTGTTCATTAAACAAATAAAAGCCTGGACAAGACTGCCTTATAAAAAATTAGGTCAAAATTTTATTTGCTACTTCTCAGTAATACAGATGCAACTCGTGTAGAAAAATTATTTGCAAAATGTTTTCTGTTATAATTAGTTTCCATTATTGTATTTGAGTAATTTCATTTTAAATAGTCCAAATTAATTCATCAGGTGTTACCTGTGAAATATTTTCAACCCTATAAAGTTCCAGACTCTGATTAGTGACAAAGTATTTTCATTATGCACAGAGTTTTTGTTTCAACAGTGTAGTGAAAAAGGTCTCCAGAAGTACCTGTGTTGTTTAATGGTCACTGATATTATCCAAGAGCGAATACATAAAAATACCAATTAATAGGAATATAAAAATGCTTATCCCATTGAAAAAACTAATTTGAAAATAGTTTGGTGTTTAATAATTCTGGTGTTGCTCATTTTACAGTTGAAACATTATGTAAATTCATTGTTTGTTGCTGATCGGACGGCTCTTGTCGGGTCGGGAGTTGATCCTACATTGCTTATGAACATGGCTCACTCTTTGCCTATGCAATCAAGTTCTGGGAATTTTGTGTCTGCGGCTCCCAAGTTTCATGGTGATGAACTAAGAAATGACACAGGCTCTGAGTTTGCCTGTGTTGCTGTTGCTGGACAGTCTGCAGGGTAGGTACAGCAATTTATTTAACCCCCCTCCATAAAAAGTACTCTAAAATCCTAAATAGCTACGTACAATTATTAAAATTAGGAAAGACTCCAATTGCAATGCTTTATGTAATTATACCCTTATATGTGGGTCACATTAGTTGAGCGGTAGAGCGTTAGACTACTGACCGTAGGGCCCGGGTTCGATTCCTGGTCAAGCCTCCCTGGGCATCTGCAGCTCCACCCAAGCTGTGTGATTTTTCAAGTACCAGATCTTCCTGGGAACCATAACTGGGACAAGAAAAGGAACTGGCCCCCCTGCCCTGATTTATGAATTTCACATGCCGTCAGGCTTAGTACTGGTGAACTCTTATCATCACCTACCCAACCAACCTTCGAGTTGATTACTGTGTTTATGGATTTTATATCCTCTTATCTTATTTCTGAAGTTCCAGTGTAATTTTCTAACACTATCAAAGTTATTTTAATTTATTGTAAAGAGAGTATTATATTGATGAGTTAAAAGAGATTTGGCAATGTCAAATCTCACAACATTGATAATTATCATATGTATATCATTATTTTATAACAGGCTCTCTAGTGGGAAGGAAGCATTAGCTTTTGCTGTTCTACAGTATGCACTTGGTGTAGGACCTCAAGTTAAGTGGGGCTCTGGTAGCAATTGCAACCCACTAACACGTGGGGTTGCAGGAGCAGATTCACATGCTGCAGTATCTGCCCTATCAGTGGCACATTCAGATGCTGGTCTTTTTGGTTTTGTACTTGCTGCCCCTGCTCAATCAGCTGGAAAGGTTTGTAAAGGAATTCTGATGTTTTTATTTCAATGTCATTCCATCCGTCAGTTTAATATCAGCTCAAATCTAATGCAGTTCACACAATGCACTCCTCTACAAATCAACCAATATAACCTTCAGCAGGACTGAACTTCATTAATCAAGATGAGTTAAATCTTTAAACTCACTCCCTTTTCTTAGCACAGTGAGCTTTCTTAATTCAAGAAATGAGGTTGAATGCCAAAGAATATGCATGACGTGCTTTTAGGGAAAACTAAAACACAGGAATATTTTGTCATAATTATCTCAATAGATGGTTACATCGTAAGACTGGGAAAATTCCTTGAAGGTGCTATATCATTTAAATGCAGAAAATGCTGGCTACAATGATTAAGAATTGAAACTTGATGTCATTTGGAAAAATTAATCTAAGTGATAACATAAAGAAATGGGAAAAAGAGAGATTGGGGTTGAAAGGTTATATCTTTGTTTTGTACCTAGTTTAACTTTCAATTTTGATTGCATGTTGTTCACATAATTTGCAAAGTATATGTATTCATATGCAGAGATATCATCGCTTAGGTATTAGAGAAAATCTCTGGAAAAAATATTTCTCAAATGTTGGGACAGGTTATGTTTCAGAGGATGGCCAGTTTTTTGGGAAAGGAAGGCAGACTTGGTAATTTTTAAGGGAAAAAAGTGTAACTTCTTTCCTATATTACTTATTTTAATATTTCTACGATGTCTTAGTAAATTATGTAATACATACAAGTTTTATATTAAAGTTATCAACCTTGGAAGTAGCGCATTGTTGGGGCTTAGGAGTTAAAAAGAAGTAAGGAAAGTAATGTGCTGGCCATGGTATGTTTTTGCATTTTGCTGATTTTATGTCAAGATTCAGTAAAACTCCAATTATAGTTATTTCTATTAACTTTGATTCCTAAAACAAAAGGCTTGCCTCTGTAAATCTTTTTAAATTAGTTGTCTATGAAAAGGGAACAACACTTTCTCTCTCCGCTTTTCCCAATCTGAAGATACTTTTGTTTAGACATCCTTTGTCCCTTGCAACTCCCTTCTTCCTCTAATTTTACCTTTAGTTATACCAAATTCCTACCCCAGTGACCATCATTATACTGTGCCTTTTAAAAGTAATTAAAAGTGCTCAAAGCATTCAGCTGGATCTGCAAGCACCTGTTGTCAGCATGTTCTCTAGTGGATGATCAATCCCTGTGAGATACTATTTCCCTTTGCCATATCCACCTACTTTTTCTTCATCCCACTCCTCATCTCTTCCCTCTTAAGAATAAATGGCCATTGATGATCCACCCATCTAATGTATGCATACATTTTAACTGAGGAATGCAACTTATTTTTGTTCCTGCTTTCTGAAAATATTGTGTTAAACAATTAATTATGTGGTTTTATTTTATGATACAGTATATCCAAGCTTCCGATTAATAAATTGTATTCACTTTTAGGCAGTTGATGCTGCAGTCAAAGTCCTTCGTGGGGCAGATAGTATTGGTGATGCTGAAATAAATAAAGGCAAAGCTCAGCTGAGAACCGCTCTCCATTTGGCTTTTGAGCAAGGAGATACGATGGCAGAGGAAATAGGTTTACAGGCTGCCCTCCTGGCTTCACATTCCAAGGAAAGCACTCTCCCTATGTCTGCTCCTTCTCAAATTAAAGCAGCCATAGATGGTGTGAGCACTTCAGATGTCAAAGCTGTAAGTATGACTCGTCGAAGTTAAGAGTAAAATATTTTGGAAAATCGTTTATCTGAGAGTATCATTAGTTTTGCTAAATAATGAGCAAAAGTGGGAATGTTGAAAGACACCGTCCAGAATAATGAATCATCAACTTCTAAAGGTTCTTTTTGTTGCTTTGACCTTTGATTTATTCTTGCTAACATTTTATGCTCTTCACAAGAGTCCCAGTCCATTTGGTTAATGTAGTGTTCTATGAGAGATAGTGGTTCAGTTGTTGTGTTATCTTTTCCCCCCAATGAATTTCCCTTCCATTATATTAGGAATTGAATTGTTGTGTCTCTTTGTATGACTGGTAGGTTTTACAATCCTTTTTTGTATTTCTTTGATTAGCCATCGACTGACTCATTTATTCCCTTCGATATTTCATCTTTTATTTCAACTTGTTATTTTTATTTTCTGCCTAAACACCTTTCTGCGCTTTATTAAGCTCTTTATTTTTTTGGTCAATCCAAATTTACTGTTTTTTTCGGTTAAGGATGTGTTGGTTATTCAAGCTTTTTTTAAAAAAAAGAATGTTATGCAATGCCTGTCGTCTGTTTATCTCCTGCTTACAGAAACTTTAGTATAAGATTGAAATTCACAAGATGTGGTAATCCTAGAAATCATGAAATTAATGATTAAATATTCAAGATACTTGTAGGCAGGTGCTAGAAGTAACACTGGGTTACCATGACATCTGGGTTAGATATTGTTCTTGAGTCTGATATACCCCTAGCACACCCTGTCTCATGGGGTGCATTAATTTCTAATATTTTTATTCTAATCGAATTTTTATTCAATTCTTAGTATTTTTATAGTGTGGTCCCAACAGACTCCCTATCCAGAAGTGAGGGATTCATAAATGTTCAATTTTGTCTTGTAAAGTTTGATTGGGATCCTCCAGTTACACCAGAACCCATCTTTTGGTGAAAACCCTTCAGCTTTTCTGCAGCAACTACTATATTCTTTTGAAATGCAAATTCTTAGTGATTAAGATAAAAACAAAGTTGTTGTTTTTTCCTAATTCTTGTATCTTAATTCCAGGCTGCTAAGAAGATTGCTAGTGGAAAGTTGTGCATGTCAGCAGTTGGGGATCTTTCGACTGTCCCATACTTAGATCAACTGAAGTAAAAGTTTAAGCATTTTAAAAGAATCCAGCCTGCAGTTGTTTATTCAAGCAACCCTGGAGTGTACATATTTTATTGTACAGTAGTTCACAATTAAACAGTAACTTAATTACTTCCTGTTTTTCTGCCATTTTTACCAATTTCACATTATTGTCAGCTTGCCGAGGGAAGTAATTTTAGGGTCAAATTTATTATTGACTTAATATGATCATATGGTACTATTTATTTACCATTACAGCGATTGAATTGTCGCTGGAAGTGAGTTTTTATGATATAATTTGGAGAAATATAGTAGGATTAAGTGAATTCTATTTTCAATTACACAAGTGTTAGGCAATTTGTTGAAGCCATCTGCAGGTTTAAGCTTTGTAAATAGTTTGTTTCGAAAACCTGCATTAAAGTGGATCTAAAAAAGAAGGAAAGTTTTGATTTCATTAGTGAAGAGTGGTACTTTTAGAATAAAATGTTTATCTTGCATACATACCACTCCTGGCTTATGTATCTAAAGATATGTATAAGGTTTGAAAAAAGGGAACTCGACAGTGTACCCATTATGAGCTTATGTTGTAAACTTGAGGGCACAGAGCAACTGCTTATTTAAAAAACTTATAGCCGATTTCTCAAAGTTGGCAGTTGTTCTCTGCTGTAAGGGTTACAACATGGGTACACTGTGAAGTACCCCTTTTCTGGGCATCCAATCTATTGCTCTATTACTGTTTGGCAATGCATAAATACCATTGATTACCTCTACCCACATGGAATAGTTTATTAAGTGGCCATGATTTTGAGATAGAAGTAGAAATAAAGATTGGTATCTTTTTTTTGTCTAGTATATTTGAAGACAATAAAAGTGGCCATCCTTAGTTGTATGAAAGTAATAATACTCGGCAGAAGCAACCCCATTTTCATCTGGGTCACACCCTCATACTGGCACTGTAGCTGTTTGTTTGGGGGGTTGGGATGGTGTTGTAGCTAATGTACAGGCTTATCACCGTACTGTACCGATCCCTACTTGAATTACTTTGAGTGAGTACAACTTCAGTTGGGTGGGACATTTAACTGCATACCCCTTGGTGCCTTTCAACAAGAGTAGGCTAATGCTGATGCCGGGTTTCTCTCCACCCTTCCTTTTCCAACCATCTCTAATGGCGCAAATCACCTTATCTGTCAGTCACCTCCCATAAAAACTACCCCTACAACCATTTGTTTTCTGAAAACCATTGTTTCTTGATCATGAGTACAGACTCTTGTCACTTGAACTTATAAGAATGTGTGAAAATTGACTTAAAATGGTTAAAACCCTTGTTTGAACATCTCTATCAGCAATTTTGGTGAGTCTCCGAAGGTGGCTGTTATTGGTTAAATTCTCACAGATGCTCATGCTTTTAATTCTTCTTCACTTCTTTTGGATGTTTTACGTTTATAATTATAATGAACATTCCTAAAGCTCATACAAAATCACCACAAATATTAATGATGAGCTTCCAAGACCTAGAGTGAAACTAATTTATGAATCATAAACCTTAGCATGCCATAAACAATTAGTATCGGATACCCAAGAATGTTTAGAATCAGTATGGAAAGATGAACTACTAATTTTGCCCATGACAAGATGACTCCATGCTTAGGGGCTGTGAAAATTTATTTTCATGTTGACTTAAATCGATGAAATTCAAGGATAAATATGAGTAATTACTTTTTCCCATGAGTTAACCAATTCTAATCCCTTTTTGATCATTTCGGTTTCAGAAATCCATAATAGGTAATCAAGAAAATAATATCATAATTGCAACATGTTTGCAAAAGAATCATCATTTACTTTTAGGATTATTTAGATACTTAATGAAAAACTCAGTTCATTATTAAATAAATAGATTTATGTAATAATCTTCATGTGGTGTAAGAAGATGGGCCCCCATCAGAGTGAACACACCTTATTTCATCGTGGAGGCGAACCCATTTACTCAAATCCTGGGGTTTCTGACATCACTAGAAATGGCCAAGCCACATACACCGCCAGGCACTTGGGTGCCACTTCTGGGGCTGACTGCAGAAACCACAACAATGAAAGTAGATGGATAGAAAGAAGGAATGGCAAGGGAGGAAAGTAAATGTAATCTACTGACACAAGTGACACCGGAATGGATAACTTGGGCCAAATACTGCCACCAAGAAAAATCTTAATTTAATACTTTGATATACTTGTATTTTGTAGAAATATGAGTTGGACCATGATTCTTTCCCCAGCTGACAAGAATATTGATTTTTCCTGATTCAGGGACAAATGCATCAATAATGATGTTTGCGGATAGCCTGGAAAGTATGCTATGGAAAAATACTCCGTTTACACTACTGGTCTGGTTGTCTTGACTGGTGAGGTGAAGAAATGTTGAAGTTTTAAGTTTATCCATCCAAAACCTACCTTAAATGGTAGACTATAAAAAAATAATGTTAAAAGTTCCTGCCATAGTTGGAAATGGTTCAAAATGCACAATCCTCTGCATCAAGAAATATTTCACTAGACTTGAAATACATGCATCTCTTTATTACCATATATTTCAGTACCTGCAAAGCAGTTGTTTCAAAACGAAACTTCTTTTAAGTGTATTGAGATGGATGCTATTGTTTGTGTGCAGGTTGCTTCAAATAAAAAATGTATTATTAATTTTGAAATTGCGTTTTGCTTCGCATTATGTCTGTGTGTGCTCAGTACTGCCTGCCAAGGTCATTTGTAAAGTAGCCCATGCCTTAGTCATTATGCAATATTTAACTTTGAATCCCTAATAAACAAGCCATAAATCACTTACGTTCTTGAAAAGCCTATCAATATAACATTGATTTCAGAAAGAAGACTGTATTGCATAGACATTCTACAGGGTCCGTACAAGAAGTATCGTGACTGGTTCGTTGTAGCCTCAACGGAGTGGTGGATGGGGGTCCAACCGGTCAGCTCGAGAGAGGGGTCCCCACTCAGGCGCCCTTAAGTTCAGTCGCCTCCGGGCATGTGTTGAGACAGGAGGTGGATTTTTATGATGTGTGATTGTTTGTGGTGTCGTTGCGCCAGCATGGAGTGAACTGTCGAGCAACGCTATGCTGTAAAGTTTTGAGTTGAACTCGGGAAACCCACATCGGAGACCCTTTAACTCATTTAACAGGCTTATCGGGATGATGCCTTAAGCTGCACAAGAGTTTTTGAGTGGCACAAAATGTTTACTGAAGGCTGGGAGCTCGTCAAAGACGAGCACCGTGTCAGACAACCGCTCAAACCAATGCTCAGGTGGCCGAAGTAAAAAAATTTTGGACTCTGACAGGCGCTTAACCATCGCCCTTATCAGTGAGGAGACTGGCCTTTCAGTTGGAACCGTCGACACCATTGTAACAGAGGATCTTGCGATGAGGAGAATGTGTGGGAAGCTGGTGCCGAAAGTCTTAAGCGAGGAACAAAAACTGTCGCGGGTGGAAATTTCGCAAGAAACTTTGGACTGCATCCAGGAAGATGAAGATTTTCTTAGCAACGTTATTACCTCAAAGGATAGCTCAAAAGTAGGTCAAAGGATATCGGTTCGACTCCATCAAGGCAGTTCAAGTGACGATGACAAGGCTCTTAACAGTAATCCAGAAACCGACTTCCGATGGGCTTTTGATGTGTGGCAGACGTGCTGAACTAAGTGTATCGATGCAGGAGGAATTTATTTTGAAGATTAACTAAGTCATTGTAATGATAACTGCAATCAATTTTGATTATTGTAACCAGCCCCGATACTTACTGTACGGACCCTGTATTGCATTTAGTGCTGCTGGTAAGGTGCTTTCCAGAATGAAGTTAAAAATTCAGTCATTGGTATAATTATAGCTAACTTACTGATTAATGTAGGTTATGGATGGACTCAGGCTTCTCAACAGTACACAAATAATTCCATTGCTTCTCCAAGAAAACAAAACCTGACATCCAGCACCACATGTAGGCTCTCATCAATTCAGCATACTTCATTCCTCCCTTCATTCTATCCAACATGCCTATTCCTAACGTTTTCTCATTTGCCTAACATTCTCCCTGCTATCACAGCATTTAACACCCCATTACCAATCAAATGCTCTGGATCCATCCTGAATTATTGTGAAAATCAATTACTTTTGTGTATTTAGTCTTGTGTGTGAATTAGATGCATGTTTTTGGCCAAATCGCAATAATATTAATTAGATAGTTGGTGGTGGTGGTGGTGAAGTATGAAAAGGTGTGTGAGGAGAGGTAAAGGTGAAGATTGGAAGATTCATGGTGCTGTATTTTTCTTGATGGCAAATCCTTTGACAATGGATACCTGCAGGACCAGTAGTTGGGAGTATTATTGCTTGTCTAAGCCCATGATGGCCACAGAGTACAGGATGTGGTGTAACAGAGGGTAAGTTCAGATGGAAAGGGGTTTGTCAGGGACATACATCATCTAAGGAAGAATTAAAAAAAATAGGGAATGGAATTATTGAAGATGAGCTAAAAATTTAAATTTCTGTTATGAATCTCCTGCAGTGTTTCATGTGTTGTAGATTCCCCTCCCCAACTATTGCTTAGACCTTTGTGAATACAAATACCTGTAATTCAGTGAATCTGACATTAGTTAAAATCAACCCACCCTCCATCCTAATCTCTACCTCAAATTTTTTCTCCTTCTTTCTTACTTTGTTGCAATCTGTCATGCCGTCATTCTATGATCATTCTTTGCCTAATGAAGTTGGCCTTGTCATCAAAATGGCAGTGCAGCTTCCTATCTTTGTTTTTCTTTCCTTGCATTTTCTTTTGGTCCTTCACTGAGCACATTTTGTCCCTCACATTCCATTACACCACATCCCTACCCTGAAGACTGCCCATTATGTCATGCCTCTTGGATGTAAGTGATGTGTAGTGTGTGATGAGGAGTGTATTGATGTCATTTACCTGGTTCAATAGATGCTCATCATCTGTATTTCATAGTGAGTGATCAATTCCATGAGATTCCATTTTCCCTTAGGTAATCCTTACTTCCCTTCAATCCTACTCCACTCTCCCCTTTTTAAAATTATTGGCAATCGACAACACATCTAAATAATCTTGTTCATTCATAATTTTCAATCCAATCTGTGAATTTCATATATTTCTTATTTTATGTACAACCCAATGGCAATGCTTATTGGGATGAATAATTTCTGAAATATTTTGTCATGCTATTAAAGACATACTATAAATTTAGAAGGTTCAATTTGAAATATTGAAATACATGGTTTGCATTAATTTTGAGAAAATAATGGCAAATTGTTGAAGCACCACTTTATCAGAATTAATGTTAACTATGAAATACATTAATTGATTTACTAGCAAACCAGAGCATACATAATTTACCGTCACTTCATTTATCCAGGAAATTAAAATTCACTCAATTACTACTGGTACTTTCATTCCACTAATCTTGTCTAAAGGATCTTCACAATATCAATGGTTAATTAAATTGATAACCTCTCAACATAATTTTAATTAAGTCAAGAAAATTTAAAATAATTAAAAGTTAAATTTAAAAGTTGTTTTGCCAACTTAGTAGGATAATTTTCTGCCATTGTCTTTAAATGCATTAATTTCAATTTATTTCATCTGCATTGTTGGGACATGCTATTCAAGTAAATGGAAATTGTAGCCCTTCCTCTGACACTTTATTCTTTTATCATATATTTGTTAATTAATTAGATTCTCATTATCTTGACCTTGTCAAAGCAATGATGTACATAGCTTTCATACTTTGCTATTAGCACATAATCCTTGTGTGGATCTGTTATTTCAAACCCTCTGTCAACTGATTTTATGCTCACTCAAGGTTTACTTATTCACAGTTTTGGGAAGGATACCCTTAAATACCTTTTGCGACCTAAAAAAACTTGAATTTACTCAGTGTGTTTCTTACCTTTGTGCTACATTTACAAAAACATTTGCATAAAAAACAAAATTTCATCGATATTGATAATCTTTGTAGTAGTAGTTTTAGGGTAGGCGACTGACAACTGAAGTAATTTCCACCATTAGAGATGGACAGGGAAGGATGAAGGGTGGTGGGGGTCAAGATGGTGTGGTGGCTATCATATTTGCTTCTCACCCAGAGGGCTCGGGTTCAAATCCCGGTGATGTTGAATATTTTTCAGAGGTATCTCGATCCCTACATGGGGTGCTTTGTGGAGGGCACTTTGAGTGAATACGCCATCCGTTGGATGGGATGTTAAGCTGTGGACCCCTTGGCGCCTTTCGTTAAGAGTAGGCTAATACCGTTGCCAGGTTTCTCTCTACCCTTCATCCTTTCCTGTCCATCCCTAATGGTGCAAATGACCTCAGCTGTTGGTCGCCTCCCCTAACTACTACTACTTTGAAGGGTGGAGAGAAACCTGGCTTCAGCATTAGCCTACTCTTAAAGGAAGGTGCCAAGGGGTCCACAGCTTAACGTGGCATCCAATGAACGGTGTACTCACTCGAAGTGTCCTCCACAAAACACCTCAAGTAGGGATCAGAATACCACTGAAAAATATCTGCCACCTCTGGGATTTGAACCCCGGCCCTCAAGGTGGGAAGCCAGTTAATTAGCCAGTGCACCATCCTGATCCCCTATAATCTTTGTAGTTTGCACAAATTGGTATTTTATGCTAAAATAATTCCAATAGTTAAGGCATCAATCAGGACAGCAGAGGGTTTCATCAACTAGTTCTGATGAAATATATTTATAATATAGGGGTAGTTAGTGGGATGTATGAGGGCTGCAAAGCTGTGGTGAAATACTTCTCTAGAGGGTTGATTGACAAATGGTGGGGCAGTGAGATATCAAGAAGGTGAAATAACTGGGGAGGCATATACTCTAAAGAAAAATTTAGCAAATATCTGACATCACATTTGTCTGGTCATTTCTTTTCCCCTTAGTTTTTAGTGTTGTCAAAACCACTGAAGTAAGCACCTTCCTCAAACAATTTTTTGACAGAAAGGGGGAAGTTGGGTTGAATGTAGGCCTCCCTCCCCCTTTCTCCCCAAACTACCTAATGAATTGCTTCACCCCTTCCCTTAAAATCTCACAATTCCCCACTACCATTGACCAGGATGCCTCTATAATGTTTAGAGACAAAATGTATTTTTAAGGCCATGCTATTCTTTCTTATACACTATCTTTTGATGTCATGAAGGGCAAAAATATTCTTGCTGATAAATTTATTGTGGAATGATGCAAAGTAAGCATTTTCAATTCCTTACAGGCATAGATCTCCCATTGCTTTAAGGCATCACTAGCCAACATTTCTTGGTGAGAATTAGATTGGTGTAGTGGCAAGCATATTGGCTTCCTGCCCCAAGGGACAAATCCTGGTGGTTTCAGGTTTTTTCAGAGCTAACTGAATCCCTGCTTGGGATGCTATTTGGAGAGCACCTTAAGTGGAATTCGCTACCTGTTGAATGGAATGTTAAATTGCACATCCTTAAATACTTCTTCTTAAGAGTATGCTAATGCTGCTACTGGATTTCCCTTTACTATTCCTACCCTGACCAACATCCTACCTCTGACAAATATTTCTTTTTGGTGGCTGGATTGTGTTATCAGAAGCATTAGTGGGTTAGTTCAGGGCTACAGAAAGACGTACATGGAGATTCTCTATTTTTGTGAACATTAGAAGCTTTGTCAAAGTCCCAGCTGTTCAATGGAAACTCTCTCTGCCAAGAAGCCAGCATTCAATGATCTAGAACCTTGTGTTTGTTAGCTTTCAATAACTTTGTAGGTGAAAAAGAAAATGTATCTATCTCATGTCTGGTTGTGGTGCAACTTTTGGTAGGCATGTGACTTCTAGCACTAGCATCTTTACATCGGCCTTACCATCGCCCTTGTCCTTCCATTCTCTTGTAGTCACCACTAAGAGGCAGAAAACGTGTTCTATATTATTTAATTTCTTCATAAGTTTTAAGTTTTTATGCCAATCCAATTTTTTCTCTTGAATTTTGGTAAAATGATTTTTACTGCTTTCTTTGGACCTTTGAATTGCTCTACTAATTTATTATAATTAGAAGTGTTCTAACAATCAAGGTAGGTTTTGACTGGTACCTATGTAACAAGTATTATATATTTCATCCATTTACTTGCAGAAAAGCTGATTTGCCTTACATTGTTTCCTTCTTCAGCACATGCTTTCAATGTGATTTCATCCCCTTCCAAGAGCCTATTCTCTTCCTTCTCCACTTGCCTAATATTTACTCTTATATTTCCAAAAAGATGAACTTTCCTTGGCCATATATGCAATGTGTACACTAATGTGTGGCACATTCAAAATTTAAAACACTGCAGTGGAGAAAATCGTAATTTTTTGAAATAGTAAATGATTTGTTGACCACAAAAGAGATTTGTCACCATAAAAACATATCCAGAAACATATAAATAATGGAAACCAGCAAATTCAAAAGGCTGCTGCTACGGTAAAAATTTAATTGAAATAAACTGCGCATGAAAGAGCTTGGTGCTTTATCATCCTTATCTGTAATCCATCTTTTAGTAGTTAATTTAAAAGAACTCAAAAACTTCTTTTAATCCTCATAGCAGTCTTTATTACATGGTCCAGGTATTGTTGCTGTGCAACATCTTAGAGAGAGTTACAGAAAATTATCCACATGATATGAAAATCCCCAATTTTGGCCATGTTACTAAGATTTTTTATAATATTAAGAGTTTTTGAGGTATTTTATGTCATCCAGCAGTACCTCAAAGTTTCACTGAAAACAATTAGCTATATATCAGCTGGTGGTTTAGGGCATTCTCTGAAAACTATTTTTTTTTAAACGTGGTCTTTCTCCAACACTTAATATTTTCAGCCCTTGATCAAGTTTTCCTAAAAACCCATGTCAAAACCCTCCAATATATGCCTACCCTCTTTTCTCAAAGACATGACTTATTGAAATCTTTTCTCTGTGTATTATTATCCTTCTTGTGCAATGTGTAAATTGTTTTCCCAATGTCATTACAGTTGTCATTTTCATAGGAAAAATGCACAAATATATGAACATTTGTGCTTAACTTAATTTTCATCTTTTAACCGTAATGGTTTTTCAGAGTATGAGCCTCTTCATTGAGAGTTTCATTTGATAAATCTTTGTTCTAAACTTCCTCAAACTGATTCTTTAGTTCAGACAGCAATGACTGTAATCCTTTAACTGAATAGTCAACTAAACTTGATGATTTACAATTCTTACCAGCACAATCTGCTTAATTTCATTCCTACTCTCATCTCATGCCATCTCTCCAATTGCTACCAATTCCTTGGTATATAATTCAAAATACTAGCCAAAATACAACATAATGAACAGCATTGAATTACTTCCCTGACTGGTGCTGCCTGCCAGATTATTCTTCTGTGGTACTGTTCATTTCATGTTTCACATAAGGTCCTTATTCCCCTTATTCAATTAATTCCTGATTTTAGCTTATCAACTTGGTCCATTATGTCTACTGGACACCTGTTTGATCTTCAAAGGTGTGAATATTACAATTGTTTTCATCATTACTAAGGCATCAAGAATTCACCTCCTCTTCCTGAAATAAATCTAATCTTTATTTGCTATATTTTTCTATTTGTGATTCTTATCATAAGTTAAGTGCATTATTAATGTTAGTCTACCAGTTAATGCCGGTATTGGATGGACACAAAGACCTACCATCACTACATTTTAAGCCTTACCTAATGTAACAACCTACACTTCAAAACCATCAATTTCACAAACTTCTTACCTTGATCAATTCATAACAAATAATAGTGTACTATTCCACTGTTACTAAAATATATTTTGACCTGAAGATATATTATTAACAGTGAAATAGTGCATTGTTAATAGTCACGAATCAATTAAGCTTGTCTTCCACAATGACACACCTGACTCCAAAAAATTCATTCTCAATGCTTACATGATATTAAAGGCTAAGTTATATTTTAAATTATTTATTAAATACCATAAAGCTTATTCAATTGTTCCTGGCTCAACCTAGTGGAAATTCATTTTAATAAAATTAAGAATACAAAGTAACTTTCCACTGTCCTTTATTAGCGTACAACCGGTTTCAACGCTCAAGCGTCATCATCTGGTACAAATTAAATCAGTCGCAGTCCACTTATATACCAATCATGAGGGAGAGGAGGGCTGGGTGACAGAGGGGGGAGAAGGAGGCGAAAGAAAATGGAGTTGCGATTGGCATTGATGGGTAGGGGGAAGAGGGGTGTTAAGTGTCAGGAAAGGTGCTTGGTTGGTTTAGATTGGGGTGGGGTGGGGGGGTTTGTCGGATCTATCTGTGAGGGAAAGGGGTACTTCTAGGATTGGGGAGACGTATTCAAACAATAAATCATGACCCATTTTTAACCCGAATTAACCTCATGACCCGTTTTTAAGTTCTTTCTGATTTCAAGTTCTTCCCACTTGTCCATCCTCATTCCTTTTTCACTCTTGTGTAACAGTTCCAGGTTGAAATCACTCCCATGGTTTTCTTCCCATAGATGTTTAGCGAAGTGTGATTGTTTGAGGTCACAAGTTCTAAAACAGCGTTTATGTTCCTCCGCCCGTGTCTTTAATGACCTCCCCGTTTGACCTATTATATAGCACCACAGTTCCCACAAGTTAACTTATACACACCACTTTTATTTTGTGTACATATTTTGTCTTTTGTAGTATTCAAGAATGATTTTAAGTATTTAGTATTGTGAAAAGCCATCCAAAATTTCTCCCTAGGAAAAAGGTTTGCTAACTTTAGTGAAATCAATCCATAATACAGGAGTTTGCACCATTTGTAACCTATTTCCTCCACATTAATTGGTTTGAACAAAATATTGTATGCTTCGGAGGAACATTTTCTTTGTAGCATTTTGTCAATTAAATTTTCTTTGTAACCATTTTTCATTGCTAAACCTTTAATCGTTTTGAGTTCTTTAACAAAATTACTTTTGGAAAGGGGGATGGCTAACAGTCTGTTTAAAAGGAAATGAAAAGTGGAAAGCTTATGTGATATGTGATGGCAGGAGTTGGAGGGGATGATGTGGTCTGTGGTGGTACTTTTCCTAAAATTGCAAATTCAAAGTCCCGTCCCTTTCTCGACACTGTGATATCTAAAAATTTAATTGATTTTTCTGTTCTTTCTCACAAGTGAACTTGATACTTTTGTATTGGGAATTCAGGTTGTTCATAAACTTATCTGTCTATCAGTGCCTGTCCATATAGCAAAGATATCGTCTACATATCGAAATCAACACTGAATATTCTTGGTACAAATTGAGGGGTTGCTGAATAATTTACTTTCAAAATCGTCCATGTACAAGTCAGCAAGTAGTGGTGATAATGGGGACCCCATGGCTAATCCATCCACTTGTTTGAAGAAATCATTGTTAAATTGGAAATAATTTTTTTCCACACACAATCTCAAAAGTGACATGAATTCACTGAGGAAGGGTGGTTCGGTCCCAGCACTTTGCAGCACTCTTTCCGCTACTACCAATGCTTCCAAAACCGGGATATTTGTGAAAAGGTTTTTGACACCAAAAGACACTAGGATATGTTTTGGAGGGCGGGGGACCTTTCTTGGAGAGCTGTGCACAGAAATCACTGGAATTTATCACTCCTAACTTAGATTGGAAATTTGTCAACTCTCTGAAGAGGGAGTTCAAAAGGGAGGCTAGTTTTCTCGTGGGGGCGGATACACGGGAAATCACTGGTCTCATGGGAATATATACTTTATGAATTTTAGGAAGGCCAAAAAATCTGGGAGCCCTCGGATTCATCACTATTGCTTTGTAAATTTCACCTTGTTTGAGGATATTGGGGGTGGTTTTTAAACACTTGATAACTATTCTTTGGAATTTCATGGTGGGGTCATTTGGGGGTTTCACAATTATTTCACTGTTGATGGAAGTCATAACACTTTCCAATATAGTCACTTTTATTCATCACAACCACTGTGTTGCCTTTGTCCGCTTTTTCAACGATCAGATTGTTGTCTTTCAAAACTTTTTTGAACGAGAAGATCGAAGATAGCTCTTGAGAATAGAACCCACTTTTAGGAAGTCCACATTGACAAAGGATTTAAACTTCCTAACTATGATCGTCTTTTAGCCGATGTCTTTCTTCCTAAGGGCAACTTCACAGTCCAAGGCTAAATTCTCCAAGTCTTTCGTTCGAATTGGAATGTTTGGGACATATTTAAACCCCTGATCAATTAAGTTGTTGTGCTTGATGTCAAGTTCTACATTAGACATGTTCACCACTCTGTTCTGAAATACGGATGGAGTATCTTCCGCAGCGGGCTTTTTTGAGGAATGCTTTAACCTTTTAAGACGGTCAATTTTCATCACAGATAACTAACCTATTCTTGTGCGCAATATCACTGCTTTTTTGTCGAACGTAGTCATCTAATAACGTCCATCCGATCAAACTCAGCTCTTGGCACAGCTCCGCTATTACCATAAAGCTTCCATCGACGTCATATTTAACAGCAAGTTCTTCAAATTAAAAGTGATATCCACCTTGGTCTCCATCAAGACTTCTTCCACACCTATAATATGAAATGTAACCACTGGTGCTTTAACTTCTTAATTGCATGGCTAAGACCAAAATGCATACAAATATCCTTTCATGCTAACTAACATTAGAAACTTTATTCTTCGAATTTAAAAAAATCTAGAATACAATGCCATCCCTATAAGCTTGCATACTTGAGCATCATGGACTACATATTTTATAAAACCTTAACAGCGGACTAGAGAGAGTGGCTAATTTTTACACCCAATAACTCATTTCTAGAAAATATGATTTGGGTAAGCAGTGATTTCATCAGCCACTTCACTCTTAATTTGATATTATGAATGGACATGTTTTCCTCTAGGGAATGTGTTGTTTTCCCTCTCCTGGTGTAATAAATAATGTAGAAAGCATAAAACATGTAGCACTACAGATACCTAACAATTATTAAGTATTCTCTTGCAGCCAATCAAGACACACAAACCCGGACAATGAATTGAAAAATGTATTTGTTCATTGATCCAACTATATCTTTAAGATAGCCCTGACTTTCCTTTCACAAGGACAGGCAAACTTTTGTCCAGTTGGTCACCAAGACAACCTTCAAGTAGTAAGTTGCACTTAGATATTTGCTGGAATTTCATGGCATGTACATTTGTCTAATTTCATTGCTAAGTAGGCATGAGACACAAACTGGATATATGATATTGTGACTCAAAAGATTTGGCGCAGGGAATGAAATGCAGTACCTAGCCACTGTAATCCAGCACAAGATAAGTCTGATTGCAGAGTACAGAGATCCTTGTAATTGTAAAATATTATATTAAGCCATTTACATTTAGGATAGAGGTGCTAGTTCCTTACCCAGAAATATCTAATAACCAGTATGGGTTGTTCAGGGGCTCGTTCAGAGGAACCACATAGTTGAATGCTCTACGTAGTTCTAGCTCTATGATATTGCCCCAGAAAAACCATGAATAACTTGAATTTATGTGAAAATAATGGCAGAAGGGGAGTTCTTAAAAAAGAAAGTGACAAGACCTCTAGATGACACAGTAACAACCGTGTATGTAAAATATTATCATGAAGCCTTGGATTACTAGGGATATGATTGGAAAAGGAGAATGAAACTAAAGAATATGAATATGACAAGGTTGGGAGATGGGGGCTGTAATATTTAAGGAGAGAAATGAATTTGGCAAAGGAAATGCATTTTCTTGCTTAGGAGAACTTTCAGAGAGAGCAGCAAATGTTATGTCCTCCATGATTAGATGAAAGAATTGTCAAGGGACTCGGAACATGTCAATGAATATCAGTATGTGTAATTCCAAAGTTGAGCTGAAAATTTAATAGAAATGGATCCAGATTTCTTTGCTCTTTAGGTGATTCATAATGGATACTACCAGGCTGAAGGGTTGGATACTCTGTTATTACAGAGATTATTCTGCCCTTTTCTACTTATAAGCTATGATGTTGTGAGAGGGACATAGAAAAGGATGTTTCCACGGAATCAGCAGTGAGGTATATCATTTAATTGGTATATATACACTTTTATGGCACAGTCAAAATACGTTAGATCAGGGGTCAGTCAGTTAAATATGTTTGCTGGCCCTAGAGGCAGTGGAGTAACGTCCTAGTCTGCCAACCCAGAGGTTGCGGGTTCGACTCCCACCTAGCTGGTTTTTCCTCCACCAAGGGCTTGGGTGTATGTTTTTGTCAAATTGTTGTATCAATGTTCAAAGTCCAATCTAAAGGTTGAAGTGCTGTTTTCAGACTAATGCAAAATAAAATAAATAGATGACTTTGCATTTGTTTTATCTTTGAGAGAAGGAAAAAGGGGTGAATGCATCTCTGATTCAAGGTGAGAAATGCAGGCTGTAAATTAATGTGTATAAGAGTGAGTAATGAGATCCTCAGGAAGGAAGACTAAGGTGAAGGAGGCAAACTATATTTTTCCAGTAAACTTCAGGATTTTTTTGACTTTACAGATAACTAAAATCAACTTTTATTTGCATTTCAAATTGTGAAATTTTCTAGGTCCAAAATTCAACATACTATATTGTTAAGGTGCTTAGTAGACACTTTCCTTTCTACTTTTCAGTGGTTGCCCAGTAATCCCATCCTTCAGTTTTCTTGGTCATTGCAATCTTCCTTTTTTTCTCCTCCATCCATCATTCAAGGCCATTTCTGTCTCCATATTTTTCTAGGTTGTTTCTGGTGGTAATTATTCTGCTAGATTTCATAGCCATCTTTCTTCATCAATTCTCTGAATATTGATGGCCATACTATTGGACAGTATTTCTATGGATTCTATGTGCCACTGATTCATTCATATTCATTACTTGTCTAATATCTTCATATTTTCCTTTCTAATTTGGCTTTCTTGACTCCCCTCCTAATGCCATCCATCTCAAAAGCTAGTATTTAACTTTTCCGGCCAATTTCTCTCTACCTTAAAAGTCAGTGTGCTCCCTAATATTCTTCATAGGATTCTTTTATTTATGTCCTAAAATATAATGCTAAATACAACCTATTTAACATATTAATTCCTCCTTGAGTCTGCAGTTCTCTATATTCTACATCATATGTCATCATCAACCTTACAGTTCATGAATAATGCAGTCTAAATACTTCATATATTTTTCTGCTATGATAATTTTTTGGGGTAGATTAATATATTTTACATCTTCCCCAATGACCAAATATTTAGTTTTCTTCATGTTTACTCAAAGTCCTCCTTCAAAGGTTTCCAGTAACTTTCTTACCCTTACC
The DNA here is from genome assembly GCF_022747635.1 of Hetaerina americana. Classification (NCBI taxonomy): domain Eukaryota; kingdom Metazoa; phylum Arthropoda; class Insecta; order Odonata; family Calopterygidae; genus Hetaerina; species Hetaerina americana. The sequence continues at coordinate 18,163,929 of NW_027286985.1, read as the reverse complement.
ATATCTTGCTAGCTTTGAGCAAATCCTGGTCATCTGCAAACAGTAGGGAGTATTGTGTTCCTTGCCAAAACGAACCATTGCCATTCCTCCACGAGATTGATTCCATTGTTCTAACATTCTGCCAATATACTTTGAAAAGTGTCAGGGTTATGCTATAGTTGGGCCTAAGTCCTTTAGATTTGTGGAACAAAGCAAAGAGCTTCTCTCCTATCTTAACTGCAGCTTAGGACTGTTGGTATACATGTTTAATAAGTGAGTTGAGGTAATACAAATCTTTTCCACTAGTTTCCAAAGTTGACAAATAGGTACAGAATCATAGAACTTTTTAAGAACCACAAGTATCAAATGAACTTCCTGATGATTTACGTGCACCTTCTCACTTATTTGCCTTGGAATAATATGATCCATACAAGATTGTCCTATAATAAAGTCTGAATGATCATCCCTGTGATATCATATTCCAACCTTTTTTCATGCTAAAGATTCTATGGATAATGTCAGGTAACTAATCCCCTTTAGTTGTTAGGGTCTTTCTTACTTCCCCTTTTATACCTGAAGTATAAGATAAACACTATTCTTTTGGTATTTCATCTTCTTCATTAGTTTGTTTGAACATTTTACAGAGAAGCCTTAACCCCAGCCCTCTTGTCTTTCTAGTCCTTGCCTTCCTTAGTGCCTGTTTCACTCCTTCCTCTAAAATGGGCTCTATACCCTGAGTTTGACCACTATCCCAAAAATTTTCTTTTCTTAAATAACATTTCTTTGAAAATATATTCTATTGGTTCAGGCTTCACTTCGTGGAAGTATTTAATATCCATACTAAAAAGAAAGATTCGTACTTTTCCACAGATTTTATTGTACGGTACAACGCGTTTCACCGACTTGCGGCATCATCAGGTACAAATTTGCAAAACAGACAGAGCAAGAATATATACCCTCAGGGCAGAGTGGGGGCGGGGAGGGTTGGAAGGATTTGAGAGGGGTGGGGGCTCACAGGTGCGTTGATGGATTGTTTTGACCATTTCTAGGCTAGTTTCTCGGAGAGAAACCAAAGTGAGTGAAACGTGCAGTGTCCAAGAGTAAGTTTTTAAATGCTAGGGAAAAATTTAGTTTAATCCAAATGAACCCCTCCGCCCCCAGGTTGTACGGACTTCCCAAATTACACAAAAAAGCCTATTCGGCCTGCCATCTCAGCTGTGTCCGCCCCTTCACACCTTCTGGCATGAAAATTAGACGTATTGCTCCGAGATCTCACAGGTTTTAAACCTAAATATGGAGTTAAAAACTCAATAGAGCTAGCCCGAAAATTGAAAGATATTAATGTCCCGGAAAAAGCGAGACTAGTCTCCTTCGACATTAGCAATTTATTTACTTGCGTACCAATATCGGAAATTTTGCTTAGGGTGGAAAAACTACTCAAGGATTCCACCATTGCCCAAAATATCTCAGACGAATTGGTCCCCCTCATCAAAATGACAGTTAACCAGAATTATTTTAGTTTCAACCACACTCTTTACAGCCAAACAGATGGGTTAGCTATGGGTTCCCCACTGTCCCCCTTCCTAGCCGAAGTCTTCCTCAATTCTGTAGAAGAACATCTTTTTAATGCTGACAATCAGCATAACAAAAACGTGGGCTATTGGTTTCATTACGTTGACGATATACTATGCCTATGGACCGGAACCAACCGACAGTTAGACTCCTTCCTTAATTTCCTAAACACTCTTCATCTGAATATCTCCTTCTCCATGGAAAAAGACGTCAACGGCACCATCAACTTCCTCAACTTGACAATCACAATTAGGGATAATAGACACGAATTTGCAATTTATAGGAAACCCACTTATACAGACCAGATAATTTCTCATGATTCCGCACACCACTTTTCTCACAAACACGCAGCCCTCCACTCCATGATCCACCGCCTCCTACACATCCCCCTTTCCCCCAAAAACTTCAACATTGAACTCGTGAATATCACTAATATAGCTACCAACAATGGTTTCAACCCCAAACTAGTTGACACATTACTACGGAAAAAACAAAAAGCAATGGCCATAAAAAGCATTTTCGTATCACAGCCCGCAGTATCTAAAGATTTTAAGTGGTGCTCGATGCCATTTCTGGGAGATCTTTCATATAGGATTTCCAACTGCCTACCCACCTCACTCAAAGCAGCCTTCTACCCACCCATAACCCGCTACAAACTTCTAGCCAATGGAAAAGACACCCAGGATAGCCTTCCCAAATCAGGCATTTATAAACTGAAATGCGAGGATTGCAACAGCGTTTATGTCGGTCAGACCGGCTGGTATATCAAGTTACGAGTCAAGGAACACGCTAGGTGTCACAAAAATCAGAATAACAACTCTCTCTTCGCCAAGCATTTACTAGAATTTGACCACAGCAGTGACTTTGTCCCAGAGATATTACACACACTCCCAAAAGGATTAAAAATGGACGCTCTCGAGCAATTAGAGATTAGAAGGCACTTGGTGAACCCCAACACGATACTTTGTAATAAGCAATTGTTCCCATACCCCTCCCCACTCCTAGCTGGAAAAACTAGCCTGGAAATGGTCAAAACAATCCATCAACGCACCTGCGAGCCCCCACCCCTCTCAAATCCTTCCAACCCTCCCCACCCCCACTCTGCCCTGAGGGTATATATTCTTGCTCTGTCTGTTTTGCAAAGTTGTACCTGATGATGCCGCAAGTTGGTGAAACGCGTTGTACCGTATAATAAAATCTGTGGAAAAGTACAAGTCTTTCTTTTTAGCATGGATTTCTTTGAAATGCTGTATTCATTCTGCTATTGATTTAGGATGTAGAACTAGTGCAAGATTGTGCTAATATTCATTTTTCTTATCATTCTCCAGGATTCTGCAGATCTTCAATTTCCTAGCAAAATTTTCCCATATAATCTTTCTTGTATATCCTCCTTAAAAAATTTTGTGGCCGTCTTATTGCATGCCTTGTAACTATTGATGTCTTCAACATTCCTCAAATTCAAACATGTCCGGTACAGATTCTTCTTTTTTTCCAAAATGTCCAGTGCCTCTAAGGTCATCCATTCTGTTCTCCTCTCTCTTTCTAATTATTGAGCTGCTTTCACAGTTTATTGCTTCAAGAAACTGTAAAATTCTTTATCATTCCAATCCTCATTGGCCACAGTTAATCTTTGAATGAGTCTTTTTTAATAAACACTTTACTCTTTCTGCCTGAAGCAGACAGATATACTATACATTTTATATCATCATTTATCATGTTTTCATCCTCTTATGGTAATTTTAACCTTAACTGGGAAAGCAATTTCTGTGACAAGATGGTGATTCCATCCACATTCTCTTCCTCTTTTTACTCTCACATCGTATACTATAAATTCATTTGTGTTTGTAGCAGCATAATAAACTTTTTAGACTGGCAACAAAGTAACTGTGAGATGATGTGTGTAAGGATACATGAAGCAGAAAATAGCAAATGGTTCGAGATAATTGCTCTGCACAGAAGTTCAATTAAAGGTTTGCACATGCTGGAGATCCTTACTGACTATTGCTCTGAAAACCCCCAAGATCATATCGTCATAGCCAGGATTCAAAACTTCCAGAAATAGGGTGGGCAGGCAAAACAGCAGACACAAGAACAGGTAAATCATCTCATTAATGGAGAAGGGTTTACCCAAATAGCACTTAAGCCCACTAGGGGAGAAAACATCCTCAATGTTTTTTTCATTAGACCTCCAAACCCTTTTGTTAGTATAGATGTTTTTCCAAGAATAAGTGACCATGCAGCAGTGTGAGTTCAGATGGATTGGTATAGATCTACAAAGGGAGGTATGGGAATGAAAAGAAAATTTTGCAATATACCCAGGCAGATAGGGAAGGGTTTTAAGAATTTTTAAGGGGCAATTTTCCAGGATTGGCAGGTAGTGGAGTGACTGTGGGGAAAATATGGGAAACATTCAAAATAATAATTCTTGAAGGGCAAATGAAGCATGTCCCTATAAAAAATTTGAAACAATACACATCCAGAGACTACAACCAAACCATAAAAAACTCAAGAAAGCGGTAAGAAAGGCACACAGATTAAAGAATGAAAGTAAAGAAATGTCACAGCAATACAGCACCTCATCTGAAACCTAATTAGGGAAAAGAAAAAGGCAAAGGAAAGATTTCTTATCAATGCAATTTCGAAGGACAATGCAACGAAATTCTATAGACACGAGGAGAAAAGACAACAGGGAATGCGTGAAAATATTAAAAACTAACGATAGTGGCATTATAACTGACTCTGAAGATATAGAAAATATTTTCAACTCCAGCTTTACAGATGTTTTTTGGGGAATAGAAAACAAAAAGGAAAATAAGGCTTGCCTAAATAGTTCAGAAACGACTGAGAACTTCATCAGGGTAACAGCACAAAACATCTCACTTCCCTCGACAAACGGTATTATCGTAGACTGATATTTTTTGGAAAAAATAAGGAAGATGAGGAAAAATAAGTCTGTGTGACTGGATAATATATCAATTGCCATTCTAAAATTGGGTGATACCACAATAGCTTTGTTCCTGAGTCATCTGTTCAAAGTAACTTTAAATAATGATGCCTTGCCTGATGATTGGAAAAAGTAAACATTATACCAATTTTCAAGAAAGGGGATAAAACAATAGCCAAAAATCATAGATCGGTAAGCATAATATCAGTTGTTTGCTAAATAATGGAAAAAAGAACTGCCGATTACAATCGGGAATGGTGGACAAGAGATAGATAGCTATTCAAACTCCAACATGGGTTTAGAACAGGGGCTTTTGAGTTCCACCATATCGGTGATGCATTAGATGAAGGAAAGGCTGTTGATGCAGTAATCGATGAGCTTTCGACCGAGTGCCTCACGACAAATTATTGTTAAAGTTGGAGTCGTTGCTGTTGGATTTGAGGGCAAAGCAATGGGTGAAAAATTTTCTTGTAGGCAGCATTAAAAAAGTAAAAATAAGGGAAGCATTTTCAAAAGAGGCGAACATTTTAGCAGGAGTTCCACAAGGGTCATTACTTGTCCTAATTTCTGTAAACAATCTTTCAAATAATTTAAATTCCTAAGTAAGACTTTTCTGATGATTGCATTATACACAGACAGGTAGAGCATGTAAATGACCACAAAATAATAAAAAATGACATCGATTGCCTTGGTGACTGGGTTGCAAATAATAAAATGGGCATTAATGTTAAGAGTGACCTTATGAATTTTTCAAATAAATAGAATGCACAAAAGGATATTTACACCCTCTTTGGAGAAAGAATCCCATGTAGCAGTCATTACAAATATTTAGACGTTTACTTAACTAGGGATCTTGGGTGGGGAGTTCAAGTAGATAATTTGACATAGAAGGCATTGAAAGCACATCATTGGGTAATTAGAAATTTAAAAAGAAGTAGCATAGCCACAAAAGAAAAAGCATTTAAGGTAGTGATTAGCCCTATCCTAGAATACTCGTCCATAGTCTGGGATCCATATGAGGTGTGGCATATTAAAAAGTTAGAAAAAGTTCAAAGAAAGGCGGCACAATATGTACTCGGAAGGTACAAAAGAACATATAGTATCACGGAAATGTTGGATATACTGAACTGGAATCAGTTAACAATAGAAGAAAAAGGAGTAGGTTAGGCGCAATGTATAGAATTGTTAAAGATGTCAAAATGTTGGAAGATTAATTGAAATAGATAGAAAAACCAAACACAATGGGAAAAAACGATGACCGTTTTAAAATAAAAATAAAAGTGCAAAAACAAATAAGAAAAAATACTCTTTTTTAAATAGAACTATTGTTGAATGGGACCAGCTGCCTGGAGGTTTGTTTAAGTCCTTTCCATCCAATTGTAGGAGCTTTAAGAATAAGTGTAAAGCAGCCACTGGGTGATAAACTTCTTTGATCAGTGATTATTATACTATTATACTTCATAATTATTAAAATATTGTTTGTAAGTGATTTGGACAGCGTGAGAAGTGGTATTGGAAAAGCGAATGATGTGTTAACGGTGCATGATTTTGAACGGAATATGAAGTTGAAGAGTGTGTGATTATTGATGGAGTGCAGCGATGGACGGGGCATAGAGGGTATGGTGTCTAAGCCCTCGTGTGATAGTAAAGGTGTGGTTGGTTATCTTTAAGTGTCATTGTATATAAGAGCATTTTGTCTCATATATGTTCTTCTTGTGTGTGTATGCATGTGCATTGTAAGAGTGGCCATTGACCAGACTTGATCATTGCCACCAGGACAATTGCCTAATTGCAACGAGATTTATATAATACTAATAATACTTTGATTTAATTCAATATTCTTAAAATTGCACTGTCTAAATTTGATTTCAGGTTTCTCAGTGGATTACTACTCCAAGTAAACATTATTTCTTTATGCTAAAATTTTATTTTCATAAGAACACATTCCTGACCCTTACAAAAATATATAATTCTCTATTTAAGTCACCGATTCTCCATCTCTTCCATTGAAGTCATCCAATATTACCACTCATGTCCATCCAGAAAGTCATTTACCCCTTCTCTGAACTCCTCATAAATATCTCTCTTCTTGAGCATCTTTATCAGGGATACTTACCCCTATTTCTTCCAATTAGTTATTCTTTGTTTCCATTTCTTTTGAAACTCACTGCACTAGCTGATTTCCAAAATTTTCTGAAAACTTGCATCCATCCAAATATTCATTTATTATGGCATGCATCTCAATTTATTAATTTAAAATTATAAATTTTGCTCATATTCTTTCAGATTTATACTCAAAAGAGGAGGGAGGTGACATTGGCCAACATAAATATAGATAAAAACATAAAAAAGGGGACTAATACATTCTGAAATAGTCAGTTGAACAACCACCACCTTCTTCTATAGACAGAAGGAACTCTTGAGTTCATGTAAAAACAAACACCTACAACAACTTCAAATTATTTTTGATGAAGATAAGCATTTAACTTAAAAATTAAATTGAAATTCAGAAGAACATTGAAAAGAATAGAAGCCCAATGCATTGTCCCTAGAATTCTGTCATTATTATCATCATAAAAGTCTTCTCCTGAATGTGCAATGCTTATTCAGGTCTGAAAATCTACGATAATTTTGGCTAATTTCTCCTCTTCCCTGACTCTTGCACTTGCCAATGTTGCACACCCTTCTCTGTGCATAATTAACCAATTATTTTTAATAAATTTCCCTTACTCCTCCTTTCTTAGCCATGATACAAATTTTATGAACTGCCTCTTAAACTACTCTAAGTCCTGGCCTTACCTTTGCTGTCACAAACTTCCCTTTTTGCTGACCATTATTTTTCTGATGAAAACAGCATTTATTATTCCCTTATTTAACTAAGGCATATTTGTTAAGATTTTGTATTTAATCCTCATTTTACTGAGCATTGTTACCAGCCCAATGCTTCTTCCTCCTCATCCATAAGTACACAGCCTTCTCCAAAGTTTTGCCTTTTCTTTACAGTGTATCAGTCTTAACTATACCTGAAGATGGTCCACCATACACCAAGCTAATCAATACTCCTTCTGCCTCCATTCTGGTACAGGTTGCAGCTGTCGCCAACCACCAGGAGAATTTCAAAGCTCACAATCAACAAGATCTGATGAGCTCAGCTCAAATTGAGTGAACTTCAGTTAGGGGGTGGTTTTCCATTTAACATAGATTGGATTGTCTTAGTGAAGGAATTTCATTCACTAAATAACCTTCAGAACTTTCTCTTAATTTCTAAATCTCCACTCTTGGTGCCAACTTCCCTTTTTCTAGAATGAGTTTATGAGCACATTAACATACCACATAGTAAATCTATGGCATTGAATCTCTTGTTTAAACAGATGTTGTCTCACTGGGAGAAATTGTGTAAAATAGGAGGGACATATTCAGAGAATAAGAAGTCCACTTAAAATTTAGCCAACAAACTTAAAAATATTGAAATCTTCTGATTTTAAAGCTGATATAAGGTGAACTCGATCAGTTGCAAGAAAAATTCAATTGCAACCTGATGCAACTAAATAACATGGAATAGATAAAGTGTGAGACCAAATTAACTGCTGTCAGCTGATTGTCAACAATTCTGTATTAGATCATAATTTAGCATTTTCCCATAATATTCCATTGTAGTTTAGCTGAATTTAATTCGGTTATCTTACCCACTTCACAAGGTGTGGTAGTAGATTTGCAGGTAGTGTTTTGTTACTAAGCTTAAGCTTGGATTTAAATTTGAATTAGGCATCTTGCATGCCCCTTAACTAAATTTGGGTTAAATTGGTTTCAGAACTATCTGGGAAAACCATATTTTGAAGAAACTAAGGCCACCCAGCCCGAACTCATATACAATATCAGAAACTCTAAAATTGGTTATGGTTTTTATAGGCATGCTATGTACTCGTATTTACCAGAAAGACTTTGTCAAATTTATTCGCAAAATTTATTAGTAGCTCAATCCTAATTTTGGTTAACAGCCTTCCATCTTTCCCTATCTAAAACATTCTCTTACACCCTGATAACTCTACTTCCTCTAGCTAACCTTGCTTCATTGGAAAAATGAAGTATCAATTCAGTTGGAAGCTACATTTATTCAGTTCCATTGAAAACGTAGGTAGTTAAGTACTGTGAAATGGTAAAATAAAACTTCATCTAAAGAGTTTTACCAATAAAAGTAATACTAGTGGTTCACTTAAATGAAATGAAATGCTGCTCTTAATGTGTGGAAATCCTCCAAAGGATTTTATTTCTACAACTTGTTGCCTAACTCCACGGGCACATGGTTTGTGGTACAAAAGAGGTTGATTTGACGAATGACCTGTTTCAAAGCCACCCCATTTTGCTGCCTGCTTGAAAAATACTGTACATTGTCAGGTAGCCAAAGGAACACACTCTGGTATCCCCAGCATCTTTAACAATCATGATTTTACTGGAAAAAGGCAAAAATAGGAGCAGACCTGTCAATATATAAAAACATAAATGATTGACTTTGAAACAAGCCACACCCCACTAAACACTCTTTTACAATTGATATCCGAAGAATGGATACAGTAATTTCCTCTTTACAATACAGGATCATATGTATGTACAGGCACAGTGACTTGACAACATGGTTCAAAGAATGAGGTAACAGAGTAACATCTGTAACAAATGAATCAAAGAGCTTGGGAGCTGAATGGAAACAGTGTAGCACAAAAACCATATTCAACATTTAGGAAGTACCAAAAGCCTCATCAAGGCAATATTTTTCAATCAGAAATGAGGTTTTCCTAATAATCTTATTTAAGTATTTTTATACTTATCCGTAAAGATAAATCATTTCGAATTAACAATATGTGCATCCCATTAAGGTCCAACACAAACATTTTCTGATGAAATGGGATCACAATATTTATAAAATAAATCATCTGTACATTATAACAATTATAGCTTGAAAAACAGATATTTCAATCTCTATACATTTTTTAGAGTTAAAGAGTAACGATCATTTTAGTAGATCTTCATTCAATAGAGTTTTACAAACAATTTGCAAAAATAAACTGAGAATGACTGCGAGGGAGGATGCCTTCAATGATAGCCATGTCAAATGTTGATCTTTCCTTTTTTGGCAGTGAACACACAACAATACATGCTTGACATGACAAAAGTTTAACAACAATTAAAGTTCTTTTAACTTCCTAGAAAAATTAATACCTCACTTTTGCCCAATAAATTGTCAATTTTAAAATCACAATGAAATTTTAGAAGATCACTAATTTCATGTGGACAAGTGAATTGATGGCAGTACTATTTTGAGTTGGTGTATTTCTTCTGGTGGGCAAGAGGAAACTATGGAGAAAAAATATAATATTACATTTCTGACGAGCAAACATCCCTTGCATTATGTGAGGTAACTTTTGTACCTGTGAATGCGTGACACATAGGGTTACTGGCATGAAAATACTTTTGCACCTTCACTTAACAGCAGCCCACAGAAATATGTATAACAACTAATTTACACATCATATAATTTCTATTATACACAATAACATAGGGACCACAGCAGCCTTGCTCTACTGTTTAATATAATCATCTTTTTCTACAAAACTAGAACCTTTGTTAGTCCATCACCAGGCACAAGTTGACGAAGTAATGTTAATAAAATGAACTTACAGATCACTAAAGGTTTCTTTGTTAACACAATAGCCAAGAAAGAACTTCAACTCCCACAACCCATTACACAGCAAATAAGGCTCAATGTCAATACAGAGCCCCTGATGAGTCATTAAAGCCCAAATAGCTAAAAAAATTACATGGAATGTTCGAAAAATCTATTGCCACTTAAAGCATATTCGTTCAGCAAATGGCAAATAAAAGAAATGTAAACATAGCGGTAAAAATGTACTCTATAAACACTCCACAGAACTGTACAATAACAATATTGTACATATGCAGTTTCTTTTTCTCAATCACACAGTCAAACATTAAATCTACTACTGTTTGATGCCCTTTTATCCCTCCCAGAGTGTACATCGTCACTCTCTGGAATGTGTAAATGCACGAAAAGATCAAAGAAAACTTAATAACACAAATAAAACAATTATGAGCAAGGATATTGTGGTCTAATTCAAACAAAGGCAAGAATGACCTCATCACTGGAAGAAACAAGCATTACATGAGGCCATCCTGTGCTGGAAACTGAGCCTTCAGGTTACATACAACAATTCAACAGCCATTTCACACTTTGTATCACTCTAACAATCTGCTACAAATCCCTTTGGAACAAAGGGGTAAGCTCAACTACAAATCCTGAGTTTTAACTGTAACAAAGTGCCTTTCTGACTTTTTGGACTTTGTACTTAATGAAGGCATCACTTTCTTGAAATTGAAAGGCATGATTTAAAAAAATTGCCGGCCAGATTTGGACAAGCCTTGCAAAGTTTTCATCAACATCATGATTTCCATATCATACAAAAGTTAAAATTATTTCAATTTACCTGAAAAGTTACATTTAAATCTTCATTAAATTTTAGGTACTTTTTTCTTTTTTATGTATTTATTGCACGTACTTTTCACGGCTTAGCTGGTTTATAGAGGATTAGATGAACAAATTGCATGTACCAAAAAATCACCACTTTCTGCCATCCAACTAATGTCTTGAAAGCCACAAGAGCACTTTGTTAACCAATCCACAGCTGTGGCTCTACAGAAACTTTCCATAAAATATACAAACTGAATATCAGCTTCTCTGTAATCATGTGACACATCACAAAATCCGGCGGCTGCAAACTCACACACCCAAATGTGCCGTGGAAAACACTATCAATTCATATCACAGGCATCCTCATTTCATCTGGCTCTGGTAAAAATGAACCAGGATCAAGAGTCATGCCTCACTGCATCTTTTCAATGTACCTGCAATTATCACTGACCATTTCAAACTCTTCTCAAGGAACAACACCAAAGCCTTATATCCTGACAATGTACACAAATATTACCTAGTGGCTCATAGGTATTGTTTGTTCAGGATTTCATCCCGTCCATTTGCAATCACCTAAATGATGGCAGATATGAATGTCATTGTCAATTGATACCAACTTGCGAAGAAACCACCTCACTCACTTTAAACCAGCACACTTCGCATGGGAGGGTGGGGCCAAACATTCATTTAACGTTTAGGGGACAGTAGAATGTGGCCCATTTCTCTTGTTTTTGTTTTTGAGCTTTCAGATCTTGGTACGAGTGCTTCTTTCGTTGGCCCAGGTAGACTCCTCACAGCCTTTGCTCGAGGAAGGAAAATGCTTCTTTAAACCCATTTGCAGTGAGGAGAAGAGAAGGTGCAGGAGACACTGCGTATGGATGAAGGAAACAAACACACATGAAGGAGCTTAGCGTGGGGAAGTTGATGGGCCAGCCAATCAAACACGCCCACGGCTACAACTGTGAGTTGTACACCAATCTGAAAAGAAAAGGAAAGCCATTACTAAACAATCACAGCAAATTGATACTGATTTCATTTAAAAATGGCCACAAGTGCCAAGGCTTGATGTATCTTTTTTTGTCCTTTTCCCGTATCAGTATTCATAACAATTTTTACAGCACACCTCTAACTTATGATATGCTGGGTTCCCTAATGCAAAATTTTTACCATAACAATACATTCATTACTTATTATGCAAGTTAAAAAAAATGCATTTGCCTTATGAAGACCCACCGATGCATTCCAGATGCACTCAAGAGTGCAGCACAGATGTGGATCTGACAGAAAAGGAGCACATTTCTGAGCAGATGGACTTTTAAAATGTACTTCCTAAACATTGGCACAAACATGTGCGTCATAAGATGTACATTTGGTACAGGCCAATTTCATAAGGAACATAGAGTCAATCGCAAACAGAAAACCAGATTCTAAAGAGATATATTGCTTCTAAATATTCTCTCTACAGAAATCTCTTGCTACACAGTGTAATTATTATCATGAGTAATCTACCAGGAAAGGTAAGTTTTGGATGGACACACCAACCAAATAATTCTCTTGTCTCTCCTTAAAAAACACAACCCAACAGCCTACTCCACAACAAACTCCCTTTTATCTCTGCCTACTTCCTTCCTCCCTTCATTCCATCCCTATCCTATTCCTGCTTCTTCTTACTTGCCTAACATCACAATCTGCCCTCTATCACCGTTTTGAACAGTACAAATAGAAAAATCCGAGTTTTATTTATTTTCGGTAAAAATTAGAGTGGATAGACCATGGACTTATTTTCGAAATCCCAAGAAAACAATTTGTTGGGACTCCGTTGAAAACACACAATAATTCCAATACAAATGAGAATACTTGTACATCTACTGATACTAAAGCTGTGACAGCACCGAGTGCATTGATGTTACCAATACTTACAATAATCTTAATAACTGCAACATTTTCATCACAAAACATTGTGCCAGGCCACTATTTCCTCTTTGCATGGAGCATCTCCATTAGCAGTGTCTGAGTTGGTGCTCCTCCAGTGCAGTGCTTATGGTACAAGTGGTCCTCTCCTCTGCTTGCAAGCTGATGGATCTCAGGGAGCACCATCAACAGCTTGGTGAATTTATCCTGAAGTGAGTAAGTGCATGATTAACTGAACTTAAAAGTATCTTACAGATCAATATAAAAACATACTAAAAGCAAGCCCTGAGAAAAGGTATGATGTGAGAGACATGACTCCCTATGCTGATTACTTTCAAGTCCTAAGGAGAACAATTATTTGGGTCAGCTGCTGATATTGAAGTTAACTCATTAATATTATGAAGCAGCTTCAATGGCAATTGTAGGTAAACCACAAATTTCATCAGCTCAAAGTCACAATTATGTTTCTGAGGAAAACAAATGGCGAGCACCATTAATAACAATATCCATATTTTTGGGCATTATTTCTGTTATTCTGTATTTTTAGATACAAATGGGGATACTGAACTATATAATCTACTGTTTGGCAATATCTGAATTTAATATTAAGCGAAAAGGAAGCTGAGAGTACTTAAATATTTGATAATTACCTGTATTTGAGGATAGCAAGTAACTGTATAGTCCAGGAGTGCTTGCTGTACTTGATCATGGCCATCATGCACATGCTTCCAGTTCATCAGCCCTCTTACCTCTGAAATAGTAACATTAACGTCAGAAAATCTTTCAACCAAAGACTTGAAATGTGAGCCATTTCAATTAGAATACAGAAAATGTTTGCTCATAATTTGGGCTGCGTTTTGAAATGTCATCAGAAAAAAATAAGCAAAAGTTTTTCAGAAATGCAGCTCATTACATAGCACTTAATCATAAGGACACCATCATTCAAGATGAATAAGTTCAAAGCATTTTAGATACAAATAATGAACAATTGGAAAATATTAAAAAGCAAATTTTCTTTAGAAAATACAATTAAAATGTTTTTGAGTACCCACCTGGGTTGAGCAGAAGAAGAAACTTTATGCATATGTAGTCGCTGACATCAAATTTTAGTTCCTCCAACTGTGCAGTGAGATCGCTGAAGTGGTCGGCTAGTGAGGGTACACCAAGGAGTCCCAAGCATAAGAGGTCAAACTTTTGCCCATTGGGAAGCGCCATCTCATCTGGCAAGTTATTGTGCATGCGCTGGTGCATATGGTCCAATACCAACATATCTGACCACGAATGCTGCAAAAGCTTCATTTGATCATCCACCTGAAAACCAAAGAGGGAAAAGTTTTATTATCTGCTTGGCCTAATAGCAAAGCTCTCGTCATAATATTTATGGACTCAGAAAGCTTTCCACAGTAATTCACCAAAAAAATGAAGGCAATTATTATTATTTTTTTAATAATTATATTTTATAAAAAATACAATGGAAACTTTCATAATTAAAGATGGAGTGATTATGATCAACTTTGCTGAATATCATTGAGCAAGAACTTGTTATAGGTTTGATTATTTGTCATTAGATGAAATGTGCTTATCATAGTTAGGGAAACTTTTCAAATTCAAAAAGTCTAACTTTGTGCAGTGACATATGTGCACATATTTTTAATTGAAGCATACCTTGTTGTTCAGAAATTAAGGTTGAGTCATGATACCTTACAGAGCGCACTGCAAGCGTCACTGTAACACCGATTAAGCAATCCAATGCAAGCAATCTAAGGTCGAAAATTACTACACACTGCATAGCTGCTAGCTACCCGCATGACCCCTTAATGAAAGAGAGTATGCTTCCTAATTAAGCTCTGCTTTGTCTAAGACTACTTCGACTGTGACTAGATACACCGCAATCCATACCTGCTTCAAATTATAGTACTTAAGAAAAATGCAGGGCAAAGAATTCGTGTATTAAATAGTCGTTGAAATGATTTTATTAATAATTTGTAAAATAAACAGATTTTTGTCGTCCACCTCACACCCTCACGGGTGCAGAGCGAGGCTGAGAATAGCCCTACACTGGGCACGATCCCCTACAAAGTGGTTTCGGTATACTCGAGAGAGTTGATTGGGAGATAGGAGCGAGAGCCAAAGGTTATGGATGAAGACTGGATTGAGAAGGAAGTCGCCGTTCATCTATCCAATCGTCTTAAAACACGTAGTCTCCCAATCCTCTTGAAACATAATTTGAAACCCCGCCCAAGTTGCCCTTTGTTCCCATCGGCCGACGTTTCCTCATTCCAAAACACGCCCGTGATCGGTACGCAGTGTCGGGAGTCCGTCTGAACACAGAAATTGAGGGTCTGCCGTGAGCGAGGAAGGGAGAGGCTGGATACAGGCGCTCCGGCCGCGACACTGGGTTTCCCTCCCCGAGGCGAGTGCTTGGAGGAAGTTTTGAGCTGAGTCTTGAGACAAGTGGGCGGAGAGCGAGGGTCCCGCAACGCATCCCTTCCTATTCTGCCGAGCATCCATCAGCCCAGACGACTCACACTTCGCGGAGCCTCGCGCGAGCACAACCCGCGCGATTGGCTGGATATATTGGCTAGATCACGCGCGTACGACCTAAGGCACCTTTCACATTCCTCCAGTGTCCAGGAAGAACCTTGGATTCAAGGTTGGGGCGGTGTCTGGCGAGGGAGCGGCAAAAAGATGCAGCAGCGGCGGCGGCAAAAGAGCTTTGGACAGCGGGCTTTGGACAGCGACGCGTAAAACGAGGACAGGCGTTTATACCCGTTGCACTTCTCACGATGGAAGAGTGGCACATTTTACGCTTGGATTAAAGCGACAACATCACAGGCGATGCTTGATTCTTTGAAGTAGTTAATCTCGACAAAGGAGCAGGATGAGGACGCTTTTTTTGGCCTACTGCATGGAAGTTGTCGACCAGTGAGATCACCACCCCTCTTGACTTCAAGCTCTACGCGGTCCCACAGAGCCCGTAACAACATCTCAAATCCGCCATCTTGAAACAAGATGATGAGCCAAAATTCAAGCAACTAATCAGAGAATTCCTTCAAATGAATACGATCTTGTTTTTATGTACAACCTTTTAATTTTGCCACACCGAGGATTCGCCCACAACCTCCTGCGCCCAAACAAATGTAGTTGGAAAGGAAAATGAAGAACTTTATAATGCCATATGTTCTAAAAATAAACAGCACAGCGTTTAAAAAACAATGGCTGTTTTCGCTCTATGCTCAGCTCACTGATAACCTGTCCATAGACCAGCTGCCAACAGTCATTACATTTCCCTGGCGATATTGTGTACACCATTTCGATATAATTTGTATGCACTACCCTCTATAACGAATCCAGATGGTATAGTAATGCTGACGGAGGATATGGCAAAGAGTGGAGTGTGTGATTACCACACATGCCGAAATTCAGGAATTATTCATTTGGGTGCGGGTTATAAGCTGACAATTACCCATAATAACAACGGGGCTTACAGTCGGACCAATGGTTCCCAGGTTAAAAGATATCTGCAAATCGCTGAATATAACATTCCGCTAAGGATTATGTGATCCGATATTACTTGAAGTTGAAGAATTTAAAACAAAACAGCGCAAAAACTACGCACCCTGAATACATTATTAAAAAACGAGTATATTGATAAACCGCGGACACTTCAATATTTACGCCAAAATCAAAACGCCCGCAACACTTGCGAGAAAACGGACAAGTTTTCATGAACAAAAACATTTTATTTAAAATATGGGGCATAATTTCCATTGCAATGCATACATTTTGACGAAAAATTGGTCATCTTATTTTCTTTCATGTCATAAACACAATAAGATGATGTTTTTGCAAACAATATTCAACCGCCTAATTATTGCAGAGAAAATTCGAAATAATTAAATTTTTCCGGAATTCTCCATGAAATCGTACGTAAAAGCTAATGGAAAAACACGCGATCCATCTACGGCTTATGAAAATGGAGACCTTAAGAGGGTAAACAATAAAGTGCAAACCGCATCGAACATTCAAGATTTTATCGCGCGCATTGGGAGACGTGACGGGGGCACGGACGAGCGTTAGGGGAGGCTTCAGCAACCGCACATTCGACAAGCGCGCTCCTTCACCCGCAAAGATCGGTCGATGGGCGTACACATCCCCCTCGTTTGTTTAGCGCCAACCCCATCCGTCCCCTCCACTCACTCCCTCCATCCCCGTCTTCATCCCTCCCGCCGTTTCTAGCTACACTCCTCTCTCATACTCATCACCTATTCACCGACCAACCCCGTTCTCCCTATTACCCTCCCCCGCCTACGATAGCCTTCCCGTCGCCATTTACGCCGCCTGGCTTGAGTCTCACCCGCCGCGCGTCTATCCTAGCTGCCCGCTCCACTGACCTAGATCCTCCGAGAGAGAGGGGGGCGGAGGGATGATAGGATCGCCCTGTAGGAGGGGAAGCTAGGGGAATGGTTCGGGGGTGGGGTGGGAGAAGCAGTAGGGGGAAAATAGAACGGCCGCGAACGCCACTTGGCGGTGATGAGACGGGCGCTAGGCGCTTTGTCGGAGAAGGAAGGCTCCCCGGTCTCCCAAGACATACCAGACCTGTACCTTCGAAACTAAAGCAGGGCCTGCTCGCTACACTCCCGCGACAGCTTTGCTGAAAGGAGAGTTCGCGTCAATCGAAATCAATTTGGTTCGAAATCGCGTCATTCGTAATTTCGGAAATTCGATTTATCGTTGCAAATGCTTTTGAACAAAATTAGGGAAAAATAAAGTTAACTGTACGAAAAGTTCCAATCATGGCGACGGAGTTTTCTAAACTAATTGATGAGATTGACAATTTTGAAAGATAGTCCGAATACAAAACGAGCGTTCAAATTGAACCAATCTATTTCTTAGTTTTCCTGAAAGGGCCAATGCTCAGTACCGTCATAATGAGGTTGTTCCGAATCCATCTGATATAAGAGCTCAATCTATCTGATCATTTTTCCATCATATCAATCCATACACGAGTCCTGATGGGGTACAATTAATTGTCACCATCGAAGCCAAATTTAAATAAGAATAATTAACCCAGAAAGAATTGAAAATTGGTCGAAGGGATTACATGCCCATTGAATTTTTTTAATGCATGCATAACATAAACTTAATAAGTCACATCATAATATTTACGTTTAACTATTTTGATGGTGGAATTATGCATTAAAAACCTGTAGTGTGTTAAATTAGTCGAACCCTAGAAGCTAAAACTGACTAAAGAGAATGTAACTTTGACACATCATCAAAAGTCAATTCACCGAGCGCTATCATATTTATGAGTGTGATTGGAAAACTACGTCACAGGTAATCCAGCGAAACTCGAGGGAAAGAGCAGAAATGGGAAGTGAATATCTGGTTTTTTTTCTCCAGTCAATGGAAAAGACAAAATCGCAATTTTAAACAATATCCCAACAATCCTCTCTCCTCCCCCACCATACCCAGCACTTTCCCATTTGTTTTCCTTTCTATCCACTTCACCTCCCCCACACCTCCCCCACACCCGTATTTCAAAAACCTTCAATCTACGTCTATCATCCCACTTCAATGAACATTTTTCCGCGCCGAGAGTCGACGGGGGCCAGAATAAGAGAGAGAGCGCGGAGAGAGGAGGCAAAGACTTGGACGGAAGGTATTGAAGGTGGATTCGGGGGGAGGATGGATGAGTGGGAGGATTGTGAGGAGGGGTAGCATGCGGGGGGACATGCACCGTCATCTCACCACGGACATCGCCGTCCCGGGGTGAGAAGAGACTAGTGAGAGAAGAGGTGGGCGGGCAAGAGAGGGCACAGGATGGGGGTGGACGAGAGACGAAGCTGTGGAAATGAGGGAGGAAGAATGATTTAGAGGGAAAGGGGGAGGTGGAGGGAATTGGGAGGAAGAGGTACGGCTTCGTGGTAATGGACGATGAGACCTACTCTCCGGACAAAAAGGGGAAAGGAGAGAAAAATAAAAGAGAACAAACAAAACGCGACGACGCGAAAGGAAGTTGACCAGTTTACCATATCCTACCTTAACGTGAGGCAGGTTGGGAGAGCCCTGCTCCCTATCTTCCCACCCCCGCCGCCCCACCAGAAATGTGCAGCAGGTCCACAAATTAATATCCGATTGCACACTCGGTCGCGATGCAGCCGCTAGGGGGTGGAGGGGGTCGGGTGGGGTGGGAGGAAGGTAGAGAAAGGAAAGGAAGATGGGAAGGAATCAGCCAAACAAAACGGCGGATGGGAAGCGGCGAGGTGGCAACGCGAAAGGGGGGTGGGAAGAGGGCGAATCCCCTGGAGGGGGAGTGGCACTGGTGGGGGAGGTGGAGGGCCGAGGGGTCGAAGCGGCCGGAGTGGGGAGAAGGCCTTGGGATGTCGGGAGGTGGGTCCACAATGGAGGAAGGCAGGCGGATGAAATGGCTAACGGAGAAAAAGGAGAGAGGGAGAGAGAGAGCTTGCAGGCGATGCGCCGTGGTGGTGAGAAAAACTAAAGGGGGGTGTGGGTGCACCCGATCTCTCAACCGGGGCCCCATCGCTCCACTATTGGAGCCCTTTGACGTGCACGGCAAAGAGTTGCAGCGGCAGGGAATGTGCAATAACGCGACGGAGAAAACAGAGGAGCTTAGAGGAAGCTTTGGTTCTAAAATCGAATGTTTTTTTGTCCCTTTTTCCCATCCATCCTCTTGGTCCGAAGGGGTTTTACCTTTCAGTTGGGACGAGGTTTGTTAACGTGATGCCGGTTGCTTTCGTGGGCGTTCTAGGGATGTCAACACAAAACGTGAGGACGGAGCACGAAGAGATAATCCACTGTGTCTTTACTGAAACTCTAGCAATCACCGGTTCTCATCAAAAACGTTAATAAATTCATTAATGGCAAATGGTATCTTTCTCTTCATCAGAATTAAATACTGAGATCTAAATTAAAATTCAACGTTGACTTGCCCTCTTGTTCCAGACCTTATAAAACAATCAAGTGCGTCCTCTGGGTAGTGGATGATGAGTTTACCGGTACGTACATAGGTTAGCAACGAAATAATCTTATGTGGTCGACGTGTGAGCAGTCGTGGGCAATTTAAAGCTTGGAGGGTGTGAGCATCTATCCTTGGGTAAGATGGCCTAAAAATACCACGAAATCCTATGGTGGTGTCATGACTTGGCGTGTGGCCGCCGCCAACCAAGAAACCGCCAATAAACTGGAGCGTGTTTATCATTTTGGCCTGGAAATGTTTAAACGAGCTAAATAATATCATCAAGGAAGGGTAGATTTCTTCTACTCGAAGGACAGGACCACCAGGAGTGCAAAAAAAGAGATCAAACAGAAAATCGCAACCGAAGAAGTCTTTCTATCAGAAGAAACCCATCCACGGCAGATAAAACTAGTCTCGACTTCTGGAAACTATTCATAAAATATGTATGTAAAGTTTCCTTTTCTAAGGCCGTAAAAAACAGGATGATAGCGGCAAGATGGCAAATAAGATTATAAGAGACGGTAGAAATGCAGCGCCACCGAAGAATGAACAAAATAGAAAATAGGGATCGATGAAATCATAACTTATGCCACGATAAATACCGATTACGCACAGAATATATAAATTAAAAGCACTCCTATACATTTTTTTCCATGTCCGAGGAGGGAAGTCGGCAAAAAATGGAGACACATTGACCCCCATCCCTATAGTGGTCTCTTATTTCTAACTCTTAAGTTTTGATTACCTTCGGTCGCTTGAAATCCTCAGTTTGTTACATTTTAATACTCATTTTAATAAACAAAACAAAAAGAAGACAGAATAAACCCGGGATATATTGCATGCTCCTCTGTGTATTTGCGAGGTGAGAAATAAATAGCTAAGGAGAAGTCTAGAAGCATAATGATAAAGACGGAGCGAACATAAGTTGGCCATCGAAGTAAACCAATGGCAATTGAAGTGAAAGCAAATACATTAAATGGAAAATCTTCGAAGAGGATTTCCCAGCAAAGAAGGCGTCTGCAAAAAAAGAGGCCGATGAAGATCACATCGAAGGAACAAAAATGGCGAACATTCGCCCGCGTGGCCTTACTCGGCCGGGAGCTATGAGCCGTGCCAATCCTCCCCCCGTCCACCCCACCACCTTCCTCCGTGGAGCCTCAAAGTAAGGAAATCTTCCCAATCACTAGGAAAATGTCCTTCAAAAGTGCCTCCCATCCGAATCTTTCAATCGCAGGGCCGTGAGGTCGTAATTCCTCAACTGGGTTGAAAATAACGAAAAAAATGACACGCGGAAAGGGGGAAAATAAAAGGGAGAGCCTTCGAATTAAAAAAAAATAGAAATATTACATTAAAACGCAATTCTCCCGCTTGACTTTTTGTGCGTTCGCGGGGAAGATGCCGGGGAAGAAATTCCAATACTGGGGGAATGGTATCAAGTTCGTTTTGTAGCCATCCACCTTAGCCGTGGCCAAGACAAGAGAATCGAAAGCTACGTCCACTTGTGGGTTAAGTGAAGAAGATAAAACACCGGGTGGCCCCCCGTAAAGCAAAATATACATTTCGAAGGTAACCTCGCCATAGTTACCAAGCCATTTTTGAATGCCCCTCCTCCTTTGACCCATCGATCGCCGAATACATTCCCACTTGAGGCAGTTCTCCCTGTCACCGGCAGCCCAAACACCACATTAGGCACTTCCGATTTCCTATTACCACCCGACGGACAAACCGCAGGAGCGTCGCGGGGGTGGACCGAATCCCGTATGTCAACCGGGAATCACGGCTACGGAATTAAGATTTCCGCTCCCATTTTTCTTCGAGCCATAAACCCTGAAAAGTTAACCTTCGCGTAGAGTGGAGGGCCCAATCCGTGAACCAACCTTCGGCCTTCCCTAAAGGGAGTGCGGGCGAAAATTCACTCAAAAAGGTCTGACGCACAACATGAGATGCAGCACAGCAGCATATAGTATATCACTCCGATGGAGTCGTAAATGCCTTCTCTAACACTGGACGCGTCACACTTTCGCTTCGCATTTGCGCTTTGTTTTCTTTCACCGGGAGCGAAAAAGAAGTCGTCCCCGAAAAGAAACGGAGAGTGAGAAAAATAAAGCCGTTTCACTTTCCAAGACGACAATTCCCCTAGCCCTGCCCGCGAGGCAAAGCCAAAGACGGAGGAGTTCCTTTACGAACCTAAACAAGAGTTCAGTGCAACAACACCCCCACCACCATCATAAATCCATCTAAACCCTGACGAGAGAATACCGATGGGAGCCTCCGGGGTGGGACAAGGAAAAGGAGAGTGGTAAAAGGGGTTTGTTGGCTCAACGGAGTACCACAAGGTCGCAACTGTTGCCGCGTTGGTCAATTTTTCACGCCGGGAGAATGCGGAGTAAAATACAGCATGGCGACGGACAAGGGAAGGGGGAACAGAGGTGGAGGGGGCAGGGGATGTAAGGGGGGAGGGTTTCGGGAAAGTGAGGAAGGAGAGGTCGGAGGCGGGGTGAACGGAGCATGAAAAACGTGGCCCGAAGAATAGGCATTTCCATACAAATTACGAAAGCGGCTCTCGTGGTGGTCGGAGACGCTAAATGACGAAACGCACACAATTAGTTTGATGTACCCGTGGCCAAGGTATGCTTCCCCGTTTTTAATAAAGAATGAAGTTTCTAACACAAACTAATAAAATGATTTCCAGCGACATACCGTCAAACTTACGACGAGAAAAACTCGTAATAACACTTCACCACATATTTCTGTATTTGCGCTATTCCACTTTCATGTTCACAGCACTTTCATTTGCGTCCGTGGACCCCTGAGCACCACTCACGACCCGACAAGAACAAGTCAGAAACGACCGCACGTCTGGGTTATTTCTTAACGAAAGGACACCCAGGAAATAAGGTGTTTTGATTCATAACTTAATCAATTAACGAACCTCAATTTTATTTCTAAAATAACTTCGACTAACGAACCGACCCTTTTCCTTACACCCTAATCTTTCTACGCACAGCAGGTATGCCAATTACAGCGTGAAACATCTCTTGCTATCTTCACGCATCATCGCCGTCAGTTTCAACCACATCGTCTTTTTCCATCATGGCGTCATTTTGGAAAATTGAAATTCGTTTTAAACGTGTCACAAAAAACGTTAATAACAGAACGGGGATGACATCCACCACTGTTACGACTGCAAACTCGTTGATTCCATCGAGCCCGCTAGCATTCTCCGCACTCACCCTCACTCCCCGTCGCTGAAAACTACGATAGAGAAATAGCCATGCGAACGAGTAACACTTTTTTCTTGCGCGGCCGCACGGACGTGGAGAGATGAGGAAAGACAATTCGGAGCGGAGGGAGGAGGGCGTAGGGGAGAGTGGGGAAGGGAGGAGTGGGGATCGTGCCGCCGCCAGAAGGGAAAAACAGAGGAAGAGTCCGGAGGCGCGTCTGGGGCGGTGCGCAACCGTTTTTAATCCAAACGAGCGCGCCATCTGCAACGCGTCGCGATGGAAAAAGGGGGGGACAGATGAATGACGCGAGGAGGGAGCGGGCGAGACAAGCGGGCGGGTAGGAGGGGGAAGGAATCTCCCCCTTCTCCCTCGCTGAGGAGGAGAAAGCTTGAGGATGAGCGAGGGAAATGGTAAGAGAGAGGGAGGGAGAAAGGGAGAGTGTGATGGATATATAGAATGGGGATACGCTTCGAACTTGGCCCCGATCCCTTTCTCCCACCGCCTTGCGATATATAATTGTAGGAACTCGACCTTGCACTCCGACACAAACCGCCTTTCCCTCCCCTCCCCAGCAACACCACTTTCACTTTCTCCCCCCGCTTTCTCTCTGTCTCACTCGCACCGAGCATCCTGACGGCTAAACAAATGCTGCTCACGACAACAGAAATCGATTGCCACTATACGCCACTGCCTGCGTGGGTCGGTGGCGTTGTGCCTGACTCGATGTCCTCCTGCCTCTCTCCCCCCGTTGTCCCTTAAACCCTTACCCAGAAACCCTTTTCGTCACACCCCTTCCACCGCCACGATCTCTTTATACCCTCGGGAGTTTCTGGCCACGAGTGACATTGGACGCAGCCCGACCGTGTGCACCTCCTCCACCACTAAACGCGGACACACTGGAAAAAGTACATTGTGTGACAGTGTACCGGAAAGGAATATGCAAGGGATGTGAACGACTTGCAAGTTTAAGACAGGAGAAAAGGGTGAATTAATCGAAACCGATCGAATGACTGCTCTGTGGTAGACTGTGAATGATTAAACAGATACGTAAACTACAAAAGTTTCCATTCAAAAGTTAAATTACAAGGTCAAAGAGTGAAGTCGAAGACCCTTCATTCCAAGGGTAGTGTTTAACGATAAAAAGTTGGACAAATTTATTCAGAAATTGAATTTCGTCAGGAGGTTAGCAATAAATATAAGATTCTTCACTAATGATATCCAACGGTGGAGATACGTCCGGATATTTAGAAAGGAAGCTGCTTCCCAACACATCCCATAAGGAATTCTAGTCTCGGCACCCATCCAGTACGAAGATAGAACAACTATGATAGCGCTTTCTAGGGAAACTTTTAAAATTCGATTTGATATAAACGCTTTTGCCAGAGTAAAGGGAAGCGATTTTATACTTCAAAATAGTTCTAGGACCATGTACCCTTAACCCCAAAATTAACCATCCACTTGAGACGCAGGCATTCATCATCGCGATAGGGCTGGCAATCGAGTGTTCGCGACCGCGTACTTTCCTCTCAAAACACAACGGTACGGCGTAACTTATTGGTCGCAGTGATATCCACTCGGAGGAATTGGAGGGCGTAGTGCAAGTTGCCGCGCGACTCCAGCAGACACGATCGCAAAATAACTCCGGGAAAGTAATCGTAAAAAACAGGTTGTAAGCAACTCGTCTCTGCTTGTGCACGAAGCCAGTCTTAAGGTAAATGGGTGAAAATTCACGGGTGGAAGGGGGAACGAGGTAGCGTTGGGGTTAGGATGAGTGTGTGCGCGTTAACGTCATGCATGTACGTCTTTAGTTGATACTGAGAAATACTTATAAAATACTTAAGTTCTCTTGCTCAAGGTACAAGTTCCCTCAAGTATTTCAAGTGTCGAAGCCATTATAATCACATTATAGTCATCCAAAGAGTTGGCTAGGCTTTGATTGGCGAAGGTAAAGCTCACCCCGAAATAATTGAAAGCTCTAAGGTGGTAAACTCTTATCTTGAAGTTTAAGTGGTTACTCAGAGTTTAAAAGAAATAATTTTCATTATTATTTCATCCGTAAAAATCACTTTCAGCGATATTTAAGCTTTTGACATCCCGCTACTTAAGTTACCCTCTTCTAGGTGTCGGAACTTAGAATTGTTGCACGGCGTACTGTTGCCAAGGTACGGATAACCAAAGTTCCTATCCAAATTTCTGGTGTCGATAACTAGGATTTGCACACCGCATGCAATTAGACCAACGTACCGATACCTAGTTTTCCCACCGCAGGCATAAACCCTATGATATACATAGATAGTTATCTATTGGGAGTGGGGGTGCACTCACAATTGACGGGCGGGGACTTCGCTTGCCCCATCCCCACCCACCTCAACCAATCTCTCTCTCTAACCTTGACGTCTGTCCGGCAGACAACAAGACCCTCCCCCACCACCCGCATGAGGATCGACCCCTTCCTTCGACGCCTATACACGATCCTAAACCCTTCCCCCCTCTAGCCACCCTACAGAGTTCCGTACTCACAACCCGCATTTCACGGACCCCTCCCTCTCTTCTCGGACCCGCATCCTCTCCCCCTCCTTGCCCCCCTTTCCCCCACTATGGTCTCCCCACCACCTCGATTCCTGAGACTGGTGGTAACCAAGACACTCATTCGTGACTTGCGAGTCATCGCTTCCCCCTCTCCCTCTCGCATTCAACCTTACCCCGTTCCGCCTTTTCGAAACTCACCACACACACACCCCTCCCCCCCCTCTCCCCCTCCCCCCCATATCTCCACATCCTTCCTCCCCTCCCCCTTCGTCCTCTCCTCTGCCACCCACACTTACGAACCTCACACAGTTCCTTTAAAAGGCATAAGCACATAATGTTGAATATAACCGAGTTTCAAAACCCACAGGTCTGCAAACGACTCCTACCCGTTCTTTCTTCACAAGAGGTAGAGGCGGGGGAGCTCCTAGGAGTAATTTTAATTTATAATTCTCTTGGCATAATCAATTATATAGACCGGGTTGTTTTGTCGCTTTCACACGACGCCTTCAGCAATGGAGTATTGGAGGACAATTTAAAACACTTTATCATTTACAATTTTCAAGCCAAGAGATTGAACTACGTGACCGACCACCACACACTAAAGCATCATGTCGTGGTCAAGCGTAATGTAGAATTATAAACTATTAACTAAAAAATCATTTTTGTTATAAACTGATAAGATTAGCTATTAAATAAAAACAATTCGAATTCGATTCGTTGTCAATACTATAAAATTCCCAACTCATCTCGGTAATTAAGTTATTTGTATCCAATCATCATTTCGATTATTGCTTTTCACTGATTACCCAACTGGCTATTGCTTGGCAATTTATCGTGTCAATTATTTATGAGGTTCTTTTATGGAGACGCATACCGTTGAGAAACGTTGAAAGTACATAGACAATCCATTTAATTATTTTTTTAATATCCGGAGCAGCGAACGAGGGAAGTGGGATTCATCGGTTAAAATTGAGAACGAATTTAAGCATTTGTTTAAAGGTCACAAAATGCGGGCACTCGCGAGAAAACAAATTTCCCTTTCGGGAAAATTCCCCCTAAGAAACACTAACAGTAGGCTAATAAGAATAGGACGCCTGCTTCTTGACGGCGCCTCGCCGGGTTGAAGTCCTCGATCCTCATCCGCGGTGCGAATATGCTTTAAAAAAGCCTTCGCTTCTGACAACTCTCATTCCAGTCCGGGACGTCTCGCGCAGGCTTCGCTGCACTGAAAGTTATTCCAGCCACCTCATACGGCGATGTAATTTCTCGGGTTATCCCCAAGGACGCCAGTTTATTCCGAGCCCACGCTTAGCAGTGCTACTGAGCCATGGAATGAGCGCAAATCTTTTTTACCACCGCTAAAAGTCGAGAACGGCGAAAGAATGGCACAATCGCAAACAACTGCGATGTTTCCTCAGAAACAGTTTTCTTTCCATTTAAATGATCCTGAGAAAAAAATCCACTCCTTATATTCCCTAGTACGATCTCTTAAATGCAAAAAATATGTACAAACGTGGGAGAGAGACAACGATCACTTTTTGTGAGACCGGATAGGCGTGCGGACTAATGGAATTGAAATGTTTGCACGTTACAAACTTGAGCGGCGATCGTGAATTTGATTTGCCATGAAAAACTGCTACGCCAGGAAAGATCGCCTTCTCCCTCTTGTATTCGGTTACGTTATTCACCAACGTCTTCCATCACGAAATATCACCCAAAAAATAAACCAGTCGAAATCAAAACTGACTTATAGATGGAAATATGCAATGTAGGACGTCATTATTTCAAGTTTAAAACAAAAATCTAAAATAAGTACTTTGTATTGGGGTTTGATTAATTATTCTTCAAGAAAACGACGACGTAATGCAACCGTCAACGTTTTAGATGATACTCAGGCAGGCAAGTTCTTACTGGGAATTTGAGCGCCTTTGACTTTTGTTCACTCTGGAGACCTTAATATTCTGGTCTATTTCCAGCAATTATTTTTGCATAAAACATCTCCTCTTAAATTTTGTGGTCTAACGTCTAGAGCAATATCAACAGTTGTCATATTGGACTTGGCCCTTTGAATGTTCTGAGATCGAGATACTTCTCTCGAACGTGTAAATGTCCAAAAACTGTGCCATAGAACAGAGCTCTTCACACTTTTACAACAGATAAAAATAAGGGTATTTTGGGGGCACAATATTATAAGCACCTACATATCTGTTTCGGAATGGTACGTAATATTTTATTTGAATTTTCCATTTAGCATTTCGTTCGACACAACCACCGTCACGAATTTTCATTTCAGTCTCGGCTCCGTAAAGTAGTGATTCATCACAACGATTGTTTCCATTATGTAACCGGATGTTCTAGACACCCTAATATTCCCTCACAATCTTTGGACGCTTGAAATCACCGATTACTTCAGTATCGAATTTCTTATCTTAATCTCTCATTGGAGGAAAACCATAAGGACATTAAAAAAATCTTTTATGCCACTATTCATTTTTCTGGAGAACAGAAAGACAGATTGGGTACATAGGACTACCGACGGGTCCTCTCTAGGATATGGGAATGGTGGGGGAGGGAATACGGGTGGCGGAGCACCCTCTAGACCATCGGAAAACAACCGACTTTCGCGCCACCCAACGACGACACGCGAAGATGATCCCTCGGATCGACCTTCCGCCGGAGAGAAATTTCTCCCGATTATGTCACTGGGGAGTGCTGCTACGCTGCCCCCGAAAAGAAAAAATTAATGAAAAAAACCACTCCACCTTGAAATACCGCCGGCCAACCTTGCGTCATCGATTTTCACTTTCTCCACACCACACCACACCACACCCCCTCCTGCCTCACATTTCTCTCTCTCTCTCTCTCTCTTGCCCGACGAGGCGGCTCCCAGTAAATAGGCAGGCACGCGGTGGACGCGACCACTTTCTTCCCCGCGACCACCCACCCACCCACACCGCCGCCCTCAAGAGACATGAGTCGTCCGCGGGTAGGTATGTACACACGCACGGCGAGTGCATTCCCACCCCTTCCCCGCTCCCGCCCGCCGGGTCCGTTTTGGTTCGAGGGGGAGGCGGAGCGGGAGACGAGCGAGGCGCGGTGCCATTGACCCAGTTCGGGTGCGATTCCAGACGCGTAGCATGCACGCACACGCGAACATGCCAATAACACACGCAATGAGGCGACCGAATTGCTACTGCCACCTATTCTATTTTAACTTCTGCTGCTCGCGGTCCCACGTCTGTCGGTAGGCACGGCTGCGAGAGACGGGCTTCCCCGCGAGTCCCGGGCGGGCTTCCGACTCGGAAACAAATTCGATAAATACGCCTTTAAATTTTAAAATAGCGTTTGTACTCCGAGTTTATGGCAGGCACCAATGGATTCCAATTCCAAGCACCAATTCTTTGTATATCATTAATTTTAAACAGACTGACAACTTCTTCCGCAAATGATTTCCAGCCACGAACTTATATATTGTAGGGAAAACTTTATTTTTCAACACCGTGAATAGCCGTCATACTCGTACTAAAATTGATTTCACGCATTCTGACTATTTAAGTGTCTCGTACAGTGTCCCCGTCATGTCTTCACATGTCTGTGTTTTCATTCTTTCATCAGCAACCACAGCATGCTGAAGGAAGAAATTTTTGCGGTGCATCTGGGGTTTTCCTAGGTATTTGTTCCGTTCACTTTGTACTCAGCGAGGGATCACGCTTCCAAATATTTCCGATGAGTGCCGACTCCTTTCGTTCCCTTCCTGCTTTCAGGATATTAATATCCTATTCCCGAGATCAAATCATTTAAGCATACGGCCGCCCCGCGTTGAAACCTATTCGGTGTCAAAATTGAATTTAACTTTTCTGGGTCGGATCCCTTACACCTTGGACGCCTACACTACAACTTCCTACAGACATCGTCCCATTTCACGTCATGTGCTCGCGCGAGTAGGACGGAACGAGTAATGAAATTTGTAATTATTATTATAGTACTTCCCAGCCTCGACAACTTCTTCGCCTACGTGCTCTCCTCCTATCCGCGCAGCCACAACCAACCCTCCCCCAACCCATGGAGCGCCTGTGGAGAAATAAAACTCAATTTTGCAACGACGCGGGCGGAAGCGGGAGAGCACTCGCTACCTCCCCCAACCATTCGTCGCAGTCCGCTTCGGATTGAGCGCAGCGAGGACGCGCGTGGGTGAGGAAGTTTACGACTCGCGACTACATGCAAATCAAATAAATAGAGACACCCCATCCGGAGACATGTCGCAGAATATAAGAAGCCATCTTGAGAAGCTTACGCGGGTTTTGTGCCGAACACAAAATGGTGATCCCCCCCCTCCTCCCAACAAGCACCAACTTCCGACTTCAATTCGCCAACCACTTAATTAAATTCGTTTCCATATATTTTCCCACTTCTGCCACCATATTGATTCAATTGTACAAAACCCTCGGTCTCCGAACACACAATGGATATGCATCAACAATCCTCGCCAAATGACAATTGCCGTATCAGAACTCAGCTATCCATCCAGCGAAATGGTAGCGAGGCATCTCATACAACAGTGGAGGGAGGCATGACGTCAGCGGTTGGCAATATTTAGGAACGGACACCCGAGATAGCTAAGAACGGGGAGAGCACACACTATTCATTTACTACTTGAAGGTTCACCACGGTCGTTGTGTTTGACGAACCCTCGATTCACCACCTAATTTTTCGAAAGGTGTGTACATTTACATTGAAATTGCACACACGACAGCCACTTTTAGGCCACAAACACATGCAACAAGTCTTCAACACGACGAGATTGTGGCCACGTTGCCAGTGAAAATTGGCAACAAAACTATAGTTTCGCCCGAGGCAGTCTCAATTTAAGGAATCAAGAGGTCCTGCGTCACGCGTCGAAAGAGGTCTGACCGAGTGTCCCGGGTTTCCCAGGAGACCTTTTATTTACAGAGCAGCGAACCGCGGAAGGCCTGGCCGGACGAAATCACTAACTAACGCCCAGAAATAATGATTGGAGGATATAATAATGCTCGTGATTCCAGAGGGCTTGGAGCGGGCAAGTAAGTACCCAACTTCCAGAATTGCAATTGAAAACAAAACTACAAGAGCACACTACACTTATGCAATACATTTCCTCCAGATCAAGATGGATGTATCTAAATGTAACCTACCCCCAAAATATCTCACTTTTCCAAGTTAGTGCAAAGTGTCCAATGGAATGGCCTCATTCAATATATGTCCATGCTTCAATTTTTGAATGGACAAAGGATTTGACCACATGAATGATCCGGCATTTAAGTGCTCCGTCAATAGAGCCAACAAATATTTTTGGTTAAGCGAAACTGTACATCAAAGAATTCTAAATAACTGTATTTTAATAGAGTCAAATTTTACCGAGCTATTTAAATATATAAAAATATTTGAAACGCATTCTTGATGATAAGGCTTTGGTGGTGCAACTAGATTGGAAATATCACTTGACAACAGCAACAGTATTAACTTTCAAGATTTTTAATCTATTCGTTTTCCTCGAATGCTACCGTTTTAAAGAAAGAGATTGCCGATAATGGGAGCGGATGCATATGAAGTATACATAATGAACGCTACTCGTATTGGTTGCCTCAACCACCAACAATGTGAGGTAACAAACCGTCGAGGATATATTTATATGTATGTCACGCCAAGATGACAAATATTAGAGATGAAATCTCTAGCGACAAAAGGAAGATCACTTATGATTACAAGATATCTACGGCGAATGCCAAAAAGTGGGCGTAATAAATACTTGGGCGTTACCCTCACTCGCGAACTCTCCTCAGTGAAATACATACGTGGAATATGTGGACAAATAACAAAAAATTAGGATTTAAAAGAAGAGTACGGGGTAAAGGTGATGAAAAGGAAAAAAAGAATTTTTATCTTTCGCTGGTTAGGCCTCATTTAGAATACTACCTTGATCAAAAGGTTCCCGGAATAACCACCGTGTGGCGCTCCCATCGTTCCGATTTGAGTTCTGTTTTTTTTTGTTAAATTGGTACATCTGTTGTTGATATTCCCTTTAAATCTTAGTGTCATAACTTGAAATTTGCAAAAGTTACGTAGCCAAGAGTACATCTATCTCTGTGTGTGTTGGCGATTTTTTACAATTTCAGAAATGGATTTAAATTTGCAACAACGAACTTGTATTAAATTTTGCGTAAAAAACGGATTTAGTGGCGCACGGACGTTGGAAATGTTGGAAAAGTGTTTCGGCAACGATTCTCTAAAAAAAACGGTCGTTTACCAGTGGCACGAGCGGTTCAGAAGTGGTCGTGAGTCAATCGAAGATGATGAACGCAGTGGCAGACCATCGACATCGAAAGTCGGTGAAAAAATTGATAAAGTAAAAGAAATGTTGGTCAATAACCGCAAATTAACCATCAGAGAAATAGCGGAGGACTTGAACATTGCCTATGGATCCGCCCAAGACATTGTGGTTAATGATTTGGGTTTCCGTCGTGTAGCAGCAAAGTTGGTGCCAAAAGACCTCAATTTCATGCAAAAAAGAGACCGTGTTGACGTCGCAAAAGACATGATTTGCGAGGCTGAATCCGATCCCTCATTCATCAAAAGGATCATTACTGGAGACGAGACGTGGGTTTATGAGTACGACACGCAATCCAGACATCAGGCAAGTGAATGGCGTTCACCAAATGAGCCGAGACCAAAAAAACCACGTCGTTTTCAGTCAAAAAAGAAGGCAATGCTGACGGTTTTCATGGATTACAACGGTGTAGTGCATCATGAATTTTTGCCAGAAGGCCAGACAGTAAACAAAGAGTATTATTTGGGCGTTATGAGACGTTTGCGTGAAGCAATTCGCCGAAAGAGACCAGAAATGTGGGCAGAAAAATCGTGGATTTTGCACCATGATAACGCACCGTCGCACAGTGCTATCATTATTCGTAATTTTTTGACGAAAAATGCAACAAATACCATCCAACAGCCACCGAATTCACCTGATTTGGCTCCCTGTGACTTCTTTCTGTTCAATCGAGTTAAAAAACCATTACGGGGAACGCGTTTTAGCAGCCGAGAGGAAGTAATGGAAAAATCGCAGGAAGCACTGATGGACATACCGAAAACCGAATATAAAAAATGTTTCGAGGATTGGATCAAGCGCTGGCATAAGTGTGTTGCAGTCGATGGGGATTACTTTGAAGGGGACAATATAGATTTAGATGAATAAACTTGTATTTTTAATTTTCTGAATAAATTCCGGGAAATTTTTGATCAAGGTAGTATGCTGCTCGTACGTATATGGGATCCTCACGAATTTGGTTTGATTGCCGAATTGGATCGCGTGCATCGTAGACGAACTAGGTTTGTAAAACGTTTTAATGATGAACTTAGCAGTGTGTCCCAAACATTAGAGGAGCTAGGCTGGGAATCACTCATAGAGCGAAGGTTAAATTACAGATTGAAGCTCTTGCATAAATTGGTAGGAGGTCTCTGTAGCAGTGATGTTGAAAATGCATTAGTACCCCCAGCGCACTACAATTAGAGAGATCACGTCAATGATATCAGATAGATTAAGTGTAGAAAAGATGTAGTTAAGATTTATTTTTTCCACTAACGATAAATGATCAGATAGCATTGTTCGACCGCGTTAGGGTTCATATTAGGGTCAAAATGGTGTGTATTCACCCCCTGCCCCACACCCTAGCGACGGCTTGCAGGGTACGAAAATGTCTTAAAAAAATAGGCGGAGAATTCTACGATAGTCCTCGTCCATAGCTATCTGCTCGTCGTCCATAGCTATATTCACCTTAAGTCGCCACCTTCCCGCACGGACTGTGAGAGAGGGGTTGAACTCGGGAGAAACTCCTTGGTGCTAAGGAGATAACATCTTTTGAGCGCTGATTAATTTTTCTTTAGCTTCGCATACCAAAAAGGCATAAAAGATTTTATTTCCACCTTTGCTGAAAGTGCCTCTCTTCCCGAATACTGCTCATAAGAAATTCACATCGGGACGTAATGGAAACACCGTATTTACCGCCCTTTTTGCCGCTAGTGAACGCTAAATGGTGCAGCGGTCGCCGACATGCATTAACCAATTCCTTGGTCGCGTGAGAAGAAAAAAAATTTCCTTAACCCCAAGGAGTTTGACTTTGCCAGTACGCCTCGAATGATTAAGTTCTTCGGGGAACACTATTTTTTACAGAGAAAGTTCACGTTTCCTTCCTAACCAAGGTTCTTCACAATTTCATTTAATCTCTTAAAGCCACTCGTCCACATTCGTTGCCCACTTTTTTGAGGGGGTCTTCGATTGAAGTTGGGGCTTTTCCTCCAAACGAGACTACTTCCAAGTCCCGTACACTAGAGATCTGCCATTCGGAAAACGGGATTATAGTTTCGACGTTCAACAGTTGCCTTTTTGCCACACGGCTCAAATGCTGTTACAGTTGCAAACTCAAAAAAAAAACGTTTCACTGATCAATTCTAGACACTTCGGGACGCATACGTCTTACTTCTTTCCAGCGTGAATCTCTCATTAGGCGTCTTATGCTACAACATGTAAGCGGAATATAAGAAAAACAATCTGAAAGAAAACTGTGGGCACGGCACCAGAGACAGAAAAGCGACCACGAAAACAAAATTAACTGAAAGCTCATGCAATTCTCTGTTAATCATTAGAGCGCAATGAAAAGCCACTGAACAACTGAAATAATATTGGTTTTCGTCACCGAATGCCGAATTACGACTGATAAGATATAATACAGTGAACTGGCACGGGCTTATTTTTTCCCAAATGTGAAAAGCTTTCCATATAAAAAAAACGTGAAAATACGAGAATAACAATGCATTTACATAAACGAATTCAGAAATTGAATACAAGATACTTGAATAAGCCCGAAAAAACAATTCAAGGAAATTAAGGTGACGAATTAAGCATACTTTTAAGTTTAAGTAAACAGAATTTTTTTCCTCCAGAAAATGACACAGTTCAGAACGAAAACAAAGAGATACGGCAGAATGATACGAGGTTTCCTATAAATACACTAAAATAATACCCTGTGCGAATTGCCGTTACGATTAAATGCGTACCTACAGGTAGATACTGACGACCATAGGAATTGAAGTAGCTTTGGCTATCGCGGGTCTCGACAATCACGCAAGATAAGAGAGGTGTGTTACAAAGGCCCTTAAATTAATTTACAATCCATAAAAAATGTCGGAAACTAGGATCTTACAGATTCTATAAAGAGACCTTAGACGACAGTAAGATATTCAATAATGAATCCCTCGCAATTAGTCTAGGAAGGAATAAAACTCCGCACCGCAATCCAATTAAGCAATTTAAAAAAAAGCGGGAAGGAGATATGTACATCTCCTCATAGTAAGGCTGTGAGAGAGGGAGAGGAGGGGATGGAGGGAAGAGTTTTTTCCTATTCGCGGAGCATTGCCATTCACGTCCACGCCGTAGTCGTTGCCTGCCGCGGAAGAGAGAATTGGCAACGCTTTCTGCAAATGGCCCCCACCGCCTCCTCTCACTCAATCCCCCCTCCCTTTCCTCCACCCCTTCCTTCCTGCACCTCGCACAGTACAACACACTCCAGTTACGCAAGGGCAGCCCTGCAAAGCCACTACTTCCAACTACACACACACACACACATCCATGCTCTCAAACGCACTCCACCAACCCCTCCTCCTTTCTCTACGCCTCGTCTATTAGGTGTTGCCCCCTCCTCTAGTCCCCCGCTCCCCTCACGTCCCTCGCCGACCGACTCCCCGACTAACAGTCTCGCCTACGTCACCGACCTCTCTCTCTCTCCCCTCGAACAGACTGCCCACCTCAAATCGACGTCACACACAAGTTTCCATCGACTCGACTCAACATTCCTATTCGTATTTACATCCCCCACACGCCGTCGAGCCCATCACCATCCCAATACAATTTCATGCCGCATGACGATCATGGGTTTATCATAGGGAGTCCACCGATTGAAGAGATAGGACTACCGACGTCCACAGAAAACTTAAATATCGTCGGTGACATCCAAAAGCGCTTCCACGAAACGATTCCTTCATCCGACGGCATTTCCTTATCCATCCTTTCCTTCCTTCCTTCTGTAATGTATCTCCGCTTTCCCTATTATCCTTCATAGCCAGCATGACTTCCTCTCTCTCCCTCTCAACCTTTATTAACCTATTCTTCGTTTCTTCATCTCCATCCAGGTTATTTTCTCCATCCTTAGCCATCTCAAAAGACACCAACAAACTTCCTTTCCCCTCAAGCAACAACTTTGAGAACCACACATGACTACGGTCAATATTGAAGTCCTCATTGATCTTTTCTTCCCCACTCCACTTTTAAAAGACGTAAACTGCGACGCAGTTTCGATCTAAATTAAAATTATTCCTCAAAATTACCTCTATTTCTACGAATTTCTGCGTCTATTTCCTTTGCATATGATTTAATGCCTTCGATTTCCTTGAGGAACTCAAAAGGGAATACAATGCACTCAATGCATTTAAATAAAGAAATGTTCTCCGCCAGAATGAATATGTTACCGCTTGATATAGATGAAAAAATGTAAAATAATTTTTGCCTCCTTGTAAAGGTGAACATTCATCTTCCATGGATGGCCCTACACCCCATGCCAATAATGGTAAGACTGTGGTTTGACGCGGGTACGCGAGGTCGTGAGAGTAGTCACAGCCGACGAAGTTGCTTCTTAAGTTAATTGTGCCATTAGGGTTAGTTGGGTAATCGGAGCTACAAAGGTAAGAATCCAAGTCGGCAACATAGTCATCCTTAGCTCAAGTGAAGTGAATGAGTCGGCTCCGCTTTAACGCCGCTAATCCCATATAAGGCAGATCTAATGGAAATGCTAACTGTGCATTCAGAGCGAAGAGAGAAATCCTTTGACATAAATAATGCTTTCGTGGAAGCCGCAAAACGATTGTAAGACCGAAATGAATCTCTTCTGACACAAGGGTATGTAGGAAAACACTTGTGAATATCACAACCAGAAAGAATAAACATCGTCAATCCATGTCAAATACCATCCATACAAAGAGATTTATCGGGCCCTTCGAAGACTTTGCGAATAAAATATTAAACTTGCAATATAGAAAGAAAATTTGTTGAAACTTTCTTCTTTTAAATGACACCATCGAATGTTACACAATTGATGTACGTCTCGTGTCATAAAAATAGGCCTAGTTGGAAGAGCTATTTCACTCCGGGTGATGCCTTTGGGCACTCCAAAATTAACGCAAACGTCGTGACTTCCCAAAAATTTCTGGAAAACCGAAGTGACCCAGGAAAAGGAGACCGAGAGAGAGAGGAAAAGAAGAAACTTAATTCGAATGTGCGAATTTCAAAGGCCGTAGGGCCTATCCATTAACGTTTGGGTTGCAGACAGCGATTTATTTATTCTAAACCCCCTTCCTACATTCCCGCGCGGCGTAGCAAGCTATGATGTTGATTCCGGATGACGTTGATTTCAACTTACGCACGCGATTCCGGGTGCAAACGAGGCAATTTTCCGAGAAGAGCACCGGGAATGGGGGGAGGGAAAGGAAGAAAAATGGAACAAAGCGACATTTTTCCCGTGATTCACTCCCGCGCGACAGGGCTGTGACTCAGCGATGTCCTCTCTCCTTTTCGACCACAATCCTAAAAGGCCGGCGGGGCGCCGCCCAGCGATTCGGGGATGAAAAGGCGTCTCGATGCGGAAGCAGCGACGGCCGCGGGACGGAGCCGCTGGGGGATGGGGAGACCTTCGCGGAGTAGGGAGGAGGGATCAAGGAGAGAGGCCAATGCGGATCCGAAAAGGGTGTGGAGTGGGATTGAGAAGGGAACAGCAGGGGGTGGGGGGATAGAGAATCGCACCGCTGCGCCTTACCGAGAGGGTGCGAGAGTGAACACTTCCGGCAGGAAGAAGACGGATCGGGAGAGAACCTCTCGCCGCCGTTGGGACTGGTGCCACCGAATGCTCCAGGCGCGCCGGACGGTGGTGGGGTTTGTTTCCCCGGAAGGAACGGTGGGGGTCGGGCGGGGAGGGAAGAGGGGAGGCACGGGCAAGGCCATCCGAAAACTGGGGGAGGGGGAGATGAGGAACCGGAACACCGAGGGACCTCGTGAAAAAAATGGACATGACTATTAAAGAGTTTTGGACCGCTTCGACACGCCGCCGACGGCGATTTCCTTTCAAGGAGGATAAAAATGGCAAGCCGGAAGGATGCTGGCAAACAGTCCAGCACAGCCAGGAATAAAGTTAAATGCAGCCAACTACAAGCATTATACTGGCCTGGGTAGCAGGAATTGAACGAGTGTCAGAATGTTCAATGAAATTCTTTATAGTCATTTCTTCGCGATCATAAAAGATTTAAAAAGAGACCTCTACAGTTTTAACGAGTTCTGCAGAAAGTCGATAGGCTCTGCATCACTGTCATTCTTTATTTCAGGAACTATAAAATATTTTGCGTGACAGCTACATTGGTACAAAATAATAATCAGGATGGTGACAACCAAGCTCCCGGGACACCCAATTAAATGACAGATGAGTTACAAAAATTAAAAAATAACTGGGCGGGAATATGGAATTTATTTGGGTGATCTGTGTGACTGATCTGGGACAGGAACACCCCAGTTAAATTTTCGAAGAGCTTAATTCTGCTGGATCAACGCATTTGGAGGTGGGGAAATATCGGTCCAAAACTAAGGCGGGGCTTTTAAACACGAATCTCGAGCCCGACGTAAGAATTCCCTGTCACCCGGGATTTCCATCACTCGAAGTCGTGGTGGCGCGTTGCGAGAGGGCACCCAGCATCATCACTCCCTGCCGCACGGACGCGACACCCGTCAGCAGAGAGCGGCGCCGACCCGTCCGAGGACACAGCCGGGCGCACCCGCGAGACGCGGGAATGGGATGGCGGCGAGGTGCATCGAGGAGCATAAGACGACGAAACATGCAACCTCCCGAGCCAAACCGGAAACCATGAACGTCACTTCCGGCTTGAGACGACGCTCCCGCGCTCCACTCACGGTGCATTCGAAAATAAACAAAACAATAAAAGCACGAGGGAGATGTTCCGATAGGCCACCACCCCCGCATCGCCTAGAGGAGATTCCGATCGGGGACGTAAGGACGTGCGTCTTCGGAGATCCTAGGCGGCGGGAGGGGGTGATAATCGAGGGTCCGCGCCGTGGAGTAAGTCGGGGTATGGAGTCACGAGGAGGGGAGTCGGACGGGAGATGGGGAAGAGAGGCCCCTTACGAGTCGGTCTGGCAACCCGGATAGCGGGTATACCCACCTCGAACTTGGATGCTGTGTTTATGGTTACTAAATGTTAATTTCCGAGGTACAGTATAACCTCAACGATTTATTTTTCATGTCGTCAATTTTCTAAACCTCCGCCTTCCGTTTTCGCTCACACATCAAGGGCATTAAACATCCTAAGAAAGATCTCTCTCTGAATGGAGAAAATTAATGTCATGACGATCGTCGATATCAACTGAAGGGAAACAAAAGTGTACGTTTCTAACGAGGGAGACACTGTCGGGAATGGAGGAAGAATGGGGTGCCAAACGGCTAATTTGATCAGAAATTGAATTTAATGAAAAA
Organism: Hetaerina americana; assembly: GCF_022747635.1. NCBI lineage: Eukaryota > Metazoa > Arthropoda > Insecta > Odonata > Calopterygidae > Hetaerina > Hetaerina americana. The sequence goes on along the minus strand of NW_027286985.1, from coordinate 18,124,691 downwards.
CATTTCCAACGATTGTGACGATGCAATATAATCATATAATTTTGGCCGTAATAATTCAATATAATCATAACTAGACGGCCATTGGAGGCGTTTCTATTTAATCTGGGACGCCCTGAAAGGTCCTATTTTATAGTCGTTAGACAATTGAAATATAAATGTTAGTGTCTGTCACCTAATCTAAGTTTCTACCATCCATTTCTGAAGTCAATTCACAATAATAAATTAACAGAAATGTTAGGTGAGGGTGAAGCAAAACTCATAATTTGTCAACTGCCGCGATTCACACCCAATTTATACAAGAGACGCATATTTTGTTATGCCAGTCATTGCATTCTACTTGCTTGACCACAGATACACTTCCAAAGCAAATAATTCGTCCATTAAAGGTACTTCATTAACTCCCCCCCCTCTAACGGATCCAAAATACCACGGCCAGTACAAATTTCCGATTCAGACCTGAACACAAATAAATTGCTGAAACGTTTTGACGAGCGATTCGCTAAGGAAAAATTACTAAAATAAAACACCTCCCGGAAATGATTTATAATTAGCTGGACTGTAGGTGGAAGGTCGTCGCCACGATATAACAACCGACTCAATCACTAATGATTCGAGGCCCTTAAACAATCAAAAATAGCCCCGAGTTTCCAATCAACTGATGTTCAGCAACTCGATCAACAGGAAAATGATTAATTGAAAGGTCTTCCGTATCTATTCGTGATTTTAAGTCAACTTCACTTATCACACGCACTCCAATAGAGGACGCACTTCAAGGGTTGACTTGATGGATTGCTAGATGCTTCGACCGAACAAGATTTTTCAAATTGCCCCGAGAATACATCTACACCAAGAGATATAACACCACGACTGGCACTCGATAAAGATATCTAATGAGGGGGAATTCAAGCACCAGTGGTAAATGGTCAAGACGACCCTTAAACAAGGTTGGAACTTCACTGCCACTATGTTCCCCGCGAACGATGGGAATGAGCCATCTCGTCACGAGACACCTCCATCATGAGGCACGCTCGTTTTACCCCCCCGTAATAATCCCTGGCGTTTGTTACTTCAACCCCACGCCATGAGCGCGTGAAATGTTCCCAAGAACGGAGTGAAAACTGGGGAGGGATGCTGATGGAACAAGAAGTGGGAGGTCCAGAAGTTATCCGGATAACGTCGGGCATGGTTGGGTGCTTAAATGGAACCTCCTTCGCCCAGCGGTAAACTGGAGTATGCGGGTACATATTATCTAGCAGGAGCAGGATTTTTTAAAGTCAATGAGCTTACACAAATTAACTATCATCATAAATAATAATTTGAAAATCCACCAGTGCCACGATTATACAGTACCACTAAACACTACGAAATTACATACACAGCCATATGATCTTCAGAAAATTGAACTTGTGGCCTCAATACTTTGCCTGAGATTCAATTTTAACGCTTAATCAATCGACGATGAAAAATGAGACACATAGCCACATCCTCTACGACATAAGCGAACCTCAAAAATAGTTGTAGGCATTATAATTGATTTTGTCTCAGCGCAGTGTTTGAAGTCTTTCAGTAGAAAAGAGTGCCTATATATGTTTGCGTCATTGACTAAAAAAAAGACCAAGTTTTAGCGAGCGAATAAATACTACTAAGTAGGCACTAATGCTTACATATGTGACGTTTAGATAAGCCTCGGAATTTAATTCACGAAATACGGTAACAATGTCCATCAAGTGAAGATTGCAACGGCTAGGTTTTTCATGACCAATTAAATAATAAACTAATAGCATACACCAGCGCACTGAGATGTATATGTGATAAAAGGAACATTGCTAAAATTATCATAAATGCTTCTTTTATGAACACTGACCGAACGAATGGGATGCAAAATAGATGTGAGCGAGCCATCCTACTTAAGTCATAATTCTGAGCTAAGATGACGAATTATCATTGGCCAAACACGGCTGGGAGGGAGGAAAATGAAATCACTGCGCAAAGATCTTTACCTTGAGGTCCTTGAAAAAGACGGAGTTTCTGGCCCAGTCCACTTGGGAGAAAAGGTTCTGGTCAAGCACTTTGCACATTAGTTCGAAGAGGTCCACTTCGCACTGGTTGTATGTCTGATTCTGAAGCAGACCGAAAAGAGAGTTCTGCCATTCCCTGTCGTCCACACCCGCCACAAAGTCTCGGATCAAAGGGGACACCTTCACCACACTCGAGGACGGCGTGCCAGGCGCACCGGAGTTCGACGCTCCCGCCGCCGCCGGCGCGCCTCCGCCACCCTCCCCGCCGTTGGACAACACACCCTCGTAGTGGAACGCCTTGGGGGACAGCGAGTGCGGGGACGGCGTGGTTGAGTTGGGGCTGGACCAGAGCTTGTGATCCGCTCCGGAGGCGAGGACCAGGGGACCGGTGTTGGCACTGCCACCGCCGCCGCCCAGCTGGGCTGCCGCAGCGGCAGCAGCAGCCGCCGCCGCTGCTGCTGCGGAGGCCGCCGCCGAGGCAGAGGCTCCCTGGACACCCTGACCCCCTTGTCCGCCGCCACCATTGCCACCGCCGGCCGATCCTGCGCCGCTCTGCGTCGCCCCACCCATCGGCGACGGCGACGAGTCCGGCGAGGAGGTGAGCGAAGAAACTTGTGGTATCTGGATCTCCTGCTTGATGTGAAGGCTGGAGCCACCGCCAGCCGAGCCGACGAAGCCCTGCGGACCGTAGCCGAGGTTGAGGGCTTCGCTTCCCACGACTCCAGAGGCACCGGAGGCCCCGGAGGCGCCAGAAACCGAACCCGAACCCATAGGGTGCGACCGGTTGACGATTTGTATGGCAAGCTGCCTTTGCCTGAGCATCTGAAGCTTCCTTGCTCGGTCTCTCTTGTACATGGGGCCGAATTTGTTCCTCCCGCCGCGCATTCTGTCGGCTCTCACCGCTGTGGAAAAAAAACGGAAAAAATCATTAGCATTTTCTTACGACGATATATAAACAGCATTGTTCAGGGCGAAAACCACCACTAGCAGTGACATACATGAGACCAGCTGGATTTACAGCCGAGTTGACAATTACTTTGGTAAATAATACATTTTTGTTCAGTGATTATTCACAGATAATTAATTAATTGGGAAAGATAAACAGAAACTGCGTTTACGGTATTCTCACCACACCGTGTAAGCACCTTGTAGAAACGTTCACTATATGAGTAACAATGCTAGTAAATCCTGAGGCTCCTGAGCCTTCTATAATCCACACATTTGACGCAGCGTGATTTTTTTCACAACAAACCCAAATATCCAAGTGAAACAGCCAGCCTGTCGTAATGAAGGTCGAATGACGACAATCCAATTGTCTGGTACCAGTAACAGCATTTTGAAACGAGCGCACAAGGATGACAATGACGTCCCAAACGTTAGACGTCGAAAACTTTCTAATCCGTGAATCATGTGCAACGTTTATTAATTTTCTCTCTCGTCATCCACAGCGCTTTTTACTTTACATGCAATCTGAACGGTGCGTTTCTCCACCGCCGCCGTTGCGAAACCAACCCCTACTTCCTCCGGCGAGTGAAAATTATGGCAAAAAGAGGAGGAGGGAGACCAAGCCATGCCGAGACAACGATGGTCGCAATCACACGCTATCATCCCGCATCACGGGCGTTTTTCACTCCCACGTCGACACCTCATCATCTGGCCACTCGAGCAGTGGACGAGGGTAGTAGGAGGAGGATGGGTGGCGGGGACGACTTCAGGGGCGGCGCAAATGGGGGAACACGACATTATGATAAGAGGGAAAGAGACCCTGACCCACTTGGCCGATGGATACAAGGAGATCGTAAATTTAAACACTCGACACCCACATAAGCGTTCTCTTCGAAGAGAGAGACAGAAATAAGATCCCTTCCTCCACTCTTATTCATATCATTACGAACAGGGAATCGCACGCCGACGCCGACGATTTGCCCTATCAGAATGTTCAGTGGTTAATCCCGGTTTAAACAATTAAAAAAAATGAATGTATGATCGCCGATCTATATCTGGAACCATAACAACAGGTTGCGTATCACCGGCGACGAACAAGAGTGATCCATAATCATTGAGTCAATATTTAAATAATAAAATAGACAGAAAACGAAACAAAAATATACAAGTATGAATGCCATGACTAAATATTAATAACCATTATGAAATCAAGAGGAATATTTGCCTATGGAGTACCTGGGGATCAATCTTCAAGGCAACTAGAACTGGTCCTTTGGTCATTTATATGAAAAAGTATCTGAGCTGAGATTTCCCTTACGTCTCTTGATAGAAATGGGCAATCTGGAATTCAAATCCGACATTTTTTTATTGGTTGGGTGCTATCAGATGCTGAAATTTGCGAATTGAAACAAACGAAATATTCAAAACCTATTTGTGTAAGTTTTGTTTGATCCTACCATACAGTCAAGTGGTAAATTAATAATGTGAACTACATGGTCTAAAAAAAATAATGATAATTCCGCTATTTTCTCAAGTTCATAACTTCCACATTTTTACAATTCTGCATGATATGTTAGGCTACGTCATAGAATATACGTTTAAAGTTGAATATTTCAGTATTATTATCATTATTACCACTATGATTTACAAAAGATACATCAGACTACAATAATGGAAGCCGAAATAGAGGGTTAATCACATAGGGGGAAATGAACCGGGGACATCTTAACTTTCTCATTCCCAATAGTCCAGGGGTAGAGCACTGGACTACTGACCGGAGGGCTCGGGTTCGATTCCAAGACAAAGCCTCTCTGGGTACCCTCAGCTCAACCAAAGCTGTGTGATTTTCTTCCTGGATAACCATAATCGGCATAGGGAAAGAAACTGCCCCCCTACCCTGATATGTGAATTTCACACGCCGTCCGTCTTAGTATTCGGTGAACTATACCAAACCGATCTTCGGGTTGATAATTGTGTTCATGGTTAATTCCCAAAATATTTTAACTCTATATCTAACTTCTACAAGTGACTACTGGCCGTAGTCAAGAAGTGGAAGGGTTGCTTAGCTAGCTCTAAAGCAATTTTCAAAATTTTATGCACGACGACGCTTTAGAATACAGGGTTTTAATAAATACATTACAAGTTCCATTCTTCACGAGAGGGGTCATCCGTGTAATGCCATGCGGCCAGATTTCCATAAGAAGTCTAATCACGTGACGAGCAACGACATCATGGCCGAGGTCTTTATTGAATGGTGAGCATTAAGTGATGATGGTTTGCGTCCATCCTTTCAGGAGTTAACGGCGAGTGAATTAGCCATGGAAATACTGATTTCTAAAAGCGGACATTTATCAAGAGGCCTGCGAATCGAAGGAGTACCACTCGCGGATTTCGGTGGCGGAGTGGGTGGGATACAACAGGTATGAGAGAGGCACGGCTTAGGATCGACAATCGACTTGCTCCCGCAACCCGCCCAATCGCAAATACGCACTGACGCACGCACACACACGCTGGTCACGTGACCGGAAGAAGTCGAAAAAATCCAGAATTCGGCACGAGGACGCGTCCTTGGGATCACGGAATGGGAAGTGAGAAAGAAGCATACAGGAAAGGTTTTGCAGGGAGTAGTGGGGGTGGGTGGGAGGAGGTGAGGAGGGGAAAGGCTGGGAGAGAGGGGGGGACGAATAAAAATAGATCTTCGGATTGGTTGTTGGGAGGGAGATCGAGAGGGAATGAGGAAAATGGTAAGAGGCTTACCAACAATTTTGCTACCACTCGAATTAAAACCAAGGCCACAACTCCAGGACGGCAGGGTGATTTTTTCAACATTTCCTTCAAGAACGTTGAACTCACAATGGGCAAATATTTGACTGGGAAATATTTTACAACGCCTTAAGAAAACGACCAAGCTTTATGCATATTCAATGAAAATGCGAGACTGCTAACATGCCGACTTGCAGAGACATCGACGCACAAGAATGAAGATGGGAAAAAGAAAAATGCATTCTCGTATAAATGCACGGTTAGAGTTAACACATGCGTATACCTGGAGAGAATAATTGCTACAATACCAGATAAGTGGATAAAATCACTGGTAAATGAAGTCCCCGATTTTTAAGGGCACTGCAATGATGCTTGGAGAATTTGATTGTACTCTGCAAGCTTGCGAGTTTGGAGCATAGAATTAGGCCACGGTTTGTGATTTTACATCCCACGAGTGATACATTAACTTCCTGGTAAAACTATTTAAACTACAAGTGTTTATTTACTGCACAACACCTCTCTCTCAGAATGATCAAATTAGAGCCAATACAACTTTATTTAGAATCCTTTACTTCTACACTTCAAATGTAATTTGGAAATGCAATATCTTAGAGGAGTCTTTCATTAGTCACTGAGCTCGTGTATCATAGTTTATGGTCATTGGCAAGGAACTCCAAAATTCTCGGCCTACATGAACCTTTAAAATTGTAAAATACGAAAAACATAACTAAGCCCCTAAAGGGTAAAATTTACTTATAAGGCGTGTAATAGATTAAAAACCCAGCAGCAAACGTTTGATCGAATGAACAAAAATGAAACCACCACCTACATATTTTAAAATCGTTTCTTATTTTACATGAAACGAATTTCGAAGAAGCCGTTACGAAGGCTAAACAAACATTTTTTTCCGGAACACGCCCACAATTTCCCTCGAGGAAAATAGCTCGAATCCTTAAGAGAGAAACATTTGAAACGCCTCATTGATAAATTTCTGAAAGGGGGAAAAGATAAGGGAAATCGCACGGCAGTATAATAAAACCGACCCAAGTGATGCATTGCAGTTGTACCCGTTCGATGATCACACGTAAGTTATGAATTGCAAGCACTTGACCCGCGAAGTAAACCAGACGTTCATTGGTTGAGTGGACGCGGAAACTCCCGATTGACTGAAGACTGAATCGGCATCACTTCCTCAAACAAACTCACGCTATCGATCAATGCTTAATTTTGCAATACACTGAGCGAGGAGTACACCAAATAAAAAGTTTTATGCCAATTATCGTCACCGATTACGATCAAGAGTACTATATGCCTTCTTCTCTGCTTTAGCTCCTTGGATCATCGATTTTCGGACCTCGAAGATGTGTGTTATAATGTATACGCGAAATTATCGTTTGAACATTTTCGCACACTTCCACAGCGAACGCGTTGAGGAGACGAAAATAAAGAAAGAATCGACTGTCGATGGCTTCGAGCATCGCGTGGTGATGATTCCCAGGCTAAAAGTGGCCTCCAAATCGGATAGGTAATTTGCCTACCCGTCGGAACGAAGCATTCGGCAGTCAGATATATTAGAGGCCCCGAAGCAATGCGCCGCTGACGGGAAAGGAGGACCGAGGGTCGACGTCGATCACGATCCGGAAAGAAAATAAATATCAGCGCAAAAAAAAAGATGGAAACGAAGCGAATTTCTTCAAAATTATATCGCCTAGGCGACCACGAGGGCGCTCGAATCCTAAGGGGATGACGACTGTTGCGGGATGTTCGGGGGGATGAGGGGCACGGGTGGGGGTAGGGAGGAGGTGGGGAAGTAGATAGGGAGGGTGGGGAATAGGTGGGAGTGCAAGCCACCCTCCCCTCTTAACAATCACCCCTCTCCCCAACCCTCCCTCACCCACCATCCCACTTTTTCACGCTTGGGGAGATCACTCTCCGGCGGCGGCCGAGTGAAAATCCTCCTTATACTTTCCCTCGTCCTTGAAATGCTTGCGTAATAATCGCCGTGTTTACAAGCGACGAGCCGAGAGTAACTCTCTTGTCGGCGGGACTTGGGATGAGCGGCGTTGCCTAGGAGACGGGAGGAAGGAAACGAGCTGCCGCCGCCTTAGGAATGGAAGCACTGCTATTATGCGCGACGGGGAGATAGGTGGTGGCGGGGGGAGGGGAACGGGCCGGGGGTGGAGGAAGGGGTGGGAACAGTGTGGCGGCATCGAGGTATTTCGGGCAGTGTCACGGGGAAACACGAGAAACTGGGTACAATGCAAAGCGTCGAAATTTCGGGACGGATTCTTGTCCACAATATCTTAATCATCGAATTAAAATCAGAATTCCACCAAATCGTCCCTTTTTTGCGAAAGTCCACAGGTGAGGAATAAGTTGCCGAGTGGGTCAGATCGATAATTTTCAAGCTGTTTCGTACACCTAATTCCGGCCACACATTATTGATAGAGGCTTAGAAGAAAATGACTACTGAAAACCAATGATCACATTCCGTGAAGGCACCCTTCTCTTTTCCCGCTGAAGAAGTACAGAGATGGGTATCTGACCTGTGAGCCGACGGGTTGCTTCAGAATCAGCGGGTATGATGCGAAATAATGTATCCTAAAATACGTACGTCAATGTGACTGAGAAACATCGCCATCATATGAGCCTTAAAGAACGATATCCCCAAAATCGGTGGGAGCAAAAAAAAATAAGGATTGCAGAAATATTCATATCAAAATATGTTCCTCTCCTCCGGATCTATTTAGCGAGATCGGTCAGTTTTTCTTCGAAAGGGTTCGACCATCTGCATTTGAGAACTAAATCCGATATGAATTCATAATTCCGCCCCTCGGTTGATCAAATAATCTCATCACACGGCCGATAGCTTCACCGAGTGACAAGCTTTTTCTCCCAGTATTGATTATACTGTTTATGATTTAAAAAACCCAGAAATAACACACCTTTTATTACCACTGATACTGATTTACTAAAACGGCGTAAATCTTTTTCTCGTCGGAAATTTCTCTTGAAACCGCTTGTCGCTGACGATTAACAATAAAATAATACGACAGAACTGCGATCAAATTATCATTAAAATGCAGAAATTTCAGAGTGTAAAAATTACTGGGATCCCAGTCAAGGCGAATGATTTTTGCACTTTGAAATGTCTGCCTTTTAATGAAAATTAACGGACGACTCCGTTAAAAGTTACTGTAGCGCCATCACCCGCAGTTCTTCAAATTATATTTCACATTGCCCATTTTCCATTAATACACTATCAATGCACAAGCAATGCCCGAATTTTTTCGGAACTAAAAAGTATCTCTCTCTCTCTCTTAACGTTGATGGACAGGACATGGTTACGGCGTCACGAGGCAAGCTACGCTACTGCGTCGCATTCAAAGGGCTCCTTTCCCTGCTCCTCTCCAACCGCGCATTAAAATAGGTGGGAGGCGATAGACGCCTTTAGGGGGAGGAGGAGGAAGGCGGAGGGGAGTTGGGGGGTAGGAGCATTAAAAAGAATGCAAAACGAATCGAGTGGAAGGGGGAGAATGAAGCAGGTGGAAGCAAAATGCTTTGGGGGACACCCATCACTCTGTCGTTCGCGAAGAAATAAGATTCGACGCGGCTGCTTCAGAAACCTGCGGAGGAGGAGACGTTGAAAATCCTAATCCAATGGGTCTCGCACACAAGGACGAACGAAAATATCCCACCGCGTCGAAAGCATTACGTGATACCGACTTTGAGGCCGACCGTGGCATCCAGCTCTTATCAGGAGACACTCATTGCGCGAGGCGTAAGATCCAAACAAAACAATCCATTCTCGTGGAACGCTGTCGATGGGAGTTTCGAAATGAATTGACGCGGATAGAGAGAAAAACGGCACACGCAGATCTCGGCGAACCAATTAGAAAAAAAAGATACTTGGCCAACGAAGACGCGTTGTCCCGGCGCTTAAAACCGGACCAATAACACGTCATGCTGCGGGATATTTCACTGATACATTAGGGCTTAACCTGGCATCAGACCCTTGAAAGTAAGTATTCACAGTGGAAATGCACGACGCCTACCACTGGATGTAAAAAATTCAAAGCATTTTTATTTTTCCTTTTATCACTGAAAAAACTGGTTCAATGACACTGTGTAACATTCACCAGATTCCAGAAATCGCATCAACTTTTGACGTTCGCAGTGCATTCCGCTTGTACCTGAATCTTTCTCGCGAATAATGGCGAGAGCAACAACCTATGAGTGAAATAATCACAATGAAAGCAACATGTAGTAAATTATTAAAAATACAACTGGAATTCGCGCCTATACTGCGTATATTTCGCAGAGCATCAGTATAAAATCACCAATTCCATACCAATCAGGTTCCATTCCCTTAGGGGGTGGGGGCATTTATTTGAAAGTATTGTTCCAATTAATAGAAAAACACTGAGCCAAATTGTGACGTAGGCGTCACAATTTGTGACGCCAGACGTCACAATTTGACTCTGTTCACACACTGGGTGCAGTAGGGTGCACTGGGTGGAAAATCCTGCAACCTTAACTAAATCCGGTAACCTAAACTTATATTCGGTCCGCCTCTTGAAACTATTAGCCAAATAATGATTCAACACAGCTTTCACACAGACAACGTGATCGATACAATTCTTTGACCCCACACATTCGCGCATATTTTTCACAGCATACGTGATTTAGAATCCTTAAGATTGCGTCCACGGTCGTTTCAAGTGGACTTATAAATTAACATGTGTCTTTGAAAAATGGACCACCAATCAACTCACAAGTCAACTACATTTGTACTCATATCCCGAACGGGCCTGAATGAAAAAACAACCCGGCCTGTCACCCTCCACCCGCCCCTCAAGCAAAATGAAAGACGAACGGGGAACAACAATTTTTAATAATCGAGCGAACCGATCGCACAAAAAACCCGCCGGGATAGAAAACATCGCTCTGACTGGGTGTAAAAAAGGTGGAGAGGGGGCGGGGGAGCGAGGCTGGCGGGGAAGCAAGAGGGCGGAGGAGGGGGGCGGAGAACAACGGACCTCGGTTCCGATTGACGAATTCCTCTCCTGGTCGCCGGTGATGCTGTGCGTGCGTGTCCAGCGGGTGAGAAAGATAGAGAGCCGGCGAGGAGTGGGTGGGAGGGAGGAGAGAGAGCGAGCAGGTGGGCGAAAAAGGGGAGGGGGCGAAGAGAAAGAGAGAGACAGGAGAGTGAAGCGGGCAGGGGCGGCGCGCACACAGTCACTCTCATGCACACACGACCCGGTGCACTCGAAACGAAGCGATTATCGGAATTCAGGAATACGAGCCCGTGAGCCGAAAGGGGTGGAAGAGGTGGAGTGGAGGAAGGAGTGGGTTGGTTTCGGTGGGACGGAGAAAGTGGAGGGAGGGATGGAGGCAAGAAGCTCTTGGGTGACTGCCAGACACGTGCATGGCGTCTCCCCGTGGGATGGGGCCGGGAGGGCGGAAAGGAAGGAGGTAGGAGAGGGGAAAAAGTTCATGTGAGCCCCGAGGGGCACGGATACGCGGGGACGGGGAGAGGAGGGGGGCGGGTGTTGGTGGTGGTGATTAATAAGCACGGCGGTGCATTGTTTTCCCGGGCGGAGGGTGGATTTCGGGAGGGGGGAGGAGTACGCTCCCCTTCCACCTCCCATGGCCGGAAAGGCGCAGGGGAGCGAGGACACATAGTCGACGAGGGAGCGGTCAACAGCAACATGCGGCTCAAAGATTACCAACGCAACGGAAAGAAGTGGCAGACACCAAAACCAACAGGGTAGAAAAAAAATTTTACTGAAGAATTTTTGGAGCATTGAATAGAAATGCAAGACGAAATTGGCATGACTTCGGGATAGTAACAAGGATGTAAGGGTTAGGATCATATTCATCATCAGAATCAAGGATGACATAACTTCATAACCATGCTCGAATCCGGAAAAAGAGAAAATTGTTGGCGGTACCATGATAGTAATAATATGTATGTAAATTATCAGCCTGGATGAAAATGCCATTCATTCTTTAAAAAACAGTTTTATCTGCATTTTAAAGTCGCAATAGAGATTATTTTTCATGACAGGAGGGTATAATAAAAGAATGCCGATTTCCATCTAACATGTGAATAAGGTCGCGGGAAACGTTAACAACACTATAACAGACGACATTTAATTGAGGAGGTAATTAAGCGCCTTTCAATAAAAGTCCCGAGCAATAAAGAAAAGGCATGCATCTTAAGATTGAACTTTAATTTGTGGAAATCGAGTTTTTTGAGTTAAGCTATTCGTCCTTTCCGAATTTCGCTGAAAATACAATATAACTATTTCGTGGAATCTTCAACTGGATTAACTTTCTGATGCCTGGAGAGGATCCCAGGAAAACATCGCGGGTCATATGGAGCATAAAAAAAGATTCCTTTAAAATCTCTCGATCGATGCGCGTCAGTTTTTTCCGGGTTTTAAAAGGAAATGCCCTTAGTAGTTAAGTGGATATTAAGAGCATTGACACGGAGCATAACAATTTGTTTTCCAAAAACTTGACTCGTCATACCACAAATTACGAGGAGAAATCAAATAACCACACATGCAGCGACGTCCAAGGTAAACCTAACCACGCAAGTAAAGAATGATCCAGTTGCTATAAATCCGTTAATTATGGGACGATTATGCCACGTGATCTAGCGAGAAGGAAGTTCGCGTTTCCAAGCGTGGAAACATCTTCCACCTCGTCCGCTAGTTCTTCATGCATGACGGATAAGGTATCACACGAATAGAGTGCAACCAAAGAAGTGACCTACGAGGGATAAGAGAGCCCAACATTTTTTTAGTATAGATCGCTCAAAAAGACCTTTCTTTTTTGACAAAATATTTGAGTGACTGAAACGATTTTAGAAGACTTTAAGCTAAATTCGGTACGAGTACATGACACTAAAAAATTAAAAATATGGAAAATATCCGCGAGACAAAGTAAAGGCCTGGCGTAAATTAAATACACGCAGGAAAACAATGAAATTGAAGGAAACAACAATGGCAAAATAAAAAATAGTATCATTAGGTATAGATTCAACAGATTCAGGCGAGATGTAATGGAAGTTCGTCATTATGAGAAACAAATTTGTACTCTGTAGAAAAGTGCAAATTTGTTTATAATTAGGTAGGCATACGGCGACTTAGCATATAGCCTATCGCCGAATCTTAAAATATATGCTGAATGCATCTTGCCGTTGAGTGCGAGATGTTATCAAATAATTGAATGCGACGGAAATCGAAGATTCCAAGGCGTCGAAATAATCTACACAACAACCACGCCGAGATCGCATTCGACTGACAACCTATAAAAGCCGAAGGCACCAATAACAGCCATCATTACAACAGATAACAACATTGGCCCCAAAAAGTCGCATGCATTTCGGTAGCGCCAGTTGATGAAACTGTCATCTCTCGTAATAACGTTGTGAATCGTTCCCGACGAATTCCTACTGATGACAGCGATATAGCGTCGTCACGAGTCTTGACGAGATGACGACACGACTTCGGGCAGAGTAATTTTTAGTCGCATTTGGATGATGAGTGGGCGAATGGAATCGAAACGGGAGTGAATTGCAAAGTGAATCGTACACCCAATCTTCCGCGAGTCGAATAAAAATGAGAGTTTCGGGGAAGAGATCACCTTCGGGAGTCGGAAAACAAGGAAAATGTGGACAGAATGACGCGACCCCGATTAGAAAAATAAGGACGGGAGGAGGTACATGCGATTCCGCGAACCCGTATAAAATAAAAGAAACAAGGGAGCAACTCCTTCCGCAAGGGCACTACTGCGGAAAGCGATGCAAGGATGCCGATTCTCTTCTCCGAAGCGGAGGAAGAGAATCGGGCGACGGGGAACGAAGACTCAAAAGCTCGAGACACTTCGATTGAGTCTTCCACGCAAGTCGTGTGCTTCCACCGACAGGCATGAGAGAGGTATGGCTTCTAAAACTTCCGGAACAACAGTTCCTCTTGGGAGCCAAAGATATCTATCCGGGCCAGGAATTCATCAAAAAAGGACAAATGTGAACCGAAAGATGCAGATTTCGCGTATTCATTCAAGGAAACGAATTTATTGAATAATATATATATATATATATATATATATATATATATGTATGTATGGGTAATATGCGATATATTCCATGACCGTGAATTCGAAGACAAGCTATTCCCAGGTTCGGAAAATGAAAAACTTCTCATTCATCACCAGAAATCGTTTATCCGTTACAATTGGGAATATTATGAGATAATATTATCACCGCATTCACTCATTATCTTCTAAAGGCGGAGCCATGTTTCTTAGTCTCTCTCCATCATCTACACTGTCCATTCTTTAATGAACCCTTAACATGGTTAAAGGAACAGGGCGGCATCATGGTTATTTGTATACGCGTACGGAACAAGACTTCAAGGCAATTTGAGAAATAATTACATCGACGAACTTCTTACCACATATTTTAAAATTAAAAGATTATTAATAAATCGTAAGTGTGTCCAGTTAGCACTAAGTGTGGGTGAATCGTAAGAAAAAGAGTCTTCACGGAATCATACTAATTCAATATTTGCTCGATGAACCCATTTAATAAGAACGCAACTCATCACATTAGATTATCAATTCGGCACCCTCGGCTCGAAGTATGCAATTCAAAGGGCATTATTTTTATAATTGCACGGAAATGCAAGCGGGATAGAGGGGTCTCATTCCGACACGTCGAATCCTCCCATCCCTGTAAACAAAAATTACTTTTTCGGCCAACGGGGGCCCGCCCAGATTTTTTAAACATCCCAACTCTCTCAAGAGAAGCGAGAAGGGCGGGGGGTATGCGGGAGAGAGAGAGAGGTGAGAGAGAGAAGGCCGAGAGAGCATTTGGGAGGGGGGCGGAGAAGAAAGGGAAAACAGAAAAAAGGAGGCAAAAGTCCCGGACTCGTTCGTCGTCAGTTGGAAAAGGCGAGGACTGGGGAAAGGAGGGTTGACGAAAGGGGATGGGGGATGGAGCGGAGGAACTGGGGACAAGGGTAGGTGGCAAGAGAGAGAGTATGGGAAGGGAGCGGAAATGGATGGGGTGGAAGGCGAATGGGAAATTGTGAGGGCATCAATTTCGTCAAATCCGCCAAGGGAGGATGGGCGGGGAGAGTGGGGAGGCTGGATGGGGGGAGGGGAAACGGGGGGGTGGGGGAAGAGGGGGAAAGAGGAATATGAAAGATTCGTGGAGATTTTTCACAGTCACACACAAGTTCGAGAGACGGAAGAGAGGGAGGGTTGGGGAGAGAGCGGAGAGGAAGCCGAGGGGGTCGCGGAGGGCGAGGTGCACCGAGCGGCACGGGGGGAAAGGAGTGAAGGTGGGGGGGGGCGGTAGAGTGAGGGGGCGGGGCGATGAAAAAAAGCCATGGTCGCGCTCGGTACTTAAAAGAGAGGAGATAACGCGAGTGAATGAATGACTGGAAAGCCGCGTCGTCGGGGCCACTGAAGACATGTGCATCACGCAACGAGCGCGCATTAAAACGCTCATTTTTTCCGTCATTACCCCCATATTTCCCAACCCCCTCTCCTTCTCTCCTCCTTTTAATGTGATCCATTTCCGATCCTTCCATTCCAGATTTAGAAATGAGAACCAAATGGAAAAATAAAATGAAAGTGGCTTCCTTTTCGACCAAACTTTGGGATTCACATCATCGGATGTGAATCCCATAGCACACTGCGAGCTGACGCGTCGGAGGCATGGATGATTTGATAAATGCACGGAGCCCGTCGCAGGACTGCATGCAACCCCTTGGGCACATGGGAAGGTTTTTGGTGACGGCGGGAGGATTTCCTTTAAGGACAAGCAAGTTATATTATGCTTCGAGCCAAATTTTACATCGATCAGTCACCATTGATCTGCGGAAGTGGTCTCGGGATTTGTTTTCGTCGGTTGGTCGAATCGATGACAAATTCGTTGCATTGGAGTAAATAGGAATTAATCCTGGTCTCGACGCAACGTCAACAGTCCAAAACGTCTTTTTTTGACGCCTTCACTCCATGCAACGATTAAGTCTCAAAGAATTTTTAAAATACCATCCACACGTGTGAGGAAGGCACGAAAAAGTGAGATCCCAAACAAAACCCACGGTTGAATTAGAACCGGGAAAAAGTGAAAGCTCTGGGCAATAAATATTCACTGGAGAACGCAGCAAATGAAACGAAGCAAATACAATAGGGACGAAGGATATTTAAAATTTAAAGTGATTACTTCATCATAATAAATCCGAGGCCACGGCGGCAGGGGAATATTAAATCGAGCAGGGAAGGATTAGGAAAGTAAAAATACTAGTTACAACCTGACAATGAAATCAGGAACGTAATTCACGGCGGAGTTTGAGGATACGTACAACTGCCAAATCCATCTAGCAGCACCTAGTGCGGTGTTTAACAGGTGAGCCAAAGCAGATTATTACGCATTATTCACGTAAATAGTTGTTAAACACGCATGCATAAGCATCGTATAACATCAATCTCAGAAGAGTAAAAGTGGCGGGGAAAGCCTAAGCAATGCCAGGCAGTAAACAACACGCGCACAATTTTCATTGCCACAAAAAATGTAACTATATTACGATAATTTAGTTTTCCTTCCACGTGACTTCGATGAGAATTTCCATACAAGAAAACAGCAGGCCTCCTGAGCGATTGATATCCAATAAAATAATTAAAACGTGTTCTAGCTTATCTGAAGTGTTGCTAATGCCGTCACGATCATTCTTTCATTCTCCGAACGCTATACACTGAACTTATGAAATGCTAACAATCCGGAATGCGACGGATCTTGGAAACCTCCCAAATTTCAAGGAGCAGAAAACATTCAATCAATGAAAAATATTACAGGGCTTCACGCTTCCATAAATAATTAGTGTGCGCTCTCTGATGAGAGTGCGTTTGATCCGACTTGATTTTCACAGCAGTGGGGAAGGTACTGCGCCAGGAGATTTCGATTGCTTCCAATGATTCCCCGCGCACATTACCGAAATATAGAATTGGGGATCAAACCCGAATAAGGTAACCAACCTTATCCCGTCACGTGTATCATGTTTCGGGATTATACGGGACGGGAGCATGTCGCTTGCTGGTACGGATGAAAACGGAACGGTTAACTCTAAATAGATGGAGAAGTAGTGAATAAATTAGATACCGCGCACCGAGTTAGATGTAATCAGTTCAGATCGCCTCGGAACGGAACGGTTAAGTCACATATTCCAGGGTGAGAATTTTTCCGATTTCAATCGCAGGCATTTCGAAGGCGGATAACTCGAAATAGACCGAAACTCTCACGTGCTCACACGAACAAAATCCTGTAGTGCAAGACATACTGCCGCCACCACTCCTGGTTTGCTTTCGGGAATAAATGCCATCCAGTTACAAGGGGATTAATCAGGTAAAGGAAAATTTTTGACATGTCTCTGGAGGTTGGTTTGAATGAACTGGGCGAGTTAATCGAACAACTCAACGCATTATATCTCATAAGTGGAAAAATATGTAAGACATGATCGCTTAACAAATTAGTCCTTAATCTGACTGCCCTCACTTCTTTATTAACGGTTAGGTAAATAAAGTTCAAGAGCATGAAATTTAGCTGTTCTTTGAGAAGAGCAGAAAGGACATTTACGTTGACTGAGAAGCCTTCACTTTGTAAAAGCAAGCAAGACCAACCCTGGAAACAAGGCAGCAATACACTTCCCAAAAGGTGAACCGGTATTCTCACTGGGAATACAAAGAAGTCAAGCCGCTTGAACTACCTAAAGGAACCCAACTCGTTCACCACCGTGCATATGGAAAACACGTACAAGCGAATCAATGCCATGATATGTACTTACAATCGACAAATTTTCTCGTTATAAGTTGACCAGTTTTAAGCTGAACTAACCACTACAAACGTTCCATAAACACGACATCCTGCTTGACATGGGTGGAATCACACATTTATACCAAGATATGCCATTTCTATCGCGTTTTTATTTATTTTAATTTCATACGCTTCACATTGACCCTTTAACGCATATAGATTTCGCCTGAACGGAGAATAAATATTGATACCGAAAACTATGTCACTGATAGACATAACAAAATTTCCCCGCTTTTAACTGTACGCCGTCAGCAGTGCTGGCGTCGGTCCCCTTTGTCTTTAACATCGAAAATCATAAATCCACTCGCCACTTTCCTTTGAAGTACTACTTAGAACTTTTAACTGTATTGAATAAGGAGTGTACCACCCAATCTCTCAGGGAGCCAAGTACCGGGAGTCTCGCATACGGTGGGAGGGGAGGCTCAAATGAGGGTGGCGTGGGAGTGGTGAGTTCATTGTGAGGAGGAGGAGGAGGACGGCGGGGTGAGATGAGATTCGAGAAGAAAGTGAGAGGAGAGAGAGGTATGATGGAATAGGTGGAGGAGGAGAGGATTTCCCACACGTGTCTCCCGGAGCACTGAATAAGGTCACAGAACTCCGTGACTGTTGGAAGGAGGGAGGGAGGGAGGAGTAGGTGGAGGAGGGGGTGGGGAGGACGGTTTCTCGGTGTGTGCGTACGGATGGGGAGAGGAGGAAGAATGCATCGAGGGCCGACTCATCCATCTCTCTCTCCGGTGCACTCGAAAGTGGAGGTCGGAGGCGGACTCGTTTTTTTTCTGACAGGAGGGGGAGAGGGGGTGCGCGTCTCTCTCTCCGAAACCCCACCCCCTCCCTTCCAACTTCCAATGCCGCGTCCGTGCCCGCCGTGAGGAGACTGGGATGGAGGATTGTCACGGGAGTGCGGCAGGTGGGGGAGCATTAAGGGCCGTTCGTAACCATTACCGCCACTAGGGTAGAGTAATGGGATATTCATCGAAACGATATTTTAAGTCTTGCGACTATTATGGACAATTTAAAGAGAAGGATAACGCCAAAGGTCGATCGATTATTATCACTGATTTGAAGAGTATTAGGTAGGTAGGATACACGATAAGATTAAAAAAACTATACTGACGATATAATCGACGTATGGCGTAAATGATACACCAGGTATTCCTTGATACACAGGTTAATTATCGCCGCGTCGAAGTACCTCTAACACCCATTCATTGTTCGATCTTTGAAATTGCATTCTGAATAGTCCTGCATTTGATTATTATTATTTATGTTCTACCGGTTAAGGAAGGTTTTGCATGGACAACTTGCACGACACATCTGCACTTATATGTTACTCCAAAAAAATCCCGAAAAAATATCGCCCTATCCAGTTAGTTTGAATACGAACTCTCACAAGCCTAAATCCCATCCGATAGCCCGAGCGCCACACTGCCTGGGCTTGTTGAGGGAATATAGGACGCCAGCCGTAAACAAGGGAAAGGAAATAACATTTGTGAACTTGTTCGTCTCCGTTCTCTGACATGTCCATGAAATAAGGAGGACGGAATGTTTATAACTTCTTCACATCGTCCAGTCAAATTCCCCAGATTGGTACATCTGCAACGCGCTCCATCCAGGGCCGACGCTCGGCGTCTCCACAGAAACAAACACCCCACCAAGTGCGCTCTTAGGCCCCGAAGAAACTACCCCTTGGGGGCTTACCACATACCGTGGGGAGTTATCGCCAAAGAGGTCTGCCAAAGTGCAGCTTTACCAAGGTGCAGAAATGCGCCTCCGTGGGAGTGGCGAGCAATAAACTGGTAATGGCGGCCGCACGTTATGACTCGGTTGGTTTCGGGCGGTCCACCCACGCGGACACGGAAACGGGAACATACCACGAGAAATGGGGTCGTGGAATACGCCAAAAGAATTTTAAAAAATTGTTGAAAAAAATTTAAGAAGCCATCTCGACACAGCGTCGCTCTCTTCGATAATTTGGCGCGCTTCGGAAACGACAAACGTTTGCCCTTCTGAAAACGTGCATCGTACGCTGCACATAATTTCACGTGTCCTAACGGTCACCAAACGCTGTGAATTCATAACGAGCATGAAAATTTCAACCGAATGAACCAATAACGTTTTCGACAAGATTCCCCCATTAGGATGAATGAATACCCTCCGAATTGTCGTGGGCACGAGTAAAGGCAAATGCACCCGGAGCTTTCTTCTCGCTCAATCCATTTTGGTTACCCAGCTACGCATCCGTGAAATCTCCACCATGAATATGCAAGAGGAAAAAATTAAATAGAAAAGACCGTTACAACGAGTCTTAAACAAGCCACTCAATAAAAACACGATGCCTTTGGCCCACGCATTTTCAAGGGAGACAATGGTGAAATACCACCAAAATAAGGAGTGGGAGGATGGCCGCTCGTGGATCGATCCGCGGGGCAATCACAGGGATCCCACCCGATATACTATATATCTTTCTTATGTATTTTTTTGAAAAAAAAGGTCACTCTGATGCAACAACTTGACAGTTTCCATGAACAATCGAGGAAGAGAGTTCTTCTTTTCAAACTTTAAGCCATCATCAAATGCTTTACATACTTCTATTTTCACTTCGCAAATATTTACATATATTATTATACAACTGTGCCAATTACGAACACGCACCAACAAACTCATATTTAAATCATTTTGGGGTAACATTGAAATTTTAAACAAAATGCTTACTTTTTCAGAAGGCATTAAACAGTTTTCATCAGAGGAAAGTACTTTTAACTTCTAAACACCAGGGTCCAACGGTTTTAAGAAACCCCGATGTAGAATGAGCGACTGGGGTTCACCGCGACTGAGCATGCACATTTTTCCCGGGAAGCAGCTTCAGTTTTTCCTCTTCGCTAGTTTTTCGAGACCCGCACATACACGTAGAGAAGATAAAAAAACGCCGATGATGGGGAGGGTAGGAGAGAGAGAAAGAGAGGGAGGGGGAAGGGAGAGATGGGAGCAATACTTTGATGACGAGATTGCGTGGACGGTGAGCGGATAAAGGGGAGGGAAGGAGAATGGGAGAGGAAAAGGGTGGGGGAGGGAGGAGAGGTTAAAAAGAGGGAAGAAGTACGAGCGAAGGAAGGATGAGATGGGAGGCGAGACTAAGCGAAGCGGAGGGGGAAAGGGTCGGGGGAGGGAGGTGGAGGAGACATAGAGTGGGGCAGAGGGGGTGGTGAGGCGGTGCGAGAAGAGAGGCGAGGGGGCAGAGAGGGGGTGCAGAGCGTGCATAATGGAGAGGAAGAGGAAAGGGAAAGGAGGCGGGCGGGATGGGGAGCGGGGGAGTGCGGGGGGCGTGGGAAGAGGGGCGACGGGGGGAGGAGACCCGGGGCAGGCACCGAGACGTCCGTCCGACAGAGGGGCCACACAGCAACGATGCACCAACCACCTCATTCCCCCACCCCGCCCCATCGCCTACCCACCCCCCAAATACCCCCACTCCCTCCTCGCCCCCAATCATCCCCCACACTCCCGCCCGCTATACGTGAGCGGGCCGACCCCACCCCTCCGCCTCCCCGGGCACGGACACACGTGTGACCTGCTTTTACGCCGAGGGAATGGTTACTGGAGGGAAAAGGGGATGGGAGGAGGCAAGGGGGAAGGGGCAGTGGAGTAGGCGGGGGCCGCGGTGAGGGAGGTGAGGTGAACAGTTTTGAGGAGATGGGAGGATGTATGTGTGCATGTACTCCCAAACTGAGCGCCAGGTCGAGCCTACCACGGAGGTGAAGAGCTTTTATCCCCGCCACCACCGACGACGAACCAAGACGAAGAAAGTACAACAAAAAAGTGTAATACAATAAAATCAGAGAGCATGTGGAGCAGTAGGCATAGATAGCATTCGACTCCAGACGGGATGATGATCCTGGGTTAAAATCCACGCGATGATACTGTGGACATCCTCGAGCTTTTTGGTTCACCGGATAGCACCACTCTGTTGAAACACCTATAGTGGTGCTGGGAAATGAGCAGACCCTCCAGTTCCTGAATTTCAAAATTCACTCTTAAGTACTTGAACGAAATGCGAGCACGCTTGCCCTCGCTCATCAAAATTAACCTTCGGAATGATCACTGCCGCACTATTCGTGGTAGTGGCGAGAAATAGAGAGAGAGTGAGAATTTGACGAGGAAAAACGAGGGAATCGATTTGCGCACCGAGTGGTCGTGAATCGGTTACCAAAGTAGAGGGGTCATCACTATTCCCGAGGAGGTGACGGAGAGAAGAGGAGGATAGGCTCTTGGTTTGGACTATGGTTTGTATCAGCCTTCGCGCCTCTTCTAGAGAAAACAGCCGCCACCGATCCGTGACGACGCTGCGCTCTTTCGAGTGAAGTGCGCAGCGCGGCGTGTGCGGCCGTGGTGGTGGCCGGGCGAGATAGCGAGAGGTAGGTGCATACCACTTGGGAGCACTCACGGCGATCGCTGGGCGAGAATTGGCCGAAGCGCAGAGGGAATGGAATCGCCGCCACCGCTTTTACTAGAGAGCCTCTGTCCGCTCTAACTGTTGAGGTGAGAGTGACGTAATGGATGTTTATGACCAATCTTGCTTCTCCCACAATGTGAGAGAGAGCTTGGGGCTAAAACGCAATTCTTCGAAGTTCTCAAAGCGATGACCTATCTAAGGACCGTCGAAAGAGAATGAATCAGAAAAAGGTTGAGGACATTTGACAATAGGATAAACTTCAATGAAATGTTACCCTCAACAGAAGATCTTACAGCCGTGGGATGTGTAAGTGTGCAGCAGAGGTGAGAATTGTTGATCTCTGGGCGAAAAGCACTCTACAAGTCGCCTTAATAAGGCGTAGCCCAATTACATCCGACGTGCCCGAATTGAGAACATCAGTGTACTCTTCCTTCGACTCTACGAGCAAAATATTGACATGATGGAAGTCGACATATGGATCCCCATCCCCCGATTTATGCTATGATCACCTCGAATTTTTTTCTATTGTGGGTCGAATGATATTCGCATAATTTTTATTTGAAATAAATTACTTGCGAAGAAGCAAATAGCGGACCTTTTTGAACCAGCCACTCGGATTTAATTCGGAAAATATTCAATGTTCGTAAACAACAGAGAAGAAAAAGCCACAGTTGAAAGCATATGTGATAATAGGCATAGCAAAGTGTACTTGAATGCTCAATGACTAAACGCCAAGAAAAGTTTCAACCAACAATATACAGATGACCTACAATCCCGCACCGTACATCGATACATATGAACGGAATCCGAAAAAAAGTGGGCTGAATTCCACATCGATCTCTACTCTTAAGAATTCATAAATCTTACGCTCGTGGCGTGGCTTTTGAGTAATAGGTTTACGAAAAGGAGCCAACGAAACACCGCCTAGAGGAAGATAATGAACGTGTAAGAGAAAGGTGTGCGTCTGTGTGCGGGATCGATGAGGAATGGCCGTTGTGGGCCGTGGGGTGGTGTTTAAGAGGACATACCGCCCTCGAAACACTTCAAGCTCCGGGCTGGTTAAGTCCACCCAAACTTGAGCCACCCCTCTGAACATGAAATATCAAATGAGTATCATGGAAGCCACGGGGCAGCTTTCCTTGGAGGAACAACCACTCTCGCCTCACTCGTGGGATCGTCTATCCATGTAGCATTTTTTGGACATTTAGACCTCCTCTCAATTAAACTCGTGTATGACAATGTAAACATCACCCTAACCCTTTCCTCCTCCTCGTTAATACTGTATTTCAGAGCTGGAAAAGGGAAAGTTACGGAATTGAGGCATTTTAGATTAAAACTAAGGAACTCGGTTAAAACCCGAGTCGAGAAGGTGTTGGCGTCCTTATTTCCTCTTCAAAATCATATTTAAGAGAATGAAACACTATCAAAAAGGTACATCCATGCACACTTCTGATTTGGCTAGGACTGGATTGTACAAATATATAGTCAGGCCTATATGTCACAAGGAACTCTGATGCATAACTCTCGACTTATGTTGCAAAACGCAACTTTCACACGATCCTTTTCCCCAGACAACCATACCATGTAATTCATGAAGAAATAAATAAATACTTTGTTCTTTTATTGTCCAAATAAAACAATTTACTTAACTTCTGTATTCTGAAAATGAATAAACACCTCATAAGACACCTGCGAGGCCATGGCGAATGTATACATTGGTTTCGATTTCGGCCGTGGATAAACCCGCAAGGCTGAAGGAACTGGAAGAATGGCTGAAGGAAGATTTGGAACAACGTTACCGAGAGGCTTTTTCCGATTGCAAAAAGATAATATAAAAAGGAAAACAATATAATTACGCCATATATTTAACGAGCACTTTCGTTTTCAAAAATTCTTTATAATCACGTTGGCGTCATTTTTGGCCCGGGGCGAATCATTCCTTTCTTTCCGTTCGAGTAGTTCGTGGACTGCGTTCGGCAATGCGAATAAATTTTCAGGGCTGAGGGTGAGGTGGTAGGGGTTCGCGGCGGGAGGAGGTAGGTGAGAGAGGGGAGAAGGGGAAAATAGGGTCGGAGGGGCCCGAGGGATGAAGGGAGGGAACTGAAAGAGGGGAAAAGGGAGGGTTGCGAGGGATTCGGCAAGGCGGGGAAGCTGGCAAGGGAAGACCCGAGACGAAAAGAAACTCACTCGAGTGCAGCAATGAATGTTGGGATGTTGTACCAATGAGATTGCTGCCTGACTTTTTGGAGATTAAACGATTTATTGATGTGATGCAAACAGTGGTGTGTGACACTTACGGAGCCTCGTTAAATGCAGAGTAGCGAACAGCGGTCTTAGAACAGCAGGCCATAAGAACTTATCTTTAGTGAACTCCTAAAATCGGAAGAAATAATTCCAGTATTCTATGATTTCGTCATATTTGAGCTCTCAGATAAAATTTAAAAAAGAACGCCAACATCCATTGACCAAAATGCTCCGCCTTTGACGAAATTCGTGAAACGAACTATTTTATTCCAAAAATACTTAGCCACCATATCTAGTTGTATCCTAGAGTTCATAAAAGAAAATACATATTTCTTAAGCATTTCAAAGTCAAAGAACATTAGCGGTCCTGCCACACGTACAAGCATCCGTTTCA
Organism: Hetaerina americana; assembly: GCF_022747635.1. Classification (NCBI taxonomy): domain Eukaryota; kingdom Metazoa; phylum Arthropoda; class Insecta; order Odonata; family Calopterygidae; genus Hetaerina; species Hetaerina americana. Next base: position 18,099,990 of record NW_027286985.1, on the reverse strand, counting down.
AGGATATGACTAGTGCAAAGGAGCACCGAAAGAGCAGGATGCAGGTTTGAACACCACAGCGGCAGGATATAAAATGTGTGCAAGGGTTTACGCAAATTTCTTCCGAAAAGCTTAAAAAATAAAAACCAAGCATAGGTAACAACTGAAAAACTCGCCAACGTGCGCGGGGTGAAATTAATAGAATTTGAACAGGACACGGAAAGAATAGAAAAAAATACTAAAAACTAAAAATAACACCCGGATTTTATGAAGAGGAAAAGAAAAATAATAGGGATCCACGAAAGACCACTCAAGGGAAAAGCCTGGGAAGGAGCCGACTTGGCCAACCTGGTGTGGAAAATGAGCAAGAAGTCGGGAGAGAGGAATGGGTGGAGGGGATGGAGCAAGTGGTAACGGGAAGGGCGAAGGAGAGAGGGCGGAGAGGAATGAGAAAGGGGTGGAGGGTGATAGGAGGGGGTCCGGGTCCGCAATCACGCACGGCAATCGGCGCCGCCAAGCATCACGCGATGCACGCCCAGATGCACGCGCACCACACCACCGACGACTATCTCCTAGCCGGGGGGAACGCAAACACAAAAAGGGCGCACGCACTAAACCTTGGAGAACACGATGCCGTGAGTTTTTTTCATTAGTTTTTTTACGCCGCAGTCAGTCAGTCTCACCGTAAAGGTATAAACAAACATGCGCGTGAAAATACGAAACTCTTTCTTCATTCCGCAAATTACTTGAGTTCATGCAATTAGATTGTCATTATTCGATGCAACTCAACGATGGCTCATTTAAGTCTGCAATGGGTAAGGTGTGAGAGTTGTAGGGAAATACTTTGACTAGGCCAGGACTCGAACCCGGAGCTTTCCAACTGTAATTCGGCTGCTCTACAAATATGCATCTACTTTCCGTTTGGGCCCATAAACCTCGCATCACATAATGGTGAGGGAATCGAGACTTGAGCTCTAATATTTCCTTACAACACCCAGAATTTGCCGAAGTGAGTTATTTGCCAATTCGTAGAGAATTGAAGGATTCTGACATTTTAACAAACATTTTCTTGGGACGATTTGAATAATTACCCATAAAGAACTCTGAATACTGAGTGGGCACATAAGCAAAAAACAAAAGATATGGAGGTTCAAGGAAAACTATTCAGATCTTACAAGCCTAAAATTAGTTATATGCTTTCGTCTATGAGTTAATTGCGAGATGCTCCCGCGAGAATGCTCAATTTTTGTTACTGCACTGTCAAGATACATGCCCAACAAAATCGCTTCCCTTGAACTAGTTGAGGTAATCTATTGCTTAATATAATTCGTTGTCTCAGGCGTGACTTCATGGAATCGACTTAACATAATGAAAGGAGAAACTTTGTAATTCCACATAGATTTATTCGACGGACGACCTAGGTTTCGACGTGGCACGTCATCATCAGGTTATGACGATGACGACGTGCCACGTCGAAACCTAGGTCGTCCGTCGAATAAATCTATGTGGGCTATTGCTTAATCATCATCCTCCACTCTCCAAAAGGGAGGCGTCGGGGAATTAGGCGATGCAGGGTCTTGTCGAGTGCGTTCGAACCAAAGATTACGTGATTTCAGGGACTCTCCCAAACTCTCCCTTGTGCACAAACTCCACGTAAACTGAGAAATTAATTCCCCTTGGGAATTAGAATCTACTCGCGAGGATTTACTCGAAGCAGAAGGCAAATTTTGACAGGGATAATTGACTACAGTGACTAGTGGGTATAGTCAGAGTAATTGCCACCGGGACGTTGATCAAGGAACTGGATAAAAGGAGGTTAGGGAAACAATTCATGTAATATTGAGACTGTGAAAAAGGCACATTGACTAAGCATGTTCAGTAAAATCGAAGTTGAATACTCGCCGAAGAGAACATTAGTGAAGGTAGACCTAGGAACTAGAATGGATCAGTACACAGATCAAAAAGCTTCAGAATTTACAATGAGCCACAATAGTCTCTCGTGACAATTTCGCACCAGTGAGTGCATGTTGAGAATACGGCAAGGGTTGTGACCAAAAAATAACAGGCAGACATCTGCCGCTGGGTAGCAACAGAACGGAGTCGGAATTTTTAGGATTCGGAATGTTTCGACCGCGAAGTGTTGAGTGAAATGGCCTCCGTTTAAGCCTATTTTATCATAGGGCCCCGAGACAAAGTCAATGAGATACGCACTTCGAAAACAAAGCTGGCTTTAACTGGAATCGTGAAATGCAGTCACGTGATCAGCAGACGAGGATCTGTTATAACCTAAATGAGGTTTACTGTGCACCCACCGCCATCTCACTCTCAACCAGCTCAACAGGATCGCATACCGCGATTGTACAACAATGCTGCTCGGGACACACTTGCTCCACGCAGATGAGCCTCCCTCGCCGACCGCATCGCATGTCCGCTCTCGAGATCCAGCGCAAGGAGCTCGAGAAAATCTACACTCCACGATCGCACGGATGGACCTCAGAGAGTGGAGGATGCACACAAAATCGTCTCCTCCTCGCCGGTAAGGAAAAGAACGTCTACCTCCCCCAACAGTCCTGCACACACCTTCCTTGTCCCTCATCTATTCCACCCTCGCCCACCCCCTTCCTCCTCCTCCCCCATTCCAATCACTCATTCCGCCCAGACGACATCGACACGGAACAAAACGCTCCGACGCCCCCAGACCCAACTCCCCAAACCCCCCACACCCCTTTCCCCTCTCGCAGAGAGGGGAGGAGGCATCACACACCGCGCACCCCTTTCCCCGCCCCTCAGGAAAACCCCTCCGCCCTCCGGCTCTTCTCCTTCCAACCTCTCCTACCTCCTCCCCGCACACCCACCCCTTTCCCGAACCCACCGTTGCTGACCTTGGTGAACATGCTTTTTCGCGAGGCGGCAAGGGGCCCCCTGAAGGTAGCGGTCGAGGGGATGGGGCGGGAGAGCGGGGAATTGGAGGGGAGGGAGAGAAATGCCGAGTGAAAGGAGAAAGGAGAGGGAGGGGAAGGGAATGGGGGAGGGTGGAAAGGGGTGGGTTGCGGAGGGAGAGAGGAGGAGGGTGGTGGTGGAGGGGGGGGACGCGAGAACTTTCCGCGACCGCCTTGGCCAAACCGAGTCATTTTGTGGGTAGCGATTTCAGTCTTCACTGCCCGGCGTCGAGGATCCCAAGACTTCCACCTGGACACGTATTTACCCGATCGGGGAATACCCAATGGGGAAACATATCAACGTATTAAAATTATAGCGTTAAATTATCCCAGTCGATTCACTAGAAAAATTAACTTCACGGCCATATTTTTGTGATAAACAAGAAATAAATAATTACGGATGTAGATATTATAGGCAGCTATATTTTAATAGGAATAGGCACTAAGCTAGTTTTGAGAGTATCACCATACAAAGCTCTCTTTTCCACATACCGGCTGAAATTTCCCTCAGGGCGAGATTTAGTTTCGTCGCTAGCAATTCAATTACTTATTTTAAATATAATCGATATAACGTTACACAGTATTTAAAGGTGAATAATTTTTTAACTTAAAACAATTTAATGCACGTACTTTTTGAAGCCTTAGCAACGGCAACCATTGAGGACCGACATTAGAAATAGGAGAAAAAAAGGAAGGAAACAAGATGGGAACAGTCACTGGCCCGGACCAACCTCGCCTGACCCACGCCTTCGACCACAACACACGGCGGAACCCAGATTCTTCCGTTCGCACACACTGGCTTCTCTTTTTAATTTCATTCCTCCAAGAGGCGACCGGCGGGACCACATTCCCTCCTCCCCCGTCCGTCCCGCCCTCACTCAAAACCGCACACGGTGGACGACCGCAACCGGGAGTAAGCAAGACGTAAGACGGGTCAGTTCGGGCCGCCGGCCGGCCGTTCATCCACTCGACCGGTCCGGGTTCGAGTCCGGCCCGACCCCTTTCTGAGGGCCTGGGACGTTATTGGAGAAAGAAACTGCGGGAGGGAGGATGCCGTGAGAGACGAGATTGGAAGGTAAAAGGTGGGGGATGACTTAGAGGAGTCGGCCGCGGGAGGGGGTAATCATGGGGGGGGAGTGCGGAGTATTGGAGGGGGTCGTTGGGGGACTGAGTCACAGAGCGGCTCGCATTTCGCCACAGAGTAGGCTTATTTCGGAACCGGGTCGCGTGTTTGAGCGAATGCCATTCTCCGCAGGTCTTAGCGATCGAGTACATAACCTAGTCGGCGCGCCATTGGCTAACGCGCGCCGATGAAGAAGAGGATGGGAAGGCGATCGAGAAGGCTGAGCGAGGGGCAGTGCGATACACGGTGATGTGCGATGAACGTGCGATATCGAGCTACCTATGAGTCCGATGCTACGATAAAAATATCCTACATCTATCTACGCCATACCCCGGCAACCCATCACCGGTGAGCCGAGCAGTGGATTTTTGCGCACCACCCTTAATCACGTTAATAATGGTGCTACTATCATGTGTTCGTAAGATGGATTTCGGATTTTAACTGGATCCTCTGAGCTTTGTTACCGATATACTTAATCCTGTTTCTACTGCGATCGAGACAGTCAGCACGGGATATTTTATATCATGCTCCGGACCTGTCTATTTATCTTTCTTTATCCGGGTGGTTTAATCTACCGTTATGATGCTGAGCCAGCACCGGGTTGGTAGCGTCTTTTGAATTCCAAAAGTTGAAAGTTGTTAGATTCAACGAAGTCGCCATAAATTACTGCCAACGTCGGCAAGAACAACGAGCGAATCAAAGTGAGAAGGGCGTGGGAGGGGGATGGTGGGTCGCAACCGCCTCACCCTGGCATTTCGAGCACAGAAAATTGGCTCCATGATCGGGGTCGCCATGCTGCTAACCAGCACACTATCGCGCTGTAAGGACAAATCACAAAGTTAAAGTCCAAATAATGAGGAGCATCAATCGTCTCGAAAACAACAAGATCGAATTTGAAATATTCCCAGCCCCTGAATGGGGTAATATGTGGGTGAATGGTCTCTTAACTGCACCGCATCGCAGCGTTTGAAAGTTCCTATATCCATACAGTCGCTGACTTCTTGAGAAGGCCAGCTCTTGGGTCAATATTGACAAGGTCGAAATTGTTCAAAGGGGGGACGCGGGATAGTTTGCTCAGTAAGCCTTCCCATTCAGCCTTCGGATTCGGGCCCACTCCGTTCAGAGAAATTTTCACCGAAAAGTTAATAGTCTACTGTCAAAGGTAGGATTTGGATGAATACAGACAATGGACACCCCACGGCACATTTAACTGTCCTTCAATTCCGAATACTTTTTCTCCCTTCCTTCTTTCTATCCATCATTCATTTGCCTTCCTTCTTTCTATCCATCATTCATCAGCCTTTCCCTCCTCTGCTTCACCTACCTAACCCTCTATCACAGTCTTCAGAATTCCTTGGCCAATCAAGAGTCTGTATCCACCTTTACCACCAAATTTGAACCTCTCCCAACAACTAACTCCCTCTCATCCCCCAGCATACCTAATACTTCTTCGTTTGTTTCCTTTCCGCACATTTACCTTTTCCATCCTTCTTCAAATTCACATCTCAAAAGAATCCAATCAACGTTTATCACTTGTTTGATCAAGTTTACGAATAGTGGAAAACCATGCTCCATCTCAAAGTGTTAACGAGTATTCTTTTAACATCCTTCCTCCACGTCCCTGTCATCAATTCCCTCCTCGTTGTAAAAGCTCTTTGTCCAACGCAAATTCTTTTTCTGAAGTCCCGAACTGTTTCGACCATTATTGCTCATAACACATCGAAGAGAGGTAAATTGTTCCAACTGCTCTAATATTTGAGTAACTAATACAACGTTTAATTTAGCTTTCCTTCTCCTCGAAAACTAATAACCTTTGTTATGTTTACGAGTGCATCAAAATGCATCCCATACTTATCAGACTGATTTTCTGATGCGCTCAGCAATGAATGTAACCCCTTCACTGACTGGAAAACTAAAGCATTATCATCCGCAAACTCAACTGATTTTATGAATTCCTCGCCGACTTTCATCCATATCTCCCGGTAAGTCGCCTACATCTATAATTCACTCCTATCTTTACTGCTAGGTCAATTGATCCCACCAGATTTACTCCATCAAACGTCTTCTCGAAATCTGCGAAAGAAAACTTAACAAATCCTGATTTTATTCGATGTTCCTTAGTAATGGTGGCCTCATGACTGTTATGTTCTCACGCTAACATCTCACCTACCGAAACCCAAGCTGCTCTCCCTTAAGTAATCATTTTCCCTGCACTCCATCCTCTTGCTGATTATCCTGAGAACCACTTTAGTTGCGGGCGGAATCAAACCTTGTTATATACACATAGAATACGATGTAATTTCTCTTAATTGGGATGGAACTAATACTAATGCAACGAAATATTCCGGCCCAATTCCTCCCAGGAAATTCTACGAATTATTTTACAAAACCTCTTCTGTCCGCATTTTCCTAAACCCTAAAGCAGTTCCGTAGAAATGCTATGTCCATCCTCAAAGCCTCATTTTACGTCCATTTACTTTATTTCCCATCTCGCAATCAGACTTCAAACAACTTGTGAACTAACTCTTATTTTGAATGCCGAAAATTAGCAACACACCACTATATTAAACTCCAAAATAATCTTGGAAATGGAAATGAAGGCCGAAAAAGAGGAAGTAAGAGCGAGAAACGGATATAAAATGTCAAATGGATTGAGTTAGAATGTAATCGTGAATTTGAGATCTAGGGGCTGCTCTCATACATGAAGTGGAACCGTCTAATATCTAAATTTCTGATTCATGCCATCTACGAATTTCTCAGGATTCCCTTTTTAGTACGTGAAACTTCCATTTACAAGCAAGCGATGAAATTTGGTTGCAAAACACTGTATACCTTTTGCTTTCCCTTTTCGATACTCAACCGTAGAAGACATTTGGTCACGCGCATTCATCAATCAGGCTAGCTATACGTATACTAAGTCATTAATTGACTCCAATTTCTAGTTTCGTCCTCGGATAGCACCTGGTGCAAAACACTCTCAGCAAAACATAACATCCCCCTCTACCGCAATCAATTTCTTCGGAACGAAAAAGTTCAATATTTAAAAATAAAAAACATTGCCAAAATATACACACACCGAGGCACTGCTGACAACGTCAAAACCCAAGGCACCATAACCCAAATCGAGCCCGGAAAAAGCATAAATTCATTCCCCACATTGAGAAAAAATATGCAGATCGACTTCTGTTCGGTTTAAGACTCATTTACTACCATGCTTTGATGATTGAGCGTGCAATTCGTTTCGCCCGCTCTGCTATTTATCTGATTCCACCTTCCCTTTAACAACTTCGATACTCCCACAATTTCCCGAGTTCTACACGGCACTACAAAATCAAGAGAGACGTGGGATGTTAGGCAAGAAGGTGATTTCGAAACGTTCGAAAATGAGATGGATTATCCGCGATGTAACTACACTGAAAGCATACCCTCAAATCTTGGATTTATCTCATCACCAGACGCCGCCAAGCGTCAGGTAACCATAAGATTTCGGGTAATTGCTGACGGTGTTACACACATCGAACTGGTAGCCGAGTGCCTTTCATTACTCGCCAGCATTTCAGTCTTTCGAGCCAGATCATGCACGCCACCCAATATGACGGACGCTGAACATTGAATGCGCCTTGTAAATCTAATCGTACTTATTTGGCAGTGTTTCTTCTACCGGCAGTCCCTTCTCCCGTACCTTTCATTTGTCACAATCATCAATTGGAGCACATTTTCGAGTGGACTTCAACCTGGCTGCGAAAGATTTTGGATGGAAACTATGGTCGCACTTGACCGGAACCTGCATAAAAACTAATAACAAGCCTCCAAGACACACCATATATTAATAAGCATAAATTGATTATTACCTCAAAAGGTCCCTATAGTTAATATCTTTCAATGAGGCTATTTAAAAATGCTCGCCGTATCTCAAAATCTAACTATTGCTATTGATTTGACATAATTTATCAACACTTTCCGCATTTGACGACGTGCCAGGTATTTGCACTTTTTTTTAGGAATAAAGCTCCAACCTTTCCTGCAGGCAGGAAAATTATAACCCAAAAAGGAACAAGGTATCAGCAGCACGAGAGAGGAAATCATGTCCGGGAATAAAGATCACCGTCAAGGAGAGAATAATTGCATATGGCGAGGCTAATCACGAATCTCAAGTTCAAAGGAGAGATGGAAATTACCGTCTCCTGCAGGTAACGCGTGGGAAAGGATAACTCTATCGACGTACCAATGAGCTCGCCAAGTGAGGTAGTAGCGCATTGGCCTCGCGTCTCCTTCGCTATTGTTTACATAAAAAGAGGAATAAATCACCCGCGGAACGACAAGAAGAGAGACGTAAAGAAGCTTAATTGGGTGCAAGTGGAAATTAACGACGAGGAGGAGGACACGGATGTAGACATTTTCGTATGCATTAATGCAATCTAATGTTAGGATATGCATGCATGTCCTTATTGTGGTTATCTTCAACATTGCGGGAATATGATGCGAGTTTTCCTTTACGATGCGACGACAGACAACCGAACTGGTTCGAGCAGACATACACGAATTTGAGCATCGAAATGGGTCGCAGACTGTTCACATCGCATTGCTCAGCGAATGTTCATTACAAAATAGTCGAGTATCGGAAAAAACGGTCGACACATCGTAATTGAACGAGACCAGTCTGATCAACCCGATCACATGACGCTCAGGCCGTATATGAAAACGGGCAAATGCAAAATGCAACAAACAACTACTTGCCTGTACGTTCTTAGGGACGTTCCTTAACTAGTCATCAAAAGCACGGGAGGTAGAATGAAGGTGAAGCTAGAATTAAAAAAAATAAACTCTCGGCAAACCATCGCAGCACGTGCAGCTGTGATTGGCAGCTTCCCTCCTCCGCTCCGCACTCTCACCCATTTCTCCTTTCTAGACTGCTCTATCGTGCCCTCCCCCCACCCACTCTTACGCACGCGTACGTGAGTTAGAGTGTCAATGAACTTGAAGGTGCCCCGTTGGCGCTTTCGCCCTTTAATGCCGTGGGAGGTGGGGGGGGGGGAATAAACTATGCGTGTGCGTGTGTACGCGAATCGCTATTTTCCATCGTGGCCACGGTCGACTTAACCGATTGAATAAAAGACAACAACTATTTGGCAGCATCGCCCCAAATGAAAACAGCCACCATTTCAATGTCACCGGAGTTTCGAGGATTTTACCCGCGACCCACGGAGTCAAACTCTCCCTACCCAACAGTCTCGTCTCGACAACAATTAATGTTGGAATTCCCTCATCGTCTTGGACTCGCTGCGCACAATCTAGAGCAAAGAGAAAATTTTGTTTGATACCATTTACAAATAAAATCGTATTCATCTTCCTGACACAACCGCGTTTTTTCCTAGCAAATATTCGCTTAATTCCCTCCTCCATCCATTGTCATCACGTGAAACCACCCCACAAATAGCCGGTTTGAATGACAATGAATTAAGATATGCCCTTCGACGGCTAGTATAAGTTCCCGAGAATGTATTATATACACATTAAGAGACATACTCTGATAACATGATGATTCATGTAACGAATCAAACATTGGAATCTCTTTAATGGAACCAAAGTTAATCAATATTTTCACTGGTACGTTGCACAGAGCTACAACTTAACTATTGTCCGATTTTCCGAGCTTCTGACCGCCGTGGAAAATATTTGTCCCATAAATTGCACATTTCATCTTACTATGAGAAAAAACAAATTTCCACTTTTCAACAGGCTTATTGGCAACGTACAACGCGTTTCGGTTCACAGAACCATTTTCACCTGACTTCTTGTACTCACGTCTTGTACCTGAAGATATTTCTGTGAACCGAAACGCGTTGTAAGTTACCAATAAACCCGTGGAAAAGTGCAAATTTGTTTTTTTTCTTATAATACAAACTTCCACTATTTCTCGCCTGAATCTATTGAATTTATTTCATCTACTGAAGCCACAAACCATGTAAAACATGACGACCACATCATTAACAATAAAAGGGAAAACCCGAGAGGGGGAAGTAAACTGCCAAATTCAATATCAACCGAGATGTAAATCGCCAGATTTTGAACGAGAGGTAGTGGATATTACTTCAACTAAGCTTGGGCGTGCGGCTTGGATCGACGATCTGCCGCGCGGTACGAGAGGTGGCAGATTGCGCAGCAACAGACCAGGCTATTTGACCGACGGCTTGGAGATCATCAATCCGTGGGTGATGACTTCGGTAAATGGGTGTTTATGGTGCCGCGAATGAATGAAGCCAGATCTCTTATTAACTTACAGACACACGTGACATTCGCGGGGAAATGCAAACTCCAATGCGAGCCGCAACGCATCACTCTACGAGGGATATACAATCCTAAGGATCGGTTCTGAATACCAACGATCCAAAAAATAAACACAGCCGGTGAAGGAGCCTGACTGGAATGAGCATTTATGTCATCGCCTAGAAGGGAAATGAGAAGGTGGGAAGATGTGAGAGCCGAGGAAATGTTTTATTCGCGATTTGATGGAAGGGTAGTCGAACCATTTTTTATATTGGAATCAGAATTCCGGGATTTGTAACGCTAACCTTATACTGAGCTTCCACTAAAGATAGCACGAGGATGAATTATATATAGCTAAAGATCGGAAGAAAAGAGAAATATAAAAATATTAGTGACGCGTTACTATAGAGAAGAGTTGTGTCAAACATTTTAAGACCTCCTCTATCACTTTACATATCTCATATTGGCTTAATCGTAATTAATTCGCCATCTTAAGTGTCTTCATTATCAATCTTTATCGCCCATGCTCATTTATCCTGTGTGTGTGACTATTTGCCTCTCATCAATTAAAATTTTTTCATGGATGGTTATTTTTCATTTTCTCAGGTGGAGCAGAAGAATCATCAAATCAGGAAATAATAATGACAAGAATATATCGATGCCCGTGGATCTGGACTCGATGAAATAAGCCAACACAGCTTTTCCTTTAAACGGAGTGTACATATGAGCTGAGCAATGTAACTCATTCAAGAAAAGATGAAACCACTTCCACGTATTTCAGATTCCAACTTCCTCATACGCAGTCCCTTATTCGTGCGCCCAGGAGACGAAATTCCCTGGGCACAACGGAAGTGAGTCAGTCGTTCCGTTCTCACAAGTGAGAGGGTGGAGATGAGGAATAGAGGGATTTGATAAAAATGCATTTACAAGGAAGAACCGGGAAATCGACATTGGAGAATTTCCTTCCCCGAGTTGCTTCAAAACATGGGTGTGAGTCAACCGGATAGTGCCCCCCTTTGATCTGACGACGGCTAGTGCGTCACTGTGCTAAAGGAGTCGCATTATCAGCCAGCAGTGCCTAAAAAAGTGGTCGATGTTCCAAAAATTATCACCTAAAGTGATTCATTTGAACCCAAGTTATCACTTTAATTATTAACCTCCACCGCCGAGGTCCGGAAGTAGGTATCTTTGTACTTGATTAGATGTTTTCAGGTTATTCGAGGGAATGATTCATACATTAACGGGTAATTTAAAAATATTAAAAAACTCCGAAAGCATTTGTTAAAGGAGCCAGAAAGGGGTGAATTGGAAGAGGGCGTTAGAACATCACCACATGTTACGCATAAATTTTAGGCAAATCCTGTCGTCATTTTCCATTCCTTCTGCGAAGGAATGGCAAATGATGACAGGTATTCTCGACTACTACTGTTCGTGTGTACTTCACCATGATTTATACAGCTTATATCTATTTTTATCTATTTTTTGCGTGAATTGCTCAAGTACTTATATTTATCACTGCTGGAGTCCATTTCTATCATTTTATCCGGGTCGCCGAATTCGACGATAAAGGAAATCTGGCAAGTGATGACCTCAGCCCTGATATATGCTGCTTAGAGGAGAGTGGGGGGCTTAAGTGAAACCCTATAAAACCATACTAAACCCTTCCCCAACCACCTCTTTCCAACCACACCTCCCAGCCCATCGAATTAGCGTCTGCTCCACAGCCACACTTCCTGCCACCCAAACCGGAACTATGGGGCACCTGCCTGCTTTGGAACCCGCACTTGCACCGGCTCGCTCTCCGAAACGGTTGTGGGTGAAGGCCCGGGGGAGAGGGGCACGACGAATACTTAATGGCGACAACACATGCCGCTGCTCTCGAGGAGAGGGAACGATACGCGGACCACTGCCACTTGTGACCGCGTGCCTTTTCAAAGGCCATAACCACCTGACAACATGAGCGAGAGGATGAGGCCTTTTTAAATCAACATGTTAACCCGAGAGATCCGAGAATCAATCGCCCCCGTCTCGTTAGTCCGAAAACTTAAATGTTTCAAAGATTGTACTGCAAGAGTGAGACCGCGAAAACGTACATAATAATGTTGATCTGCCAAATGGGGTGGAGGCGTCACAACGCAGGAATGCCGCATCAAAGGACCTGTCTCACTCACAATCAAACAAGGGATAAGGTTATTTCCAGCACAACAACCGAAAGAGAGTATCCATATTACTACTACTAGGTGGTGCAGGCGGGACCATTGACTTGGGCGGGGCTTGAAAGTAATTTAGTATTTCGCCGTGACTGGAGGTAGGGACACAATGAGAATGGATAGCACGAGTATTATTGACATAGGAGAAAAACAGAAGGCGAATGAAGTGCGCGCGCCCGACTCGAAGTATGAAAAAAGAAAGAAAACAAATTCGTCAGGTGATCGAATACTTCGTTTCTGTCCAATGAAGGATCGATGTTTTGATTAATTCAGCACATGTAAAAAAAGCCGACCCTACGAGGACGCGCACTTTCAGCCGACGGGAACGCTCGGGTATTCGTACTAAAGCACGCAGGGCCGTACTGCCACACCGCTCGATTTGGAGAGGCTAAATATTCACTCAATCGAGCGTGCCACGCATGTATCGAAACACTGGCGTGGAAATCGATGACACCCAGGACTGCAATTTTGAGATGCTACACGAAGAGCATGTAAATTGTGCCTTAACTAATTTTGTAAGGAAAATTACGAAATAAACTCAACCTTGCAAACTTTTTACGACATATTTTTAAAACTTTTTTTTAACCCACCTAAATTAAAAAATAATATTTGCCAATTGGAACGTACATGTATGAATATTAAACCAGCAGCATTTCCAAAAGTGCATTCATCGAGGAATAGGCGGTAGCATAATTCTTAAGACAGTGGCTAGAAAAAATGATCACCTGCTGGCCTGGGCTATTGAGAAAATATGTCATTACCATAGGCAGACCGAAAGAAACTATGTAGTAAGCATCGCTGGACATAATAGTACGACTTTTATTGCAGCGTAATTCGAAAAAATGACATCTGAAATCATCATTGTTACATTTTATTGGAGGAATTTGCTTTATACAATCTCGAATATCAAATCGTTTTAACGAATTGCCTCGACACTGCAGGCATCCCAAGCCCTGCACTCCCCTCACATTTTCACGCCATACAGATTTCCCACGCGTTCAGCAACTCTATACAATATTGTAAGGAACGATAAACTGAGCGAACAGCATGGAAACTCCGAATCATTGGAATAGAAACAAAAGCTAAGCGAACGTAACAAGAACCGAATCTCCATTTTCTGGACTGAATAGGGAACGACGTTATAGAAACAGAAAACACGGGGAAAACAAACCACAATGGAGAGAGAAAGATACAACACTTTGACCACCCCACACCTTTGACCACCCCCCCCTTCTCGCGCCGTTCGTCGATATTATATTCAAATCACGCGGCGTACCTCCGTTGCCGAGCGGTGCTGCAACCCACAGACCGGGTGGTGGGACAAGACAGCCCTCGCGCCTGCCTCAAGCCGAACTCCCTTTTAAAAGCGAAACCTCTCTTGACACCCGGGCACAAAGCTATCGTCACGGCTGTTGTTCCTATTGTTTGCCGAGCCACACGCGCGAGATCGAAGGCTCACGCTCCAACCGGCGTCACTCTGGTGGGGCGAACTATACTCTAAGGGGGCGACGCCACGACACGGCGACGACCGTCTGTGGCATCAGTGACTTCGACTACAGAATTGGAGATCGAGGGAGGAGGAGGGCTCCCGCCGAGACACATTTGGAGAAAGATTGCCATTCCACGACGTTCCAGCACTGGAAACTATTTTTTCTTTCTAAATAACGTCAACAGGCGGATGCAGTCAATGATTTGATTCACGCATTATTGATTCTGGAGAAACTTGGGCATCATTAACCACGACGCCTCGCTGTGATTCATCTTTTTTATGACCCTAGACGCTATCGCAGTTGCTGTCTCTTTTTATTTTATAATTGGGGATTTAAGACTAAAAGCTAGCAATATTTTTAATTCAGAGTTTCGATATAACCTGTTTTTTCCAGAAAACGAGGATTGAAGTATTAAGGACTCGCGTTAAAACCAAATTTCTCCCGTCTTTCACCAGGGCAAAGTGTTAGACAAATTTTCTTACCCAGAAAAGAACACTGTTCTAGATTAGCGGATAAAGTTATACGTTAAACTTTGGCATAAAGATAGGGCAGAAATATTCGAACAGATTCGTGGTATAGCCCTTCTACTATACGAAACCACGAAATTTTCAAATCTCATGTTCAAATATTTTACATTTTCCAACTCAAAATTTATAAGTGTTTACATACCCAGGTTATATCCGAACGGGTTCAAAAGCATTTAAGAGCACAGGTTCTCCATTCATCTCTCCCATCGTAGATGACACCTGTCCACCTCAACAAGTCCAAACAACGAGTGATCTCAAATCGATACGGCGAGAATACCCGTATCAAGAACTCGAATATTCTCCATAAAATCGCGCCACCCGGCTTGAACGCCACGCCAAGAAAACGAGGATTAGTTACGATCATTATTAGCTGCGGAACGAGGCATACGGATCGCATTTGGCTCATATCCCTGGAGGAATGAAGACGTAAGAAGAGCTGAATGGGGGAGTTGGAAATTATGAGCGCCGGATCTCCCGCCTGCCTCCCCCTCCCTCACCCCCCCCTCGATTCAGTTCGTTAAGCGGTGCGTGGGTGAGCGCGGTGAAGCAACTGAAGAATTGTTTTGAGTCGACCGCACGACCTATATGCATTGGTCTCTCTCACTCGATTCCTCTTACGGCTTACGGCTCACTGGCGAGACTGCCGTGGGCTATTTATAGAGTGCAACAGTTCAACGCTCCCCACCTACGAATCACGTGTCCAAAACTAATAGAATGCATCAAAACACCTGTTGGACGAAGAGCTAATGTGTAGCACACTATGTGGTTTCCGCCAGGAGAATCAGCGAGTTAAAAAGCAGTTAGAAAATTCCATAAAACTGCTGATTGCCGAGAAATTATTTCGCTACTACACTTTCGCAAATACTTTGCGTACTATGAAAGACTGCACATTATGATATGGCTAAAACAAAACTTATTAAGTAAAAGTGACAGTTCTGGAATTAATAACAGTATTGATTCTGAAACTACGCACGCTTTGCACATGATGCCATTGGAATCCATTTTCAGTTAAGCTACCAAGTGCTGATGTGTACATATTCAATACTCATGATTTATAAATGCTTCCTAGTGAATCGTTAATGACTAGATGCATCAAAAAACGCACAAAAGCCTTAAAAATGTTCAACGAAGGAAATTTTTAAGCATCTCATATTTTCGTCATATACTTAAGTATTTGTGCACATAACTAAAATAAAAAAATACATGAATAACTTACATATACACAGACATAAATATATATGTGTATGTACGCACCAGAGAGTTAGGAACACTGAACAAGCATTTCTGCATATATATGCTTGATGCTCTGTTCATTGACGTGGAAATGGTGTCTAGTGAGACGAGAAACGATTCGAAAGCTTTGACATAAGATTAGCGGTCTTTTTGAAGAATAAAACATGAGACTTCGCGATGGCCGAAGAGCTCAACCCAAGGGAGAAAGTGCCGAATAGTGCGCTATGGAAAAGATGATGATATAGGAGATGGGGTAAGGGTGGGGAAAAATGAAAGGGATGGGTCCGAGCCGAGTGGACGCGGGTTGGGAGAAGAGAGAGAGACCCGTGGAGCGGCGATGTGGGAGGTGCGAAACCGCGAGTGAGCTTTGCTAAGTGGGATGGCCGAAATAAAAGAAACTCCGCGGCGTTGTTACCAAAGCACACATCCTTCCCTCCCATCCTCTCCGCCTCTTGGGCAAGAGCACATGGGGCGGCGGCGGAGTAGGAGGCAAACCCCGCGGGGGGCGGAGGGTTGTGCGTGCTCGCACGGGAGGGAGAAAGAAGCGGTGATCCGAGGGTGTGCAAAGGCGCCGGGGGTGGGCGGTCCACGGGGTGGGAATCGGGTGGGCGCGGGGGGGGAGAGAGGGTGACTCGTGAATGATTGATTGACTTGCGGCCAAATAGAGGGCGTGTAGCGCGGAGTCGGCGGGGCTTTTCGGCATTCACGAGGCGTTAAGTGGGGAAAGTACCCTTTTTCGCGGGTGGGACCACGCGGTGTACGTTGGGAGGCGTGTGGGAGAGCCTCGGGAGGCTCGTCGACGGTGATCATAAACTTTCACGCAAAGAATGGCATATGTGTTTGTAAGACATTTTAGAATTTTAAATAAACCTTAAGTTTACGCAACGTACGATACTCCCGGCTTCTAAACGCACCGGACTTCCGTAAATTGGACGACCCGGTTATGAAAATGAGATTTCACATGAAGGTCACCACTAATTCAGGAGGTCGTTACGTTTAGCTCGTTCGTGCACAAAGCGATCACTCACCTGGTACATCAAACACTATCGTATTCTTATGCGTGGCCGAATTGAAGTGCAAGCCCAACGCTAGGTAGTACAACATATTTCAATTTCAGAGGATATTAATATTTTTTATCTTCGAATCCCTAGGAATAATCGGATTATCAATTTAAAGATGAAGTAATTTCATTCCGAAGACAGCATCACGGCACTGTCTACGCATTACATTCGGGACGCCCAAGCGAGAAATTAAACAC
Organism: Hetaerina americana; assembly: GCF_022747635.1. Classification (NCBI taxonomy): domain Eukaryota; kingdom Metazoa; phylum Arthropoda; class Insecta; order Odonata; family Calopterygidae; genus Hetaerina; species Hetaerina americana. The sequence continues at coordinate 18,082,964 of NW_027286985.1, read as the reverse complement.
GAGCGGTGGCAGGATGGTAGAGGGGTATCGCTCACAAATACCTCCTTCACCCACGCTGCATTTTGTTTCAGGATCGAATTAGTTAACATCGAAAGCTTGAGCGGCACTCGTACGTTTTTCCTCAACTATTTGCGGAAAGAGGAGAAAATGGCATAAAAACAAAAGGCTTCAGTACGGGCGGCGAGGGTGAGTGAGTTGCGACACGACTTTTCGTGTTTGGAGATACAGGGGGAGAAAGTAGAATGAGCGCTCCCCTAACAAGACAGAGGGTGCGAGATTCAGAACACCGAGCAAAGGAAGACGGTCGCAAGATAAGAGAACGACGATTATTTGAAAAAAATGGCGAGGTATCGGTCCTCGCTTCCATCCCACCCTCCTTGAAAAACCAGACGAAAAAAATAACACTCACACATTACGACCGGGGCGTAAAAAATAGCGCCCGGGAGTAATTAGAATGGAGAACTGAGGCACTCTCTCGCTCTCCCTGCATGTCCGTCTCTCCCTCCCCCTTTCATTTTCCAGTCAACTCGCCAGGGCCAACATTTTTCACAGTTGAGCAACAAACACGTTTCCCACTAATGTCCAAAGCAAAACACAATGCCTCAGAGGAGAGAAGAGAAAAAAAGGGCAAAACACTGCGCTCTCTGTGAGATATTATATGTGACAATACTTGGAGTGGGGGAGGGAGCTTTTTTTCCCCTCAGAGGCTTGGCAAAGCGTGTCACAACTTAGAAAACAGTTCGCGAGATTTCTACGCTAAATGGAAGTGGGAAAGGGGGAAACGTAGGAGCGAGGTTGAGTGAGGGGGTAAGAGAAAGATATTAGAATGGGCGAATGTTTGGTTTTCAACGCAATACAAATGTTGTGATGAGACGATCCAAGCGTGTATAATTTGGTAAACTGTTAACCTAAACCTCTAGGCAGCTATACAGTTTTAATCCGTAGGTTTGCGTGCCTGATTATTGGCAAAAATCATGCTTGCAATTATTAATTGGGGCTGAAGGCTTCGGAGTTAGTAGATGAAAGTTGATATGGATTTTTGTCGAATAAGTCTCCGATATTTCCAGTTGGAGTATCCAGGCCGAAGTAATGAATAGTGCGATAATACCGGTCTTAAATATAGACTCCATTGGAATAAGACTTTAATGATGCGATACATTCAGCAATACGTTCTTCTTTTGACACAGCTAATGCACTCATGCCGGTGTAGAATCAACCCTCAATTAACTGATGTTAGACTTCCATAAATAACTGTGGATCTACTAACTCTTTGTGTGAACAATCCCTTAGTTAAATCTAAAATAATCCGAGTCTGTTCCGCCAAAATATTAGTTATTCTGCTTTGCACATAACATACTTCAATTAAACACCTGAATTTTATTACCAACCCGTCACGAATTTTCACTGAACACCTTATTAATTAACGTGCATACAGACTAATATGAATCCAGACTTCGAGCACAGACTAAAAATTTAATTTTAGGGAGCCAGAACCATAGAGGCCGTGATGTGTTATTAATGATACTCGGTAAATGGGTTCCCGAACTCGCACAAAACCACCCCTCGCCCCCTGGGATGTCAGAGAGCGGGAGAAAACGGACAAAATCCGGCGAGAATGAATCGACTCCAATTAGGAGTCGGTCTGAGCGCCACCGAGGAGTAAGGAGTGAGAGTGGGAGTGGATAAATTGACCCCGACTCATCATACAAAATGGGAGGCTAGACTGTGCAGGCAAGGCGCGCGCGAAAGGGAGAGGACAAACCTCTTCGGAGAAAAGCGCCCCCTCCCCCGCCCACTTGCCTCGTGAACCCCAACACACTACCCGCCCAAATGATGGGGAGAAAAGGGGGGGTTGTGAGGAAGGGGACCGCGACTGTGTATGTCTGGCCGCGTATGAATGGGATCGAGAGGTTCGCTGAGAGGGGAGACGAGGAGAACACGAAGATTCGCAAATCACGTCGCCTCCCGAAGGAAGGAGATTCCCCGCGGAGAAGGGATGCCGAGCTAGGTGCCATTAGGGCTGCGGAGGAGGGTAAACCAGCCGAGGGGACAAATAACTCCATCACCCCGCGCGGCGAGTGCTTTCGCGGAGGTTGGAGGCGGGCGCGATCTACCTCCCCGGCGGCGGTGAGGCCATGGGGGGGAAGGGGGGGGACGGCGAGTGGGAATGGAGAGAGGGAGTTTGCATTAGCTCGCTGAGTTGAGGATCTCGCGCGGTGTAACACGATAAAATAGTTATGCGATCGGAATCTCAAATTTTATTATAAATTAAATTTTGAAAGGGTATCTACAAATCGTGTTTTTTTACCTGGTGAAAAAATGAATTTGGATAATGATCAGCGCGATCCGTAAATGTTTTTTTTACCTTCAAATTCTTCGCAATGGCAACAATTTGACTGACCGGGAGCAAAAAAATACGAGGGTCATCCGGAAAGTAGTACCCGTTCGTGCCGCATGAAGTGCTGACGACGCGAGTAGCCGCTGGACGAGGTCAGATAGCTTCAGTGGCTTGTCTGCCTTCTCTGAGCCAAGTTGCGTGACGCTAGCATTGCCTGTGTTGTTTCTGTGATTGTTTACAATGTTTAAAAAAATTGAGAACGCCGCCAGTTGTGAAGTGAGGGCAGTGATTAAATTCCTCAATGCAAGAAACGTTCGCCCATGTGATATTCATCGCCAATTAAAGGAGGTGTATGGAGACAATGTAATGGACGAGTCGTCTGTTCGGCGGTGGTGTCGCAACTTCAACATGGGGAGGGGGAACACACACGACGATGAGCGTTCGGGGAGACCGTCTGTCATTACAGACCAACTGGTGAGCTCAGTTGACGAATTCGTGAGGAACGATCGGCGCGTCACAATTGATGACATCTGTGAGCATTTTCCCAATGTTTCTCGAACAATTGTTCATGAAATTGTTAAACACCATCTGCATTATGCAAAAATTTGTGCAAGATGGGTCCCTCGCGTATCTCAATGAGCTGGCGGCGAAGGACTATGCAGCAGGAATACAGAAACTTGTCACACGTTATGACAAATGCCTTAATTTGCTTGGAGATTATGTTGAGAAGTAGTTTAAAGTATCCTCTTTCAAATAAAATTTTTTATGTTTGTTAATATTTACTTTTGTGTCTTTATTTCACGAACGGGTACTACTTTCCGGATGACCCTCGTAGATTAACTGTTTTATTAAAAAAAAATCCTTCTTAATCTTTAACATTCCAGCGTTCAATTAAATGACAAAAATGAAGAAAATGGCGGATTGAAAGGATCACCTTTTTGCTTATATAAATCCTTCATGCTGGCCAACTTTCACGAAAAATTATTACGGAAAACTGGAACTAAATTAAGGAACGTTCATCTCTCAATTTAACGCTTAAACAAATCAAAATATAACATATCCTATCGAAATTATAAGATGAAAATTTTAACTTTTTGTTTCAATTTAATTATTAAATACTATATGCTTTCAATATCAAGAGTTACCGTTCCAATTATTGCTAATTTTATTCATATGCAATTATTCTCTATGAGATATTGCTGATATCTATTATGGATACTTAAACTTTCATTTCAGTATTCAAACAAATATCCATACAAAAATACAGTCACATTAATTCGGTTTTTGCTCCGCATTTCCAAGAATGTCAGTTAGTACAGTTCATTTAGTTCAGGACTTACATTACAATCGTATAAATGAAATACCATTGCTTATTAAAACTATAAATTCGAATTGGAAACTTACGCCTGAGAGAAGAGATACTTCTGTATATGAAGAACTTCCTTTAAACTAACCCTATCTATTTAAATATTATTTGATTTTAACTGAATTGAGTAACTGTATGCCATTTGCAAGTTTGGTCACACGGCATCATCTTACTACTATCTAAGTGATAAAATTAACGAGCCCTCGTAATTATAGGGAAAGCAAATTGAAGATTTGTTCTCAGACAACGCAGGCCATTCGATATGATTTATATCTTTCACGCCAGTTGAATAACATATGCATTAATTGCAAATGAAATCTTTCGCACATCAAAGACATCGAACGCAGTAATTACAGTGCTAATGGCTGGCTGCCTTGGCAGTTAAGAGCGTCATATATTTGGTGTCGATTGATATATAAAGGCATCCCGCCAAATGCCTTAAGGATGAAGAACTGAATGTGCTTGCTGGATGCTTTCAATCAAAAGGCGAAGCTGATTAAATCGACTCCACTAAAAGTTAGAGAACCAAGATCATAATGAGCAATTCACGACACGACGATATGGCCAATTAGCCGAGAAGCTCGATCATGTCTAATCTGTCGTATAAAGCGGGATTGAGGAACCTTTATCAGACAAGAAACTCGTTGCTGGGGACTGCCAACTCTCGGCCAGTCTTCATTCAACGCGCTGGAAATCACTTCCAGACGTAATCTCCACACAAACTAGCGATGGCTCTGCGGCAGATTGGAAATAAAGATTAGGAGAAAATTGATTCCTCGAGAGTTGACTGAGCCTTGCATATGATTTGAAAGCAATAAGCAGACTGTGCGCGTTCCGCTGGAGAGAGGCTAAGGCTTTTGTGTTGGAGACAAGCGACTGCTGAAGGAGTTGAATGCATTTCTAGGAACTTGGGAATGCGGTAACCGCCTGAATTCAACTACGTTAAATCTGCTTTTCAGTTGATTATATGAAATATAAACATGGTTATTAATAAAAATGACTAAGCAAATCAACGCGAACGAACATATATCCCAAACCTTTTATGAGGGGAACTTCGTACTTTCCTCGGAAAATCCATGATTTTCCAAAAGGATTTAACCAATTCATTAAACTCAAACGGATAGAACTATATCCCCACCGTCCTCATCACGCAGTCTGTACTTATTTCAGTGGACTCACGAGCGGAAGAAATAGTATTTGTGCACGAATACGCCAGGCAACGGCTGGAAAAGCAAAAATTCCACGCGATTTTTACTCGGAAACGGGATGACGGGTTATGCCTCACGAGCTCGCACAAGATGGAACATGATGTCATCGCACCATACCCGCAGAGCACCGGGAGGAAAAAGGCACGAAGGATCCAACGACATGCGAGTGAGTAAAGCCCCAACCCTCCAAGAGATACGAACTCCATTACAATGCGATTCATATTTTCTAGGCTCCCCTACCACTCAAAAGGGCTTCAGTTAACACCAACGACAACGCCAGATGACACTAAACCATAACTAAACGCGCGCGTGTGTAATTGGGTCTCAAAGTGACAAAAAATTCTAACGTTTATTACTCGATCTCACGGGAGGAAAACGTAAACAATCGACGGAAAGTAGCGAAAAGGTTTGGGAATGGGTGACGGGGAGATTTGCCGCGGTTCCCCCAACCCCAACAACGATGGCGCGGATAAATTTATCAATCGCGGCGACTGATTCACTGGAAGCCACTCGCTTTTCGACCGGAACCGGATCCCGGGCCCACGAACGAGTACCTCCATCGGAGAACACGAAAAGAGAAAGAGACGAAGCAGGCCAGATGGACGGAGGAGGACGAGGAGGAAACAGGGGAAATGGGGGGGGGGGTCGTCGCAGTGGAGGAAACCCAGAGACGTCATTACAGACCGGCGCACCACCGGGGATGCCAATTACGCGGGGGTGGGGGAGGATTGTAAGCGCAGAGAGAGAGGGGAAGAGGGGGTTGTTGGTGAGTCGGGTGGAGGTCCGGGAGAGGGGGCGGTCGGTGTGGTCCGGAACAGGTTCCCCGAGACGCCGGCGAGGAGAGTCGCACGTGGAGGGGGCTGAGAGAGCGTGTGCTACACAGACGTGCGGCGAAATATAAACAACGACCGGTACCGGAGAGGCAGCGGCTCTCTCTCCACAGCGACCGTGAGCAACAGCGTATTTCGCGACCGTCGCGTTTCTGCTCTTTGAATTCGAACAACGGATTGCGATGTCTAATTAAAGGAAAGGTGTCGCATACACTTTCGGACGATGCGATTTAACGGCAATCCATTACCCACCGACCTCTAACCACCTCCATCGCGATCGACTACGCAGGAAAAATGTCTACGCGCTCCATTCCCGACTTACGATAATACCTGTAATGCCAACACATCCCCTTCTCTCATCTGGATGTTTTAGATTGTAAACATTGACTCTCAAGATTCGATATTCAATCTAAAATGGCAATTCTCAGGGAGGTCTCGTATGTCAGCCCATTACAGAGCAACATAATGCGGCTTAAACTATATTCTCTGTGTCGGAAATGAAATTTGCACATTCCAGCCTTCAAATTGAAGGTTTATTTTTTATAGGGGAGTGGATCTTGTCCGACAATCAAACTTTCGTACATCGATTGGTCAACATTTTAGGCTCAATGAAAATTATGTGACCGTTTTATTTCGTTCGGAGAAATAAGTTGCTGCTTCCTATAGGAAATTTGAGGGTACCCTCTTCATTTTCCAAGCCGAACCATGCGTTTTCCATGCGAACCAAGCTGATCCAAACTAACGCCCTTAGCTTCTTCATATACTGGCCACCGAGGAGTTGATTACAATTCCCGAGAAAGGGTGTGTCCTGACTATCAGGTAAATGACGAATGTACATAATTGCACCATTATTTATCTGCATTATTTTGTTAATGGCAGAGGAGCAAAAACAATAGCGACACAATAAATTGATGGTAACTATTCTATTTTAGTACTGCATCTCAAAATAGGTATGTAAAACAATATCACCAAAGGCCCCAAGTTTGCTTGTTAGGCACGGTCGGTACACCTGCGCCAATGCATATCCCCTTCTACCAAAATCTACACACTCAACCGATCCTAAGATGATTTCACGGCACATCGTATCCGCATGTGGGCGGATGTGCGTGTTACGTGAAGCACCTCCGCCATACTTGCTTCCCCCCACCCCATTCTTTCCGCGGTCTCACCTACACACTTTTGCGGGGGTTGAGACAAAGGTCACGCGCCCTCTTTCCAAAGGCGAAGGCAGGAGAGGAGGGTTGGCGATCCAATTCGCACCGCAGTCCACACCGGAGGGTATCGGACTTCCCCCGCGCTGCTCCAGCTCGTCTCAGGATGGTGAAGCGGAAAACTAACGCCCTTATCACATGGCGTGCAAATAAGTCCCCTGAACGGCAGTCTTCTTCGAAAACAGACTATTTCTCGAAGAATGTTTTATCACGTGTGATAATGCAAGACTGTAAAGAGCTTCGGTAGCTTGAAAGGACGCTCACTAAAAACATTTGAGTTTTACACACTATTTCCAACATGGAACATTATTAATTAAATAGAAACCTTCTCATCGGTGGAATATCTCGTAATTTTCATTTCAAATTTGGGGAGAAAAAAATCGGAAACAACCATCATAATATGGATGTACCTACTTGCTCCGATCATATTCCTCTCTCGAATTCTTGCTTAAAAACAGTGTGTAAACGGAAAATGTTTTTCCAATTAATGATGTCTTTTCACTTACTCCTCGCCGTCGGCGTAGCCTCACATGCTTTTCAAACTTCTCAAACTCTTGTCTGTTTCTCCTAACGAATCTCTCGTTAAGTCTCATCTTGAGCTACACTCGCTCTTAGGGAGACCTTGGGCAGCGCGAAACCTCCCTAATTGTTCCAATAAATGTCTCCCAAAACTATCATTGAAACTGAAATCAAACGCCGCTCTTACAGGCACGCTCCAGGTTAATCCCACGTGTGGGGGGGATTCTGCGATTGTGACTACTAGGTTGCGACAGGAGATGTAGCGAGGGTTAACTTTCTCGGGATTGGACGCATCGGGAGGTAGACGAGAACGAGACGAGGATCTTGAGAACGCCTGAAGGAAAACTCGATGAACTTTCAAAAACTCCTTTAGCCTTAGGCATCCCAATCTCTTTCGCTTACCAGAATAAGCCGATCCTCACGAGTCCACAACACAACAAATTAAAACCAAGATTTCAAGAACCCGCCAAAAGCAACCATTACTAAACGCTAACAACAAGCAGCACAGCAGAACTCCTACTAACAATGGTTTCGGGATGAAAAAATTACACAGAAAATCGACAAATGGGGAAGGGCATCGAAATTCGAATTATCTATCAGTCCATTATCAAAAAAAAAACAAATAAAACTTCGGTTGGCGAGCCGTGGGAAAGAATATTTACAGAACAATATTTTCTCACACCAATGCCAAGTCGTTACATTCATTTAAACTCTCCTCGAGATCACCGGCAAAGAAGTGATTCGGAACGGCACAAATAATGACTCGCGAAACACTCAGCTGCCTACGTGACTTTTCAGTCGGGCGAAAAAATAAAATGTAAGGAACCTTGCGCAAAATCGTAAATGGCCGGCCCCACGGATCCTAGCAGACTCGGACGGAAAGCGAACGGAGAGGTGCCGAAAGTGATTCTTACATCAATCAAGGGCTCAGTTAAGACGTTCCTTGATAATAAGCGAATAAAAGATCAAGGTGGAAAGGGGGGGATGAAGAGGAATGGTATCGCTCTGGCAAGAAATAGTGGGAGTTTGAGGATGGCGAGGGGTGAGTGAGCCGGAGGGAATATCCCGGAGCGGGGAGGGAAGGAGTGGGGGCGATATATATATATATATATATATATATATATATATATATATATATATATATATATATATATATATATATATATATATATATATATAGTGGACGGGGAGGCAGGGTAGGGATGAGGTGGGAGAGAAATGATCCAAATCTTCGCTAACTCCTCTCAGAGCGTCGGCAAGGCTCACGGTAACGTTTCGCAAGACTCCCGTGACCTTTCGGGATGTGGGACTTAGGACTGACTCGAGAGAGGGGGTTGCCTGGGTATACCTTTCCCCCTCCCTCACCCACCCCCTCCACCGTTCCCGTGAGAGAGGGCGGGAGGGGAGGAAAAGGGAGTAGAGGTTGGGGAAGGAGGGATAGCGGAGGGGGGGGGGTCAAGATAATTCGACGCGAGAGTGAATTAAGTGCCCGCCTCTATAAATAGCCCTTTCCCCTCGACCCGCCAGAGGAAGAAACCGCGCGAAATAAAGAACTCTTAAAAAAATAAACGCTGATAAAACCGGTCCATCTGCGGGAGTGGAGTTTCATCCGTGAGGTCCCCAGTTCGTTCTCCTGGCTCCTTCACAAGCACACAAACACAACCGGAATGCAGGAACATCAAAGACTTAGGGTGTCCAAAATGAATGCACACCTTCTCATCAAACAACAGCTTATCGGCGTCGTATGCCTTTGCGCACTTCCCGGCACTACTGCTCTATCACGTTATCAAGCTTGCCCATTGCGGCAATGAGAGGGGAAAATAGCTCTTCCGATAAAGTCCCTTTCCTTTTTGTATTCACGCGAGTGCAAAACCCAAACGAAGAGCTGTTTCCTTCTAGTAATAAAAAGTAAACGATATCGTTCTCGATTTTAAATGAGCCTGTTAAGGAAGGAAAAATTCAGCTAAGAAATGAAACGACGAGCGGTTAGAAATATGAGAAAAAAATGACAACTTGAAGCCTAATCAAACTATTTAAATTAAAAAGTAGATTGTAATAGCACCAATATATCAATGCACATTATGTGCGCTAAGAAAAATTAGATTTGTAGCTCCCGGGGTTATACAACACCGGCGTCACAATGCCCGTGATGCTTGAAGAAAAACACTTATGGGTGAGGGTCTCCCAGATACCCGGCAAGGTTCTCGAAGAATGGTATGGATCCGCCGTATGTATTGGGTGATTGAATCTAAGGGCTTATCCCTTCTTCACCCAACTCCCCCGCTACCTTGGGCGTCGAATGCCTTGACGTCAGCTCATGTACCTCCATGAACGGTAATGCGTTGAATAATTACCGAGGCGCACAACCCATGTGCACGTGATTCCAGGAACAGCAAGAGCCTATACCAAACATCCGCTTACATTCCTAGGGGTGTATTCCGTCAAGACTTGGCATGCGTGTACCGATTAATAATTTCTCTCATTATTGGTGGCTATGTTTATTGGAGCTATCGACAGATTGCACAAAAGATCTGAAAAAATATTAATTCGATACTGAAATCTACCGCACCAAATTCGTTTTTATCTTATACGAATGACTAATAAGGAGTTTTCTTTTAGCAGTTCGTTTTGAATTGTTCTTTTTCGGCACTTGGGGGGAATGTATCCGCAACTCCTCTCCATAGACAGGGGACGCCAAGGGAATTAGAAGATTTCTTTTCGAGGATATGATTTCGCTTCAAAATTCCAATCATTCCGAAACCTGTACTGAGTTTTGAAAAGCGAACGACTCTCTCAGACGAAGGACCAGCGTTCTCTCTCACATGCGCGGCCGAATTACGATGCGTGAAGAGAAGACCGGTCGCCTACTGGGTGGACGAAGGGCTCTCGAGCGCTCCTGCGGGAGCGCCTCAGCTCCGTCGCAGAAACATTCCTTTTTTCCGTTTCGCGGTTGCGGATCGACCACCGTAAATCGATAACTTCGAGTCCTCTCGGTCCAAGTAGTTGCCCCCTACCTGTTGCTCGGTGGAAATAATTTCCACCCCATCTTCCGAATGGTGACATCAAAAGGAGGGTTCATCATTGACACAAAGTATGAAGAATGAAACCTAAACAAAATGCCAACTTTTTCCGACGTCCACCTATCTTTGAAAACTGGAGAGTACGAGTCAACAATTTTAGCCACAAAATAAATTCGAGCGAATTAAAATTACTTTCTTATAGCCTTTTTAAGAGTTCTGTCTCCTTGTTGGTCATTCACGTAAAAATGAATCTCTTCAATGGGGAGGACAACGCTTCTGCGCAAGGATAAATTTGTTTTTCACTCGGAATGAATACTTGTTTGCAAACCTACTAAGAAAAAACAAACCATGCAACGGAATCAATGACATTAATTACCCCTTTTAAACAATCTCCAGCTGAAATCATGCACTGTTGAAATTCGATTCGCTTTCGAAGTTCACACATTGCTTCTACGGTACGTGACGATGATTTTACCCCATAGAAAATTCATATTTTCGTAATTTTCTCTCTCACACGATATTTCCACATCGACCACGGAATTTTATATACCATCCTCCTCCCACGTAATGGCACGCCCGAGATGAATAACTTCGTCGCCGGGTTTCTCTCGCCTCACTAACTCCGCAGGGAGCGTGTGCGTGAGTCGCGCCGAAAGTGGCGTGCAGAGGTCGCGCTGTAAAAACAAAACCAGCAAAGTGGCCGAGCGAAACGCGGATAGGGGTGGGTTGAGTGTACAGAATAACCTTTAAACCTGATGGATGCAAAAAAGGGTCCATAAAAGAAGAAAACTTTTCTCCGAAGACTCAGGACTGGGAGAGTTTACTGAGCGGGTCACTCACACTGGCTGGACGGGGAAAAACGTTAAAATACCTTTTCTGGAAATGTTAAAAACATTTACAAAACCCATCTCTTTATGGATAGTAACATCGCAAAATTACGATCAGGGAATTATAACACCGTATGAACATGCTGAATGCTTTTACTGTATGCATAGGATAAGAATCATGAAAAGGAATCATTTCGTAATGCTTATTAAGTTTGGGATGTCTAGTTTTTTTGCTATTTTATCCAGATAAAGCGAAATTATTTTAACTTCAAATATCACATCACAAGCATAGTTTGCTAGTTAACATTTAACTACTGTAGTCAATATTGCAAAGCTTTTGTTCCTAAATTTCTTTCATCACCTCAGTTAAATTGTTTCTCGCAGTACCTAACATCTCAAAAATATATATTATATGGATATTGCATGCCTTGTGTGGCATCATTCCCTGCCGCGAATTCTTATGGTGACGTAGAAATAGTTGTAAGATGAAAGGGAGAGAGCGCTTCTGGAACCTCTCATGAGCCAACGAGGGCAATGAATGAATACTTGGGGAACGGATGCATACGCAAAGGGCATATTCACACACCGAATAACTTGTGGGGAATGGTGGAGGACGCACATAGTATATAGCATATATGAGTACATATATTTTTACAATTTTTTTCAGAAGGGTTCTTCCTCGAAGAACGGAGAGTAGGAGCGTGAGTGAGTGGGAGCGGAGTTGCCAAATCTACGTCTGGAACCACCGCTTCCACCTCTCCCCCTCTCCCTCCGACCGACCTCGTCCCACTTCCGAAGCGTGGAGACGTAGGGAGAGACAGCAGCCCCCCCGCCCCCGAATAGAATTACCCAACCTCCCTCCGCCCACCTGTCCCAGTCCTTCGGACCCTCCCCTCCTCCCCACTTACTCCCTCCCTCTCCTGCCCCTTTGGAACGAGAGAAAAATCATAAAGAGAAAAAAATACAAACACACACACAACAAGAGCTCGTCTCATCCCGCCACCCAAACGCACGATCCCTACCGTCGACTCGTATCCGCCAAAGGAGTGAACCCTTTCCTCGCATTCCTCAACGCATTCAAACCGTCTAAATTTAAATTAAAACAGAGAGAGAACAGCTAATAATAAGCTAAGTGTATGGATAAAATATATGTAGTGCCACTTCAGCTCTGGTATTAGAGAACTCGGCTGAAAGTGAAGAAGTCCCGGGTTGGGAACTCTAAGGAAGGACACATTTGAACTTTTTCTGTGCGAAATTCCGAACCACAATTTTCTCCCTTTTATGTTTCCAACCATATTTTGCGCTCAATTTCTACTCGTGATTATTTCTATTAATTTATGTGTGGAGCTTAACATAAGTGCACTACAAAAATAAATGCTTTTACTGAACGAGTGATAGGTACATTTTTTCTTTATTGTACCGTAGTCGGACACACGATTCAATTCTCGCTAATAATCACCCTCCTACCACCACTTCTTAGGGGACCCTATTTCCACCCCGGGCCGCGTTACATAGTCCCACTCCGCCCTCACGGTCCCCCGCACTAATAGCAGGTAGCCTAGTGCGCAAAATCCGACGGTCGTGACGTCTCCGCGCTGTTGCCGTGTAGGGAGTGGGATCGGAGGGGGATCATAAAAAGGTTTTACAGCGTTTTCTGCGCGTTTCGGGAAAGTGAGTCGCCCTCACACTCCTCCCCGCCCCTCTCCCATTGTCGCGTCGAGTGAGAGTGCAGGCATGTATAAACACACCGCCGATATCAATCGTCATTCCTTTGGGCTGATACCCGGGATTCCAAGAGTTGAGGCGAAATAATGTACGAAAAGGGATCATCGCATGATATTGCAAAACCAGTGGTCACCATCCACCCAATAACTTAAGCACCCAGGAGTGACTGGTGAAACCATGAAATAAATTATGCGTCATATTTATTTTTAAAAACAATGAAATTTTGTAGTACCTACTTAAAGTTTTTTTTCTGAAAATAAGAAATTTCTTTATTAAATTCTGAATGAACGCTTAAAATTTCGTAAATTCAACGACCTTTCGATGCGAATTCCATCCACTCCAAGTATTTGAACATTCTTAAATTTCACCAGGGCCTGCAAAATAAATCTCGAAGACCGACTTCGCTGAAGAACGTATTTATAGTTAATCTCAATCGAAAGTGTCAGAAATAACATTGAAGATAAAACGATATGCACCCAAAATTAAATTAGCTGTCAAAGCTACGCATCACCTTATCGATTTAGATCGAGCTCATGAAGGTAGCATCAAAACCAAAGTGACTTTTAATCCAGCTACAATACGTTCGATGTATTTTATCCCTTGGACTGGCCTTTGATATCTTGGCTGTCTTTGGTGATAATTATTTTGCGCAATCAATCGTTAGGTTAACGGAAGGTGTGTAATTTTCACAGAAACCTCAATCCTCAAACGATAAGCACGCTGCTATGTACTTATGGACATGCGAAGGAAAAAGCATTTTACTGACTGCCTAGCACGCCGCCGAATAATTATATCCTACAGGAATTTCACAACGTCCATTAGTAATTAAACTGGGAGAATTAAGAAAATTTGAGAGATGGAATCGTCCGCAAAACGAGGTTAGAATAATTCCCAAAAAATGATAAATTTTTAGAGAGCCATTATAATACATAGGAGAGAAGGAGACGATTTCGTAACTTTTTTCTTTTAACCATCCACGTTGACTCATCGGGTGCAATTTTTCTTCTGAGTGAACTACCTCCCCTACCCCTTCTTTTTTCTATACGAATGTAAATTCGAAGATAAATTACGCTCACGGCGAGATAATGGAAGGGAAACAACTCGCTCCGAGGCTTTTACACAAGCATTGTTCTCTTGCATATCAGACAAATCCTACCATCTGTCCAATTCCTTGCTCTCTCCTATTACCCAATTGCTTTTTGGCCCCCTCCCACCCACCACTCCTATCCCCACCCAAACAGTCCAATCTACCGCCCCCGCAATCTCCCCATTCTCCCCGACCCTCTCCCTCCACCACACCCTCTCCCCGTCTCTCTCTCCCTCAACCGTGACGCCCCTCCCTCCCCCTCTCCGTCACACGAATCGGAGATTTTTCGCGTCAACCCACCGCAACAATCCGATACACGAATACTTCACCTTCACCCATTTCACAAGCCCCCCCCCCCACCTGATTCACCCTCCCCTCGACTTGGGACCTATTACCCCCCAAAAAAACCCTCCCCTCTCTCCTCGCGCCAATGCCGACGAAGGGAGCACCCAAGTGGAGCGATTCTCACTTTCCAACTCAGACCCTCGATGCTAAAAGGTATCGATACGGCGATGTTACTGAACGCTGCAAGAATATTTGGTGTGCTGATAATTTTCGATAAAATCGATACAACAAACATATCGATAGCATCATAAATATAATCCCTATTTCACATAGCAAGAAAGCCTATATCGGGTGAGGGTTTCCACTCAGTTATTCCATGGGACGGTCACCCTTCAATCACCGATCGAATTTGCAACACAACGACGCCATCCAACAGGTGCGATCATATGCATACAAATAGCTGATATTTCACAAATACATGAATATTTTCGCCAAAGAACTACGAGCAGGAGGCCTCGTTAGTAGAAATATATTTAAACCCAAACAAAACCTTTGCAGATTTGTACGAAGTTGTATTTTTTCGAATTACCAGTCCAAATCCTACTTCGATCCGAAAATCATGTTTACATTGTCATTTAACTGAGTATTTCTCGTCGATATTCTGAAAACTGCTCATTGAAATGATGTAAAAATGCGAGAACAATATTTTAAGAAGAAATCCACAAATACCAGGACATTAAACTTCCGTTATGCTATGTCGTCAACGAAAGACTACGTGACTGACGTCTGCGAAGACAAGTGAAGATAGTCAAAGTCAGGATAATCGACAGCTACCTTGGCTCACCAAAATTCAACCAATACCAGAGACTCAACCAAATCTGTTCTCTTTTTCCGATTCCCGAAAAAATCTTTCTCTGCTCCATTCTACCTGCCATCCAGCCGTTTTCTAACCGCAAACTGACCTACGAGTGCTTACTTCATTGTCCACTTGCCCTTACTACGCGCGAGGAAACAGCCGCAAAGCTATAAAAAGCGAATCATCGCGTACACGCCAAATGCACGTGTTAATTGCCACTCTAACAGTCATGATTCCCACGGTGAAGGGTGGGAATCTCGACGATGCCGAGAGATACGCTCGGAAAATCCTTCGAAAGGTTAAGGCGCAGGCTCGCTAACGCGTCAGGGGATTGGAGAAAATTAAAGAAGGTTCAAAAAAGACGACTACGCCGCTTATACAATGAGGGGAACATTTGCAAGAATCTTCACTGGGAAATCAACCAGAGATCGTGAGTAATAACCGTGAGTGAAAGATCAAGATTAGATCCAAATAATCTTCACTTATTCACAACGACTTGCGCCATATTACACACAATGGCACAGTGGCAAGCGAAGAGCAAATGTAAACACGTGGTATATTTAAAGGCTACATTACCGGTACTAAAGGAATATAAAAAAACTCGGATTTGATTGAATTAGTCGTCCAGGTCAACGTATCAACACTTGCAAGGGGACTGTCACCTATCGGAGACAAAGTGGATGTTTCAGAGGATGCGCTCTCCTCTCCAGCTTTATGATCTAGCCACTGCAAGGTGTGATAATTGAAGGGGGACCCATCCTCTCTTCCCTTATCTAAATTGCACCCCCTTCCCCCAAGACGTCCGCACATTTCTTCATCCACTGCCTCTACGGTCACGAAAAAAGGGAGAAAATATCTCCACCTCATGGATTTGACCATTGGGAACACCCCTAAACTTTTAGGAAAGAAATTCTGTTTTCCCCCCTACCAAAGCCCCTCCGAGCGTTTAGAACGCTCACCTTCGACATTTTTTTCTCCGCTTTCCGAGAGGATCGACCAATTTCGAGACCTCCATAATGAAGGGTTTAGCGTTGTGCTCCGGGGATATGGTAGTTTCTCTCCTTCCAATTTCGAGCCCCATTACATAAGGGTGTTTCCGAACTGAAACGTGAAAGGATGATTAAATACTCGATTATCTTCCCAGAAATTTGGACGCGGGCACTTTTTGGGAAACGGAAATAGAGTAACGCAGAACATTAGTCTGCAATGCACTTCTGGACCATCAAGGTCTCCAAGGAAGAGCACCGAAAGAGAAGATCTATGTTTCGAAATTACAAATAATTTTTCAGCGGCATCACCGTTTCAGGGAAAATGGTCGAAAATGTACGATAAATCGCTCATAAGTCATAGTCATGTGATCAATTTTTATTTATACTTTCAATCAATCATGTGATCAACTTTTATTCATACTTTCTATCAATCATGTGATCAACTTTTATTCAAACTTTGTCACTGTTATTATTTCCATTAAATAGACGCACGAAATATGAGAACATTCAAGAGTGTGGTATTCGCACCACAAAAATATTTGTGGTGCGAATAAATAAAACTTTAATCTTTGTAATTCGAGTTCTTCCTTATCAGAATAAAAATCAATTTCTCAAAGTGCTTTTCGAATTACTCAGAGTTACGGGTAATAATTGAAGATTGTCTACTTCTATGCGCACAATTATAGACTGAAATGATTACGATATATTGCATTAGATAACAATAACAACCCACTAGCACCACTGATTGCCAATTCAATGAAATTGGTTTGATGATGAAATGAAGTTAGTTCTCCTTGCTTCCAAACAAAAATTAAGGGAGTAACCAATTAGGTTTATGTTAGTCATAAAACCAAAATTAAACAGCGTGACAAGGATGAGCGAAATGGCGAAAGGTAACAAGAATACGAGGTGGAGAATATGGAAATAGAGCATTAAGGATAGAAAAATGAAACGAGAAAATAAAGAGAGAGCAATACTGAAGAAATATGAAGGAATAGGTAAAGAATGAGATTAACTCACGTGAAAACAGTCATGTTCCCCAAAATAGTAATCCAATGTGACACTCGCAATCACTGAACAAACACTATAAGCACTAATTTCTTCGATGTCACTCGAACGCTGGTCAACACTCATGCAGTTATGAACTCACCTGGAAAGATAAGAAATAGCAATAAATAATCAATTCATCACATTTAGCTGCACCAACACAATACTCAACAAGTTTGTGTAGTTGTGCTCAACATGTGTGTGTTATGTACGTATGAATGTATATTTAAGGCATATGCAATGACAAACATTCTTGTGTACGTGTGCTCGTATTTTGGGAAAGTAACATTAAAGCAAAAGCAAAACCATCATCTAAAAATGACTATACTCTGGAGTAGGCTTCGGTACCAATTCGATTCCTTAGGAGTGTGAGAGAAAAGACTCGCGATTGCCTTTACTCACACTCGGGTATCTCTTCGGTGGAAATACATTGCAGAATATGTGACCACAAATCACTAACGACAACCAGAGAGTCGAGTAGACAGTTGAGCAATTTGGTTAACTATTGCAAGGGCTATTCCCACCTAAGAAGTGCTCCCAAGTTTCTTCCATGCACCCCTCTCACTAGCGCCGCTCGCGATCGGGTAATTTCCCGCCATTTCTCCCCTCCAGCTACTTTCGTTTCTGTCAGATGCTTCATTAGAGGGACAGAGAGAGAGAGGGAAGAGGACTAGAGCAGCTTTTTCTACCCCGTCATCCCCTGTCCACTCCTTCATCCTCCATCCCCATTCACCTCCTCTGAAACCCCACCTTTGCATCGCTCCCTCGCATTTCTGCGCAATCCATCCTCAACGGTGAGGAGCGATTGACAAAAGCGAAGGTCGAATCTCCAGCGGAAACCACTCCTCTTCCTCACACTCATCCCCGTTCCCAAACACTCGTCCCCCTCTCCCCCTTCCCGTCCTATCATATCACGGACACCTCCACTCCGTCTTCCAGCAACCTGAAGATATCGCTTAAGACAGGTGTTTGGAGGGGGGTAGGGTCAGGGAGGTCGAGGGGTTGACGGTGATCAACGGCGGTCCGTCTCCAATTAATGGCAATGCGGCAAGCCACCATACTCGCGGTCCACCAAAAACCAACGCATTTACACGAAATGTGGGTCGGATGCCCACGAAATCGCAGGAGACTCTTCTCCATTGTCGAGCGAACATTAAAAACATTTTAATACATCCAAAAGGGTTACGAGCTACAGTTATGATTAAAACTTTCGATTTAGCAAGAAAAAATATGTGCACATAAATCTCCACTCCCATCTCAAATTATTGATATTAGGAGCGAAAGTCAAAAATAAGAAAATCCAGCATCCATTTCTTTAGGATGCACCGAGGAAGGCTTGCATTTTAGGATGCTTGAGCAAAGACTAAACAAAGAGTACTCAATTGAGGCCAGCTAGATCCTACCCACGCAACTGACGTCCCTTGGAACATCTCATGAATTTTCCCCGGGATGTTAAATCCCGCGGCGGCAAGGGATTTAAATACGGACAACCTGCTTAACATGGTCTCGTAATATTCGCGGACACTCAGATATCCTTCTACTTCATGAACAGGAATGTTAGACGATTCGTGTGATCCGAATGAATGGAATTACCGAGCGTCTGCGGATGCACTACGCTCGGGAGAATCGATCCCAGGCGGGATGACCCAGTGCAACGTAGTGCACTGTTTACGCTGAGGCTCACTCAAAAGACAGCGGGCGGATGAGTGAAGTGGGGAAGAGGGGTGGATGGGAACGAGAGATGCACTTCGTAACAGCGAAGCGAGCCTGCTGGCTGGCTGGCTCTGCGGTGGCGCAACGTTCGCGCCGGATGAGAGACAAATGACTGCGCAGCTCCGCATGCAAGCATGACGGCGCAACAATGCGACCGCTATTCTCTTTTCAGCAAGTACGCCAAGTCCATGCGCTCCAATGCGCCGGGGTACTGTCAATTTTTATTCTGCATTTATTTTAATAAAAAATTGCCATGCAGTAATGACTTGAGAAAAGGCGGAAATTATGCGAATGTGGATCTTTAGAGCCGAATAGGTATTCCCATTACTTGAAGACCGCTCTCCTCGGCGAAGATAAAATCAACCGTGTACCACGAGGGTAAAAACTCGCAAAAATATTAACTGTAAAAATCGTAAGGAAATTATACAATACCCAATAATCAATGATTGTGAAAATTAAGGGCATGTGAATGTGCAAGAGGAAATTGTGAAAATTAAGGGCCCCTTTGCGAATGTTCAAGAGGAAAATTGTACAGCAAGAACTGATATCCAACGATTAGGTACTGAAATACGCGCATAGTGAGTCAACTGAAAGTAAAAAAAAACAATCACGCAGCGAATACTTTTCTTTTAAAAATGATAACTACCAAGAAACAATGGCTTCAATGACAATTTCTTCATGGGTAATGAGTAGTGACCACCTGTATTTGAGAGAAATATAGTAACACGAAACCGCGGCCGGGTTAGTTTGTCAGTGGAGTCAAAATAAATAGAGAGCAAACCAGGACCCGTCAGGAAAGATTTCGTATGCCCATTCTTGGCGAGAACAGATGGACCAGAGAGAACAAAGGTTAAGGTAGACCGAAACTGGGGGATTATGAACAGCCCCTCAGATTTAATGCTCGGTAGAATTTCGCAATCAAGGAAACAAATATACTACCTCAATCACCTGAATTTTTGATCAACATCATTAATAAAATAAAGGGAGTCACATGAGTATACCCAGATATTTGACTAGAAAGACGAAGATTTTCAAATGAAATAACCAGGAAAATAACTTACAAGCGTTCACTTGCCGGGTGTACGATTGACCATAATAATAAAAGCATTATAATCATGGACCCTTTGTTTCTCGCGAAATAAATTCAGCTTTCACCAATATCAGGATGATGCTAAGGTCTATCTATCGAGGCAAAAAAATGAACGAATGCTGAAATATACAAGAAAAAAAGTGTTATAATTGGCCCTATAACGCACTATTTTTGTACCTCACATAAGAAAGTGCCGAATGCGTTAGAAGAGAGGGTACGGCCCTTCCTCCGTGTCTGACCCTCTCCCGGCCCTCCCTACAACCGCAGGGCTTGCACCTACAAGCTGAAGCTGCAACACCTGAAATATTGGTTTTCCTCCAAGAGAAATACTACCTTGATCAAAAAGTTCCCGGAATAACCACCGTGTGGCGCTCCCATCGTTCCGATTTGAGTTCTGTTTTTTTTGTTAAATTGGTACATCTGTTGTTGATATTCCCTTTAAATCTTAGTGTCATAACTTGACATTTGCTAAAGTTACGGTCGGTTTTCGGTATGTCCATCAGTGCTTCCTGCGATTTTTCCGTTACTTCCTCTCGGCTGCTAAAACGCGTTCCCCGTAATGGTTTTTTAACTCGATTGAACAGAAAGAAGTCACAGGGAGCCAAATCAGGTGAATTCGGTGGCTGTTGGATGGTATTTGTTGCATTTTTCGTCAAAAAATTACGAATAATGATAGCACTGTGCGACGGTGCATTATCATGGTGCAAAATCCACGAGTTTTCTGCCCACATTTCTGGTCTCTTTCGGCGAATTGCTTCACGCAAACGTCTCATAACGCCCAAATAATACTCTTTGTTTACTGTCTGGCCTTCTGGCAAAAATTCATGATGCACTACACCGTTGTAATCCATGAAAACCGTCAGCATTGCCTTCTTTTTTGACTGAAAACGACGTGGTTTTTTTGGTCTCGGCTCATTTGGTGAACGCCATTCACTTGCCTGATGTCTGGATTGCGTGTCGTACTCATAAACCCACGTCTCGTCTCCAGTAATGATCCTTTTGATGAATGTGGGATCGGATTCAGCCTCGCAAATCATGTCTTTTGCGACGTCAACACGGTCTCTTTTTTGCATGAAATTGAGGTCTTTTGCTGCTACACGACGGAAACCCAAACCATTAACCACAATGTCTTGGGCGGATCCATAGGCAATGTTCAAGTCCTCCGCTATTTCTCTGATGGTTAATTTGCGGTTATTGACCAACATTTCTTTTACTTTATCAATTTTTTCACCGACTTTCGATGTCGATGGTCTGCCACTGCGTTCATCATCTTCGATTGACTCACGACCACTTCTGAACCGCTCGTGCCACTGGTAAACGACCGTTTTTTTTAGAGAATCGTTGCCGAAACACTTTTCCAACATTTCCTACGTCCGTGCGCCACTAAATCCGTTTTTTACGCAAAATTTAATACAAGTTCGTTGTTGCAAATTTAAATCCATTTCTGAAATTGTAAAAAATCGCCAACACACACAGAGATAGATGTACTCTTGGCTACGTAACTTTTGCAAATGTCAAGTTATGACACTAAGATTTAAAGGGAATATCAACAACAGATGTACCAATTTAACAAAAAAAACAGAACTCAAATCGGAACGATGGGAGCGCCACACGGTGGTTATTCCGGGAACTTTTATATCAAGGTAGTAATTCTCAAAACCGAGGAGCCTGTCCACCACAGAGGACGGAGGAGGAGGAGGAAGGGGGCGAGAACGATGAAAGGAAGATAACACACTAACGAAATAGAAGACATCACGTGAGGACTGCATCGAGCATTGTCAACTCGGACTCAAAACCCTATTCTGGCCACGGAGGCCAACGAAGACCTACTTCTTTCGCTTAAGGAATTACATTCAATGGGAACGGCGGGGGTGTGTCCGCGAGGTGGGAGAGAGGGGAGGTTGGGATGGTGGTGGGGTGCAGAGTGCAGCGGGAGGAGTGGGGTGGCGGCGGCGGGGGCGAGGCGGGATAAAAACGAGAAATCGATTCGTTTGGGCCAACCTTCACGCCATCAAGCGGACCGCCCTTCCCCCACTTCACCCTCTCCCCCTGCTAACACACACACCGAGCGAATGTGCTGCAACCACGCTCATTGTGTCGCACCTAATTTTTCCTTAAAGGGGTTTCTTGTTTGAGCCGGTTCTACAATACTACATCAATTTTACCGGTTCCGGCCATCAATCTTCATCGATGCTATCAGAGGTAATCAAATATGAATATTTCACTCTTTCACGCCATTCTCCTATGAGTTAAAACCGCTGGGAGTCCAATTCTCGCACAGTATTTACTATTCCTGCAAAAAGCTAAACGTTTGAAAATGTTTATTTGGTTCTACCGTCACTTTTCCAACCGCCACATGCAATCCGATGTTACAAGCATGACGAGATATACGACGCCACCCGCATGATATGCCTTCATTTAATATTTTTCGGGAAGGTTTTCGCAGTGGTGGTCAACAATGTATATCTGCATTACGGGTCCTCGATTCTGGTTCGAATGAGGCTTCGCTTCGTCCCTCAACCATTCCCCTCCCTCTCCCCTTACACTCTACAGCCGCCCACCCCCTCTCCCTTGCTATCCTCACGTGACCTCCTTTGACTCTCACCGGCGTGCCCTCTTCACTCCCCCGTGACGCAACATCCAGCAGTGAGAGTGAATCGGTGCGGTGAGAGGGTTTGGGAGGGGAAAGAAAATAACGCAAAGACGGAGGACTTAGTAGGTGTCATCGGATGGCGCGCCGCTAGTAAATGTTTGACACCGATATAAGAAGCGCGATACTCTTTTAAAAATATCACACATCCATAATAAACGAATAACTGTAAAATGTTTCCAACAGTATCAGCATAGTAACCGAATCGCGTGAGTCAAAACCATTGTAGTCACTTATATTTTCGGATTTGTACAATTCGGACCATAAAAGAAAAACAGCTGGAATTCTGCGAAATATCCCTAAATGAATGTGATTTACCATTGTATCGAACACTAAATCCACACAAATACGATAACTCAAGAGATTAATAATTGAGGGACGCAATCCATGGAATAGAATAATCCTTGTCAAAACATGTAACTTTAAAAAAAAACGTTACTGAAAAGAAACATACACCGCCGTTC
Organism: Hetaerina americana; assembly: GCF_022747635.1. Classification (NCBI taxonomy): domain Eukaryota; kingdom Metazoa; phylum Arthropoda; class Insecta; order Odonata; family Calopterygidae; genus Hetaerina; species Hetaerina americana. The sequence continues at coordinate 18,059,739 of NW_027286985.1, read as the reverse complement.
AATACTGGGACCACACGATGTGATTTCCAGAATGCATTTTTTCCAGCACTCATCGACCCACTTCCTTCCACCGCTCAAAGACTAGAATAGAAACGAATGTGCTTGCAAGTAAGTACAACCTGCGAGTTGCGTCCATCCTTTGAGCTCATGTAGGGTCATCTTTGAATTTAAAAAGGGATATCTCTTGAGTATTTGAATAAGGGTATCCCGTGCGCATTATTAACGCTTTTATCCACGGCCTCGCAACATAAAAGAATGGCAATAAAAAGGCGCGGAAGTGGGTAAGATGCATCTGCTTTGTTTTTTCCCAGCTTCGAGTCCTAGATTCCATAATCGCCGTTGGCATGCGCGCGCTTAAGCGACGACAGCGAAAGAAGCCTTCACTTCATCACAACACCACATGCATGAATACCCCATCGATCAGAGAAAAGCGGAGATCGGGGTAGTGTTAGGCCCTGTCGCATCAGAGGACGACGCCTGGGAGTTCTGCTAACGTTCAAACTCGAGAGGAACGGTCTAGAGCCATCTCGGGGATTCCGAAGTTAAATTTGGGTTTTTTTCCCTAAATACGCTTGAGTAACCTGAAATCCCTCCGCCATCACTTCAAAACGGAAAATTTGGAAATTTATTTTTTCCACCGATTCGCAAAAGTCAGTCACCGTTTAATTTTGCGTGGAACTTTCGTCAAAATATGCCATCAGTTGAATTGAGAATCGTATTCCGCCAATAAGGGAATATCATTCGGTGAACCCAGTGTACTGACGGAAATGCGATGGACATAGAACTTCCCTGCACGGCGCCAAAATTTGGTGTTTTTCAGTTCTCCTTGCAGTGATGTTTTTATGAACATTTAGCGGTAACTTCAGCTCCAAACTGGCAACACTGCGATTGCTGCAAGGGGAGAGAAAAATCGCTTTTCGTTCCCAGTGAAAAACTACGCATATCATGCTAAATACTTTACTAAAAGATCCGACGCACGCTAAATACAACCTTTCCACCGCGACGTCATTAATTTTCCCCTGCACATCCCGCGTGCATACATTATGCAGGATATGTTAACATGTTCCAGGATGCGCGAATTCCCTGTACACCGCCTAGGGACCACCATCGGTGGGTGATGGATGCCCCACGGTCATGACACGGTGGGCGGAAGGATGGGATTTCCGATGAGCGTTTCCTGCTAATTAATTACCACGGCCTTCGACAAAATATATCAAGACGGAAAAACAATAAACTAGGGACTAAAACATGGCCATGCCACCACTCCTGACAAATGGATTCGGGGCGTCAGGAAACATCAAACGGTTGAAGTGGTGCCAATGTTTATTACGTACACACTCGAAACGATCACGGTAATGGTGCTTGCGCATGAGAATGGAATTTGGACGCAGGAAGTCGGTTGAGAGGAGCTAATTTAAAAAGGACTGCATGAACACATTCTCACTCTACTCGGAGGGCGGTGTAGATTTGCACCATAAAGGCATTTTAATACCCCCCTCTCACTCTGCTGAACTCCTTCTAAGTAGTCGATAGCAACATCGATCGAGTATTTGTGTTAACATGGGAGTACAATACAGTAATGATTGGAATTTCCACTCCGAACGAAATCTTTGAGGGTTATCCAAAGTGCCCCCGAGTTGGAATGATAATGTACTAAGGCAAAACCTAGGACAATGCCATTACCGTAATTGAGAAGATATTTCAATTGTGAGGTTTGAGATGGACGCATTCACTAATTATATTCTGGAAATCGTTAGATTTTACCCATTTTTAAAGCTTGGCGTTCCTCTGCATGCATCTTTTCAGGCTCGTTTATGTATTATTTTATAATACTAACCTAACTCCACTCACAAATTTTAGTTTTTTTTATGAAAGTTGCACCCGCCGATGGCATTTACAATATAAAATTTTTGATTGCTTACGCCGGGATTCCATCTCGAGGACGCAACGCTCCATTAAACCGAAAAATACCCATGAATTCCACCGCCTCATTTAATACCGCAAGATCGAGAACGAATCGACACTCCGATAATTTTCCTCGAATTGCTTCCATGGGGGTCACCGCGTTATACATGGACACCTGACCATTCGACTTGAGGACAAACGTGACGATGAAGCGAGGGAGGTGCGGAGCCATGGGGTGGGGGAGGGTAAAGAGAGCCGCGGGAGGGAGAGAAACTGCCGCAAGGGAGGGTGGACGGAATTGATTTAGGAAGGAGGTCACTGCGATCGCCTTACGCAGAGCTGACTTGAAACTGGCGGCACGTCGGTCAAAATTAGTATGAGGCGTGGAAAGGATGAAGTCCAGGCCCGGAGACGGCGGGGCGGATTGTTGTTGGGGAAAAAGCGCAAAGTCGAACACGGAGTGGGAGATTGGGTGTGCAACATGCACTTTGCGAGCGGGAGGAAGGGTTGTAAGGGGATGGAGGGGGGGGGGGGTGGGAGCAAATAACAAGCCGAAACGTTGACGGTCGAAGCGTTCATCCACAAAACGATGGCGGTAGAGAACGGTCATTCGGGAATCATTCGATAACGATCGCCGCCGACCGATAGACGCTCGTTGTCTTCACGGTAGCCCCTCACCCGATGGGAAGGGGGATAGGCGTCTTCCACGCACGATGACAAGGGTCGAGGGTTTGTTTCCATTAAACATGGATCTTCAAGATCCATTCACGAGCATTCACGAGGGGGAGATAAACGCCGCCCTCACTGTCCCCGTACCCAACGAAATGGCGAAGACAGATGCTGTCCTGTTCACCGCTCTCATAATCCACAGATTTATTGGCTTCGGTCTGATTTCACAACGAGCGTGACGTTTTCCAGCCGGTAACATTAATCACGTCACGCTAGTTTGCAGCTAACAGGATTAGGTGCAAACTGCAAATACCGTGAGATATCATCTACTCCTAATAACATTCTTCACAAAGCACTTGACGTTTTTGCACGAATTCCCGACAATGACACCCAAACATCGCCACGGAAACACAAATCTAAATATTAATAATGCCCACATCTCTAGAATCTTAGCATGCACTGGTGGAACGCTACCATTGGGCAAAGTGAACCAATTGCTAACGCGTAGTGAAGCGAATTAATGACACAAACGGCAAACTTTGACAGTAGTGATAAATCAAGCGAGAATATAAACATGAAGGTCGACATCCTGCTCTACTTTGAAACTATCCTCATTATGTTGAAACTACATGGCACGCCCGAAGCAATTAGCTCGATACGTGACATTTCTGGCACAATAGTTGACGCACGTTTGGCGCACTCCCTGCGAATGGACAACCGCGAATTCTCCTTTCACACCACATTAAATTCCACCCGCACCAAGAAACGGCTTCATGTGGCCCGGTAAGGCCTTCTATCCGGTAATTATACAAGAGATTGCCGGGGGATAACTGAAAGAGTCTGAACTTGATTACTAAACAGCTCGTGGGGAATTTGAAATGAAGTGGGCAAAACCTCTCACCAAAATAAATGAAGCGCGCGAACATTTTTGCAAAGGTACTCTACACTCAAATATTCACGAACAACTTAACGCTTTCTGACGGAATAAAATGGTCCTAGGTCTCGCTCCGCACCATCATTACTATTAGGGTGTATATTTACTAGAACTCCAGCCAAAGAAGACTGCCTTAAAACCAAACCTAGCGCAAGGCCATAACGTAACCTACATATACATGGGGGACTACCATGGCGTTTTTGTCCCCCCCCCCGCAGGGCCCTCGGCGCCCTCCGAGGGGACCCAAAAAATGCAAAAAAGCGGGAAACAATTAAAAATCCCCACCCCGCAATCTACCCCCCACACGCGCTGGCCACCGCCGTCGGGCCTCGCATTCTCGGGGAAGGTCCCCCTCTTAAATAAATCCAGAAAATGTAGCCCAGGCGCGCGAGAGGGCGATAGGAGCTAGCGACCCGCCGAATATATCTGTCGTAACACCTTGAGTAAGATTTTTGAGTTACACAACGCAATCGCGGGCCACTCTTCAACGAGCGAAAGAGGAGGGGAATGTGAGGAGGGGGGATAGGACGGTGTGTGTGGGATGGGGAGAGAGGTCGGGGGAAGGAGAAGTGCGGTGGAGTGGGAGGGCGAACTGGAGAGGGGGTGAATTTGCGCGGTGCCCGCAAGAGGGCAGGGCAGCCAATGTGGTCTACCTCTCTCTACACTGGTGCTCCTGGTAGCCTCTATCACCACACTCGCATAACTATCGTACATCAGAAGCCGATCATCGTCTCTGAAGCACCCTTTCAATGTCTACAGAAATGTCTCCATCATTACAGGCTAATGAGATTAAATTACATTAATTCCTTCGCAGCACCAGTATATTCTGGTCTTTAATTAAATAATTGCCCTATGTTCAATGTCGCATCTACAGACATAATCCAAGTTGGTGACCACGATCCTACAGATTTTTTTATCTTGTACGACATTTTCATTCCTTGCTGATTCCGTTGACTGTTTACAAATACCTTAGAGTGTGAATCATTGATTTTTGCAAAACACGTTTCCCCATGGGACACAGTTAAGGCCAAAATAAACATTATTCCACTTTACTTTGCACGTCAGATGGACAACGCCAGGGGGAGGGAGGTAAAGCCGGATCCCTATGCTGTAAGCGAAGTGAAATCTGGGCTCAAAAATAAATTAAACATTAGAGCCAAGAAAACAGAAAAGAATTCTCTGTAAAAATTCATTTGAAAGAGGAAGAGGGAGAAATGAACTATGTTTTAGAAACTATGGAAGACGATGTATCTCCAAAGCCGAGGAGGTTGTTGATTGAATAATCAGGTAGAAAAACTATGGGAAGGCTAAATCTGTTAGCCTATGTCGATGGTCTTTCATATTGGGGTTGACGTCTCTCCTTGAAAATCATAAACTGTAATGGTTCTGACGATTACTTCAAGCAACAAAATGCGCACAGTATATATTTTATTATTTACAGGCCGAACATTCTTCAGGCATCCGAATGTTCAACTGCCTATGCGCCGCTTGAACTAAGGTTATTGCCAAGAAATATAAGTAGGACGAAACTTTATAGGAGCTACCTTATCACCTGCATGGAGAGGTGGGGATGGTCAGGTCGGGCGAGAGTGCAGGTTGGCACATAATAGGAGGCCAAGGTCCGCCCACATTACAGCGATTGGGGAAATTTAATAACTTGGAGATAAACGGAATTTTTGATTCCCTTGTAAGACGATTCATCTGGTTTCAGTGTCAACCACGCCATTTGTAAACCGAAAGTATTCCATCACTACGTCTAAGGTTCCATCACTAGGAGAGTTCTTCACTACAGCAGTGTTCCGGCGTTGCCAATGTGAATTCCATTCACGAATGAAAACCAAAATGGTGGATTACATTAGACATGTACGTGTCATGACCTATCCTTAACGGACCTTGTGCGAGGCGTTTTCTTCAGCGACGCGGGAATGTTGAGGGGAGTTGACGCGTGGGAGGGTGGGACAAGTATGCGGACGGAGGTGGAGTGATTGAAAAACTAACTACAATAGCCACAGCCCAGTTTGGATCGCGACAACCGACCAACGATTGGCGAGTGCTAGGTGTTGCGGAGGACAGAAGTCGAGGGCTGGGAGGGGAGGGAGGGGTGGAATGGGGGAGGGGGATTCATTGGGAAGAGAATACGTTTCCGGCGCACGAGACTCGTTTTAACTTTCCGTCGGCGGCTGAGTCGCTCCCAACATGGAAAACACGAATGGCAGAGAGAGACGGAGAGAGAGAGAGAGAGGGTGCGCGGGGAGAGGGAGACAAAGGAGTAGCGACAGTGGGTTAGCGCGAGGATTCCATAACAGCGGTGGACTCGGGGAGGGATTCCGTCGGCAATACGGCCACCGCTCCAGGGAGGGGGAAGGACGTCTTGCGCAGGAGATGACTGACGATGGATGGGAACGCTTTGAGGGGTAAAGAAGACGAAATTCCTTCGAGCAGTTATTCCTTTGCGCCGCGCGGCGAAGACGGAACTTAAGGATGTCACCGGCATGGGAAGAGGGCTTGGAAACCCTAATAACTAAAATAGCCACGTACGAACTCGGAACTAGGATGGCTGAGGTGATAACTCTTCTCCCATCGTTATGACCGTCACGCAGAAATGCAACGGTAAGATGTATAACCAGGTTTTGAACCTCTGACCAAAGAATCAAACGTGAATTAAAAAGGGAGTTCATCTCATCGGATATTTACTCGTCTATATTTATGCACACGAAATACATAAACACTATTTAAACTGTTAAGTTTTTTTAACTAATATATGATTTGATGACAAAATTAGTGTAATATAACGAAATTATGGAACAACTTGCTGAGTATCATTGGGAACTGTAACTGATAGTCGAAAAAACGAGCTCATTCTAAAAATTAATGAACATACTTTTAATAACATTTCCACCAACCCAACGGAGGCACAAGAATATGAAATACCCCAACGCCTTCTCTCACAGCCATGACCTTTCTTTCAAAATTAGGGTGGACAATGCATGGCCACCGGATCCTCTTAAAAACAATAAATCGCAAAAAATATGCCGAGGCAAATCTGATAAACTGGTGATTAAAAGATATCGTTTTACTATCCAGTAGATAGAAATGTAGCGACACAGATTTCCCGAGGCAGTTTGATTTTCAAATAAATCAAGATGGATATCCACAACCATGTACTTGGTGCGAAACAATTTACCGACCTTTCACTAGGGATCGCAATGGACGTGTAAGGCGGAGGAGGTAAACGATGTTAAGGTCTGGGGAACGGTCAAATCCCACACACACATAATCACGCTAAACACCCATACCACTTTAGATAAAAAAAATCGAATGCGCGATAGGCCTTATGTTAGATGAACGATTGGCAGGGAGTATTATGGCAAGACGTCGTGTCCTCCAGCCGACAGAACTCGGCGCACTCTCGCTCAGCTCTATCGGAGATCGTTTTTGCGGGACAAGTAACCTTGAGATACTTCCCACTCCTCTTCCACTTTCTCTCCCTTTGACTCGCAAAACGGTTTTTCCGCGATCTCTATTACATGGACGCATCACTTGGGGATACCCGCCACCAGTCACCGGCTCCCCAAGAAAGCTGGCATCCCCTCCCGCCGACAGTTGGCGCCACCGGCCGCCTCATTATTCCTACCCCCTCCACGCTTACTACCCACCGTGCACACCCCTTCCCGCCGACTGCAAGGGAACAAAATCCCTCCCAGCCATGTTTACGTGCCCACCCCACGCCGTTCCCTCTCACCCCCCCTCATTCCGTCCCCCGCTCGCCCCCACGTTTAAGTTCCCCATCCATCCGGTGTGTCCTATCTCTCCCTCTCCACCACACCCACAGTGTGCCCTTCCCCAGTCTCGAACCGTTTCTGAGGGAGCGAGGGGAGGAGGACGAGGATAATCCCCCACGCCGCGGCGCACTCATTTGTCCACCCCCGAACGGGAGCGTGGGGGAGGGGTGCAGGGAGCACGGCAGCCGACAATAAGCCTCCTCGCAGCCGGAGCTATCGAATCCGGTGGAGGGGAAGGCAGGAGGGTGGGAGAGGAGTGAGGCAATTTCCATCCCTTTCTCGGATAAATACTTTCATATTACGAATGCGAGAAGCCTCGAGACTCACTCGATTTAAAATTTTTCGCTCGGCTTCACGTTTCCTTGCCTCGGCTTTGTCAACCATGGAGATGGAGTGGATAGAGAGGGGAGAGAAAGAGAGAGAATTAGCTACCACCTCTCCTCCTCGCTTTTCCCCCGTCCCCTAGTGATTTCAACCGTTTAAGGGAAATGACGTCATATCGAAGGAAAAGATCGGCCGGCGTAGGCGGTTCTGGTGGCCGGCGGGTGATAGTAAGAGCGAGCGTTCCGATGGAGGACTTCGAATAGCTCATCATCGCTCGCGGACAGTCGGGTAATGAAGGCAGGCGCTACACCATGCGGCAAAAGCGATTATTCGTTGACCCGCGAGGAGAGCTACAAGGGCTCGGACGCGTGGGGCAAATGTCCCTCAAGGCGGACGTACCGAAGAAAGATGGCACTTGTCGATTTCTCTGAAGGCGGAGACTTAAAGAGACAGGCTACTACTCACCGATAGTGCAAACTTCAACCCCTATTGCACGGAAAAGCACAGCATTACCAAGCGATACAATGACCTCCACCGTTAGATCGAAACGCGGCACTGCTCAAATTTAACTGATGAAACGACGCCTGTAGTAATATTGTAAGTTCCAAGGAGTGTATCAATTTGCTTGTATCATAAATGTGCATATTCAGATGATCCCTCCAGATAACCTGGCAATGCTATCTTATTCTTGGCATTCAAACTCTCGACCATTCGTGGTGGAAAAGAGATTTAGACTTGTCAAGCATAAGACTGCGAGGATAATATATGTAGAAAGTTGCACGTGAAATAAGTATCACTGTCATGGAAAAACGTATATGATATACGGTTGCGGCTCCTCCCGAAAAGATCTCTTAATATTTGCACCGCGATTAATCATATTTGCTGGAAGGGATTCGGGGCGCGCCTGATGTGATTTGCTGTGCCGGGTTGAAAAAGCCTTCGTTTCCGCCCACATAAAGCACCGGGAGATCACGAAGAAATAAAACAAGAACATCAGGATCACGAATAGTCACTCCATTTATGGGCACGAACGAGGGATTAAAAAAAATAAATATTAACGCGCCAGGGGCCATATTCCGGCTGACCGTGCCGGCCCTGGTTACACCCGCGCGCCCACTTGCGTAAAAATAGGCCCGCCACCACTCTCGAACGGCTTTCGCAACGCCGTGCCGGCCGGGACGCTAATGCGGGCCTCGCCTCCACCGACACGTCCCCCCTTAATCCCATCCATTTCATTTCCCTCCGAACGAGGTGCCTCGCATGAATGGCACGGAACTTGGCGACCGAGAGAGAGAGAGAGAGAGAGAGAGAGGGGGGGGGAGAGGGAGCACACACTCCCCTCCCAAATCGACGGAAATAAATCTTAGAATATTCTTTCAAAAACCATTTTCATACCAACGCCATCGAAGAAAAAACCATCGGGGAACGAAAAACAACCAAACCCCAAGTTTCTGGGCATGCGGTGACATTACAGTGTCCGTCTCCCTTCGGCTTTAATTTCACGCCATTGGCATCAAGGCGTTTGTGTATACTACTACAACGCCATTTCGACGTATTGACGAGAGGCGTGCTGGTCAAATAAAATTCCTGAACCGTCCCCGCGAGTGATTCCAAAGGAACTCAACACAGCTCCCGCTTAGCATTTTTTTACGGAATCGAAACAAAAAAAATTGAATCTTATTGGGCAAATTGAAATTACCGCGAGAGCTTCGACTCCCTCGAGGTGATACGTCCTTCCGTCCAATGTTTTCGTAAATTACGCGGACATTGAGGCAGCGCCGATGTGTCATATCGCACAATGGCGAATGTCTGCTGGGGACACACTAACAATCTATGAGGATTAATCCCCGCTTCGGGAATGGGAGCATTCCGCGAACCAACTGAAGAGACGGGGAATCTATCGGCGAGAGGAGACCGGATTCGCGGGCAGCGTCCGGCAGACGAAATAAAAATGAAGACCACGCGGGCAGAGAGGAAGGGAAAGGTGGGGTGCCGGGAGGGCTTTGGTAATCGTTGAGGCTCGACGAACTTAAGACTCGCGACGAAGGAAATTCGGGCGCTACTCCCGTTTCGAGGGGCGGTCGACGACAAAACACAACCGCGTGGCTTGGAGAAAAAATTACGCGCGGGGAAGGCGAGGCGTGTGGGGAAAGGGGAAGAAAGTGGGGAGGGGGTTTACGGGGGCGGGAGGAAAGAAAAACATGTACAAAAAGGTAGGCGAGAGAAGAGAATAGAAGAGGGTGCACGAAACCGGGTCGTCACGGCTCGAGGCCAGCTCTCCAGAGACCGTTACGACCACCACACACACACACACATACAAACACACATACAAAGAAAGACAACCGCCTCCTCTCTTGCCAAGCACTCCATGCAACGCGCAAAGCAAGAGCAGAAGAGAGGGAACCACAAGAAGGAAAAGAGGCCCCCACCGACGCCACACACATATTACGAGGGGTGGACGGAAAGGGGGCGGGTAACGTGGAGGGTGGGTGGTAGAGAGGGAGAGTGAAGGAGGTTAAGAGGGAAAGGAGTGAGGGAGGAATGAGGGAAGGGGGTTGCTCGGTCGAGAGGGAAAGGGAGGGTGGAGGGCAGTGGGGGAGGGGATTGGGGGGAAAGGGAGGTGTATTCGAGGTGGAGGGGCGGAAACCGGTTCTAGCGAGAAGAATGTCATGCTCCCTCCCCTCACTCCCTTCGCACGGCAACGGAGCCAATGGTTTCAGCAAGGCGATGGAACGGCGAGGGGGGAGGGAGGTTGAGGAGAGGGGAAGAGGTGGGAGGGAGGAATGAGGAGATTGAGGGAAAGACTGAGATGTAGAAAGACGAATGAAAAAGACAGCAATGCAGGCTTAAGTGAACTCTTGCGATTGGAATCCCTTCTCCAACGGGGGCACCTTCCAATTCCCACCAGGCCACGAAAGGGACCCCTAACTTATCTGAATAGTAATCGTACACCCCGTACAAAGTATGTCTTTATGGTGGGCACGGAAATGTGATTCGCCAAAAATGCCGTAGTTCACATTCATCGCATGGATCTTATTAGCGGAGAATCAAATTTCAAGAAAGGGACGATACACCACCATAAAATTATATCTCACACTGGTGCACAAAAATGTCGAATGCCAACTAAATGCACAAATGTGGCATTAATCCGATCTCACTTTTACAGGAACTTGGAAATGGCATTGTACTTATTGCTAAAAGATCTCAATTTTGTACTGTCACCCCCTTCGAGATGATAACGAAATGGCTATGCCAATGGGTCGATTTCGACCGGAATATAATAATCCAGTTGATTACTGTGTTTATGGTTTTACATACACACATATGTATATGTGGAGCGCATGTAAACACACATATATGTAGGAGTATATGTACAGCCACAGTAATCAACCCGAAGGTGGGTTTGGTAGGTGATGGTAGAGTTCACCCAGTGCTAAGCCCGACGGGGTACGAAATTCACACATCAGGGTAGGAAGGCCAGTTCCTTTTCCTGTGCCGGCTATGGTATCCCAGGAAGATCTGGTACCCGAAAAATCACACAGCTTGGGTGGAGTTGAGAGTTCCCAGAGAGGGTTGCTCCGGTCAGTCCCCACCTATTAACCGCTCTTGTACCTTAATGGCCGTCCATAAGTTCTCCCTCAAACCTTCCCTTCCCAAATAACAGTGATCACCCTCTACCGTGCACCCGCACTACTTGGGGACGAATTATTTCTGCCGAGTTATGGTTGGGGTGGCCGGCTTATATGTCTGGGTGACTGGGCCCCGTTGAACTTCGCGAGACCTAATTCCATCCCTCGTGTACCCCGCCGTCTCCTCTTTGAAATACAGTGATGCTCGACTCCCAAAATCTAAGTCTCACGCTTGCAATTGGCCTCGTATTATCATTGGTGATATTGAGAACGGGAGCTCATTACGTGCTTACTTTATCCTGGATCAATTTTCTTTGAGTGACTCAGTTTCCTAAATTGTATCATACACTTCCGTCATTTGAACCACCATCGACTGTTACAATGGCGCACAATAGCGTCGTGCTCTTAAAATAATTACCCAATTAATGAGCAATGAGAGCCTCCAAAAGTAAAGGAATTCACACCAATAGGCGCTTCGCGATTTAAATGCAAACATGAAAATTATAAATGTCACCATAAAAAAATCTAACCCAATTCTTAATCAATAACATTAAAATTCATAGCGAACGTATTTTAAACCATTGCAAAGTCATTACAAAGTGGTAATTTCACAAAAACAAGCACAGATATAACACTAACATAATAAAAATACAAACTTCGACGCTAAGCTTCAGCTTGTTGGAAATTCTCGTAAGTGGCCCACTCCGCATTATCAGTGAGGGGAAGACTGAACGCCATGGACTTGCAAGGTTCGCGTTAGGAGAGTAGTACTGTATCTCATTGGACATCCTTCGAATCCGCAGTAGGGCGCAAAAAAGGTTTTAGGATAAAATACACGAGATGTGAATCACCCCATCAGCAATGACACTGGTCAAGAGGCGACGAAATAAACCGTTCGCAAATGGCCTAAGATCGGAAATACCAATTGACAAAGACGGGTTGGGAAAACGGATACAGAGCTGGCGCCTGAAAATGAGAGCCCCAGTGTACGAGTGAGGATCTCTTTGACAGACCCATGCGAAAGTTTCAAGAGCCCCAACGCGATTAGAAAGTCATGCGGCAATATCCGAATAGTCGATAATTATGACGATCACGTAAACATTCGTGATGAAATCCCAAAGTCCTTTCAATTTCAAAATGAACAATATGCGAATAGGAAAAGTGGAAGAACTCCCGGTTAACAAGCCTAGCATCATTTGAATTAAAAATTCAACTTACACGCACAAGAGGAAACAGCTTATGGCATTTGAATGCTAATATCAATTCCATGCGCAAGAAGAGAAGTTTGTATTCTGTCATAGATTAAGGTCTCTTTTATAAAATTCAAAAAGATGGGGATAAGGATGAATTTCGAATTAAATACTTATTTCATTACCCAAAATACAGATTTAGTGCCACAAGACGTGCAATGACGACTACAATGCAAGACGGGCCTACAATGCATATTGGACTCCCTAAGTTTTCCTTGGAAGGCGAGCCACGTTTTTTCCCAGGTTCCGTTTTCAATATATTTATTTCCTTGCACATTTTAGTTGAACCTGATAGCAGAAATGTAATAGGAAAAGGGATTTGAAAACAATGCAATGGATTGAACGGGTATAGCCAATTTAATCAAGATCAGTAGGCATTTCCCCACCTCGAAGCTTTCTATCTGGTCGTACGACGAGGGTAAAAGGCTATTTCAACCATTGCAAGGCTACTGATATTTCATTCGATGAATGTTTACCAAATAGCCTTAAATAGACATTTCTCTCTCTTTGGAACATCAGAAATATGGTCAAACAATCCCTTACTGGAATAGTTCGCCATGTACACGACGATTATCTCCCACAGTGCATCAGATTCATGCGGGACCGAGATTTCCCCGGATTTTCCGAAACTTACTTCCCTGCCGTCCGCAGGAATAGCTGAGCGATGAATAACTCTTCTCCCAGTTTCCCCGAGGGAGGAAGGATAGAAAAGCATTCACGCTCGAGGCGAAAGAATGGGAAGAGAGATTTCAGAGAGCGAAAAGGAGATATCGCAAGGAGGGAATGGTAGCACTGGCGTCAACACACGAATGAGGAATGAGAAGGATGGAAATGTGACAAAAGACAAACATAGTTATATTTACGAGGGAATTCCGGCAGGTTTAAAACAACTGGAGATTCGGAATACATGGACCGGCACCGCACCTTCGCCAAACACACGTCAGATACGGCACATTCGAAGGCACTCACGAGTATCACCTGCTTCGACTTCTTTTGCCCGTAGAAACTCGGAGCAAACGTACGAGCCGTCGAAAAAGTTCGGTGTCAATTCGAAGAATAAAAAAGCATGGATTAAAGTACAAAGAGGGTGGATGGTGGAGGGTATTTAATCGAAAATTTAAATGTAAATACTTAAGAGAACTCGATTATTACTGCGAGAAAGGAAGACGGAACTTTATTTTGGATTCCATTTAAGCCATAGGTGAGCTACGAGGACCCAAGTTAATTCATGTACGGCGCAGAGTCGATGAACATTCACTGGCTAGGACTTAAATAAAAAGTACCACGTTCACCAAACCTGACCAAAATACCACGGCAGCGGAAAAAATCGAAGAAGAAAAGAGACAAAGGCATAAAAACAGCAGAAAAACAACACGAACTCCATCGCGTGGGAAATGTCAGCGTGTGTGCGTGAATTCCAAATCCGTCTAAAGCTCCGCTTGCTAGTAGGGAGTGAGAATTCTTCTTCCGAGAAAACTATGACGAATTCCGCGATGCGACCGCAGGTTTGGCGGCTTCGAGTTGGGCCGGAGGAGACTGCAATGGGCAACACCCATTCCTGTACCACGTGTGGCTGAATGGGATTTGAGTGCGGGGAGGGATGGGGCATGGTGAGGACACATCATTCGGATGATGGGAGAATGGCCACGCGGACAGTACACGCTGATATCCACTCTGACCATGTCTACGTACATGAGGTAATTACCTCTTCCATGTTTATGTCATTAACAAAGGCAATTGATAGACACGACAATAATAAAATAAGTAAAAACGGAAAACGTTTCGAATAAGAATTCCCTTTTCGTGAGGTAAAAAAATACACATGGACCAGCGCGATGGAGTGACTAAATGCTAACAAATTAAATGGTAAAACGTCTCTCGCATTTTATTTCTCCCAATGGTACACGTCTAAAGGGAGAAAGACGAAAACATGCTTATAGCCTGAGGCAATTGGATTCCTTTCCCCTTTAGTCGAAGAGATGCTTGTTATTAAAGTTATATTTATTACATAACATAGAAACATGGCAATTTGATACGCGAACCATTAATCAATGCACATTGGCTGTTTATTGGCATTTTGGTTCATACTCATGAAAATCTATCGACATGATCAAGGATTTCTATAGATTGCCGTAAGTGGAGCGTATACACTGGTCAAATGAGGGAAATATTTGGTGAATATGCCTTTATTTTTGCTGGCAGAACTGGGGATCAATTACGCCAATCCTTGGTAACGACGTTGAAAATCCCTTTTGCTATTTAAACTCGTCCTTCGTGCACGTTGACTTCGGTATGTAATCTCGGAATTAAGACTGATTAAAATCACAAAATGCCTTCGGAAGAAACTCAATTGTAACACCGACAAGATATCCATTCTAACATAGTAACGAAAAACAAGTACGAAATCCCTTAATTCTCCACCCACTCATTAAACTCCCTCGACTCAGGGCGACGCACGGATGCTGAAAACGGGACGCGCAGCGGACTGGGTGGGCAGGAAACCCGGCGTCGGCGACGATGGGACAGCGGAGGGGGAGGAAAAATCCGACAACGAACATCGATCAGCTTGGGGACGGGGGAATTGAAGTATACGCAAAAAAGGGGAGGGAAGGCAGGATAGGGGGTAAGGTGGATCGACAAGGAATCCTTCCACTCAACCAACCCGGAGGGTGTGGAGCGGAAAAGGTTGCCGAGGGGAGATGAGCGGGGAGAAACGAAGAAGAAAAGAGACGGCTAAAGAGGACGCCTTTTTCTCTCTCTGCTGCGACCACTCTATAACGCGCCGCGGCTATGAGGCCTCCTTTTCATTGCCTCCTCCCTTTTCGCGGCTCCCACGACGGAAGGTGCTCCGCGCGGTTGCCAACTCCGCCCGCCCACGCGGAGTCGGCCCGATGGCGAGTCGCTACTACGCCCAAACCGGCAACGCCGCTCGCTCGCCCTCCGTGCGCGCGGACCTCACCGTCTCACGGGAGAGGCAACGCACAAGCGCAATTCTCACCTTAGCTGGGCATTCGCTTTCATTTTTCCAGTCTCCCTCGCCTCTCCCTCTTCGCCTCACTAACTCTCCCCGTCGCTGGCACTGTTTTCCCTATCCTCCGCTCCCTCCTGCCTCCTCCTTCCGCAGCGCCACCTCGTGGAACAGATCTTCTGTTTACAGAAAGAAATTCAAGCAGGCTCCATTGTCGCCGACCAAAACGTTTGCGCAAGGCCCTCTCTTCCGAAGGAAAGGAAACAAATCAAAAAATAAAAGGGGAGGAAAAATGAACTCCCCCGCACCCGTTCTTGA
The DNA here is from genome assembly GCF_022747635.1 of Hetaerina americana. NCBI lineage: Eukaryota > Metazoa > Arthropoda > Insecta > Odonata > Calopterygidae > Hetaerina > Hetaerina americana. Next base: position 18,043,960 of record NW_027286985.1, on the reverse strand, counting down.
TAGCATTCCCTGTTCACCCGCTCCCCCCTCCCCCCATTCGGAGCTGCGGTATTCGTCGGCCGCCTTCGTTCTAACTATCGCGCACCACGAAAAAAATTCGACCCCGAATAAATTCGGTGGGCGGTCCGTTTCGGCTCTTTCGCACGGCTGGCGTTGTGTAACACATACGCATGCGGCTCCCGCCTTCAGCTGCGAATGGAGTGCGGAGCGAACCAACGACGCCTCGCGCCGGCCGATATTGGGTCGGACTGTCACGCGGGCATCATGGGCATCACTAATACCAATGGAACTGGTGGACCTGACACGGTGTTAATCAGCTAACAGTATTTTCTGTAGCTAATGTGCCTCCAGAATGCATTCAAGCGGTATCTTTGAATCGATTCAACTTTCATTTCAATGTGAGACCGGAGGAAAACGTAAAATTCAGTAAAAATACATATTTAAATGGCTATGCGCTTAGTTATTTAATTCATTCAATCGCATTAGGCAAGAAATGTGTCGGCTGAAGAGCGAATAATAAACTAAATAACACAACAGCGTTATCCCGAACGTTGGAAATATTTTAACGTTGACTTGCGAACGACTATTAAGTTAGGAAAACGTTTTCAATGAAACCGGCTGGTAGTGCCCGCGAGGTTCCAACGCAGAATAACACGTCTATCTCGACACTTGCTACGCGTAACTGTATTAACTTACGCCAGGGCGCGCGACTGCGTACTCCTTCGAAGCATTTCCTTTGAGATCATCTCTAATCGGGTAGATCGAATGGACGATGCTCCGCACAGAGCCATGCACGAGAGGCGGTGTCTAAATAATCTTCCTCGACACTAACCTAAGAGGCTTCCTCGGGGGACCAGGACACGAGAGGAATACGACGCATCCCCCAACATTTCAACCTGTTTCCCATGATGCAGTTTCGAGTGGTGAGCACCCCCTCCCTCCTATCCCTCTCCGACGCTCCGAGTATCGCCCCACCCTATTAAGCTTTTCCACCGACCGGAGGGGCCATCATCCTCCAGGGCGTGCCAAAACGAGGGATGCCGAGTGGGCGGCAACTGCGTTGAGGATAGCGTGGGAGGTTGGAGACGTCTACACAGCCCATTTCATCTCCTCGAGGATCTTATTTGCATTCATTACGACCGCAAAAACGGGCGGTGTAGGTATGCCGGCGCCCGGAGTAGCGAGGGACTTCTCAAGGGCCGAGAGGGAGGATAATCTCGGTGGGGATCGAGCAGGGGTCGATATAAATCGAGCGCGTGCCGGAAAAAGGGCGGGGAGGAGGGCACGTTCGACGATCGAGTCTTGAACTTCAAGAGTTTGACAAGCAAGCAACAGATTATTTCATTCACTTGCATGGAGTCGACATGAAAAAGATACACGAGAGGCCAAAGGTTGAGTCTACTATGAAAAAAACGCTAGAGCACGGAAAGAAAATTAAAGGAGGCGAAGTATTAGATTATAAGAATAGTAGCTAATCAATAGGAGTGAATACTAGAATTAACTACATAGCATGTTGTTTTTCCCATTGACAACTCCCTTTTACGAAACCCATTGGACTTGCGCATGCCGATATATATTGACATCATTTTTAAGTAGCTGATAGACACTTATCGGATTAATCTGGAGATGACAGCGATGACCGTTATTTATAATTAGTATTGCAAGATATGAAGTAACCCCCTTAAAATCAATGTGACTACATTTTAATATCACATCTTATGATGACATTGGACTTAGTCGCCTAATTTCAATGAGTGGTATTAAGAATTTCCTTCAATCAATCGCAAGGGCATACGGCAAGCAGGGGTTGTTCGTTGGAACACTATCCCATCAGAAAATGAAAAAATTGTTACAGTGAAATTTGTTGCTTCCTTCTCGTGTCATGTTCCGGAACCACGAGAGGTAAAATGGATTATTTTAATGTATTTACCAAATTGTTCATCTTCCCAATTTTATCACCATCATTTGACTTTCCCATGCGATTTAAACCTTCAATTGCTCCGTCTATTTCGGAAGGAACCTGTTACGATTGATAACAAAGCAAAAGTTTAATCCATCGCTACTTCAATTTTCCAATAATTATGCGTTCTCCCACGTTTACTACGAATCTGGAAGCTTCTACACGCATTTTTTCAATTATTTAACCAAAGTATTTTGAGACGATCCCCAAACGATCGCTGCATATTCGAAGAGGATTGTAACTAGAGCGAAAAAACATTTTGTCTTCACTTTTCCAACACAATATTTTCAAAACATACTCCTGTCAAATGCTAATTTACTCACTGCCTAAGCAGTTTCTCAAAGTTACACACGAGACCCCACAAATGCCTTCCAACGGCAGGGAAGTGTTACCCAAGTATTTTGCATGTTCATCTCTTCCCATTGCCGTAGTTCCGTTATGACTTTTTGGTTTGATCCATTTTTCATAGAACATACAATAACCCTGGCTGACCTCCTCTGAAAAATGCATCGAAAATGGGAATTAAATAAGGGATTCTGAACCATGGTATGGACCAGTCAAAATGTAATTCCTGCGAGTGAATACAGAGCGAGGTTCCCAACGAAAACCGGCTAGAGACCATTCCTGCCATTCACCTAATATCTCTAGACAACTCGGCCAGCACCACCACCTCCCATTCTCCCATCGCTCGCTGAGAGCCCGCGTTATGTGCGAGTATCCCGCAGGGAAAGGGAGAGAGCAACATCGTCTTATTTCCACTCGGAAGCCATTAAACAACCCTCGCGCGTAATCTGGGACGGCGATCTGTTGGTTGACTAGGAACAGGGGACGTGGGGCGGTTGGAGGGGAGGGAGATAGGGATGAAACGGGGTGGATGGCGGCAGGAGGGGGGGATGGAAGAAGGAATCCGCGGGAATCGCCGGAATGCGTTCGCGGTGAGGGTTGGAGGGAGAGAGAAAGAGAGAGAGTGAAGGGTTGTTTGAGTGTTTGTGTTAGTCTGCGATTGGGTTGGCGCGCCCCCCCCTCTTGTCCCCCCCGAACCTCGGGAGGTGGTCGATCGTCAGATGTTTTCGACCAAGGGGGGGGGGAGACGGGAGGGCTGGGGACGCGTTCGAGGAACGCCCCGCATACGTACACAACTCTTGCGGTGAGGGGTGGTAGTAGAGGAGGAGGCGTGCACCTGCCGTCAATAAGGGTTGTTTATAGGGAGGGGAAGACTACGGATGCTAGGAAGCCGTCGGGATACGAGTGGCGTAGAGTAGGAGGAGGAGAAGGCTGTTAGAGGAGTTTCGCCGTCCCGTTAGACACCGTTCGAATGGACGATTGAAGAAAGCCCCATGAGTCTCGCGTGCATGTGTGTGTGTGTGTGTGTCCGTGAATACATGAATGAATGCGCTGGGCTAATAATCTCCACACTGCATCGGAGGTGATATCGAGTCGACGCGCGTTATAGGGGACCCACAGGGATGGATGAGTGAAACCGAGTGACCTAACGCGCACCTACTTTCACGCGGCGGTGCATTACACGATTCTGTCCAAGGGCAGGAATTGATAAGAAAGGAATCTAGTAAAAAAAATTACTTTAAAAAAATATGAAATACGGTTTTAAATTGAACCAACTCCAACTTTAATCACAAATCGAAAGGCATACTTATTTACGAACGCCCATGGCTACCCTGGAACTCACCCAGTAAGGGGATTCCAAAGTAATTGCTAATCTGCAATCTTCATATTAAGAGGACAGATGACGTCAGAAGAACACCTAATGAAATTCCTTCGTAAACACCATTTAACAAATTGACATGGTATTGATAATTACTTCGTAATCTGAGTAACATATTTGGCCTTTTGGGAATGGACGATTTATCATTCAACGCGAATTTCTTTCATTATAACACAAAAAATAACGATCATTTTCACTTGGTTGTTCCACGGGTGAAGTAAGTGTGTGGCTAGAAGAGCTCTGCAACGTTTTGAAAATTAACTTTGACACAGTCCTCGACCTTTAGGACACACTGCATAACAAGTATTCACAAAAGAGAGCGTGAAACATATTCTACGCCAGAACATAATCAAGAAGGCATCGTCGTTTTACGATTAAGAATGGACGACTTTCTCAGAGCGCACCCGTTCGCACCCGAAGTTCCGTTTTCTTACTCCACCGGGATTTTCGCGCCTCGAAAGGGTTTGGCACCACACTCGAAAGAGAGGGTGGGAGGGGAAGGACACGGCGTTTCACCGACGAAAACGACACAAAAGAAAAACATTCTCACTCCGAGCGAGAGGAGAGGGAACGCATGCGAATGTGTCTGGTGGGTGGGACACTTGGAGTTTGTAGGGGTAGGACGGAAGGGCAACCGAAAAAAAAGACTACGTGGAAGATGGGAGAGGGGGAGGAGAGAGAGAGAGAGAGAACGAGTGGAGTGGGGGGGCGTAAGCATGCGCACTGCTGCCACCCCCGCCAGGGGATCCTCCTCCTTCCCCTCCAAACCCCTCTCCTGGCTCCCCTGCCGACACACACCACCTCAATCAATCCCTTATTGAGCGCGTGGGAGGCGGCAGGAAGTAGTGGTGGTGGGGTTAGGGAAGAGCGAGCGGGGAGAGGGGGTGGGGGTCAGGGCGGAGGGATGAGGCGTGCGAGGGAAGCGATGGGAGTGGTCGGGGAAGGAAGAGACGGCTGGATGTCTCTCGACGAGTTTACGTGCGCAAGGCCGACCCGCGACAACCATGTGTCTTCGCCCCGACACTGGGCGCATGGTGTTGCGCGCTGAAAAAAAGTTTTCCACGGCACGTTTGGACTTTCCAAAAATTTTTAAATCTCGAGAGACCAAAACCGAACGTTTTACAGTCCCGAAAGACGAAAACGTTTGTGAGAGAAAAACCAATCACCGAATCCAATTAAAATGCGCACAGATAATTATTCCTCCCTCCATTCCAATGTCGTCCAAATAATTCACGGTTCATTTGAGACTAGCGAAAATCCGATGGAGTTAAACAAATTCGGTGGCCGTATAACTCACATGAAACCATGACATCTTCATGCCGAACAAATTGTCCAAGAATATTATTCTAACGAATTTAATAAAAATATTTTGTGTGCTCTAACATCTAGCAATATTAACTGGAGGCTGCAGCGGTAATTTAAATGTTAATCTTATGAAGTGCTTAAACATCAATTCACACTATTGTCGTAACTGCTATAAATCTGCTTTGTTACGTGTACAAACTTACTAACTATAGACTGAAGAGACTGACTAAATGGTCGGCGCACTCTGGATGAACTATAGCTTTGTTATTGTTTAAATTTAACGGAGGTACTCCAATCCGTTGATGGTCATACAATAATGAATTAATGAGCAATACTCGATACAGTATGAGCGAGCTTGTTAATGGCTTGATCCGGTTCTAAAACATCTTTCAAGAAGTAAAACAGTTTATTTTTCCCGTATATCTCGTCTTATAATTGCCCTTTACATATCATCACAATAAATTTAACATAATACTTGAGCTATACATGTAAAGGCATGTTATCCAAAGAATACAATTGTTTTGATATACTCAAGTTTTGCCGATCAAAATAATATCGTTTTAAAGGCTGAAAACTTCATCAAGTTACAATTGGTAATTGGAATTATGCTTTTTAAAATAAACAACTCCCTGCAAATACAATACGAGGAATAAAATGGTGCTGCGTACATTTTCATACGGCGAACAATATTTTAATACGAAGCTGAAAAAGTGACACTAATAATTATTTATAGGCTTCGGGTAAGTTAATTGTTACATGACTCGGGGGCAAGGTCCTTAGCACTCCTCCGAAGTGCCACGTGACGACTAGCAATATAATATACTCGTATGATAATTATGCATTACTATTATGGCACCCACATAGGATTTAGCCAGAATTCTTGGATAAAGAACCAGATGGCGACTTAAACTTCAGAAAAAACTCGCACGCCGCGACTTAACACAAAATTCAAAATAATTAAATACAAAAAAAAGAGATGGAATAAGAAAAAAACGAACATGGGTGTTGGGAGCGTGTCGTGGGGAAGGTTAGGGAGTCGCCCCTAAACCCCCTTTGGGCCTTCCTCGCCCCGTTGCCGAAATGGGAATTGTGATAATTATGGCTGAGTTAAGTAATAAAACTCAATAGATCCCAATTCTTTCATTCATGGGTGCGGGCGAGCGATGACGGCTCCATACATGCAACGTGCATTATTGCTTGGGGGAGGACGAGCTGCCAGCAGGGTGCATTGTGCCTGCCATCGGGGGGTGAGGGGACAACGGGAGGACTCTTGAAATGGGGAGGGGAGGGGTTGATTGTTAGAGGAGTTTTGATTGATGCCGGAATGAGGGCGGTATGTCGTGGGGTCGGCGACGGGGGGGGGGGAGGGAGTGGTAGAGGGCCGTAGGATAGAATGAGAGAGAGGAAGTGGATATCGATCCGGTGGCCGGAGGGCCACGGGGAGGAAGGGTTGATGTGGGGGAGGAAGTTAGGGGAGGAGGGGTGGTGGTGTGAGGGCGCACATGCGGGTACTGTGTCAGCCGAGAACCGGGCAATGGTGCCGATCTTGGTCACACTCCAGAGTGGCGCTATGGGAACGGGAGGGTGGAGGACGTCGGTGGAAACTCTTGACAAACTGCTGTCCCCCACCTCCCGTTACAAACGAAATAACCTTAATTTGTACGTTCGTTTTCATGCCGAAAAGTCCATACACGTCGTCGATCGATCTACATTTCGACGCCAAAGAACACCTATACACGCCGACCCTCAACAATGGGGACTTGCATTTGAAAAATGGTCGGCACGTTATGAATAAGATCACGTGGCAATCAACCTGAAACGAGTGACTAACATTAATACCAAAATGAGGGGTGAAATCTTAACATGTAAGCACTATAAATGTGCCTTTTCAATCATCCAGGAATGAAGAAGATAGGCATAAAAATAAGAAACACACTAATACAATGACCAGATTGCGTTTTTCCCCTCCCGATTCCGGGATTTTTAGGTAGATCGCCTTAATCCAACGTGAAAGGAGACTGTAAATCAGAAATGCAATATGGTACTCATCAGACGGGATTTTTAGCACTTTATCAAAAGAGCCTCTCGATTCTGGCAGCTCTCTATCACGTTGAATAGAAATACAGAGAGAATGAATCGTTTTATAAAACAACATTTTCCAGCTACAAAAATACCGATTTTTACGAAGTTTGTCCCCATCTAGTTCAACATTTTTCATTGACAACTTTTGAAAAGGCAAAGATATCACGCCTTTGAGATGTTTTTGGAGGTTGTGCCACACAAGCATTCTTCACTTCTTCACTCAAATCCCAAATTGGCGTGATATCCAGCAATGCCCAAATTACACCAGCTGTCTAATGCTACATCAAGCGGTAGATGTACTAAACTCAAGATCGTACGTAATTAGGATCATTCACTGCAGTTAACTGCTTTCTCATCAACGTTTTCAGAAGCAGCTTACGCTATCAAATGATTCCCTCAGCTAAAAGCCTGAGTGGGACACAGATTGTTATTTCCAAAGGGTATTCCAGTTTAGGGTAGGTTTTGTATTTTTTTGTATTTTTAGAACTTCACAAGTCATCGCTAGGGTGCGTGACAGGTTTTAGATGGACACCCGACTATAAAACGGTGCAACGATACAACGCCTATCCCAATGTACAGTAAAGCCTTCTTCAATTCCGCCAACTTGCTCCCTTTCTTCACTCTTTCCAATATTCCTATCCTATTTCTTCCTCTTCCTCGCTTTCCTAATATTCTCCACTCCATCACAGCCTTCGACATCCCATCGCCAACCACAAAGTTCTGCATCCATCTTTCCCACCTTCTTTACATTTTTCCCTATTCTCTACTCCCCCACCATACCAAGCACTACCTCGTTTGTTTTCCTTTTTGTCATTTTACCATTTCCGCGAATTGATCCAAAACAGACCTAACCAAATTCAAAATGTACCCTTACTTAAGAATTGTATACACTTAAAAATGCAAAATATTGGAGATCCTCTAAAACTAAAAACACAAAACAGCTGGACAATACTATCCTCCGAATTTTTATTTCGCCATTCATTGATTACAGCTTTTCAAACCTTACGATTTTCCATTTTTTACCCAACTCAGGAAAACAAAACTGACGCTCTACATTTTCAACAATTTAACACACTGAAATGTTGCGGATTCCGCTTCTCACGGCATAATGCACGCCGGGACAAGCAGACAAAGCAAGGGCGTTGCTTTTGCTGAGTGTGACGAAAAGAAAAAAAACACGAGCCAGGTCGCTCGGGAGCGCTCGAACACACGAGCCCCTTTGTTTTCGTCCGGCAGATTTCGTCACTTGAAATTTCCGCCACGCATGCGCCGAGAGCCCCCGGGCGACATTTTTTTACAGCCACATGATTCGTCTCACCCCGAGGGCGCTGAATACCTCGCGATAAAAAAGACCCCCGTTTTAAAAACGAGTGTTCGAGGCTAAGATAAAGAGCATACTATATTAGGACTGGGATCCGAATGGAGAGGAGGCTAATACAGAATGGTTCCCGATGCTTTGCTCCGCACTAGGAACTCGACAGGGTCGGAAGTTTTTGTGGCTACTTTGAAGCGAGCACTCTAGGTATACTCTTTCTGCTATCGAATTTGAAGTTGTATGGAATCATTTCATTAAGAGTGGGCTAATATAGAATCTGAATTCCTTCCTTCCCAACAAAATTACTTACCTTCCTCTGGCCTAACTACGTGACGCCGAGAATTGACTCAGCTCTTGGTCGTCTCCCCGCATAATCACTCCTACGAAAACTGAAAGTGTGCAATAGGCTGAGGCGGTGTATATACGACGATCGAGATACTATTTATTGTCACCCAGCATTGTAAATAAACAAACAAAAGCGATGAGGATAGTGCAGGAACACCACGTGCACCGTCTACGACGCGGTAGCCTGATTACGGATTCTCGCCGGCCTTCAACTCTCGATTCTTGGGAAACTGACAATACTAGATGCAATAACATTAGCAGGTGCACAGTCGACACCGAAAGGGAACGATATGATTACGTGCTTTGCAGACCATAACGCAGTGGGTCGATAATTAATCTTTTAAAACAGTATAATGGCCGTCGACCAATTCCGCAGTTGACAACCACGATTACCTACGACTCAATCACCTGTCCCGAACATGTTAGTAATGTGCTTGCCACTGAAGTTCGATACGCAATGAGAATACACATTATCCCTCGGTAGGAAGAACCATAGGGAAAAAGCTTTGTAATATCAGGAGAAATTAACTGCTCAATTTAAATGAGGAACGATTTCGCGCCGTAGTTCTTGCTTTCACTCAAGCGGAAAACGTAAAAGAAACTCCACGAATAACAAAATAATGGGAAACATATTCATGCAAGAGCTCGAAGTTGGCAGTTAACAATTGTCCAGAAAAAAACCCAATAAAAGATACACTTGTTTAATATTTTTTCAGTATGACCGCGAGGGATGCAAAATCTCGCTTTTCATTGCAAATTATGCTTGTTCTAAATTGAGGGTGGGGGAGGGGTCACAATGAATATTTTACACGCTGATATGCATATTCCCTGGTCCTCCCTTGTTTCCTCACGACCAAAAGGGAACGCGAAAGCTCAGGAAAGTTTGGCTTTGTGAATGACCGAACATGAGTTGAGGAAACTAGTAAGAGAGTGAAAAGCTCGCTGGGAAAGTGGAAGGGCGGGGGGGGGGGGGGGGGTTAAACCGCAGGAACCTGGGTTTCCTGTCCTTTTTTCAGGTTTGGCCCGAGCCACTCAGGTTTGAAAATATGCATTCCAATGAGGCACATATGGCCGAGTTTCGGGGAATGGGTGCAATCAAAACGCATTTTAAGATGTGGCATATATATATATATATATATATATATATATATACACATACATATGTACACATATATACATACACACACACTCGTATATACATATATGTACGCATGTACATATATGTATATACGAGTAATGATATATACGAATGTATCTAGTATGAAAGTCTCACGGATTTGAATAATAATTTTAACGAAGGAGTGCGATATCGTCAATCAACAAAAACACAGCGGAACACCAAAAAATGACACAGTCAAGTATTCCAAATTTTCGGTAGCCACACCACCTTCTTTTCCCAGAGGAAGGTGGTTTGGCCACCGAAAATTTGGAATATTTGTGAGTTTCATTTGTATGTGTATCCTTCTGTTTTGTTCGCCAACGCTATCTCGGTTCTCTGTGTACATTAGTATTTACATCCGTGAGACTTTTCTTCAAGATACACACACATACGATATAAACACACATGTATACATATCTTAACCATGGCAAAGAGACATGGCCTTCTTTTAGGGGTAAAATTTATAACACGATGAGTCTATAGATTAATAGATCCGACTGAGGGAAGTCCATATTAATCATATTAACATTCGCTTCTCAGCTCTGGGATTCTCGAAGCCAGCAAAATCAGATCAACATTCGCAATTTTCGTCGTCGGAATCTCCCACGAGACGCCCAGAAACTGGAGATGATAACAATTATATCTATAGCCGTAACTCACAAAACAAAGCCTAAGCATCACGTACACGAAGATAGATAACAATCTGAGGCATCTCAAGTCGAGAAAAAAAGAATAGCTCTGCTCCATCCGACTTCCAACGCTCGTCATCAAAACGGACCCAGTGACGAATTTATCGACGTATTCGGCGCACGTAGTCATCAAGCCTCCCCATCCGAAATATTTGGGGTGTGGGTAAAACGCCTCAGGAATCCCACATCCTCCTACCAACACGAAATCCCGGACACGTGCCTGTTTCCCTCGTTGCAACTTTTCCAGCGATAGCCCTTTCGCACGGAAGCCGTCGCTCTGGTGGGGGATTAGAGGGATTGGGGGGAAGGGGGGAGTGGGAGCGAGGGTGCGATATAATCTCGACGATGTCGGAGGCGAGAGAGAGCTTACAAGTGGGCCCTTCATCGATTCCGATCGAAGCACATCGGTTGGACGGGTGGGGTGTAGTTGCGGGGGCGGACAAGGAGGGAGGTGGTGGTTGGAGACGGGAGAGGAGGCGGAGGAGATGCTCCGCTCTCCACAAGGGAGGGCGGGATCCTCGCGTGCGACGGTGGCAGGGCAGACAGCCGAGCCGACCCTTTTTTTCTCCTTCCATAAAAAAATATAAATACATTTTTTTCCCTTTTCCTTCCCACAAAGCCTCGAGGAGTGTGGGGAGAGAGGGTGGGAGAAAGGGAACTAGGGAATCTCCACGAAGTGCAGTCGCTGTTGTGAAAGGGGTAGGAAAGTGGAAGAGGTAAGACGAGTGAGGGGGATTGGAAAGGGAAGAAGGGGAGGAGGAAACCAGGACGAGGACAAATGCAGCGTGTTTTTGTGGATGTGCCGCCAAAGCGATCCGTTTCAAATGGGCACGGAGGCCGCGCCGGTAAACCCACGTCCCCTCTCCCACTAAACGAGACGAGTAGTAAGTCATGGAATGCTCATCCCTTCCCATTTTTATGGCCGAGGCATGTTATACCGTGCGCACGTCTCTCTCTCTCTCCTCCCTTACCCGTCCCCTCTTACATATATCTCTCGGCCGAAAAGACGATGCACGTACCACGCCGGAGTCGAAGGAGGCAAGGGAAAAGGGTGGGGGGGGGGGGGTTTGGAGGTGTCGAGGACTGGAAAGCCCCGGCTCTTCTCCAGCGGTGGTTGCGAAAGGACGAATGTAGTGGTAAATAATTTCACGATCCGGGAAGGTGGCTCGGAGTAGACGAGTCCCCAATTCGGTTCCGGAGACGGTTCCCGGGAGCAAACCATGGACCAATAATCAATCTCCTTACCACAGCAATGTTCCTCGTAACATTAACTCTACGATGCTTTTTATGCAATTAAATTTTGAACTGTAAAACATAAATACCAAAGCAAAGAATTTCGAAACGCACGAATCTTTACCTGTACTGTCAGTTGTGCTAATGAGGAATGCTTTCATGATAACCGTGCTTGTTTAACAGAAACCTGATAGCCTTTGATGAATTCGTGAAGAGGCAAGCAATAAGATGACCAAGCAATCCCAGAGGAATCGGCAAGCAAGTCCATCTCCAGTAGGGACCCCTATAACACCTTAAACTTCCTTCCATCATCACCTGACCAAATTTTGAGATTTGCTGAGATCCGTTGCGTCCTTTTTTGTAAGATCACGAGTACAGTAAAAATGAGAATGCAGCTGATGTTAATGTCTCCGAGAGCCAACTGGAGATTGGTCTCTCTGTCTACCCTCCCATATAGACTGAAATGGGTGAAATTTATACAAATATTGTCGCGACTAGAATCATTATCCACAATGGAAAACTTTTTTAACACAAATCTCCTAAATTCTGAAAACTGGCAAGCTCCCACCAGTAAGATAATTTCTATACGAAACAAAACTTCCTATCCGGATTTAATAACAAATGCCTGACGAAATCGCAACCAGAGCCCAGCACACCTCACCCTAAGCCGACCATCCAAACCATGCCGGGATGAATTACGCAACTTATTACCTCCGCTTTTCATGACAAGGGAGAGAAGAGAATTTTGAAAGTAGACGATCCATTCTCTCTCTCTCTCTCTCTCCATTCCTCTCCCTCTCTTACATAATTCCTCGGTTGTAAACGAGTGTATTAAATCGTGAGCATATCTAAACGATTGCGGCAATTAGAAAATTTCGATCTTCCGAACGATTCTGTTCTCCACTCTTCGGGTAAACCTATTGGGCAGGCCACGTCAATCTAGATCCTCTCTCTCTCTCTCAAGCGCCGACCGCTTTCCTACATGGCGGCCTCTTCGTTCCAATGACGGGGCACGTGACGGCGACTAAGAGGCCGCATTATGAGCGGCACATAATTGCATGCACGTAATTGGACGAGGCGGATGGGGAACCATTCCAGCGTTTGAAGGCGAGATACTCATCGGTCGTCACTCTCGATGAAAAGGGGAAAACAATGGACTTCACGACATTTTTTTCAAGCACAACTCTAAGGCGAAACAGCAATATCCTTCCGCTGTTTGAGATAATTTCCGAGGTCGAGGGATATATTCATTACAGCGGTGGAAAATACTAAGTATTGGACAGTCTAGGTCGCATAACGGGAATGACTTATGGAAAATGAAATTTTAACAAAGGGAAAAACACCGAGAAAATGATGTATGTACGGCCGTAAGACCGACAATGTCTTTCATTTCCGAGGCATTCGACTTCAGAGTGAAGGAGCTGAATATTATTATTTCTTATATTAATACATTCATGAAACGTCCAGAGACGACACCCACGATTGGGTTAGACTTTCGAAAAGTGTGGTACCACCAGTGAGTGGGTTGTTCGTTTTATCATCAGTTAAAACTTAAGCATTATTATCATTCACTATCTCCACCCCAGACGTTTGAGCTGGCAACGCCACTTGTGATGGAAGCATGTGGAGGGTCGGATGGGAAACACAAAATTTTTTCACCCCCCTTCCGCTATTGAAATGCGGGTCGGGTGCGCAACGGGAAATGATAAGAGCGGGGAGGGGGCGATCGGGAGGGAGGGAGGAAGGAGGGGGGGACCTCGCTTCGGCGTGGGAGAACTTAAACGAGGTGAGAATAGAGAGGGAGAGGACCATTACTTTCGGGATAGAAGTGAGAGATAAAGGAAAGGTGGAACAATTTTTTAAGGAATAGGATCGAGTGGAAAAGAATTTAAGACTCGTGATTGCGTCATTTTCCGTACAGCCTCTTTCACGGACTGGGAGAACAGAGAAAGCCAACACTGCTGTGTACGTTTCCGAAAGACGGCGGAACCTCGAAAAACCCTATAAAGCAGCTCCGGAGGGGCTTCTACCACCGATAGAGACACGCGATGGGTGAATATGAGGGGGGAAAAAGTCGGCCCGAGAGAGGGAAAGAGAAGGTCTCAGTTTTCGCTTCAACAGGTTGGAATGTTGGCATTACAAATCCGCGAAAGAAACACCGCTAACTAAACGCGATTACAATGACAGCCACGCATCCTTCCGCAAAAAAATACGTGAAATATGATATCGGCGTGAGAACTTACCACTTTAACACTTATCACTAGACGTCGATGTGCATATTTTCTCGAATAGAAAGGATAATCTCTTTTACATCTTTGACAACAAACCTGAACAATTCAGTAATTCACACCGATAATTACTCTGTCCAGGTAAACATGTGACAAAAATTACGAGATAATAACAATAGAACAATGCACCTCATGACGCACAGTTTTTTTAGTCGTCTCTGATGTGCAGAATTATACAACAAATTTTCCCAGCCGAGAATTTTAACTGGATCTCAAAAATGCCGGTCAAAATATCAACCTAGAGCACATCTCATCAAGCAACTTCTTTGATGAAGAATTACCGAGGGATTTTTACCAAATGGGTATGAAAAATTCGAACCCTATACAGGGTATAAGTGAGCGAATCGTGCTCGAAAAGTCAACAGCCGTGAACACACAAGCCCAACCTATAGGTTGCAACTCCTCCAACATGTGAAAAATAGTTTCCATGGAGAATTACAACTCGATATGCTCATTAAAACGTTTTCTATGTTGTTTAATCAATGGGAATACGATATTAGTGATACTCTCTCACCACCACTCTGTCCATGGCAGAAGTGAACCTAGAACGTGAGCGTACGTCTGCGTAGTGATATATCGTTCCTGATGTGTCTATGAGGCCAACACATCGATGCAACAAATACAAATCAATTCCAAGTATTTTTGATGATCTGACCGAGCTGCGTGGGCTGGCGAGGCGCGGACGGGAAAAATCTTAATGACACTTAAAAGAATCCTGGGGCGCGGAAGCACTCGAGAGAGAAAGATTTCACTACGCGTTACGATTAGGCTTGCCTCGTTCTCTAAGAACTCACTCCAAAACCCAGGAAGTGTTACCCCCTCCCACCACCCACATCCTATTTCCCTCTTCCTCACCCCACATGCTTCCCCTTCCGAATTCCCTAGACAAGAAGGGGAGTCTGGCGCCAAGTGGCCTTTTAAGCCACCCAAGAAAATGGAATAGAAAGTCTCGAGGGAGACAAAACGTTTGAGGAAATACTGCAGTGCGTTGGGGGAAGGGGTGGAATGGCGGCCGGGGCATGATAAAGAATGGGACGACGTATGTAATCGGAGCAAAAATTTTGGAAGACAAGTCCCAAGTTTACATCAAGAATGCTTGAAATGAATGCATCGTGGGTAGGATACATCGCTGATGCGAGCATTAGATTTAGGACTGCAGTCCTCGACGTCTTTTAGGGTTTAATGTCGCAAAACTCATTCGGGCCAAGACCCGCAGATATTCAATGTTCAGACAAGTGGAAGAGAACTTTGCAAAAAAATTACATTCCAGTAGTTTATTGGTAATTACAGTTATTTTTTAAAGAAAAATAAGTGCAATGGCAACAGAAATTACTTGGTACGTACAATAAGAGAACTAGCAATTCGATAAATTATTATCGTCCCTTTCAAAATCCTCTATATACGATTTTTTAAATGTATCCACGCCTCATTTGTATTCATGTCCAAAGGACAGTCAAGGGTGTCGGGATCGTTTGTAAGTTTGGATATTCGGTCGAATAACACGACCCACCGATTTGCCTGGACGACGCGGCCGTGGGGAATAACGTAGGCAGGCAAGGGAATAGGTACGAGGCAGGGATTGACGATGTACATATCTACAACCCCATCGGTTGGAGATCTGGACGAAGATTTGAGGGAATTTCCCTCGTGACCCGACATAAACTTGGAAATTTATCCCAGTCGGAAGAATAGCTAAGTGAAGATATGAATTAATGAAGAATGAGATCTGAACGGTTAGCTAAGACTATTTTATAAGATTTTCCTAATACGGAGAGCAAGCTTCAACAAATATTTTTTTTAATAATTCCACCGACCATCTACATAAAAGTCAGGCAGGTTTGTAGACGATATTTGAAGCGGATGGGTAGATCGTGAAAAATATACATATAGTAGGTGAGCTTAAGGGTAATTTACGCCAATAGGGATGCAAACGTGTGGGTGCCTATGAAGGTAGACTGATACAGATACGTAAAAAGACGGACATGCGTAAATAGAGATACCGAGACGGATTGATAGGGACACAGAGAGGTAGGCGAACGGACAAACGTCTTCATTCTGGGAAAATTGAGACCCTCGTGACTCCTTTTCTAAGGAGGCGAAACGCCCGAGACAAGGACCTCGAGGCGATAGCGTAAACGCAACGCACTCTGTAGACGCCTACGGGAGAGGCGAGGCGACATAACGCGACGTTCATCACTCCAGAGCACCCTGGAGAGGACAAACACCTCCTTTCGACGCCCTCGGCGGGCCGATTGATTCCCTTCATCCCGAGGGCAAATAAAGCCGTTCGCTCGCGAGACGCGATTGAGTTTGCCGGGAGGAACGCGCGAACGCATGCGCACGCACGCACACACACACGAACCCAATTTCCCCCCCCCCCCTCCTCGAGAAAAACATGCGAGAGAGCTCCGTGATTCCCTTCACTTACAGCCGTTAACTCCGAATATCTCTCTCCCTCACGCCTGAAACGTCTCTTTTTATCTCTCTCCCTTCCCCTCCTGCATCTAGAACTCATTCGGAAACCCAGACGACGAGGACGGTTCCTGACACACGAAACAGATTGCGTCGTGCGAGTCCGCGAGCACGACCCGCGCGCGTTCCGCAGAAGAAATACTTAATGAGATTCCGATTGCGCGACCGTCACACAACGAACGGGCCCTGCGGAATGGGCCGGCTTCGAAAGGGTGGGTGGGAGGGAGGGGGGAGGATAGCCGTGGCGATAGTAATTCAAGTCCCGCGTCCACGACGTAAATGAATCCCACCGTGAGCCGAGGAAATGAAAACCGATAACAGCGAGGTGAATCGAAATCCTGTATAGGGTCGAAGTATCTCAGGGCAAAATGCAAAGCTACGTTAAACGCCCATTAGTCCGTACCAGACAGCACTAAATTAACTAGATGGGAACATGCATCTTCTTCGTTTGAAAAAACAGAAGAGTAACATCATATACTTTCGGGAGTCCAAGGTCCAAACGATTTCAATAGAGTTAGAAGGCGAGATTGTACGGTGAACATATCCGTAAAATAAACATGTTTCGGCATTTCGAATTTTGTAAAAGCCGGCGGAATAAATCGCCCTTTCTCGAGAAGTAACGGTATTTGCCGAAACAATTTTGAAGAATTAAATTGACCTTATTTGGGCGAAGGTTCTCAGCGGTCAAATTAAAGTCTAAAACAATTAGAAATGAGTAATTAACAATATGCTAAATCAAATAAAAGGGACAATTGAAAGGATGTCCGGTCGTTAAATTACACCACAATACAAAGTGACGGAGGATTTAATTCAACAAATGCTGCCCATTTAACCCAACGAGATTTTTCGTCAGCAAGGGCTTTTCTTGATATACAAAGAAGTTCATACCAGTAAATGACATATATTCGGACTACTATCCGTTTACAATTCTCTTGGAGCGAGTTAAACCAATGCGAATGCACCTCGACCAGAGGGCGAGAAACCAGTGATACTGGCGGTGGCCCAGGCCGGTCATGTGACCAAAGACGCCCCTATATACCAAACAATGAACGGTGAGATGGTGGTAAAATCTCCCGATCGTTGTGTCCTCTTCGACATATTTTCTTTTCTTAACTCCCGCCAACGTGAAATTAGAAAAAATCATAAGTAAAATGGCGAAAAGTAGAAGAAAAAATATCACAGGGCGGAGAAGGGGTCAAAAATGGGCGAAACCAGTTCAAGAACGACTTGCGCAACTACCCTTTGGGATTCGCACGTTGAAAAGAAGTCATTTTGTCGCCGGAGAAGGCAGCAGCGATTGGGGGGGGGGACGAAGGGGAGTTAAGGGGCGGAGGGGCAACGAGCCGGTCGACATTTAACATTCGCACGATACGACTAGAAGCGGGGAGTAGGGCGACGCCATTGGCGGACGCACTGGGGCGAAGCGGTCGCCGAACAATAATTTCGTGCCTTTCCCAAAAGTCGAAGAGACAAACCCGTTGGCCGCTTAAAACACAGGCCAGGTGAGCCAGACCCATCCCATTACGAAAGAGTGTCACCTGCGACCGCAGGACAAATAAGCGAAAGCGATCCACAACATTTCTGCCACCAAACGCGCTAATATGTTACAAAGAGAACAGTTTTCTCATGTAATCATTGCCCCGTGTGGGCACGGTTGAGAGAATGTCCCTCGACTCTAAGGGCCGACTTTTCCACTCAATCCTCGAGCGCATTGGCAACTACGCAAAGAGTCCTTTAATTGTGGCATTTAAGTCGCAGTACTACTCTCAATGATATTGATTGAATATTCCGAGGTGGCTTCCGAGTACGAAGAGATCATTTCTTGAGCCCGTATCCTTTGAGTCACTAACTTCTCCAATGCAGCCAAACTCAAAAACCACGCCACCATTGCTGCTTATTCGACCAAAATATTGTCATTGTATGTAAAAAAATATTTTTTCTCTCATTTGGTTTCATAGTTCGAGTATGTATGTAATTTTCGTTGTAAGAGTTATCTTTGACCAAACTTGACCGTTGCCACCAGGTAAATCGCCTAATTGCAACGTAATTTTGTAAATAAATATGACTAAAATATATTGTTACGAGCACATATAAAACATTTCTTCACTACTTCAGATAGATAAAAACAACGGATATTAAAAATTACGAGCTCAACTAATTAGTATTGGTCCCTTCTAAGTTAATTAAAACTACAATGCACAAGATAAAGGGTTGATGGTTTTACAGTCGCAAATATTCAATAAATACTATTCAGCTATATTTAATACAATTAATACTAGAGATCGCAGCCGAAAGGGGGAAGAATCTGTTTTTAGACATAGGGATTATTCTCGGGAAGATGTCGCAGTTTTAATATAAGTTGAGACAATCCAATAAACTTTTGCAATGCCTACAAACGAAATCAAACAGATAAAGGGTTCAAAATAATTAATGTGTCCCAGAGGTTTCACCATGCACTGGTTACAATTTTTACCATATTAACGACACGTAAACTCCAATTACAAGATTACATGTTATAATCATTATTAATTTAGTTTTAACAGACTTCACCAATATTTCCACATGAGTAATCAGGAGGAAGAATCAAACAAGCAATAAGCATTGTCATCCATCCGAAAATAAAAACGAAAATTGGTGCAATTCTCGACCGCAGAGATGACAAGACATAAATATTATTCCACAAAGGAAAACTTGAGAAGTATCCCTGAATCCAATTAAAATGTTCACCACACCAAGAAATAAGCACAAAAAAAAATGGAGAAGGAAACTGACTGAAAGCAGATCTAACCCGCCTTACACAGACAGACAAAAAAACAAACGGAGGCAGACGCGTGGGCACCCGAAATTAGCATCGCTTCTCAACAATGGCGCTCGTCGCTCTTCGCCCGAGAGAAGCAACAAAAGCATCGAATTAACTGAATGCGAGAGAGCCTGCGAAAAAAACCAACCGGATTTCACAAATATGGCGAACTTTCGGGAGAGTGAGAGGGGGTGAGGTGGGGGGGATAGAGAGGGATAGAGAGGGTCCCCTCTGGAGTTCCCACACCAAGCACACGCCACATTTCACACACAAACTCAACTAATCCACCGCTCTTAAAAATCCACTCCGTCCCCCCTCCCCCCCTCGTCTTCCTTCACTCACCCCCCCTTTCCTCGACCACTTCACTCCCCTCTTCACCTTAATCCCGTTCCCCCCTCCTGCTCCCAACACCATCGCTCTCCGCTCTTGCCTAATCGGCAATTTATAAGTGAACCGAATACAGAGAGCCTCTTTCAACACTGACCCGGATCCCCCACCACCGCCCTCCCCTCAGAACCACTGGCCCTCCTCTCCACACGCTTCTCCTCCCTCACCTTGAGGAAGAAAGAAACGCGATTTTAATTTCGCCCTAACTGAGGCACGCGCGCGTATTTCCCTTCCCCCGGGATTTTTTCAACTGCACCCGCTGCCCTTTTTTAAACTGGTACCGGCCAAGTGAGTGTCAACGTGTGATTTCATGCGAAGCAAGCGCAAAGAAAATTATAAAATAAAATAGTTATGTGAAAATTCGCTATTTGGACAGCACACACTATGATTATTCTATAAAAAAACGCGTCTCCGACAGAAGTTTTTCACTCTTCTATGTCCTGAGACGCTTCAAATAATATGGTAATATTTAGAATTAAATGCAATCGCGAACCTTTCGTGGGATATCTAATGACTTTACAAATCGTTTCCCGTTGAAGTTCTACGCCAGAAAAATACAAAGAATTAGAATATACGTTGTATAACAAACAATATTTTTGTTAAATGAAGAATACAATGTATCTTTCCACTGTCCTGAGCCGGGAACAATTGAATATTTTTGTATTTTAACAACACGTATACTCGAGATAAATACTAAATGGACTTTGGAACGCTTGGTCTTCTTCACAAGAGGCATCGTTTTCAATTACTAATAACGGTTATTACAATAACCAAATCGATTTCGCAATGAACATAGCATCTCATGCAATGTCAAATCCCTTCCTGCGTCACAGGAAGCAACCGGGAATGCAAGTCGTAAACTTCTCGTCTCCGCGTCAACCCTAGGAGTTCAGTTTCGTTCTCGCCTCAGGTCCCTTGCCGGTCTCCCATTCGTCTCTGTTCCCTCCAACCCTTTAAAGCCCTGGACTCACCATATCCACCCACTCTCCCGCGTCCCTCGCCCCTTTTTTTTGTCGCTGGAGTGAACTGACTTCGAGCGAACATCACCGCTCGATACGTCTGGATGGTCGCATGACGAGAGGCCTACTTCCTTTTCAGAGACTAGAATTGAACGACTTCGACATCGTCGGGAAATTTGACATCCCCACGCATTCCTTAAAAACCTGGGAACGCTCGATTTCAGCACGTGAAACACGAACCATTTCCACGCAGAGGAATTTCATTCTCAAAGCGAGTGGTGTTTATGGAATTACCGAACCTCTCGGGCAATCAATGGTGAGATTTCGCCTTCCGAATTATTACCCGCCGGTGTTATGTTGTTTACCTGCACAGTGAATGACGGAGGGATGGAATTTCACGTCTGGGCGGCTCAGGAATACACGAATTTGGAATTGTGAGATCGTTTGATTCTATACGAAAAGAGTAATGGACCGATCTAAATAAGAGAGATTGATAGGGATGGTCCAATTCTCCAATGCCATTCATCCATCCCTTTACATTGGATATACGTATCTATTTAACCATTAGGTTCTTTGTGAATAGGTCTTTGTCCCCCCCTTTCGAATTTTCTGCAACATCCCTTTTTGCTATTTCTTTCGAAGTACACTGAATTCAGCCATTCAAGTTCATTCCTGGTCCTCTCCTGATCCCCATTACATTCTCCAATTAGTCTTTACCTCTCCTCCATAAAACTCGGCAATTCCGAGAGATATACTTGGATTCTGTAGAATAATTTCGCACTCCCATATCTGGAATGTAAACTGACATTCTTTCGCGGGTTAGTTCAAATTTTACTTCATGGGTTGCGCCACAAATCCCCTCGACATAGCGAGTTAATGCGTGCGAGTAAATGCAAGCTAATTATATAGGAGAGGCGAAGCGGACACACGAAGCGTTAGGCTTGAATGGAATGGAAAAAATAACACAAAGGCAGTATAGGTAGTAAGGGAGAAAGCTAGGAAATAAAAACCCAAGAAAGGATCATGATAGGTTTGGAGGAATAAATACATCACTGTGGCCAAAATTTTCTTCCAAGACGGCTTGCGGTGCACGAGTCGGCCGATACTTTGTCGATTACACCGTCAATTACGGCAACTGCCCCTACACCTGGATGTTTTGACATAAAATTGCACAGCCAGGTGCCGAAAAAATTCTTTCCTCACAGCAACAAAGATCCTTCATAAAAATAACAACACTGGACGCATCGAAAACTTAACCCTTCCCTTACGTTTTCTTGTCACAATTAACGCAGTAAATGACCTCGCGGATAACAATTGACATTCGCCGAGGTCACCCATGGAGGTAATGCCAAAACAATGAATCTTATAAATCACAAGGACGACACAATCGCGGAGGACATCTGACGATCTGATTGACTGCCCCAAAGACCTTCCCTCGAGCGTCCGCTAAGAATTCACTCGGCCATCCAAGTGGACATGGGTCACCGCCATGGACAATACCAAAGTCAGAGCGAGGAGTCTAACTTTAGGACTGCGCTGCGAAACGCGAGCTTACCAGCTAATTAACGTCAACGGTGAGTTACAATGATAAAATTCATTTTGGAGATAGAGAGGAAAGGTGTTGACTTCATTACCGCGCATTGCCTCACTTAGGAAGACGTTTTAAATGTCACAAACTATCTGGATACATTCGAGGGCCAAATGAAATGACATGCGAGCGAAAGCAACATACAGCTCCACCGCTACGGATGGTATGCTGAAAGATTGGACATTAAATCAAAACCAATGTGTCCCAACTCGGCCTTATTAACCGGCATAGATTTAGAATTCGACAAAATTGATCTGTGAAGCGATGCCTTTTCGAAACTACATCAAGGGTGGCATTCAAACCACCTTACATGAAACAATGCGGCATCTCGGAGAATTATGATGCCCAGACAATCGTACAACTTCAGTACGTTATCGCTTGAGGTGATCCAAGGCGTAACCGGACTGTGAACCCAGATCCCCAGGCCAAAGATGAAAGCTTCTTCTCATTGGAGACCACAACGAATGGTTGAACGGTTTTAACCAAGCGGGCGGTTTGACCAAGAACTTACGTAAGCAATCAAATGGTATATTCGGGAGTAGGTGCAGTTTGAGCATGAATTAATCTCGAAGTCGCTATCGCTCCAACAAGCTGGAGAATATTTCATATGACTGCATTTAATCGCATTGGAAAGGTGGCAATTGATATATAAATATATTACCCGTTGAGACCCCCAACGCGAGCCCGAGGTGATCCCTAATGCATATTCAATAGGAGATTAAACCGACATCAAGATCTAGTTGCCGAGAATTGTTCTCCACATCCATTGTCGTAGGGCTCTTCATTAGAGCCTCGGCAATAGCGAGCACGCCTGGAAATAAGCGACTGCAGTAACTCACACGCTCCAGAGACGTGGGCCCGACCCTTTTTAAACTGGGACGCTCGATTATCGGTTTTCAGAGAAACACCGGCGAATCGGAGGAGAGGCGAAAGAGGGAGACGAGTGAGAGATAAAACAGGAGCTCCACGGAAATACCAGAACCACAGTTTCCACCTCGCCGACAAAATCTTCCCTTCCTTTTTCTTTAAAAAAATAAGGTGAACAACACATTCACATCGTCGCGTAGACTTGCCTGCGCCTGTGTGTACCAAGATCTATTCACGGGCGCACAAAAACCATCTTGCCCGCGGAATGGCAAACCAACCGAGGGCTCCCTCCCTCTCTCGATCTCTCAGCTCCCCGTTCACCCAACCTACACCCCGCAGAATAGGATCCTCCAAATGTGACCCAGATTCCCCTTAGAACTTGGAACGACTGCTGCACCTCACGGGGGAGGAAGGTGGATGGGGAGGGATAAGCCGGCGCCGAAGAGGGGAAGGAGAGGGGCGGATACGAAAGGGGAAAAAAAAATGAGTAGGGGTATATTAGGATGAAAGAGGGTGGGGAGAGAGGCGAGAGTGGCGAACGCCACTACCGAAGGGAAAAGGGTCGCCCCCCACCCTTTTCCTTCATCCCACAATGGGTCAGCGATTTTTTCCTTGCCGTGAGAACGGCCCGCATTTGCTTCCCTTCTGTCACTGCTAAGACGATGAGACGTTTCTAATGCACCTTCGGCATAACCCATGATGCTGCTCCAACCCTATAAGGAATGCTCTATCGTGCCACAACTAGCAATTCAAATCTGCCAACCGGGAACAGGGTTCCATTATGCTGCGAGGGGTTAAGAAGCATGCAGAGCAGTGTTTGAAGGAATAAGTTCACCTGCGACTCGTGCTGGCACTTTTTTCCTGGGCTACTCCATGTTTGCGTCAAAATTAAGGCGATTGAAAATACCCTAAGCGGGAAAATTTGCGCGGGTTAGATAATGGAGACAGATTTTCTGCTTTAGCCGAGTTTATTACGTCTTTCATTTACCTTATAACTAAGTGGGCACGACTCGCGTGGGAGGACATTATGATTGAACGCCCGTGGAGGAAAGGCGAGAACGAATGTGGATTGACCGCAATGGAGGCTGGTGGACTGAGAAGAGGAGACAAGAAGCGGGTAGAGGATGAATGGAAGGCAAATGCTACGTGCAATTAAAGGGGGACAAAATAGTATTCATATGCACCGAACAATCAATATACAGAGCGGCGCACGAAATGTCATTACATTTATTTATCTTGTTGAAATTCAAATGTTTGAATTACGCCCTGTAAACTCCCTTAGGCTTCACATAATCGAAACTGACGGGATTTGGGAAGAGTACTTCAGTAAGCCGCGGGCGCTAGTGAATGCACCAGTGTAGTCGGAGTGATTTAGTGAGAGCCAAACGTTTGCGTTACTCATTCATTGCTCCACAATTTCCAAGTCCACACGGCGGTCAGTACTCACTCACTAATCCTAAATACCATCAATTTAAACCAAGTAATTTCGGGCACTTTGCTTCCGGCTCTGCTAGTAACCTAAAACAAGACTCCACCCGATGAGAGAAGCCCTGCAACCTAATGGAAGTCAAACAGCCGTAATAGTTCAACGTTATCGCACAACATCTCATGAATTTGACTGGTATGTAAGGTCATAACGAAACCAAGAGTGAGTCTCTTACAGAGGCAAAATAGCGGTTTAACAGAACGACATGTGAACCAATGTGCGCTCGGTTTCTCTCTCATTAACTTTAATACGGTATGCAATATTTTAGTTCATGCAAGCATTACTCACATGCTAAAAGTATGAAATAACCCACGACATCCAGTGTATACACCGCTATTCTTGTCATTTATCCAGTATAAACAGGGTCTTACCTCCGAAAATTCGAGAGTGAGTGAGGAAAGAAAGGGCTTTGAGTGAATGTGAATGGGGGGAGTACTGGAATTGACGGAAAGGTGTTAGGAGGGGCGAGGGGAGAGAAAGGAAGGAAAAGAGAGGACATGGAGAAA
The DNA here is from genome assembly GCF_022747635.1 of Hetaerina americana. NCBI lineage: Eukaryota > Metazoa > Arthropoda > Insecta > Odonata > Calopterygidae > Hetaerina > Hetaerina americana. The sequence continues at coordinate 18,018,796 of NW_027286985.1, read as the reverse complement.
ACTTACAATGATTTCCGTCCGTTACGCGGGGCATTAGAAGAGACGTTGATTGGCAAGTGCAACGTAACCCTAATAATCCTTATCTCACCCCATTCCTTATTATCAAAAACGACAACAGAATCACATCATATGAACGGGAGGATTAGGAATGGCTAGTTGCACGAAAGTATCCCCGTATGTAGAAACAATGAATCATTCTGAATGAAGTTTAACGAAAGGAAAATGTAATACGCATAGAATTAGAGTTAATGTAGTCCGCTCCTCTCCTGTTTCCGTCACTTATGCTTGGATATCTCACCTGACCTAACACTCTTCCTTCCCATGAAGTCGGTCACGATGTGCAGTTTTGGGAACACGGTATAATTTTATCAAATTTAATACACAAGGGACGAATATAAAATATTCCAGACGTGAATGTTGGGGGTGAGGGAAGAGGCATTTAATTATCATTTAACCACATGAGTCCGCACAAAATATATCACCAACCAAATTATTTTTTTAACCAAATACCATTCCTTTCCTGTAAATATTTAATTGCGGAACTTGCCATAATTGCTTGATAAATTCTTTGTTAGTACACATCCACTTGCACTTCTCAATTGCGTTACCCAAATGGTAGCCAAGGAGGGGTGGAACGCCTTTTCCCCTCACCAATATATTCGTTTCGACCCATGCTGAGAACGGAGAAATTTGCAAACGCCGTCGCAAGGAGCCGGCTGACATGGCTGGAGCGTGGCGTTCTGGGTCAACCAATCAGGGCCTCTTGGCGGAGTTCATATTCCATGTGCCACACGCACTCAACTAAACGACAGATGGTTCCTAACTGCCGATACCAACACGAGCGAAACTTCGAATGTGCTGGAGGCGGCAAAACAAGGACAACCGTATATTTCGCGGTAGGATAACCGGGAGAATAAAAATAACGAGACGTAAATGAGTACTATTAAAGAACAGGCGCAAGGAACCAAACAAAACCCGGGGAATTAAATAGGAAACTATACAATTTAAAGTAATTTCTCTTAATATTTTGATCGTCCCGAGAAGATTCACGAGAGAGCGTGACCCAATTTAGCGCTCCTGGGATTTTGGTAAAAAACACATTTTCAGACGGGAGCATTACGAGAGGGTTTTGATAAAATTTTTGATGATGGCTGGGAGAGAATTTTACTAAGCCGAAGCCAACTGCTCCGGCACGTCCTCGATAAACTAGGCCGTCGCCACGCATATCTGGAGACCTTTGAATTAGCGACGATGGGAGGGGGGGGAGACGGGAGGAATGGCAAGGAGAGTGGAAAAAGTGACGGACAGGGGGGGAAAGGGAAGATGCGGAGGGATAACAACTGGATAATGACAGAGTAACCTTTTCAAAATTGACATTCAATCGAAGTAACACGAACAAATTTGTGACACGAAGACGACTCGCGAAAATTGCGCTGGTCATGACACCCTCTCCATAGATCAATGCTCAGCAAGCGTGTTAGTGGATCCATGGTCGCAACGATGGAAGAGCGACTTGCTTCGAGGGATAAAGAAAAGATATCAAACGAGGTCGTACGCCGCTGGTGCCGAAGTTAAATCAGAAATAAAAATGGAGAAGGAGAAATGAATTTTGTGTCGTTCGGCAAACTATTTTAGAAACTACTATACATATTGAAACAAATTCTTTTTATTTTCAAGAACTTAAAGGTATCTCGTGGGTATCGCGAATATATATCTTTCGACAGATAGAGAGACATTCGTTAAACGTCTACTATGAATAACTAAACGGAACAAATCATGAAATTAATATAACGCTAACCCTAAAAAAATCATGAACGGTATTATGATACACTACGCCGAGTGCTGCTTTCACGACCGCGTCGACTGCAGGTATCGATCCAATTTACCCCTTAAATATTCATTTCACCCAAACAGAACTTCGCAAGAAATGAAAATGTTTAACGGGAAACTTGAGGCGAAGAATGAATTGAGGCAAGAAAAGCGGAAATATTTTTTCCATCATGAGAGAGAGACATTCTAGACAAAGTAAAACTATCCCGAGCTCTTTGAACCTTGATTTTGGTACGAGGTATGAAAAATGCATCATTATTTTTTTCATACATTTTAGTACCATGCAAGCCACCTTAGATTTCACGTAATCGTTCGGTACTTGCGCATGCAGATCCGCCACCTTTTCATATTCAGAATGAGCGAATTACTACAAAATTGACGAATTAAAACGACGACACCGCCATACTTGGCACCGAAATCGTCCGCACGGCGTTGAACATCATCTTCGCGGGATGGGAGAAGGAAGGTTGGGCGAGGGAGTAGAAAGCGAGCGAGGGTCGCATGCGATTGGAGGAGAGGCGGCACGACAAACGGGGTGGATAAAAATTACGAAAGGGAAACCTTGTTTTCCACCCTGGAGCTCAAAATGGAAACTCCAGTCGGTCGAAAAAGCAATGACCCTACTTCCACCGTCAGGGCCCTAAAAAACGATGCCGCCTTTTTCCCTCCCCCACCCAGCCCCCTTATCTCTCGTGCGCCAAAAGCACAAGAGTCTCCGGTCTTCTCTCTTATACTTATGGGTCCCCTTGGCCGCGACTTAATCGGTTCTACGGAGGCGGAGAGTTTTTAAGGCGTCGTCGCTCGGCCTTGATCCGACAAACTGGTGCCAACGTCCCTCCTCAACAACGTTCTCCTTGCATCTCCCGAGGGAATCTCAAGAATTCGAAAAAATATGTGCACTTATGCTTCAGATGCGGAGAATGACCACGGGACAGTGCGGAGACTAACCACTAACACGCTTTAAAAGGTCGGGATAATAATTTAATACGTCATTAGGACGAATGACAAATATAAGCAGAAGTCTCAAATGATTCGAGAATTTTCTTAATTTCTGGATCTTTAACCAGCCAAGATTTTGAGTTCCACGGAATGAAGGAAATCCGACGACCCCGTGATATATTTCCTCCAGTGACGCGACTCGACAAAGGATCACGAATGAACTGGGATTTAAAATTATCAATTTCCACGAATTACCCTTCGAATATACTACAGAAAAACTTAAAATAAAATAATTTTCAAGATTAATGAATTTCAAAACATATGCCGAGACCTTCGGGTAGATAATTGTTTTTACAATGAAAATAAGGCTATGTAAGATGCATTATAAATTGACAGAAATTCTTAATTCCAATACAAATGTCGCCAACTTGGGGAAACATTGGCTGGGATGATTTTTACAGAAAACGCTAGATCATCTCATTGCTTCCGTGCCCTACTGGTACGTACGTACTGGTGGACTTTGCGCTCCTACATAATATATATATATATATATATATATATATATATATATATCGAAGCTATGTGATTTATCGGGTACACACACATATATATAATATTATATATATACACATATAAAACACATACACATATATGGTTTTCCAAGAAGACCTGGTACCCAAAAAATCACATAGCTTGGGTGGAGCTGCAGGTACCCGGAGAGGATTGCGCGCGAATCGAACTCGGACCCTCTGTTCAGTAATTTAAGTGTGTGTGTGTGTGTGTGTGTGTGTGTGTGTGTGTGTGTGTGTGTGTGTATATATATATATATATATATATATGAATGACATGTATCGTTAATAAATGTTCACTGATACTAATAGGAACTACATCTACCAATCACACGTCGATACATCGTTGTCATCCGTAGCTAAGATCGCCGCCCAGCCCAACAAAAGGAGGGTGTGAGGCAGCCAAGCGTCTTTGCGAAGTGGAGTTGGGGAGGGGCAGCGGGAGTGAGGCGCGTCAGGGGAGAAAGGAAGAGAGGGAGGGGCTAAGAAAGGGAGGGAGTGAGAAATGGCCTACGGGAGGGGGAAGGAGCAGTCGGGCCGGCGAGTTGTAATGAGACAGCGGAAGGGGTTTCGGTGGTGGTGTAAAGGGGCTAGGGGAAGGCGAACGAAAGAGGACGAGTCCCTCCTCGACAGCGTACTCGCCAGGCCATTAGCGTCTCCGGGGGAGAAACATTGGTGGCCGGCCGCGAATAAAACGAGTCATTATGTACGACGGAAAAATGCGTCAGGATGGAGGGGCAGGCAGACTATGCCGTCGCCGAGGAGACGGCAATGGGACACTGCGACCGTGCGCCGATTTGTGGAGACCCGCCTGCAGACCCACCCTAAAATTTGAGGAACAGATGCGTGAACCACGCGCATGCGCTGTCCATGATAAGGATGCATTCACCAGTTGAGACTGCCACTGTTTGACTCACTAATTGCAAGACTAGATAACTACCAACACGTGCGTCTTATACTTGTGTCGACACAAATAATAAAACGTTTTACTCAAACTAAACCAATCAATGAAGTTAAACTAATGAACTAAACCAGTCAATAGAAAGTTCAAAATTATTTCTCAAAATATTTCTTAAGCCATTTCCTCAGTAAAAAACTTAATAAAACAGCAGTTGAAGGCCCAATCTAAATCGTTCCTTTCTTGAGACTATTATAACATGTAAACTGAGCTGAATAGATGGGGAAAATAATTCTGCGTTTTGGCGCACAGTAGGGGACTTCATCCTTGACCAAGCCTCATTCTCAACAATGGTCGCATGCCCGCTGGCTATTTACAGCATCATTCACCTACATCTACGTTGGCCCGAATGCAATTAAATTTAGATAAGGAGTGCATACGTCACGTGACGAGGAATCGTGAAGAGGGGACGAAATGCACGAGACGGAGGGGAGAAATCAACAGTGATCAATTTGCCGTTTCATCGATGACCCTCGACCCAGCGGGGAAGGGGGGTTGGGGTCGACGCCGCGACCTTGGAGCCGGGGATGCATGCGAACCTTACCTACCCCTCTATAAAAACGGCGCCGTTAGGGGAGAGGATACGAAATTCGGGCGTGTCACGCGATCATCGCGCCGGAGTGGAGGGAAAGGGGAATTAGAATGAAAAAAGACAAAGATCCCCGCGGCACAACAAACTGAAAGTAAATAAAGAAACAGAGGAGGGAAAGGAAGCCCTTTCGTGCACGCACACACAGAGACACACACACAAATACACATAGGGTTGGGGGAATTTTTCCAGGCCGATGAATAACCTGAGCGAATTCTGGAGAGTGAGGAGCTGTTAGAGGGGACGGAGGAGGAGGACACGACACAATGCACGCGACTGGAAACGCTTTTGGTCCGAAATTTCGGGGCGGCGTTACGCAAGCGAGATTTGGAGGGGGAGAGGTGGCAAAGAGGGTCGGAGGGGAGGAGGAGGGGGGGGTGGTAGAGTTCTGTGGAAGTGGTAGCGCCGCCATATTTTCGCGGCTAATACGGCTCCGAGAGGCGGAGGGACAAAAAGAGTTGCGGCGGCTGAGCGGTTGGATGCCATTTGGGTGTATGCGTTTCGGCGGCCGGGGAGGGGGAGAGGGAGGGAGGTGTGGCATTGTGGGAGGGGAGGAGCGGGAACGTGGTGACTTAACGCACGCACCGAGAGAAGAGGCGTTTTGTGTTGGGCTGTGCAGCATGTCGATATACTATATGCCTATATTCAGCATAAGCCGATGGGATCTTCTTGCATTCGTGTCGACGTAGAAAACCAGACACTTTCGATAGGTACCCGAAATTCTATATCTTCCTATACCAAAATATCTCCGAAATTCTTAGATACCCTACATTCATGTTATGTTGGTCGATGTCTTCAACAACGAATACGGAAGGGGAAGATCCATTTTAGCAACAAAATTTTTCCGTAAGGCCTACTTATACGCTTTGGTATCAAAACCATCCATATGAGTCCACAAGCACGGTAGGGTTCGACTCTAGGATGAACTTAGATACCTTCCTAATCGACGGATCGGACTAATAAACACAATTAGATTTCATTCGCCGTTTAAATTAGTTCGGTCAACTAATGCAACTCTCCGTTTTGAATAAGAATTAAGAAACGACCCGTCCTTCAAGTGAAGCCGCAGCATATTCGATCCAGTAAGAATCGATCATTTACGAGTCAAACTCCCCGAGTTTATCTAGGTCTTTCGATATGCCGAAGTACCACAATATCGTTGACATTAATTCACATCGAGGTTCGACATCAAAATTTCAATATCGCACAGGTCTCGTTTTCGGGGCAAGGGGGGGGGGGAGTGAAATGGACGCCCGGGGGGGAGGGTGCCGAAGGGGGGTCGGGGAATAGGGATTTTTCCCCTCTCCCCACCGACACACCCCCTCTCCGCCGGCCCCACCGCGCGAGGACGTAATCCACGAGGAGCGCGACGATGGCTCATTCTGGCGGGAAGAGGCGCCATCACATTAAAAACGGGGTCACGGCTCTACATCCAACTTTAATCCAAGGATATTAGGTGGGATACGTGGTGGAGAAGCGTGTGCGGTGGTGGAGACGCCTAACTCCCATTTCTGCATTCTGAAAGTGCGCGTTTCTCGTTGAGATGATGATAAAAAAAAGTGAGCCCACGCTACGTGGAAGGGGATGAGAAATGTTTTTTATTCTAACAAGTGAAAAACGAAAAAAAAAGATGGAAGGATGTCAGTTTTATTCGTCGTCCGCGTGTGGAGGGGGGATGTTATTGTCGCGAACGAGCTCCTGGATGGGAAGGTTACCGTGTAATAAAAATGAGCGACGCAAGCCACACACTTTTCAACTACGAAATTTATTGCTAGATGAAGATGCCGAACTGCAGATATATATTCAGCCCTTGTTTCATCCGAAACGGCAGGTGATGCAAAGGACTCTTCACAGAGTTTATCAAAATATTTTCAAAATAAAGGGAAAGAAAATGGAACGATAGAGTTTTCAGAAACGTACGAAAAGTTGAGTAAATACGCGAGAGGCGAGACATTGGATGTGATCATGGGAAGCTATAGCCAAGAGCGGACATAAAAAATGGATCGAAACAATATTCAAAGTCGCATTCGGCGACATTGCCAATAAATGAAACCCCACAATGTCACCCTTCTTTCGAATTACTTGGATAAGACACTGCAATTAAAATCTAATCATCGAATACATTACACAATCTAGATGAAATTCAATCTATAAATGAAATGGAAGCCTGAATTTTAAAATTAAATTCCTAAATTCTGGAGAATATAACATAACCACACTCGCTGGGCGGGAATAGTATACCAGTTACGATCTTAAAAACAAATGACGCCGTCTCATGTGGCTGGCTATTTGTATACGGAAAATTCTCCACAGTAATTCCCGAGTAACATTACGAAAGCAATTGCATCTAAAATATTTTAAAATAGGTGTTGGACGAACAGATGCGTCAAAATGAACAATACACAATATAATTTCCAAGAATAACACATAATAAATATATCAACGCAGTGTGTCCAACGGGGACAATGACGAGAAATCATTATTTCATTACAGCATTACACGAATCTTTAGCAGAAATGAACTACATCCACTGAGAAAAATTATATACTCATAAAATCAAACTTCCACGAGGAATAATTATTTTCTGTCGTAACTTCCACGAAATATAACCCAACAAGACCTCGAAACGGCGTCCCTTTGGGCCGGGAACCAACCTGCGGATAGGGAGGAGGAGGAGGGGGCAGGGCTGAGAGGAAAGCAGTCCTCGGATTAGGTTGGGAGGGTGGGGATAGTGGCCGGGAATGGACAGGCACGAGAGAGACTCGACTCCACCGTAGAGCGAGGCGGGGGACGAGGGGGAATAGGAAGGAGAAAAAGAAGCGAAGTAACTGGGGGAGGTGAAGGAGGAAGGGAGAGATAGAGAGAGGAGGAGGGAACCTGGGCCTGGAAGGGAGTGCTAGGGATGGGGATAGCGGGGTTGAGGGGGGGAAATGGGATAAATGTGACGTCATCATCGTGAGACAAATGAGGGAGCAGCGTCGGTTGAGGCGGCGAAGGAACGGAGTGGAGAGAAAGAGAGAGAGAGGGAAGGAGATTGAAAGAGAGAGAGCGCTGTGGGGGGAGAGGAAAGGAAAGACCGAAAGAGGCCTACGATGCCTGCCTGCCTTTCGCCATCGCCAACCCCAGAAAGACACAAGATCCATCGCATTGGTAGATTGCTGCGGACTTCAGTTCTACTCCCTAGTACAGTGGATAAGCGAAAGAGTGACATAATCTATGCTATTTTAAATTCCACAATCTTGATGCTTGAGCTCGGAGCTTACCGGGATGGGGGGAGCGTTCTGATACTCGAGATATATTCTCTGCGTTGACTAGCGTCAATCTCTAGGCAAGTAGCAAAGATTACACATGAAGTACCTACGTGAAAACATCCAATGTTTGAACGTTTTTGTAGGTACTCGTAAGAAACATGTAGAAGAGTTCTAAAGGACTGGCATCTCTGAAAGCTGATCCATCAAATCAAGAACTAGTATTCAAAGGCGGTTGAATCGAATAATGGAACGACAAAAATTAAAACCGAGCTACTATACAGTTTGTGGGAGATAAAACTGACGTGAATAATAAAAAAATAGGAAGTATCCACAGCCAGAAAAGATTTGGAAATCCAAAATTGCAGGAATGCTTAAGGCCTACAACCAATCAGGAATAGCTCTTCGAAAAAACACGGCGGAGAAATATTAAATTTTAAGATACAGGATCCTGTAACCTCAGGACCCACGACTAACTTTAAGTACTTTGATTGACATATCCACATCTACAACTACTCACATCGAGAAATTAAGAGAATTACTGACGCCGAAAAATATTGCCTTCGAATAACTTTGAAACATTAGGCACGCGCGAGATGCTGTCCCGCCAAATACGTGGAGCATCCGGCCGAGAAGACCCACTGGTCCCTGCCGCCCACCACGCTGCTTCTTACAGAGCCCATAACTCCCTCCCCAAAAAATAAACGCCATGCTACGCATGCACGTACGTACTCCCCTCAAACATCGGCACCCCGCTTACATACTTCTCTCGATCGTCTCCCACGAGACCCCGGGCAACAAGTGGAGCGCACGCAATTGTCAATTATAATCAAACGAAGCTGCCGTCCAGACCCTCAAACCCCTCTCCCCCACAACCACCTCCCTCCCTTCAACCCTCCCGCCTCTCTCAGCTTCCTTTCCTGCCCACAAACACCCCCACCTCCCCGCACTCCTCACACCCTTATGCCCCGCTCGCCCTTCCCCCCACTCCCTCCTGCCCGCTCCTAAACTACCACCATCTCTTCTGCCAGCCCGGCCGCTCTCTCCCCCAACGCCCAACAATCTCTTCACTTTTTCACTCCGCTGCCTGGGCAATAAAACTATGTGACGCATGTGGCGAGATGGGAAAGATAGGAGGAGGAAGGAAGGGAACCGGAGAGGCGAGGGAGGGAGGGGGAGAGAGATGCATCACTACGTACGAGCACCGTGCCGAGAGGTTTTCGCCCGATATTCTGGTCGCTCGAATCTTGGAAACTTAGGGCACCGGTCGAATCGACGCGAGCAAGCGAGGAGGGAAGGCACGCTCGCGCGCTCACACACACACGCGACTGTTCCTTAGACGCCGGGACGAAACTGGATTCTCCGATGGAAAACTATGATCTTCGAGTGGATGGCAGAGAACGAATTCGAACCCTGAAGGTTGAACTTCAAAATAACAAACGGAATAAAGGACGATTGATCCTCAAATAGAGTGGTCCCGTGGGAATGGAATCAATGCTATCAGCAAAAATGTAATTGTTATTTAAAAAAAGTCCCGAGGATTAGCTAGAGAAAACAAAGATGTTCGAATACAGAGGAAGATCCCTAGTATGAAGTAAATAAACTCAATAAAAAGAGTTCAGAATTACATAATTTCTTTCATTTGCAATCATTCTAAGGTAAAGTTTAGGTACTTCATTGCTCAGATAGACGACAAATCCAAGTATATGTCTATACAATAGCGCATTCGTAGGAATAATCAAAAGAAAACTAGTCTATTTTATGGGGGAAAATACAATCCTGTATGCCAGAAACCATAATTCATAAATTATAAATACAATATATTTCTAAATAAAATATCTAGACAGGAAGTCCCAATGGAAGCGCTTCCCCTAAATGCGTTTTCCTGTCAAAGTCTAATGAATGATAGATATTAATTAATAAGAATAATTTAATAAACTGCATCACTTTTGATGCACTGAAAGCTATTGAGCCAATTTTTTTATTCGTCAACACCTTTCGATGATACTTTAACCGTCAAAACATTCAAAAGGAACCTCTTTCCAGCTCTATACTAGGAGATGGAGCCGATTCATCAGTCTCTGCCAACCAACTTGCCACTTCTCATTTCCAAAACGTGTCCATAAGCTTTCCCCTGTCGGCGATTTGCGGACTGCAAAACCTTCCTTTCCTCTACCCTGCCCAAAATCTCGAAAACTGAATATGTACGGGATTACCTCCAACGCCTGCCCCTCACACCCTCGAGGAGGATCGTCCCGCACGAAATACGATGGCGGCTTTTTCGTTGAAAATCCCAAGCTTACGCGAAAAATGACTAAGGGTGAATAAGGCGAAGTGTTCGCGGCCAGAATCCCTCTCTCTCCTCCTCCCCAGCCCAGAATACCCACTGGGCACCGTCTTCTCACGGATCAGCGAACCGGCCCAAAATGGTTTTGACGATAGCGAGCTTAAAGCGGAAACGGAACTCTCACAGAAGGGGAAGGGAGAATAGGAACGAGATTCGGCTTAGCATCTTGACCGAAAGACCCACGAAAATCGCGACGAGGGCAAAAAATATACGAAAGGGCGACCGAGCGACGCATCGGCTTCAAACGACGCATTGTTCGCTAATTCAAAAAAAATCTGCAGACGCGTGGGAACGCGTCGAAAAAATTAGCATTGCAAAGTCAACAATACCCGTGCGAAAAACAACGCGCGCACTGGTCCAACGACAGCAAAGTCAACATTTAAAAGCGATACCAAGCGGAACTATGAGCTTCAGTATTCAAATAGGGGTTGAATTAAAGGCTTTGTCGGCGAACACTCACGAGATAGTAAAAGGCAGCGTGGAGAGGAAACCACACCGTGGGGCCTATCAGGGGAATGATAGAATGGCTACTGCGCCATCCATAAGTGAGGCCTTGTTGAAGAGTCAAACATCGCTCTACATTGCAATGTGCCATTTGGAGACGAGGGCAGATAAGTGGACGACGGACGATACGAAGCCATGAGAACTCTCGAACTGGAGACCGGAAAGGAGAGCAAGGAAAAATACGATCAAACTCCTAAGGTCCATGTCCATTTTTTATGATCCGACAGAACGCGATAGTTGCTCAGAGAGAATGAACTTCAGAGATTCGAGGACTAAAAAACTGCTCTCTCTTCCACCACACCAATGTTACAGAATAAGGTGAATGCTTTCGGTTTTTTTTTAACTATTAAGATATTGGCCGATATCGCACTGCAGTGACAGGTGATAAAACTAACTTGACAGAAAAGTAATACAATCTTTTAAAGCGTTTCGATCAACAGAATTAACCATAAAATAATCGACCTGAAACTTATTGGACAGTTTTTCAGAATGAGTTAAAATCCACGTTGTCGAGTGAAGACACTTCGGGGCAATCTAATTTTAATTATAGAAAACAGATTCCTGGCATCTGGTGAACAGTCATGAACCTTCACTGTCCCTCGCTCAATTTTCAGAATGAAATCGACTTTTACCATACATATAATACGATACGGCAACTAAAAGGTCAACGGGTCGACCGTTTCCATCCAGTCGAGTATGTTTTTATGAATCCTACCATTCGGGCGTAGAATCCGATGGAGTGTTTACTATCACGACTATTGAAAAACAACAGCACACATTACAAATATCAACACGGTCATACATGAGTATGAAAGCGATCTATAGCACCAAATGTATCGCTGAGGATAAAGGACGGGCATTTGTGCGAAATATTACACGGAATCTGTTGGTACTAAAGTACGAATGGGTTCCGAAACAAAGAGGAAGGAACTGCTTTGAACTGGGGTAACTATAAGGATTGGGGAAAGAGTATCAACAATTTGGGAGGTCAGGTATGTTCTTCCGAAGATAAAATAATTGGGAAAGTGAATGTTATAGCTGTATCAGGTAAAGTGTAATGGTTTCGCCTTATTAGTTCGCATTAACACAGCACATTAAGCAGTATTACTCTTTAAGCAATTTAATCCGTACAAATTGTGGCTGTATTAACTTACAACAGAGTGCTCTAAGCTCTATTTTCGTAGTAGACGCATACCATTATCTAGGGACGGACCCCTCTAAAACCCCCTATTTTCCGTCAGCTTAGATCAAGGGCGGGTCACTCTCGATTCCGCTTTTTTGACATTCTACAGATAAGTATATTGCGAAGGCAAATGACCTTTAGGATTATGATTGGACGAGCAAGGGGACGAAGGGAGGTATCACAAACACTTAAATTCCATGGTATTTCATCATGTAAGATTGCATCAAGGCACAAGAAAATACGTATGGGAGTGGATTGGGAGGGGAAATTATTTACCCTACAAAACTGCCTATAAAAACTACTCATCTTCCCTGCCCTCCTCAATTCTTTATTCCGAGTTGGATGGGATGATCGGAGAAAAGGAATGGGTGGAGGTTCGACAGACGTCTCGCGTCGGTCGAAGAAAGTGGAATGACTTAGGGTGGATGGGGTGGGGGGGAGAGAGAGAGAGGCGGGAGGACGAGGATTCCGCCGTCGTGCCGTCGTCACCAAGAGCCGAATATTTGCCCCCGCTTCCCGCCAACTCGAAGACGACCTACGGCAAAACTGACTTTTACTTTCGTTGCTCACGAAAACGTTGCCGGGGGCAAGAGGGAGGAGGGAATGGAGGAGAGCGTGGTGGGAGTGGGTTGGCCTCACAGCACGCGCCGCGAGAGTCGTCTTCTTGTATGTGGGACATCCGAGCGAGAGAGGGAGAACGTTTGTGGTAAACGTGGGGCCGGAGAAGAACCTCACGCAGCATTCGTAACGTGTTCTAAATTGAAAAATTAGAAGAACCACGTTTTAAAAATCCAGCGCGCGAGGCAACGGTCAAACAGTGAGCTCGACCCCCGTGCCACAAATAAATAATTTACAAACATAGTCGACGTGAAAAGAAATTACTCCCAAAGCTCCACGAATTCCATGACGCCGGTTACTTGCAATAAGACGAACAAGCACCAAAAGTCAGATGGCGAAAGAAAATATGCAGGCACGTTAAAATTCAAACAAAACGAATAAGAGAACAGCATCTATAAATAGAATTTTTGAAACTGCTCTGTTAAACAGCAATTGGCTAACCAAACAAACGATTTATTTATTGAACTGTCATACAAATCTAATTGAACAAGTGAACTTTGCCAATTCAAATCCATACAAGCCGTAACTTGAATATTGTGTAAGCCATATCGAATGCCCATACAATTAAAAATAAAACGGCAGTGCGAGCACAAGATCCTCCGTAAAATTCCCCCACAACGCAAAGGTAAACAACTAACCAATCCGGACATTCCCATAAGGTGAATCATTTCCGAAATAGATCCCTCCGGCGCTAGTTATTTTTATCTCGCGAAAAAAATTGAGATTAAAACGGAACAAAATGTCAATAATTATGTCTTTGGTGAGGATACCGCGTGGAAGAGAACTCTCCCATGTCCTTTATCAATCTCGTGTTGTTTTTTTTCGTCGCCCCGTTTCTCGCCGAGCGATTAAATTCACGGAGTTTTGAGTCCGCCCGTCGGGACAACAGCAGCGTATCGATCGAGGCGCCCCGGGGAGGAGGACGGGAGTGGAGGGGAAGGAGCGCGCACGAGGGGCGAAAACGTGGGGAGGGACGAGGGATCCAGGAACGGGTGAGAGAGGGGACGGGGGTTCACAGGGAGAGGGAGGATGGGACTCTCCGTCCATACACACACAATGTTAAAAATAGTGCCCGCGCTCTGCTTTATCACATTATCCCGTAAAGGGTTGCCAAGGACGCGTTTAAGGGAATGGGGTTGGGTAGGAAAGAGCGCGGGCCGCACGCTGGAAAGGGACTGTGGCTCGCGGTGGAGAGGTTTGGCAGGCCGCGCGGGCGATCGGGAAAAAAGTGGCACTTCGAGTGCATGACGACGACGACGAAAAAAAAAGAAACGCGAAAAGCACCAGAAACGGTTGAGAAATTCTCCGCACGCGGTAGTGCGCCGGCATACGTAAACAGCGATTACCAACAGCGAGCGTCCCAGAAATACGCGAAGTTTTAACGTCTTCCACGATGGAAGTGTGTCCTAACTTGGCGCGACTCGGCACTTATCCACGGGCTGATATGACACCATGTCTCGGCGTTTAACTGGAGCGAAGAGCAATTTTACGAAGAAATGCAATTAGTGCAGAAGGGGTAGGACTTGGCAAAGGAGCGCTGCCCGCAAATCTTTCAACTGCACAAGGAACCCAATCGGTTTTCCCCGTTCCACAATGTTTCTAACCACGAAAGTCGAAGAAAAATCGCGGGGGTACGGTTTTAAAACGGATGGCACTGCACGAATAACTTATCAGAGAAGAACACAAAATCTAACCACGGGCGATGACAAACTACGGCTCTAGATAAGTTAAGACATGTCGAAACCGAATGAACACAAAAACTTTCCCTGGCAAAAAGGAATGACAAATAAAAAGCTGAACGTAAACACTAGGTCTCTAATAAACTAGACGTTCTCTCCACGTCAAGAAATCACACTTGAGTCAACAAGGCACCTCCAAGATAAACCGAAGCCTATTTGCCACTTACAAAATATGTACGTCAACACGTGGGCCAAAGTGCTACGGATGGCTAAAATACATGAGTCGATGCAGCCTTTCACTGAGTTCACAACGCGACAATGGCACTAAATACGTTTAAAAACGTTTAAACCGGCACTTTGAAGAAGACTACGGCTGAAAAAACCGGCTCATTTCCCCTTGCAATATACCATTTTAAGGTAGCATCATACGAACGACCGCGAAGAATGCATCACTGAAATATGTATTTCGTTGCAGCTATTTACTACGTAAATAAAGGAAGTTACCCAATAACTGAATGCCATTCATGCTCGTATGGTTTCAAAGAGCAGGCTGTCAAAGGGGGGGCATTATTGATCGTTCTGTTGAATGCACACACTCTCACTTGCCAACTAACTAAATACAGCACTGGGTCACTGATGCGCCGGCATCCCTACGATCGTCGCCGTCCACTGCCAAACACACAACACGCGGGACGATGGCGGAGAATAGTGAAAAATAAATGAAATGCACAGCACTCACCTTCTAGTTTCATTCCGACACCGAGGCACTTCTGGAACCTGCAGTACGGACACCTTTTCCGCTGCGTTTTGTCTATGTGACAGCTCCTGTCAGCCACACACGTGTAAACCTTCTTGTTCTGCACAGTCCGCTTGAAGAATCCCTTACACGATTCACACGTGAGCAGGCCGTAATGGTAGCCGGACACCTTGTCCCCGCACACCGGACACAGTTCCTCGATATCCACGCCCTCCTTCGTGTCGGGGAGGTCGGAGCCACCGCCTGCGGCACCCGACGCCGCCGACGCCGATCCGCCGGAACCACCACCGCCGCCGGCGGAACCCGCCGTCGTCACCGCACCTCCGGGGGCCGTCTGCGAGGCCAGCGCCGCGACGGCCGCCGAGGAGAACTCCATCGCGGCCCCCGCACCGTTGCCGCCGCCTCCGCCACTGCCCCCTGAGGGAAACAAGCACGAGGGGTCCAGGTTACCGAAGCCGTGGCCGAGGAGAGAGGAGTTGGACGAGTTAGAGGACGAGGAGGACGCGTGGCCCCCGGACATCTGGAGGCCGGAGCCGCCGTTGTTGCTATTGCTCCCGCCGCCGCCTGAGCCGTAGCCTCCGCCGCTACCCGCGCCGTGCGGGGAACCGAACACCGGCAGGCCGGACGAGTGGCTCTGCTGCGCGCCCGACGACGTCATGGCTATGGCTACGGCCGCGCCGATGGACGACGACGAGGAGTGCAGGGAGGAGAAGGGCAGCGGTGGCGGGGGCCCCACGGAGGAGAGGGAGTGGGGGTGGTGATGGTGGTGGGGGTGGGAATGGTGGTGGGAATGGTGGTGGTGGTGGTAGTCCATGTCTGCGAGCATGCCTCCCGCGTCCTCGTCGCAATCGGCGGCGGCTGACGGGGGCCGGGCGCCGCCTCCTCGTGGGAGGTGGGCGTCCGTCGGGAGCGGGGTGGGATCCACGGCAGGCGATGGGCAGGGCCGCCGGGGGCGAAAATCGTCCTCTCCCCCTGGGCGCGCGAGTACGTGTCTGCCCGTCTCCCTCTTCTTTCCCTCGCTCTCTGCGTGGAGCACGAGGAAAGGGTTTGACCCACACACGCGGTTTCGGAAAGATTAGGGATTCGGAGGCAAGGTGGGCTGTGAGAGGCGAGGAGGTGGGTGAAGGGGCTCTGGCGACCCCTTGGGTGGGGGAGGGAGAGGTCGGGTCTGCTCGGAAGTTGCGCTACTCCTTCTCTTCCACCACGCCCCCTTCAGGCGAGGGAAGCGAATGAGTCGGGAAGAGCGGGCGGGCGTCTGGGAGAGAGAGAGAGAGAGGAGGCGACGAAAGGAGGCGGCGAATAAGCACGTGGGCAGTGGGTTTGTAAATGCGTGCGTGCAGTGGTGTTGCGCGTGTTCAGGGGCTTTTGAGGCGCCCTGTACCCACGTAGGAGATGTAAAAGGGGCGAGATGGCTCGCACGTCTTGTTTCTATCTTCTGCTTTTCTCTAAGTGACGTGACACGTCCTGGAGACGTATGGTACCGCGTTCACGGGAAGGTTGGCACTGATCACCTCGAAAAGCATAGTCGCCCTGTGATGGGGCACCAGTTCATAATAAGTACACGACCTCCTGGTTTTGTGATAGGATTATAATGTCGAGGAGGGTATCACTGACGGGAAAGGCCAGTTGTCTAATCAAGTTATTGGAACAGTAATCCTTCGAAATTTGGTGACCGCGCAATGTGGTTAGACACTGAAATTTCGGAAAAATATCCAGGCTGGGCACACGATTATAGATACCAATCTCACCCAAATGTCGATCACTTCTCCAAGTCGAAGGAAAATATTAAAATAAATTTGATAGTGTTGTTACACGCACACACTAAAACACAAATATCACCAAGTACTTTTCGTCAAAGTACGAAAAAATATCCAGGTCAAGTGTGGTCACACTACGGGTGAAATCCAAAGCAAGTGTGAGCACACTGTTCTGCGAGTTATGTTTTGAGGACTGGGCAGTCCAGTCTAAAGGGAAAATAAATTACTAGAGTCGACCGGTCGTCAAAACAAAGCGACACTGCTTCCGACCAGCTGCACAACCACACAATCCATGCATGCACCGATCGCTTCCGAAAGCGAAGGAAGGTGCTGCCGATTCGAAAAATGTAACAAGTAAATCCAAAGCACGTCCGAAGTCACTGCCTTGGAACGTCGATGAGAAAAAAATAACTGAAGTATATCCACTTGAGTGTATGCGACAGTTGAGAGGGGCCCGCCGTAACAAGGCGGGAGCCGAAAACGAATTCAAAGTATCCAGGGGGAAGAACACCCTCTCTCGTTTTCACTTAACTCCCGACACTGGGTAGTGCGACCGAAAATTGGGACGACAAACAACAAGGCACCACCTCACAACTCGGCAGCCGGGGAACGACTGAATTGAACGACTGACGGAACTCGTATGCCTAGGCTTTAGGGGCAGTACGAGACCTGGTAGGTGGTGGTGATGGTTGGTGGTCGTACAAGATATCGTGACGCGAGTCGGGCACTTACTGTGCGGACGTCGGGAGAGAAGCGAGTAGTATTATGAAGAGGGAGAAAAGAGACGAGAGAGAGAAAAGAGGAGGTATGAGAGAGACAAGGAGAGTGGGGGCTGGCTCTCGGCTCTTTCTCTTAACAACGGCGTCTCACTAGTCACTGGCAGAGCGTTGCAGCAAAGGCGGGAGCAAACCCACGAACGGCTTGGAGTGGGGCGGAGGGAGAGTGAAGTGAGAGGGAGTAAGGGGATGTGGAGGAGGGATGAGGAGGTGGTGGTGTGTGGAGTGAGGAGGCTCGTGTGATGTGAGGGGGGCACAGGGGAGGAGAGGGAGGGTGGAGGAGTAGGAGGAGGTGGTGAGTCGGCCTTAAAGAGAGGGAGTGAGAGAGAGAGAAGTCAGCCAGGCAGGCCCAGCCAGCACGGTGATACAATGGAAAATGATTAGGAGCCCATGTAATAAGTGAAAGTGGCTCGGGGGACTGGTGACCCACTTTCCCGTGAACCAGGTCTATGTTAGTGCTGTTGTGTAGTCGGCAGCGAGAGTGGTCCACTTGAGCGGGGGGAGGGGAGGGGGAGGGTGGGAGCGAGGGGGGAAGACATTGGAGGGGAGGGGGTGTGATCGAGAGGGGAAGAGGCGGGAGAAGAGGAAGAGGAGGGGGCGGCACAGGTTGTAAATGCCGAGGGAGGGGCAGCATGATGGGGGAGGGATGGAGTGAGGGACGGGGGAGAGTGGGGGGGGGAGGGTCGTGTGTTTCGGTACGTGTGGTCGCATGTGGTCCGCGCGGTTTGAGCGTGTTTATATGCATGTGTGTGTGTGTGTATTGCCTGCCCCCACACACGGTGCACACGCGCGCAGCCCATTCCACTGGCGAAAAGGGACGAGAGAGGGGAACTTGGTATGAAGCAGAGTAAGGGGGGCAGAGAGGGGATCAGGGGCAGGGGGACGGCAGGCATCGATGGGAGCAGCACACTACTGGGGTCCGCCGGGATATAGGGATGGGAACAAAAGGGGACGGAGGGGAATGAGGAGACGGGAGAGGGAGAGGATATCGTGGAAGCTTGGCCCACTGACCTACTTTACACCAGAGAGCTCCGACGAACTACGACAGGAGGGGGAGAGACGGGGCACAGGGGGGCGGGAAGAGGGGGGCTGTGGGAAGCTCCCTTCGCGGGGGGGGAGGGGGACGGAAGGGTTGGGGGTTGTGGAGACTTAGCGTGCGAGAGGGTCGGGGCTGGATGGCTCGAGACGACCGAAGAGGTGTGGGTGATACGAGGGGCGACAGTAGGGGAGTTCGCATGGGCAGGGAACGCGCAAACTCCCTCTCCCCTCCTCGGGTGCCTGGGGCTTGCGCCAGCGCACGATGAGAGGGGAAGGCTGGTATGGGGACCCGAGGGCGCGACAGGGGGTCGCGGGCGGCGCGAGAGGGCTACCCTGCCGAGCGAGTGGATACCCTCAAATCTCCCACGAATCCTGCCCCATCTACCCACAGTCCACACACGCCCCCTCCCACGACATTACATATTTTTCCCGTGTTTTCACCGTTAGCAGACAAACCGGTGCCTTTTCTTGTAAGTAATTACCGAATTCTTTCGTGGAATCACCAATGGTTAAGTTAAAGTTTAATTAAAACTCTGACGTGCTAATTTTGCCGCCTAACCCATTCATTAAGAGGGGAGCAGTTTATTTGCATTTGTCAACTTCGCTTATCCAAAACGATCGCGTACCCAAATAGTTCCACTAGTTTACATTTATATTTTAAATTTGAATTTATTGTAGTACCTTCCAAGCCACCGATAGGGTATGTGCCAGGGGGTGAGTACCCCACCTGAATAATTTGGACCCTACCGTGGTCGGAAAATGTTATCCTAATCCTTAATCGTTCGTGGAAAAATTGTCATCTTAAATCTATTTGTTCAACACTTAATCTCCCTATTTAATTGCCATCATCTCTCCTACCGTACTACGATGGGATAAATTTTCAACAGCAATGCTAAAGAGACATCCTTCCAAATTATGAAAGAGATTTAATCGGTAATTTAACCTTCGCTCCGTGAGTGATTCCCAGCCTAGCTGCTCTGATATTTTGGTTACGCTACTAAGTTTATCATAACAACGTTTTACAAATCTAGCTTATTTACCGCTGCACGCAATCCAATTCGGGTTTACCTGGGGATATCCAGAAATATCACCCGGATGTGACCCCAGTACAACAGCCAAACGCTCTGTCCTCGAGGCTATGGTGCCACCAAAGAGTTTTAAGACCTTTAAAGATCTCCTGTAAGTAGATGAAAGAGTGTCCCGAGGCCTTTTAAATAGCGAGTCCCATCATAATATTTGACGCCCTGTGAAAACGTGATTTCATTTGTTCGTGATCTATGCGGAAAAGTATAACGCAGATTAGCAGTGGTTTTGGCTAGCGGTAGGAAGTTCACATTTTAGACCCCTTTAATTATAAAACATTCGGGGAAGGAAAATTAATCACTAGGACCCTTAAGAAATTGAATAAATTACAAAGCATGGTTCATGAAAAAATATTAAAACATGGCACGCTCCAGTAAATATAACGACACTCGAATTTGTTATCCTTGGTCGCACAAAATTTAGCAACAGTTGGAATACGTGCACCTCAAAACCGCTCCCCGAATAAAAAATGTTTCTTCGACACTGGAGACCTTTCGATGAGCTCATTCTAGTGCTGATTATCATCGGGATCATAACCACAAAAGGAATTTGCAATTCATTACGGAGTGGGAGGCTCAAATTTAAGCGGCGGAAACTCGAATTAGTTTTCTATTTCTTGTGATTTACTATATTTTCTGGATTAACTGCAACCAAATATATTGAAGGAATGTGCTACCGGCGACTTGCTAGGTCCCACCCCTATACAGGTACCAAGGCAGGGAAGGGAATGAAGGGGCAGATAACTGCACCCCGCGGCTGATGCGGTCGCAGCGTTCGAAAGGGGCGGCCTCTCAAGTGAGGCAGAATGCAAGTCGAAGCACGGAACTTTCGTCGAATCCCTTTTACTAAATTCGCGGGGGATAACGAAAGTCATCGCCAAATACCGAAATAGGTTGCAGGCGGTGCATGTCGTTGAGGTGGAGATGCAGACAGATGAGCATGGATTGATGAATTAGGTGCACGCTTAAATGGATCAGTATTCCGTGTGTTTTGAAATGGAAAGATTATTTCGCGAAAAATTTTGAGTGCTGGTCTCGCACAGAACAAGCCAAAGTATGCGGATCAGGTTAATGAATTGGAGGCAAAGATATGATAAGCTGTAATATATGATATGTAAGCTGTAAAATGAACACAACCACTCGGGCGTCGAACATTTGGAACTAAATACTACGGTGTGAATTCTTAGGATATCAGCTCGCAACTGCTCAATTGCATTAATGATGAAGACAGGCAAGGAAAAATGCTGAAGTCGTGGAATCAATACAACCTCTAATTTGACACACTAAATTATATTTTTCTCTTGATGAAACGCCGTTTACTTCATTATGCATGCCAATGCTTTATATATTTCTTCATAAGTCCATAGTTCAGTGCCGTTAGGCCATTAAACAATCGCGATTTTGCGTAACTTTAATTAAAAGACGTAAATAAATGACAAAATCTAATGGGACCACGTGAACTGAATAGGGATTACATACTTCTGGGATATTTTCTCCATAAAATCTATAATCAACCAGAGAAGTTGCAGTTACTTTGTTTCCCCAATCATGAAAAGTTTTTGAACGGCACTACCAACACCAAGGGAATTTGGGTTTTACTTCAACCAAGGGAGCAGTCTAAAGCCTGAATTTCATCCGGCCAAGTGGATGCGGATTACTACTTAGTACGGCATCCACTGCTACAAACGGGTTAGGAATCCAATTAACTCACACCACGAAGATTCTCATTAAACTTTGTGAGGCAATTCAAGAAACTCGTCGCTTGTAGATTACACCCTTATGTCTCCGAATGCAAGTGTTACGGGTGCGTAATCCTCACAGCAGTAAGAAGACTTGTATAGGAGGGGGTGGCTCGTATAGAATGTGGCATTTGCGCGCACGAAGGTGAACCCCTAACATCTGCTTCACAGGTATAGGATGGTACACGATGGTTCCGTTGATCACGAGGTTCAATGATACATAAAAAATTCTGGAGAAAACATCATTTCAACAACCTTATAGGTATATTAAGAGAAAATGGTTTGGAAAGGAGGTCTAGACCGAGAAAGTGATGGGTGAATGCGCTTGAAGAGACTCAACACAACTCAGCAGTCACAGAATCAAAATCCAATTAATATCAGCACTCCGAAATTAGAGTCGTCTCACAAATATGATGGACTTTGATATTCTATTCATCACATTATTCTGTGTTTAATCTATACCCAAATTTCAATCTAAAGAGTTTTACATGAAAACATTTGGGTGTGTCATATGTCCAATAAACTAATTGAAATATTTTTGAACTCAAAATTTTGAATTTAAGTCTCGGTTTGTGGGATCCAAACACTCTTTTCTGCAATGGAAGATATTAGTTAACAGCTATGAAGGCAAAAATGGAAAGCTAGAGGGGCGTTTATGAATGAATGTGGCAGGAGACGTTCGGGACGTAAAGACCCTTTCCAACATTTAGCTAGCCTCTGAGGCTACAGAGTGCTCTAAATTGAGATAAATAGTGTTGAAAGTTGCTTGGAGTATAAAAAAGGGGAAAAATGGAGGGAAAGTTCACATAAAGAAGATCATGGAACAAATACGAGCACCAAATAAAGAGGAATGGACGACAAAAGAGCGATCAGAGAGCAAGATGATTAATACTAATACAAAAGAACGAATGGCTGCAGTCCACAATTCTTTGAATTGAACGGCTAACGCATGAAGAACGTGAGACACTGATTTTTAAAATCATTTTCTACGATCAGAGAGACAATGCGATGCAATTTTCAGGGTGCATACAGTTTTGGTACAATTTTTAATTCGAGTCAGAGGGTTGCAATGAAGGTTACGTGACAGGTTATCGTTCACATGAGCAAGCATGCGACCGTTACACGGCTCAACTAGCTAGTTCACAATTCCTTTCGAGATTAATCAATCATGAGTTAAGTCCAGGCTCAGCCAACTTTCATGCTACTAACATTTTAGTGAATTGATTAATTATAAATGGTACGCACTATTTATTTGTAAAAGTAAATTATAGAAATTTTATTATTTTTTCAAACGGTCGAAGAATGAAAATTCTAATATATACAAGTGCCCGAAAATTAACAGACGCCAATGGTTGAAAAGATATAATCGAAAAATTCTCAGTAGCGTTTCATACTCGAAGAGAGTAAAATATTGGTATTAACTTTAAGCTAATTAGTCGACGTAAATGCTCTGTAAAAGTACTATAGGTTGTGTGAAAGTACAGAGATGCTCATGTTTCAATGAAGTAAAGAAACAAATCGTACCATTGAATGTTGCTTTTCACCATATTATCCGTTGGGAAATGAGGAACTGGACACGAACCGAGGCCTCCAAGGTGCTAAGCGATTGTTGTCACCGTAATCAAACGGATAAACAGATTCTGAAATTATCAGCTCGACTGATTCCTGATATTATCATCCCGCCTAATATATTTTTCTAATATAAATTGGTTGGAAAAAAAAATAAATGGCCATCTTCCGCCTAGGGCAATATTTGGCCCGGAAAAATAGTCTACTTCTTCTCCTCTCCATCCAGATATCTTGTTTACCCGCTCCTAGTAATTCTACCATTCGAAGAAGAGAAACATCAGCAGGATGACTTTCCCTAATGAAGAATGAAATACCATACTCTCAAACTCGAGTTCTCTCAACTAAAACGATCTGAAAACATAAGCAATACAATTAGAGAGATTCACATGGGAATATGGGGGAAATATTTAGAGCTTTACACACAATGCAAGTTTGACAAAACCGATAAAAGTCAAACAGAGGTGGATGCTGTCCAACCAAATTATATATTAGTATTCGAAGAATCATTCACCTTCACGAAATGTCGTAACAGATCATGTTCCGTGAGTTGGAATATAATCCAACGAAGAGCGGCATAAATTCTTCACTGAGTGCAGGATCGGTTTGAAAAAGATTCTGCTGTCTATTCTGCATTCTAAACCATGTCGAAAAAAAATCTTTTTACTTAGAGGGTATGGTTTATGCGGATTGCATGATGAATCCTATTCTTAAGGTCCGGCTGTTTGAAACTTCGCGCGATCAATCGATTTTGATCAACTAGACTGGACTAGGTACTACATTTAAAAAACTTACATCATATGATGTCTTGACTTCACACGTCTAACGAGTTTTTTACAACGCTAAATATTAATCATGACAGCGTATTTTTTCGTGACGTCATGACAGCAAGAGTTCATCATGGAGTGTTTCAGAGAAAATATTCCACCGTCAACCAAGTATAACGGTATTGTTCAACTGATCAGTTGAACGCAAGTCGAACAATTAATTGATAATCATTTGAATTGGTATGAAATGCGAGTTTCAATGGGTCCTGATACGCTAGAATGTACACAATTCCAGTTTACGCAAGTCATCGCAAAAACCTCCAAATATATGGGTCTTGAGCTGAATTTAAATCTTTAATCTTTAGGCAATATTGGTAATATACAAAACAGCCATTTCATTTTCAACGAAAACCTGGGAACACCTGAAGTAACTTCTATTGCATTTGAGCTAACTCAATCTATCACTACTCTTTGTACCCAAACATTACAAAATTCTTCAATCCAACCACGGATATTTTTATCAATGCCACAAGCTTCTAGATTTGCGAGTAGTTTATTATGAGGTACTGTGTCGAAGGCTTTCTTCAAATCTAGAAAAATCGTGTCCACTGGAATATTGCTCTCTCCCGAAGTAAAAATATCATAAATAAAAAGAGCAAGTTGAGTTAGGCAGGATACCTTTTCGGAAACCGTGCTGATTTTTCATTAATAACTCCTGATTAACGTGGTGTCCCACGATCGAACTAGCAACCATGATACACTTAGTAGCGTATCCAAAATATCAGAGCAGCCAGGCTGGGAATCACTCACGGAGCGAAAGCTAAATTACAGATTGAAGCTCTTGCATAAATTAGAAGAAATCTATTTAGCAGTGATGTTGAAAACGTATTATTACCCTTATCGTACAACGGTATGAGAGATCATGTCAATAAAATTAGAGAACACGAGTGTATAACAGATAGATTTAAGATGTCATTTTTTCCACGAACGGAAAGGGATCACAATAACATTTTCCGAGCGCGGTAGGGTCATCTTCAGGTAAAAATTAGTATGGTGTGAATTCATCCTCTGCCATACACCCTAGCGGTGGCTTGCAGGGTACAGAAATAAATAATGAAGTTCCACAAAAGTTCCACAAAGTGTTTTCCTCAATTGTCTCTCATTTTAGTGTTCTCCACCACAATTCCTATTCTCTTCGACAAACAAAATATACTTTCCCCATTTGTCCACCGGTGAGAAATAAAATGAAGTTACCCTCAGAAGAAGAGATGAGCTGACTAAAGCAGACAAAATATTTTGCTAGAGACGATGGATGCAAGTGCAGTAGACTTGAATATGTAATATAATTTGGCTTCAAAAACTACCGCCAACAAACATTGACTCGTTCAGGTTAATTAAAAAGAGTAACACAGTAAAATTAAAGAAAATGTAAGCAATATGGGATGAGCGCGGAAATAGTTAACTAACGCTACAACAACGAGAAGGGGCATGACTAAATAAATGTCACTAGTCTCTAGCACCATTTGGAGCCAAGGCATCTATCTCACTACCCAAGACAAAGCGATACTGAGGTCTAACAGATATTCGTGTAGGCGAAGATTTTGATAAATACGTGTGAAGGAGTGTTTTTGACGAATTTAAGTGTGAAACTCATTGCGTTCACTATCCAGCGTACAAAAGCGTAGAAATCGCAGCCAACAGCGTTTAAATACTGTACAAAATAATAACTGACATGGATAATTGTATTTTTTGCCATCCCTAGGCTTTACGAAATTTAAGCCTGTAGGTTCTAATGTCATGTTTACAGCGTACAAAGTGGAATAGAAAACATGAATAATCGACGTCCATCTTGATATCAACACAGCGACAGGCTTGATAAGGCGAAATTACTACTAGTCTTTTTAAGGGTCTGGGAAATCATGAAAATGCGTATCGCAGCGATATTACGTCCTCTTTCCCATTGCATCCTTTGGGTTTTCTGAAACGTCTAATGCCCACAAAAGGTGTAAATTCCGAGTCTGCCGGAGGGTTTCCAGAGATATTATCCGGATTTGAACCACTGACCTTCCCCCTACAGGTAAGAGTTCTCACCTCAACACTACTCTCCACCAAAAGTATTTTGGCTACCCATAAATAATAAAGATTAGTTCCAAATACTTGACAAAATAGGACGTTCAACTGGGAAAAATACAATAATGCCCACTTCAATGCAATACAAGTATAATTTCCTGTAGGTTAGGTTTAATTTTTCAAATTCTTTAAATATGATGTAGCTAGTTGCAAAGATCTTCATTAATAACCAGAGCCTATTAAATATCGTTTGTCCAACGGGCATAGAAACGCCAAGTCCCGAGCAAAGCCCCATTAAAATGTTACGAAAAAACTGACATATTCCATGCTCTCTGCCACTGTAAGTAGAATAATATTCTCTGATATCCGTTCTTTTCATTCAGTATAATAGATTCATTGATTACCAGGAAAGAACGTGTTGGGGCATATGCACTCCACGCACGGACTATGTACTTTTTAACCATACTCTCAGTAATGGATCAAAAATTTAAAGGTGTTTTGCATGAGATTAACAAATCCGTTTTAAATATGAAAATTAAAATTTTAATTTTCAACCGCTAACAGCTTCGTCATAAATTATTTGCAAATTTTTATAATGCTTACAGTATTTTTTTTTCAGATTTCAGTTTTCAAAATCTTCAGGGCAGCATATGCGATCATCTATTCACTTTTTAATAGTATATTTTATTAATTTTATTTAGATATTAACCTCAAGCCATCGCCAGGGTGTGTGGCAGTGGGTGATTGCATAAGACTGTCCTTGACCCTAAATACCTTTCCTTCCTGGCGCGGTCGGACTTCATTTTGAACCCTAGTCGTTTTTAGGAAAAAATACATCTTAAATCTATCTGCTCTACACTTAAACCCTCGAATTTTATTGACGGGATCTCTCCTACTGTAGTACGATAGTGCTAAGAATACATTTTCTACACAATTGCCAGAGAAATATCCTTCTTATTTATGCAAAAGATTTAATCTTTAATTTAACCTTCTCTCCGCGAGCGATTCTCAACCCACTTCTATTCATCTCGATACCCAACTCAGTTTTCCATAACTAAGTTTTACAAATCTGGCTCCTCTACGTCGCACGCGATCTAATTCAGCAATAAATCCAATTTTATGAGGATCCCATATACTAGCATCATATTCTAAATTAGGCCTAACCAGTGAAAGATAACATTTCTCTATGACCTTTTCATCAGAGTTACCCAGAACTCTCCAAATAAATTTTAATTCTTTGTTAGCATGTCCACATACTTCCTGTATGTTTCACCAAGGACAGGCCGTGACTGAGGGTAACGCCTAAGTTAGTTAAATCAAGTATACACATTCTATTTCGATGTTCACGATGCAGTAGTCGTTCGGGAGGGAACTGCACTTTATCCATTCATTCACCACCGCGCACTTTTCAAAGTTTAATTCTAATAGCCAAGTGTCGCTCCAGCGTTGTATGGCATTTAGGCCATCTGTTAAAGCTAGTCCATCCTCAGGATTACGTATCTCTGTAGACTACTGCATCACCGGCAAATGAACGCATCTTACTATTAACTACGGAGTGATTTTTAGTTCAATAGTTTCAGCCTCAACTTTGTGGAAGTTCATTTTAATAAATGAAAAAGAAACACTTTGTTCCAATCCTCCACTTTATTACAGGTACGACTAGTTTCGACGCTACGGCGTCATACTCAGGTACCTACGGAGTGATTGTTGTTAACGTTAACTAGGAATAAAAGCGATCAATTATACTTATCTTGGGAACACAAGACGTGATTACCACTACATTAGATCTAACACCATCTATAACTACTCCTAGTATCCGACCATTCAGAAAGTCTTTACTCAAGCCCATGATATTTTATTTGAGTGATGGGCATCGTCATTAATTAAGAATCAACAATTATTCCACGGTTATTGAGCCATCCATTACAGTAATAACTTCTGAAACACACTTAAATATTTATCTTCTAGTAATAGAAGGCATTCTTCAAATTTTTTCTACCATCACTCTAGTATTTCCGCGAGGAGATTTTTTTCGTGTTCCACGCCGGGGCTTGTTTACTTCAGTGCGTCGTTTCATGCGAACCATGGTGGGGGCTGGGAATGGGATGGAAGACAATCTGGACGCCAGAGGTTAGAAGTGGGTGGTAAACATGGAGGTGGAACATGAAGTACTCTTGTCAATTGGATTAACGTTTATCATTGTTCTTAAGAGAAGAGACTACTTTACGTAGCAATAAATAAATAGCCCGAAGAGGAAAATGTGATTATTCATGATTTACAGGACTACTCGAGGCAAGAATTATATCTAAACAAAAATCACTTTCTGGACATGGTTCAAAATATAATTCTCGAATTCCGAAAATACTTGGAGAACGACTTCTCTTCGTATGCTAGATCATAGAAGTAGAGGAAAGATTGTTGGAAGAAATGAAAAAACAGTACATATAGGTAAATTAAGATCAAATGGATGAATCAAACAAATGACAAAGAAGTTCTAGGAGTGAGAACTTTTCATAGAACACATCGAAACTGGCGAGGAACGGTGAAGGAGCAACATTACTCATATTTCGCATTTTTAGTCTTTTTTCTCGATATTTAATTCCTCTTAGGTGGGGAAAACAACTTCAAAAGGAAATGGCTCAATATCAAGTACGAGTACCACTCGAACGCTCCTCACGTTCACGTTAATTTAAACGAAAGGTTAAATCTTAGCAGAGTATTTATTTTTATGTTTTAACTCTATTTTTGATTTCTGGTACTAACATCACCGAATTAATCGTCCTCTGTCACACACTCAAGCGGAGGATTGCAAAGCGCCGTACGTCTGCATTGGATAACTCAAAAATTCAAGATGATTGAGCATAAACGTTTTCCTTAATTCCGTATTTATAATCAAATTGCGTTCGTTTTTTGACGGAAGGGGTAGAGGGGAGTGGTTACGTCACTCTACACATGACTACACTAACCATAAATGGAGCCTCAAAAAGAGCAAAAGTCACAAAATCTAATTCACAAAAGCACCGGGGTCAACACCACAGAATGAATCACAAAAAGATCAGAAAAAGGATTTAGGAAAGAACGAGAGATTGCCTCATTCAAGCTTGTGATTAGCTCATTGAGACACTTGACATCGGATAAAAGGATAAAACAGTGCAACGAATGTTGGGCTCAAAAGACGTAAAACAGAAAACACCAGATACTTAGAGAACATTGGTGACTTGATCATAGGCCTCATCCAGCAGTTTAGGCATCAGACATATTAAAGAGCGGCATCGGATGCTTGTTACTGCTGTAATCGCATCTGTCGTGCGAAAAGGTACACTCTGCGCCAACTCTTAAGGTAATATATGAAAGGCAATCAAATGAAAACTGAACACCCGCTACAACAACCAGTCCGATCACCAACGAAGCTATAACCCAGCAACTGCGAGCGCCTTTGAGTTGTCACTACGTAGATTTCCTACCACAACGATAGCAGCCTCGACACGTAAAAACCCAGCTTCTAACCTGTAGCGGACTGTGTGTTACGGCGGGTGTTCGGTTTTCATTTGACTTTCCCGAGTACACTTCCTTAACTTTTCCCTGCAGTCCGATATTTCGATTCGCAATTTTCTCAATGCAAGCTTCGATTCGCTCCGGCCTTAGGATTTTTATCATGGAAAGACGTTCTCCATTTGCTCGTAGCAACGTTTAATGATAGAGCGGCTTTTCTTTCTTTGAATTTAATGCACAAAATAAAACCTTAGTGAGCCAAAATCCCAAATGGCAAGGCGTAAGAACAAGACCTACCAGGTACAACAGCGACTCAAATTTAGCCAAGAATGTTGAGGAGAAAAGTAGTTAAATAAATAGATTCCCAAAAGATGCACACTAAGGGGGAAATCTAGAGAAGACGCTCAGTTACATTAAACCTAGAAAACTGTGATGCATCGGAAGTGCATGCTCCTTTTCCTGGAAACTGAACTTGCCGTTAGCATGATATCTCGGTAGCAACAAAAAACTGGGATGCAGAGTCGGAGTGGATTTCCATGTTACCCCTCTGCTCTCCTCCAAATAGAGCCATGACTTAGATAAGCATCCCGTGCCACATTCGCCAAATGTATTCTGGCCACACTTGTTGTTTTGAACTCATGACGGACGCGAGATATTAACCATAAAAGTGCTAAAATTTCAAAGGCACCAGTTCGGCGGTGAACTGAAAGCACCCTGCCTTATGTAACTACAGGCACTCCTATTCAGCTTGGGAAATTCTTTCGGAAGATGCAACATATTCTCAGTAAAAATACTACACTTTTATAGTATTAAACCGAATAAAAAAAATTTAAAAATTTTATGCAGAGTCGTGTGCCTTTCAATTTGAGGTGATGATTCTAAGGTTTATATTTCAAGGCAAAATGTAACTTAAAAAACTTGACGGGATTAGAACCCGCAGTCTCTGAGTAATCAGGATGGCCTGTCGTCTACTACTGACTACCTCGGCCCGCCATGGAAAGATATACGGTACAATATTTGCCGAGTTGATGACATATTAATGCAATCTAGAGTACGCAGTGAGGCTTTCCAATGCTTGTCATTTTTAAACTGCCTCCTTAATCAATAAGCGCCAGGTAATGAAAAAAAAAGATTTTAGAAATGGATATGTATAATTGCAAAAGATTTTCGAGAGACCTATTATTAAACTAGATTTCCTCGAGCTCCGTGTGCAACGTGCGAATGGCTGACTCTAGATGTTTAAGCGATGCTCCACTTGGTGCTATCTCAATAACTGGGACGGGAGTGAATAAATCGAGCGAATGGGGCCGAGATAAGAGGCTCCCGTTCCAATTGGACGCGTACATTACACACATGCATAATGACATGGGGCTGCTAGATGCCAGAGGGGCAAAGAATTTTCAGTTTATCGCCAAAACGACCCACTGGCCCCCAGCCCAACCGCCGGCAATCCCGCCGGATCAAGTCCACCCCCTCGCAACCTTTCCGGCAGAATTGGGACCTCATCCGACGATTTAAATTATGGTTCACGACATTTTTAACTTTTCGACGTCACAACAGGAGAATTCGTTCCGCTTCTGCCATCAAGGAAGAGCGAAAAGTTGAAGCCGCGTCCGAATCCGCCGAATGGATGACTAAAAGGTCATTACATTACAAGTTACGTTTACAATAAGCACATATTTGCCCATCACTAATGTTCACAACCTTGCGATGCACCAGAATCCACAGAGAATATTTTCTCTATTTTATGATCTTACCGCGATCTGTAAGTCTTATTGTATGAGATCGACATGCATGTGGGACGATTCTAGAAGTTGGAATGGTGAACATGAAGTGAAAAAGTTCCGGGAATTTTCCATACTCGGGACGATTGTACTCTATCTTGAAGAAATGGCGGAACAGCTTAGACTGCTCAAGAACAGCTCATCATTTCAAATCCAAGCATGGCATTAAATTAAGTCCACAGGCCAAAATTGGATCACATCTAGTCCTCCGGACCTTCGAAAAAATTCTTAACCCACACGAGAGTCGGCCTGCAACATACGATATAATTATTCTTCGATAATAATTTCTTTAAATATATTAAAATACACTAGTTATTCCTGAAAAGACTCCTCAGTTATTACTTTCACTTAGTACATATATTTTTTCGTACTTAGGAATTCATCAATAAATAGTCTATGCACAATATTTTACGATTTTATTAGTGTTGTACAAAACATTATAGCAATGGCTTACAAATTCCTGGCAATTATTGCTGTTCATTCCGTGTCCACTTTCATCTATACCAATTTTGCCTGATTTTCATTTATTCGAATGTATCAATCCTCAATAGAATTATGAAGTTGGGGACCTCTAATCTGGCGAGGAGCGAATTAAAATTGAACAAATGTCCATTGAGATGCACAAAAAGTAGAGAAATCAATCCAAATTAAACAAAAATCCTTTCTAATTCCTCATCTTCCAATTAATTCAATGCAGCCTAGGAGCCTGGGAAGATGGCGATTAACTCAACAATTAAGCGACGGACTTAATTACTTCTAGAAAAGCATCGCGTAATGAAAATACTGGCAATAAACAACACCAACAAGTCGACAGCGACCTTGCAGGATACAACGGTCACACAATCTTGAAATGCGTTCCGTGCCTCGCGAGTGGGAGGGATACAGACGTTTATAATAGCGAACACAATAGCAAGAACCTTTCCCGACAAAGACAATGGTTAGGGCTACTAGGCACATACTTAAACTACCAGGCAGCAGGCGATTCTCTAATAATCAATTGCTAGTTATTTCTCGGAAATGTTTTTCACAAATCCAAAGTGTAACAGCCCAAATGAATGAAGTACATAAAATATCCAATTTACCATTTTTTATGTGCGCTGCTATATGCGAGTAAAATCACCAACATTTTTATAATTACCAATGGATTATGCCTAAACGGCGATGCTAACATATTTAAAGACACATGGAAGTGCAAAACTTAATCAGCTTGAAAAATCGTGACCTACCTTTGTTCATTAAAGAAGAATGGGACTCTTAGTTTCATTATTATGAGCACACGGCCTCAGAAATAGAGATTTGCAAACTTGTCCACGTGTTTATACACGTTTATAATAATTTCGTAATAAGTATTCTTTACCCTTCATGCTTGAAGTCCCGAAAAAATAAAAAAAATGCCAATTAATGAGCTAACCCAAAAACTTGCAGCCCAGGATTATTGGTTGTAAAATATAAATTTTGGAAATTCTTTGACCATTCCGAGAGGTGAAATACTAACCTGTGCAACAAAAAACGCTACATTACTTTAATTCTAAGATATTAAGGGATAGATTGCACAGTTAAAATTTTATTAGTTCTATATTGTAAAACTAATCATCTTGAGGTATAGAATGTAGTACATAGATGTGTTCGGTTTTTCACAGTGGTAAAATTTAACGTTACGACAGGCTCGGTGGTTATCATCGTCATGTTTTTCTGCTGATCGAAATCCCGAGTAAATTTAGAAGAAATATTCTAATGTGGAAAAGAAACACGTTTCACTATTTCCCTGCCTCCTAGGTGACCGGCGCCTTAATTGCAACGGTTTCCTTGAAAACTAGAAAAGCATTGGTGGAAAACGCACGAGTAAAACGGCGAGGAATATTGACAGCGAGATAATCGCGGACTTAATTCGGGGCACGAGTCTCAAAAATTCCATACACATTCACCAAAGAATTCATTTTCCATATTCACCTGCGTCTAAACGCATTTTAACGCTCGTTAGGCAGGGAAGAAAGAGACGCAAAGGTCCGATAAGAGATTCGCACCGATAAATTATGATAAAAAAGGAAAATCTTCCCAATTTCGGTGACCTCAATGTTTCGGCGCCGACAAGTCCATTAGACAACACATCCTTGGGAGGAGTGGAGATGGGGAGATTCAGTTGAGAGATCGAAACGAGAGTTAGTTCGATTTCCGGTGGTCAGGGAATCCATCCGGATCGGCGGCCTCCGCGGGCCGCGCTTGCTCCCAGAGGGTCTGTCTCCCCCTTGAGCGCATCCCGACGGCTAACTGACATCGGATCAAGTCGGTCAAGGAGAATCTCCGGGAAGGCGTTGGAGGACTTGATTGAAAGGAAGTGGAGGATGGGGATGGGGGGACGATGGGGTGGTTGGGGGAAGCATCCGGGAAGCTATGCCACTGGATAACGAGACAAACGCCCGCCCCGGCCGGCCTGTGTACAGACCGAGGGTGGGTCGAAGCCCGAGGATGCCTCTCCCTGAAAACATAAGCATCGCTCGGCTTTGCATTACTAGATTTTCCAGTTGCCACTCCGATTTTGGCAATGCGGAGTGCTCTTCCATGTTTCATCCCTCAGAACGCTCGAAATAACTGCCAACAGACGCTAGTGGAGACGAAAAAAAACATCACATAGAGTTTCCCCGTCAATAGGAAAGGTTCCTTTTTTTAAATCAGGTCTCTTTTTAAGAAAAAGATGAAACATTCACCCTGGAGAAGGAAGAAAATCGAATACCAACTGATAGCAAAAGTTAATGAGTTTTTTCTTACCCAGCTTCCTCGTTGTCACCTTCGTTTCTTTCTCGGTGAGATCGAACTAATCCGAGACTTGGGAAGGAAGTACTATATGTCTGAAATACGCCTATCCCCTATGAATATAGAACATGGATGTATTTATGGAAAATGTGCGAATTCTCATCCGGCGCGATGGAAAACTGAAAGAATCGTGGCGGAAAACTTCAATCACACATTGAAAGTTCACTCTTGTGTAGACGGATGCAACGCGAATCGAAAGAGTGAGGAAAGGAGAGAGAGCTGAAATTCAAATGAAGGGAAAACTTGAACATGAATTAAAATCTGTCACTCGCATAAGATTGCAAATTGTTTTAATTTTTTTTTACAAGGACAATATCGACTCTATACCTTAAGCCACCAGTCTTCAAGGAATACGTCACAGATTTCTCCGTTTTCACCAAGGGGAGACAATTTATGAGCAATGTTAAAATGCTATGTTAAAAAAGGGCGGGTGCGTATTCGAGTCCTATTTAAAGAGAGTTTGCATAAGATTTGTATTGTTTGGCAGCAGTTAGAGAGTGAAAGAGGTCACTCTTTAATTTCAAAAACGACGCCCTATCGATATTAACACCTTTGGGTAATCCAATCCCATGCATACAGCCAAGCTAAAACTGAAGAGTTACCTCCGATAGAACTGTAACGCAGGAGCAATTCAAAGGCTATATAATTTTATTGTGTACTTCCGAGAGTGTAATTAAAGAATTATATTACTCTTTGCTAATACACATGCCAAATGAAAACCCCGAACACAAAAGTGAGGTAGATATTGGCCGCACACTTAAAAGCAATAATTTTTTTACTTCGAAACTCAGCTTCTGTCTTAACACCTTAGCGACAGGTGAGTTTGTAATTTACTTGGCTGCGACATATATTTTAACCCGAGGAAGCGCGGTGCAATAGCAAGACGTATTCTGTTCCCTTTCTTGATTTGAGAACCTTTAAGAGTCGATAACCCTTTAGAGTTAAAATATCATGAAGTAAAATCGCTATAAACACGCACTAAATTATCCAGGAATGAGTGGAGTGCGCCTTCCGATGATGGCTCTAACGGGTTCCCCTTTGGAGGAGCAGTGAATGTGTGAATTTCTAAACTTTTAGAGAAAACGCCTGGCTAGTTCGATTAATCCAGGATTTGGGAGCGTTTGAACACCATATCGAGGTGAGCTCTGAAACCAAACAGGCCGAGAATACCTACCCTAGTGAATCAAATTGGCACAACAGGTTCCATAAGCAACACCAACTCCCTCACAAATGAATGAGTGTTTCCACTACCGTGTGAAATAATTATTTGGCATTAAGATGATAAACAAATTCACAGTTGAGCCCATGCTACAGGGGTAACGCTCATGAATGAAATATAAAGTATTTGATACCTTCTTGAGGAAACAGAGAGATTAAAATACGAAAGAGCGCGTATTTATTGGCGAATTGCGACAAGATCCTCTTGTTTTTTAAGCATGGGCGCATATCATTGGTCTATAGAAGGGAGATCATCGAAAACTCGAAAATAATCTTATGATTATTTTCGAGTTTTCGGGCCGTATTAGGAAAATGGTGGTCAATTTTAAAATAATTCGGGCATTTGAACGATTAAACTATACTTGGTAGATGCATATTAGTCACTAAGAAATAAACTTTCAATTTAATTATCAACAGAATGAAGTTAAAAGTTTATCTAAAAATACCCAAGTCACCACGTGAAAGTTTAAAATCCGTTTATTTAAGAAATATCAACACAAAAAAGCAGTACAAGAAACACGTGTTGTCATTACGAGAATTTGTCATAGCCTATTAGCTTCTGAAGCGGTATTAGAGCGGTATCTGTCTTTTATCTCACAAGACTTTTCTGAACGTAAATTTTTATACAGTTTTGATGTATCTGTTGCCTTGCAAAGGGAAACCAAGGAAATTGGTTAAGTTGCTTTGTTCATATGGGCCATTGCATTATGAGCTATAGCCACGATGGTACTTTCTCGATTGAATAATTTACATTTATCGGGGTATCAATTGAAATGGCACAGTAATAAATATGACACCGGGAAAACGCAATACCTACCTGCAGAAGATGATTTAGACATTCCGCGAATGTCGACGGCTTAATTTACGTCAACATTCAATAAACTAGTTTTCTCTTTCTTGCAATATTTTTTTAGAGCTTTCATGTTTCCGCCGCATTAGTAACCTTACAGCAAGAGACGAAATTTCCGCAGACTAATCGAATTCTCAGGCAATGAGCATTACAGTTTTTCGTTTATTTTTAATGGATCAGAGAACCTTCCATGAGTAAACTAAAAATTCTGGCAGAGCGCAGGTATAAAAAACCGTTGAATTGATACAATGTAAACGGTTGTCAATTTATTACATCCATCCTTTTCGTCCGTATAGACTGAAATTGGGTATCGTTACATAAATTAACTGGATATATGAGGCATGGTATGACACGAAAAAATATTACGAGAAAATACAGTGGCATAAGAATTTGCAAAAAAAGAAAGTTACTCAAGAGTTACTTGAGAATTTCCAAATAAAACAAGTCTATTTCTCACTAAGCATTTATTTAGCAATGACTAAAAATGTACGTATTGAAATTATAACTGAAATGACAAATCCAGTTTGAACATAAAGAGAAATCCAAATTTCTCAGCAGCGGAAATGAAGTTTTCTGATTAAAACAGTGACTGATGAGGAAAATATCAATAAAAAGTAAGCAAACACGGGGGAACCCAATCGAGTGATTCAAATTCAGAATTTTATGTTTACGATGCAGTATAAGGAGCCACAAAATTCAAATTTTCTGGGGCAATTGAGTACCCGAGTGTCTGGCGAAGCGCGTTTAAGAAACCGAAATAGAAAAAACTTAATTCATTTGCCCATTTTAAAGCATACCTATTTTCAAAGAATTAAATACGAAAAACATAGTTCACGAACGTATAAGATATAATGCGCATTGAAGTTTTTCTACATTGAAAATCAATTGACCCTCTTAATCATATTAATAGTACCGATAGTTATTCTTTTTCTACCAAATCCAGCCTCGGCGGTAGCAATAAGACGTCCTTGCCTACTAACCCAGATGCCGTGGATTCGATTCCCGTTTCGTGGATTTCTCTCCATCGTGGCCTTAGGAACTTGCGATATCTAAGTTTTTATGTCATATTACTAATCCGATGTAAAATATCAAAACGGAAGGCTGTCATCGGATTAAGGCTAAATAAAAGAAGACGCAGGAGACACTTGTTGAGGATACCAAGTAACAAATACACCGACTCGTTACGCAAGACAATAATATAAAAAAATCTATCCAATTGAGACAGCGAATTGAGGCTTGTTCAGAAATAAAATTATTTCCCCCCAAAAAAAATAGATATAAATGTGAACTGCGTAATAAGAAATCAGAAAATAGTTCGAGATGTTAAAGAAATAACTGTGTCGCAGAGTGGACGTTGATAGAACCTCATCGCAGAGCACAGGCTTAAGAT
Source organism: Hetaerina americana (assembly GCF_022747635.1). Classification (NCBI taxonomy): domain Eukaryota; kingdom Metazoa; phylum Arthropoda; class Insecta; order Odonata; family Calopterygidae; genus Hetaerina; species Hetaerina americana. The sequence goes on along the minus strand of NW_027286985.1, from coordinate 17,981,235 downwards.
TCCACTACCGCAACAGAAGGAACCACTGCAGGGAAAACTAGAGAAAAAAGCTGAGTTTTTACCAGAAGAAATTGATGGAAGATCTGTGCAACAATCTACGAGGGAATGAAGACATGAACAAGAATTGGTACACCTTAAAGAACTCGATATTATGGACACACGGAATGCACATTCGAAGTTTTTGGCAAGATTTTTAATGTGGGAATGTCTACAAGATTAGAAGACGGAATTACTACAAGCGCCTGGCTAGGAAGAGAGAGGAATTGACAGATGGCGACGGAAGGTGTGAAGCCCCAACCGGAGCGAAGAATTTGCCTCCCCAGCAGAAGGGGAAAGGAAGGGAAGGTAAATAGGACGTTTGGGACGAAATAAGAAGATAAAACTTATTCCTCTTCTATTTTGAAACGGTGGGAAGTGAAGCGGGGGGAGCGGGTAGGACTGTCGTCGCCTGGCAACAGAAAAAAAGGCAGCAAATCAGGCGGGGATGTGAACGGCGTAGGGAAGAGAGGCAAAGGAGAGGGGGAGATTCCAAGGGTTGGTTGGGCCAGGATAGGGGGGGGGGTGGTCCGAATTTAGGCGCTAGACGCTCGGGGGTCCGGAATGAAGATGTGCACACGAATTCTGCACAGGGAGGAGAGAGGAGGGGGAGGGGTGGGGGTAGCAATGTGATTCGCGATGAGAAATCTTTCGAGGATGGCGATACGGGCAACTGGAGCTCGATATTATTTTAGAAATCTCCTTCGACCGAAGTGAAAAGCAGAGATAGGGGACTAGAACGGAGCGGGGAGATTTTCCTATGGTTCTTTAGGAATCCACTCTCGCATCCAAAGCCTATCTCTTCTCCATTCCCAACATGAGCTTGCCCGGAAAATTTTCGGAATCTTCTTGGCGATGAGGAGAGGGAGAAAATATTTCACGGCAACAGCGGATCGCCAAAAACCTAACCACCATTTTTACAGCAGAGACGAAAGTCTCCCTACAACATGGCAAAACCAAGGCTTCCTAAAAGTTTAATTCCCTTCAAGTAAATAACATTGAAGTTATAAAGATAATTCACCTGAAGCATCCATATCACAAATATATTAGACCTAACGAAGTTAATTACGCAATAAATGCAATTCCACATAATCCCACAATTCCATAATTGAGGGCCTGTACTTCAAACAAAAAGTTGGAAGTTTAATCAGTTCGTAATTATGACTCATTGTATTCCACGTCATACCAAACGAGTTTAAATTCGATGAAGTGTAGGTTTTAATTATTAAAAAGTATCATCCACGGTAAATAACTATTAAGTACTTATTAATTTACTCACAGCCAACATATACATTTTGAGGATGCACGGCAAATCATCAACTACGATCTAGTATGGTTAATTTCACAAGCTCCATTCGAGATGGCTTTGTAGGGCTATAAGTCATTTCCTGAAATAAACTAAACGCCATTATTCGTAGGCGAACTAATCAGATATAATCCAAGGAATTCAACAACATCATCTACCACAGATTAGCATTGACCTCCTCCATTCCAGCATGCCATGGTGATGACAACTAATGCACGTCTTTGTTACTCGATGAACTGTGGGGATCAAAACAATATCAGATAAGGATTAAAAGAATGGAGAGTCAAATACAAGTTTATGAGTCACGCTTTCTTCAGCGAATCGAATATCATTGAGAGCTAAATAATTACTGATTGCCATTACGACGAAGAGCTAATTGGCAAATTGATCTGTTGCCGCATTGTTTAATGACAATTTATATCACTCAGCTAGGTAATTTATTTCCAAGAGGCCCTCATAAGAAGAGGAATAAAACAATGCACATTGTTCACAAAGCGATGGACGGCAGGATAGCGTGGATTACTTCGTGACTGCACGAGGAACTGCTTCAACTATTTCCTTTCAATTTACAACAAAAGACAAGAAAATATAGGATTCAAAGAGCCTTCAAATGATATCATCATCGAAAGAACTCATCTCCTTTTTTATAGAATATTAGAAACGAGAAAGCACTGTGTAATTCAAATAGTTTCATCTCACCTGTACCGCAGCTGGACGAGAGAAAAGAGAATTTTCCGTGGACACATTAAACAGAAAACTTAAGCGCATGGATTGGACACGCCATGAAGCACAAGGAATCTAAATGGAAGACGATCACGGGAACTCTGATAGAGGTGAACATAAACGGGCGAATACTTAGTGCGGATTTAAAAAGATATGAGAATACGGCGTCAGGAGGGAGTAATGGAATAACATCTACGAGTACAAAATTAGACGACACGACGGAATTATGAAAATATTCACTGAGCAATCGTCGAATAGACAGATAACGACGGTGATACCTGGAGTTTATCCGTCTCGGGTAAATTTCGTAGGAGAAGTAATTCCAAGTTCTTTGTGGGTGTGTTAAAGAGCAAATGAAAGAGGGTTAGAAGGCATTTTTTACGTTCTCTTAACTTTGAAACGGATTTAAGACAAGAGACAACAACTTGAGGGCGAGGGCTCACAGCAGATTATCCAGTACATAGGGCCTCTTCATGAGCATCACTTCTCGCCAAAAAAAAGAGAAGCGCACGGGTGGTTTCTGGCCATTATGGAAATAAGTTAAATATCCAGGGAATTTCAGAAAGATAATTAAGTGCATTTCGAGAAGACCAATGGAAAAATATTAAAATATTTAAGGAGAAACATTTCTCCGATTCTATTGCACGGGTCTCCACTGTCTTCTGGACAGAAGTTTCATGACCTGCTTACGATTGCTGTCATATGTGCCCGACAAAATTCGCAGAAGATGAAAAAAAATTATCAGTCAACGGTTTTTTGGGGTTACAATACACTTTCTACCACTTTCATTGTTATCATCTGGAAGCTTAATATGATAAAATGGGATGACAAAAAATAAAAACGGGATCACCGCGTGCCGTATTATCAAAGCCAACAAAGCACCAGGTCCGGAAGAAATACCTGCTAAAAGATACGAGGGCGGTTCAATAAGTACCCGTGTTAGAAATGAAGAAACCATTTTTTTCCAAAATATTTTTTTTTTATTTTTCAGCATAGACTCCTTTTAGAAAGATACACTTCTCCCAACGTTCCCGCCATTTTTAACCCTTCCAAAAAATAGTGAGTTACCGAAAACAAAAAGCGAATTACCGAACGATACTGCTCTTTTCCCATCTAAGCGAAAATCACGAAATACGTCTTACTCGAATGGCTGCCAAATCCAAACTAACCTTTAAATCAGTCTGAAATTCGTTTCACCGTCGTTTAACAGATGGCAGCAAACGATGATAACATAAACCTCCCTCAGAAACGCTCTTTGTCGTCACACACGGGTACTTATTGAACTGGCCTCGTAGATAGAAGAAGGTTCAGTTCCTCGCGACGTGAAGCTAGCCCATATAACTCCCGTCTATAAAGGCGGCGATAGAGAGAAACCTATCACCGACCCATTTCTTTAACATCGATCTCTTGTAAAATATTAGAACATTTTATTTCCAGTAACAGTATGAGATTCTCGATAGGAGGAATATACTAAGCCACAACCAGCACGGATTTAGGAGGAACTGATCTTGCGAAAAACAATTGGGTCTTTTCATTCACAATATTTTTAGATCGGGAGAAAACACCACAAAAGTTGATGCATTATTTCCGGATTTTAAGAAAGCCTTCGATAAAGTTCAGCACAATTAACTGTTACTCAAACGTAAATGCTATGCTGTCATTGAGAAAACAATAAATTGCATCAGAGACTTTTTGTCAAATCGAAAACAAATAGTAGTCATTGATGGGTTGTGCTCAACGGATAGAGATGTAACTCCGGGCGTCCCCCAGGGAAGTGTAATAGGGCCACTTCTATTCTTAATATACATTAATGACTTAAGATCACACGTTAGCAGAAACCTCAGGTAATTTGCAGACGACACGGTGGTATACAGGGAAATAAGGAGACAACTAGATCGCGAGCTACTCTCTAAAGACTTAGACTCAATCTCGGATTGGTGCAAGGAATGGGGATTATTGCTTAATATAGACAAATGCGCAGTTTTGAAATTTTGGAATAAAGGAAGTAGTGAACAGGACATAGAGAACTACGAAATAGAGGGTTCAGTACTAACTACGGCCGATCTAGTTGAATATTTGGGAGTAATTTTAACACCACGGCTTTCACGGGGAGCACATGTCAGGACGATATGCGGATCCGCTTTAAAGAAACTCGGATTCATTAAACGGGTGGTGGGAAATTGTAATGAGAAAAAAAGAGGACTCTAGTTAGACCTCATTTGTAATGTGCCGAAAATATTTGGGATCCTTAGGAGAACGTTTCGCAAAAAGAATTACATGAAGTCCAGAGAAAATCGCCCAGATTCGTCCAAAATTGTTACAATGAGAAGACGAGTGTAACAGGCCTTGTAGGGGAATTAGACTAGGAGCCACTCGTAATACAGAGAGAACAAGCGAGACTTAGACTTTGTGAAAGGTTCAGAACAAACGAGTTTAACAATGACAATAAAGGAATTCTTATGGCCCCACACTATTGAACAATTTGATGGTAGGTAGATCAGACCAAAAAGATAGGATAAAGGGGATAGATTCCAGTACGGATAGATGCAAATACTCGCCCTTTCCCCGGACAATCAGGAATCCATAGCTATTAGCTAGAAATAGATTCCAGTACGGGATAGATTCCAGTACGGATAGATACAAATACTCGTCCTTTCCCCGGACAATCAGGAATCCATAGCTATTAGCTAATAGCTAGAAACCAAAGTCACTATATAAATATTAAACGCATTCCATTTAAAAGTCAGGACAAGTTTAAACGTTAATTAGATTCAAGGTATATTCGAAGGTGCATGTTAGTTGATAGTATATGTATTTGCATGCGTGTAAGTTAAAAAGGTTTTCGCACGAATATCGCATTCGCCACTTTGAGTGTAGATTTGCATGAAATTGTAGTTTTTGTATGAGGTTTATTCTCTTTGACGGGCGGTGATCTAACAACCACTCCCCTTCGCGACACGCCTTTGCGGCTGCTTGCGGGGTATTGTGTAGATGTAGATGTGCTGATGCAACGCATGTAGAGGTATAGTGAATTAAGAGATTAGGCGGCCAAGAGTAAGCGCGTCGGCTGGTGTCGGGTCGCGGGTCATAATACTCCTTCGCTTGAAAACTGTGGCCGAGCGACACTTCACATCCAGCGTTTTCCAGGGACATCCGACGGGATCTGAACATCGCAACGGCAGGAAGGAATATCGGGTTGAAGACCTTCCGCAAGGCATAAAAGTATCAATTCATTCAAATGCCCAAAGAAAATCGCACCGATTGGCGTCCTCGGACGAGAATGATACATACCGCATCCATGAGAGAGAATTCAGTCTAAGGCCGACACAACAGTGGGTCGTAAATGAAGTGAGGAGATAAATAAATATAGAAAAAGGGAGAGACAAAAAAAGAGATAGGAAAAGAGAGAAAAAGGAAGGAGAAAAAGGAGAGAGGGGCAATAAGAAAGGGAAGAAGGAAGGAAAGGGAGAAAGGAATGAAGAAATGTGGAAGGAAAGGGGGAGAGGAAGGGAATGGGCAGAAGCAAAGAAGAGAAAAAGAAGAAAAGGAAGGAATAGGGAAGGAATGGGGGGAGAGGAAGAGAAAGAGCTGAAGAGCGAGTAAATGAGAGACAAAAGGGAGGGGGTAGAATCTTTTGACACCGCACCATACATACATCCCCTTGCCTCCAATGCAACGAGAGAATCGGAGAGGGAGGCATTTCGTATTCCGAAACGAGCAGTCTCTCCTTCCCATCGTCCCTCTCGCCCCGTTCAGCCGCAGCCACGACTCGAATTCCTTCCCCCCCGCGGGGGACTGATAAACCCCCCCGAGGATCCCTTTCTCTTTCCCTCCGACAAGGTTTTGGGGCTCTCAAATAAAAAACACCGAAGGGAGGACGAAGATTTGGACGGTCTTGAAAACGGTGACGTAAAACTTTCCAGACACCTTCAGTGAGAAGGTTTCTCGACTGCCAACGGGATGAAATATGTTTTTCGTCGAGCAGATGTTCCCAATAACGCCAACGAAAACTCTGAAGACGGAATGCAGCCTCGGATCCTCGCCACTAAGAAATCGAGAATCCTTGTCACATCGGATATCAAAACAACTTCCCATCATTAGACGGGAAGAAGGAAAAAGCAGTGAAGGTGCCTGGTAATGCTTCAGGTAAAAGGGCACTTTTAGAATATGCGAGACGTTTTTGGGGCCCATAGGAGAGTTTATCAATTAAGGAATTAGGATCGGACATAGACTTAGTCCAAAAGAGATCTGCTGGGTTAGCAAAAATTTATCACGAGATGATGTGTCACGGACTAAATTAAGAAACTAAGACGGGAGCACCGTTCAGTCACGAGAGAATGAACGAAACGAGAACATTTAGAAAGGCGACGGGGACTGGATCTCGACACCGATAAAATTATCATGGGTCCTCAGTACATTGGTAAATTATCCCACCCGGAAAAAATGAGATGAATACACTCCGGCACCAATGGAATTGAACACAAGTCCCTCCCTTGGAGAATTTGCGATCATCACAAAACCGAATCCTAATGATTCTGATACGACGAACTTGATGCTATCAGGAATTCGTACGCGTCACCTTCAACAGCAAACCCTTAATTAAAGGCCGGTTTTATAACACTCCGTTCCACACACCTTATAACGGATCGTTAGGTATTCCTTATATGCATATTTTTATTGTCACTACAGATAAAATCACTCCATACTTCTGAGTCGCAAATCTGAACGAACTGATTTATTAAAATACCACTAATCGCAATAATTTAAAGAAAATCCTCCAGATTAAACGAGCAACACACGTGGTCGATATGTATGCTCCAAAGAGTATCCTCAGACATCTGTATGGAAAAGAATCTATAATTATATGGGAAATATGTCGCACGGCTAGCCAGAGACTAGAAACATTTAGAACCAAAACATTTAGGAAGGTGGAAAAAGAAAATACGGCAAACGAGATGGAATATAGACAGAAGGATAAGGAACGAAACATTTGGGAAGAAGGGAATATTGCAAGTCCCGGGGACGAGGAAATTAAAACACGCTGCTCCCGGAGGAGATATCTGGAATCCAATTGCCAACAACTCGCCTTCTTCGGTGCGACCGAGAACACTATCTCGTCGACGCATTGGAATTGATAACGACGACAATTTATAGCGCTTTGGATGAATTCCAGACGCCCACTGTTTGATATGTGCACATACCGACTTCGAACGTTGAACAAAGCAAACAAGAATGAAAGGCCAGCCCAAAGTGAAGGAGATGTTGGAACACGATTTTGGAAAGTTAAATGACCAACGCCAAATTTAAGAAATGGAATCTTTCAATATACAAATAGATTGCAATGAGATTTAGGATTTCAATCGTTGAAATGACATCTTTTTTGAGCGAACATATTGGAAAGAAGGATTCTCTCAGCAAAGGAAAACGCCAAGTGAAATGTATGGAATGAGAGAGGGTTTTCTATCTTACCTACGATATGTATAAGGAGGAATGAGAAACAAATATATGTGAGTACGCCTAATACTTGCCCTTAAGAGGAAAGCAAAAATTTGTTTTCCATACCCTCATCAGAATAAAAATAATGCTTGGTGCCGTAGAAAAATATTAGTTATGCGCATACATATTTTGATTAAAATACTCCACAAGCTTATAGTAAGCTCCCAAGTGCAGCACTGACCCGGTGGGACCAAATAAATCTAATAGGCCAAAAAGAAGTCATTTATAACAACGATTATTGCGATACTTATTATGTTTCACGGAGAAGAGAAAAGTCGTGAAATATGCAGAGCAGAGGATATATAAGGAAATAGGGAGGACAAGTGAAATTTTTAACTCAAATTTTATGTATATTCATTTCCATAAATAAATAACCCCGTGGAGTAACTGTTACTGAAACATTTTCTCTATCCGTAATTTTAGTTCAAATTTTACCAACAGGCACCATGGTGATCCTCGTTCTCACAACACGCGTGCCGGCATTGGCTGGTACGGTAATGTGTAACTACATAAGGTGATTTTGTTATTTCAGATTGCATGAGACAAACTGGCCATTAACCTCTTCCTACTGTCTCTAGCTTCATATGAAAAGAGAGATAACTGGGAGCCAAATGCGCCTTTTACTTTTCTCCTGCATAATACCCGTTTCGCGTTTGCACTTGCCCTCTGAATACATTACATAGAATACGACCTTCGAATCCCTACAAAACTCCCAAACTTCGACAATCCTGAATGGGAAGATTACGTAAATTTAGCGATACGTGATGGCGATGGGGGAGGACACGCGTATCGGGGCCGATTCCAATTGTGAATTTGAATCCGGAGGTAACGTGAAGTGATAAACCAGCACAGAGTGCCGTGCGTGTCGAGTCAACGCCATTCGAAAAGGGTGGACGCCGACGCCCCGTGGAAAAAGCCAATTGTGGACGCACGGCGACACATTCTCGAGACTGCCCTCTGTTGCAACAACGTCAGACATATTGTATACATGGCACTGTTCCCGCCGTCCCAAATGTTTTGAAACGTATTTCCGCTCGACCAGAGCGGGGGATTTGAAAGCGGGGACAGGGAGGGTGAGAGAGAGAGGGATTGATGGATTCGATATTCGACCAAGAGCGGACTTCAATTTTTTTCTTTCTCTCTCAACCCCCCCCCCCCCAATCCTCCATTAAACACCGCCAATAGATACCCAATATGGCGTCGCAATGCGACTCCCGACGAATGCACGACAATCAATCGCCAGTTCTATTACATGAATGAAATCGGCTGGTGGAGGGAAAGAAGGCAGGGATGGGGTGGGAAAGAGTGTGGGATGAATGGGGGAAATGGTCACTTCTGGCACGAGAAGGCACGTATATACGTACCCAATATGTATCTACGACCTGTGTGCTTGTACATATATCTATCTTTTTTCAAATTGGAATGAGCTCTTACATACAGAAAGAGCACGGTCTGCATTTCCCAACGTTTGTGTCGAAGGGGAGCGGGAAACGCTGACGAATCCCAGCAATTGGGGGAGCGGGGAGAGCACGGGAAATTTTCGCATGGAAGACTTCCTTTTTATTTACTTATTTTTTTCACAAATACACCCGATCAAAAAAGAAAATCGTCGGGTCGCTAAATCATGCGCCCCCGACTTGTCCGGCACCACGGATCTTGAGTTTCGATTGCGGAAAGTTTGCGAAATGTCGCGCGCGACGGCGTCGCTCTCCTATTGAAAAGGGGGAGATTGAAGAATAAGACTCACGAGCAATTCGGATCCGGAGATGAAAAGGACAGCGCTCCTCTCAGGCTAGTGGGGCGGAACCAAGTGAGAAGGGAGGTTTGAAAGGGGGGGGGGATGAATTAGCGAAAATTAAAAACTGTTAGCGCGGAATTACACCGATCGGAACGGCATCTCCTTTTCGCAGCTCTGACGGCGATCACGAGGGCGCGAAGGGAAAGAGGCACGGCGTGGGGCTTTCTTTTTTTCGGTTTGAACGGGCGACTGCTTTCCGAAAACGATTCTGTGTTTCGTCAGCAAGGGCGATAGTACTGATCTGTGGGAGTGTTTTTTTTTTCCTTTTTGGTACAGTCAAAAATTATCAAATCGTAATTCCTTAAGTTTCTTGAAAACGGTTTCCCATGCCGCACTCGTTATGGAAAAATATCGCAACAAAATTTCTTTTCAATACTCCATCTCTGGGAGAGATATCTTTTCATTCGCGCACGAACCTAATTCCTACACGTATTCCGAGATCCACGACAATCTTAATGTGGGCTATACAAGCTGAATACAACTTTGAATTCGCTAAGTATTGCATTTCTAAGAAGTGATTCCCTAATTTTTTAATGGTATAGGAAACCCCACACCACCAAGGTCCCTGCTCTCGGAAAGTTGTAAACCAGGGTTCGGCGGGAAGACTTGAGCTCTCTTTCTCAAGTATTTTTTTTAGCATTTTAATACCCTGCAAGCCACCGTTATGGTGTGTGGCGAAATTCGAAAACTCACCACACTAATTATGACTCGAATAAGCATATTTGTATTAAAAGATTTGGTGTTTTTCCGGCGTATCACCTGCGTAAATTCCTCTCGGGTCCTCCACCGGGTTATATCGTCCATATTGGCCGACGTTTCGATGTCCGACTCGGTCATCGCTTCTGAATGAAGCCCTGAACTTTCAGAAGCCCTGAAGACGATGATTGAGTCGGACATCGAAACGTCGGCCTATATGGACGATATAACCCGGTGGAGGACCCGAGAGGAATTTACGCATATTTGTAATAATTTGAATATTTTGTTGTTGAGATGATGTCCATCAGGCAAGAAAAAATAATATCACACTTTTATATTGTAACCACCCAGAATATATTACCATCATTGGGACTTAAATTACAACGTTTCGCACCGTACTACCACTTTCGTCAAATATTTATAGCAATAAATTTTATTTCAACAAAATGAAAGAGGAATAATCCATTTCCTAACCAGATTGGGAGCATGCCTTAAGCAAAAGAGTTGATTAAAGTAGCTGGAGTACATGACACCTCACACCATTACAAAATTCCAATATAGGTGTACTTTGGACGCCTGAATCCGATGAAAATGAGACGCCGATGGCCATCGACTGCCGACTACTTGGGGAAGGAGATCTTCAACATTATATATGTCCTGGGTTGATATTTGATTGGTGTGTCATGGGCACTCACTGCAGCATCGATGAACGCTATGTTAAAAAACCAGGATTCCAGGCAAAAACTTCGATAAGAAATTATTGGGCCAGAAATGCATCATCATCTGAGAACAGAACCACCAGAAAGTATAACATACGAATTTTTAGGGGTGATCAAGAATTGAAAAACCTGAACACTACTACTACCCGGTTCAAAATCATAGAAGGGTGGGTTTAGAAAGTGTGTTCCTGTGTTCTCCTTCATTGTAGAATGCTCCACTAAAATATGCAATACTGATCCTGAAAGCTTATAATATCCATTAAATTCGTAGTATGATATTTTTAACGTTTACTTACCCACCTTTTACAACAGTATGTGAGCGAAAATTTCCTTTGGTGATAAAAGTACCCTATTTCAGAGGTATAATACGGCAAAACCTATGCTAAAAAGGCGGCCAAATATTAAACAATATTCTATTCCAGGTTATTTCTAAATTTTTAAGGATAGAAATCCGTATTTTTTCCGGTGTATTGCTAGCATTTCTATGGCATTCCAGATGTAATCCACTGGACACTGATAAATGTACACTTGAAAATATTTCAGCATTTTCCCTGAGTCATGAACATTTATAGGCATAACATTAAATAATCTACGAGGGTCATCCGGAAAGTAGTACCCGTTCGTGCCGCATGAAGTGCTGACGACGCGAGTAGCCGCTGGACGAGGTCAGATAGCTTCAGTGGCTTGTCTGCCTTCTCTGAGCCAAGTTGCGTGACGCTAGCATTGCCTGTGTTGTTTCTGTGATTGTTTACAATGTTTAAAAAAATTGAGAACGCCGCCAGTTGTGAAGTGAGGGCAGTGATTAAATTCCTCAATGCAAGAAACGTTCGCCCATGTGATATTCATCGCCAATTAAAGGAGGTGTATGGAGACATTGTAATGGACGAGTCGTCTGTTCGGCGGTGGTGTCGCAACTTCAACATGGGGAGGGGGAACACACACGACGATGAGCGTTCGGGGAGACCGTCTGTCATTACAGACCAACTGGTGAGCTCAGTTGACGAATTCGTGAGGAACGATCGGCGCGTCACAATTGATGACATCTGTGAGCATTTTCCCAATGTTTCTCGAACAATTGTTCATGAAATTGTTAAACACCATCTGCATTATGCAAAAATTTGTGCAAGATGGGTCCCTCGCGTATCTCAATGAGCTGGCGGCGAAGGACTATGCAGCAGGAATACAGAAACTTGTCACACGTTATGACAAATGCCTTAATTTGCTTGGAGATTATGTTGAGAAGTAGTTTAAAGTATCCTCTTTCAAATAAAATTTTTTATGTTTGTTAATATTTACTTTTGTGTCTTTATTTCACGAACGGGTACTACTTTCCGGATGACCCTCGTACCTATCTACGCGGTAATCTGCAAGCCACCGCTATGGTGTGTGGCAAGGGGTGAATACACACCAGGTATGCAGCATCAAAAATGTTTCCTTTTAACTTTTAGTTTCACGATATTTTTGTAAAATAATCCAAACCTTGAAAACGTTTTTAAAATAAAATGACCGGTGGAGACATAACCTCGTCTGCCATCTTGGACTCCAAAATTGATATTTTTGAGATTTCTCAAGCATCTAAATGAATTTTAACCTTGGATCTGATCTATAGAAAGTACATTGATATTCGCGATTCCGCAGTGGGTTTCTCGGAACCTACCCCGCAAAAATGTCTCGTGCGATTTTGCTGACACCAAAGTTTTTTTATCAAATACACCATTATTTACTGAAAGATTTCATCAACCATTGCATTTATAATGTGAAAAAATTGGCATTTGTATGGCTGGTAATCTCTGGACAGTATCACTGGAAATCTCTCATTCCATCATTCAAATAGTACTTAAGATTAGTTCAAAATATACATGAGAACCATTTATAAGACTGGCTATATACAAACACAGAAAATAATTACCTATTGCTTACTTGACTTGAAGTACTAGCAATAATTTATTTAATTCTTTTGCGCTCACGAGTGTGAGAAATATATGGCATAATATGTAAGATTAAGGGCTAAAGGGAGTGTTACCATATAATAGGGTTTGGTGGAAAAAAAGTTAACTACGGAGCTCTTTGCGACATGATATGGACGGTGTACAAAGTAAAAAATTTCGCATTCTCTCAATTTAAGATAATAAACATTAATTGAAAGCACAATATATTAGAGAGATCACCGGTGAGGTCACCACGTAAATTATTGATGACTTCTGTCGGAGCAATGATCGCTGTGGACGATGTCGCGATTTATGTGAATCGTGGCTGAGCAATTCACATGTTTTACGTAAAAAAATATAATTAAAAACGTCCAATCATCTCACATCCGGGCTGAAAGGGCGCGGCAGTGAAAATATAAATATCGTGGTGTCCTTGGGAGAGAAATAATTTCAAATTAAATTTTCGGGACACCGAAGAGGGATGAGAGGAAATCCTAGCTATCCTTCCTCAGTGGATGATGGGCGATAAATCAAATTTTATAGCATATCAATGGGATTTTTTTTGCCTTTTTACGAGTCCAAAAAAGGACGAGAAGAGCTCACATAAAGCTGCATCGGCATGCACTCGTTCCTAACGCGCATTTTTTGTACCCAAAATGATAGCCCAGGGTGCGGGGTGATCCCAGCGGTTGAACGGCGAGGAGGGGATGTCGGTGGCGAGGTCCAGCACAGCAAACGTAAATGAAACCGTTCCACGATTCATTCCCGTTTACGAGTTATACACCACAGATAAATATATTTATTGTATAATTTTAATACAATAAATAAATATGATCGCTCGGATAAAATAAGAGTCTCATCGACTCAATGGATTTGTGGTCATACTGCTCGCCATTTGACGCACGAACCTCGAACGCATGTATTCGAGGGTCCATAAAGGACTGTATAAATTTGTTCCGAAAATGTATTTTTTTACGAAAAAATGAGTAAAGATTTGTCACCATATCAAAAAACCTTTAACGGAAAATATTTTAATCTGAATCACTTCATTATATTTCCCTGAGAAGCCTTACATAAATTGCACGAGCATACATTGACAAATGTTGTTAATAAATCCAGTCTATTCAAATAACTCTCAAAGAACTCAACCAGTCTAAACCTCATAGCAATCATAGATGTTCGAATTGACATGAGAAAGATCAATGTTTACTTCCGTCAGTAAAATAAAATATCAATGTTGAAAAGAATACATGGCTCTTTAATCAAGTAATGATAGCCTGAAGACGTTCGGAAAAATTTAATTTATTTCACATTTATTTATTTATTTAGCATTAGTCCGAAAACAGCACATTTTGGCCTTTACATGGAACTGTTATCAATGATAAAATTTGCAAACACCCAAACCCTAGGAGGAAAAAAACCCACCCAGGCGGGAATTTAAACCGCGACCCTTGGAATAGCAGGCGAGGACGTTACCCCGCCGCCACCGGTGTCGGTAGGTTTCATCAATCAGTACTTTTTATTCAATTATCGTTAAATAGCGAGCGAAAAAAATATCGACTCAACCGCCTTCTTCGTTGCTCTTTCCTTGTAAGTTAGCACTAGGAGTAACATAAAGCTCGTCAAACAACGTGAAATTGTGGACTCATATAATTACATGATGGATTAAATTTGGCCAGCCCAACAATGAAAGAAATGTTTGACAACTTTCTAAACATAGTGCATACCATGTCGTCCGCTTACATTTTTTAAAGATGTATTAATACCCCGGGATAGTCAACGCACATATTTTTTATTCATTCATTTGCAATTAAGTCCAGAGATTACTACACTAACGGCAGTTGGATTTTTGGATTTCTCTGCGTAGGCATCTCCTAAGAAAACCCGGAATCCTTCAGTTCAAACCGGAACACAAAACAAAAATATTGCGTAAGAAATTAGTTGTCTATAACCGCCCTTCCGTTTCGATTAAATGCTTATTCTTATATGCTATGACACCACCTACACATCTTTCCTTACCGCCTAGGTGACCCCTTTCCTCACTCGTAAAAACATGCCTTTTACGATGGCTGACCAGAAAGTAACTAACGTTTCGGCCTAGCCTGGCTAGAGGCACCATCTTGGTGTCTAAACATCCCTAAACTCAGTACGCATCCTTCGTAGGTATTATACAGACTGTGGTTATTCTACTTTGCTCACTGCGAACTGTCAAAATGTGCGCTGCAACAGAAAATCCCGCGAGTAGTGAAGTGCGATCTGTGATTAGGTTTTTACAAGCAAACAACTACAAGCCATTAAAATTAATAGTTGACTTCGTGAAGTGTACGGATACGGAATAATGAGTGAAGGCGAAGTGAGGCAGTGGTGCATTCAGTTTAAAAATGGCCGCACCAATGGTCACGACGATGCCCACAGTGGTCGGCCTAGCCCATTTTTTGACAGATGAACTGACGGCGAAAAAAAAATTCTTGAAATCGCTGATTTACGATTACGGATCTCTCGCTAGACGTAGCTTGCAACACAGCACTTTGACAGAGATGTAGAATTGCGTGCAGGGGTAAACAAGTGGTTGAAATGTAAGGCGGCGGAATTCTTCAGAGATGGAATTGAAAAACTTCTAAATACCTAAATTTGAATTGCAACTATGTAGAAAAATATTTTAAGAATGTGCATTTCAAATGCAGGTAAGAAAACCTTGTCTTGTCACTAGATTCATATTTTATTTCAAAACGTAAGCTACTTTCTGGATAGGACACGTATATTTCAAAATCGATAGTCTCGGGGAGCATTGAATCCATCCGGTCCTTTTTTATACATCGTACTCAATATTGACTTCTGAACTCTCCAGGATTTATCCTTGTTTCTAACCTTATTTATGCATATGTAATTCAGAATCCGTATCAAACACGTTTGTATCGGAGGCTTCAACGTTTCCCTGATCTGTTTTTTCACTGATCTATGTCGCTGAACCACCGAGCACTACTTTCCACATGTAAGCGTTCTTTCGGTCTCCTCGGGGAGAAACTGCTACCGCCTTTTAAACAAAAGGCACGAGGCAGCCATTTTTAATTCCAAGAGTGCACCGCGTAATGAGAGCTCCAGTTCAACAGGCACCACGGATTTCGATTTCCCTCTGACCATAACTTTTAGCGCGCACGAGGGATTCAAAGGAGAATACCGAAAGGTAGAGAGAGTAGGCTAAAGGTAATAGCAGAGGGGTTCAATGTTGGCAGGCGCCTCTGGACTAAGACTCCCTTCCTTGAGGAGGAAGAATGCTTTTTCGGGAGCTCGTGGGGCGATTGCGGGCGGGAAGGGACGGGGTGAGGGCCCCCACAATTTACCATATAAAGCGGCGAGTCGAGGGTGCCCCCAGAAGGGCAACTTTCTTTTCAAGCCGCCAATTGCCTGCCCCAAGGGAACCCTCGTTTCCCCTTCTTTAATTGCACCCCACCCAAATGGGTCGGTGGGAAATCTCTCCCTCAAATGGCGACTCCTCACTGCCTGCTCCCGGTTTCACCCAGGGGTTGTTTTCTGGCCCCGAATGGGTTTTTAAGGAGCCCGTGTGTTAAGCAAGACCGCGAAGATGGGTCCCATTACGGTGGGATCTTGGCAGCACGAAATGGAATGGGGGAGTTGGAATGGGGAGTGAGGGGCCAGGTCTAGAGGACTGAGGGATAGTAGTAGGGTAAAGAGGGCACGAAAACGATGGGCTACTCTTTGTCACTGCTCGTGCTGGCAGGGCCCTTTCCCCTTACTCTAGAGACACAGGTTGCTATAGGAGGGATACGTACTTCCTCCAATGGCACATTTGGAGCGAGGCACATAAGGATCCCCCTTTCTCTTCTTGAGCTCGACCCTAAAACTCCCAAAAACTGCAACTCGGGGCATTGTAAAAACGAACTGCAGGGCATGGTACTCTAAAGAAACTCGAAATCAGCTCCAATGTAATTTATGATGGAGGACGATCAGCCAGGCGGAAAACACCTCGAATCATTAATGAAGTAAAACTTTTACAGGCGTCCCCTGCAAACGAATAAAAGTATTTCTTAGCTGATTACTTCCAGGTGCCACTCTCTTATTGAACCCAAAAAGAAAATAAATGGAAAGTCGCACAAGGGTATACAAAGGCAGGAGAAAAAAAGAAGTAACACAAGGAGAAGTACTCATCCGTATTCACTCGTGTTGGTAATTTGGGCGCAGATAAACAAAACTGAAGGGTTATCAAGCCCTTTTGACATTTATAAGTAAAGAAGAAGTTATACAACGGCTTTTGTCTGCGACTGCAACAACGGCGATTCTCCCGTTCTTCTCTGAGGAATAGGAATGAGAGACGATATGAGTTACCCGCTTTTGCAGAACGTAGATTTATGCAATGGTTTAGTAGGCAGATTAATGGATTTACTTCAAGAATATATAAACTCAATGTTCACTGTCTCCGGCTTAAATAAGTGGAATTTCTTCAAAGAGCAAGGAATAGTGAAAAACTCAGCAATCCCACGATTTATAAACACGCGGCTATGATTTCGTCGCCGCGCAGCATCATCACCTAAGACAAAGACGCTCGGCCTCAATTCAATATCTATCTGCTCACACAAAAATACTCGTACACATACTGCCTATACATATCATGCTTTTACTGACTGAGTCATTATATTTTTGCCTGTAACTAAATATATTTGGGCACTTGGGTTGATTTTGTATCGCGTTCGGAAAGAGCATGTACCTGTCCTTGAATCTGTCTTTGGCAGTATCTATCTCTCTTACAAGACACCTGATATGGAGACTTTGATCGGAGAGAGTTACAATCATGCATTCTATGTATTTCGGTGGTCGAATCTACTGTAATTTGGAGCCATAATTCCCTCTGCGTTCCAAGAAAGCTCAGGTGCCCTGAACCTCTAAAATTCTTAAGTCATGGCCGTTCTCTTCGTGAATAGAGAGGCTCCCAACCTAATTCCTCCAACTTAACCGTCACCCTTACTTTTTCTCGTAGCAGTTTTCCACATATACGGTGGATTTCTCTTTAACTTTTTCAATCCCTGCATTAACCACGTTCTCCCATGGGTCATAAATATTTACAAAGTATTCCGAATGTCTCCCTTACCTTTTCATAAAATCAGTCTAATGAAACCTAACTTATTCAAGAATGACACGCATACTTTTCTGATGTGTGTGCCCCTTGAATGGTAATATCAGTGTACCACCCAAGTATTTGACCTGTTCTGAAATACTTGACTTGATCCCATCTGTTTTATCATTCACGCCTCGTTTATCTTTTCTTTTATTCCAAAACTTCAGGACTGTTTATTTTCTGATATTTAATTCTAACCCAAATTCATTACACAAAACCGATATCTGGACTAAATCGCTAGAAAGTAGCCCGCAATGGCCTGGTGTCCTTATTTCTCTGTGTAATTCACCGTGCCATCTATTAGTAATCTACCTGTAAGCTTCTGATTTAAAACCTCAAACGAAATAACGCAAGTTACGAATATATGGGCACCCAAATATATGAACACTTAAGGAAGAGACAGAGAAGACTATTAGAATCAGGAGGAAAAGTACATCAGAAAATATCTGAGGGCTGACAAAAAATAATTATTTAGGCCTGGTTTTAAAATGGCTTGTTGAAATCCAATCGTTACTTAATGTGAATGTTGACTTAATGAGGAGATTACCCGACAAATCTGATTTAATAACCAAAATAGATTTCTCATCTGTGAATGTGAATATTCCTGTAGTAACACCGTCTGTAAATTATTTATCCAGTAGCTTAACGGTCGATATCTGAAATTAACTAGCGTTAATATCACTGTTTCTTCCTAAACTGAAAGATTAAGTTAATCCTCAGTTTAACGGTACATTATAACACCTGGCCATATTGTCCAATGTCTAAAAAGATCACGTGTAGAGAGCATTTGCTTTCATCATTCCGAATTGATGATGACCAATCAACAATTTTTTTTTCAAATCCCAGTTGCTCTGTCCTTCAGCAGAGATTGTTCGCTTCGTGTACGAACACCTCATGATCTCATTCTAGGATGTTCCAAGAAGCCAAGGTCTCCTTCGTATGTGCGATAACAATAGCTTAATCCGGTTTCGGGCGGGGCGATCGCTGGTCCTTGTGGGACCTTACCACCCGAAGAAAAGGGCATGAGGGAGAAGAGGGGGGTTGGTTAAGGAGAGGTGTGACGGACGCAGAAAAAAGGTTTCCCCCGACCGTTCAGACCCCTCCTCCTGAGTGGCGAACCTATTTCAAACGGATATCTTGATTGGGAAGGGCCCAGCTATTAAATACGACCGAAGTGTAAACACTACCCTCTTCATCAGAGTAGAGAGATTTCTTCTCGATTCCGTTACTGCGTTAACGATTTCGAAATGATTTCGGCGAAACAATTTGTTCTTTCTTTCTAAAGCGAACAGTGGAAAGAAATAAGAAGCCTCTACAGAATGTATTTAATACGTGAAGCCAAAAGGCCTCTTTGACAATCGCTTTAATTTCGACTGCTCTTCGACACTCGAGATACTTTTGAGGAAAAGACGCCAAGGAAATTTTAATTTCACCACTAAGGCGTCATGCCGTTAAAATCATGAAATTTCCTGCGGATGAAGAATCCCCGAGCACACGGGACTGCTCTCGCAATTATCTCTTGCCCTTGGAAGTAAGATCCCTATGCTCAGAGAGAAACCTTCAACTGGCCTGGCGATTTTTCGCAGGTACCTCATTGAATTTCAGTTGCAATTACATTTTATTCTGAATTTAAATATGAAGTATAGACGCCTAGATGTTAAATATAGAATTCACACACACACATGCATAATCGGTTCAAAATATTTCGGCTAGCAAAACAAGAAATAAACATCGCTGAACGAAAAACTGCGGTTGAGAAGACTGTGAATTTGCCGAAAAATCGGGAACGATAAAAATAATGGAAATTGTGTCTGTCCTTGCTTTGATTTGAAGAAAAAATGAGTGTGTTTCTTAACTGGGCGCTTCATCATGTACGTCATTTTTTTTAAAGCAAGTTAACGATGAGTAACGTGAAGTGCGAAGGGGGAAATCTTTACTTGATATTTCAATTTTGAACCGACAAATACGAAATCACCAAAGTGCGTTATGATGAAAACGAGCAACTGCTCCGGACCAACACTTTTTTATTGATTAATTTTAACCTATTGGTTTAGGGTAGAACTTTATGCATGGCAACTTGTTTAATTCTATATCCTTAGAACCATAGAAATTAATCAAATTTAAAATCCTTTCGCCATCCAAATCGTTGATCCTTTTTTTCATACACAATATTGATGCTCTTCATTCTTTTGCATTCCTATCAAAACTTCTAATTTATTTGAAGTAATTAAACGCCTTTGTTAAGAGAAAAAAGTGACTTTAATCATTATTAAGTCTGACATTTCAGGTTACTAATTTTCAAATGCATTTTATATCAGCAGAAAAATAGACTAAATGGCTTCCATGAAGAAAGAAATGAGAGCCAGTGTGATACTAGAATGATAAAATTGACAATATTGTGCGCTAAAATTTCCCGTCGTAAGTTCCCGCACGCGAGCCTCGATTAACTGTGCCAAATTGTTTACTGGTCATCACCCTTTGAGAATTACCTCAAAACAAAATTTTCAAAAACTGAAAAATAAATACGGAGAGGGATTGAATCATCAGGGGAACAACGAGGACGTGTCGGTCTAAGGTGGTTATAGCCAGGGAGTTGGGTAATACAATAGGTTGAGGTCTAAATGGGGCCATGGGAATGGGCCCCGGAATAAAAGGCGGATATGCGCACAAAACTACGGGAGATCAGGTAGAAAATGTCTAGAATGCACGAGCTTTCCTCTTCCATTAGACAAGAGAAGCATTAATTGTGGTCATGGGTCGTTGAGCCGAATGAAGACCTCCAGTCACTTATTAGGGTAACACGATTCATTCATCAATTAAGTAATAAAAGAGGTACCCTTAATATTGCACTTGGTGGACACCGACAAATTGAAACCGAACAATAGCGGTAATTTTGAAACCCACTTCGAGACCATTTCATCTCCAAAATGACAGAACAATGAAAATCATTCTCCAGGAGACTTTTCTCAGTGAAATGGGTAAAGACACTTCTCGGGCATTTTGGTATCACGGAGCAGAAAATTGTAATCACCACTTGATGGGTCATCCGATAAATCATAAGATATCCCCAACGTAGAAAAAATGTTTTGGGAAACTTTGACGAATTAGAACGACACGAGTAATATGACGTCTGTTTAATCAACAAAAAATAGCTCCTAAACTCACCAAAAGCAAAAATAAAGGGTCGGTAACGACTACAGGCTAGATTCTTTTGTAAGACATTTCCTTCCGCGATTACTTTGCGCGGTTATCATTTCGTTTTCTCAGTTTTCTTTCAAGTTATTTATTCTTTCTTATATCAGTCCATGCAAAGCTGTATGTCAAACATATTTTGAACCGGATTTAAATACTATAAAATGATGTTTAATGCGGCAGCCGAGTAAGAAAATGAAAACAAAGACTGTTGAATTCGAAGAAAGAAGTCCACTGCGAACGAATTACTTGCGCTGCTGTTATAGAAGGAAAGACAATGAATTGAAAAAGAAAATGTTCCTGTGTAAATGCGCCAAGGAGAAAATTTCCAAACCAAAGAAAGCATAAATAATTAGCAAAACAAAATAAATTGATACTTAGAAAAATAACTAAGCGATTTTTTAATGGAGTCAAAAACAGTTTATCAATATTGCTTATCCTCATGTGAGGCAGATAATAAAGTTATGTCAATGAATAACCCACATTATTAATCTGTTTATTCCAAAAAGGACTTGCAGCAACATGAAAATTCACAAAATAAATATAACGGCCTTATCTCGTAGGAATGGGAAAAACTATACGCTCTTGAAGTCGGAGGAAAACTAAGTGTAGTTTTATTAAAAACGTCTCTTCCCGACAATTCTAATAGCAGATTTTTCTTAATAATAGTAAAAATGTTAAAGTTTATGTTGCAATATACCTTCATAAAAAGTAAAAAAAGAACAAAAATGAAAAGTAAAGAAAACAGTGAACATAGGCGGATGTATTTCTACTTGTGTATGATTGAATATACACTGTATAACATGATATGGGGATGTGAAGGGAGAAACATTGTTTTTTTGTTGAATTGCCTTTAGACCGAGGTGATGCGATATCCGTCTGGGTGGGACGCTTTTGCGACCAACATAGACAGTTTGCAAACAAACCCGCTAAAACCTTTAGGCCCACCTTCACAAAACCAACTTACGCTATTTTCATTTGGATACTTTTCATAGTTGGATTTACTTTTGATTTTATTTTACGAGGCATCAATTAGAAGGAACCGAAAAGAATTGAGGTTAATGAAAGGGTGAAAGAGATCAGCAGCCACTTTCGCGAGCGAAGCTAAGTTTCGGGTCACGGGGTGGTTGTAATCGGAAGGGGTTTATGAATTATTAACGCAGATCCCTTTGCGAATTTTGACCACGCTATTGTTAGCTAGAGATGGAGATTAAAATAAAAGAAACGACGAATCCCATCAGTTAAAATATCAGAGTCGATTTGGACGGTGCATCGCGATGTCCCTCCCCCGCGTTGGTACGTGGATTTCCAGAGATGGCCACCCGTTTTTTGGGCCAAGGTGGCCATAAAAGTGAGATGACCTCGCCAGATACTATCCACCACCGTCCTCTTCCCAAAAAAAGGAAGAAGAAACGAGACAAGACCGAATCTTTTTTCTCTCCTCTCTCTCGTCCCTCCGTAATGGTTTCACTCTCGCATCGAAAAAATTGGTCAGGACACGGGTGCGGGGGACACAATGGGTCCGCGGGGGAGGATGGCCGGCACCTCGTCCCGATTCCAATAAGACTCTCGTGTGATCTGGAAGGACGCTCACTTGAACGATGCCACTCAATCTAGATTGTCAGGGAATCCCAAGGAATCGGAGTTTTCGATATATTTCATGTGACTAGTAAACTTAGATTTATATGTGACAAATATCCGATATATTTATACTAACTAAACGCTACAAAGGTGTTTTCTTACAACTTTAATCTGAGAATTTTCACATGAGAATCATGAAATTACATTTAAGTTTTGAAATACCAGCGGAGTTTTAAGTATATTACTATCAGTATCCACAGTATTGATGCAGTTCTCTCCCAGGGTGCAAATGGCGGTGTTTCCGAGAGTATAATGTCCCATGTAGATTCACTTTTGTAGGCATATACAATAAAGAATAAAATTTCCTTAAAATAATGAAATTATTAGCTTCATATAGGGTAACCTATGTATGTTCCTCTTCTGCAAATATTAAGCCAAAATATGTAATTCAGTTTTGCACGAAAAGCTATTTTACTCAGTGAACCTTAATTATGATCAGTTCCAATATTTTTCCTGTCGATAATCCATTGGTTCAAATGGTTCTCGGTGCTGAAATTCTGTTCAGAAAGCGTATTTATTAAAACATGAACAGGACAAGGCGGGCACAATCACTGCTAAACTGAACCCCTAATGACATCATTAACCATCCAGTAGTTCTTCCGAGAAGAACTAGCGACCCAAAAAAGACAACACTGAATTTCCTGGGTTCGGAAATTGGGATAAATTTTTCGACCCAGATTTCGGTGCTATAAGACGTGGCATTAAGGTACACGAGGTCATTCATGGCGCAATTGCTCCTTATTAAGTAGAAGGGAAACACAACATTTAGGGATATAGACTTAAATGGTCGTTCCTACGTATTTTTTTGCGACGGGTTGGAAAACGGTAAAGAGAAATGACATTGAAAAATGTGCGAATAAAACAAAAATGAAGACATTCACGACCGCAATTAAAATGTATCCCGCAAAAACCAACAGAAAAATAAAAATTATAATAAATACCTGCAGTGTTAAAGGTATCGAATGCAAACATGAAGTGCAACAATTTCAAAGAGTAAAAATCATTCGACTTGACCGAAATGTAAATTTGATTAATCTGATTCCAAGAAGTTTTGTTTAAATGTTTACGTGAAGTAGGGAACAGAGAAGCAGAGTACGGATATATTTCTAAAAATTGAAGGAAAGGGAATCGTAATGGAAAAGGAACAATAGGCAAGTCAGATACGGACGGACGGAGGAGTACGTAAACTTTTAATCATAAGCCGAAAACATGGAATAGCGGCAAATAAAAGCATCGCATTCCGCCGCATCGATGCTGCCCTCTGCCTCTCAACATCGTCTCACTTCCCCAAAGCTGACGGGAGGCGGGGAGGGGTCCGGGGACAAAGCTGACCGACGGAAAGCGCAATGTTTTCGTGTATCCCCTTCCGCTTTTCCGGTGTATGTCCTTTTTTTTGTTCCGCCTCGCGGGAGGCCTTACCCACAGAAAAAAATGATGAAAACTCCACGCGCGTAGAACGACGACGACGATTCACAGTACAAAGAGCACAGGGCTGGGGGGAAGGGGGAGAGAAAGAGAAGAGAGAACCCTGACCGACTTTCGCTGCGGCTTCCTCTCTTGTGCTCCTCCCTTGCCCTCCCGTCCCAACCACACACTCCATCCCCTACTCTTCCAGGGCCAGCGGGTGGCGGTGATTGGGAGGAAGGGGGTGGCGTGCGGAGAGTGCAGGCAGGAATAAGGTATCTCCTCTCCGGGAAGAATACCGGAGGGGGGAGAGTTAGGGTTGGGAGGCCCCTTCTGAGGCCGGGTTCGGCGTGTCCTTTCTTTCCGGAGAAAATGGGAAGCCGTGTCGTGAGATTTTTGTGAGATTTCCGCCACTTCTTCTTCTCTAACCCCGCCCCATTCCCCTGAGATGGGAAGCGGGGACGGGAATTGCGAAGGACGAGGAAATCCCACCGAGTTGGGGAAGTGGCGAGAAGAATGGAATAGGGGCTTGATTTTCCGAAACCTTCGACGGCGATATGGGGGACAATCGCTAGTAGCACAGGGAAGAGGGACGAGTAGGAAATATCATAACGCTGGCGCTTCTGGGGAAAAACAAATTTCCCAATTACCCCAATAAGCCATCAAGAAAGGCAAAAAAAAACGCTAAAACAAAAAAGACAATAAAGGCAGAAGTTGGTAAGTACCTAATGATGTCCGACACTAACAATGGCGGTGATTCCAGCGTAAAACTTCCATCGGCCTAACGATGTTCAATTTAAGGAACATGGTGAGCAAGATCGGCGGCGGCGATCGAGGCTAGGATGTTAACGCCGACTGCCATACACTGTTGGAATAATATTTTCCTCCCAAAGTTAAGGAACTCTGGAAGATGTCTCATCCGTTTCCGCTACAAAACATGTTGGCTGAGATTACTTTCTTTCACATTTCTCATACGTCGACACAATACTTAATTCACATCCACGGTATTCGATTTTTTAAATTAAGAGAAGCATTTATCTTAAAAATAGATATAATGAACAATAATTTACAAACTGAAAATAAAACATTATTTTATTCTCGTCAAAAAACTTACGTAATTTATGAATAAATAACGTTGATTATCAACTAATCCGCTCAATAGCATTATTGCCGGTAAGAAAGAGCATCAATGCTGGCTAATTGCCTTCGAAATTCCCTGCATATTGTTTGTTTTTATAGCATCTTGCTTCAACTTACACTGGCATAAAATTAAATTTATACTCACTTCCGATTTCTTACTTCTGTGAGAATTCGTCAAAAGAAAGTAAAAGAAAGAGATGAAAGGAGGCGTGCATCTAACAGGACGAAACAAGTTCGGAGGAAGACGAAATCCTAAGACATGGAAAATTTACCAATGAAGGGTGGATGAGGGCGCGGTACAAGACAGTGAAAACACTGTCAGGAAGTCAGGAAGGAAAATCGGCACACATTATCTTGATACGTACATATTATTCATGAAATTGGCAAAGATTCAAGAGAGATGATAATAATAAAGAGAGGATCTATATGGTAAATATGTTAGGCGACCAAACATGGACACAAAAGGCATTAAGGGCATTAAATTAAATAATACCGTGGGAAAAGAGAACATTCCTGAGGAATTATTAAAGAGTATACGAAAAGGTGAAAGTAAGAGTTTTCATGGACTGATTCGTAGCATTTGCGAAGGAGGAAGTTAGCCGGAAAATTTCATCTGATCAGTGTCAATTCCCACTCCAAAAAAAGGAAAGGCGATCGTGTGAGAGGGTTATAAAACAATAAGTTTTGCTTTAACACGCCGCGAAAGTGGTTCTCAGGATAATCAATGAGAGGTCGAATTAATTACATTATTGCAGAAAAAAAGGAGTAAATTGGAGGGATAGGTGACTTTTCTACAACCTGTTCAAAAGAACGGATTCGCACGTAGCTGGTTGCATTAGCCTAATCATTAAGAGCACACTTATCTATTCTCAGTCTGCAGAATCTTGAGGTGACACTTTCGTCAAAATTAGTGGCCAAAAATTAAAAGAAAAACTATAATATCAATGAATATTGTACACCTTCCCGATCATACTACCAGTGAATAGGAAAAAGGAATTCAAGTAGGTACTAGGACACCTATAGCATATCGGTAGTTTAGCGGGTTAATACAGCGTTATAACTACCCTATTCCACTCTCCAGACTGACGTCGTTTAAATGCCTACTTATTTCCTCTCCCTAACCAGCTGTTCAGCAATTCAGTCATATACGAGAGCCATCGTATTAGAGCCGCAAAATCGTCGACGAAATCATCTATATATATATATATATATATATATATATATATATATATATATAAAATATCTTCGAAATGGAACGCTCTTCGGCGACGCACAAATATGTAAAAACACAGATTTAGATTTTTAGAATATAGAAACACAAAGAAAGCACACTCACAATTTGTTATTTGACGTTTCGACAGCACGGCTGTCGTCTTCAGACAGCCGTGCTGTCGAAACGTCAAATAACAAATTGTGAGTGTCCTTTCTTTGTGTTTCTATATTCTAAAAATCTAAATCTGTGTTTTTACACATATATATATATATATATATATATATATATATATATATATATATATATATATATATATATACACACACACACATATACATATACACACATACACTTTATTCATCCTTTCCCATTCTCCAACAGTGCTTTTATAATTTACACTTTCAAATGTTCTGCTTGTTCACAACGCGCTTTGAGGTTAGAGCCGCCTTCGGGTGCATTGTATGGAGTATTACGGTTTTCATCGAAACGAGGAGCGAATAAACAGAACATTTGAAAGAAGAAATTTAGTGAAGTTACATATAATTTGCTTTCAAAATGTATAATGTCCTCCCCGCTTATGTACAACCGTTACAATCAAGTTGCTCCTCCGTCGACAACGGAACAACTTTGTAAAGCACAAACACATATTTTAAAGATTGTTTGCATAGTCTCACAACATAGCTCACGCTTTTCCCACTGATGAATTATGAAACCCTTCCAAATATGTACGAAACGTAAGTCGTAACGCGTAAGCGTCGTAAGGTAAACCTTTTCAAGATGCATTTCATGATTACCTTATATGTATGCATGACTTCTCATTCGATTCTCCTTCAAGTCCGAAAATATTCAACTCTAAAACTCAATAATCACTTTAGTCAAGGTGACTGAAGCCAAATTTCTCCGTAGTATACATAATAAATGATATTCTATAACAGTATGTACCCCTCCACCCGTTTCCGACGAATTTCAAGAATGTACAACCTCGAATAACCAAAGCGAGGTTTCAAGCATGCTTATTCCGTGAAACGAGTTTAGTATGAGGGGCTTATTTTCAAGCTCACTCCTCTTCGAGTAAGGGGTTTCATTGTATAGATTCAAGGACTTTTGGATCAACCATCGCATTTTAGTATCGGGAATACTTGGGCAAAAGGAATTATGATCAACTCCAAGTATTACACAGGACAAAAATCGAAGAATTATGAGGAGAAAAGAATACAAGACACGCAAAATGAAAGTGGATGCGGCGAATGCGGTAATAATGCAACATGATTCCTGAGTACAGTATCCAGCAGAACGATTTCGTCGTCCAACACGTCAGAAGATAGGGTCTACAGCACCATGAAAAGCTAAAACTCATGCTGCCAACAATAGAGCTTAGCGGGCATTTATGTATGTGTGATGTATTTTGTCATTTGATATAAATCTCCTCTTGAAAAGCCGGCGTATCACGTACTCAGTTCGATCTGAATAAATTATTTATGGGAAAAATGCAGGAAATAAAATAAATAGTTCCAAGCATAAAGAAAACTGAAATATAACTGTTCCATCACAGAAAAGGAGGGTGAATTACAATTTAAAAAAAATCACATAGTAGCTCTACCACTCAGGCACATGACCTTTCGATGTCACCAATATTATTAAACATTCGGACGACTCTATTCATCCACCGTCGCAAGGCGAGAGGACTTTTAGTATTTCAAATGATTCCACATATCTGAGTTGGGAAAAAAATAGGGAACCCCATCTCCTTCACGGCCAATAGTTTACCCTCATCGCCTTACTTTCATCCTCGCCCCGGTGAGCCAGACCAATCCCTGACGAGGAACCTCGAAAACACCCTTTGCTTTGCGAGCTCCATTGAAATATATTGAATTGGCACTTTACCAGAGACTCTGAATTTGGGGCCACCACTCCGACCCCCTTTTAAAGCGGCCCGCCCGAGGAGTGGGAGCATTCATACTCAAAGGAAGAGGGGGGAGGCGGGAAGGCGATTGTTGCAGATAACTCTGCTTCAATTTGCCGGACACCGACCACTTTCGACCCGAGGAGGGGGTGGACCGCGGTCACTCCAACAGGGCGAGCACAAAAAGGACGGACGGCTCGGGAACTGGGGAGAGTGAAGGGCGATTCGCTCCGGTCGGTCGCAAAAACCCCTTCTTGCGACGTATATGTCCCGGGGTTGACAAAATGCTGGAGGGGGACGGGTTGGGGTCCCCCCCATGGGGGATGCGGGCGCAGTGGAGTGACCGCGGGTGCGCGCAACGCCGGCGAGTCCGCGTCCGTTTTCCTCGGACTCGCTCGTGAAAGTGAAAGAGTGCGTCAAACTTCTGCGGGTCGTGACGGACCCTCATGCCAAAGCCACCCACACTTTGTTTGTTTGCATGTGTGCTTGCTTGTGTGACAGCCACGGATTGGGGTGGAACGAATTTTGGGTCGCCTCCTCCCTAAACATTCCCCACGATGGGTTCATTTCGGTTGTTCCTGGCCGGGCGGCTTCTTCTCTGTTTGCAATGTTTTTTTCCCCGTGCGGCGGATGGATCGTGTTGTTTCACTCACGCACTTTCCCGCCCCAGGCACAGCGCGGAGCGATGATTACCGACGCCCTGAAATTCGTCACCTGGTGACTGAAAAGAGAACTGTGACAAATCGTGCTCTGAACGACAAAATATCCTTCCAGCTGCCACAGGGACTGGGGTACAGACTCCATATAAACCGTTCAATAAAGTAGAAGAAAAATGAATTTTTTTAAGGCACTGAATCCTTAATGAATGGTTTGGAAACGTCTTTGAAAGTCCATAGATTCGGGGATTAGAGATCGGGGGAAAAAGATGATTTTGCCAAAACTAAGCACCGCATCATCACTCAACTGAATTAAAATAATGAAAGGACGACGAATGACATGAATGCCTGGGATGGCCATTCTAACAGTACTACTCCCATTGCATTTAATGGGAAATCATTCTTTCCATTAAAATTAAAGGGTAACACAAGTAAATTTTATCACTTGATTTGATAATAACAACATGATTTCAGCACAATGTGCGCTAGTATATGTTGAATCCATAATGGGATTCATGTAATTTAAATAATGCGAAAATTGACTTGTATTACCTTTTATTGAAATGGAAATGAAATATTTTCATCGATTGACCCCGTAGACGTTACATATATTACGTTGCAAATCTTACAGAGAAAATAATTTTATTTTTAATGTCACGAAAAAAGATGATTACCTTCACCCTGCAAAAGATAATTATCGCCCGATTGTTGAAATGGCTTTATTTCCACGTCGACACATCCAAAATACACTAATATGAATACTCAATTAAGTTAAAATTAATTCTGAAACCGGCAGCAGCATATTTAACCGAGAGGTAATATCAACATATACAGCTATCGAATTGAAATGTTATTGTTTTTATCTTAATAAAAAACCCTCCTTAACATATGCACTTTTTATTGTAAAATCGATAGAATTTCATTCAGAAATGAAACACATGACTAATTACATGCTGAGAGGTTGACGGGGAAAATACGAGGCAAAGCAGAGGAAATATTTCGTCTGGGGAATAGAGTACCTGCCGACTCAATCTCCAATTTAAAAAACCTTCATTTTTCATTGGGAGAAGACCATTGGAGAAAATTGTGACCGCGCAATTTCAACACAAGGCCATCTCACACCGTCACGTGCACTGTATGGTTACCCGCAAAATAAATGGTAACATTTCCGCTGAGGCGGAATAATCCATGGAGAGAGGACGACTTTCGCTCTCTCTCTCCCTTGAACACTTTTGAAGTGGAGAAAAAAGACTGCCTACAAGCAGTGCTAAATTAATAAAGTCCGTAATGAAAAGAACTTTCAAATTTACTCATGGAGAGCATTTTATAAGTAGGGTTCCGACACCCGGTCCTTTATGAAAGAGGATGAGCGTAGTTTGGAAATTTTTGAGATGTTGGCATGTTGGGTAATGGAAATAATAAACTAGATGTAAAAGGGAAGAAACTGGAAGACGCATAACACATGGAGCTAAATTTTGCTCGGTAGATTATCCATAATAATTAATAATAAAATAACTATAACTGGACTATGTCCCTGTGTTACCAAAGTTGAGTGGATACATAGGCACTAACTTCGCTAAAAGATATTTTTAGTGTATGGGACATTTACGGACCGACATCCGTAGTTAGTTTAGCAGCCATCTGGGTAACAGTCTCTCCATCGCGCGTCATCACCAAGCAATCAATCATCATTGGGCCTACTTGTAGTTTAATACTTCGTAAGCACAATAGGCAGCGATAAAGAGGAAGGTGGAAATTTCATGATTAAAATAGAAGGCTAGAAACTAGGCTGTTCCTGATAAATTGTTAGCGGAACAGTTCCCTAAATAGATTGTTTATTGCATCTCTCATTTCACAAAATTCATGGTTCAATCGTAAGTTATAAGTACGCAAATTTGAAGTTATTAAACTAAGAGCTCATTGAATGTGAAATCACCACCATTAATACTTAAATTTTTGGATTAAATAATTGGCTAATGGAATGTAAACTTTTCGATGATTCCCAACCCAAGTATGACAGCGTTGCAGTATTAAGCCCTTCCACATTTTTATATAATTCTTAACACGTACTCAAGAGCCTGAATCAGTCATGATTTCACATCATTTCCATACTATATTAAATACTTTTACATACCTTAGTTAGTAGGTCATTTTACTCTACATATACATCAATCCTATTAAGCAATTAAATTCCAATATTAAAAAAGGAACTTTTTACTACGGCCAATCTTCACCTCTTCATGATTCTTTATCTGTATTTGATTTCAACAGGCTCCTATTAAAATTGCTAATACGCATGTATCCTTAAATACACTACTAAGGAAAGGAAGTAACAATAATTCGCAAAGATACAGAAAAAATATAATTTCTAAAAGGGTAACCGTTTGAAATTGAGGCAATTATTATTCTTATGATTTCTAGTAAGACGTCAAAAGAGCCGCTGTCCTTTATATCACGACCACAATCACGAAATTCAATTTAGTTGATTGATATTTGAAAGAGCATTTTTTAAAAGGGCCATAATCAAACTGGATATTTACAAGCATTCATAAAACGTGTACATGATGTAAAAATGTAACTGAGTAGCCACCATAAAAAATACGAGGAATGACGAAACTGCGACTCCTATCACCCCTTTTACCCGAAAGTTTTCATCTGGTAGCCGTTGCAATAGGCGCTATCAACACTTCCCGTTACAGCCCGGGAGTTGTAAATCTTTTTTGTCCCGTCGCCGCCGGGACGAAACATGTTTGAAACATTGGGATCGTAAAGCAACGGCTGTTTTTGCACTTGGTGACCCATTTTCCGGCTCGGGAGAAAAAAACAGGAACAGGGAAGCCGACCCCGCCATCAAAAAGGACCGCCCTCTGTCCCATCCTCCTCCCTCATCCTCTCATAAAAAAAACGGGGGAAGAGAGGGGGGGGGTTAGAGACTCTCTCACGCGCACATGAAGGAGGTCCCACTCGTACAGTATTGAGGGAATTGTGCGCGCGGAGAGGGAGGAACGGGAATGGAGAGATGGCCGCCTCAATTCCTACGCTGAGCACTTGCCGGCACCCGCCCCCTCGACAAACCCCCATCCGAGGACGACCTGCCCTATCCTGCCCACCCACCTCTTTGTTTCTCCGCACCCTCCCTTCGACCGCGCCCCCGAACCCCTTCGCAACCACCGTTATTCCGAGGCATTTCGTCAGGATATCCGCGCCTTGTCCCCTTCCTCCTAGGTCTCTGCCTGCTCGCCTATGACTCCTTTCTCTTACCCCAACCCCTTCCCCCCTCCACCGCTGCCGCGAGTGTACGGTCTCCGCTGTCCTTGTGGATACAGGGAAGAGGTCGTAAATCGGGGATGACCCCTGCCCTCACCCACCTCCCTCTTCCGTCGTGAGAAAGGGGGTAGGGTTGAGAGAGCAAGGCCTGCCCTACCCTTCGTGAAGACGGGTTCCCTATACTTTCCCTCTCTCCGCATTCCCTTGGGTTGCTCCGCAAGGGAGTTTTTAAGGGTTTTCTGAGGGAATCGAGGACACTGCGGTGGGGATTCCTGGAATTGGGAGGGATAGGGAAGCAGACGGCTACGAGCCAAAGCAAACGGGGACCGAGAGAGGGAGACAGTGTTGCCCGACGTTATGGTGTCGACGTGATGCTGGACAATGGAAAAAAAGCAAAGGTTCCACCTAAAATGGGACCATGAATGTCGATTCCATTCGTGACCACGAATCGATTCTCTCGACATCGATACTTTAAGTTTTTATTGGCATCTAACGCGCCGTGCTTAAGTGTATCGCTCTAAACAACATACCTGTATCAGAGAAGGTGACTTATCTAGAATTTTTTTATTTATTTAAATTTTATATTTTATTGATACGAGATTTATTGAAGTACATGTTTCAATAAAGATAATTACCGTTAGTAAGCAACAGCTAGCCTCATGAACATCACAGGACAAATAAATTCATATAGTCTACTAATTCCTTCCAGTCCCACCATGATTCATACGCAATAAGAGAAGAGATAGGACAGCTGGTCAAGACACACTAGAGACAGCCCGAAGGATAATTCTGTCCCGCCATATACATTTTACAAATACTAGCTTGCGTTCGCTTGTAATATAAAAAAAGTCCGGCACAAAAGAAAACATGAATACGCATGCTCACATACTTGGGAAGAAAAGTAATGGAAATAAAGCAAAGGTTTTGCCGACAAAGGCAGGACTGACCGAACTAAAAATGCGTTTCTGCTGAATGAGAAACGGGCGCCCTTAAAGAAACTGCGCTTGGCGACGGTGGGGACGCGCTTGACAATATTTCGGAATAACAGGGTATCAAAACGATCTTCGTGGTGCGAAATTTTAAATGAAGAAATACGAATAAAATGCTTTGGAGGGCAGTGCTGGAGACCAGCGTTGAACATAGAACGGGTGAAAGAGGTTGAAGGCATGGAGTTAATTATATCCCCAGAGACACCACTTTCTTTCACGTATACAAGCATGAATAAATGAAAGAAAACCATATTAAACATCATCAATATAGTGAAAAAATAGATGCGACGGGGAGAGCGAACGTATAAGGAGAAATGGAGTCGTTAGGAATGTGCAAGGTGAGGAAAAACGGAAGAGAAGAGAGATAAACAGTGACGTAAAAGGATGGCAGGTGACAGGAAATACAACGGATAAACGCAGAAGGACGCAAGGAGAGTGAGCCATGAATATTTACGAGGAAGTTCCCAGGTATCGTCCCACCCAACCACTTCTGTTTCACACCGAATGACCCGCATTGTGGCGTTTGCCCGTGGGGTGGGTGTTCGGATTAAGGTCCGTATTAATAATCGTCTCCCACCATCGGGAATCACACCTACGCCAAAAATTGTAAATGAATTTTTGACGAAGGAGGCTCCTTTGAGACTCCCAGAGCTGACAGATGACTGCAAACACGGACCTTAGCCTTGAAATCGACATGGAACCCTTTTGGGAATGGATGAAAATCGTAAAAGAGAACGAAGATGGCGTCATGAAAAAGCTCCCATAAACCTCATCTGAGCAAAGGGAGAATCTGAAAAAAATAAAGAAATCGAAACGGAAAAACGGTTCGATCTGGTGAAATCGACTGCATTAGAACTGAAAACGGAAGTGACGATTTTGAATTTCCCCCCGTATTCACTTTTCTACTGTTTTATGCGTGCTCTTCATGTTGATGTAAAAATATGAAATAACGTGGCGTGTCGATGATAAATATCATTAAACTTACATATATGAAACTCTACTACACATATGGATATTTGTCCTCAATTTCATACTTAAATTATTCTGATAATTAAAATTGGCTTCGTCAAAATTCTGGTCACTAGTGATTAGAAATAATGTTTTACTATAAATTTATACAAACCGGTATATTCTTCAAACACAAATATTAAAACTAAATAGTGACGCATCCTACATGATATAACGAGTAGTAAGTTTTAATAATACCTACTACGGTAAATGGCAGGTATTTTAAAAAAATATTGTGACCATATGAAATAAGTACACACGAAAGAGTCTGATAAGCGTGAAGACGTTCATCAAAATTATTGCTAGATTTTCCTTTTACAGACGCAGATCAATTCTCACTAATGTTACTACACATAAAAACCATAAACAAAGTAATCAACCCGAAGGTTGATTTGATAGGTGATGGTAGAGTTCATCTATCTATTTTAAAGTACTAAGCCCGACGGCGTGGGGCCAGTTCCCTAAACCAAGTTGGTTCCCCAGGAATATCCCCAAAAGTCATACAACTCCGGTGGAGCTGAGGGTGCTCTGAGTCTTCCCCGGGAATGAAAACCGAGCCCTCCGGTCCGTAGTCCAACGCTCTACCCCCGGACTACCACGACCCCTGTTTCTACGTACATATACTATAGCTTAAAAAATGAGACACACACCGACTCGCTCCCGTCGAAATTTGTACATGGATATACTATTAACCTAAGATGATACCTGTACAAGTAGTTATAGTCCCTATGAATTTAATAACGAGTCATATATGATTGAATACATTAATTAAACATATCACGCCAACAACGATGGTGGACTTTATGATGCCGTTGGAAAACATGAAAAACAACGAAAATGTGAGTAAGTAGCTAGGTGTAATAATTTTGTAGCCCATCATAAGGGTAGTAGTAACAAGACAAATAACATTTAATTTTCCTACCATAATTGAGCCCAAGTATCACAGAAGCAGGCCTTAATCCAATTAATTATTTCTAAAAAAGGATTTCCTACCATTAATATATATAAATTTTACGAAAGTTTCGATATTTTCAGGTGGCTGTACGCCCATACCTACCAACTTAAAAAATACTTCGATCTACTAGGCCAGCTGAAGGTCCTAAAAATTTATGCGCAGCTGTGAAAAATATTTGGATTCATACAAATGTTATCATAAATATTTTTAAAAGTTAACGACAAAATTTTAACTAAAAAATGACCAACCTGACGTTCTCGTGGGACTGAAGAAACGCTGACGAGCTTCCGACCCTAAATTGAACATCAAGAGACAGCGCTGAAATATAACTCACCAACCCCCAACTGAGAAGATTGAGTAGAAGAGAGATAATGGAGAGAAGGAGGGAGGAATGAGGAGCTCGAAAGGGAAAAACAGGGACAAAGGGGTGTCCTCTTTCTTTAAATTCGCTTACACACCGCCCCACCTCGACCCTCATCCCCGTCCACAATTCACTCCCGTTCACCTATATTCTCCGCGTGGCCTAATTCACCCTTTGACCCAATTCCCCGCCCCTCATTTCCTCGAGCTCTCTGTTCTCGGTCCCTGCCTAAGCATTCTTCCGTACTCATCCCTCCGGTTCCTCCATTTCGCCTCTCCGCACCGAAAATTTCACACCCCCCGACCCGATCTCGCACGATCTCCACGGGGGGAACGTAATAATGGCTACCCTACAGCCTCACAAAGAAAGGAGGGGAGAGGGGCGGAGGGAAGCTCAGGACCGTGTCTCCGGACGGCGAAAGAGGTCGAGAATACACGCACGGATATTTTCATTTTGGTGAAAAGTATGTTGCGACATTACTCTGTTCCATGATTATACTTTTATAGTTTCTAATTATCTTCACATTAAAATCTGTTCCACGAGTATTCTGTTCTATGTCGTATTCTGTAAAATCTAAAGAGACTTGGGACCTTTGAGGCAGGACGGGGCATGAGGGTTTTTTGGTTATCATCACTCTCATCATCAAGCTTTTCCGAGCACACTTATTGGAAGATAACGTAGGCTCGTCTAAAGTGGACTTGGTGTCATCAAAAGGGTAGTAGGAAACGGGATGCAAATCACAGGAAATTCAGTATCGTTTAGGTGACTTAAAAAAAAATTATTCGAGACCAGCTGAATTAAGAAATACATAAGGTCAAGAGAAGATCAGTTAAATGTTTTTTGGAACTGAGACGAGAAGAAAGGTGTCGTGGTTACTGGAGAAACTAGTCGGATAGAAGGAGGTACACAAGTGAATACAAGTACCGTTTTAATAACCGTTTCTCAGCCCATAGTATCTCGAGTGGGTCCTCGAACAAAATTTGATGATCACCTTTGGTGCGGGAAACTCCACAGTTTCACATCATTGAAAGACGGTTATTAATATTAGATATTAGTATTTTCGAAGAAGTACAGTAAACTCTCAAATCCAGTTCTGTATATTAGACCTATTCGGTATATTAGACCACCGGGGTGATCAAATGTAAATAGATTCCATAAATTGATACATTAAAATACTCGCCTCACCTTTCACATTTTTCAAGCTATAAAAATCTAAAAGAATGATTTTGATTGAAATATCTTAGGCTCATTTGCCACATATATTTGCGCCCTTATAATCTCCCCACAATCACAAAAAAGTAAATATGATACGCATTCTAACACACTCTTTCACATTCCTAGGATATGTAGGTGGGTATACAAGCAAGTACACGTAGGATGACAACATATTCGGTTAAAAATGAAGGTAAACCGAGAAGCGTGATACTATACAAGCTATGTTATGAAATGTGAGGAAGTTCTTCTGGGAAATTCGAAGGCGCCAGAAAAATAGGTTGGAAGAGTTATCAAATGAGAAAGGAAGAAAATTTGAGGAACTCGAGAGCATATCAGTCATTAAGTTCAGAAGTTATCCTAACATTAGTATATGATTTCATTGTTCCGACCTTTCCTTAACTCTGAAAACCCTTTACAACAAGAAGAAATGCAAACATGCAAACACAAAAACACTAACTACACCGAAAAAGCAAATACATATTAGGCGATATCCTCAAGTTCGATGAATTACGATTTTCAACACTTGTATGGCATTTCAACCTTGGAAAAAAAACACTGCACAAAAGCAAGCGGGTAGGATCAACAGGCGTGCTCGGGTGCTTTGCGGTGCTCAAACCGGGTATGTGTTAGGGAATTTAAATATGAATGTATTTTCCTTCTGTTTTCAAAACAAGCAATGGCTGCCAACGTCACGGTTTGTTTGAGGAGGAGGGACGTAAGCTCGTTGTTTCCATGGCGAATCTCCGCAGGGGACACTATAAAACAACGCAGTCAGACGAACGGAACGCAGAGGTACCACTCAGATTTGAAATTCGGTGTCCCGACGGTGATGCACCAGAATAATTTACTTAGTGGGGAGCCGCGAGAAGTTTTAAAAACCGTGACAGGCTCGCCAGGCGAATACGGTAGGACTTCGATTAGAATTAAAACAATACTTAATTACATATGGATATAAATATAAATATGTGAAAATATATTTTTTTATGTGTAGGTATATACATACGTGTATGCATGTATTTATGCATACATACATACATACATATACATACATACATACATATATATATATATATATATATATATATATATATATATATATATATATATATATATATATATATATATATATATATATATATATATATATATATATATATGTGTGTACGAGGGTAATCCGGAAAGTAGTACCCGTTCGTGCCGCATGAAGTGCTGATGACGCGAGTAGCCGCTGGACGAGGTCAGATAGCTTCAGTAGCTTGTCTGCCTTCTCTGAGCCAAGTTGCGTGACGCTAGCATTGCCTGTGTTGTTTCTGTGATTGTTTACAATGTTTAAAAAAATTGAGAACGCCGCCAGTTGTGAAGTGAGGGCAGTGATTAAATTCCTCAATGCAAGAAACGTTCGCCCATGTGATATTCATCGCCAATTAAAGGAGGTGTATGGAGACAATGTAATGGACGAGTCGTCTGTTCGGCGGTGGTGTCGCAACTTCAACATGGGGAGGGGGAACACACACGACGATGAGCGTTCGGAGAGACCGTCTGTCATTACAGACCAACTGGTGAGCTCAGTTGACGAATTCGTGAGGAACGATCGGCGCGTCACAATTGATGACATCTGTGAGCATTTTCCCAATGTTTCTCGAACAATTGTTCATGAAATTGTTAAACACCATCTGCATTATGCAAAAATTTGTGCAAGATGGGTCCCTCGCGTATCTCAATGAGCTGGCGGCGAAGGACTATGCAGCAGGAATACAGAAACTTGTCACACGTTATGACAAATGCCTTAATTTGCTTGGAGATTATGTTGAGAAGTAGTTTAAAGTATCCTCTTTCAAATAAAATTTTTTATGTTTGTTAATATTTACTTTTGTGTCTTTATTTCACGAACGGGTACTACTTTCCGGATGACCCTCGTATGTATGCATATATATATATATATATATATATGTATATCCAAAGCCAAATCAGGTGAATTCGGTGGCTGTTGGATGGTATTTGTTGCATTTTTCGTCAAAAAATTACGAATAATGATAGCACTGTGCGACGGTGCGTTATCATGGTGCAAAATCCACGAGTTTTCTGCCCACATTTCTGGTCTCTTTCGGCGAATTGCTTCACGCAAACGTCTCATAACGCCCAAATAATACTCTTTGTTTACTGTCTGGCCTTCTGGCAAAAATTCATGATGCACTACACCGTTGTAATCCATGAAAACCGTCAGCATTGCCTTCTTTTTTGACTGAAAACGACGTGGTTTTTTTGGTCTCGGCTCATTTGGTGAACGCCATTCACTTGCCTGATGTCTGGATTGCGTGTCGTACTCATAAACCCACGTCTCGTCTCCAGTAATGATCCTTTTGATGAATGTGGGATCGGATTCAGCCTCGCAAATCATGTCTTTTGCGACGTCAACACGGTCTCTTTTTTGCATGAAATTGAGGTCTTTTGGCACCAACTTTGCCGCTACACGACGGAAACCCAAATCATTAACCACAATGTCTTGGGCGGATCCATAGGCAATGTTCAAGTCCTCCGCTATTTCTCTGATGGTTAATTTGCGGTTATTGACCAACATTTCTTTTACTTTATCAATTTTTTCACCGACTTTCGATGTCGATGGTCTGCCACTGCGTTCATCATCTTCGATTGACTCACGACCACTTCTGAACCGCTCGTGCCACTGGTAAACGACCGTTTTTTTTAGAGAATCGTTGCCGAAACACTTTTCCAACATTTCCAACGTCCGTGCGCCACTAAATCCGTTTTTTACGCAAAATTTAATACAAGTTCGTTGTTGCAAATTTAAATCCATTTCTGCAATTGTAAAAAATCGCCAACACACACAGAGATAGATGTACTCTTGGCTACGTAACTTTTGCAAATGTCAAGTTATGACACTAAGATTTAAAGGGAATATCAACAACAGATGTACCAATTTAACAAAAAAAAAAACAGAACTCAAATCGGAACGATGGGAGCGCCACACGGTGGTTATTCCGGGAACTTTTTGATCATGGTAGTATATATATATATATATATATATATATATATATATATATGAAGCTGAGCAGCTGAGCTGAAGAAGGACCTGATGTAAAGTAGGATGTTGTGTTTTGCTAGGGGTCACAAATTATTAAATTAGTAATTATGTCCATCCAAAAACCTACCTTAACCGGTAGATTACCTAATAATAATAAATAATTTATGTACATATATATGTATATATGTACACATATGTACATATATATTGCATAGAAAAAACCATAAACACAGTAATCAACCCCTAGGGTCGGTTTGGTAGGTGAGTTCACCCCGTACTAAGCCCGACGGCGTGTGAATATTCACACATCAGGGTAGGGGGGGCAGTTCCTTCCCCTGTGCTGGTTATGGTTTCCCAGGAAGAACTGGTACCAGAAAAATCATATAGCTTGGGTGGAGCTGAAGGTGCCTAGAGAGGCTAGCCCGGGAATCGAACCAGGACTCTCCGGTCCAACACTCTACCCCTGGGCTGAACATAAGGCATTCAAAACAATTAACAACACTCCAAGTGGTTAAATAAATTTGTGTCGTTGTCAGTTCGATTTAATCCGTTTGCCCAGTTTCTTATTTACATGCATTAAATTTATTCTGTACCGGTATAATTTTCACTCCTCATTTTTTTCCAATTCAATTTTACAAAACATATGAATATCTTTAAAATGTTGAAGTCAAATATCAATGAAAGGCAAGCTTCGTTTATGTCTTTTGCAAACTGACGTGAGCTCCTTTATGAAGGAGACGTAAATAAAACGATAAGGCGGACCCGTTACGCTTTCCAAAATTAGGTTGCATTTCGCAAGATCGCACGTTGAAATTGAGCTCGGTACCGTCGCGACAGACGGACAATTATGAAGGTAACGACAAAAGGATACAAGGCAAAAGGGTTTGTCAATCACCTCGTTACAA
Organism: Hetaerina americana; assembly: GCF_022747635.1. NCBI lineage: Eukaryota > Metazoa > Arthropoda > Insecta > Odonata > Calopterygidae > Hetaerina > Hetaerina americana. Next base: position 17,940,510 of record NW_027286985.1, on the reverse strand, counting down.
ATGTATTTTGGTTTCGTCAAAGAGAATTAACGATAGTACCATGACTTTTCGTATCAAATAAACAGGCTCCTTGAGGATGCTGTTGTGCTGTTAACCTACTGTTGACAACATCATAATTACCTTGGCTATAGAACGTTTAAGCGGAAAACGTATGAAATAACCGTTGTATTACAATTATCAACATGCTGGTATGAAGGAAAATACTTTAATGGCCTTTCTTAAAAGAATGTTTGAATAAGGTAAATTATTTTAACCCATCGCCAAAGACAGTGATAAAAATATTACACAAAAGAAATACTTATAATATAATATTTAGATTTAAAACATAATATTTATATTTCATCAAAATATACATCAATTTTCTCCAATACTAGTACATAAAAGATATCCGAAAAGTACTTACTAGCCACAAGTATTTCTGGACCTGTACATGCGAATTTAATCGAACAACCTTCGAATGCATAAAAATGAAAATGACGCAGTAGTTATAGATTTTCGTAGGCCATTTCTCACTTCAAATATATAAACATTACAGTTCATACTTCATCACTTAGCAATGGTGCAACTGGTGAATGTTAACTGTTTATTCTAGCTTTCTTACGCATGTACCTGCGAGTACTCGCATACACTAGATACTATAAAACAATTCACGTCTGGAATGAGTACAAATAATGAATATTTGATGATGATGATTGGGTGAGCTATTTAGGTTTACTGCAAGAAACGGTCTTCATGACTATCGGATTTTTCATCAATACATGTCGACCATACAAGCTTGTATACGTAACTGATGACGCTCGTTGCTGCAGAGGATCTTAGGGCGGAAATTACATTCTTCATTGCATTAGCAAAACTCCTTGAGGGAATATTATATGTATAGGTAGTTCACAGGTTAAGGTAGGTTTTGGATGGATACCGGCTTCCAAACGATACACCTCTCTCTTAACAAACCCAACATCCTATTCTGTAATAATCACTTCTTCAACTCCGTATACTTCCTTCCCGCTTGCCCAGCATTCTCCTCTCTAGTACAGTCTTGGTTATCCCATTGTCAATCAAAACGCTCTGTATTCATCTTTCCTGCTTTTTTTGGATTTCTACCAACAACCTCCTCTCCTCTAGCACTTCTTCGTTTGTTTTCCTTTCAGTCCCCTTTACCTTTTCCAGTCTTCTTCACATCTACAAAATCCTCAAAACTACACCGTCCATCCTTTTTAATTATCATCCGCGTTGAAGATAACTACACATCAAAGTTTAAATGAGCCTTTGCTTTACATCTTTACTCAACGTCCCTGTCATCAATTCCCTCCTCTTTATGAAAGCTTCTTTGTCTAACGAAATCTTTCTCCTTATGTCCTTACCACTTATTAAGGGTAAACAACGAAATAAAAATAAATAAAACACATTTCATTAAAAACTAGAGTTTTAAATGACGATCCCGATTTAAATATTTACTGCACACATGTGGAATGGTCCCTTGAACGTCTGCCGAGGCATGTTTCTGCATCCGTCATGGGACATCCCCTCGGTGCTTGCACCTCCACTCGACTAACAAGATTTTTTTTATGCTCAGCTCGGCAGCTCTCAGGTTATTACTGCAATTCCCGAAATTCTATTTCCGCCGCAAGCTATGGCGGCAGAATTAAGGCGGAAGGTTGCAGGAACGTGAAATTCGGACGGAAAACTTCGAGGAAGGATGAGGCTGGGACGCTTGCCCGATGAGCCACTTGTGCACATCAAAGGCGAGAGAGTAAGAGGCGTGAATTTCCCTAAGCAGCTCATTCCCACTTCCTCCCTTCGCGCCGACGGCGAAGATTGGAAATGAGAATATGAGCACGACCCTAGACAGAATCCCTTGAAACAAAACGTTAACCAAAGCGTTATTCCCCGTAGGCGAATCATTACAAATGTACCTTCCTTACCGACTTCTAGAAACGCGTACGTATGCATTGAGTTTTTTCTTCTGAGGAAATCACAACAGTAAACATTCATAGAGTGAATTACATGCCCTTCAAGGATGCGCAATGGGGAGTGAATCCACACCGGGCATGCTCGATCCACTTTACAAATTAGTGAAACGTTCGGGATATTTTGAGAGTTCAGCAATGGAAAGAAACGAGGGCACAAGCCGTAAGATTGAAATGAGGATACAAACAAAAATGAGTATGTTTATGAACTATTTAGCATTGACTGGTACTCTACGATTGCTAGAAGAACTACTAGAACTGGCCATACGACACTAGGAGTGCATAAAAATATGGAATAAAGTTTATCTAGTCTAAAGAACTATCTCGATCTCAACTACTCTCGTATTCTGGTTACTACTTATCGTTCGCTGAAAAAATGACATGCATAAACCAGGTTGCTGTACAGGTTACTTCTTTGATATTATACTCAAGATATTTTCTACCTTAATACGATGGGGTTTGTCAGATATCCTTAACAAATTTTGGGTAACACCTAGATTCAAATTTAAGAAAAGATTCTGCTAGTATTTTATATCATACAACACACCCAAACACAACACATGCGGTTTTATATTATGACAAATTAGAATTTGATATCAGAAGGATTTTTCCAACATGAAAGGAATGTAAAATTTTTCCGCGTAAAATAAATGTAACTTCAAGCAGAAAATTTGTTTAAGGCCCTTAAACCGTTACATTCGGCTACGGTAATAGTTAATAACTTCTTGGGGCATGTGAATATGGCGAAAAACGTTTCGGGATTAGAGTATTAGGCAGCGTGAGGTGTAGAAAAAAGAAGGAATGTCTGTTCACAAATTGCTACACTGCTTTTTGAAGCGTTGTCATGGGATTATTTTTCCTGAAGAAATTTCGTGATACAAGAATAAAAAAAAATGTACGAGGGTCATCCGGAAAGTAGTACCCGTTCGTGCCGCATGAAGTGCTGACGACGCGAGTAGCCGCTGGACGAGGTCAGATAGCTTCAGTAGCTTGTCTGCCTTCTCTGAGCCAAGTTGCGTGACGCTAGCATTGCCTGTGTTGTTTCTGTGATTGTTTACAATGTTTAAAAAAATTGAGAACGCCGCCAGTTGTGAAGTGAGGGCAGTGATTAAATTCCTCAATGCAAGAAACGTTCGCCCATGTGATATTCATCGCCAATTAAAGGAGGTGTATGGAGACAATGTAATGGACGAGTCGTCTGTTCGGCGGTGGTGTCGCAACTTCAACATGGGGAGGGGGAACACACACGACGATGAGCGTTCGGGGAGACCGTCTGTCATTACAGACCAACTGGTGAGCTCAGTTGACGAATTCGTGAGGAGCGATCGGCGCGTCACAATTGATGACATCTGTGAGCATTTTCCCAATGTTTCTCGAACAATTGTTCATGAAATTGTTAAACACCATCTGCATTATGCAAAAATTTGTGCAAGATGGGTCCCTCGCGTATCTCAATGAGCTGGCGGCGAAGGACTATGCAGCAGGAATACAGAAACTTGTCACACGTTATGACAAATGCCTTAATTTGCTTGGAGATTATGTTGAGAAGTAGTTTAAAGTATCCTCTTTCAAATAAAATTTTTTATGTTTGTTAATATTTACTTTTGTGTCTTTATTTCACGAACGGGTACTACTTTCCGGATGACCCTCGTACGTAAACGCACTTATTAGCAGGGATAATCCATGTACATCCTTATAACTGATTGATGGAACAAACACCCGGTAAAGTGAAAACAGATTCGCTATCACCCACAGGGAAATCAAGCACTGAGCAATAACCTCCACTCTAGGCAAGTTGCGAACTTTTAATGATCCTCAATCGCCCGTCTCCCGCTGCTTCTCGGTGTTTCGGGAATTATAGCGGGCTTAACATGGGAACTGATTGCTGGTTGCATTCTTATATAACAAATCATAAATTTAAATGCATAGACATCGTACGTGGACAGTAAAACTCTTCATATTATAAGTGTATTACTGTCGGTCATACTAGGCCAGCGTGGACAGCCCAGAAAGGTAGTCACAAAAGGGCTCGGATTCCGCTTCAGCAACGTTGATCGCTAAGTTCGATTCAGCTGCATGGAAGTACGCACACTGGGATTATAAATAAACTATGTCCGCAATTGGGATTATTATCCGGGACACCCAATTGCACCACACGGCTGTGATTGTGAGATAGACATTTAAACGGATTCAACTTTCAATTAGTATTTTTTTTCGATTCTTTCTGTGGACTTCATGTGGCTGTTAAGCCATTACCTATATCGGTTTCAAATTTTCTATTGAGAAATTCTCGTCGAGCTGAATGTTGGTGCTGACGTTTGCCGACAGTGAGTCACATTCTAATTTTTCCATGGATTTAAGCTTAGGTATCCGAATGCCGAGTGAACTAATAGAACTCCGTTTCCTTATGCATGAGACCTATATCCGATAGTCTCCTCGTGCGCTTGTCAATGCAGAGAGGGGCAGCAAAACGAAAATAATGTTAACTTTCGGGGGGACTTTGCTCTTACTGATCATTCTTACCACAAGTACTCAAAGTCCCTAAGCTTTAATGACATAAAAGCAAATGTGCATATGAAGCAGATTTAAACAGAGAGGGATATACACATACAATTCTTGAGACTTTTTCATGTACACAAAATACGGAAAAACTAACTTCTAAACAAAGGAGCTCAGTGCATTCGTCTTTTTAAAGGAAGTCACTATACTTCACAACCGTCCCCAAACAACAAAGTCTACAATTTCAGTCCTAATCCAATCCCCGTTTCTTTTCCAACATTTTCTATGAATCTTCGAACGACTACGGGTGCACGCACACGCGCTCACTCCAGGCATTCACCAAATGCAAGAAGGCAAGTCCGACATCATTCCCAAGGCTTCCAGTCGGAGGGAATTTCATTACCGGCCTTCCCATTCCGAGGGAGATCCATCATCGCTACACATTTGACGAGATCGCCACCCGGGAGGAGATCAAAGTTTCTTTGAGCAGCAATGACGGTACTGCTCTTTGGGAGACGTCGATCTGGAGTAGGCCAATTTATAAAACCCAGAGCGCTACTTGGAAGAGAGGAGGGCATCCAGAGAGGGCCGCGTGGGAGAAGAAAGAAACGTGAAGAGTTCGAAGGGAAGGAATTTTCTGTTTCCGGGGACCGTGAGTCGATTCCGGTCCTTCTTTTTCTGTTCCAATACCCCCGCCCCTCTTTCACTCCCAGCCCATCCTCCCTTTTCTCGTCCTGTACGAAGCGGAACGCCCTGGGGCGGGCGGCGTTTCAGAAACGGCTCAGAAAGGATTCGGTAGAGACGCGGAGGGAGGCATAGGGGTCACTTCGGGACGTGAGGGTGATACGAGGGGGAGCAAGGGGGAGAAGGGTTTCGTCGAAAAATCAGGCGTGGCGGAAGGGTTTTAGAGGGTTGGAAATCACGCTGGGTTCGAAGGAGACGGCGGATGAGTTAATCAAAGGAAGATGGCGCTCGCCGCAGTGAGTCAGCGCCAATCGAATGAAGGAGAGATAAAAAATAACCGGAGGTCGGCGAAGGGAAGCGGGAAAGGAAGGAGTGAGTCAGAAGGCAAAGACAGAGACGGGGACGGAGGGAACTATGAAGTCCATTCGATATGCCGGGGCGGCACACACGGACACACAACGAAACACGGCCCTGGCTGGAAAACAACCAATACTGAGTGCGATTGGACGTTTCGATGTCCTGAGATTCTCTCAGGGATCGATCCGCACTCCCGAAAAGTCAACAAATTTCGTCGCGTTAATTAACGAGCATTTGCACTGCTTTGTGACTGCCTGAATTACTCGGCTACGATTTGTGAATTTTTCATTACGGAATTCTCGTACCGCCACGACAAACTGCGTAGTAACGAGAATGAATTCCCAAGCTTCCCGGAATCTTTTCTGATGACTTATAATATTCCACTGCAACACAAAATATTTCCCTCATCTTACTGATAATGGGATCTATTTTCTTTCAAACACACATCGAAAAAATTCCGTCACAAATACCACGTGTTTTACGGCATCTCGCCAGAAAATCATCTTTGTCGAAGCGTACCGTAAAATTTCGCAATTCCTCGCCATGGGCTTCCATACCTTTTTTGAATTTAGTAGGAACCCCGTTACACAAACTTTGCAAAAAAACGATGGCAATACGAGCCTTAGTTGGATGCGACCACTAGGATGGGCTATGTATGCTCTGCAGGGACTAATGCCGTGCATTATAATACTTCCATCTATTATTCCATAAGCGAAAATAATTTTATAGCATCGTTCTACCATACTAGGCTATTAGGTTTTGATGGACCCAAACATTACATGCTACTGTGCTCCTAAGCCTAACCTAGTCATAGTTAGCCATAATTAGCTCTGAATACTTCCTACCTCCCTTAATTTAATGCAAAATGCTTATTAATTTCCTCCCTCTACCTTGCTATCCTAGCGTTCTCCCGTCTATTACCGTCTACAGAATCTCTCCGGTTCTCAGTGTTTCCTGTAGCCATTTGACTTGCCTTCTTCGAGTTACTCGCAACAGCTGTCTCTCTTTTATTACAATCCCTAGAAAAATATTTGATTCGAAGATAAATAGAAATGAACTATGTGTACACATTTAAGTACTTAAAAATGTCTATTCTAAGAAGCTCTCCATGCCTCATTAAAAATGATACGATTTCCAGCCAAAAGGAGCACTAATTTTCTAGAAATTGAAATAAAGAGTAATTTGTAACACAAATGTATTGAACTACACAGTTATTAAAGATTCTCTGAACACAGTATTGGATTGCTAAATATGATAATAAATACTATTGTTCATCACATTTCTCTATTTCCCTTAAAGAGTTAAAAATCAACAATATCTTCGGATTCAGCTAAAACTGCACAAAACTTTCGTATTCTTTTCACAGGTTCGTAGATAAAGATAACGAAACATCTCCGACAAAAAATAATAATTTAACTTCCATAGATTTTGACGTGCCATTAAGGTTCAACGCCGAAGTCCACGAACAACATTCGGTGAAGTCACACAAATACAACTAAAACTTAAAGGATTGATTATACGCCTTAAAAAAAGGTGAAAAGATAATTAATCACATCATGCTGAAAGAAAGACAACAGGAAATTATAAAAACTAATTTTCCAACAACACGATTTTATGATATTAAATGATACAAGAAAAATGTCTTATTTCGCCACTTTCTTCCACAGTGCAATTAATTGGCAAAAGTATATTTATAATACGCGAACTTAAAATGTTATCGATTAAAATAAAGTATTCAACATTTTAACTTAAAGGATACAAAAATTGCACCGTAACTATTTGAAAATATTAAGTATTGAAATTCCCAGGCCTTGACAAATATTATCTTATTAATTCGGAGGGAAAAGCCTATTTAAGTATCGCCCATTTTAAAAGGGTTCTATTAAAATATTAACGGAATAATTTGGACACTTACCCTCACTAACGAAAATATGTCATTAAATATTAGGACAGCCTCCCTTTCATTCGTTTCTGAATAGTGAACGGAGCCTCCAAGCATGAAAATGTCTAAGAACCGATTAGATCTTAAAATCAGAACCAACGATTATGCGAATAGGAAGCGTATGCATATTTTCTGCCCCACTCCCCAGAATAAACAGTGTAAGAGAACAATCTGTGCATCGGGACCATAGATTAAACTTCACATCTACGGCCCACAAAGATAGTTTATTATGCATCATGTTGGCAAGCAGTGAGTTAGTCACAAAGTTGGAACGAAATAGACCTGAAAGAATATATCACCCCTAAATATCCCAATTTGAAGGAATGGCACAAAACTTTAGGAGCGCCAATACTTTGGTAATGAACGGAACCAACTTTTTGAAACGGAAATGAAGGAAACAGATGAAAAAGATAGGGCACAACATGTTTGATAAAACGAATTTTACCCTTTAGATTTATTTTTTGTCTAATTTTGGGATCTAATGAATTCCATAATTAATAATATTAGGTCAAAATATTTATTCACCAGAGATCGCATATGAAACGTTAATATTAGAAAAATATTCCCCATGCCTACTTACGCATCAACTACGGGAAGCTCCACAGGAAAAGTCGAACGGATAAGTGTATGACTATACACGTATATACATTATTTATCATGGTAAATTATTTTTTTTCCGTGCTTTTAAAGGAGAAACTTATAATAATGAACATAAAATATTTTAGGGAAAAAAATATTTTACGCAGGGAGCTACCAAAACGATGTCGGAATTCCAATATACATCTTTCGGAAATGTAGGTAAAATTAAAAGTTGCGATGAAAGGTACAGAAACTCTCCGAAAAAAAATTGCATCGAAATGGAGGCCAAATGTTGACACGATAAAACAGGGGAACGAAAGCAAATTCATTTACTTAATTGAGTACAAAAATTCAATTACAGTATAATACATAGGAACAGGCATATAACACTTAGGAAAGATTATAAAGCATAAAATCGACTCATAACTATGAGTTAGTTTCAACTCAAATACACGGACTGGGTTGAAAGAATGAGTTCATCGTAGGAGGGGGCAAACAGAATATTATGGAAAACTAGAGCCGCTACATATGGAGATCCTATTGGGGTTATTGAGATGACCGAAGAGGGGAAGACCTTTCAAATTACCGGAATAACGACGTATTACTTATTCGATTGAGAAGAATAAGGTTATCCGACAAAAAACCTCATTTAGTGCGTAGAATGCATGAAGGCTCTAGAAAAGGTAAAAGGGAAAAATGTTAAGATTACCCGTGAATTATTATTTTCATGAAAAAATTGTCGTAATTGGAATATGGAAATTTCGAATGCATATTTTCCTCAGGTGGGTCGCGGTAGTCCAGGGGGTAGAGCGTTGGACTACTGACCGGAAGGTCCCGGGTTCGATTCCCGGACGAGGCACTCTGAGCACCTGCAGCTCCACCCAAGCTATGTGATTGATCGGTAGCAGATCATCCTGGGAAACTATAACCGGCACAGGGAAAGGAACTGGCCCCCCCACCCTCATGTGTGTATTTCACACTTCGTCGGGCTTAATACTGGGTGAACTCTACCATAGCCTTACCCTACCTTACTCTACCATGGCCTACCATAGCCCTACACATAGCCTACCAAACCGACCTACGGATTGATTACTGTGTTTATGGTTTTTATTTTTTCAGCTCTTCCAAAAACATTAAATTACACTGTAATTCGAATGCTAATGAAAATCTCAACTCAAAACGGGACAAAACGCATACCCCCCAAGGTTTAATAAGGATAAATAAAGTAAAAAAAATCCAACTCCCGGTTGGCTTGATGCAAATTACCATTTTTCCACCACAATATCCAACCAAATAACTCTCGACCTTCTCCGAGCACGCTTGCTCCACAATCGCGTGGGAACCAAATTATTCGGAATCGGAATGAGCATACAAAGCCTACGTCATTTGTGTATTAAAATACCTAAATAAATAAATCAAGGGATTCGGAAAGCGCTGACGGCTCGAAAGATAACAGAAGTAGGCCAGACCTGACTGACGAGGAACATATTAAACGGAAATTTTACACTCTATATCAACGAACGAACGAGTGATGTCGTGTTAATTAATACGGGAGAGGGGGTGAGAGGGCGGAGGTTCAAGGCGCGGAGAGAGAGAAGTGGAGCGAGCAATAGATCATTTGAACATTTTCGGAAGAAAGCAATCAAACGAGAGCGGATTGACCAACGCCCGTCCACTAAGGAAGAGGCGGGGGGGGGGATAGCGGAGTAAAATCAATGCGTGGGGAGGGCGGCGTATATACAAGACGAGCCAAGCAGACACGGACCGTCGGCTATTTTTTCCCAAGTTCGAGAAAAAGACGAGGGATTGCCTAAATTCACACCCACGAGTCCCTTATCGCGGCCGCGGACGGCGAGAGAAAATGAGTGGAGGAAGGTTTGGAGGGAGAGCGCTTTCGGGGCGGAGGGAAAGCCACCGCGTTGAGCGCACCCCGGAGGAGGACGAGCACGGAGAGGAGGTGAAACGATTGCCGCGGGGGTGGGCGGGGGCAAATGATACGGGAGCGCGAGATTCTTATCGATAATCTGATGATGTTAATAGAGCAGTTTCGAAAGATGGATAGATGTCGCCACTACTCACGCGCGGGGGTTGGGGGGGGGGGGGTGAGGAGGCGGGCGAAAAAGACGCGTGGGTGGGGGGATGGAACGTCTTGAGGAGCGAGCGAGCGAGAACGGGCGTCTGCGCGCGCAACTAGGCGCCGACTCCGGCCCGGAGGGACCGCTTCGGCGGAGGGAGGGGAAGGGAAGCGAGGGCGGAGGGCCAGTGTGATATGGCTGGGGTTTACTTCCCCACCCTCCCCTTTCCCCCCTCATTCCAATTCCGAGGGGGCCCTACGTTTCCACCCCCAACCATCTTTCCCCACCGTCCCCACCCCACACCGCCCCTCCTTCCGTGCGCAGCAAAAAGAGAACTCTTGCGTCTTCCATAATCGTATACTCCCCACCACCATCCCTCCCCGTTTGGCCTTGTCCCACTTGCTCGCACACATACAAATGCTCGAGACTTCCCCTACTCCCGAGTCCCCACTCTCTCTCTCTCTCTCCCTCCCCCCTCGGCGTTGTCCCTTACCGTGCCGCCGCCTCTCCTCACCCCCACGCCCCGTACTCCATCTCACCCCCACACACACCCCCTTCCTCCCGCCCCAAAGCCCTTCCCCCCCGCATCTCCACAGTCAATCTCTGACACCGATCTTGGTCAATCTTATAATCGCGAGACGCCCCCTTTTCCTCTCAAAATTTTTCTCACGCAACAACTCTCCCTCCATAATAATAAACAACAGCAAGGCTTCGGTTGGTGCTCGCGCGAAAACACACGGGCATACAAACACACAAATCTGCGGTGACATTAGCACGGACTCGGGTACGGCACGGATAACTCAAATTATAACAAAAAAAAAGACAATTGTGAAAAACCTTTTTAAATAACAGTTACTTTCATCGTTTTAACAGACTTCTCAACTTCTCAGACTCTAACCTAATGTAAAACGGAACGTGGAGACCTGCAGCGGAAATAATACCTTTGCCATACACCAAGTGGCGGGCAACAGAGCATGCATAAACAAACTCTTTTCGATTTCTTTTCATTTCACTCGCCAATGAAATAAATTCAATTGTCACATTATACCGGCGTTCTCGATTTAAAAATCGTGATATAGGCTCCGATAACCGAAAAAAAGCGATGGAAGAAACCTCAAGAGCTCATGAGTATCGTAAGCTTGAGATATATGCTATACTATCCAGTAGATAGTTAATAGCTGTAGTTTTTACGCCATTTTTATGACGCACACCAATTATAAAAAAACAAATTGATGCTCTGAGATAAGCTGAACCACTACCGAACTGCAAAAAAGTCTTAAACAATTAATATCCGAAATTGTGAACAAACCAACGAGCCCCGTGGTGCTTTATTGTGCACTTCTACCCTTTGTAAATCATAAGAAGACACGGTTTCTTCCACAGTAAACCAAAAATGAAGCGAGGCACACATCTGAAGCATTCGATATCTGGTCATTTTCCCCTCAAACCGAACACACGCCTCTTGCAAAACCTACGACGCCCTTTGTAGGAGTATTATTCGAGTGATGAAAACTGAGTGAGGCACATAGCCTCCGGAATACTGTGATTTTAATAATTTTAGACGAAAAGGGAAACATTTGGATCATAAAAATGCAGGTAACGACCGATTTCTTTTCCAATGAAATCACCGGTAAGCGACGTTTTGGTCACACCGTCACCGCGCTCACATTTCTCTTGGCTTTCGGAATAATTCATGAATCTATCAATACCCTCTGTCTTCTCCTCACTAGAAGATCCCCATTCTATATTTAGAAGCAGAAAACGGTTAAGTGCTTCGGTTGAGGAAATCCAGTTCACAACCCTGAGGGCCGCCTTGTGTTATGCATTTTCCCATGCGTACGACGAATGAAACAAGTGAAACACTTAAGTCGTGTTTTTCATGCCAGAATTTTCCTTGATGGTTTCCTCTTCCATGAAGACGCGTTCTCAAGTCCGCAGAGTAAAAAAATGGCGTAATTTAGCATCAAAATGAGAATGTATTTATTTTTTGTAACTGGAATAGATATTGCGAATCCATCAAGATAATGTTTTAACACGGTTTCCAATTGAATTAAGACGAATAAAATGTTAATAACATTGTTTTAGGCATATTTATTGTATCGAATATTAGATCAGTCCTCGATGACCAAAGCTAACTTCAGGGTCTGATCAAAAAGGAAATATGAAACTAATTCAAAGTTTATGGCGTATATAAATATTCTGTGAAATATTGAAATATTTCCGTAAAACTTCTATTAATAGCAGTGTAACTGAACGTTACTATTCAGAGCATTTCATTTTCCGATCATGCTATGCATCGTATGGATCACACAAAAATAGCATGCCAATTGAAACTGAGATTCCCAATAATGAGCATTTGAATTTATATTGATAGTTCCTGCACCAAATCATCATCAAACGTAAATATTAAAAAGGTAAATGTTGAAATAGCCGTCTTTATTAAAATGTATGCATTTATTTTTTATGCGTTCACGCATTTTATAATATGGTGAATATTGCACGGTGAAGAAACATGGTCTTCGTACATGGGTTATGAATCCTTATTAAGAAATACTATATCAATGCTCAATACACACTTAGAGCTTACATGCATGACCATATTAAAATAAATACCTGCAAAAATTTAGAGGAGCGTAACGTAAAAATGCACATACATTCCGCCAAAGCCTATGACTATTATATGATTTTTCTTACGTCTTTATACGACTTTATGCTCTGGGATCATGGTTTACATACCACTATCGTAAGGGAAAGGATTTCATCCAGAACAACCAGGCGGAGAACTGACGCATGGCATATTTCGAAGGCAATCGGAAGAGTGCACAATGCCCGCGTAGGCCTCGAATCACTACAGAGCCTAGGAGAGCAATTTACTTTCACACTAGGCATAAGTACACAGTAACGCGTGCAACTGCGTATTCCAAGAAAGGAGAGAAAGGCGTTTGTAACAAATCTCCTAGGGATATGTGATGATGTGAAATACAAAACGTATGGATTACGACCAGAGGGCTTCTGCGATTATAGAATTGCGATACCGTATATTCAGGGAGTTCTAACCATCGAATTTGATGCACAACATAGTTCAAATCCAATATCAAATCAGAGAATAAATCTCGAGAGTGATGAATATCATTTCGAAACGGATACCCGGAGAATATTAACTAAACATGCCATGTTAAAGAATATTCTACACTGAAATAGTACAACATGAAAAGAGAGGGAGAGAGTGCAACGAAAAAACGTGACATATGTTAAAATGCTCGAAACGTGATATGCTCTTTGAATACAATGCTGTGATATGAGTGCGACACAATTAATGAAATGCGTTTGTGCATTTACATCTCTAAGTTAATATAACTACACATTTGCGATATTCAAATTAACTTGCACTTCGATTTCGAACATCGTAGAGCCCGTCACGCCGCACGTGACAGACGCGTAAAGCAGTCAAATACGATTACTTAGGCGAATATCCATAAATATGTAATTCGATGGAACGAGGGCGAGTGAAAATAAAACGGTGGAAAAATGGGTCTCTTGCCCCTCTCCCCTTCTCTCTCCCTCCCCGTCAGACCGCTTTAAACCCCCTTTTAGCGGTCGCTTTTCTCAGTCCTCCGCCCAAGAGAGTAAGAGACGAGGGGGGCGGGAAGGGGCCAGGGTAGGGTGAGGTTTTGGATGTGGATACAACACACTCCCCGTGCGTAACGCCCCCCCTCTCTCTCCAACCCTTTCACTCTCCGACTCACTTTCCCCTCTGCACTCGGTAACTGAATCATCATCACTTTCGCGCAGTCGTCATCATCGACGATGCGGGGGTGGGAGAGAAGGGTGAGAGAGGGAGAGAAAGAGAGACCCCCTGCATTTCATCTCACGGGACACTCAGGCTACGAGGAGGAGACAGGGTCCTACCATCCAGACGCATTATGCCTCGAGGGATGAATACCGCGGGAATGACTTTTTTTTATTTTTGGACTACGCCGGAGAAACTCTCTCGTCTCAGCGAAAACGGAAGAGAGGGGTGCAGGGAGAGAGGGTGCTTCGGGAAGAGTGGTTCAAGGGGTTCAGACCCACCACATAGACTGTAGTCGAGAATTCTCATGAAAATATGCGGAAACAAGGATTTGGGAGTACGGAGGATTGGAAGTTATTAATTGTTTTTACGTTCCTCAAGGAATGAAAGAGGAAAGTTTCGCAAAACCGAAGCGATGAAGATTGACGAATAGGCTAAAAGTATTGCTATCAGGAGAAAATTGAGGTGGTTTTTTATCCAAAACTCCACTGAAAAATGTAAAGATAAAAGAAATATTTAATGCCAAATTATTTTAGAAATTGAGAGCGATGTACTTTTTTGAAAAATAATTATCTTTTGGATCAGAGATTGCCAGCAAATCCTCAGTTTACTAAACGATATTGGACTTGACCCGCAAAACGCTTCGGTTCCCAAATAAAAGTCCATTTTTTACGTTAAACTTTGCTGAGGGCAGTGCTAATGCCAGCGCGCTCCAAACATTGTTCCGATGCGACAAACCCAGCTTCCATAGAGGAGTGACGACAATATTAGTTACAGATAAGCTGAGAATATGACCCTTGGCAAGGAAGAATAAAGTAACCAGGTAACCTAAAACAAAGAGCTAAGTTAATAAGGCTAGGATAAACAGGACCAAAGAATGAAACAGAATTCCAAGAAAAATATGGTAAAATAGGATTCATTTAGGACAAATTTGTTACACGGCAGAACAGCACCACTTGGAAATTCATTGCATATTGTAGCCACGACGAAATGATTAGATAGCGAAGTAAGAACTTCACGCTGCCTACAAGAAGAACATTAGAGAAGCGTCCCATTTGGGAAGTAATAATCCCTTTTATTTGCAAAAATTAGAAGGCAACACAGACGAGCGCTGAGAATTCTTAGAGTGATGCAATCGAAATCAAGAATGGGAAAGATTGAACGGTATTATTCATAGTACTATGACACGCGTTTATTTTCCAATCATGGTTCCATAAACCTACGGCCATTATCTTGTCCACCGAGCAATAGGAACATTCAAATGCATATGAATGCTCATGAAACATGAAAATTATAAAAATATAGATGGCAATGAAAAGGTATAGAATGAAACATTTAGAACACTACGAAAGACAAAAAACTAGGTCGGCCTTTTTTTACGGGTATTTTCAATGCGGCTTAGCTTACCCATAGTAACAAATAGGTCGGTACTTCATTTTTAAGCAACATCATTTTTTTACAGATGAGAGACGAATCAGATGCCGAGCGGGGAAAAATAAAGCGGAAAAACAAAAAGTAGTGGCTCTGGCTTGACCAGTTTGCCCAGAGGAATACGCACTCTCCGGCTAACCCACGATATTCGAATCCGCATCAGAAATAAAAGTTACAGTTTTCCTATAATGCACTCCCTCCTAGATTGCGCTTGAGTCAAGGAATAACATCAGCCATTGGGCGTAACCTTGACGTTTTACCCACGCTTTACACTGCAATTATTATCAATTCATAAAGAAAGCTGACATTGCATGGACGTTCCTATTCTTATCTATTTTTTTGGAATGTAAAAATTTAGTGTTTCTAAGCCGGCCAACAATCGACAATCTGTACACTGCTCCTCATCTGAAACTCCTATGAACACCTATACAGTAGATATACAAGTAGGAGCAACACCGACGCTTCCAGTCCCCATCCCGCCACCTTTCCCAGCATGGCGACGGAAAATGGCGGGAGGTTTCTTTCGGGCCGCCATGACGCAAGATAGGCACCTTCGCGGGCAACCGCAGCGCACCAAGCGCTTCGTGCGCATTAGCGTGCACGAGTGGACGATGGTCGTGCCTCACGGGCGATGGACGCCCCAGACATATCGCACGAAACCGTAAATAAAAGTCTTCTCCTTCCCACACAACTCCTCGGTGCATCATTAGCACGTTCCCAACCCGACTCGAATTGGCACATCTCTCTTCGCGGACTAGGAAAAGAAATGGTAAATTATTTCTAAAAATGAAAGGGCTATTTTCACTTTCTTCCCGAGGGAGGGTCGAGGGAGAAAACATACGCGACAGAGATTCTCGAGCCGGTGTGCGTGGGTCGGGAGTTAAAAGTAAAAGCCGAGAAAAGCTGGATAAGATAAAGGGAGAGGGGAGAGAGGTTTGGTAGGAGGAGCGGGGAGGAACGAGTGAGTGGTGTGGCGGGGTTTTTCGGCGGGATAAAAATGACTCCCTTGGCCGCCATGATGCCGATCAATTGGCAGGAAAGGAGTTCAAGTGTAGTGGGTTAATGGGTCAGAGAATTGGCTCGTCGGGCGATTAGGCAACACGGAGGAGTGGCGAATGAAATGAGGAGGCGGGTCAAACCGAGTGGTAGCGGGAGCGGTAGGGGGAAGAATCGGTGTGAATAAATGGCACGCACTAAAACGAGGAGAATGAAAGAGTGGGAGAGAAACGGGGGGGGAATGAGAGAGTGGGAAAGAGATACGCATAATTGCATGAATAATTCCACGTCTGGGGGAATGATGAAAGGGAAACCAGACAAATGAAAGGGAATAAATGAAATTGTACACGCTTCTAAGCTTTCACATTCCCCCACTCTTTTTTTATGTTAGCAATAAAGCCATTTGAGAATGGTCTTTTTTATTTCTGACATTTCTCGAACCAGTAGATACCTGTTTCTCCGAGGAGATATTGCCTAACTTCTTTTTTGGAGTTTTTTTCTTTCAGACAAAATTCCGGATAATGTGTAAAACAAGTTGATGATGTGATTGGTTAGGTAAATCGTACTCAAGCAATATTCTCCAACGCGAAATATTATGTATCTCATAATCTTCAAAACAAAATAAGAAGATTTCCTTCGCTTCAGAGGATATTTAAGGATCATTTTTTAGATAATAAATATCGTCTCCCAGCCATTTAATCAATTTTTTTAACAAGCTAGCTTGAAGCCAGTTAATATGAACTCATCTCTAGGCAAAACGTCTTCAGAAGAAACCTCATTCACAAAAAACACAATGATGTGAGTGAATTCCACTTTGCTCAGGGGATTAGCAGATAGCAGAACTGTACAAAATTCGATAGAATATCAGGGTAAATAACATGGGAATCCGGGAAACATCTTTTAAGAGTAGAAATATATTTACTTTGGGGAGATACATGCCATACTATCGAACAGCATCGTGAATATCAAGGCACCGATTGAAATAAACGGATAAGTCACGAAGCTCCAAACTAAAAACCTAAGTCTGGTTGGAACCGAAAGGACCATTACATGACAGGATAACGCGCGAAATCCGGTCATCTGACGTCAACTCGTGGGTACACCCGAAATCTATCACCATACCAGTTTATCCATGTTTCACCAATGTGATCGAATACGCCAACCGAAAATCACATGCCGACTCTCGATTTGGAACGCTTTCGGCACTCACGCGATCGCCATTTGCTATGACGCACGATACCAAGGAGAACGAAGTTCGATTCACCCTACGGACTTGCGAGAAACATTTGGGGAAATTCAAACCGAGAAGCGATGCGAATACTCCGTAGATGGGCTCGCCGCCGGTCGACTTGGTGACGGCAGAAGGCGACGTATTTGAATCTCTTATCCAGAGCGCGTCGAGAGTCACCTCTGATAAGCTTGCTATCGATGATAAGGATAAGAAAAGAACGAAACCGGCCGTGTGCAAGAGAAAATCACAACAAAAACTCGACGAGTGACAGAATGCGATCGCCGTGAGAGGCGGGGACTCGCGGAGATAAGCGAGAACAGCGCCGATCGAAGAGCGAGGGTGTGTGTGTTGAGTGTGTGTGTGTGTGTATGTGTGAGCGGGAGAGAGAGATTGGAAAAAAGAGGTCAAGTGCAGTGGGGTAGTGGGCCAAAAAGTGATCTCACTGCACGCGCACGCTTATAACTGCACGCATCGTCCCAGATACATTTTTTAAGAAAACTTCAATGACATAAGCGGTGAGCGTTTCGTTGAATGACTAAAAAAAAGGGATGACATTGAGCGAACCTATGAAGATATTGTACTTTCTCGTTGGAAAAAACTTAGCTTCGGGCCGTAGGAGTATGAAACATGATTCGTGACTGCCCCCGCAGTATTCATTATCCAATGGTAGTATTCTCGGTGGCACACATGTGAAAGTCTAACGTGGAAATAATGACTCCACATGGCTAGGTGTGTTTATAAAAATGGTTAAAAAAAATTATGACATTATTTTTTGCGGCATTAGCGATTTAGGGATGGGCTAAAGAATAACGTTTTACTCCACTAGTAATAAAACTGATTTATTCTTTAACTTCTATTTTAACTAGAGCTCTTCTACGCGTACTGACATGGATTCAACCTCCTCATCAATAAATAAGTAGAGATCGATACTGAATGCTGACACAATGTTTCAGCGAGGGGCACCCATAATTATTATTTTAATTGCAGAAAGCACATTTACGAACACATGCCTCGCGCCTTCTACAGGTATGTCCATAACTCCACATATAATTGCACTGATTAATATGTAATCATAAATTCCAAAAAATAGAACATGATAGATAGCAACATAAATACCAAACTACAACGAACGGATAACGACTCTGAAGTTAGTCTTCAGCAGAGCGTTATTCGAGTAGTATTACATGGAAGAAATGACATACAAACGCTTAGGTTAAGTAATCCCACGGCGAAGCATACTCTTGCCATTAGAACTTAAGTAACAATATCTAGGACAAAGAACACATCCATGCCCGAGGCGGGACACAAATGCGCAATCTCTCGGTTTGCTAGACCGGCTGATTACTGCGGTCGGCTCACGGCAATTTAATTACGATTTCGAAAAGGTAATCTTAAAGGCTTTGGAAAAGTTCCTATCGTTTGCCAAGCACTCAACAATATCTCCGCGACACTTGGTTATCATGTGTTCCATTGGCAACATACAAGAGACTGTAGTACAGCCAACTCTGGATATAGCTTGCAAAGCTATAGAGAACAAATGGCTTTAATGAGTCCCTTTCACCGTAACTCAATGAGGTAAATATTTTCTTCGTATTTGGTGAACGCCAGACACAAAGAACCAACCGTCCGTAGTCATTTTATGAAACAGAGTTAACTTAAATTGCCCTATGAGAGCATTTAGACCGTGAAGATAATCTGTAGTACTTATCTGAGGATGGCAATCAAGATAAGGGAGGAATTAAAAAATAGATAAAGGACGAATAGAAAAACAAGAAGTCCCTCATACCTGACTTTAACCAAAAGCGCAAAAACTTCCACGCACCCTTCATATCCCATTTGATGTGCAATGCGCAGGTGCCAGGGAATTCTTCACTGCATGACAATCAGAGAGACCAAAAAGCCACAGAGAAAAATTGTGTGAGCACCAGGAATCACTAAGGATAAGATTAAGAAGATCACTCAGGGAAAGTTGTGCGTAATTGAATTTAGAATGTAGATGGGAAGGGATTAAAAAAAAACTAGCGGGAACTAGGTGTGAATAGGCAGCTGCATCCATTACTGTCATCAAATGGATCCAATGCATATGTTCAAGAGCTCTGGAATCTAAACTATAAGCATTAATAAGCACCCTGACTTGTTAATAAGGACAGACGCTGCAAAAAGTACATTCCAATCCATTCCGAACCCACTCAGGACTCCTGACAACTAGGTTAAAAATATCATATAAGTAGCCGGTACACGTAAATATTCCTTTCCATCAATTGTTGCTTTCAACAATAAAATGATTACATGACAAGAACGATGGATTCAGACAGGAGATTTAACTATCTAGCCAGGACAATCGAGAGAGGACTATTAATCGGAGAGAAAGTCCTCCCGGCTTCTTCTACAAATATACAAGAAGACATGCCACGAGATAAAATGGTTGATTGACGAGTTTGGTAGAGTGATGAGGTAAGACACAGGAAATATAAAGGAAAAGCAAAAGGCGGCATCTAAGGGTGGCTTATGATTCTAGAAATTTCTCATCATGAAAATATCAGCAAGAGAAAAGTATCACACGTGGTTAATTTCCAATTATCTTACCATGTAATTTGGATCTAATATTCCGAAGTGAATTCAATTTCACTCGAGTAAAATCACAGGATAAAATATAATTTTGCCGGATGATTCATTGGCGGAAAATTGATATAGAAATTGCAGTGTAGCTCTGAAAGCTCCCTGAACTAAGCGTTGACGTCAACCTCAAAGAGTAGATTCATTCTGCTGGTGATGACTTCAAGGTTTACCGGTTGTAGATTGAAATTAAATCCAATGCATATTACAAATTTCTCCATGATAATAGCCTGCTTACGCATGCCTCAAACGAGGCATTTAGTGGCTAAGAATAACTACACTACGAAAAACGAAACCTGGTAGAATTAATCATTAGGGAGGTGTGGGAGAAAACGGTGTTGTGAATGAGAAAATAAAAGCCAAGATATGAGATCACGACACGGAGAGTGCACTCCATAATTTAGACCTACAGTGATGATGGAAAACCACCCGGTAGTAATAAAACATTTTAGAGGAAAATAAATGCCTATTCCAGGCTAACATGCCCTAGAAACAATTTAATACAAGTTCTACATTCAATATGGAGTCCATTAGGACGAACATGGCGATATTTAAAATTCTTGGAAGTTATAAAGCCCTCATTACATTACTCAAGAACAACTGACGGAGGATAAATACGAAAATACTGTAAATCCTTCAACAACACTGCTAGGGTGCCATCAATCGTAGCGAGTAAATCAGTCAGTTTAAAAAATTGGTGGTAGTACAGCAACAAGTTGAATCGATTATTTACTCGAATTATGAAAAAGCTTATTGTATCAAATAATATGACATTACTCAATATTTATTTAGTAAATACGTATTAGTTAAAATTGGAAAGCTGTCACGAGGATCGCGTAGGTTAACACAGTAAGCATATAACGTGAGCACAAAAGTTTAGAGACGAGCATTAGAAAAAGAATTAAAAGGTCATGCCTCTGACTTTATAAAATTCATTCACACCGAGAAAAAAGAGTTTTCAACTGACACAAAACATAGAAACTGTACAGCACGAAAGCTTAAATGCGTACGTATTTACAAAAAACAGAATTTATCGCGTAAAAATAGGTACTAAAAGCTTGAAAGGATTATTAAGCATACATTTACATTGAAATATCATTCGTTGCAAATTGAATACAGACAATGGAAAATTGCATTTATATCATTGCATGGCTAATGCTAATATGACCCACACCGGTAAATTAACAAATACCTAGATTAAAGCGTTTCAACTTTTGATGCACTAGCTTGACGCACGTAAACACACAGTTAGGGGTATTTAATGCAGAAGCATAGGCAACGGTGAAGCGTAGATACGAAGTGACGTCGGAAAACAGACGATCTGACCACTAGCCCCTTAATTAGTAAAGCATACACCACTCCTCATCGCATTACTGTGGAGCGGGTAGCATAATTTCCAGATAGCGAAACGCATGCCTCCGTTGAAACGAGCACGTGCCAGGGGTGGAAGATAAGACCTAGTAGGTATGCCATGCGAGAATTCATGAAGTTCCAACATCTAACTCGGGTGCAAATCACGATCTACCGAATGATCTGAAGAATATAATGAATTGTGTTCATGAAATGTGAGATGAAAATATGTGAGCCCCTAACATATTTAGTCAGTGACCAAATAGTTAATCGGGATATAGAAGTACTACATGAATTAGACCAAAGTGGTATTACAACATTTGCACGACTATACTAGGAATTCATCATTTGGTGAACCATTCGAATGGTGAAATAAAAAATTGATTTAGGTACTTCTTGTATGCTCCTATTGACCTATTTGCCTACGGAACACAATCTGAGATGCCACGAACAAATCCAATTCTGGGACTATGAGCAGCAATACTAGAAAATCGAAGTCGCCGATTAGTAAATAACTTGGAAAATGAAAAACTGCATTCGCTCCGCAGTATTTAATCAACATTTTCGCAATTGAAATACTTATTCCGTATTCCATATTGTAAATTGTAATATTGCAGTGCGATGCTTCAATCACTATTTTCCTCCGATTGCAGAGCCACTGCCAAGGGGAAAAAATACGGAGACGTTTCTTTCCGGCGTCAACCATTAGGGCCACCTTAAAAATAAATCCACGAGTCCCATTTTCTCAGGAGTGAGCCGGAAAATCGCAGCGAACGTAAAAAGAAAGGAGGTAGCGGGCCGAACAATAGGGCGGATGCTGCGAACCGACCGAGACGCAAACCAAAGGAACGAAAGGCAAGTGCGAGAAGGATGGAATATGCTGGAGGGCCTCTTTTCACCTGAGTGGTACACTTTCTGTGATAGGTGATGATGCTTTGACCGTATCGTATGGCCATAGAGGCAGATCGACGAAGAGACCAAAGAGTTTACGTTAATGGGATGTGACGCAGAGCAAGTGAAGATTTTTCCTTTTAAATACATTAAAAAATACGAAGATAATGACAATAAGAATAGGACACATTGAAGGGAACATGCATAGATCATTAAGCAGTGGAAAATCTCAAAATGTTCACTTATGGGGAAGGAATTATTGATCTATATAGGGAGGTTGAAAACTTATGCAACATCCACTCGTATGAGTGGATACAAATCAGCAGTTAGATAAGTAGTACGGTTGTTTTTTTTAAACGAACACACCAATGGAAACATTATTAAATTCGTAATTTTTCTCAAGGAAACGTTCCTTGAAACCTTACAAAAAGTTAAACCTTAGTTCCTGGAACGATTAAGCTTTAGTTACCATTACCGTGGATCATGTATACTTCCTTTCGCCATCGAGAAACTTGAGGAATCCTGATAATAATTGGAATAAAGTTAGGGTGAAATCTGAGATGTCACCAGTTCACATCGCGACGTTGTCACATAAATACTTTCCCAGTGCTTCGGTTTCACATCGCAGCATCGACAAATCCTATTCCACTTTCGCGACGGTGGAGACCACGGGACCACGCCCGAACCTCGGCATACCCCTTTCTAATCCGTGCACACCCCCGAGGCACGAATACCCTCCACCCGACGATTAACAAGGGAGGAGAGACAGTGGGGCGGAAAGTTACCGGACGCACGCTTCCCCGAGCCCCGAACATCGTTCCCAACCACTGCCTTCCTTTTCGGATATTTCAGGGGATACCCCGGGCCCCCCACGATCTCAATTATCCCACGCGTCGATGACACCACCTCTTCCCCCTCTGACGGAACCCCGCCATCTCGTTACCTGACGCAAAAATTAAACCCGCGCCCTGGGGGTGGAGAGATAGAAAGAAACAACTGAGGGGGGATAGAGGGAGACAAAGGAGGACAAGCGGCCGTGAGCACGAACGAGAAAAGAAAAATATCGAGGGCTCATTTTTATCTTGAGATAAGAGGGGTGTTGTTAGGGGGACGAGAGGAAGAATTAAATAATGCTTCGCCGCGGTTCGCGCCTCCCTCCTTTGTTTCGATTATCATTTCGTGGGGCACATTCTTCGAAAAAAATCCGAAGATGAGACGGGAGCATCTGGGAGGGACGCGAGCAAAAACCCAGGCACAATTGCTTCACGACAGCTGAGAAAGATCACTAATCACAATATCCATTGGCCTACAGGTAACGCCACGGAAAAAGAATGACTATCGAAACGATAACACTCGAGGTGAAAAGTTCTCGAGAATAACTACATTATAATCCGTCACTTTGCCTACATGAGGCGAGGGTTAAGTAGCATTACTTTTTTACTTTTGAAGTCAATGATTCAGGATGAAAACGAGTAAAAACTCCTCGCGAAAAATCATCCTTCTCTTCTACCGTGCCACGATTCTCTTGCCATGTTACGGAATCAATATCTCCTGATTGGTTTATCAACATTTCTCCTTACTAATAGACACTATTCCGTAACTTTCTTCGCGATCCTTCTGCAGGCCTACAAAATATTTATTTCAAATTTAATTTGTAATAAGCTATTTTTTTAAACATTGTCTGCATACTAAATTCTTCTCTTAGTCGTCATCGCCAGAATCTGATGACGACGGTCGTGCCGTCGAAACGTCAAAACTGCACATGTGAGTTTCCTTTCTTTGTATTTCCATGTTTCAAAAATCTTTAATATATATATATATATATATATATATATATATATATATATATATATATATATATATATATATATATATATATATATATATATATATAATTATCTTCGAAATGGAACGCTCTTCGGCGACACACAAATATATAAAAAACACAGATGTAGATTTTTAGAATATAGAGACACAAAGAAAGGACACTCACAATTTGTTATTTACGTTTCGACAGCACGGCTGTCGTCTTCAGAATCAAGAAGACGACAGCCGTGCTGTCGAAACGTAAATAACAAATTGTGAGTGTCCTTTCTTTGTGTCTCTATATTCTAAAAATCTACATCTGTGTTTTTTATATATTTATATATATATATATATATATATATATATATATATATATATATATACACACACACACACATTTAAACACGAAATCCCGCCATACGGTGAACAAATATTCATTCGCAATGAAATAGATAAGAGGAAAAGGGATTGGAACCCATATAAAAGACGAACATCAGGGAGGTGGGGAAGGTAGAATCGAGCAGATCACAAGCGCAAAAATGTTTCCTTGACCGGGACTTGAACATCGGATCTTTCAACTTGCCGGAACGAATCTCCAATCACTTGAGCAATCGAGGAAACGTAATTTATGCTGAGATCTGCGGAGGCTTTTATGCAAACCGGTGCCACAATCCTTTGGTCAAGAAATTTAATACGAGTATTATATGTATGTATATATATACATACATACATATGTATACGTATATACATATAGATATTTTAGGTCTATGCGAGGTGAGATGGAAAGATAGCGGGGATTACTGGAGTGATAAGTATAGAATAATATACAGCGGTGGGGACGAGAGTCAACGAGGGGTTGCGATAGTAAATATATATATATATATATGTGTGTGTGTGTGTGTGTACACACACACACATATACGAGGGGGGACCCAAAAATAACAGGAATAGTAGTTCTCAATATATTTACATTAAATTTTGTTCACCTTCAAAGTATTCCCCATTAACCACAATGCACTTCTCCGAACGATGCTTCCATTTGTTCGAAACATTTCTGAAATTTATTTATCGGGTTGTCCTTCAGGCCTTCTAGCGAGTTTTGCTATACCTCCTCCACAGAGTCAAACGCTTTCATTTCATGTCCCTTTTGAGTCGGGGAAACAAAAAGAAGTCACAGGAGCTAAATCTGGGTAGTAGGGGGGGTGGACAATCGATGTCATGCCGTTTTTTGTCAAAACTGCACCACGGAGACGGCGGTATGAGCCGGCGCGTGGTCATGATGGAAGAACCAGTCGCCTGTATGCCGAAGATCTGCTCTTTTCTTCCGGATACTCTCCCTCAATCTCTTCAAAACGTCCAGGTAAAACTTCTGTTTGACAGTTTGACCCAGGGGAACGAATTCCGGGTGCACAATACCTCTGCAATCGAAGAAACAAATGAGCATTGTCTTGATTTTTGATTTCACTTAGCGAACTTTTTTTGGACGAGGAGAGCCAGCTGTCTTCCATTGCCTTGATTGCTGCTTCGTTTCAGAATCGTATCCATAACACCACGATTCATCACCAGTAATCACCCTGGAAGAAAATCAGGGTCCTCTTCGAGCTGATTTTGAAGCTCAAAATATGCCTGAAATTGACGCTCCCTTTGCTCATTAGTGAGATGGTGAGGGACAAATTTGACTGTAACCCTTTTCATTTGCAAATATTCAGAAAGAATCCTCTGAATTGAATTTCATGACACTCCAGACACATCACAGAGTTGATCAATGGTTCTGCGACGGTCTTCACGAATGAGGGCATTGATTTGTCGACGTTTTCGCCAGTTCTTGATGTTTAAGGGCGGCCTGAACGGGATTGGTCTTCAATTGACATTCCACCATTTCTAAAACGTGTAAACCAATCGTAGACTCTGGTTTTGTTCAGGACAACTTGCAATAGTTTCCGCGGCCAATGTCCCCAACGGGAAACAAAATTTCACTGCAGCGTGTTGCTCTTGATAATGCGCCATCACGTTTTTCGCCGAAATGAATAAAGTTGTGTCACTGAAACAGCTCTCGCGGACGGACCGATCCAGTCACAGCGACGGCGCTGCGCATACTGACGCAGGTGGCGTGAGCCTGACGTACGAGCGGCCGAACAAAGGCTTCCCCCACTTCCCACTCTCTCAAATTCTAACAATATTCTTGGGTAAAAGAAAATGAAAAAAATGGAAAAATTTATTGGAACTAATAATACAAGCAGATGAAAAACAACCAATGATTTCGATAAGAAAATGCGGTATCAGTGTGCTTAAGTATAAATAAATGAAAAAAAGCCGTATAAAGGCGAAATCGAAAAAAGTTATAAGAAAAATTGCACTCGCCAAAACAACTTTAGCAGTATATATTTAAGAGTGGACAGGAAAAAGGAGTGGGTAACACGTCCCGAGTGAAGGCTAGAGGAGGGCATTGTGGAAGACAAGTCAATCGATGACCTTGGCGATTCTCAGGGAAAAAACCTGGACTCCCGCCGCTTATCCTTCGCTCGGAAATGAGGGAGGTGATGAGGAAAATAGTCGCCACATTGTGCTCGCTGAAAAACGGCATGGAAGAAGGAAAAGGGAGAGGGGGGAACGACGGTGAAGGCGTGAGTCGGCGGGTGGCGTAGAACGAAACCACCAAAATAAACGCGTAACGGAGAGAGGGACCGGATTCGACGTCTGGCGGGCTTGTAAGATACACTCGTTTTCAAATCCTTAACAACATAATTAACTGCATATATCTCTAATTGAATTGTCATGTAGCAAAATAAGGTGAATGACGAGAAAAGAATGAAGGGTGAGAGAGAATTTTGAGAGAGAGAGAGAGCGGGGGGGGGGGAAATTTGAAGACGGCAGAAAAAAAGTTTAGTTGCAATTTTGAGAGCTGGCGGGACATTGAATTCCAAAACTGAAGGCAATTCCCTAGCTGTAGGAAAACGATACGAATTTTGGACAAAGAGAACGAGGTGAATACCGTGAATAAGTTGTAGAAGAGAAGTTCGGAGGAAGGTAATGTAGGACAGGAGTTTAAATTGCTCAGCGTGTGGTAGTGTTTTCGAACTGCCATAGAGGGAGACCTGGTTTCCAGAAGCCTTTGACAATCTACATTTTGAGGCAATGAAGGCCATAACAAATCGTTAGGCACCAAACAAATAAAATATTAACTGATTTCACTTCAGTTTTCTAATACAACTAGGTCACATTGACAGGGAGGATCATAACGATTTTGTGTATTTTGTTAAACAAAAGCAACAGAGAACCAACCAATACTAACATACGCCCAATTTATTTTTCTTCAGGTAACTAGTTTTCAGCTGGAAAAAGATTACTATTCATCGGATTAATTCCAGCTTTGTCTTTATTAATCATATTCGTATATTGTTCGTGGGAACGTAGATATCTTATAAAAATAAGCTTAGTCTAGATAATGAATACATCTTCCGCGTGATTTTACAAGAAAGAAAGATCATAAACTGGTTCCAGCACTCATGAATTTTAGAAATCCGGTGGTGTAAGGAATCAAGTTATAAATGTATTTTGATTTGATAATTTCAATACTTCAACACACAAAAACAGTTAGACGGAAAGGAAAAAGTTCGATGATGACCCAAACATTTGCATACTGAGAATGGCACCGATAAAAAGAGGTTACTAAACAATTAGATTTCTTGGTGGCGCTGAACTACGCCAGAAGTGAAAAAATCAGAAAAAAGCTGAACAGCAAGGACGTATGCTAGCATTCGAATTTTTATCTTATTCGATTATAGTAAATAAAACATTTTGCAGGACTGGTTTATCCTTAGCAACCGTTTTTCTTTGAAATTCTTGTACAGTAGACACAATTTTAGTAAACCTAATTCCTTACTATAAGACAAGAAAAAGAAGAATGAAGTCTTTAGCCAACACCCCGCTGAAACAGCTCTGTCTATTCTATCTATCTATTCTGAAACAGCTCTATCTATTCTATCTATCTATTCTACAACAAAAAAACACAGAATAGAAGAATACTTCTCCTAAAAGGGTCGAATTAGATCCTTCTATATTGAGAATCCAATGCATGATTAAATGAATTATTTTCCCGGGTTGATTATTGGTTATATCATATCTTTGTCACTACAGCGCTTACTCGAGTTTTAAAATTATCAAGGAGCCGAGGTTATTACCTTATTTTCCTCTAACTAGTAGTACTAAATAGATCTAACTTAGAAGACGTTTGGATATCGAATATAAAGAATTCCGTAGATTACTCTATGGAGAGTAGCAATCAAATTCATCAGCCTGCGTTCTGAGTAGTCTACTTTCATTCACAATAAACATTCACCAGGTTCATCAAACGCCATGCCACAATGAAAGCCGGAGAATCCAGGGAACACCTCGTATGCAACGCATGATAATTTTGCACGTGAGCACGAAAATGAAGATAAATATGGAGTGAGGAAGCTAACTTACACGACAGCCGGGTGGGAGGCTCCGCCTATTATCTCCCCATAGCTCCCCATACTATCCAAGTATGAATGTATCGGTTGATACTTGAGATATATAAGTTTCAGGCGGATACTATGTGAAATTCCATTATACTGAAAAACGATGACTCAAATAACTTTGCGTTTCCACAAAATATAATTTTTACTTTAGATTAGTTTCACTACACTGTAGTTGAGATGATGCGTCAAGTCGACAATTAAAATTCTAATAAGTGCAAACGAAAATTTTTATCATTCTTCCTTATTTATTGGGTTGAATCTTGATGATGGCGGTGGGGCTCAATTATTGTGACTTTAAAATACCAACAAAATGCCTACCTTTCATTCTAGAAGTCTTCTATCTTCTTAATGGCAGTTATCCTGTGCTAGCGTTTTTGAGAGGTTGCAGTCAAAAACAGTTGAGATTCCATTCCCCACATACACTAGGGCTATATAATTCAATTTAAGGCCCGAAGATAGATAGATAGAAGATAATACAATATCTTCTCGTCTTTCTTGACAGTAGGAATATACTCTGCTGTAAACAGCACGGGTTGAGGAAAATCAGAACATGATAAACACAATTGATTCTCTTTATTTATTATATTCTGAAATCGGGGCAAGGGAATACCAAGTAGAAGCTGTATTTTTATATTCTAAGGAAGCGTTCGGCAAGGCCCCTCATGAGGAATTGATGCACCAACTAATTAGAAAATGACCAACTGGACCATCAAACCGTAGACAAAAAGTATTTATCGATAGGTTAGTTTATTCATTCATTGAGACATGATACCCTGCAAGCCACGCTATGGTGTGTGGCAGGGGGTGATTACTCTCCAGGCAAATTTTGACGCAAAATGCTATCCCCCTTCCGCAGTCAGATAACGCTATTCTGATTCCTTATCGCTCGTGGAAAAAGGAAATTTTAAATTTAACTGTTCTACACTAAATCTATAATTTCATTTACATGATCTCCAATATCGTAGAACGATGTGGACAATAATGAATTTTCAATACCATCGCTAAAGAGATTTCCTCCCAATTTGTGCAAGAGATGAAA
Organism: Hetaerina americana; assembly: GCF_022747635.1. Lineage (NCBI taxonomy): Eukaryota > Metazoa > Arthropoda > Insecta > Odonata > Calopterygidae > Hetaerina > Hetaerina americana. The sequence continues at coordinate 17,910,755 of NW_027286985.1, read as the reverse complement.
GCTATAATTTAACCTTCACTCTAATAATTTCATATGCTACTCAGTTTGTCATAACAACGGTACACAAATCTAGCTCCTATACGCTGCACGCGATCTGATTCTGCAATCAATCCGACTTCATGAGAATCCCATGTAATAGCAGCATAATACTATAAATTCTAGTTTTTTGTTAGCTAGACCATGCATATTTCATCCAGGATAGGCCGTGAGTGAGGGTAACGCCTAAGTATTTAACTGAGTCTATACTTCCTATTTCGGTATTCCTGATGCAGTAGGAGTTTGGGAGGGAATTGCTCTTGTTCAACCAACTTTATATAGCATTAAGATCATCTGTTAAAGCTAACTTAAGCTCAAGGATTACGCCTATCTCTGTAAATCAATCATTGCATCATCAGCAAAAAAACGTATATCAATATTGACCCTGGAATTATTGTTAAACTGAAGGAAAGTTTAAGGCCATTCGACAACACAAACATTCACCACTACCTTGTGTAATTACAATACAGTAATGAGTATTGTGCAAATGAATGAATCTAAAACTTTTTGATCTAAACTGAATCTTTAATTACGTCCTGAGTCTAGGGTCGAAATGCGTTTGCTTAATTAAGATCTTGTAACGCTATGATTGGGCAATTATCCCCACTAGTATTCAAAATAATTCCTCAAGAGGGTTTATTGCGAATAAATACCCAGAGACTTAAACCGTACTTGTTAAAACTGCACTTTTGCAAGGGTACGTGGTTTTCAAGTTCAAGGGCTTATTTTGACACTGTCGGATTTGATATTATTCGCATTTATACAAGCAATGAATACAAATGTGACGTTCCATAATTTTCAATATGAGATCCGTGCTTCTTTACGAACAAAAAACTATTATTACAAGCACGAAATGCGATTAAAGGAAGAAACTGGGAGAAATGGTGAAAACGGAATGAAGGTACACAAGGAATAATGGCTGGGAAAATGAATTAAGGAGAGATGAATCGACCTTCATCTAAATTCATAAAACGCGGCTTGTCGATTTTATCTCAAAAAAATAGAACGAGATGAAAGCTGTGTTCCATGCGTTTACAACGACGCCATCACTCTTCCATGCAAAGAGCTATCACAGTCTTAGCATCAAATGCATCGCGCTAAGGGTAAGTAGTCTGGGAGAACATCTCGTCGTTCCACCTCAATACCTGTTGCAACCGGATTAGCTTATCTCGGTATCCGGAATGCAGTACGAAAACCAAACCAAGGAAGTCCGGAAGACAAGTAAAGTTCTCTCGCGCCCTCGAGCGGAACAAATAATATCTACACTGCCATATATAGCAAAAGTGGATTATTATTTTTATCACACAGGTAAAAAACACAGTAAAGGACCTTGAAGATTCCTAAAAATCCCTTTTTGCACTCCTTTTTAACGTTTCAGGGCAATTAAAAATATCTTACACCAGATAACTTGCTTCTATTAAATTATAACCTCCTCGGTACGATTTCCTTCTTCCCTGCTAATTCAACATTCCTATCCATAGCATATCCATAGTCATATCAAATTCAAACGCAATCACTCTTACTTTCTATAATAAAAAAAGGAAAATTTAACTTTACTTGAAAAAACCCATTTTTTGCGTGGAGTAGAGAGGAATGTAGGTGTGTAAATGTACGTGTATCCATCAATATATATTAATTTATGTATTTGTATAAATTAATATTTATACATAAAAGACCCTTCTAAAACCCCATTCTACACGCTCTTATGGTGACTGGTGGGTATATATATATATATATATATATATATATATATATATATATATATATATATATATATATATATACACACACACATCGTATGTATATATATATATACACACACACAAACACGTATGTAGTATCTCGCGTTTCACAGCTCTTAGTATCTCCTCCATCCAACTTTTTAAGCTTAATCGAATTCCCCATCTACTAAATATCTCCCACTGCTTCGTCGAACGCCTATTCCTTCGTCTCCGTCTCAATCTTCTTCAGCCCGTTATACGTGTACAATCTACTCAACATATCAAGATCCTCCTATATACGAGCTCATAAGCTCAATTCTCAACCTAACAATGTACTACTATGCCTATCTTCGACATTACATACAGCCAGAGTAATGAGCTGTTTCACCTGTCCAAATATCGAAATTCCTACCTTCATGCTTCCATCATTCATCGAATTCTGAAGAGTTTTGCTACTTTCGCTTTCTTATGATGTACACACAACCCTGTTTCTTTCAATTTACAATTTGTTTCTGGCAGGAAGAGGTGTAAAAATTCCTTAATGCATACGGAAACTTCATTTGTCGTTTTAAATTGATCAAGTCTTAAGTGTTTCTTAAAAAGTCTTCATAATTATTGTCTCCCAGTGATCCCGTAATGAGTTTAACCATGATTATAATCCGACGCGTGAATAAGTGACTAATAAAAACCTTGTAAATCTGACTTATGTAGTCCTCTGCTACATTTATTCCTGAGTACGGATATTCTTATCTTACCGTTTCTCCCGAGAAGGTAATATGTGATAAAAAAGAGCAACAGAAGACGAGGACTTAGAGGAGAGAAAGGTGCTACTCAGAATAAACACGTATGAAAATAAAATGAAGTAGATAAAAGATTTCGGGGTGCACATATGGGTAGGTCTTAAGTTACCTATTAATCTTTCCTGAAATTTGCGGACTTGGAGATAGCAGCAGATAGTCAAACACGTGAGGATATAGTTAAGTTCAAGATGATGAAATGATATGGCTACCAGAGCGAGCGAGGAATTGATACCATGCTACGATAAGGTGACCAGAAATACTTGTTCTGCAGTGAGCTCATCGGAAAAAAATAATGGCAAGGATCACTATTTTCAACAAGACTCTCATAAAGCTATTAGTCTCCAATTAGACGCAATGGGCTACCCACAGGATAGAGCAAACAATGAAAAAAATGGGTTGTATCGCAATCTATCTAATCAAAGAATGTACCCATTGAGTCACCACCTCTCTTCACTTTCGACGACGCGACGGGCCGTCCGATTACAACCCTACGAAGAATTTGTTAGATGAAACCTCTTCTCGTTTTATCTATGCAACATAGAATGAATGGGTGGCAAAGGAGAAAGATGTCCTGGCTGATGAAAAACACTTAAGGGAGTCGAGATGAATAGAAGTAAAACATTTGGTACCGAGAATACTCGTATATTTATAAATTATGAACAGAGCAGATACAATTCCAGAAATGCGGACACTTTTTGCTCAACCATAATGGAATTTAGAATCAGAAAAACTACAAAAAAACAATCAGCCATCACTCGACCATGGAATTGATATCGAAAATAAAGTAAAAACTGTTGAAAATACAAGACGGTTTAATTTAACGTAAATTTGAAGAATTAATCGAAACCAATTACTATAATTTTTCCTCCGTCTTTTGCTTTCGCATTTTTTACATAAAAATCGTTTCAGCGTAAATAAATTCTACATAGATCCCGATGTAGGACCTTTCGGTAAAATACGCACACAAAAATGCACTCTCACTTAAGTTCACCTTGACGTGAATAATGGAGGCAGGTAGATGGATGTATGTTACATATACGTTTCAGTTTCCAAGAAACAAGATTTTTTCCACCGTTTAATGGCACGGGATTTCTATAAACCCAACAAAATGTTTGCCCTTTCAAAATTCGCGACTGGTTACTCAGAAAAAACTCAAGAAAATGAATAAAAAGAAATTAGCAGTCATACTACGGATTCTCATCACGTGTATTCAAATTGCACCATAGACTCCTTTCAATAAAAATGACTAACGAATTGACTCACTAATTACGTAGGTGGGATAGCAATCAGTAGAGGGTAAAAATATGCGGACCAGATCTGATGGAATAAACCTGCTATTATGTGATGAAACTCCGAAGGAACAAGAGTACATTTTATATGTCTTTTCGTAGTAATAATGTAAAGATAATTTTCCAAGATACATACACACTTGTACACAACCACTCTCTGGTATCTCTATTTCACTCATTCCTGTGAAAAGACAGCTATGAAAAGTGTTCTATTGAGAACCATTCAGCTGAATTCAAATGAAAATTAATTTAAGTCTGAATAAATTCAAATAGGTAGGCGTTCTTTGTGGAGGAAATATAAAACGCAAAATTAACTGTAGATATAAATTTGAATTTTTGACTGAAAAGCGAAGCTTTGAAACACTTCCTGAGTATTAAATAAATAAATGTGGACAATATCAACCGTATTCTTCATATCAGCGGTTTGAGTGACTATGTATAAAAAAAATTAAATTCCGAGTGGCCATTGGGTTCACCGTGTTCCTCAGAAAATCGCGTGTTTCGATTATGCCATGGAAATGAGTGTAGATGTGCATTGATAATTTCCTACTCATCTCCAAGGACCCGTGACACCCTAGATTTCCGGCTAATCGCTCTTAGCAAGACATCAGGTATTCCTAGCATCGAGCTGCGACAATATACACTCGAGAGTACAGCGATCTCTGGGTTAGCAGAATGGGGAATTTTAGTTCCATAGCTAGTACAAGGGCCACTAAGCGGAAGTAATTATAGAACGTGATCCAAAATAACTGACCTGTGAGAACAATTGACGAACTTACTCCTAATATAATGCAATAGAGGCTTATTAGGTGTCACATTAATCACATAAATATTGACGGTACATGATTTTCGCACTCTTCTCGTGAAAATCCATGCGAAACTACATCGTTAATTGAGGCGATAGAAAGATTAGAAGCGCGTCTTATATGTACCGCTACTTTGATCGTGGGCTTTACGAAAAACAAATATCTCCCTCATCATTAAGAAGCGAACCTATTGCTTTGAAAACGCGGGAGGCGGGCTAGAGATTGAAGGAACGGGGGTGACCGATGGGAATCGAAAAGGGGAGTGTTGGGGGGACAGAGGAAGTCGGGAGGAGATGAGAGGAAAGATCATCCAGCAGTCGCGTCTCCGTTGGCGAAGCACGATCGCCCATGGCCCAGTGAGAAGGGGCCAAGGACGGCGCGAAAGAATTGGGGGGGAGGAAATGAGCAAGGGGGAGGGGGATGCCGCCATTTGCACTTGAAGGACTCCGAGGAGGCAGTAGGAGAGAGGGAGAGAGAGAGAGGAGAAAGACGGAGGAAAAAGAGGAAAGGGAACGGTGGGGGAAGAGTATTGTGCTGCCGGGATAATGAATGCGTGATTGCATAGGAGGTGGACTTGGGGAGGGAGCAGTTGTCGTCGAGGAGGAGGGAAACAATCACGGGGAAGGCCTGGGTTGGAGGGGAGGGAGGAGAGGATAAATATACGTTAATTTGTGACAGGAATCAAAATATTATTGTCAAAGAAGCCAATTCAAACCAAAAGAAGAGTCAAGGATGGGGCAGAATTTTGACGCGAAAAGAAAAAAAACAAACACACTAGTCGAGTTGACCGAAAATGATGAAGGTTATTCGCAAACATGAATGCCCACCACAAGACCGAAAAATTAAGAGACTGAAGAGAAGGAATAAGAAAATGTGGGCTTGATTTGCAATTTATTTATTCACTTAATCAGACATGGGAACAGACAAAACAAACTGAATTATTTCCGTTCATCTCGCGTCTGGTTATTCACCGTCGTCCTCTTCCGAGTCGATGCAAAGAGCTCTACAAATTATGATTACTCTCCTTTTTCAGAATGGTTGGCGGCAAATTGTAAGCGACAGAAGAAAATGCCGGTCTTTTCCCTTTCAACGGACGATAGGCGTTCCTGTTGAAATGTTTCGCTGAGGATTTAAACAAATATCACTATTTTACACAATCAAAGGGAAAGCGTCGCTATAATTTAATTATATGAACGAAAAAAAACCAAATGACAGCTTTTGATTTAACTTGATATTGCGTGAATAGAGGGGAATTGCGACACGAATTAGGTGATCCTTCTAATAAATGAGCATACGTATACAGACACACAAACACGCACATGTACGACAAACATTAACCCTTCTCTGTATCACAAAGCGCTGAGGCTGCTAGAATGTCTTCAGCATAAAATTTATCATTGAGAACTGAGGATTCTAAAATATGTGAATGTGTGTAGAAAAGTGTCGTACAATGAAAGGTTTCTTTAGTGAAAAAAACGACGGGAAATTGAGGTGATCAAATCCCTGTCTAGAGAAACATTTTCTGCACTGCTAAAATTTTCGTAGATGCTGTGGTGCTAAAGAAATATTCTTTACCAATCAATTTAAATAAATATAACTTTAATGAGTTAATATCTTTGATGCTTCTGCATTGTACAAACAAGTCATCCCTGGATTGTGGACAAATACCCAGCGAGTCAGCAGTAAAGCTACTAGTCAGTAGTAAAAGCAGCAGTAAAACCATGATTCACTCAATGAGGTTGAATTTACATGTTTTCTCCAAGGACCCTAAGGGTACATGGAAAGTTTAGGCAATACAACATTCTACTTAGGGAAAATAATTAAAACAAATATCGCAATAGCCCGGTGAGTAGGACGTTTTCGCGGCTATCCGGAGCGCCCGAGATCGAAAACGGATGACTTAGGATACCCTCAGCTTCACCCAACCAGTGTGACGATTTCGGTAACAGAGCTTCCTCGGAAACCGCAGGTAGCATTAGGAAATTAACAGGCCACCCTACTCTGTGATGCGCTAATCACAGGCCTTAGGGTTTTAGTATTCGGAGATCCTATTAACTATTAAAACCAACCCTAGGTTTATGTCTTGAAATATAAAACGACACGGTATTAAAAATGACAAAATAAGAAAATAAGTACAAGAGCGCTGTTAACAATGATTAAATAAGGCGACAACTCCATTTACTGGAGTAGACGTTTCATGACTTGATACACAAAGATGGATAATAAAACGCAAGACCGAACATATCCTAAAATTACCTCACAGAGCTTTGCGAACAATACACACTATACTACCAATAAGGTTTCTGAATCCCCAGAAATACATTAAAGGTGAACTTCACCAAGTCACGAATAGTAACATCCTCAAAAATACCTGGAATGCATTTGAAAAATGTATTCTTTTTTCAGGTGGGTTTGGCAGATGACGAAATATTTTGCTTATGTCCCGTTAGTACCTGCGCCGCAGCGGAATGTAACAATTACCTAAGGTTTTATTAAAATATTTCAATGACAATACCCATTTTTAAGTTTTTCAATTAATCATTAAAATAAAATTGTGTACACAAACATAAAGCAATAGCTAATTACAACGCTGGGAATATTTTCAAATTTCTTACGAGTAAAATTTGTTGCCTCCGAGGTAACTTCATGAAATTTACATAAAATATTGAAATGAAATCATTGACTTTGTAATTCCACACACTTTATTTAGAACACGGCCCAGGTTTCGACGTTGATCGTCATTATCAGAATTACAGATACTTCCTCATGTTTCTTTGCGCAACGTCTTTCATAGGAACAGGAATTGCATACTAGTAGACCGAAATTTCTCTAATTAGCTATCCACGACAGGGAATCCCGAAAATTGAAGTGCGGCCTCGAAGAAATTTCACCGGAGTTCTCACCCACCTCAGAGACATTTGCTAACGAAATGAGAAAATTAGGCAGTCTTATGCTGAAATATTAGCAAGCGAATAAATTCATAATTAAGAAATAGCATACACAAATTGCATAATATTCAGGACTAGAGGGGACGTGATAGTCCAGCGGGTAGAACGCTGGACTAGCAACCGGAGGGCCCAGGTTTGATTCTGGGTAACGCCTATGAATAACCTCAGGTTCACCCAAGCTTCGTGATTTTTCGGTTACCAGATCTCCGCGGGAAACCACAGGCGATACAAGGTAAGAAACTGCCACCCCCACCCTAATTTGTCGATTCCACATGCTTATGAGTTAAGTGCGTGTGATCTCGTACACGTGGCTATTCTGGGCTGCAGTTGTTTAAAAAAAAAAAGAAATTCATTTTAAATATACATGTAGATGTACGCACTTAGGATACGCGTGTTCTTGTATCCCTAGTTTCATTTCAGCATAGGCGGAAATTTTGTCGTAAGTGACATCCACACATGATATCTTAAGCAAAACCAAAAATACTTCACCAAGAGCTGAATCGAGTATACATGTATACAGACTACGTTCTCCTTGCTTCTCCCAAATGAAAGGCATCTATGCCAATTATGAATCAGCGATACATCAGTGGTGAGCCACTTTGCTGTCTTATTTCTACCCTGCCCCGGCTAGTTACACGTAACAAACACACTAAGCGTGGAATCTAATCCCGGCATAGGCAGTTTGAGCCTAGAGCGACGGGAATTAGCTCAAGGATTCTGAATGGGGATATCCTTACTCACTCGCCTATTGATCGCGTGATTAAATGCTAAGGCCGTTGGAAGTATAAATGCGTCCGATGGGGTGCGTTAAATAAACGAGATAAGCGAGCCCACAAGCCAACCCCATTCTAGAAACAGGTCAAGCATATGTATCTACGAATCGATTTTGATTTTTACTGAAATAATCCCTAAACAAGCCTCAAACTTAATGCAACAATTTCAGAGCGTAAAAATCATTCGCCTTGACTGGGACTCGAACCCAGATCCCTCAATATCCGGTCGAGTGCTTTAGCCACTTAAGCTACCGAGGCGTCCTCTTAAACTCTGAAATTTTGGGGCTTTTTAAAGGAACTAGATAGATAGATAGATAGAGAAGCCTCAAACCAAAATAGATGGAAGACGAATAAACTAACTCCTTTAATGATAAATGGATTAAACTTTAATGATATATGGTTGTAAATTGGGGAACGTATTAAGAGGATAGACGAGTCGACGGGAGTTAAAATATAGATAGAAGACTCTAGATGAAAGAGAGGGCCTTCTACGGCGGCCCGCTTTTAAAAGCAGAGACATTTTTCACAATTATGGTGGCAGCGGAATTAAATAAAATGTAACCTCGTATTTAGTTAAGAATTTACTACTCTCCAAGAGTGGCCTAAATTCTGGTTTGTGAGACTATGGACCATATAGTTTTACGAGTACTTACCCTACAGACCCTAGGCCTACAGTTTTGGCACTAATGTTATAAGATCGCATGCATTAGGCTACTTTAGGTAGATTGCGATAACTGCCGTATAACAAAGAGAAGATTTAAATTTTATGACACAATGACGGGCAGGATGGCGCTATCAAAGAATGTTGAAGAAAATAACTATTTGCATCTCGCTAATAGCCACACAAAGTTTCTGCTTTATGGGAGAAGCGAAATGAATAAGTGTAAAAAATTCCAAAAAGTTAACAAATAATGCCCAACAAACTTCCCTGCCATTTTCAACATTCTTCACTGAAATTCACGAAGACGAATATATCAACTGATGATGAAAATAGGTGCAAAACATTTATTTAAGAGTTTTCAAGCGGAACGACCAATGCCGTGGATCATGTTCCGGCAAAGGTTGACTAAAAAACCTAAGGAATTCTCCGTCAAAGTACATCCTACTGAGCCAAGAGATTGATGATACTTCGGTTGCTGAAGTTACCGCGGAATCATTGATCATCGAATAAATTCCATAGGTAATCGTAGACCTGTGCAATGCTTACGAATCAATAGGCGTCGCGAACTGCTTCAAACTATTCCCCCCACCAAAAACGTCCGGCCGTTCCGCAGGAAAAACGATTCACGAGAAGACTCTATGAGACGCAAACAAACACAATTGACCGCAATCCCCGAGTCATTTTACCCGTCGCTTTAACCCAAATACCGAATTCCTCGCATCCCTGAAACGCGCATAAAATACCTCCTTCGCCCTAAATCACTAGTCGTTTAACGGCGAAGCCATGTCCATAAAAAGTCTCCCCATAACGGTCGATCCCCGGATTCTCTCTCTTTCGAGAAACGGAAAAAAATATATTCCCAAGAAAAATCCTGCCACTCCCACCTTTTACACCTCCGCACTTTCCCTTTCACCTGCCTTTGCCTCCTTCCTCTCCCTCATATAACCTCCGCACTCTCTCCCACTCCCAAATCTCGACTCGCTGCAGATAGGCGGCACTCAAATTTCAGCAACAGTCATTTTTACTGCAGCCGTATTTTCAAGTAATCATCACCCAGCCGCCACTCAGGAAAGATGGTTTTCTTCTCGGAACCGGCGAGAATTTTCTATTTTGCTAATGGGGAAACAAAAAACGAGTGGAAAAAACCTTCGATGGATCTTAGGCAAATAAAAATGTCAATTATACTGGAATGTGCCTACGCCCTTGCAGAAGTAACTAATCGTAGTCTTTTAACTCGATGGTCGGTTTCACAGGAGTGGAGGTCACTGGTAGTAGTAGGTAAACCCTATGACGTAAGATATTCACATATTTAGGGCATAAAGGAGGGTGAGGGGGAAGAAGATTTCCCACGTACGTGGCAGCGGTCATTTCCCACGAAATCACTGTTTCCTCCAAGCCGGGGCGGTTCCATAGGCGACACACCGAATTTTGAAGCCGGAACCCTCCGGTTGGTATCCAAACGCCCAACCCACTATCAAGCCGCCCACTTGAGACAACGGGAATTCAGAAATAACCATAGGTCATGAGATTAGGCACTGGAAAAATTAACCAGATATCAACTTGGAATTGGAGGGGATAATTTTCACGGTAAATCTTGCGGATCGTCTCTTGCGGATCGTCACTCGCTTTCAAAGAGCTAACGGTCAGATTCTTACCAATGGGCGCTTGTGAAATTTCTCCGGTGCTCAGATTTATCAACGAAGGAATAAACGAACCAAAAACACCACACTGCAAATAGGAAATTCAAATGGTAGAAAAAATTAGCGAGTATGGTGGACGCCATACCAGGAAAATAATTCCCTCGCCGTAAAAGACGATTCTGCGAGCTGCGACTAGACGTTTTCCTCTCCTTTTCGCTCACTCCCGTTCTTCTTTTTCTCCCTCTCCATCACTTTCCTCCCCTCCCTACAACAACCTCCCCCTCCAAACAAACACACACATACACACACCCCTCTCCCTCCCTCCACACTACGTTCTCGTTACGAGAGGGAGAGTGGATCCCCGCGACCTCCTTTCCGAGTCTCGGGCTGACCTACTGCTCTTGAGCTACTTAAAAGGGTCCCCACTCAGCCCCAGACGGGGAGTGGGTGCATTAAGATTTGCCCGTCAATCCCCTCCCGCCCCACGACCACACAGCTCCATTGTCCCCCTTAAAATCGCACCCTCCCGCGCCCCCTCCGGCGGGGATCCTTCCTTCCCAAATAGGCCACGGAGTTACCCCCAACCCGGCGGAAAAGGGAGGAAAAAGGAGAATCAAAAACTGGGGCGGAGCTCGGACCCTTTTGCGGCAGGGGTCTGTCCGCCACTTTCGTTTTTGCTGAAATGGGGACGCGATGCAAGATTTGGCGGCATACCCTTTTCGGAGCCTGGATCGTTTTTAAGGTAGACAGGCGTTTGCGCTAACCGCAAGTGGTCCTTCGCCAAAACCCCATGCGGGGAATATTTGTCTCGAACAGACGTTAAGAGCATGAAAGAGAGCTTCTTTGACTAGTTACGTCACTGAATAGTAAAACGATACTTCTACTCGTTCGGTGAGAATATGAAAGCAATCCATGGCATTTCAACTACAAGACCCTTGGCGAATCGAAATTACTCATGGGACAAATGATAATTCAAAATCATTTTTTTAACCCAACTATAGCAAAACAACAATAGCTTATAGCTGTCAATTCAGAAAAGTTGACCGCGAAGAGTAAAGAGAATGTAATAGCAGCAACCTTTTTTCAGGGACAGTCGTACTCATTGGTAGACTTTTACAATGAGGAAAATGGTGCTTGTCAGTGGTATGTGCAACATAAAAGATAAATGTGACCTAATAACGCCACAAACTAAAAAAGCTGGTGAATGACGTCCCTTGCGTTTCTACAACATATTGAAACTCGTCAAAGAGAAAATGGCGACATGGTATTTGAAAGGTTTACTCAATTCTAAGGCTATCTACCTACCTTAGCGATCGATACAAGTCACGAGCGTTCACTGGCGTAAAATTTACTTTATATGGCTAAAGTCGAAAATGATTAAATCGGGAAAATAATATACTGTTGTAATAACTGATTCCGTACACTAGTCAACAAAAAACTAAAACATTGAAAATGACACTGATGATCATGTTTAAAAACACGAAGTAAAGAAATGTGTAATTTTACCATCCAAATATCACTGAATAAGGCCCTAGAAATCCGCGGATAGGAAAAATCGAACCAATTAACATTAATGCCATTAGATAAGATCATCAATTATTATCTCGCATGCAGAGAGAGCAGGGAAACAAATACTGACATTCAAATTAATTATGTGCATAAAGATTATGAAATGACTTTCTATATTATGTATATCTCTGGCATAACAAGATGAAACAATTACCGTTTTTAACTTCGTGGAGTGAGATCAACAGGATTTAATTTATCTTCTAATTGAAAATACAGTGTTATATGTATTTATTTTTATAAAAATTGAGAGGATTTTCCTTTTTTCGGTGTTAGCATAAGAGGCTTTCATGTGTATATATCGTTACTAATCAAATATTAATCCATCAAGGTTTCATTATCATACTGGTTGGATACAGCTCATATTTTCAATGCAATTCGATATTTAATAGTTTCCAATCATATTTGTGGGGATATCATTTTTAAAACAAAAGAAGCTGATTTTGAAGCCTAAGATGAATTCCGAATGTTAACAATCCTATAAATTATTAGTAATACGAGTATGTTAATCAACTACTCAATTGCACAAAGGAAAATTTCAACCCCTTTAGCTAGTTAGGGCGAGAAAAATAATAGAAAATGTACACATGAGAAAATTTTGGCTAAAACCTTACGGAAATTCGACAACGATATTAATAATCAGTCAACATTTGACTAAAAAAATATACTGTAGGCATTCAATTTATCATTTAGTTCGGTACTTTGTTGCACAGTTTCCGAAAGTCACCTAGATTATCTGCAAATGTGAAATCATTAATTATAAAATAGTGCCTAAAAAAATTCAGTAAAGTCAAAAATGAGCATGCAACGGAAAATAATATTAACTTCTTATCTGATACAAGAGATTGAATTTTTAATGTTTGGTTTCACTAATAGACGTGCCGGGAGACCATTTAAAAGAAAATCATATGCATAATAACAATTTAGCCCAGTCACTACACACCAGGATTCTTCGTAAATTGTTCTGCCAAGGTTTCCCACAAAAGACATAACAAAAAGGATGGACAGTTTCAAAAGGAATACCAAGAATCAATTTGAAAAAAATTAAAAAACGTATGAGGGCCTCTGTTGCTATCCATGATAATTATGCATTTTATGTAAATCGGGATGGTGCGGAGGCTGATGTACTGCATTCTCAGCCAGGGGGTCCAAGTTCGAATCCTCGATGTGGAGGATATTTTCCAGTGGTGTCCCGATCCCTACTTGAGGTGCTTTATGGAGAGCCCTTTGAATGAGTACTACTAAAAATAGAATAAATAAAATAAACAAATTAGATTTTCAAGTAATACTTGCTAAGCTAGTTCTAGTTTTAGGGGAGGTGACCAACAGCTGAAGTCATTTCCGCCATTAGGAACGGATGGGAGAGAGAGATTGGAGAGAAACCCGGTGTCGGCATTAGCCTACTGTTAATTAAAGGCGCCAACGGGTCGGATGTTTAACGTACCATCTGACGGACGGCGTACTCACTCAAAGTGCCCTCCACAAAGCACCTCAAGTAGGGATTGGGATACCGCTGAAAACCATCTGCCGTCTCCAGGATTGGAACCCAGGTCTGAGTGGGAAGCCTGTACGCTACCCACCGCACAATCCTGATTACTATGATATGCTTAATTATCATGGATAGAAACAGAGGTCCCCATACGTTTTTGATTTTTTTTGATCGATTACAGAAAGTCAATCGGAGGCAATATTATTGCTACGTAGAAAAGAAAAAAAAACATCAAAGCAGCAAAAGGGTCAAATGTTTCAATACTAATGATACTATAATTTCAATAAAATCACAAAAAGATTATTAGAACATAATTTTAGCCAAATATTTGGAATGTTTCTAAAAGTTTAATGACTTGCTTGGAATTTTAATCATAAGTCAACAATAAGTTGCACGAACACTATAAACGTACAGGTAACAGGGAGCTGAGATAGCTCTAATTGTAAAAATATTATAAATAAATTTTTTTTATCACTCATTACAAATTTGATCGGACTACTCTCCTTTGAGCTATGTTAAATATGACTCACATAAATTCCTTATCCTTCCGAAACTCAATTAAAAGACTATCACAAAACTATCGATATTTACGTGTATATTTTCAGATCTAAATCTTAAAATGCTCGCTTGAAATTGGCTAGCACAAAGTATTATGAACGTGTGTGTATAAATGTGTGTGTACGCGCGTGTGTGCGTACACACACACATGATTATGAAGAGATTAATATAAATATATAATTAATAATATTTATATATTAATGATATATATATATATATATATATATATATATATATATATATATATATATATATATATTAATGATATATATATATATTAATATATATATAATTAATAATATTTATATATTAATGATATATATAAATATAAATTCTTAATTCTTCATTAACAAAATATTATGGGGATACTTAAAATTATAGACACCATTTCGTCCACTCAGGTGGAAAAAATGCCTCGAGTTGATCCATTCACAATGAATCATAATCCATTTCAGCCTTCCCTTCGTAATGCACACTACGTGCAAGCATCAGCTTAGTGAGGGAATGCATCATTAGAATTCGGAGCGGGGGGTTACATTATGTTCTAGGCGATCTAGGGATACTTAGTATACCATCAACTCACCCAAAAGGCACCAACGACCATAGGGAAAAGAGAAATCTGTGATGCTAATCAATGAAGCGTACCTGAAAGCAGAGAAAAATCATAGTCAAACGAAAGAACTTCAAGGCTAACGCTAACAGAAAGTAACATAATCGAAACGGTGAAATATGACGTTCATTTTATCTATGAGAATGTAAGTTAAATAAAAGGTCTCCACCGCCAGGCAAAGTAGCCCGCGTTCTTACCAAAACACATTTCACTTCTATTATATAAGACATTATACATATATCGGAATGTGGTTCGACCTTTCTTACGTTCTGGTTGACGTTTCTCCAAACTGCAATCCAATTTCACAATCCTTGAAATTGTTATCGAACGTTAAAATGGAGACCAAATATGTTGACATGAACACCTCGTTTGATTTATTATGATCTAGAAAAATTGACCTGGGCATTCGCAATTGAATCTAGAAGATTTTTAAAATGACATGCTACTCTGAGAAACTCCCTCCTGTGACCAAAATAGCAGGGACTACACTACAGCGGTTGGCTTCAATGACATAACCAAAACCGAGAGCTTTCTTTAAAAGTAACAGTAAGTTCATTAAAAAATCTTTAAATTTTAATAAAAATATGCTATGAATCTTTGAGCTCAATTTCTATAAATTTACAGATTCACAAATTGGAAAAAAACAAGTCATGAAACACTTGAAGCCACAGGAAATAGTGTCATACAATTAGAACAAAATACATTATATGATCATCTAATAATACCGCACCATAGGTAGACTCAATACAAAGGAATTAATCTTAAGACTCATCCATCCGAGACTAGGGTATAATTCAAGCCACGGAATAAATAGTTGAATCACACAAAGGAATAAAATTATAAAAACATCAAGTGCCGAATGCACGAGTTATACTAATCGAATTTCCCTCGCACAATCACATCGCGAACAGAAAGAAATTACAAAAATCATAACATTTCCCTTTACAAATTTTCTTAATTACCCTTTCACATCCAGGTGTCCTATATTATCCTACCTTATACCTAATCATAACAGGACTTGAGGTAGCATAGTGCTAAGGCGGATGAATGCCAAAGAAGTTTGACTGTAAATGTATAAAATTGCTAGGCTGACTAACTCGGTTAAAAATTAAAAAAAATCTCAATAGGAGACCGACAGGTGACTTTGTAAGGATTTTACACGAATCCTATTTGAAAAACCGTCAAACTCGCCCATTGGATAGGATATTTCATGGGTCATGAGACAATGTTGAATTAAATTACTCAGTCCGAGGAAACTTCTTCCGACGGCCATTATCAACTCCGTGGGATGAGTGGAAGACCACGGAGCGATTAATGACGTTACGGCACGGGTGTGATGGCATTCAAAATGTTGCAGAGAGTTTAGAGAGAGAGAGCGAAATAGAATGGTGGAGAACAAAAGAAGGGGAGGGAGCGATGGTGCCGCCATTCTCTCACGGCGTCGAATTTTCGTGGTGCCGTGTTTGGCCGCGCGGGAAATGTGTCAAGGACGCTGCGGTCGAGATTCGGGGGTGGGAGGGAAAATATTTTTTTCTTCAAGTGAAAAAAAAAGATCAACAAAACAATACCATTATGAAGTGCGATATTTCGTCGTGGATAAAAAATCCCGCGCAAACCCCCGAGTGAGGAGAAAATCGACACCGATCGCAATCGTGACTCATCGAAATGGGACGATTTGGTGGCGGCGACGGTGCCGCGCGAGACATTCGATCGAACCCTCGAAAACTACTTCTTCTGTATCCGATTCCACAAATCGTCACATTCCCCCGGCCAGCTTGGGATGACGAAGTAATTGGGGAGGGGGGGAAGAGGAGAGAAATCAGCCGAGTTTTTCCAAAACTTTTCCGACATTATCAAAGAGTGAAAGAGGTGGTTGAGAAATGCATGCTCGCGTGTGTGTTCGTGTGGAGACTCGCGAAAAAAAAAGACGAATTTAAAAAAGTCAACATTGCCTCCTCGAGAGTATCGTGACGACACGAGCGTCGCGCGTCCCTTTTGCACTGATTGACGGGGTTGCATCGCACGCTTCCTCCAAAAAGAAGACGACGTCACCTCTACAAACACTTCGGGAAGAGCGAACGCAGCTTGCCCAATTGCTTGGGTCATCATCAGTTAAGGTAAAGAGAAATGATTTCGCGCTGAGGAAAAGGTCTTAGTCGGACGTAGTCTCCCTTTCTCATCGGGAAATACATCATGGGACGGTGTGAGTTATGAGGTGCATTTCGGGCTATGATTCCGAAGTTAACGGGGTTACTATATTGACATTGCATCATACCTGTAAATGCACGAGGAAAAATATGTTATTCTGGTGATGAATTCTCGTAGTCATCCCGTAAACGATTCTGACAGACTAAAAATCAAGGTATATTCGCAAAAGAGAATCATTGAAGGGTTAGGTTAGTTTTTCAATGGGTATTGGCACTACACACTTCTATACTACTAGTCCGAACTAAAGCAACAAAAAATACCCTTAAAGCCTATACTACAAATCAAAACAACTCATTCTTTATTCCATATTTTCTACCTTCATTAATTTTCCTCCAATTCTTTTCCTTTCTCTGCATTGTTTCACGAGAATTTTCCTCTCCAAGTCTTCAGTATCCTAACGTCTCTCAGTATCTCTTTCATCCACTTGCCCTGTCTTCTTCGAAAATACTACAAACATTGTTCCACTGCCATGCCTACAACTTTGATTAGATGGCAGCGGCGTAATAAAAGATGATCAACTTTAGCCCTAAAGGTGATGCCCGAGCCAAGCATCGAAACGTCGGCCGGTATGGAGACTCTCAACCGGTGGAAGCCTCGAGAGGAATCTCTAAATGCAAGATATATTATATAAGGGCCTCGACGAATTATTAAACAATGGGAACACACTAAAGTGTGATAAATCTACATATACGCGTAAAACGCTAGTACTTCTTTGGATTTCTGGCTACTTACGATTCTTTTTGTTCCTGCCTTTCAATGTTCCTTTTATCCCCTGTGGGAGACGTCCTTTGGTAAACAATCTCAGCGTAATTAGGATGTTGAAACGCATTTCCATCACCAGTTTTATATTCCATAGAAAATGGTGTAAAAATACGAAATTAATTTTCGCAAAGAATGAAGCTGCCGCGGTTGATCAAATAGAGTTCTTTATTCCGTTGGCGTTTAACACTGCCGAATCCTACTCCTTGACCTGACCCATCCCCCCCCCAACGCAAAACTTTACCAAATGGACACAAATCACGCATTCAAGTTTCATGCCAGCTACGTAGACAGTTTCAGCTAATTTCCGGACCTGTCACGAATTGAGGGCCTCACAATCTCGCGGCTGAGCCGGACCCGAAACGAAGAATGACTCCGAAATGGGAAAGCCGGCCCGAAACTGAAACTTACGAACCCGGTGGGAGGGAAGTCTCCTCGTTTTTACATTCATCCCCCGTTCATGATCAAGTTTCTCACTCTCTATCTAGGCCCGCACGGGGTCCAAGACGCGAAGAAGTTTTTGTTTGCCTTTGTGGAAATAGGCCGTCACGGCAAAGTGTGGTGTGGCGTCATGTCGCGTCTGAGAGCGAAGTGAAGGCATAACGTAAGCGTGTGGTGGGAGAAAAACAAAGGATTTCAGTATCCCAAGAACCATTACCTAACCGTTGTGGAGAAGGCTGACGGTTTCATTAACGAGCCGGAAAAACACTGGCTACGAAACTAGTACGAAGACCCAAAAACCCTAAAATTTGACGGACGCACGGGAGCCAGGCAAATTCGTTAAGGGATTATGTTATGATTCTGTACATTTTTCAAGGCTCTACTTAGATTTGATATCTGTTTATATTTTTCAATTCTGTGACGATCACGTGATTGGATTAGCTAACGAAATATACGTATAAGTTTCTACCAGCGTAGTCCGTCAAATAAAAATATATGCCGTGAAATATCCTACGGAACAAGATAGATTTAATATCGATCAAAAGCACAAAAAAATACTTTCCAGATTTTCAAGCCACAAATATTGGAAGTGAGGGTATCAAGTTAAATATAAATCATATAAATTGTCCGTCACCACGTCAGTATAAAATTGCCAAGTCTTCCGCTTTCATTGCACGTAAATCTCTGCTAGGTTCACAAATTTTCACGATAATTAGCAAAATAAAATGAACAATCGAATTGCATCATCTTCAATATCAAAACATTAGAAATTTATTTTTGAAAAACATCCAAACCACATCAGCAAACATATTTCTAATTCATTACTATAATTCATTCCGAATAATAGTAATTGCCGCCCTCCATTCCTTTTCTATTCATTGTGAACTTATGTGGAATCATAAACCGTCCATTCCTAAACTGAACTAAATTCATTCAAAATAACCTCCCTAATACCATCATATTTCAGTCTTCAACTCTGTTTCTTTTCGATCAAGTTACCTCTGAATTCATTTTGACTCAATAATTTTTAGCCTGTATCTCTAAATTCGATTGAATTTATGTTTTTCCAACAAACTCAATTATAAAATTGCGACTTACAGATTTAACAGGATTTAATTCTTATCACTTCAATAAGAAAATCACTCCACATTATTTTCTTCAAGATTGTCCAGTATTCATTCATTTAATGTCGTCGATGACGTTTTATTTAATTAAATTCGTGTTAACAACCCAAAAATCCTCGTCATTCTGGATTACAGTCCGGAGCGTCCACTATTTCTGGATATCTGGGTAGATCCTCATAAGGGCTGATTACAGAGCATGAGAAACATGATAAAATATGGAGCTGGAGACAGCTATGAAAAACGAATCGACGGAACAAATTTGTATAGAGTGGTAGACAGAAGAAGAGAAATCGTTTTTGGAAGACCGAATAAAAATTGCCACACGTTAAGGGAAACTTAAAAAAGAATGGTAACTATAGAATAAATCCCGCTAGGTGAGCGGCTTCTCGGTGGCTTTTAGGAAGTCGATGAATAAAATACGAGGAAAACGAATTGGGCCTATTAAAACTCTCGGGAAAGTGGCTTTCCAATGGTTTACAAAAGACACCGGGAAGAAGAAAGAGAAGAAAACTTGTTCACTCCACATTGAATTGTAAGGTACCACGAAAAGGAAGAGCTACCTGGGAAATCCAAGGATGATATTAAGATAAATATATAGTACACTGGAAACCTGGGAATATAATAATAAGGAATGCGACGAGATCCGGAAACGATAATTCGAGGGCTACAACAACCTCACTGCGTATCAAAGCTTGTGATGAGGATGCGGAATGTGAAGTAAGAAGATCAGCACATGACACAGGGTTTAATCCGAGTAAATGACAATTACACAAAATATTCAAATCCAGGACAAGTCCCGGGAAACCGTGACATCCGGCCAAACAACACACCCCGAGATGCGAGAGGAATAGGGGGAGAGAGAGACAGAACAGCCTAGGGGGATTTCGTGCAGGAACATGCGTTGAAAGAGAAAGGGGAGCGGGCACCACGCATGCGTGCGAGGGTGAGCAGCACGCGCGGTGGTGCACTGTGAGGAGGGAGAAAGTTTGGGGAAAGAAGGGGGAGGGGGTGTGGACTGGGAGTGTGCAGGGGGAGAAGGTAGGAGGGAAAGAAACCTCATCTCGGCGCAGCAGACGGACGTTCATCCGGAGGAAGAAAGAAAGGAGACACGCTCCCCTCCCCTCCTCTCCATTCAAAGAAACTTTTCACTTTTTCTCGAATGCATCCCTTGGCCGTTGAGTCACACCACTGCGCTGCTGCACTGAGGGGCCTTTTGTGGCACACCCTTTATTCCGTCGCAGACGCCGCCGAAACCGTTGGAAGGAAGGATGAAAGTAGATGGGAAGTAAGGGGGGGGGAGGGAGTGGTGGTGAGGGGACGTTCTTTATGGAAGTGTCGGGCGGGGAGCGAACGCCGGGGAACGAAACCTCGCTCCGTGGACAGAATCTTTCCCTCATCAACTAACTTCCCGCTTCACACTCCCCCTTCCCCATCGACTCCCATCGCCTCAGATCAGACGAGAAAACATGCGCTCATGATTCAAAATTTAACTGCCTCCGCATTGCTTACTGGTTTATGCTGCACATTGAAAACCCCATTATCATATCTAGGGTCATGCAGACAGAGGGCGTCAATTGAAAACGGCAATGATGGTGCATACCAATCGAAGGGTGCAAATGAAAGGATTGGAATCAATTTCACAATAGGCACTGAGGAAGAAACGAAAAAAATGGTAAATAAATTCCACGATTTAAGACGCTTTCAAGTGCCATGTTTCGTTACTTTATGTGATCTTCGAATTAGTCGAAACTGTAGTCATTAATATACTACGTTAAATATAAATTGGTAGAAATTACTGTATATTATACTGTACTTAAAGTACTGTTTGTTTTAACTTCAATAATGGAGAAAATCCACAAAGAAACCCCAAAATCATACCTTCCTTTTACCAAAGGTACTCATATTACTAATCTAATCTGTTCATTGGAGACATCAAGTTTATTATTTGAGGTGATAAACAACAAAATAAATTTAAATTATTTTGGCTAAATACACTTATTAATCACTCTGTATTTCAATTAGAATAAAAAAACATCTGAAAAAAATATATAATGCGTGAAAACAATGAGGAGGATTATTACAAAAAAGAAACATTGATTTAGTTTTACGATCGACAGGTCAAGAAGTGAAATGTTTTAAAAATCACTGACTAAATTATGCAGAACTTGTCAGGGGAAATTGATGTAAACTTAAAAAAAACCCTAAAATACCTCATTTTTAGGGAAAGTAGTCCCAATTTAGATCTGTAGATCGATACCTAGTCAATGTTTCCGAAAGAAGGAAATCCATAAAACACACCTCATGTCCAATTGATGCCCATTGGGTTAATAGCAGTAATATGATTATACATAAGGCTATTTCACATACTCGTAAACCGCAGGATATGAAAAATAGTGCCCTCAGAAATAGCTCTTTCACTGTTCAATAGTTAACGACTTGAATAAAAAACTGAGTAATGGAGGGCTTGAGTAGGTATGCACATCAGCTTTCATTTCGGAAGGGGCGGAGTTTTGGGGATGGAAAGGGGGCACACCGATGGGGGTTATGTGACACTCATTATGAGCACAAAACAAAGAGAGAGAGGTAAAATCCTGAAGGTATACATTAAATTAGATATCCAGAGTCACGCAACAAGAGAAAATACTTTGAGAGAACGGAATGGAGGGGAGAATGATGTGGCAACATAGATAAAAATGACGCGAGTACCAGAGAATTATAGATGATTGGGATTGAAGAGGGAAAGTTGTGTCAAGACGAAGGGAAACCTAGTATGGATATGGTATTTTGGACACTAATATGTTCCGAACAGAACCGAAGTGCGGTACGAAATTCCAGCCAAAATTCCAGTGCAACCAACTCTCCTCTTTATTCAAATTTAGTCAGAGTCGTGCGCTAAATGCTCATTATCACACCAATAACATACTCGTACATAGTGCACCCACCCTCGGGACGAGGTATAACTGATTTACATGCATATCTACATGCACAACGCCTTCTTCATCCGCACTGGGGAGCTTTTGTGACAAAATATTAATAAGAGTTAAAAGATAAAATTATTTCCAAAGAATATCAGAATAAATCCTCTCATTATGCATATGCAACTGGGTGCGAAAGTCGGTACCCAAAACTAGTATTTCCTTGCACTCTTATTAAAATAATGGTTAAAGCTTGAGAAACGCTGATACAGCCCTTGGAGGAAGTGATTTTACATTTTAAATGAAACTGAAGTTTATCTGCATTTAATGTTGGGATGGGTCTTAATTAACTCCATATCATAATAGGACTTTTTGGGTCACACTACAAAAACAATCAACTGAAATGATACGCCTCATTGGAAAGAATAATATAGGAAATAGTTCGCAATCGCTCCTTTAAATTCCGGAAGGTAATACTTTTCTTATCAAGACGCCTCTGTCCCATTCTCACTCGTTTTCTATAAACAGAAGCTTTACAATGGCATTTGCACAATATAATTCTTTTATATTTGCACAATATAATTCTTTTATACCAGGAGGCTGGTTCAAGGGTGAGGATATAGCTCACTCAACAAGCCCAACAGCATATGTGAATTCACACAGTAAGGTAGGCCTAGGTTCCTTCCCCTATGCCAACTGTGGTTTTCCAAGAAGATCTGTCACGCGAAAAAACAGCTTGGATGAAGCTGAGAGTGCCCAGAGGGTCACTGGGAATCAAAACTGTCATTACCTCTGCGCTCTACCCACTGGACTACTAAAACCATCGACTATATCATACATTTTCATTTTTTAATGATGATGTAACAATGATTTGCAATAACTTTTTCCCGATTCCTTTAAAAATAATTCCTTTATCGACAGATTTGAAGAATCCACTCTCTACGATTTGGTGACTTTCGCTTCTCGCATGCACATGGAGGCATCGCAGGATATTATATTAAGTAAAAAGCTTGGAATGATTTGATTCTATATAGTTCGATGTAAAAACGAACGTAGAGACCGCGAAATTCAGAACAGAATTACTCATAGATACTATAGGAAGGCAGGATACACGCCGAAGCCGTTTGTCCGGAAGGCGACGCATTTGGTGGTAAACACAAGCCAGGGGCTAGATTCACGCCTCGAGGATAATTCGGAAATGCCCACTCCGGTTTTCAAAAACCGCATTGGATTACTTAAAGTTCAAATATTAGGCTGCTTTATTCAAAACATGATTCATGTTTTCATGATTTAAGATGTCATTTTTCCCATGAACGATAGAGGCGCATAACACTGTTGGACCGCGGTAGGGTCATGCTCGGGTAAAATCATTGTGGTGTGTATCCACCCCCAGCCACACACCCTCGCGGTGACTTGCAGGGTATATATGTAAATATTTAAAAAATGAAAACAGTATATGCAAAGCGAGAACGATATCCTAATGTCACAAACGAATGAAATACTGTACACAACAAAGATGATTGAGTTATGCGTGCCAAACGCATTGATTGGCGAAGCAAAAAGAGACTATGTCCTTGTTTGAGAAAAAAAGCGATATCAAACGAGGTTGTACAATAACGTAATAAAAAAATCAGTACCTTAGTAGCTTTTCCGCGAAAAAATAGAATTAAAATATTTTAACTTAACTGAGCTTTATGAATCAGATGAAAAGTTCCACAGTATTCAGGCAGGATAAAATGCAAAAGGCAAAAGACTCATTGTATTTCATCTTTACAGTTGGGACGGAACAAAGTAGTGCGAAACATACTCAAGGCCTGCGGGCTAAATCATTTTGCTATGAAATTTAGTCTAAAATTAACCATAAGGAGGTGAAAAAAACGTACATGAAAAAAAATTTATGACTGAATATACTAGGGGATTTCCGAGCATAATAGCTTGCATCGCAAAATGAAACAACGCACAGCTAAGAATAATTCCATATTTTTCCTCCAACGAGGACCTTTTCCGAAGCCGATCGGAGACCTGTGCTGCCGCACTGATCGCATTTCCTTGCATTTTCTCCCAACTCCAATTTTTCCAACAAGATTTAATCTCCACCCCAATGTAACCCTGACCACACGCCGGAAGTTGCAATTCCGCCTCGCACGTAAGTTACACGAGGGGGGGAGGAACAGGTTTAATAGCATAAGGGTGAGACGCCGTATTGTCTTCTTTTTTTCCTACGGGTTCACGCAACGGAATTTATACTTCAACATTAGGATATGAGAAATACGTAGGTTGATTCAATCACCACGAGCTTAAACAAAATCGCCCTCCTATTCCCCCAAAATATTTCTCTTGGAAAAATTGAAGGATTCCAACGCCCTCTACGATACTCACTCATATCCCTCTCACGATATCCCTCTTTCCCTTCCCGAGCTCCATTCTCTCTTTTATTTTTCTCTAGCCTCAAATAGAGAAGAGAATATAACGAGAAAAAAAACGAACGAGCGACTGCCCTCAACTTCCATCCCCCCACCCCCCGCCATGCGCCCCACCGACCGACAACTTTCTCCTCAACTCACGGTTTCGACGGAAGGTTACGAAATTATGACTGAAACACGCACGCGGCTGTGAAGTGCTCCCGCGCGAAGAGGGAGAGAGAGAGAGAATCCACCGAAAAGGAACGCAGCAGACGATGCTATACGTCCGAGCAGCCACCGAAGGCTCGGCATTCTACACGGTGTGTCTAAAAAATGAGGCACGACTTGTTCCACAAAGGCAGAGTAAAGGTGCATCGCTCGTGATACGAGCACCGTGCATCCCTCTAGGTGTACTCTCAACGGGGATGTTTCGCACGTGTACACACAGAGAGACTATAAATACACGCCTGCCTCAATTTTTATAATCACTGATAAATTTGATGGATTCCTCCAACGGAAAGTGTTCTTATTCATGCATAATCTTGAAAATAAATTTATCCGAAAGGCTAAAACTAGTATTCTCTTCGATTTACTTAACAAGTTATTCACTTATCATTTTTTAATCACGAACTTGTCTTCATGATAGCCTCAATGTAAGTTAAATACGTGATAACGCGTAAGTATTTTCTTTTGCCGATTAAATTTTTTTAGTCAACCATGGTAGTTAGGTTAGCAGCGAGTGAACGGGAGTCAAATGCTCTTCGGGCTTCCATGCTATTCTTGTCTTAGTTATGTTGCATGACACGATAAACATAGCCGAAGAAAACAATATAATTCATGAAGCACAATTAAGCCATATCTGATAAACTTATTTTCGATTAAAATTCTTGGCTACCGCTTTCAGAAAGCAATGCGTTCGCGTAATTTCCTGTTATCTACGACTATTCTAGGTTTTACCGCATCAAATCATTGACTAGGCTCGTCGAAGGCAAATGCGGTGAGAAGTGATAAGAGCTTCCATTAGTGTTAAATATTCGTGGTCATTTATATCTACACTTTACAAAACAAAAGACTTATGTATCGAGATTTTGCAGTTAAATTTACAGTTTCACATTAAGGCCGTCTTTGGTGATGTTCAACCTTTGATTAATTCCTGAATATCACGAAAATAATGCATACATTTCATCATTCTACTGGATTCCATCATATATATATATATGTATGCATATATGGTGCGCGGTAGTCCAAGGGGAATGCATGAAGGCTCTAGAAGAGGTAAAAGGGAAAAATGTTAAGATTACCCGTGAATTATTGATTTCATGAAAAAATTGTCGTAATTGGAATATGGAAATTTCGAATGCATATTTTCCTCAGGTGGGTCGCGGTAGTCCAGGGGGTAGAGCGTTGGACTACTGACCGGAGGGTCCCGTATTCGATTCCCGGGCAAGGCACTCTGGGCACCTGCAGCTCCACCCAAGCTATGTGATTTTTCGGGTACCAGGTCTTCCTGGGAAACCATAACCGGCACAGGGAAAGGAATTGGCCCCCCTAACCCTGATGTGTGAATTTCATGCGCCGTCCGGCTTAGTACTGGGTAACAAACCGACCTTCGGGTTGATTACTGTGTTTATAGTTTTTTTAATGGTATATATATATATATATATATATATATATATATATATATATATATATATATATATATATATATATATATATATGATTCATTACCTCAAGTTCGACTGAAAACCCACAAATTATTCACATATTATAAAAGTATCGATTATACAAAAATATTCTTCAAAAAATATAGTATCCAGCAATTTTTATGAACTTTATAATGAATAGTACAAGCAATGTTAATAAAGAAAAGTGTATAAATAACTACTAAGTGTAGAAACAAAATTACCTTGAACAAAGATGAAATCACACACTGATTCAAACGTGGAGAAACCACTCAATGAGAAAAAGATGGAAGGAGGGTCACATACCCTAGAGGATAATAAGTTACACATGACTTGAGGAAGTCAAAAGTACTGTAGAGTATATGCAGAAGGTGGTGAAATAATGGCACACAATTTCTCAGTAGCATGAAAAAACAAAGTACTGAGCAATCCGAATAAATAAAATCTTCCTGCCAAACTCAAGGAAAATTACACGGCAAGAAAAGAAAAAGAACGAATTCTCATCTTCTGCTGCTTATTCACCCTTATCGGAAGAAAAATCAAATTTGGTGCTGGAGAGAAGGCTGAGGTTCACAGTGAAATGCAAACCTTTTGTTAGAACAATGGCGTTGCGGCATAACGTACTTAACCTATTAATAGTACATGATATTGTCAAATGCAAAATCACCAATGTTGCCTAGGCTTTAAGAATAAGACAGAATTCTAAAACTAGGTCAAGCTGTCATTTCTGAGACGATGTCATGGAACTGACTCCTCATTCATCACGATTACGCAATCCAATTTTTCTAACACAGCATCTAGCATAATAGTTTTATCACTAAAGCGAAAATAAAAATGACTAAGAACCACCATTTCCACCGAGGTCCTCTTTCTCTCTTTCCCCTTCTCAACTCTCACATTAAATGAAAATTACGTTAATGTGCCGGAGATCTCCTGAACAGGATAACTAAGTGAAATCGCAGCAAGTACCTCACAATTACCGGCGTGAGGCATTCAAATTTGCGAGACGCGGGTAAAAACATAGGACTAAAAATGAGACTACGACCGGGGACCGAGAAGGCCGTCGGTTGCGTAAGAGAAATAAAAATAATTCAGTTCCCCTCTTGTTTTTCCTACGCATTGGGAAATGATTCTCCTTTTTTTCCAACTCTTCCAGAAAACTTCGACACGCGGCTGCGAGGAAGACCGCCGGAAAAGCACCAGGGGGAGGACGGGGGTCGTGCATGTATGCGTACGCGGGGGAATTATTCGATCGGCGCCCTATCCATCATCCCAAAGTAAGTCCCCTGCGGACATCTGGCTAAGCTTTGCAACTGCAGCGTTGACGCCGAAACTGCTTAATAAAAATTCACTGAAAACAAAAGCACCCAGTCATAAAGAAAACGTATATTTTTGGACACAAAAGGTCTTTTATTGGGAAGATTTCTCAATGTTGATATGGACATTGTCAGGGGTCTCTCTCTCTTTCTCTCAATATATATACTCGACCTCCTCACTCATCCCTCTCCCTTCCTCTCCATCCGGATATGTATAAACGAATCGCCTGGCATACAAAGGAGTAGGATGAGGCCGCGCAGAAGAGAGATAGATGAGGATGTAGGAGAAGGCGATAAGGTGAGAAGTGGGAGAGGGGGAGACGGAAGGCGCATATATGTAGAAGTACACTATAGTATACATGTGTGTGTGTACATATATGTTTATATATACACACATGTATATACATATATGCATACATACATATATGCGCCTTTGGTCTGCCCCTCAACCACTCCTGTCCTTATCGCCTTTTCCTTCATTAGATATATATGTACAAATAATTATTGTGACCTTAATTTTAAGTATTCGTGCGTAATAAATATAAATAATATTTTGTATAATATACACAAATACATTAAAGTATACACAATATGACGGGGAGAGAAGGAAGTGATGGTATGGGCGTGTGAGGGGGAGGGGCCGTTGGAACAGGCCTCACGAGATGAAGATGAGATAGGGTGGGCGGAGGAGGCGGGGTGAGGAATGATGGAGTGGTGGGAGAAAGCGAGGATGTGATTGAGGAGGGTGGGTGGCTAGGGAAGGGGGAGGGGAGGCAGGGGATACGCCTCCCTCCCCCATCCCACCCTCAGGCCAGCGTTGCGTCACGACGTGAATTGTGGGGGTACGGGGGAAGTGCAAGGTGAGAGTGGGATGGGGGTGATGGGGGAGAGAGGGTGGGAGATGGGCGGAGAAAATCGAGAGTGACTGACTGAGAGCCAGGGGATAGCCCTCGTGTCCCCTTACCCGCTGCCTCCTCCCCCTTTTGAGTGCTGCCAACTGCACTCCGTGGATTCATACATAACATTTAACGGAGAGCAGGAACACATCACTGCCGTAGAAAGTGTTAATTCATTTAAAGTCCCCCTCTGTTTATCTGCTGGTTTACTAATCTGAATCAAAGTGAATTTTTCTAAATTATATAAGTGGGCGATCCCGGTAAAAGTTTAAACATTATACAAGAAACTTGAATATGGCCAGGAAGAAGACTTTTCCAAAAAGGGAGTCAGAGGCGAGAAAGAATGAGAAATGAGAATACTGTTCACTTTCTCATTTCCAGCGGCACCGTGATACAGAAGATAATTCCTCTGATACAAAGCGTAGACATTAGCTTATTTTTTTTAATTAAATTGAATTTGCGTGAATAAGCATAAGTTGCTATCAAAGCGCATTTAGGTTTATTGAAGGATTGTTATCAGGAAAGGGAAATAAAATTATTTCTCAAAAGCGCAAAGAATCTTACCATTATTCGCCTTGTCAATTGTGCTTGGCTAGGAAAATTTGCAATACCAAAAATGAAAAAGACCTGAGAGAAATGTGATAACAAGAATCGAATGCGAAGTCACTGAAAGAGGTGATTGATTTTTGCATTTTAAATTCAAATTTATGATAATCAATCACCCCGATTGAAAGAAGTAGTGGTGAAAATTGTTTTCTCACCTTGAAACTCTCGCCCAACTACGGCATCAGTTTACCACCATCGGCAATGGTTGTACAGCAGCAGGTAAACAAAACAACACCCGCACAAAAATCGAGCGCCCGTAATTTCTTCCTTCGAGAATGAATGCATTTGCGTTCGGAGGTTGGCAACACTGACCAAAAAAACTCCCACCGCCCTCACCTCCTCTACTTTCTCACAGAATTCAGGCTCCCTCCTCCCACCACCCGCCCCTCCCTCCCCCACCATCCCCGTGTCCTCGGAGGTAGATGGAGGGGAGCAAAGGGGGGAGGAGGGGCCGAAAGGAGGGCGTGATGGTGGAGTGCACAAGAGGGACACTGGACAACAAAGGGAAGGCTTAAAATGAGGGGGAGTGGCAGGGGAGGAGAGGGGTGTGAGAGCTCTAGGAACCGGGAGGGGGGGAGGAGATTGAGGGGGGCGTGAACACCGCGGCGCGGCGATGCAAGTCGGGTTGGACTGCGTTTTTTCCACGGCTGGCCCCCGATGGGAGGAGTGGACGACCCCCCTCCTTCTCCCGGCTCGCCCCCCACTACTGCCTCTGGTCAAATGCAACCGGGACGGCGGCGAAAGAAACAAAGAGAGTGCAACGAGTCCCGGTTGCTCTTGTAAGGCGCTGATTTGGTAGCGGCCGTGCTAAAAGCATAGTTAATCGCCTCGCCAAGTGCTTCCGTCCGAAGTCGTCGATGTGGGAAGGTCGAGGCGGGAGCTGCCGCACTTTGGCTCCGCCAAGGCGAGTGCCACTGAGGAGACCAGCGCCACGGAAATGCAGCTCTTTCACCATTTATTTCATTTCAGTTAGTCTAATGATTTTAGATCGATATACCTGAAAACTATAGCACATCGTCGTGGGATTAAAAAGAAGGTTTTATCCTTCTTAATTACATAAACTCCCTTTCTTTTTAAACTATTTCACAACTTCCTTCTTAATCTCCTCGAACTCACTACCCAGCGTCATTCAAACTTTCTACTTTTTCGTAGCTCTTCCCTCGTTTACTCATCTATACCCATCTATCACAGCTATTCTCTTTTTTAGCCTCCATCCAAAGTTCCTCCATAGTACCCTCACTTCCCCAGCATGTTTATACTATTGGCTTTGACTGCCTCTTTCTTAATTTTCCGGTTATCCGCTGCGGATATCATATTATTTATCTTTTTCTAAGCATCGGGTTTCGGAATACTACGATCAAAAACAAATAATTCAAAAGAATCTTTACATTTACATTCAACGCAATTTCTGTTCAGTTAAAAGCGGCGAACGTTCTTGTAAAGTATGCCCAACATTTGATGCCATGCGGCTCTAGACATTTTCCAATTTTCCTGGCTACATTTGTCATGAGTGACGTAAAATTATATTTAACTCAATATTTCTCTGAAAAAATTCACCTAAGCACCAATAATATGAGGATTTACCATCGTACCACATTCCTGTGAAAACGCAGTCTTTGACTCTTTCTTCGTGCTTTACAAATGAATTTCCACTAAGTATCGGCCTCAACCATCTCTCAAATTCACCATTAATTATTTATTGAAGCTTTGATGATTCTACTACCATCAATTCCTGAACAACTGTTGAAGAAATATTGATGTGAAGGCGAGTGGTTGGTGGAGTCAGCTGACTGCAGATCAGATGGGGACCCAAAAGTCATTTACATGTAGAAACTACGAATAATGGTTCTGCCTATACCTGTGTGCATGAAGAACGCTACCTCTTATTTTAAATGACGTGACGTAGGTATATTAAATATGTAAATAAATTACCAACTCTCTCTCTCTCTCTCTCTCTCTCTCTATATATATATATATATATATATATATATATATATATATATATATATATATATATATATATATATATATATTTATTAATTTGAAACGCGTATACCCAGGGTTTATACCAATATTGTGTAGAATTTATACACTGAGATAGTGGAGCAGAGATAGCGAATCTGTCAATACTGTCGTAAGTAAAATAAAAGAGCATTTAGAGTACAGTGCGATAGATTTATCATGAGATGAAAAGTTACCGATATGCAATCGAGCTATGAAACCTACCATAGCCTTTATGTTAAACTGAGGACGGAAATAATTTTTAAAAATCTTTAAATGTCTTTAAGCTATAAAATGTCGACTTCAGATATTTTTTTTGTCAATAATGCCAAACAAAATGAAACATAATGCGAATGATTCTTTAATTAAATTTTCTATTATTGCTTTTTTCAGTCATCTATTATGGTGGCATTTTTAAAAGGTATAAATAATCATCACGAGAAAATAGTGAACTCTAAATATTCTCTTATGAAGATAATTTTTTTAAGGATTCACAGATAAGTTCAATTCATTGATAATACAAGCCTAATTCGAAAGAGATAATTATTAAACAAGAAATACAAGGAGATTTTGTCGGGGCGTGCCTGTGAGACACCGTTGCAAAGAGACAGGGAACGAGAGCGTGCGTGGTGATTTATTCTGCCTATCCACCTCCCTACCTTTTTGCCTGGCCTCTTTTGTACGTTTCCACTTCGATCATTTCCGCCTTCTCCGTCCTCCTCCTCCTCTTTGTATTCAGCATTGCAATGCGCCCCTCAAGACAGATATGCGGCGAAAAAGAGGAGAACTTACGCGAGAGGGTTAAATTAAGTAAATGGAAAGAGACTGCGGGGAAAGGATGGAACTGAACAAAGAATCGCTCTTCCCTCCGTGCCAGCTGTCACAATGGCAAAATAAAGAAATGAAATAAGCGTCACCAAGCGTCGCGGAGCACAGAATCAGTCCAATGTGCGCGGAATCAGCCCAATCACATTACAACATAATTTTTTAACGCCCACATTTCTTGTCTCAATCAGCCTTTCATCTTAAATCATTCGTGAACGGAATTCCTAATCGTTCTATTCGGCAGTCGGTGACTTCATTGGCAGACGCCTTAGAAGAAAGGTTATGTTCATCATAGGTTATAAACAACCACATCTCCACCTAACGCTCATGGTATCCTCAGAATATAGGATAGGACATAACATAAATAAGTATAATCAGGAAATAGAGGTTTGATCGGAGTGGAGATGACGAGAGCGAGGAATAAAACAAGACTAATTGAGTTACTGGTGAAGCACTATTACATCGGTCTTCGGCGAAGCATTAAGCTATCATCTAGACTAGTACACGTAGTATCAGCGGATTGAATGGTGTAGAAAAATCTAATAACGTCCGAAGAAACAGCCACACATTGGCACGTACACTTCCACAAACAATTGTGTACTTCCATCTAACTCCAGGCAACATATTAAACGAATCAATGACAATGACAACTTATTTCACCATTAAATACCTATTTTATATTGCTAGGATAAATTTTCTTAAAAAAAATGCACAAGTACGGGAAAAAAATATAAAGTTGAAATCATATCTTCCGCAGAAGAACCTACATTTAAAATGGAGGGTGATGTATCCGCAGCCCTTTGGAGAACGTTGGATACTTAATTTCTTCTTGATATAATATGCCAAAAATTACCAATGCAAAATAAACACATGAGCAGCAAAATAAAATTAAATTCCTCATATTGGATAATGGATTGTACAGGGTCCGTAAAGATTTTCTCGACGACGTTATTACCGGCGATGAAACGTAGGTGTTCCAGTACGACCCGGAAACAAAACGTCAAAAAGTTCAGAATGGCACACGCATGGGTCCCCGCGTCCGAAAAAAGCTCGAATGTCAAAATCCAAAATCAAAACCCTGCTGTTTGTTTTTTTCGACCGACGTGGCATTGTTCACAATGAGTTTGTGACCGCGGCTAAAAAGGGAGCTCAAAGGATTTCGGTTCGACTCCATCGAGGCGGTTCAAGCAGCGACGACAAAGGCTCTCAACAGTATTCCGGAAA
Source organism: Hetaerina americana (assembly GCF_022747635.1). Classification (NCBI taxonomy): domain Eukaryota; kingdom Metazoa; phylum Arthropoda; class Insecta; order Odonata; family Calopterygidae; genus Hetaerina; species Hetaerina americana. The sequence continues at coordinate 17,877,459 of NW_027286985.1, read as the reverse complement.
CCGACTTCCAGGGGGCTTTTGACGAGTGGAAGACGCGCCGAACTAAGTGTATCGAAGCAGGAGGAATGCATTTTGAAGATTATTAAGTAATTGTAATGATAACTGAAATACATTTTGATTTTTGGAACCAGTCCCAATACTTATTGTACGGACCCTGTATGTTTACATGAAATTCTCTAAGTCACTGTAAGGGGTGATTCGAAACCGGACATAAAACATCAAAATGAAGTTACATAAAATACATTGTATGAATCAATATCAAATGTTAGTTCTAATAAATCATTAAAATGTCGGAAATAAATTTAAAACTGCGGTTTCTAAGCTCATATGACTTCTCTGAGCATGCGGGACTGGCTGCTATTAAGAATTATAAAAAATAGAAGTTGAATAAAATAATGACAACGTAAAGGGCTAGTTAGGATAATTTTCTTCAACCCCAGCACCGTCATTTGCAGCTATTCCTGCAGATTTCTTAACGTTCGAGGGAAAAATGGCATCTTAGATCATCTGGAATGATCATACAGTTGACCTCTGCAACCTCATTTTCATGATCTCTTCTACCGTAGAGCGACGAGGCTGGTAATGTATCGATTGGGATGATTACTCAAGGCAGTAATCTTACGACGATTACGACTAGTAAATTCATCCCAATCGTTGATTTCACGGATGAAATCACGTTCTGCCAGCTTATACTTGTGAAATATTTTCAATATCATCGTAAAAGAGATCTGATTCCAATATATATTAGATATTAAATCAGAAATTAGCCTTCTCTCTGTGAGTGATTTCCAATTTAGTTACGCTAATTATAAAATTCCAAAGAATGTATGTTAATGAAGAGCTTAAGTGTCAATGGATGAATCATTACGGATAAGTTACAGAGCACGAATAAATGATTTGATGAAGTAAATTTTTGATAGGGTCAATTAAAAATTCACTTGAAGTAAAACTCGTCGAGTATGAGAAACCACCTTACACCAAATTCTGACACAGGTAAGGAGACCGGAGAAGCGGGAATCCGTCAAATGCAACAGGAAGAAGGAGAAACAAATACAGCTTATTTCGGTAAATAAACGATGTTTCATTGGCCATTACCTCCGAGCTAAGTGTACTAAAAAGTATGAGAAACACTGCGAAGACCCGGATACGCAGAAACGATAAAAAGAGTTCTGAGCTAACGCGTGAAGCGTAAAGGAGACGAAGCAAAGCTCTCATGTTGACTAATGAAAAAACGTGGATGGCACCCCGAATTCCTCATCTCTTTAAAACGTACGACAAAGGTGCGATATTAAAAACCACTGGTAAAATTGTGGACACAACGACCACATTTTCGAAGGATTTCTATCACGATACTTTTGTTTACAAGATCCGGATGTTATTTTCAGAGATATGAGTTCTAAAAATAACCGATTTTTATAAGTGCAATTTCCTATTCAACCATATTTGACACTCATGGGCAGACTAATAACGCTAAGATTTGTACTAGAAAGTAAAAAATCCATGTCGGAACGATCAATCGTAACTGAGACGAAAACTAAGACAGGATAAAATAATGTAAATTGCATAATGTTATATACTCTTGTTTATGAACAAGCAAGCAAAAATGTGGAAGAATTCGTTCAAATAAATCCAAAGTTCAGCCCGATATGGAGAAGAAAAGAGCACCACCAAAGGCGTGGAGGAGAAAAACTAAAAATAATGAATTGAATATTGAACTGAAGCCATAAACAAAGGATTCGTGAAAAACGCAAGAGTGAGAGAGAATTAGCGTAGAAATGGTCGGAGAAGAATTTCGGAAAGAAAGTTAAAATATTTCTTCATTGAATGAATGAGGGCAAGCGTAACTGTCATTGATGATGGATGAATTATTTTGACGCATTAGATGAACTTGATTTGAACTTGATATTCACCCAAGAAAAATTGTGGAAGCCAAAGTAGTGATTTGTCAGTTACTTTGGACAAAATACACAATTATTAAAGCCATTGACTCACATGAAAATATTCATATTTAGAGGATGAATTTGAAAATAAGATCTCTTTCCTAATTGGTGCGTTATCCGCCGGATTGATCTGGTCGCCACCGAAGTTGAATTTGCACGGATTATGACTGAAGAGCATTCCTCGTTATTTTTCTTTACCAAAAACTGCTCGTTTTTACATTAAAAGTTCCACCCGACTTACCTTTAAGTATTTAAGAAAAATTACTGCTTCCTACGCATGCGAGCCTAATTCAGTGGTGAATTAATGAAAATGCGGATGCACGTTACCGCGTAGACGTGTCGTAATGGAGGGCACAGGAAACGGATTAAAATTTATCCATATAAAATGCGAGAACGAAATTAAGCAAGAAAATTAGCAGAAAATTCAGACGGGGCAAAGATACTTGAACGGAGGAATCGGCTGAACATTCTCAGAACATCAACAAATTTCATGGAACGAGAATAACATTAAAATATCAGAGAGATTGAATTAAGATCTTTGAAAGCATGCCATATTTCCGAATGTAACAATCATTCTCAATACGTCACCCATGAGTCTAAGGAGAACTATTTCTTGAAACCGAAAAATCGGAGGGGAAAGTGAGAAGAAATTATCTTCTCGCTGTTGTTAACTAATACAACTCGAGAGTGTTAATAGGAAATTAAATGCGACAAACTGAACCACGCACTGTGGAACATGGAATTGCGCATATTCGAGTAGGCGGGTGGTGCACTTGATTAAGGTGCGACGTCCATTTGCTAAGTTTCGAATGCTTTGCCCGCACATGGTTTTATCTGAAAAATGTATGAAAACCATTTCAAACAATTTAGTGTAAGTCCTGAATTGGTAAAGGGTTTGCCTGAATTAAATCAAAATCTACGAGATAGCATGCAAGTCACTTTGCAAGGTGATAGGGCTAGGTGATAGGGCAGGATGAATCTACACCAAACACACACTAGAGTTGCTGTCAAGCATCTTAAATAAAATAATGGTGTTAACAAATAAACTTGTCATTTTATGCAATGAAAAAATTACTTGAGTCAATTTTTTGGAGAAAGGACCATAACTGTTGACAGAGAAATCATGAGAACCATAGAAATAAATTGATATCTTCGAAAACAATACTAAAAGCATATCTCAACTTTAGAAACAATATCAACCATAAATAAAATAAATACCGACACCTTCGAAAAAATATAATATGTAAATGAGAGGGTATATTAGATATTCCCAGAGCAACACGAATTAAAGAAAAGAGAAAAAGGAATCCTATTAGGCCTATACTAGCTACGACGCTATTTATTTTATAGCTGATGAGGGTCGTAGCTATTTCTTTCGTTTATTCTTCTAGGGAAAATCGACTTTTGCAAACAATCTCGGTGACATTCTAAAAATTGACAAGTATTCCTAAATATGAATGGCTTTTCAAAATGAATCCATACGCTGATCTCAAATAAATGAGTAATACTCGCATAAGTGTGTAACTAAATGGCTCTTCACAATGAAGTTCAGGGACCTATTCTAGATGAAGGATTTCTCCTCGGCGGTATTCCGGTTTGGTTGCCGCGTGGAGAGCATTTCAAAGTGAAGTACACCTCCCGCTGGACAGGACTTAGCGTTAATACTGGACACGAAAGTAATGTGAACGCCAAGTTTCTCGTCCTTCAACTTAATATTTCTAATTCCTACTAAGCCCTAATCATACAGGCACGCCGCGAGACGAAAATGTCATACGCGGTCCCGCAACTCCAAAAATAACTCATCATCATCACTGGTCATCAATCCTAAGATTGCTTTGATGTAGCCCACGATTCATCTATCGGTTAAATCCTTTATGATTCCATTTTTATTCTTGTGAATTGCCCATTAGTTATTTCATCAATATCATGCGTGATTCTCCTTCGATAGTTCCTTCCCGTAAGCTTTTCTTGCGACGACTGTCTTAATCAGACCATCGTGCCTCAAAATGCGTTCGATAAGGTCATCCTTGCTTCTTTACACAGTTTCACTCAATGATACTTCTTCTCGTACCCTTGTTATAGCTTCATCACATGATATTCCATCAAAGTAGGAGTAGTATTTAGGGGAGACGACCGACAGCTTGAGGTCATTCGCGCCATTAGGGATGGACAGGAAAGAATGAAGGGTGGAGAGAAACCCGGCGTCGGCATTAGCCTACTCTTAACGAAAGGCGCCAAGGGGTCCGCAGCTTAACGTCCCATCCGACGGACGGCTTTCTCACTCAAAGTGCCCTCCACAAATATTCCATCCCATCCATTTGGGATTCAATCATTAAAAAATAAGTATTTACACATTAAAAAAAAATTTCTTGAGGCCATACACCACTTCATCACACACGTGATCAAGGCTAATTCAGAATCACACAACCAGATAACACCATGTCAGGGAGCTAGGATACGAAACAAAATCATTCCTACCACATCTCGCATGGGGCGAGGAGAATGGGGGAGGGAGAGAGGCTTTCGTGAAGGGCCATATACACAAGACGTTTAAACCGATGTCGAGACTCTTCCATTTCACTCCAGGCCGCCGCAGACAGCATCTTACGTAATTCGAAATGGATTCGAGAGGGAAATTCGGGTCGGTAGAGGATCTGAGGCATTCGGAAAGCGGAAAAGCTTCCGAAGTTAAGTGGGTGGAAAGTATACGTTCTACATGCACATTGGGTCGCTGTGGGGCAAGTGGGGAGGAGAGTTGAGAGAGAGGGTTGGGCAGGAAGGAAGAGTGGGATAAGAGTGCCCCCGCCCCCTAACACTCGTCAAAGGGGAACACAGGGGCCCCGAGTTGGGCCCAGTGGGGCATTAAGTCGGGGGTGGGAGAAGAGGAGGGAGAAGAGGTGTGGGAAGAGGACACGGGGCACGGCGAAGCGTGGAGAGGGGGCGGGGCGGAGGCGGGGTGGGGGAGGACATTGAAGTGATTCGTGAGGAAATGCAACGGACTGAACTCAATTCAAACCGTTTGCCTCGATATGAAAATGCTATTAGTCGGGTCATGAGATTCTCACGCGTGAACCGTCCGAATCGATTATGTTGTCGCTTTCGCTGTCATTTGCTCGTCAAAAACTCCATTATACTATAAAAGTTGTTATCACTGGAAGGGTTGGACGTTCCCAGAAAATAAGGCTGTATAACACGAAAGATTAAAATCCTGCGGAAAACATTTAATGAAGGTAGAAGCGAACAATTAGAAAAATACTATCGTGGGGCACTTCGTGACAAAACGAGAACTATGATAAGAATAAATATTTGCTGAAACCATATTTCCTCAGCCTCTGCGATGACATTCAACTGTTAAGAAATTCACAGTAACACTAGGAGCTGCGCCACCAAAGATCTTGTGAGTAGTTTATTAGTTTAAGTCCTCCTCTGCCAATTAGGTTAGATTAACATAGCACCTGCTTCGGGTAGGGGTCAGTCGTGTTTTCACATAGAATACTCGAGCATACCAAACAATTATGAGTAATTGAAGATGGTGTATTTGAAATGTTGGTACTAACTAAATATACCACTTAAAATCGACCATTTGAAAGTCAAACAAATGAAGGAGTGCTTCTGAGAGTGACTGTAGGAGGAGCCTTAATGAAGGAAATTTACACGATGAAGAGGGAAATTGATAGGAAATATGCTTTGACATGACAACCTACGGAAAGGTATAATTGAAGGACATAAGTGAGGAATTAAAGAGGTAGGCCAAGAATGAATTAATGGAAACAGTTGATGTGAGATTTCACCACAAGTAACAATTAGAGAACAGAGTGAAGGCAGATAGCACGAAAAGGTACCAAAAACCAACTCCGGATTGATGGCTATGATAATGTTTACAGAATAATGAAGAAATCCGTCAAAGAGACGGTCACGAGATTACCTTATGAAATATACAAAAGGTATAGCTATCTGGAAATAACCTGATTCATAACAATTTCCAGAAACACTTAGGAAGAAGAAGAACCATGTTAAGGAAAAATTTCATAAGCAAGATGATCAAAGACGTATTCCGAGGAGGTAGTGCCGAAATGGCCATCACAACGAAAAAACTAAGACTGAAGAGCTGGGCGGATATAAGGATACAATAAGGCATAAGCAAAACCAACCCTGGGGATTATCACAGAGTGCGATGGTGGAAGAATATAATGCGCATTTCCTCAGTTCGCAGAGAATGTTATCTTGCTCATGTCCCCGACGTTCTTATCTCCTTCTAGTTTTGTTACCCTGTCCTCCTGCTGTTTGTTTTGGGAGGGTCGAAAAGAAGGGTGGTCGAGTGCTGAAAGATGGTACTGGCGGGAAAGAGTCAGCGGGTCTGAGAAGGTCGGCTAGGTGAGTAGCAGCGGCAATTGCTGAAACTCAAGAGCACATACGTGGGTGGGTGCCGAGTAATTGGATTGGATAATGGCATAATTGCCACGACCACCCCTTACGGGGGGGGGCGGCGGAAAGAGGGAGAGGAGAAGGGTTCGTGAAAGGGGGGTTAGGTGGGATAACTTCTTCCTCGATCGACTCTTTGGCCCTATGCGCCAAGGGAGCCCTTGAGCGCTTCACTGGTCCGGATAAGGAGTTAACATGTGAAGCCACTTGGCCATTCCAATTAACTTCACTGTATCCAGGTTGTTTTAACTGTAGACAGGATTTTTCAATGAATCGCTACGATTCCAAAGTACACATCATTCACCTTCGGGTTCAACAGTTTTTGTAAAAGTTTATAAATAACTCATTTGTGTAATAGAAATTTTTTATCCCCTCAAGAATTCTGAAAAACGTGAAGATAAAAATTATCATACAGTTGAAGCCATAAAATAACTTTAATTAAAATTACAACTCAATGGGATTCTTTTTGCGTCGAATTGAATTTTCAACACTGTGAAGGAACTCAAAATACAAAAAGTGTGATTCGAACGTAAACTTTCTCGAACATGATTGGTTGGTAGTCTCTAGGATTGTCAGTTTCTCATCTTGACTCTTAATTAAACACATGTAAGTGGGTGGCTGTAAGAAGCAATGAAGGCTTAGCAAAATTTCGTGAAAATAAAAGCGATCTGAAGAACTAAAAACTTGTGAGAAACAACTGAGATATTATGGGCGGGTAGGATTCCAAAATAACCACGCCAGTCGGTGTCGTAAAACATACTTGTAGCCGATGATTTCATTTGATTTAACCAAATTAGTTCACATATCAGTTTATGCTATATAAGGTCGATGACTCCTCTCTCGTATCATCCTAGGAGGAAAGAAAAATATGTCACTTGCCCTTGAAATAATTTTTCAACAGCCGTGCGACTGACGGCCTAATCCCAAGTGCGACTGCACACGGGAGAAAAGGCCGAGATACTTCTTCCTCAAATTCCTATAAAACCGTCCTCGTCGGACACGACTGCGCGCGTCCGATACGCGTGAAGCGGTCGTTAAGATCGAACGGACATACAGGCAATGATTCACGGCGAGGGATGGCTGGAAGCCGAAGGCCAATGAAGAGGGGAAGGCGAGGAGAGAGCGAGAAAGAAAGATGGGAAGGATGGGAGGAGACGGGATACGACAGTAGAAAACGGAAGAGGATGAATGAATGGGCCAAGTGCTTTTGTTATGTCTGCTACCACTCGAAATTCAAACGCACTGCGGGCTTCGCCACCCTATCGATCAAACTCCTAAATATTACCATCTCTGGAAGTGTATACAGAATCTGCACGGGCAGATCTTGTCACTTGACAAAGCGAGAACATTTCTCGAGATCTGGATAGTACACCATTGCATTACTATTCAGTGGAGAGAAACATTTAATAAATACCGACTGGCTTATGTATTCTTCATAATTCTTGAACCCTCAGCATTACCTACGTTTTCCTCATGAACATTAGGTATGCATGATATGGTAAGGGCCTACGACCTGCACAAAGCATGGCTTTCTCCATACAACGAGAACTATTATGCATTCATACACACGTGGTTCCCAAATACGGAATGCATATTAAGTGGCCATTGGCCGACCACGTTCCGCTCGATCTTCCATGAGAAGCCACATACACACACTTTCATCACAAACCACCAACGCATATTGATTTCAAAGATCTTTTCTTAACATCGTTTTGCCAAGAAAAATTAACAATAAAATTTCTAGTTCAAATATTCGAGTAAGTTAATAATTATATTCGTTTCATTGACATAATTTCAAGCTAAAAATCTTTACAGTAAATGGATCCATAACAAATTAGAAAGATAACTAAATCCACAAATACAACAATTATTCGACTTTCCGATTACAAAACGTGCTACCAGTGTTACCTCTAAAAATAAAAAAAAGTCGTACCGGAAACGAGACGCCTTCTTCAAAATTGTACGTTTGACGTCAACCATTTTATGTATTCTTTATCGGAATTTAGTATGTGTATTTGAAACAAAAATGAATGCATCATCTCACAACGGTCGCTCACCTCTTGCAGGAAAACGTCCACTGTGACGCTCGAGAGAATGTTCACAGAAAAATGAATCAACAAGCGTCAAAGGGCCAGTTAATTCGTTTCCGAGGAAGAGGCGGCCCAGCACTACTTCGATTGATGGGTTAGATGGTTACTCGGAAGGCCACCACGATTTGGATGAGAGCGCCCTGAGATATTTGAAAATGGTCCCACGCTTCATTTTGGACATCGATGTCTAAGTTCTCATTAATTTTTTAAATTCTCCAAAATAAATGAAAACAGACGGAGGTAACTGAGAAATGGCTTAGAGCTGGACGAAAGAGACGGAACCCGCAGGGATAGCATTGGGAAAAAAATAGATGGATCAGGAGTACTTAGGCGCTGTGCTAGCCAGGCGGTGAGGTGGAAGGGGGAGCAGGAGGGGACGACGATACGTCTTCCTCACCGGCCACGCAGCACACCGTCTCCAAAACGCGGCCTCTCATGACGGGGGCAGACAAGGCTTCATGCCCTCCGGGGGCGGCCCCGGATGGGACCATCTTGATGTTTGTGGGGCCAGGCGAGGGAGGAAGGGGTGAGTGATACATGCGTGCGCATCTCTCTTATGGAGACTGGAAGGAACTTTCACCGTTTTCGTCTGGGCCCGTAGGACGCAGGTGGTGGTCCATCGACCCCCTCGAATCCCCTCCCCACACAGCTCTCGCCACCCAAATCATCCGCCCTCAGACGAGGGGGGTTGGGAGGTGATGCGTCTCTCTCGTTGGCTACCGCGTGGGAGTGCATTCCCCAAGGTGGATGAAGCATGGGAAAAGACGGAGTACACGCACCATTATTATTATCCATAATATATCGATTGAAGGTAGCTTTCGGAGTATCCCTGAAGACAATTACAATTCTTTTCAGGGTTTTGAAGTTCTTCGGCACAATAACAATACCTATTTTTCCATATCTCCTTTTTCAGCTTCTAATTTCAATCTAACTACAGAAGCTCCTCATGTTTCCAAAATCTCTACTTCCTTTTCGCTCAAAGAATCTCTATCAACATCCCATTGGCACTCTTCATCTCCTCCATCGTTTTCTTGTATTCTACCCTCAGCTTCGTCTCTTCCCCACCCTTGACTAACACGCATTTTTCTCTACTCGGCATATTTTATCGATTCTATTCTATTTCCACGTACACAATCCTACATTTTCGTATTCCATTACTCAGAGATTGAGATCTTCAGGACGATATAAATCGCTGCCCATCATATCTAAATATTTACTACACTCTTTTACTACCTGGTCATACAATTCCTTTCTTTTTGTAAATGCGTCTGTGTTCTATCAATGCTTCAACTCGTGGATTTACTATTCAAATTTTCTCCTAATGCCCTTGGGATTTTGTCATCATCGTTTAATACACAATTCAGAGTATACGAATTAGTGCCCCCTTGCCCTCCTCGATCGAGTGAATTGACAATATTAGAAGATACCCGAAGGGGGATTTTCGAACGCAACCAATATTGAACTTGGAGGTTGGAAATTTGAAATTAACTGTGACAAATAAGAAGATACGAAATGTGCTTTAAAATAGTTAGAATTAAATTGGAGAACTGAAGCAAGATAACTTGGGAAATATGAGGAGATAGCAATAATACGACTGTGCAGCAATAGTGATTCAGGGACGCCGGAAGAAGCGTTGGATCGAATTGGAAGCAAGATACAAACGAGCCAGTCAGAAATACAAGGACTGTCAAAGGCCCTTCTCCTACACTTAGGCACTGGTGGTTTCAGGCACTCGGGCACTACGGTCCCACGGCTTAACATGCCTCCACCCTTACTGAACAAACTAGCTATAGTCATTAGATGTGTTTCAACCGACGACGGGCTGAGAAGTAAATTCATGAAGTTGCTTCCCAGCTAGCTAACGTTCTAGTTGAAACTTATCCAAAGTTACCACGGAAAAGAGGATTCAAATTATAAGCAACAATGGTAATGAGGTAACAGAATAGAGAATACATTGGAGTTTATTACAGTTCGAGACTTTTAGAATCAGTAATACACTTATATAATAATAATCAGTAACACTTGTATTTAGTGTAATAAGCGGACTTTCGCGAATACGCATTTTGACACTCACAAGAATATTGCAATTGAAGAATTTATAACTGTGAAAACGTCAACACTGGCTTTGCGATTGGGTGCTCGCGATACATTACTGCTCTCCGTAAAAACTGAAAACTGGTACTTTGGATTTAAGGTTTCACAAAAAAGAAATACGAGACAAAATTATATACCACATACAGAATGATAGGTTTAGTGTCATATGATCCATTCTCAATTTTTGAACTGTTTTTTTTCCAACTTGCCTTTAATGCTCCTGGAATAAACATTACCGAGTAATGACATGAATTCGAATAAAGACTCGGGGCGCCGTCGCCAGCTTGCATAACCAGCAACAAGTTTTGAAAAAAATTATTACTTAATAATAACTTACAATAATAATGCATCGTCAACAATGCCATATTATAACATAAGCTCACCTAATCACGGTATATTTTGATACGACAAATTGACAGCCACAACGACACCAAGCGATGTTTTCCGAAGTACTCCTATCGCAAGTTCACTTCTGATAAAGTGATTTAGTCTCAAAATACTGAAATTGCGGGCGTTAAACTCTCTAACTTATTTAAATTAATATTACCCTGCGAGCATCCCAAAAGACTGCGAAGGGATTGTGACGCCAGCTTCAGGGGAAATATTAATAAATGTAAGCTTGACCGGTGGTTTGTCAGCGACAATGAATCTTTCAATAATGGAGTTCAGTCCGTTCGAGTTCAGTTAAAACTTATGTGTACCAATGAAACCGAGTATTTCCTAAATTGTATAAATTAATGTAGCAATCCAATTCGGAGTATTGCTGATTCGGACTTGTTCTATACCTCATCAAAACTTGATTTTTAAAGATACTTGCGAAGAAAGAAACTTTCGCCACTAATGCCAGCACCTAAAACAACTTTCTTGACAAAATAATTTAGCAGCAGGAGCTGCAAAGAATTTAATTACGCTTTTTGATCTCATTGGCACATTGATTAATGTAATTTTTAATTTGATCATTAAGGATTTTTTACAACGCAATTATGGCTTCACCCACCGTTCAGCATGTAAAACAATTTAACTTCTTTCACCGGAGTTACTTGAATAAATTTTTCCAGATAACTGCCCTAACATTACTGATTTCATTGACCAACTATACATTGAGTTTCTTCAATGAGACATGACTATAAAACATAAAGCCTCAAAGAATGAAGGATATTATAATACGACTATAATTGAGACTAAACCTCACATATACAGTACATAAGATTTCGCGACACACGCTTCGATAAAATATTCAATCCAATCGGTATAAATTCTTTTCCCAAGTCTTCATATTTCTCCGATAACATACGATACTCATGCGTCGCTCGCCATAAAGGTTTACCGAAAATAAATCATACCAAATGAGATAAAAGGGGAAAAAATGGAAGCGATTCAAATAAAAGCTTTTTTTCGCAACAAAATAAAATAAATTAAGTCAAGGAAGATACTTTAATTTAATGTCGAGTAATTATATCATATGAATAATGAAAAGAAACGATATTCATAGCTACAGACATAAGGACGTAACGCGCTAATGTCTCCAAAAAAGAAACTCAAGTAATGAAAACAGAAACACAAAATGCTCTCTAGCATTACTAAGAAAATTTGCGGAAAATGACGGGCTATGCGGCAAGTATTGAAAGTTCGCTAATTCGAGCGAGAGCTTTAAATACTTGCCACGATTTCTTTTTTTAGAACGGAAAAGTAATAACTATTGCGAGAAAGTAAGACGAAACTAATGTTGGATTCCATCCCGATTCAGAATATTATTTGGATTCCAGTTTAACGATCCACATGGCGGACTGTAGCACAGAGTGCTCGTTTCTTTGGAAAAGAGTTACGCCGCCCGAACGGCGAACACCAAAGGGAACCTCAATCTTACACAGCAATGAAAAAACTTTCTTGGAACCAAGAGTCTGCCATCGGGTGACCGCCTTAGTACTCGTACCAGAAGCAAACGAATCTTGCACTAATGTCGCAATTACAATCGCATTTTATACGAATAAGGTGACAACGGAAATCTCATTTCGATTACCTTCAGTACTTCTTAGAAATAAACATAAATCTGGAATTTACGATACACGACGATCAACTGAGTCACTGGGCTTCCCGTCTTAAACTGCATTTCAGTGGCTCACATTCATAGAAAAAGTAGCATACTATCAGAGGAATCAGTGTTTAAAGGACACGGATAAAGTAAATTTGGCATTTGGTCATTCAAATCGCAACGGTTTTTGATTCCCATTTTCATAGTCAATTTTTAATCACTGCTGAATACAACCTTCTCGTCAGAAAACTCATACGACGACATTTGGAAGCACAGGAGACACGTGGGTTTCAAAAATTGAAATAAGAGTTCGATCAAGTAAGTGAAGAAGTTCCTGCGTTATTTCATGAATTAGCTGATTTTTTTTTAAATTTTGAGCGGCCCAATTCATGTAATGGGGAACGCAACCCTTATAAAAATTTCTTGCGAGGTAAGAAAGAAAGTTTCATGAACAAGGCCGACTTTAATACTGCAAGGGTTCGATCGTCTTTATTTTGAAAGTACCATGACAATGTAGACGAATATTTACAGATCCAGTATGCCTTCAGTTCATTTGAAAAAAATTCCAATTTATGACGCTCTGGATATTTAATGTCCACACAGAAAGAATATCCCATTTTCCGCAGTCCGCAGTCCACGAGAACGTCAAGGAAAGTTGCTCCGAAGACGACACCGGGAACGAAAGGAAGAGAGAGAATGAAAATGAAAAAAAAACTATATCTTTAGATAGAGAGCTCACCGAACGCAAATTCAAGAGAAACATTTTGACATTCCTCGCGCGCTTCTCTTCCTAATTGTGTCCCTCCCTGAGTGAGCCGCATCCGACGAATGAGGGTGAAAATGAAGAATGGGCGAGTGGGAGTCATCGGCGTAGGGGAAGGTGGCGGAAGGTGAGATGTGGAGGTGGCGTGGGTGGGCCGTGGACGGGATGAGAGGAGAAAAACGCGAGCGGAGACAAAGCGACATCCATTCCGAGATTGGAATCGATTGGTGGAGGCGGGGAGGAAAAATGAGAGGAGGAAGAGATGTTTTGTGTCTGTGTGTGTGAATGTGGAGAGAGAGAGAGAGAGAAGCGAGGGAACTTCGGGAGGATTAGGATGACTGTATGTGGTGCAATGATGCTCCCTTTCCAACGAAGTCTTTCCCGACGTCGGATGAACGTGAAACACCCCGATGATCCTTATGGCGCAGAAAATAGTGCGGTGATCGAAAACGATCCGAGAAAGAAAGACACCGGAGGAAAATTATTTACAACGAAAGAATTTTTTTAAACAGAGAAATAAAAGTGACTGTACTTAAATACAAAAACAAGAGCTGATAAAACTACGGTTTCATTAATTTAAATCTAATCATCAAAATATTGTAAGAAAACTAATATTGTCGAATAAAAAATTCCGAATGAATTAATTAATCAAAAACGAAAATAGGGTAAACTACGGCATAAAAAAGTAATCAAGATATATGAACGAATTGATTGTTAAATTTCTATAATCACGAAAAAAATTGCAAGAATCGCCAAAGTCTTGTGTTGAAGAACTTTATATTTTTCTTCGGTTAATACAACAGTATGCGTGGCGTGGAAGAATAGTGACATTTAAACTCGGATGCTTACGGAATTCCTTTTGGCATTCAAAATAAAAATTTCAGCAGTGTGATTTTTCGTATAAAGAACGATGTAGGAAACCACTAAAAACGCACGAAGATGGGACCCCTGAACCTTGAATGTGAATATCACAGAGCGCACGGATTACATTTTTACGAGAAGAGCTCTGACCTGATGTATCACAATGAACCTTCTAATTGATGCATGAGGAAGTTAACGTGGAACCTCAAATGTTTTAGGACAAAAAGTAAATATATGAGCTAAAAATGGTGGTGGCCCTAAGCTGCCATTGATTATTTCGCTCAACACACCAACGTAACTATGTCGAGTTGGCACTGCGACCAAGTAGAGAAGCAAATGTTTCTGCTTAAAATCTGTCTGGTGCCTTCTAATGATTTATTAGGCCAAGGATATTTCTCTGGGAACCAGTTTTACGTGGAAAACCATGAGCGGCACCAAGGAAAGAGCCCATGAATGATGGATGAAAACAAGATTTTAAGCAGGGGTGTGCTTGCGCTCCACTCACTATGATAAGCAGAGCTAAAGATACCTTTGTTATTGCTTTCTTTTGGTTAAATGGTCTTGCTCTGCAACATGCATGGAATACTGAAATAGAAAACTCTATAACTCCCTAACTAAATAAAAATTTCCGCAGTGTACCGCATGGGAAGTGTTAATCAATGTTTATCGAAGAGAAGACAAAGAGAAGAACAGATCTAAGTGAGATAATGCATGCATTCATAGGAGAATATGGTTGAGTTGGTCTCTCGCTTACGTGTATGCCTTTTTTCGGAATTTTTTCCTTCATCACAGAAAACAGTCCCGTTGACCTGTTGATTGACATACCATGACTAAAATGAGAGTATTCTCACCCTTTTATTGGTTTGGTAATATATTCGATTAGTATACATTTATAGCCAATAACTCACCGTCTTCCATTCAAGTGACTATCGATATACCACCCCAAAACGTGGTGGTACTGGGGGCCACTATTGTTATTACCGCCGTGAGTTTATAGATTACGAGTTAGCGTTTACGCAGTCAGCTATAGGCAACTCAGTTATTTCTACATGAATGATTAAATTAGGAGCATAATTAGTTGTAGTGGTAAAAAAACAAAACCAATTTTCTTTCACAATAAAAACGGCGCAGGTAATTTCGTGCTCAGAGAAGATAGCCACATTGCAAACGTTCTGGATGAAACACGAGAGGAGCACTGATTACTCGTAAGCATATCAGTGAGTATCGTACATTCCATACCCTCGATTGCCACAACATTGTGCCACAAACGTCTCTTCTACTGAAGGAGAGACCGTGTTGGAGGAAGCTGTAGTTTTTCAGGCCAGTGCAATGATGGATCCGCTTCTGCTTTTCATTAAGCAACTTCCTCGTGTCATGTGAAGCCCCTGAAATATTCACTCCGGCAAAGCTCCAGCAGTTCCGTCACTCTGAATTAACTTTTTTTAATATCTTCCTGGGTGGGAAAACAAGTTTAAACTTTACGATGGATGCAAAAGAAACAGTTTATGCACGCATCGGTACGCCCCTTCGTCGGCTCTAGGCAATCAAAAGTGGACTGGTACGACTCAAGAGAGCCGGAACTTTTAGGTGTTGTATCATTTTAAAGCTAAATTTTGGAATGAATAACTGCTGATGGAAGCACTTTTCCACTTGGTATCAAGTGGAAAAGTGCTTCAATCAGTTATTCATTATGTTCGACCCACCACATCACGCCTAAAGCTACTCAATTAAAATTTTGGAACATTTTGAATGGTATCTTATTTGCTATTTCATGTGTCATAGATATTTACTCCTGATGCCAACGTATTACTTGAATGGATGATACAACCATTACATAAACAAAATGATAGGAATTAGAATGAAATGAAAACTACAAAAAAACTATGAGTGAAACATTCTTCTGAAGCAATGACGTTGTTGAAGATAGTATGTTGTTCTAAGCTAAACATAGGTAAAAAATATGTTTTTCCACAACATATTCTTTGAACATATTTTTTGCCTAAGTTTAGCTAGTTTACAGACTACCGCCGGACATGAACGACATGCAGCCAGATTGTTTCTTGGAGCGGCTGCTTACGGCAAGAAACCTCTTCAACCGCCGAGAGTACTCATTTCCCAATATTATGGAAGAAAACCAATTGAGAGAACGATCTAATGTAGCGACGAAAACAAAAACCTCGCATGAAATTCGAATCCTAGAGCCAAGGTCATGAGGTGATAAATTTGACAATATTTTATTTCCAAACGTATGAATCGAAAAGTTACGTAACACGCGCTTGAGCAACGAAAATATACATCACGCATATCCTTCAAAAAATGTCATGCGACTGCTGAAGCATTCAAATGACTGAAAAAAATGAAGACTTATGAAATTGGAATGTTTATCTATTCGAACAGCATTTTTTAGAAAGTGGTACACACATTCATGAATAATATTAATATAAATAATAAAATAATTTAACTCATTGCTTTAAAAGATCAAAATAAGCAATTGCTCGACCAGCAATAAATCTCGCAAAGAGACAAGGGAATTGAAATTTAGCATTGAAGAAAATATAATTTATATGTTTTTCCCTTTCTATTGTCTCTCATAATATTTATCAAAAGTTACATGCCTCTGTCGCAATGGCGCGCCTCCCCGTCGAGTCGCGACGCACAGTTTGGGAACGATTGCCCTCTACGTTAATCGTCATAGCCCCGGAACGGAATCCAGGGAGAAATGTGAATAATGGCGGAAGGGAGGAGGAGGATTAAGAAACGGAACAGAGGAAAGGTGGAATGGTGGAGGGGGTAGAATAGAAGGAGAGAGAGGAAGAGAACTAGGAGGGGCCGATTGTGAACGATAAAGTGAGAGGGGGGGAGAGGAAACGAAGGTGTTGCTGGGGAGGGAGGAAGTAATGGCGGAGGGTCGTGTGAGTTTATGAAGAAAGTGGGGGAGGGCAAAGGGAGGAGTAAGGAGACTTGGATGGTTGAGGGGAAGAGGAGGAGGGGTTAGCAACGAGGGGATGGGGGAAGAATAGAGGAGGAGGTGGTGGGAGGAGTTAATGTTGCCTCACTTTCTCATGGGTGGCGATACGCTCGGTTGAGTGGAACCACGACTTGCATCCGGCGCCTAGATCGCCTCCGCTGCGCATGCGCGTGAGCCCCCATGCGTGCGCGCCTGTACGCTCTTCTACGGAGCGGTAGGATGAAAGAGAGGGAAGGGGGAGCGACCGAAAATTTCTATTCCGAGGGATAAAAATATTAGATCCAAGACATAGAAGGGTTGTTCGGTCTTTGGAACTGGAGAACTCCGTCATACTCCCAAGTCGAAGGTTTGCTTACAGCATTGCGCACTGTTTAAATCCGCCAGCTTCAATGGACCGAAAAAACCGACGCCGTAAGTCGTAACTTCGGATAATGTAGGGAGGAAAAATTATTAAAAATGTTTGTGAACATTAGGTGGATCAGTAAAATGGCAAAGTTCACAGATTAGTTTTTTTACGTCATGGTTGGGAACTTGAACCTCTATTCACGTATACGATGCGATGTAAATTTTTATTCTTCTGCTATTACGGGACTAAATGTTTATGAACCTCTTCATCATTTCCGCCCGGCTGTTCCCTTTCTTTTCGTGAACAAGTTGCACTCTTGGTGACTAGAAATGCTAATTAAGGCCTGGAATTGATACCACAAGTCCCAATTATAGCTCAAGTGGAAAACCATTGCGAGAAGACCAAGCTGAGATTCACTGGGCAATTATTCCCAAGTAGATACAAAAACTAAATGACCTCAACAAAAAGACAAGCGCTGCGTCTATAATATATTTTTAGGAAAACGTTTTACTCATTAAAAAAGCGATATTCTGAATTTATATCAGGGAAGTAAATAATATTAGGCAATGTACTCTCAGGCTTTGATGTTGTTTCTGAAATGATTCTGTTACTGGGGAATTTAGTCATGACGGCTTAGCAAAGAATCCAAGCGGCGTGTTGAATATACATTACAATACAGAATCAAAATCTGTACATCTAATCATCCAAATTTGTTCAAGTAATTCAAACAAGATCTACTGCAGCTGTTACAATGAAATAATAATGTATATTTAGTAAAACCCCAATATTCATCCTGCACAGTGATTTTATCCATATTCTTCAGATCTAAACTAATTTCAACATGTCGGCTTCCAGGCGCTTCTTTACAGAGCGATTTTCTGTTGGTCAACTACACGGTTAGGCTTTCAATGAAACGTGGCGAATATCTGGCAAGAAAATTCAACTACTTTACCATTATGGAGGTCAAGGTCCTCATCTATGCCACACACTTCAGCTCAAATCGTACACACGAAACTGAAAGAAAATGACATTACTAAGGGAATATTTCAGCTAATTATATCAAAACTATACGTTGCATTTTAGAGCAGCCAACGTCCTTTGAAAACACTGACAGGTAATCTTTCTTTGGAACTCCACTCTGATTTTTATAGCATTAAGTAGTAGCCGAATATATAAATATATATATATGTGGGTCGCGGTAGTCCAGTGGGTAGAGCGCTGACCGAAGGGTCCCGGGTTCGATTCCCGGGCGAGGCACTCTGGGCACCTGCAGCTCCACCCAAGCTATGTGATTTTTCGGGTACCAGATCTTCCTGGGAAACCATAACTGGCACAGGGAAAGGAACTGGCCCCCCTACCCTGATGTGTGAATTTCACACGCCGAATGGGCTCAGTACTGGGTGAACTCTACCATCACCTACTAAACCAACCTTCGGGTTGATTACTGTGTTTATGGTTACATATATATATATATATATATATATATATATATATATATATATCATACGGTGGTATCGGGAAAACCATTTAGCACTCGCAACAAATACTCGCAAATACTACTCACCGAACAAATAAATCTTTTCTTTTCGGAGTAAATTGAGAGGTTGGAATGAAATCATATTAATCAGGACTACTAATTCTTGCTAATTTTCACGCAATGCGCCTTAGTGTATCGTTAATAATTCGAAGAAATAAAACCGTCCGTGAACCAAGATGAGTGTTGTTTCTTATCCATTCCGCATCCACCTTCCTACCCCTTCTCACTCGTCCGTGACCCCTCGAAATTCCATGAATCTCCCGGAACCTTTTCCTGGTCGAGTGGCCGCCATGACTATGAGGCGGCCCCAGGCATTTAAAGCAGCGCCGCAGGTTGGTATGCATTCTTGACTATGTCCGGGCAACAAGAACCCTTACAACGCTACTTGAGTGTCCTCGACCGTCAAGAAAAATGTTGAACGGGATCATAACTTAAAATCTTGCATATGCTCAGCTTATTCAGCGAAAAATCTTCCGTGTAGGAAGGAATCCTGATGACAAACTAACATAAAGGGAAACCCAAATAAAAAACAGAGTAATCAAGCCGAAGTTGGTTTATTAGGTTTGGGTAGGGCTCACTTAATATTAAACCTGGCGGCATGGACTTAACATATCAGGGCTGGAGGGCTAGTTACTTTCCCTCGAAGGGAATACACATGTTATATATTCAAAGGTTACTTTAATATTAACTTTATCGAACGGAACTTCATTATACTGTTTTTTATCATTCAAACAAAAGACGCACTTATATACCTATTTATAATGCACACACAAATACAAAATATTTAAAAAATTGCAGCGCAAATTATAAATATTTTTATCGTGGTTCTCCATGGTTTTTTACGCTCCTCTCTTTCTAAACAACAAGGAAGACTGATGATTGTGGCTATGACAGTGATAAAATGACACAACTTCCTTCTGCTCATAAGATATATCTATGAAATTAAAAAAACAGTTTTAATTTGGAGAGGTGAATACCTTTTCTGCGAACCCCATCCTCGCAAAGTTTCGGGGAAGTCTTCGGAGTCCACTGAATGGATTTTCATTATTATTAAAAACAGGACAAACGCCATGCTGAAGGAGTCATAATGGTCGGAAAAAAGTGCCCCGAAATGTTTATTCCATGGAATTGTGATGGAGCTGCGGAGAAGGAAATTGACGTGAATGTTTCCAGGGAGACGCACGAGGGAGGGACAGCCGTGCTTCCCACAGGGCGTGACGGTTTATTTTTGTCCATCCTAAAGATCTCGTGAAGGATAAGACTCTGATGAGCACAGGCGATGTTCGAGCCCTGTGAAAGCTATGACTCAAGCATAACAATGATTCCCAGGTTAATCGATCTACCATGGCATCCCAACCACTGCATGCGTTAGAATTTTCACTTCCTTGGAACATAATTATGGATGATACACACTCAACTTCAAGGAATCATAAATGATCCCATTCCTGGTTCTAAATTCACCCGCCCAAAATGGAGTTTATTGATACAACCCAGCACCGAATGGCGACAGAATATCATGGCGCGTGGAGTAACTGGGGTTTGCAAAGAAATTACCCCTCCTTTTTACCGAATCAGATAAGAGAACATGTGAATTTTATTGTTAATGGTATTGTGAAAACATACCAGCGAATGCGTCAATAGACCCATAGATTATTTTTATGCAAATGCTCATCACCACATAGAATCTGCTCACGAAAATTAATTAAATTCAAAGTGGATTCCGCAGGCTCCCAATCTTGTTAAACCAAACACCAACTTTCCATTTTGATAACCACGATAGGGTGAGGGAGAGGGGCGGAGGGAGATCGGATACGTGCTTGAGGCTGGTACACTGGCTCTCCATTCCAAAGGCTCTAGCATCAAAGGGCAGGGTTTCCCTTCGGGACTCAGCTCCCCACAAGTTTAAGTGTTCGGTGGGTAACAAGTCACGCGCGGTGCACTGTTCGTAAAAGAACCCGAGGGTCGGCGAAGAAAATTGGCAAGAGCGACATGAGGTTTCGTTCCACCCTTACCCACTTGGCCTGATTAAAATGATCACGGCATTCAAGTACTCTTAACAACACGGTTTATTGATTTTTCGACTTAGTCCACCACAAGAGTGAGATAAAGGGCACGTAATCCAATTTATTGTTCCGAATCAACCGAACCATTTAAAGGCACTCATTCTTTGCGACGATGACTCGGGAAATCTATTAGATGTGAGCACTATTCATCTAAATATATCTATGAATATACTCGTGCATGGTTACTACCACTCTAAGCTATATTCTGCCACAACAGATCATATCAGTCAGTTAGAAAAAAAGTGGTAAATCAGTTTTCAATAAGGTGGTCATTATGGTTATGATAAAAGAACAGAATCACTACATAACCTCAAGAAAAACTAATTGGAGAATTAATCCAGGAATGAATAGCCAGAATAACGATCTCTATTCCATGAACTGAGCAACAAAAATTCAGGGAAATATATTGCAAGAGACCCAAAATCAGAAAGTAACACTTAACAATGCACCGATCGCTCGACCAGAGCCATGATATTGTACACAGTAATGCACTATCTATTGAACGAAATTCAAGACCATTTGTACATTAAGTAACAGCTCTCTCAGTTTAATCATTCCCCATCATCCATCCGAAAGGTGTTCTCTGGGAGGTTCAAAAATCCCTTCAGGGCCACGAGCACGCCTGCCGCGGAGTCATGAGGGGGAAGAAAGTGAAAGCTAGGCGTGAAGATCACCCCTTCCCAGCATCTAATACACGAGACCATTTCGGGTTTCCACACACACGCTCTAACGCTCTTTTAGAAATTCGGGGCGGGCGTATACAATTCCACGTGTGACCCATGCATGGGGTACAGTCAGATCCGATGCACGGTTACCGCATGTGAAACGGATGGCGATGCAGGTAATATCATGATAGGGAGGAGGAATATATTTACTGAGCACCGATAACAAACATGGAGAGGGATTATTTTTACGCCGGCCAAATACAATTCGTTCACTTCACCCCTGCGCTTTTACTTACGTATAAGCAGGGCTTTTTAGGTACTTACAATTTCTCCTTGAAATGACGCCTGACTCTTCGTGACCGCTAACAACTACTTTTTTACGCTTAATCATCGTGAGTGTGACAAATAGACAAAAACACATTATTAACCAATAAAAATTGACAGACAACGATCACGAAAGGTCAGGATTCATTCCTGGATGAAGGCTAGGGCGATAATACTTTGTTCAAAAAAATATATCAAATTTCAAATTTTTTACACGATAAAAAGTTGGAATTGTCACTGAATCTCGATGAATTGTGGATGAACAGCATATTTTTACCTTTTTGGAGCATATTTACTTTACCTTAAAGTATTGAAACGTGATTCACTCCCCTAGAGCGACCCCAGTCCACAAAAAATCATATATCCTAAGATTAGATATTAGCTAGATATATTAGTACCCTAAAAGTCACAGCTAGGGTGACACACCAGACTAATTTGGACCCTGATTTGACCTTAACGCGGTCGGAAAATGTTAATCTGATCCCTTATCGTTCATGGAGAAAATGACATCTTAGATACGAGTATATCAGCTTTACACTTAATCTCTCTAATTTTATTGACATGATCTCTCCTACCGTAATACGATACATTTTCCAAATCACTGCTTCAGAGGTATCCTCGCAATTTGTGCGAAAGATTTAATCTGTAATTTAACCTTCGCTCTGTGCCTATCTCCTCTAATATTTTGGATACGCAATTCAGTTTGCTAGGACAACTTTTTACCAATCTAGCTCCTCTACGCTGCACGCGATCCCATTCGGCAATTAATCCAACTTCGTGAGGATCCCATGTACTTGCAGCACACGCTAAATAAGGTCTGGCTTGCGAAAGATAACATTTGTCTTTGACCTTTTCATCGCATTTACCCAGTATCCTTCTAATAAAGCCTAATTTTTTGTTAGCTAGTCCACATATCCCGCGTTTGTCCTTCACCCCGGAGAGGTCGTGAGTGAGGGTAACGCCTCAAGTATTTAATCGAGTCTAGACATTCCATTTCGGTGCTTCCGATTCAGTAGGCGCTCGGGAGGGAATTGTTATTTTTCCAAAAATTCACCACTGCCGACTTTTACAAGTTTAATTCTATTTGCCAAGTGTCTCACCAGCTTTGTATTGAATTAAAGTTATCCGATAAAGCTGCTGTGTCCTCAGGATTCCGGATATTACGGTTAACCACTGCATCATCGGCAAATAAATGTATCTTACTAGTGACTACAGAGCCAATGTCGTTAACGTAAAGTAGGAATAAATGAGGTCCGATAACACTTCCCTTGGGAACACCTGAAGTAACTTATACTGCATTTGAGCCATTTCCATCTTTGACTACTCTTTGAACCCGACCTTTCAATAAGTCTTTAATCCAAGCCAAGATAATTTTATCTGTGCCATTTCCTTCTACTAGGCCTACATTTCCAAGAAGTATACCGCCAGGACCCACATTACTAAAGACGTATTTTATTGTGCTGCGGAAAATTCCACTTTTATTTCACACGGAGCATTCCCGCAAAAGTGATAGGTACCCAACTATAGCATACGCAATGAATGCATTTATGTTAACCGATCAGTCAACCGAAAATTGCCTCTCAGTTCTTTACGTTGACAGCTACTGGTACGATTAAAGACGTAAGAAAGAGATTGCATAACTTTCGCAATGAACCTCATTTCAGACATTGGAACAAAGTATAAAATCTCATTGGCGAAGGAGGTGTCCTTTTCCGAGGACTTTACTTGATGGCATTAAAAGAGATAAATCTGGAGTCACAATTCTCTTGATAAATGCGAGCCTACATTTTATCCTTCTTTAAAAAAATATAATTCTTTGCCTAAATAGTACATGCAATATTAAATATATATACTCAAATCTTAGTTGCTAAATATTTTATTCATTACTGGTACTTACAATTACATCTTTTATTTCACATCACCATATTGCTGATTTAGATATTACGTTTTTTCAATATCCATTATATTTATCTTTATAATGTAATATTTATTTCCGTACTAAAATATTTAATCAGGATTATCTATTTTTAATAACTAAATGAAACGAAATGTATCTACTGCTGGTGGCCCAGACTCTTTGGCTTCCACGAAAGTACATTCATTATATGTATGTGCCTATTGTTGGACATTACCAAACGACCCTAATTTAAATATGCGCACTTTCTTTTAGCAATACTACAACAAATAAAATGTTATGTATTATATTTCATGCCACGCAACCTAGAAAACTCTCTCCCTCCCAGGTTGACCACCCAACCGATGCACGCTTTCCTCCTTTGCCTCTCCTCTCGTGCAATGGACACACTATCACAAAAAAGCCACCCGTGTGTGATTCAGACGCACCATTACCCCGAAATACGGGTGACCGCCCGGCATGGCCCGCATGCGGAGAAAGGTGGGAGGAAGGGTGGGGGGAGGGGAGTGCAACGAAAGCCTCATTACGAGTTACGACACAGTTACCAGATCGCAAAAGAAAATGAAAACGCGATCACTATCACGTGCCGAGTTCCAAATAAATAAAACGCATCGGCGGGGATTTGAAAAGCATGCCCGAACGACTAGGCTGTTCAGAAACCTGATGATAATCCGGCGCGAAAGCACAAGCGACACATCACGGCACATGATGAACATTAGCTTTAAATGCGTAAATACGTAAAAATTTCAGAGTGTACGAAAGAAAACGTACAACGAATTATGTTGAAGAATATCGGTGATTATTATCCACGCGGTGAATATGCACCATAAGACACTTATCTAATTATCCGGTCTACTCAAAAAAATGAAATTGCATGAAGACAATATGGTAAAGCGAGACACGTATGGGCTAAGCGGTCACACCGTGACCAAACAAGTATTCCCATTTTTTTATCATTAGGGATGAGTTTTCTATACGAGAATACCTTCACCGTCTGATCGCCTTAAAAAATTCGATTAACACAACGAGAATCCACTACTGGGCAAGACATATGTGGGTACACATCGGTACAAATTATTTTTCACGTACGGTGAGGCGCTTACATTGTGGTCCAGTTAACGCCCTGGCAACGAAAAACAAACATTGTCACAGTCATTCATTCTGACAGTCGATTGTAGTTCATAATTCAAATGATAACCGGCACGATGCGTGACGGAATCTTTCTAGGAAATCAACTGAGTCCGAACTATCACAGAATTAAACGGGCGCAAAAACAAAAAGCTGGGAGGCTGACCTTCTTCCTAATCATTCACTTGATTCGATGGTAAAGCATGAGCAACACGGTGAAATGAGCCATTTTATTTAAATTATGAGTTCATATTATTGGAGTATTTTAAAACTTTACGCCCCTGAGGGGAACTCTTCCGGGGTTTATCCAGAAAACTGAACATCGTATTCTACTTATAAACAAATTATTATTGGTTCATCGTGTAACACGTTCTAAGGTGTCGGAGGCAGTTACTAACTGTGGCCATTACGTATCGCACGAGCAACATGCTACTGACGTTAGTGGGATGCCGAGGTGACTAGAGGAATGATCAAGATTCCGTGGGTACTTCTGGACGGGATAACCCCTCTCCGAGTTCTGAAAGTGTTCAACAATTTCTTATGACGAGAAGGCAGCAGCCTTTGAATGAGATGGCAATGTACGGACGGCATAAAGAGTTTGTGGGGACATCAGCATTCTGTCGAAAGGCGGCCGGAGGTACAAACGATAAAAGTATGCGAGGCCGCCGGCAATACGATTACTTTTCGCGAATGATGAGTCTCTCCATGAGCTAGGGAACCATTTAAAAGGTGACGAAAGATGGGGAGAAATGCCACTGCAAAAAAATTAGGACATCAATTCTCCATGAAATATCACCAGCGAGGGGGAAAAAGTGACGCCAAATGTCAAATATCATATCGCTGAGAGGGGATTACTCATTAAATCGTAATGATACGAACCAAAAATACACAACATTCGTCAAGCCTTTTAGGTTTTTACTCAATAGTAAAAAACTTAAAAGAAATATAACAAGAAGCATCAAGGTAAACGAAGCAGTGGTAATGGGAAGTCCTAATCTAGGTTAACTCTTAAAAAAATCAGTAAAAAATTAAAAGAAACTTTGCGTAATACATGGACAAATGCCTACAAGAAGCATCGAATATTACACACTTCCATTGTGCATTGCTCCTGATGCCGCCGCACGGGCACGGGGTGGGAGTTCAATAAAGACCAGCCATAAACATGAGTCCATACATAACAATAAACACCGAGCAACAATTGGCATGTTTAATTAAATCATCAAATTTTCATTTTTAAATAAAAATATTTGGGTGCATAGGGTCCACTTTGTTATGATTGCTTAACGCGCGAGGGAAGAACGAATGCTTGAATCGGTCGGGAACGTGTCTCTTTTTATATCTCGGTGGTCGAATCTACCAATATAATACATGAATAGATAGTTGTCTTCATTTTGGGGTGAGATTGAGACTATGGAGTCTCTTCCATCGCCTAACTCTTCATCACACACTTACAATACTAAACTTACAGATAAATTACACAAATTGTACATAATTAGCAATTCAATTAATATATACAGGTATCCTGTATAATATCTTAGGACTAACATACAGCAACACACTATATTAGTTGCCTAGTTAATTAATTACTACAACACAAAATATACAACATAGACACATGGAATACATACACATACCAATACATGCAGACATAACTTGCAAAACAATATTCCTGGTTATATTTACAATCGCCAATAATAGGAGGCCATTATAACAATAGGGGCCCATTATAGGGGGCTTAAGCGTCACAAGAAAACTCAGGTGCCCTATACCTTTTCTAAAAGTCTATGAGCTGCCTGAACTGTTCGTGAATCAAGGGGCACTCAACCTATTTCCACCAACATATCCATCACGTTTACTACCTATTCGTATCAATTTTAAATAAATACATCGGATTTCCTCTTAACCTTTTCCAATTCCTTGTATAATGTTTTCTCTTGTGGATCGCAAGCAACACTACCGTGCATCATACATAAATGCAGCATTAATAAACAGAGTAACACTTCTCTCCAACATTTTTTGGCACATTTTTCCTCCGTTTCATTTAGTTAACTCTTCTCATTATATTTTTCCAAACAAACCGTGTAATGAGACCTAGTTTCTTTAAGACTAACCAGCAAATTCTTCTGATCTGTGTAGCCAATGAAAGGTTTTTCATCAGTGTAACGTCACTGAATAACTTTACCGAAACCGAAAGCCTATCTACAGAGGATAAGTGTTTCGATGGCTGCAAATTATTCGACAATATGTTATCTTGGCCGTGACCTTGATTGAGACATATGTGAGAGCTTTAAATTACAAAACCAGATTTCAAATCTAGACAAAAGATAGATGAGCTCAAAGACATTAGGTAGTATCGATGGCTTTGGCAATCAATAGAATCCCATAAACTTTTCTAAGACATAATGCAAACTCGAGATGAAGTCATATAAAAATAATCAGCATTCTTCCATAAAATAATAGACTAAGCTTTCCAGTAATATATTAAAGCTTCTTTATTGAAATGAAAATTTTACACTTTTATAACTGTTTATTCAAAACTTATATCATTTTAGTTTTTTTTTGTTCTCAGTTTAGCCGGCGACTTGGTTTCTGCGTAACAATGATTGCTCAAGGCACTCCAAGAAACTGAAACACCAAGGAAATTAAGCGTCATGCACTCCTAAAGACAAAAATCCTTAAATCATTATAATTTGAGAGCAGTAAAAGATAAATTTAAAAAATGTGCGTACTCGAAAAAATATTGATGCTGCCCAATTCTTCAATCGTGGACAAAGGGCTTAAAAAATCTATTATGCCAGCGATTCCAATCATACTAAGATTCATCAATTCCATTTGAAGAAGAATACAATAAAAAATTTAAGTGGTAGGCAATCTTCCAGCGATACGACAAACCATTACTTACAACAAAAACAAACCGATTAAACTCTTATCAGGAGACTAACAAATGAATCCAAAGAAAAGTTGCAATCACAGATGATAAGAAATGTTACTTATTGAAAGAAATATCACACGAGAATTCGAAACAATATACTCATAAAAAAGATAGTCAAGTACTGTCAACTTAATTAGTAATGAAATATCAGTAAAACAAAATGGTTCGTCCGAATGCGAGCAGAAAAAAACAATATTTTGCAAGATAATTATGTCAGGATGGGAAAAGCTGTAGGGAATCAAATCGCTAAATTACTCTTAAATAAACTTATTAACTATGATTGGCAGAAACGTAAACACTGGTCTTGCTCGCTATCTCTTTCGATACACTTATCTGAAAGAAGTTTCAACTTGACCTACTTGGAGATTACTCAAGACGCGACACACTTTCCTGAAAAAATATCAATAGCAAGAGTCATAAAATCAAATGGAAGCTCTTTAACAAAAAGCTAACATTAATTGCTACATATTCAGGGCACGAATGAGTCCAGAATTTATCCGTGGGCGGAGTCTTGAGACAGGCCTCCTAATTCATCAATGAGGAAGTCCAGAACATATCACAGCGTCAGTCGAATGAAAGAAGATATTTCCGAACTAAAAGTAAAGGCTCCGAGTTATTTACAGTAAACGTAAGACAACTTTAAGATAATTTATATCTAAGTGACTCAAAAGTGGACAGAGACAAATTGACCAAAGGATTACCTTCGACATGTCATTAGGAAACTATGACCCACATTTCAATTAATGGACGATCATAAAAGGAGTACCAATATAAATTCAATTAAAATGGCATTTAATGTCCCAATAACATCTGGAATGTATTAGTAGTGAGTTGATTTGTATTTAAACCTATTGCTAAATTGCTATTCCCAAAATTGCCAAATAAATAAAACACAATCCAGCAACCTACTCTACATCAAGTACTTCTTTATCCATATGCACTTCTTTCCTCTCTTCCCCTCGTCCAACATCCCTATCCTGTTCTTGCCCTTTCCTCGTTTGCCTAACATTCTCCCCTCTATTACAATCTTCAACTTCCTAATGCATATCAGATCTTCATGGAAACCACATTATTCGTTCATATACAGGGTCTTCAAATTGTCACCCGAAATATTTGAAAGCATGCTAATAATATTTGATAGTTTACGTTTGTCGGTGACAATTGGGCCGAAGAAAAAAATTCTCTGATATATTTAAATATTATTTTGAAGAAAAAATTAAGTGTTAGAAAATGAAATTAAAAAAATGCTTGAAGTAAATAAGACATATTGTCGCCACATAAGAGAGAGAAAAAGTTAGATAATAGACGTGAAATAAAAAAATACTACCCCATAACTCCATAGGTTAAAAAGCTTTCGAGGAGGGAAATTTCAACTTGACCAATATCTAATCAAAATATCAAATATATTAAAAAAGGCTTATAGTAAAAACATTCGAATGATAAGTGGTCCATGGGAGGATACATGAGGTCTATTTTTATCTCCTGTATAAATCGATGTTCGATGAAAGCTTTTATTTTGCTTCCAAAAACTGTTCATCAGTCCATCTCCCAAATTAATTCATTTTGTTCTGGCACATGAAGGAAACCAAGTGTAGGTTAGATTACTCATTTCAGTCACGGGAATCATAGCCACACGCAAATTACAACACCAATAGAAATAGAAAACCGAGAGTGAGTTCCAGGATGAAGAGAAAGGATGACTGCAGTGATGCGTGCAAGAGAGTGAGTCGCTCGTCAATCTGCAAATGTATCAAAACGAAAAACCGGCAAGGAGACGAAAAAAAGAAACCCGAGAGAGAAAGAATGGAGTGAAAGAGAGGATCCGACAGAAGAAAAGGAAAAACCATTGCGATTGTCAGAGAGACGGGCGGAGGTGCAGTAGTAGGAAGGGGGAAAAAGTCGGACCGAGGTCACCAAAATGGCTATCCCGCGACAGAGCTATTGAATGGACGCATCTTTTCGTGTCCTTCAATGCCAGCCACCAATCCTACACGACGCAATATTATCTCTGACCCACATCGCCTCCTTCGAATGCGGTCAATGTCTGGCGAGGACGCGCGGGCGAACGAACAGAGACGGCGTGCACCTATCGGCGAAAGGGGTAATCCGAGTGGGGGGAGGGGGGGGCGGAGGCTCGAAGACCACTTCCCCGTTGCTGTTGCTGGGTCGGGGTCATCCGGAGGGAGCCCCTCCCGCACGCCTTGACGCCAACCCACAACCCTCGATCCACCCTCACCGCAAAAAAAAACCGCTCATTTCTCGACGACTCCCCTTCCCTCCCGGTGGACTCCCGAGAAGAGGGCGGGGCAGTTTACACTATGGACCCCAACTGCCCCTGGCCCGGGCCGGCTTAATCACACATAATGAGGGCGAAGTAAGCTGCCACCCATCACAAAGCTGGCGCCATCTGGGTTAGCCGCGGATGCAGTTTTTTCTGGTCACATTAAATAAATTTGGTCAAATACCATGACTACAATTGAATATTAAATTCTACGAAAGAGGTTGGTCAAGAGAAAATGAGTTAAGTGCTGCCATTCTAGCATTGATTGCCAGCGATGATGATGAAAATACCAAAATTGCAATTTTATTATGCTCATTTCAAATCATGAATTTCGATCTCGATCACGTAATGGAGGCTCCCCCATGTAACTCTGGTGTGAGCTTGGAACGAGCAAAACCATTCCGACGACGTAACCAAGGGGTGAAGTCAGATTAGGAGAAAAAAATACATCGTTGCGAATCAAACACACAAAATCTCGTACCGTTCGTCATTGAATCAAGTAATTCCTTGGTTACTAAATCGGTAGTAAGTACTTCAACAAACCGGTTTCATAATCGATTCCCAACGGGACGAGAACAGGTTGATCTTTGTTCATAAAAGCAAACGTAGACAGTCGGGAAATTTAATTAGATGTTTTAGATTATCTTCTAAATACTGTAACGGGCCAATTTAGTGATCATGTTTATTTGCGGTTAGCACAGTGAAGGAGGGTGGCCGCCCCTCATCCAGACCCGAGAGGGCAAATTTGGGTGGGTAGTGGGAATAATATTTAAAATGAGCTCAATCCGGGAGAGGGGCAGAAGGAGAAGTTTGCCGGAAATGCCCATCACCGTCCCATGATGGAGGGCGGCTTTTGCGCCCAGGGCGCCACAAGAAAATCTCGGACCGGTCCTAATATAACAGATTGGAGCGGTGAAGAAATATCTCCTCACCCCTAGGTCCCGGGTTTGTTGCAGGGAGATGGTGAATTCTGGGGCGGAACTCCTCCTTTCCCATTGCGTTGACACACTGCTCCGTCATTCGGACATCCTATTACGGTCCGAGTCGTTTTTAAGGAGGATATGTTCGACTTCTGGAGAGGGCGAATGGTAACGCCAAGTTTCTTCTCTTTCGTCCATTCCGCAATTTCCAACCGATCCAAAGTTATGTTATAGAAACGCTGAAGCCATTTTCAAATAAATAAATATGTATATATATGTATACGTATATATATATATATATATATATATATATATATAATGGGCTGACACAATATAAAACAAATAGAATAGAATAGCAACATTTAAAAGGACACTCACACGGATAATTGTTCGAGCTTTCGGCCCTCTCAGAGGCCTTCTTCAAGAGACACTTGATATATATATATATATATATATATATATATATATAACAGATTATATATATATATAACAGATATATATATATATATATAACAGATTATATATATATATATATAACAGATATATATATATATATATAACAGATATATATATATATATATAACAGATTATATATATATATAACAGATATATATATATATATATATATATATAACAGATATATATATATATATATATATACAGTAATCAACCCGAAGGTCGGTTTGGTAGGTGATGGTAGAGTTCACCCAACACTAAGTTCAACGGCGTGTGAAATTCACACATCAAGGTAGGGGGGGCAGTTCCTTTCCCTGTGCCGGTTATGGTTTCCCAGGAAGATCTAGTACCCGGAAGATCACATAGCTTGGGTGGAGCTGAAGGTGCCCAAAGATTTGCCCGGGTATCCGGGAATCGAACCCGGGACCCTCCGCTCAGTAGTCCAACGCTCTATCCCCTGGACTACCGCGACCCATTTATATATATATACCTTGATCAAAAAGTTCCCGGAATAACCACCGTGTGGCGCTCCCATCGTTCCGATTTGAGTTCTGTTTTTTTTGTTAAATTGGTACATCTGTGGTTGATATTCCCTTTAAATCTTAGTGTCATAACTTGACATTTGCAAAAGTTACGTAGCCAAGAGTACATCTATCTCTGTGTGTGTTGGCGATTTTTTACAATTTCAGAAATGGATTTAAATTTGCAACAACGAACTTGTATTAAATTTTGCGTAAAAAACGGATTTAGTGGCGCACGGACGTTGGAAATGTTGGAAAAGTGTTTCGGCAACGATTCTCTAAAAAAAACGGTCGTTTACCAGTGGCACGAGCGGTTCAGAAGTGGTCGTGAGTCAATCGAAGATGATGAACGCAGTGGCAGACCATCGACATCGAAAGTCGGTGAAAAAATTGATAAAGTAAAAGAAATGTTGGTCAATAACCGCAAATTAACCATCAGAGAAATAGCGGAGGACTTGAACATTGCCTATGGATCCGCCCAAGACATTGTGGTTAATGATTTGGGTTTCCGTCGTGTAGCGGCAAAGTTGGTGCCAAAAGACCTCAATTTCATGCAAAAAAGAGACCGTGTTGACGTCGCAAAAGACATGATTTGCGAGGCTGAATCCGATCCCACATTCATCAAAAGGATCATTACTGGAGACGAGACGTGGGTTTATGAGTACGACACGCAATCCAGACATCAGGCAAGTGAATGGCGTTCACCAAATGAGCCGAGACCAAAAAAACCACGTCGTTTTCAGTCAAAAAAGAAGGCAATGCTGACGGTTTTCATGGATTACAACGGTGTAGTGCATCATGAATTTTTGCCAGAAGGCCAGACAGTAAACAAAGAGTATTATTTGGGCGTTATGAGACGTTTGCGTGAAGCAATTCGCCGAAAGAGACCAGAAATGTGGGCAGAAAACTCGTGGATTTTGCACAAATGATAACGCACCGTCGCACAGTGCTATCATTATTCGTAATTTTTTGACGAAAAATGCAACAAATACCATCCAACAGCCACCGAATTCACCTGATTTGGCTCCCTGTGACTTCTTTCTGTTCAATCGAGTTAAAAAACCATTACGGGGAACGCGTTTTAGCAGCCGAGAGGAAGTAATGGAAAAATCGCAGGAAGCACTGATGGACATACCGAAAACCGAATATAAAAAATGTTTCGAGGATTGGATCAAGCGCTGGCATAAGTATGTTGCAGTCGATGGGGATTACTTTGAAGGGGACAATATAGATTTAGATGAATAAACTTGTATTTTTAATTTTCTGAATAAATTCCGGGAAATTTTTGATCAAGGAGTAAATATATGTATAAATATATATATGAATATAAATATATATATATATATAAATATATACACACACATATATTTTTATAGATATAGATATTTGTTTATCAAATTCAAGCCGAATGATTTTATAGAAATAATCGCATCACTCAAACGGCATTTGTTATGGCGGCTATTCCATCAAAGTATTGAGCTATTAATAAAAAACGAACTCTTTTCGGAGTGTCCGGAAAATCGAACTTCCAAGTATCATACGAGACAACTCCTCAATGTAATCGATTTTTCGCGGTTTTTCAATCCACAAATAGGTTAGCATTATAAGAAGGCGCTATGCATTGGTTTCCATTTCAACGCCGTGTGACCGGTTATAAAGTTGCAGTAACCTCGCCCGCGTCGCCGACTGAACCGCCACGAATTAAGTCTCTTGAAATAGTTGGCATTATCCTGAAACTTAAGCGGGAGGAATGGAACAACGCACTGAAATGAAAGCCAGGGCAAACGAAATAGAAGCACGCAGCAAGCAAGCAACTCAACCCACTCTCACTCTCTACCACATACTTTCTCGCTCTCTTCCCATCCATGGCGAACCACTTTTGCTTTCGTAGGACGACGAAAAGAAAGGGAAAGGACTTTTATAAAATTTTTTTGAAAGCTCAGCTCCTCTCTTCCCCACCCGCCCCCGGCCCCTTGTTCTCCCGTGGACCGTCTGCTCCCTCTCCCTAGTGGAGAGAGGAGCCATACGATGGAGGCGAGAGCGGTTTCCGCCCCTTTCCTGCAGAGGAAGGGAGAACGCGAAATGGACAATTTGAACGGAGGGACGAAACGCTCCGGGGCCTTTGTGTCGCCAGGCGGCTTTGACGAGGAGGAAGGGCAAGGAGGCGGTCAGCATGCAATACGAAGGAGGGAAAATAAAGACAGAAAGACTGAAGTCTCTCCTCCACGGATCATGATGGTGGCCAGAAAACAACGTTAAATTCCACGAGGGATCCATGATTTCCAGAGTTGCCGCGCTACCATTTTCCTTGCGTGTTAGTATTCCTGTTCTTCATATGCACGGTCCAATTAGTTAAAATTACATTAGCCATCAAAAATTACTTCAGCCTTGAGTGGAAGACAAAAATTGAAGCTGAAATTCTTTCCACGGACGTGAAAACAGGGCAGTCACCCATTTAATGGTTTCCCATTCCCGACTTTTTCCTGATTTTCCCCGATAAATATGCCGTCATTTTTCCAAAGCATTCCCCAAGTATTTGTAATCTGATCAACTATTTTTTGTGCATGTTATCGTTTCTCCTGTTAATGGTATCCATGACGTCCGTCAGAGTATAGATTCGGTTATTGCTCAATCGTGCGATGATCTACGGCAAACATGAACTAATATCACAATTAAGAAAAACCGGAATTGTCTCTCATCAGGAATTCCCAATTGCCTTATTTTCCTGGTTTGCACGTGAAAACACCGACATTTAAAAAAAATAGAATCCGGCTCTTATTCAATTTTCAACCTGACTTTTTAAATAAGAGTTATTTTCCTAAAATTTCCTGAGTTTTCTGACTGAGTGTCCAACCTGTTATATTAAAGAATAAATTACATCTTGTGAAATATGGACAACTGAAGTGCTTTCGTAAAGTTACCCCTAGTATTGGCTGAAGTTGAAAGGGATTGCAAATTTGACTCTTAGGGTAAAGAAAAGGGGTCCTGGAACCATGTAAACAGAGTTACATAGCGCCCGTGTCCGACCCCCAGACATTCAGATTAGCAGACAGGCGGTTGCCTATCTAATTAACCCACCCATCATGATAGGGCCTTTTCAGTGACATCTTTACAGCTTCCAGATATGAAAATCCTCCTGAGATTTCACTTACGTTCGATTTTGCCTATTTATTCGTTATGGCCATTGTAATAATCGTTAATGGGATTATACAACCTGTAAATCACCGCAGCACATGGTGACGGAAAAATAATGTGGGTAGAATGATTTTGGTCAACAGAAAACTTATTTGGAGCATAGAATGACTTGACTACCGCAGTAATTTAAAGTCAAGTAAAGAAAGTAAAGAAAATACTTTCATATTTTCCATAAACTTATACGCCACCTAGTTTTTGCTTCACCAGCACTAACGTCACGACTAATAACGGTTACAGCTCAAAACACCTAGAGATTCACAGAAACCTGTACATTTCATATAAATGTAATCATAAATACATGTACGATCTTGTCTAATTCAATGTTTATATTGTAGAGGTGAACCGCTGAAGATTCAGCATGCAGGCACAACTTTATTATTTTAATGCTTCCAAACTTTTAAATAAATACAAGAGGACAAAATTGAAAACGGGTATAGGTATTCTCTTAAGTATCGGGCCAGGCCTGAATCACCATTACGTATAAAAAAAATCGTCATTTACCCTATTTTCATTGAAACATTTTTGTACCGAGGGAGAAATTAATAGTATTTAAAGCTTCGTCACATTATTCTGAGGAAGCATTTATTTACTACCTCCATAAGGTTTCTTTCATTACTTTCAGGCATAATATATTGAATATTTTCGGCCTAAAAATATCTTCTGAAGAAAGAAGTGTTTTTCTGAGTTTCTTCATTTAATACCATCCATAATTGCGAGGGAAAGCATCCAACAACACTCGACGTATATTATGAAAGTACCGCATAATGCAATGGAATCACCGCCCATTCACCGTTCGCCTCATAGACCCCACACAAAGCTCACTCGTGTGCGAACACCTCGGACTAGGAACGACGCATTAAAAGGAGCGGCGGACTAATGCTGCACGTAGTAGGTAGCCACTCAAAACAACCCCCTTATCCCAGGCGCCACCGGAACTCGTTCCACTCTCGAAGGATGAATCCCCTTGTAAGGCATCCCAGAATGCAAAGCGGAGGGACGAGAGAGAACGGCGCAGGTAGCGAGTGCAGCGGGCGGGAGTCGACCGTGGCCCCGTTATATACGTTTCATGTGGGTGTAGCGACGATCGGGAGGGATGGAGGGGAGAGACGGGTAAGAAAGAAGGGTGGACCGGGTTCACGGAATTTAGGGCGGTGCATGGGCAAGGAGAGAGATCGGAGTGATGTGCGACTTAGGAGGAGGTTGGCCCGCGACCGCGAGAGTCAAAAATGCAGCGCGACTCCACTTGTTCGGATCTGCTTCTACGTCGATTGAAAACACTACTCTCTTTCTATTAAAATTCCTGACCAATTGAAAAGCAAAATCAACGCACTAAAGATACAGAGAAGCTGGAGCAAAGGATTTTAGTTAATACTTTCCTTAGCCTGTAAATGGAGTCAAAATAGTTATCATAATTAATAAATCAATGAATGTATAATAGTATAATGTTTTGCCCAATATTAATTACCCAAGTATTAAAATTTAAAGTTAAATGAGAAAATTTCCTTGAATCCGCTTTAAAATATATTTTAGTTTAAATTACACATTTTCAATCGATCTGGAAAGGCCGACGTGAGCTCTCGGTTTCAGCGCGTCGCTCGAGCATTGTAAATGGAAGTTGTCTTCGGTGTGGTATTTCGTTCGCGGTTTCTTGAGTCACTAGTAGAATAACCAAGCAGGTCCTTGATTTTCCTGTGGCTGACTTTTCTATTCACCGTTTTTCCTTTTTGACTGTACATCACATTTTCAGGCAAGTCTTGCACAAGTGTCAACGAATTCAAAGAGACGGTCGAAAATGCCGCAAAAATGACTTAAGGGGCATCATCCTTTGGAGCAGAAAAAAATGAAAGAATTTCAATGGAATGGAAAACTCTCGCGTTATATTTTTTTTGATACAGTGGCATTCCACTGGTGCGGACGGTAGCACCTGATCGTCTCCACATATGGGAATCCTTACAGATTAAGGAGAGTTATGATATTGAGATGGTTACACATGCTCACCCGTTGTGTCCCCTCATTACCTCGACAACTTTTAAGGCGATGATCGATATTAGAAATGGATAAGCATAACGTATTCATTTGCGGATCGACAAGGAAATGCGATATTACGTGCTCATACACGTAACATCACAGTCGAAACATCGCGTGGAGAGGGTAGGGGAATGGAATGAAGCGGCAAGATGCAGACATACAGTGAGTGAGAGGGGTGGTGAATGGCGAAGGTTTCCGTTTGTGTGTCGTTCCGCGGCAGTCTTTTGAGGGAGCTGGCAGTTTAGTTGAACTAAAACAGTTTATTTGGAGCAGCAATTGGGTTGGGAATCGGGGCCGCGAGAGAGAGAAAAAGCATTGATGAACTTCATTTCGAAACTAGGCAATCGAAATTTTCAAACTTGGCAGTAGAAAGCGACTGGAACTTAAGGTATTACGAATGTTTCCGTTAAACTAATATTATCTGAGCATTTCATTTTTTTCACACGAAATAATTTTTAACTTGTAAAAATATTTGGAAAACTTGCTACATAATTTTTTAAAGAATTTTTATATTTCGGTGAATTGTGAAAGTATAGACTGTGAATTTTGCATTAAACGTGACGTAAAGTACCACGCTCAAACACGTTAATTTGTACTCACCAAATCAGTATATCAATTTCGTGTGAAATCCACACATGTGGATATGGGAGCCAGTCCTATTACCTAGGCCACCTGAAATTTCCCAGGAGAAACGGTTCCAAAAAAATCTTTAAATATCGATAAAACTGTGGAGATGCTACTTGTATGTCCTATGTATCACAATCAGGGCCCTCCATTCACTAATCAAACTCACTAGGCTACCACGTCCTTCGAAAGAGTATCTGTGATTTACATTCGGATGATCCATTCTTGGCTTAATTAATTAGGAAACCTCAATTTATTCACTGGGAATAATCTAGGCTTCGTTAGAATTTATCAAACGAAGGTGGATCTTTACGTATACATAAATAAATATCTTGCATAAATTTATCGTATCACTTTGAATTTAAATGCAATGCATACGGCCAGCGGCAAATAAATAATACGCGTGTTACGCTTTGTAAACAGGTAAGATTAGGGGTATGTCAATGAAATGATGAGAAATGGGTCCAGCTAAATTTTCGACGTAAACCACAATTCCTCCCATACTATATAAAGTGTGAGAGACAATACCTAGAGCAACCATGACAATAATGAGGAACTATAATTAACATCCAACCAATAAAAACTCAGGATACCAAACCTGCACCCTGATTTCGCATTTTAAATCGAGGCCAATAAAAACAATGTCAGATTTTCAAAGGGATCATAAAATTGAATATCCTATGAAGTCAACGAAGCAACATAAATCTTTGTTGACATTCAAGAAAACACAATCGCCCCATTAAGATCTGAGCAAAAACACTAACTAAGCCCTATATAACGATTAAGGTCACCAGAGGTAATTTGTTGATAGAAGGAAAATAAATTGTTTTCGGTATAGAGGAAGGAAAATTGAATAAATAGATATGAAAACTATACGTGTCTCTCGTCAAAGAAGGAATGGGGGCTCTTTTGAAAAAAAAAATAAATGGAACAATCTATCGCGTAGGCTTGCTTACATTCCTTATCTGAGAGTCCTTGACCCGAATGCGCGCCGCTAAAGCAGGTCACAGCGCCGGAGTGCCAACAGCTGCGAATCATGTTCCGCACCTCCAATGTTGACGTCATTGCAAAGGGGATACAATTCGAGGGAAATCTTACGGTCAAACGTAATGGTCGTACGCCACTTCAAGGATGAAAACAAACACGGCCGCGAGCAGTTCATGAGAGCCTCATCAAACGGAGCGCGGTAACTTCCACGCTGTAAGGCGCCAGTCGTTAGCTTCCGCAGTTGAAATCATCACTTTCGGGAAAACGTGGCTTGGGTAGCTAGGCGGCTTACAAGGCAAATAAAATCATCTAAATGAGCACACCCCCGAATGAACCCTTAAATTATGGCGTAAATGTTGATTCGCCAAGAAACCAAATATCATTTTTTTCTGTTTTTTCCCAATGCTTGTATTAGATATATATTTTAGCGGGAAAACCAATGTATTTACAAATTTTAAGATACTTAATGTCATATTTTATAATGGCTTAAATCATAGAAAGAGCACAGTAGCACAAACCTTAGCTCCAACACTGGGAGTTACAGACTCGGAAAAAGGTTTAAAATCGATAGCATTCATATCTTCACCCCAAAATATATTTTTATCTCCTTGACGACGTTTGCATTCTGGAAATGAAATACTGAGTGAATATTAATTATTTCATTATTTATTTTTGAAGTTAGCTTTGATTATTTATCACTGATCCTTTTAAAAATACCAAACAGAAGGATTGGAAATAAAAAAATAGCTCTTAGCTTTAACTTAAAACAGAGCAATAATCGAAAAAGATGAAAATTGCGGAAAGAAAAACAAAAAATAGAACGATTATTATACCGATCCTCATAAGTGGTAAAACTAGATGGTGCAATTAAGCTTTTGCACTAAGGACTTTTTTCATTAATATTTTACTCGCATGGAAAAACGAAAATTCATTCCTGTAAAAATCTTTAATATTCAATGAATGCGACACAGGCGCACGAGGCGCAAAGCTCAATATGCGAGTTTTATCAATGAACCCTGAACGGGAGGGATAATAGCCAGCCAATATCACATTTGTTCTCTTAACCATATGCTCACAGGTGCAAATCCCGTGTACGCAAAGGCAATTGTTGACAATTCCATCTTATATAAGACTTCTATCGGAGCAAAACAACTCAAGGAATAATTTACAAATTTTTTGAAAAGAAGTCGCCCCACACGCAGTAAAATAAGCTTTTACCCAATTATGAGATCCTATCACTTTTCATACCTTTTTCGGCCATCCTCCACTTTGACTCATCGTACGGCGATATGCGAAACTAATAACGACATGTTTTTGTAAAATTTCCGAAACTTCGTACGACTCGATTGTGGGTTGGGTAGAAGCCTCCGTAATTTTATTAAACGTTTCCCTAATTCTAGCAAGTGGCATCTATTAGACCCAGGGGAAAGCAGGCAGCACTTCGAACAATGTAACGCTGTTAGCGGGATTGGATTTAGCCCAAGACAAGCGGCTATTTGATGCCGAGAGATATTTCATTTCTAATTATAAAGAAAACATAAACACAGTAGACAACACCTAGATCGGTTTGGTAGGCAACGGTAGAGTACATCCAGTACTTATCCCGACAGCGTGTGAAATTCACACATCAGGGTAGGGGGGCCAGTTCCTTTCCCTGTGCCGGTTATGGTTTCCTAGAAAGGTCTGGTACCCGAAAAATCACACTTCAGGTGAAGCTTGAGGGTGCCCAGAGAGGCTTGCCCGGGAATCGAACTCGCCAGTAGTCCAACGCTCTACCACTAGATTACCGCAACCCCCAATTTTTAAATAAATGACACGAAATTCAAAAGGGTAAAATAGGATAAAATGATTATGATAAAAATAAAGGTCTTTTGGTGGAGAAATTACGCTCCTCATCACCCGTCATTTACAGAGGAATACCATCTCAAAACTTCTTTAGAGTCACCTGTTAGAAATGAATGCATAATCGCATTAAATTAAAAATGACGGATCTTAAAGGATCAACTCTGATCAACTTTGCACTTTAGCAACAGCATCCGAAACCGCCTCCACACGCCGATGACTAATGCCCACACACGAAGGCAGCCGTGCCTTCAATGGCAAGGAGCGGAAAAAAATCGCTAAATTCCGCGTGACTCAAACCACCCTCACCACACAGTGTGTTCGAGGAGTAGCTGGAAGGGAAAGGGGCTTTCCAAAAAACAACTCTCGCTCTTGCCGGGAGAAGAGAGCTGCGAATTTCGCCGCTTGCCGAACCGATCGAAAACTGCGATTCCCCGCCCTTCCCGCAGAAGAACCCGGTTGCGTCACTCTCACCCCTCGTTCCTCCCCCGCGACACCAGTCATGCCCTACCCCAGCAAAACCAATGACGTTTTTATCCTTTCCCTCTCCTTCCACGAACCTCCTCAGACTCTCGCAGCCATCCCCCAACCCCTACCGCCTCTGCGTCCGCGTAAATCGGCAAAGGTCAACAATGGACGGGACTGACCCACTTACCTACTGCACTAGACACCATTTCCCCGTGAGAGCTCTCACTCTCGGCCGGAATGACGGGCTGAAAGGGAGTTTGGGCAAAAGGAGGTACGGGGAGGAAGGGAGGATGAGGGGGAGGAGGAGAAGTTACGTGTTTGCACACGGAATAGGGTATCGGCGATTGACGCAACGGAGTGCTTTCTCCCGGGAGTGGAATGGGGTGGGGTGCGGGCTAAAAACGCCCCTCCGGAGACGGGGAAATAAGCGGAGGAGATCACCAAACGGATCGGATGGTTTTGAGACCAAAAAGGGGACGAAGAAGACATAAAACATACGACCACCTCCCCCTCATTTTCCATCTATCATTTTCTTTCTTTGGTCCCATTCGATACCATTCTGATCTGGCGCCTAAAATAACGAATTTACGCAATTTGGAGCGTGATGCACACCAGAAGTGGCCGGAAGAAGAGGGAAAACTGGAGAGAATTTGGGTCAAGGGCTGTGGAAAAAAGAATGACGAATGTCTCCGGTGATATGATACAGGATTCGAGCTTTATGTGAAGTGGACGAGGCCAACTGGCCGAGGAGACGTTACGGAATGGAGAGTCACTTAATGGAAAGGATTTCCCAACGGCCGGCCGGTCCACAAATCGCCGCCATCCATCGAGAACTGTTGCTTTAGCACTCCGCCATATGCGAAGTTTTACTCGGAAACAGTTGGAGTAAAACTTTGATAGATTTCCTCACTCAGTAACTAATTGAAACATTTTTTTAACACTACCTTAGATTCGTGTACATCATGAGCATGGTTTTAATGCATCGTACCAAATGATACCATGATTTTGGAATGATTCCTCGAAGGCATGGACGAGAAATGAAATAGTTTAAAGATAATTTTCAAGGTAACTATTTTCAACTATATACAATACAATGTGAAATTTTTGCCTTTCCATTTTTTCATACGACAATACCAGTTGATAAATGATAATTACAAGATATGTGTTGCGATAGGATTCCAAAGCTATAACGGTTGTACCTACATTATTAATTCTCTACAAGTCCTGTAGTTTTGACAGTCTTTCCCATCCTCAGTAATCGCCAACATATCGTGTTCTAAACTTTTCACTGACCTTTTACATCACTTCCCTTGTACTCTCCTTTCTACCCAGTTTATTAGAAAAGAATGCAAAAACTCTCCGCATGCCATATGTAGTTCACAAGCTGTTGTCACATAACTGAAAGGAATCCTCCACTACATTTCACATTCCCATTGCCATCCCAATACAGCCATCTAATTTGCCCCACTCTCCTCCGCTGCTACATCTCTCAACTCCAAATATTTTCAATCCTTAGGAGTCCAATATCTTGAGCCACATCACGCTAAATATCAAGAATAGTATTTCTAATCCTTTCCATTGCGTTTGCTATATTTACATTGATTTACTACATTTATGTACAGGCTCCCGTTAAAAACAACCAATGGAGAAAGATCCACGAATACCCAAGGCGCAAAATCAGATAATTAAAAAAATATTCTGTCTCATAAGCAAAAATATTCTCCATGTTAGAATACAACTCAACATATACGTTAAAACTAGAACGGATGTGCTTTGCAACAGTCAACGAGTACACAGCCGGTGAGGGTAACCTGATCTACAAATAAAGGGAACTGTGCACGGCTTAAATCAAATGACAGAGAATATTAACTTTTAAACAACTATCGAAATCACATTTTTAATCATCCATAACTAACGCAATAAGTTTCAATCGACTCAAACGCTGCTTCCTCACTGTGATTGCATTAAAAGGGACCTTAAGGACCTTTGTTAGTTTCCTTTAGATCTGACGATACATATTTTGGAATTGATACGGTGAAAAAGACGCTCAGGAGAATAGCATTCGCCATACGATTTACCGCAATATTAAATTTAAAAAAAAGGGAGGGTGAATTCCTTCCAATGTTTCGTTTCGTGCAGATAAATAGAAATCTAACGAAAATCTCCACATTCCAAAGCATTGATTTTTATTACTCCTCGAGATCGATGAAAAGCTCACATTTATCTAATGTTTGACACAGAATTTAGAGGTTAAAAAATGATATACATAACACACAAATCCCGAAAAGCATATTTTTCCCGGACCAAGTTGTAGGAGAGGGAGAACATATTCGAGAGTTTGAAGGGTTACTGTAATACGGAGTAATATGTATTAGAATAAAGTTGCCATGTGGTACTATTGAATAAGACGTGACTTTACGAAGTCGAATATTCTAATGAAAATTTTCCCAATAGGATCTCGCAATTTATTATATATAATTAGTAATTTCTGCTAAATTATTAATGCATTTTTCTAATAAACTCTCGAATTGTCGTATTTTCCCCTATTCTAAAGCCTATAACCTAGACCATACCAATTATAAAACATACGAATTAGTACCACATATTTAAGCAACGAAGATAGTCTTCCTTAAATAACATCTCTTAGGAGTACGCCATGGCTATGGAATGGAAACCAAAAAACACCATCGTATTTGGGTTTCCTAATTGGAATTTGTTATTTAGTACGCCCTCATTGCGCGGGAGGCCATATTTTTATTTTGAAGCCCACTTCGGCCCATATATGATGATTAACCGGCTAATTATAACTGGATGATTGCAAATTTGACAAATGTTGGTT
This sequence comes from Hetaerina americana, assembly GCF_022747635.1. NCBI lineage: Eukaryota > Metazoa > Arthropoda > Insecta > Odonata > Calopterygidae > Hetaerina > Hetaerina americana. The sequence goes on along the minus strand of NW_027286985.1, from coordinate 17,833,218 downwards.
AAGCTTTCGAAACTTTAATACTACTACCGTCCATACTGCAACTTGTATCGCTTCCGAAAACATCAGGTGCTTCACTAAGTTTCGCATGAAAGCCTTTTAGTGAGACAAGTATCAACGCCTCCACCGTGACGCACTTCCCACAGCCACATCACCCGCTTAAGATGCGGACCTTGCGCATGAGTTACGAGAGAATAGCATTAACCTGATTTCCTTAGTAACGCCAGAGTACGAATCGCAAGATGCAAGGTGTTCATGAATACAATTCAGCGGTTACCTATTATTCACTAAAGAAAACAATTAACAGTATGCTGAATTATGAATGACAAGTAAGAGCAGGCTTGGCCGGTGATTTTTAGCATTTATGTTAATAGATGGAACTTAAAAAATTAACAAGCGTAATTTTAACTCGCCCTTGGACATCTCCAGAAATTCGCTGCTACTAGAAAGTCAAATGACAAAGTATAACATTTGTTTATTGACGAATCATGGTAGGAGGAATGAATAGCTTGGCTATATCATTCCAAAACTTTAACTGCGAAATGAATTTCGCATGCACGATTTAAAATAATGTATTAAATAACATAATTTATTATTTCGGAAGAAATTATCTACTATGGCTACGAACGCCGTATAAGGCAATTAGCCGCAGGGAAAGTTGAAGATATGTTATACAACAGTGAAGAAATATCCAACGAAAATGTTTCATTTTACCCACATAAATGATTGCTAACCACCACATCCAAAAAAATAAATCGTAGATTAGCTTGCAAGCAGCCAACAAGCTCACATGCGTAGTTAGAGCTTCCATTACGCTCGGATCAAGAGGGCGGCGTATTGTGTAGGACAAAATGGCGGCAGCATCGATATCACCGCCAAGATGGCCGCCGTACTATTTCATTGCCCACAAAGCTGCGCCCTTTCACGCGATCGCCCACACATCGCGCGCGCACAACTGCGGGAGAACTGAGGACATGTCTGTCTACCCGATTACCGTTCGATGGAGGGAAAAAAAACGAACCCCCTCCACTGCACTCTTTATATCTGGCGGATGACACACACACACACACACATCCTCTCGCTTCATTCGCTTATTTACGCGCTGTTTTCTCGATCAGGGCTCGAGGGGGTTGTCCGTGGCCTCGTTTTGTAGCAACTTCCCCCCGACTACAGTACCGCGCAGAGAGGGCAGCACATACTTACACGCACATTGATTTATCTGTCATCATTAACGCTTCTTCTGTCTTCTCTCCTTTATTCTCCTAAACAAATACTTTATCGTCTCAGCTGGATGATTCACAATAACCGAGGAGGTACTTGTAAAAGGGAAGATGCTGGAAATGAAACCTTTTGCCTGTTTTGATTGCTCTGCCCACAGTTTGGCAAGGAGTAGAAGTGTGCAGAGATCACACTAGATTACGCCAAGACCAAAAATTCATTATTCCACGATATGCAATATTTAAGCAGCAGTGGACGCATTCCAACTCCTTAAACGAATATTCAAGAAATTTATAACCCATGGCTCTTCAACTGCAGGAAATAAAACTTCCCTCGCCACAAGATTTAAACGTATTACCCGATTCTTAAAATAAAATAGTACGTGAAATATTTTTCTCCATTAATTTTATGATAAATAAGGAAGTATTTACACGACTGCAGAAAAAGTGTGATGTACGAGTTACGCCAACAAGATTAATTATTTACACTTACAATACACTTTCACATTACTCTTAACTAATAAATTAAATATTAGTACCCTTTCATGTGACACCCAAATTATTTGATAGAATAATAGGAAAATAGATAACCCAGGGTTGACTTCATTGATCGTTAAGTAGAATTACATAAGAGCAGATGGCGGACTTCGATTCAAATTCGTTAAAATGGCGGTGACATACCTGCCATTTTAGGGAATTGAGTACAAAATAAAGAGGTACGACACAGACATATTTAATGGTAGCTGTGCCAATACAGCAAACACTTCTTCCCGTCTGGTGAGTAACCATTCCTCTGAGACACAAGTATCTAGGCCAAGGGCAAAGGATGGCGGTTAGCGTGTGCCCGAAACCGATGACCAAAGAAAGCCGTCTCTTGGAGGGGAGAGATTTATTCAGTGAAATTGATCTTGGAGAGTAAGAGGGGGGTTTGCTAGCGTAAGGAATCCACTGCCTACACCCATTATCATTTGTCCTTGTCATAGCTTCCCAATTATCTTTTAGATAAGTAATTTCAACGGACAGAAAAAATTAATTCTTACGTCACAGAGTGACAGAGATTATGTAAAGACCTCCATGCGAATAATAACCAGGTGATGAAATCAGGAAACGAGCGTCGGAAAATTACTGCAGTTCCCACGCTTTAGGAAGTCAAGCAAGAAATTCGCGAACGCTGATACAATTGATATTTGTGAACATCATTTCATATTTCCACTTCCGTTAACTCTGAGTGAAATTAAATAAAACACTGGTGTACTCTTGGTATGTATTATGAGTCCTAACGCGAGAGAACGAGACGGACTCTGGGGGGTGATGATTCAGTGAGAGAGGTTCTGGAAACCATAGGGGCGCCACCGATACACTTAAGAATGCGCAGAATATGCCGAAGAATCTATCACGGGGCAAGTAAAATTCATACAAAAGGAATGACGCTATCGTAAATAATCCAGCGTATCGGGGCCAAGAAGTAGAGAAAGGAAGAGAACATATGCGCTTTGTTCCACGCAGACTTTTCGACCTTTAGATGGGGAGCCTTAAAAAGAATTTGAGGGTGAGGATTCCATACTGACGAGTGAAGGAACGAGTGTGGGGGATCTTGTGTGCATGCATGCATGCACAAACACACACACACACACGTCGACTTCTTGCGCCGGAGTGGAAGTCCCTGACATGGTGCACTAGACCCACTTAGAGAGGGGGGCGAGGCTACACAGCTCCAATCTATCGGGCTCCTCCTATTCCACTTTCGCCCCCCGACCCAACGATCCCCTCCTCTTCCCCCCCTCCATCTATCTCCCAGCGTCTCAAAGGCATTTCGCGCCATGTCTTACCCGCCGTTTCGCAATGATCGTCGTCGGTCGGGTTTGGGGTGGGGTCCTCCGCACAGCGCCACCGAATTCACATCGGCGCAGAAACAACACGTCGCTCCGCCCGAGACGACCACGAGAACCTTCCCCCCCGCTCCTCCCCCCATCGCCCTCCTCTCCCAACCCACCCTTTAACCCCGCCAAACTGCATAAGTCCTCCCTCCCCTTTCCTCCTTCCGCGGCTTCAAAACAACGTTGCTCGAAACGACGACTAATGCTAACGGTTTTGGCCGAGGGATTAAAAACGCTCTCTTGCGATGATATTATCCACCTCGACTTGTTTTAGCACGGCCGCCCGCGATCATTACGTAAGGTGCTTAACGAGAGTGTGGCGCGAAGTCCGCCGACTCATTGACGGCCGAAGGAGTACAGAGCAGGTTCGCGGAAGGCCCCTGGTGAACTTGCGATCGTGCCAGTGCTGTATTTCGGCCATAAATGGCATCACTGGAACGCGGTCTTCGAGAAACTATGGGTCGTTCGCGTGTTGCTTCGCATCGAGCTGGCACAACAAGCGGTACGCCACATCATTGGTTTTTAACGCATGTGGCTCACGTAAAAACGTGCCCCATGTAAAAGTATCGCTCAAACGAAGTGGCCAGGGAAACCACTAGGCATGGCATGATCTGTGTATTTTAGTATGATATACTGGGATGCATGGGTTAAATGGAAGAAGGGACCATTTGGTCTCAATTTCGCCCAAATTAAGACCTCTATCTATCTATATACTAGCTGCTTAAGAAAACTTCTCTCTCAAAAACCTCTGCAGCAGACATAAAAAAGTACTTTAAAAGAGAAAAGCAAAAACTGATCACCCTTCCACCATTTTTTCTTTTATCCGAGACTCGATCTTAAAATGCACTGATTATCATTAATAAGTGTGATTACCTACTTGCTTAGAACAGCGTCACACCACTTATAAACGGGGTTAATACTAATTAGGAATATCCAACACACCAAACTTAAGAACATTTCATCATTCTACCAGCTCTAAGCGATTTTTGCCAATTCCATTTACTCCACATGACCACTAAATTTTACATGTCCAAGGTGGAGGGGTTTTCACGTCTGATGAAAGCTAAAGGAAGACTACCCGCATAAGAAGAATATCGAAGAATATTTTGCAAAATTGTTGTTTCCCTACCAAAGAATAATTACCAGTTGAATTTTAAATGAGAGTCGACGCAAATAGCACTCACTGATGATGGTAAAATATTATTAATACTTGCAGATTCTCACCAATGAATAGTGTGAGAATTTCCTTTTGCCTTTAAGCGTAAACTTTAGGCAAAGTAAAATGATAAAGATGCATTTTGATTAAAATGGAAACAATCAATTAAAAATCTCTAAATTTCACGATACAGTTTAGATGAACGTGAAACCGAACATCAATTTGCCATTAATCACAATGTGTATCACACACTTAGGCTTTGTTTGCCGAAGAAATGACGAAAAAATTCTAGAAACATCTGTCAAATGCATAAAAATTAAGGTGGGATAACTAAAAAAATACAATTGGCCACACACTCAAACAGGTGGGATTGGCTGCATTGGATTGCCTATTAAATTTAAATTCGGTATATTACAGTCATAAAAATTCTCGTACAGGAAAATTTTGACAATCAATATTCCTCTAATTAACTCATAAGTCTTGGCACACTGATGACACCATCGACTCAAGATACCCGAGATTGTAGTTTAGCATGGCGAAAAATTGAATTGTTCGAAAATAAAAAACAGAAAGGAATAGGGGAATTGATAAAAGTATGCATTCTATCATAATGAGAAAAAATCTCCGGAGGGGTTTGATAAATCGTGATATGGATATTCCAAAGGTAACGTAAATGGGCGTGTAATACATTGAGGTCAAATGAATAGTAATTTGATCCTTTGGGTAGGATTTAATCCGTAACAGGTTTAATTTACACATCTTCAGACGTGAGAGCTAAAACATGGTAATAATGCAGAAACTGAAAGTTTACAGTGCAATGCATTCACTGGAAGACTCAAATATATTCCCAATAATCAATTACACCGTTTTGAAAATTCAACAGAAGAAATGAAACAAATAATATCGGAAATACTACCCATTTATATGTTCGGCATATTTTTCGCAACCTGTCTAGGCACGTCATTTTTCTATTTCATATTGGATTGGTCGACATTTAATCTTCTGAATGACGAATAATGACGGAGCTCAGAGTTAGTTTCAGTTAGAAGATTCACTTTCGCACGTGAGTTTCAAAGAAGAAATTATCTATATTGATCTTAACTGTAGCCTTGGCAGACAAAATAATTCCCGAAAATTTTAAAATGCGCTAATTTTTGGTGGGATTTTCATCTATTGAATTTGAATCAAAAGAAAACAATAAGGGTATTTTACATGCCTTGACGGCGTGGTTCGGGTCGAGCTCTACCGAAAGCCTTACGGCAAACCGGCAATGTCCAAAGAGCAGTCACTAAAAGTTGTGACACATCAAATTTTGATGAAATAATAGCTTCAGAGGTACTCTAATCGCTTTTTAACAGTGATAACATAAAAATATCTGTTTGCGGGACTGACTTTACCATAAAAAATATTCTTCTCCTTATCAAACACAAGATTGATTCTTTTCCGTAAGACAGCAAGATATTTTTATTCGTTAAATTAATCCAAGCATTTCCTTGGACAAGTTTGCCCAGTTTCCACTTAATGGAAAATAAAACCCTATCCAGAAATTTGCTACCGTGATTCTCTGATTGAAAATATATTTTCTCATTCGAAGACAAAGTCATGTTCCAAAACTCAAAGATTGTAAATTTTAAACCACTGTCTTCATGGATTTTCATCGATTATAACTGGCACCAAAGACGCTCATCACACCTTAACCTATTCTGCGATCACTCCAAAATCAAAAGTTTTCCATCAAATAAAAATATTGAACTAAAAATCGTCTTAAGTCTCTTTGGTCATACTATGTTTTAACATCCATTATAATGTAAATATTGATTGGTACCTTGAAATTAGGTATCACAATTAGTTTCAACACAATTCAACCCAGTGAGAATCGCCAATATGTGACAGAGATGGTGAACAGAAAACGATAGTGGAAGGGGAGTAGAGGATAGAAAATGAGAAGTCGCTACGCGACGATTATCACTTATTCTTCAGGTTTTACGAAGCAGATGCACTTTAATTTCAATCCGTAGAGCTCTTTCGGGTGAAATGAGACGTTTCTAATTTTCTCACCATCAAATGCCATTCTAAACTGTGTAATAACACTGTGATGTCATATTATAAGAGTAGTCACTGAAATCTCTGAGTTCACCTGGGATAATAATACGTGTACGTCTACCTATTAGCGAAAAAGAAATGAACACCTCTCATGTTAAGTTTTCATCATCAATAAAAGTAAAGAGAATTCACTGGAACAAAGGAAAAACAATTAATAGAGCTATTTATAATCAACAATAATTATATATTTTATAAAGTTTGATTTTTAAATATAGAAGTTATTCCCGAGTATTATTTATAGCTATGAACTATGAAATTATAACATGTTAAGTACCTAATGCATGTGAAATAGTATTAAACATTCCAGTCAGTGCATTCGGAGTAACTTATATTTTTTCTGTCCAGCAATTTTCAGCGATTCGGAGCATACATATATGGTGAATAACCACATTGAAGTTTGAAAACAAAACATAAAATGAAAAGCCAATATAGGTTGGCAGGGCGTAACTCGCCACATTTAAACAAATGCACTCCGAAAAAGGGAATAACCAAAGTGCAGAGAATGGCAATCACAGATAAAACTATCTGAATCTATTTTTAGACATCAAGGGAGACGCGCATTCCACGGAGTAGAGCTCCGGCCGTATCATGCGATGCTTAAAATTATCTTTCTGAGCATCCTTCGAAATACACTACTGGTTATTCTGAAATTAGGCCCCGACCTATTTTATTCGGCATCAAAGGTGCAAATAAAAAAATAAAATAAACGCGATTTCCGTTTTTGGTTGTTTATCTCGATCAGTGAAAACTTTCCGGCGACGATAGATAGAACAAGCTTCCAGTGCACGGCCGACGATGCCGCCACAGTCGCTTCCCGACGTCAGCCGTCATTTTCATCTCCGCGCCAGAATTTCCTTGCGTAAGGTCCGGAGGCCCTGACCCACTTCGAATGAAGCAAAACCAAAATAGTCAAGCGAATCATCGGCGGAGCTCCACTTAAAACGCTGGGCGGACTTGGAATTATTAACGCGGCAAAGGCAGGCAAACTTGGCCAAGAATTACGAGAAATTCTTCCGCCAACGCTCTAAAAATCTTTGATTTAAGTCAATGAGAAACGGTAGTCCAAAATGCGAGCGAGGACTTGACCCACTGGGAAGTTCTCAAAATCCTGGAGTTAATATCGATACAATGGTCGCTATTGGATGCACATGCCGAACGATTAATATTAAAATATATTTATAATTTATTAAAATAGTCATTTGACAAATAATAATGTGAACATGTTTTTAAATGAAGTCGTTGTAATGTATACGTAGGTGACCAGTTTTAAAAATTATACTGATTTGCAACCACTTTTTAACCACAATTCTTCGGCCAATAAAAGAATAGAATACTCCCTTCCTGCACACTCACATAACTTTGTCATCTTTCAAATAGGAACTTCTATCTTATACTTTATTTTACAAATCAGCTTACTGCAAACTAACGGAGGCATTTTTTATCGTCTCTGGAAAAGTTCACTTCATACTCAGAGCAAAAACTCCACAACCATGTTTATAAACTAAGATTGAGAATATCAGGTTTGATTTTCACCTCATATAAACGGATAGCTTAATTATACTCCTATCAGTAAAACTCAATTCTATTTGAATTTAATAATGATGAACTAAAAATATGAAAATTCTGGTACTTTCTCATTTAAATGAATAAACGTGTCTATAATACGAAAGGTAAGCCATTATTAGAAAAATACTGTCATCCACAACCTGAACTTTAAAAGAATTTTGGAAAACGAATGCGTTAATATTTTAAATAAACGCGTTGATATTTGCAAAATGGATAGTGTCATGCCATAAAAACAGCTGAAGTCAAATAAGCGGACAAGGTAAAATTATAAACAGGTATCGCATTGACTTCTCGCTATGCGTTGAAATGCAAGTGAGAAAAAATATTTTTTTTAAAGGGACCCGAACGGCTTGAAGTGGAATGATCGCACTATAACGTTCAATGGGTATCCTGCACCGTGACGGGATTCAGAACGTATGAAATCAATTGCAAAAATTGACCTATTTTCAAAGAATGGCGATCGCAGGAAAGGACTTCATTTACAGAGTTTTGCCGGTTTTGGAAAAATTTGTCGACCACTCAATAAAATAAAATTCTCCTTAATTTCTTTCCTTTCACACTCCTCTGCTATAAAATACGCTTTGAAACGAAGTCCAATCCGGATAATATGTACGAGACATCAAGAGTTTTCAATTTACAAACTTAATGAAGTATATCGTGAGTGTATTTTGAAGCTGACAAGTGCACATTGGTGGCCGGAAAAATATTCACCCCTAAACGTTTGCATATTTGTCAATGGTGACTTGTGAATAAGAGAAAACATCCCAGACTTAAATATTTCCAAGAAATAAACTGACTTTTCATAGTTAAAAGAATGTTTCTTATTTATCGATGTCGATTGACACACAGGAAATTAAATTTTGACTTTAGTCAACTCATTTGGCCAGAAGTATCTCCCGGCGGAATATTTTAGCTTCGGAGTTAGGATTACGGCAAACTTTCCCAACAAGGTGTAGTCATATTTAAGATGGAATACGGGTTCATTGCAAATAACAGAGTTTATTTTTGTAAAAATAAAGGAAACATAAATTATACAGTAGAGAAAAATTAGCGAACTTCGAATATCAACCGCTCAAGGATATCAATAAAGTGCTGGTCGGTCAAAATTAAATAGAATAAGAAATTTATCTATGGGCAAATAGAGGGAGAGCGAACAAAGCTACACATATCCTATGAAATAAAACAAACAAGTCAATCAGGTGCGCATGATATCAAAATAAAATAAGAAATTGGTAGCTTCAGCACCAATCTTGATAGCTTTTCGCAACCGGGAGGAGTTTTAGTGGACTGATATTGCAGCCGCATTAAAGCCCTAGAGAAGTTCCAACCCAAAATCTGGAAAGCTTGGTACAGAAAACAGAACACAACCTGACCCTGAGATTTCTCTGAGATAAATGGGCGAAATTCCCTTATTTTTCAGATTATCGGACACCTTTTTTCCAATCAGATCATTTATTATACAAACCTAGTGACACGAAAGATGCTGCAACTGTGACACCAGACTTTTGTATCATCAAGAAATCAAATTCGCAAAAAATAAACCGGTGAAGGGGGTCAACAGTTCTCGGTAGGCAGTATGTCATCCTGAGAGGTATGCAACCATCGTAACCACGAAACTCAAGTTCGCACTAACCAGCGAGAAAAAAAAGTGTGCACGAATAAAAATAACGAATAAAGCACTCCGTGCTGAAGCAAAATGCAAGTCAAGGCATTTTTTTGGCATAAATGAAATGGAGTGCAATACGCATGGCAACGCTATGGCATTAACTGCTACTTCATTCGTATTGAGTGACTTTACCACTAAGCTTAGCGAGTGTGCACGGTTTCTAAATGCTCAAAAAGAACGGCTTGTGGCCTTCGGTTGTAAAATATTTTTCCTACTTACTATTTTTCCTACTATTTTAATACTGTATAATAACCTCGGATTGACACACAAGGAAACCAAATCTTAAGAAAATATTTTTACACCTATTGTTTAGAAACATCTTGTTGAGGAAGATGCCTTCACAATTGACGATGATTCCGAATTCAGGGGGTTGCGGTCGACTAGCGCGGCAGAGCGTTTGGTTTTCTGAATGGATGGCCTAGGCAGGACTCTCAGTGACTTATGACGCCCACAGCTTCTCCCAAGCTGCGTAAATTTTCGGGTATTAGATTTTCCAGTGAAACGGTTTCAGGTGCCACAGGGAAAACTGACCTTGGCATGGTTGAAAAGGCGTATAACACGCATGGCAACGCCTATGGCTCACTGCTAATTGGTAGTGAGTCACTTTATCACTAATCCTTGCTCACTATGAAGAATAATTTTATTAAAAAAATATTTTAAAATTCTTGCTTAAAAAGTTACATCCGATTTGATTTCGTAACATATTTAAAAAATACATTGGATTTTCAAAGGAAACCAATTGAAAGTTAGCAACGTTTCCATTTTAAAATTAGGAACCATTTCCAAATGTAAATTATAGTTATCGTTAGATAAAAATAAGTCAAACAAAGATTTATTACGCATTTCAAAAGATTAGTCAAGAGACGTTCAAGCCATTCTCCCCATATAATGTACAATAAACATTTGATCTCTTGCTATATTACTAAGAGCATAACTAACTCGTAAATGAGAAATGACCATGTACGAAATGGTAACTTCGCTGCAACTTAGAGGACAAAGCAGAGACAAACAAAGAAGAGAGATATGATAACTACCGGTATGCAAATGGAGATAAGCTGACGACTAAGCAGAAAAGAACGAAAAAAAGAAACCCTAATTTTGATTAATGTTAATGCGGGCGTAGTTTAAATATATCCCGATATAAAGAATTAAATTTTGTTGTCAACCGCGTGATCACATATATTCTATACCGATGATAATAACCTATAATTTTAAACTTATCATGAAATTAATGCGATATGTAAACGAATAAAATATTTTGTATTATTATTATGGATAGTCTACCGGTTAAGGTAGGTTTTGGATGGAGACAACTAACAAATAACTATCGGCTAACAAAACACAATACAGACCCCTACTCTACAACAATTCTCTCTTCATCTCCGTTTGCTTCCTTCCGTCCTTCCTTCCGACGGGATGAGTCCAACATCACCTATCCTCTTCCTTCCTTTTCCTCATTTGCCTGACATTCTACCCTCTATCAGTCATCAACATCCAACTGCCAAACAATATCTTTGAATCTACATTTCCTGTATTCTTACGATTTATCCACCGAAATCAACAATCCCCTCCTCTTTCCAGCAATTAGTACTTTTCTATATTATTTATTTTTTCAGACGGCGGTAATTCAATTCAATTAATTCCTTCACCATAAGCATATAATTATGCATGGCTTTGTCAATACATGTTTTACACTTCATATCAATAAAAGACGTTATACAAAATATCAAAACAATATGAAAAATACAAATACATACAATTTACAATTTTCTTGGGATTAACACATTCCAATTATACATTTAAAATGGTATGCATTAAGAAATCATCCACACTATAGAATAATTTACATGTAAGTAGTTTTTTCACGGCACACTTGAATTTAAAGGAACTTTTGATATTTTTAATATAAGCAGGCAATTTATTGTACATAAGTATTCCCTGATGATCTATCCTTGTAATCGTTTTATTTACTCTGTGCTGACTTACATGGAATGCATTTTGGCTTCTCGTATTATGACTATGAAGGTCACAATTTTTAATAAACATGTCTTGATTTTTGTTAATAAGAGACACTGTTTCAAGAATGTACATGCAAGGAAGAGGTAAGATTTCTAGTTTTCCAAAAATAGGTTTACTGGGAGCTCTATTATTAGAATTATTTATTATGCGAATAATCTATTTTTGCATTTTAAATAATTTTGGAAGGAAGATAGAGGAACCCCAAAAGGGAATACCATAATTGAGAAGTGACTGCACATAGCCAAAGGCCACATAGCCACTCCTGAATAGTTTACTACTTTTGCATTTATCTACAATGACATCATTCTTTTTACCGTCCATAAACATGATCTACTTACATTACGGATTGAAAATCACGCACGCATAAATAGCCTCATGAGCTTGATACTCTCAGAGATGGGAATCTGATAAATTTAATGAGCATGAACTAGCAGGGTAGGGCTGGATTACTCGAAGGCAGGGGACAACAATTTAATGGAAACCACGCTTTGGATTTCCTTAGCCGTAAAAGAGGCTTGTGTGTATGCATTTCAAGTCTCCAGACCGTGTACCACGTTCTGCACTCCATTCGAAAATTCAGTTACGAAGGTGAGGAAAAATCCAATCACTTCCGAGGACCGAAACTTCGTGACCACGTTTTGGTCCGTGGCGGCGGGAAGCTAGTTCTCTGATCAACGCACACAATCCGCCCGGACTCGCTCTCTAAATGTGACAAACAGTTCGAGAGCAATCATCAGGGTGACACGAGTCGAGAAACAAGGGGTTGTTTCGAATAAACTCGGATTTACGGGTTGACCATTTATTACGCCACACATTCGTAAATATAAAGGCCAGTTCCCAATCTCCCTCCACTACCGCCATTCCAGACGTTGCCACAAAATTCTTTCGTTTCCTTTCGCTCAATATTACTTACCCAAACAAGCCCCTTTACTCCTACTTAAGTTCAATTTTGCACATATATAAATAAATACTAACGTACATAAATGTAACCCCGTTCATGTGATATCGGAAAAAAACTATTTTTTATTTCCTTCAGCCGTGGCTTTTGTTAACAATTCAGGTGGTTTCCATGAAATGCAAATCCAACTCTTCTTTAGATTTTTTGCGTCCGATTCCAGTCACCCCCAAGAGTTGGGGAGTACAATACATTGGATGGCCCTTTAACAGACAGGCGCGGAAGTTTATACGAGAGATTACACATGAGAATATTGGCGAGAGAGAGTGAGGCGATAGGAGGTGGTCAATCCACGACAGCGATGACCTCAATTGCTATCACGTGCTCTTAACACGTCCAAGCCCAAAAATGTCGGTGATAAATTTTCCGCCGTCCACCACATTCAAAGGCAACATCAAACACATAGATACGTCTCCATATTTATATCATGCATGGCAGAGAAATAAAGAGCTCCCAGGAATGCAGAGGAAGCGGGTTCCCGTAAATTGAAAATTTTAAGGGAAGGAAATGGATTCGGACGCCACTGAAAGTTATGGCAGCAGTCCTTGCATCATAAAAATGAAACAATGGAATTGTAATAGAAATTGGATAGGGTTTAACAAAATTACATATTTTCGTAGCCCCGCCCCATTGATCGGTCGATAACTTCAGGAGAGACCGGAACGAAGTGGACCGGGTGATTTGGAGAGGCTGCGATACCCACGTATGGCATCCCTCAGCGTTCTTCAAAGCAAGAGCGATAAATTGACAGCACGCATACGCTGGGTTTACGTACGGATTACCATAAACATCGCTGGTACGGGAGATCAGTCACTCCACCGTGGCTTGAGTCCGAATCTCTGATGAGAACTCATGGAAAATAATATCTAACCGCAGAAGAGACGTTCGTATCTCGCCCCTGGAGAGAACTACCACAAATAAATCCTTCTAAAAGCCATATGAGTGCTAGGAGTCTCAATGCGGACACAACATTCATGTTCACGGAAACAATACTACACCTCCATGGAAGGTTAAATACCATTTAGTCCAATCAGCGGAAAAGTTATATGTACACACTTATATATGTGTATATATATATACATACATATATATAAATATACATATATATATATATATATATATATATATATCTATCTTCGAAATGGAACGCTCTTCGGCGACGCACAAATGTATAAAATCTACATGTGTTTATATATATATATATATATATATATATATATATATATATATATATATATATATATATATATATATATATATATAGCTTAAGTGATTTTTCGGGTACCAAGTCTTCCTGGGAAACCATAACCGGCACAGGGAAAGGAACTGGCCCCCCTACCCTGATGTGTGAATTTTCACACGCCGTATAGGGCTTAGTACTGGGTGATCTCTACCATCATCTACTAAACCGACCTTCGGATTGATTACTGTGTTTATGATTATTTATATATATATATATAAATGATATAAAAAGTTATTTATATAACTCCTACCGTTTTCTCTATGATATGTCTCGTCAAATCGTGATACATAAGCACAACTATGATGTTCATTAAGGAATTTTAGATTTATTCAATAATTGAAAATATTTCGTGCATTTCTGCGATTGCATGCTTCTTGCGAACGTCCAAAAATGAATATTTTCATAATGCAACCTCTTCACATAATTTGTCCGCTCGCTAATAAACAAAATTAAATTAATAAAATAACTCTACCAACGAAGTCTATAACTTCCCATTCTCATTCAAATGTGTTTTTTCGCAGGTTTCTTCGATGATCCGTGAGCCCTACGTCACCCTTGACCCGTCATCACGTTTTTCCCCCTCCACCTTAGTTTACAGCACTCATGGCTTAAACTAGTTACCTCTGGTCTAACAAGCGTTACCAACCAGGTTAACTCAACTGGATGAAATATTCTCTTAAATATATCTAGTGCACTTTAAACATTCATAAGGTTGATTTTCCACAGCTATAAAGTTGTCAAAATAGAAATTAAATATTTCCATAGTTCCAAACAAAAATATCCCACTGTTCAATGTTTTATCAGAACTCTGCGGCTATAAAAATTCAATCTCTTCTCAAGGCGTAACCATTTTTTTCATTAATAATTTCGTGTTTTTTTTCTCTAGTGCAAGATTGTAAACCTCACAAAACTTTCTGTTACGGGATTGCATTACCTTTTTTTACCTGTAGCGTTAGATGGATGTATACAGTTCATCCGATTAACGGGCCCTATTCAGACGCGATCGAAATACACATAAAGGATGACATAATTAGGACCAATTCATAGTTCGATCCAATTCATAATTTATAAATTTGAATTATAGTAAAGCTACATTAAAATCTGATACTTAAGTTATTATAAAAGCTCACAAATTTCCTTGCGCCTCAAGAACATAAAGGTATCGCCAATTAATGAATTATTTCAATACCAATAACATCCGGAAAACAAATATGGGTCAACAAAATTATACCAAGAGAAAATTTGCATTTATCGCACACATAAGTTGCGCTGTAAACAAAATGACTTAATTAAGAACAAAACAGTCGGGTGATGAATATCATCACAAAAACTTACGACCTTAGCTTAGGCCAGATCCTCATCCTCGCGTTGTAATTCCAGAGAGATTTATGACGAATGTTAATTGAAAATCAGTCCATTAACTTTCTCCCAACGGGACAGACGGAGTCACGGATTTTTACAAACTCAGGAAAACCATGGTGACGTAGCCCATTGGACTACCGAAAGAGAAAACATATCCAGAGATCATACCATTGAGTAAGTATTCCACTGAGAAAAGGGTATATTGTTAAGTGAATGCGGGGAAAATCATAATTGAACGCATTATGGCAGATGCTGACCGGACACGAGAGAATGGAGGGACCCGAGGAGAAGGAATGAAAAAGACGGAGAGGGAAAGAGAGAGAAAGGAAGAGAATTAGGTTAAGAGAGAGAGGAACAGAAAACACGCGAAGGCGCATGCGTCGTCTCCCCATTTCGAAGGTTCCAGTCCTTGATATGTATAGAAAGAGGAGGCGAGGGTGTGGGGCGTGAGATTGGGGTTAAGAGTGGGTGGGGGCGAGCGGGGAGGGGAGGGGTGACGTAAGTGGGGGGGATAAATGTAAATAGGCCAAGGACCATATCGCACCCCTCCCTCGCCGCCTCTCAGACGCCCCCCCTTTGCGTGCAAAGGGGGAGAATCACGTATACACATATACTTATTATACGTATTATTGTGTTATGGGCGCTTTTCAGGAGGGGGTGCCGGTAAGGTAGGAGGACGGATCATAGTATGATGAGTATGATGGAGGGGGGTCGAGGCCTGAGAATTGACAAAACGACTTAATTCGGATAGGATCGAAACGCAACGCTTCCCCCTCGTGTGCCTGACTAAGATTGAGACTCGTTTAAGAGGATTCGATGAGGAACGATTGAGGAAAAGACGGGATACCAGGAGTTTGTCTGCTTTGAAAGAGGAAATCATTAATTTAAAAAAACCGGAGAGGTCGAAGTGATATCGACACACGTAAGTTAACTTCGGGAGAAAAAATGATCAAAATAATCGCGAAATAACGTAGGAAAGGCCGAGATGTTAAATATAGTGACACAATATAAATGGAAATTGACATGGGTGGATCCATAGTTGTAGTCTACATTATAGCCGAGGAAGATAATTTATTCACCCGAGATGAGATTACAGCAATGACGAATAAATTTTTTGAGGAAATGGCTACCACTAAATATTACTTTGAAGGCATAAATAAATTACAATCATAGAATAATTACTACCACGGAGATAATCTCAACGAACTTGACCGCTCAACACTAAAAATACTGAATGCAATACTGAAAACTAAGGAGAATTGATATTTTTGAGAATGCTATGTATATTACAGTAAATAGAAGTACAAATTCAACCAAATAACTTCACAAGGGTTGTAAATTAATGAGCAATAATTAGAAAAAAAGTACCAGGACCATTGTTCTAAATAACTTAGTAGGTAATATTACTTTTCACTCAACGTTTTTGACATTAGGATCCAAAAAATATTTGAACCGGGCTGAGAAAATGAAACTCACGAGTATAGAGCAATAGCAACCGAGTTATGGCTACCAATGGTTATTTATTACCTCAACGTTACGACCCAGTATTTTGATGTTACGATTCAGGGTTTCCGTTTTAGAGTTTCCTTGAAAATGAGAATTGCGGAAAAAAAACCTCCAGTTACCATACAGTTTCATTAAGAGTGTTTTCCATAGCCCCTTGAATGCCGGGAGATTATTGGAGAAACAAATAACTAAAAATAAAAATATGAGAGTAGTAAATACACGAGTAAATATTTGATTCATCACACCAATCGCTTGAATAAAGCAGTTCATTGTGTAGGGAACGGCGATTGGTGTTGCCATACGTGTATGTTGTCACAAGCTATGATGCATTGGTAACCATGTGATCGACGGTTCGAGCACACAAGTGACTGCATTTGATAGGAACGTTTTTTTTTTAAGTCGAGTCCACACTGAAAAGGAACGATGCCCATCGTTGTATTGCTACAGACTATTTTATGCGAAATATGGAGCACGACAAATTCATGAGGACATTTGAATGCTGAATGCTAATTGGCTTTCGGATGAAACTATGTTCCTCAAAATATTAATAAAAATCTATCTGCTCTGTCCAACTACAGGACTATAATCAAACAAATGAATAAGCCAACAAATAATTAAGTTAACACTCGAGGCGTGACTTGGAATTTAGATTTTAACCTTGATGATAAAAACTTTCTAATAAAACTAGAGAAAATACAGCACCTGTAGCACCGAGATGAATTTCTATAATTACGTCGAGAGTTAATTACCAATCGCATTGCACTGAATACACCCCTACGCCGGATGAGTGAATTTTACCTGTTAAGACAAGGTGAGTTCTACCTTCACCTAACGACCCAGTTACCGCATTGACGACTGTGGCATTTGATTGTCATCACTCGCGCCTACAAATATTGAATGAAAATGTTGGTTCCATAAGTCTATCACCGCTTGGGAATATTTTTCCAATACAGAGATGGTGAAATAGATCCGTACATTCTGCAATAGGTGGTTTTGGTTTTAAATGCCCGAGATTGAGAAAATGCGATCCGCGTGCATGAAGGAGATCAGACGACGACATTCATGAGATGAAAATTTAAATTACTATGCACGACACATTCAATAATCGTGCATGCGTACGAGCAGAAAACACTGAGTGGGAGTACCAATAATATAAATCGAAAGGAATAGGACTGCGAAGCATCCAAGTAGTATTCCTTTGACATTTCTGATTTGGTGAAAAATGCCAAATCTTTGTCATCAATTACGTGGCGCCCATTGAATTTGATGAGCATCGGAAAATGATGGAGGGTTCAAGCCCCTTGGGTCACGTCCCGTCAAACTTGAAAGTGAGAATATACTGCAATAAATTTCCCCACATTATCATATTAGCCCAGACACGCCATCGAAATCTGAAAAAGTGAAGACACGACTATTTTATAATGGACTGATTATATAACAACAATACTAGTTTTTATTTAACCTAACTTTACAGCAATATGGATTATTGAACATTTCGATTGATGATCGGAATCAGGCAATGTCGCATTGCAATCAGAAATGATGATCAATTACACCATTCAAAAAAATCATTATTGGTGCAGTTTCCGAGCCCAAGGCCTTACGGTCGTCAACGTGTATGGTATCAGCACCTCATTACCAAGTTAAGAGAGTAAGACAAATCAGTCGCAATTATATCGTATTATAATCCAACGACACGACCCGATGAGGCAAATCTGACGTTCACCAAAAACAAAACTTTTTTGGGGTGATGAATGTGGATAGACAGTCTATACATTATGTTGCCACCGAATAACATTTACTATCAATTACGAAAGTAGTTAGAAAGGTTCTCAGAACCACCACCAGATGCCAGCGCAACGAGTTTCCCGCGTAGTAAAAGGTAATCTTTTATGAGTAAACACGCAACGATCCAGTGCTCTGGGAAGAGATCAGTGGGGCGGACGCATCTCTGTTGTTGTTCCCGTGAAGTGATTTGTGAAGATGAAAAAGATAGAGATTCGAGCAGAGATTAAATACTTCGTAAATAAATGTATGAAAACAAAGGACAACATGCTGACTTTCAGAACTCTCTGGGGGGTTCGGCTTCTTCATATTCAACGATTGCCAAGGGGACAAATGAGTTTAACTTCGGTCGGGAAATTTAGGTGGTAATCCGCGCGATAATTACGTGATAGTCCGCCAAAATGTGCCACTACCCCAGAAATTATTGCGTGAGTGAATAAAATGACCACGGAGGATCGCCGACTGAGAGTGCGAGAAATCGCTGAAGCTGTAGGGATGTCATCTGGACGGGTACATAACATTTTTAACTGCGGAATTGGATATGAGATAATTATCTGCTAGATGAGTGCCGCGAATATAGTTGCACGATCAAAAATGCAACAGAATGGAAATTTCCGAACAATGTTTGACCCGTTTTATTAGCAACCAATATGATTTTACTCGCTGGTTTGTGACCACAGATGAAACTTGGGTCCACTACTAAACCCCAGAGACAAAACAGCTGCCAAAGCAGTGGAAGCATGCTGATTCACCGTCAAATACACGAGAAAAGGCTAGGTTTGGCAAGGAAGGAAGTTATCGCTCATCAAGAAAATACACGCCCGCACACTAGTGTTGTTGCCATGGCAAAAATACGTAAACCAAGATACGAATTGTTACCACACCCGCCTGTTTCACTTTATTTGGCTTCATCAGATTTTCATCTCTTCTTCAAGCTGAAAATTTTCCACAGCAGGGGGATTCTCTTCGAACAATGAACTAACAGCCGAAGTAGACGGGTATTTTGCAGGCCTGAAGGAATCTAATTTTCGAGATGGAATCAAGACATTGAAATATCGCCGGATCAAGTGCATTAGTGTACAGGGGGACTACATTCTAAAATAAATAAGTTTCACTCAGGTAAGTAGTTTATTTCTACTCTATTCCGAGAAACTTTCTAATTACCCTCATGCTTTGCTTTGCTGATTAAATATCCATCAAGCGGATATTACTTTGAAACAACCTTTGAAATCGGTAGGAAATCGTATTTCTCGATGTATGCCTCGTACTTGGGACACTATAATGGAACTTATCAGCCAGAGTTATAGTGAAGGAAAATAATTGTTTTGGTTCCATTTCAGTAACTACACTAGGGTTAATCAAAACCGTTTTACTGCTTTTTAGGCATTTCGAACGTATTATATTCAACGGAAACAACTAGCGGTAAACTCAAAAATCATATCGAAGCTGCAACTCGAGTGACATTTGGCTCAGAAGTAACTACTTTACTCTATGGATTCTGCAAGTCACAAGCAATGGAAAATATTAATTACACGAAAATGGAGTCGGAGCGGTGAGACCCGAATCTTTCCGAAGACAACCAAACAACAAAAAAACACTACCAACCCCTACTAGCAATTCTCAAGCAATGATGTACGCAACTCATGATTTCGACAAATGCGTATGACTCTGCGAAAACTCAAGTGAAGCCAGAACATCTCCGAACTTGCTGGATCAAATGACTTCAAAATTTAATTCGCTTCCACGCGCAAAACTTTCACCTCGTCATCGAGTTGCCGATATTTCTCCTATAGCAGTGAAATGCGAGAGCCGCCATTCATTCCTAAGGTGTGACTCGATCGGTGTGGCGCTTAAATAAAATCAGCGAACCAATAAGTCACCTCCATGAGCCTTCACGTCTTTCGAACGTCTAATGGGGGCGGGTGTCTCACGTGATCATCTCACACGCCACCGTTCGCACGTTATCCCACACAACTGCCTACCCTTCAAGCCCCTGCAAATACTTTCCAGGCGACCCAATAAAGGAAGGGAGTCGAGACGGGTTTGTGTCGTCCCCGCGAGACTGAATTGGCACAGTGGACCAATCGTCAATGAGATCAAGGTGACATCATCTCCTCCTCTCCCAGGATACAACCTTTTCCCAAGCATGGCATCCTTGTTTTCATTTAGGATCGCGAAAGACAAACGGAATTCAGCGTACACAGGGAGGTGGAAGTCAAAATAATGGAGATAATATTTTCATATTGCAGCAATGTTATTCAGTTTACACTGTGACAGTCACCTAGGAACACAATTGTAGACATTTTAAATTTTGAAATCACTACCACGAAATTAACTAAACTGGCACTTCAAATTGAAAATGGAGAAACAAAAAATTCAGGCATACTGTAAATGTTAAATAATTTTGAAAATGTAATATTAAATTTCCGACCGAAACCAATGGCTGAGCACCCTAAGTAAAAAGACAAACATGCCTTATTTATTCTTCATGCAGCGACGCGGCAACCCAGGGACAGAGCGCTGGGCTGGGCATCGGAGGATCCGGGTTCGATTCCTAGGCACGCCTCAAAGGTTCATTATGCATGTAGCTGGACGTCAAACGTCAATCCGTGCTAGCAGTAATATACGCAATTAAATTATCAGAGGTGATTCTTCAATTACTGTCTAATTTATAAATATACAAAAGCACCGAAAATATTTTTTTCAACCTTCGGTTCTGGCATATTCAATGTACTTATTGGAATAGTCTCAAGAGTGAGTTAGTGAGACGGTCATGTGCAAAACTTATAGAGTTAAATTCTAGAATGCTAAAAAACGTATCACATGCTTTCGGTAGCTTTTAAATCATTTTCTCTCGAAATACACATAAACAGATTACACTCAACAATGACTGCAATTCCTTGGGGGAATAGTTAGCTAAACCGTGATCCACGGTTAAACTGATTTTATCTAATCCCCGCTACATTCCATTTCTACCTCCACTGCTTCTCATGATCCTTATATCCTTTCGCGTTGTTAGATAAAAATCACGGCTTGCGACAGACAAATTTTACTCCCCATTTTTCATCGTCTATCATTTCGAAAAACTTAATAAATAACTCTGCTATTCGTTTCGAATAGAAAAACAACTACTACTCTCAATTTTCTCAGAAGAAAATCCTGGAAGCAATATACACGTAAGTCTATCAAAATAAAAAGAATTTTCATTTTGTTGAAGCGAGAAGAGAGCATACTGAGGGAGGAAATAACAGTCTTAATCTCGGTTGCGATAGGAAAGACTCTCTCTTCCCTAATTTTTGCGGGGCATCGTTGAGGAAAAGGGTTCCCAGAAACCCATTCAGTGCGTTAGAGCTCAGCGGGACACAGTGGCGAAGAGGAAGATGACTAGAGTTGAGGCGAAGGCGGGGGAGGGCAAAAAATGAATCGTGGAATTCAAGGGAGTCGTTGGACAGAGCCCAAAGAGTAGTTAAGGAACCCGCTGGCTTTTCTACGTCCTGCCGGTGTGGATAATGTGAGGCTGGAATAGACGGATCTAGAAGTAGGTCTGTGGGACATTACGATATGTTTAACAGTATCGCATCGATATTTGTTTTTTATCTAGGGCATACAAAACATAATTAATGTGAAATCATATGGTATCGATATGCGATATGGAAAATATCACGCATAATTTATATAAGTCATATTTATCGATATACCAGTGCGTAATTCTATTTTACTGAATATTTGAAGCTCTGGGTTCATTCATCTTCTCAGTCTAAATTATTTTTTTGAAGTCTCATGAAAAATAAAACAAAGAGGTTTGAGTTATTGATACTATTCATTACATGCAATTTTTATTTCGAGTGATGAGTGACGTGAATCATGGTGGTAAAATGTTTATGCACAGTTTTCTGAACAAATTATCTGTAAATATTATACATAATTCATCTGAACAATGCTTTTCACGCTCCGAAATTGGTAGGCATTACGAATTTGTGTATCGGTAATCACGATGATAAATTTAACAAATTCGATGTCGGATATGGAACATCACAGTACCTAGCTCGGCATGACATGGGGGGAACATATGGTGGGGAAGAGGGTTGACGGTCTAATTGTAGGAGTTGACGGGGAGGGGGGGGGGGTTGAGAGAGGAGAAACAGCATCCGTCGCCACTACGCCGTTCCTTGGTTCCCAACGACTTTCTGGAACACTCGCTTCGTAGGGTGGAAGGGAGAGGCTTTAACCCTCTCCCGTATCCCGGCCAGCGGCGGGAATGCACTTGCTCGCGAGCGTCTCATATTACGGGGATTAAAACTTAGAAACCTCCCCACTCAAAATACTGCATCTCTCGTCATCCGCGGAAGGAGGGAGGGATTCCCGGTTATTCGGGAGCGAGGATGCTTCCCCCCTTCGTGAGCAGGAGGATTAGCACGGCGTGAAGGCACGGAGGTCCTCGGGAATGACAAGCATACCCGGCTGTGCATGGCTCTAGACGCCATCATTTCAATAACGGGGAACTGGTGCTTTCAAACTTGTGTTGGTTGCCCCAACTTCCAAATGTGAATTGGCAACATAAGACTCCGCCAAAAAAAATTCTAAAAATAGACGAAAATAATTCTTACCTGTACGAGATTATTAAGTTTCTTTTTCTATGCCATGGCCCCATCACATCACCCACTACTTTTCTACAGCCGATAAGTTTTCGAACAATATATATTTATGCTAATAAAATTCACCAAGAAATAAACAGAAAATATCATTCTGTGAGATAGTATTTGGCTTTTATCCGACACACTTCTCAGTTCTACACATTGTGAAAATAATTACCGTAGACATAATCTGACAATGAATCATACTCCATGATTTTAGAAATGAGTAATGGCGATGACGAAGAAATATACGCTGATAAACTATTTGACACAATGATGTCCGAAAATATTGGGAGTGCCACCTAAGGAAATATTTATTTCCGCCAAAATGCTATTGACTTCAATCAAACTTAAATCATCGCCCTTTTTTGCCAGGTACAATGTTCTCTTTGAGTGTCCAAACCAAGACACTGATAGTACTGAAGGAGATAAAGTAGTACTGATATTACAAGACGGAATGAGTACTAAAAAATAATTGTGATACTTGCACACGAGAACTGTACGGCGTTGCTTCGGAACAAATAGAACTGCAATGTAATAGGAACATTAGTAATACTACCTTGATCAAAAAGTTCCCGGAATAACCACCGTGTGGCGCTCCCATCGTTCCGATTTGAGTTCTGTTTTTTTTGTTAAATTGGTACATCTGTTGTTGATATTCCCTTTAAATCTTAGTGTCATAACTTGACATTTGCAAAAGTTACGGTCGGTTTTCGGTATGTCCATCAGTGCTTCCTGCGATTTTTCCATTACTTCCTCTCGGCTGCTAAAACGCGTTCCCCGTAATGGTTTTTTAACTCGATTGAACAGAAAGAAGTCACAGGGAGCCAAATCAGGTGAATTCGGTGGCTGTTGGATGGTATTTGTTGCATTTTTCGTCAAAAAATTACGAATAATGATAGCAGTGTGCGACGGTGCGTTATCATGGTGCAAAATCCACGAGTTTTCTGCCCACATTTCTGGTCTCTTTCGGCGAATTGCTTCACGCAAACGTCTCATAACGCCCAAATAATACTCTTTGTTTACTGTCTGGCCTTCTGGCAAAAATTCATGATGCACTACACCGTTGTAATCCATGAAAACCGTCAGCATTGCCTTCTTTTTTGACTGAAAACGACGTGGTTTTTTTGGTCTCGGCTCATTTGGTGAACGCCATTCACTTGCCTGATGTCTGGATTGCGTGTCGTACTCATAAACCCACGTCTCGTCTCCAGTAATGATCCTTTTGATGAATGTGGGATCGGATTCAGCCTCGCAAATCATGTCTTTTGCGACGTCAACACGGTCTCTTTTTTGCATGAAATTGAGGTCTTTTGGCATGCTACACGACGGAAACCCAAATCATTAACCACAATGTCTTGGGCGGATCCATAGGCAATGTTCAAGTCCTCCGCTATTTCTCTGATGGTTAATTTGCGGTTATTGACCAACATTTCTTTTACTTTATCAATTTTTTCACCGACTTTCGATGTCGATGGTCTGCCACTGCGTTCATCATCTTCGATTGACTCACGACCACTTCTGAACCGCTCGTGCCACTGGTAAACGACCGTTTTTTTTAGAGAATCGTTGCCGAAACACTTTTCCAACATTTCCAACGTCCGTGCGCCACTAAATCCGTTTTTTACGCAAAATTTAATACAAGTTCGTTGTTGCAAATTTAAATCCATTTCTGCAATTGTAAAAAATCGCCAACACACACAGAGATAGATGTACTCTTGGCTACGTAACTTTGGCAAATGTCAAGTTATGACACTAAGATTTAAAGGGAATATCAACAACAGATGTACCAATTTAACAAAAAAACAGAACTCAAATCGGAACGATGGGAGCGCCACACGGTGGTTATTCCGGGAACTTTTTGTTCAAGGTAGTATTAATAAGGAGACACGAAGTAATAGATAAATAAATGGAATAAATAAGGATAACGAAAACACTTAACTTTCTAGGCAGACATTTTTGTAATTTTTATTATATCTATTTATGTACCCTGCACGGCACCGCTGGGGTGTATGAACGGGGGTGAATACACACCGGACTAATTATGACCCTGTTTTAATTTTTTGATTTAGTTACAGATTGTAGCATATTCATAGGGCAACTAGTAAAGCATTTCGAATCACGGTAAAAGCAAGAATTTTGAAGTTATCACTATAGTACACAAAATGTCTTTCAAATATACTTGGGTAATACTCACATTATATGCCCATGATAAAGTTAACAGTTTCATGTTTTAATTTGTGGAATTCCTTTATGATGAGGGTAAAAAATAACGAAACTCTACTCTTCCACACACTTCTAATGTTCTACGACCATGGTTTCGATGCTGCGCATCATCATCAAGTGGTGATGTACCACCTGATATATCATATGACCAATTTATCCAGGCAAAAGGACAGCAACTCGAAAACTAGTCCTAATTATCATAATATTCCAGTTTTGGGTATTTTATTTGGGTTATAAGAGATTTTAACCACTGCAAAACGCACGTGGAACAGGTCACGTACACATCGGATACACATATGCTAAGAACAAAATGAACCGTTATATTCAGTGGCTTAAGTAAGATAATTACGCAACCAAACGACGCACAAACCTCTAAAAGTGAAGATGGGGACAAATACGGATTAGAAATCGCCAAAGGAATGAGAGTTGTTTTGAGACACCAAACGAATAACCTCTGGAAAGACCAAAGAGAACGTTTCCCGTGCCATTTCCAGGCAAAAGAACTCATGGATGTTTGTCTCAAACAAAATTTAAAAAGGCCTGAAAACATACATAAATTCTTTCAAACTTAACTGCCACAGCCTCTTTTGCGTATTAATTTTCAACGGCCAAAATCATCGCTTTTGAAATACACACAAAAAGTAAATGGATAAAATAAAATCTAATGTTCGATATTTGACTTCTTTGACCAAAACAGAAAACATTCAAATGAGATGGATCACACAAGTCAAGGCAGGCCCAAAGAAAATGGACTTAACGGAGGAAAGAACACGAAACCGAGATGAATGCACGAAAAGAAGAAAAACTGAAAAGGTTTCCAAGAGAAGATAAAAAAAGAAGCAATAGGAAAAAAGAATGGAACAATACTGAAAAGATAGAAAGGAGGGAAATCGTGAAAACAATATAGACGGCCGAATCGAAGGAAGAGAGATATCCATAAGTACAGATACACTTGATAAAATATTCATGTATTTACGGTAACGGAAATATGAGGGCCACAGTTTCAACAGAAAATTTGATTTACGAATCAGAATAAAATAGAATCATGCTAACAAGCTTTTACATTTACAGTGGCACTATAATCGCACCAAAAACAATACATTATCATACTCGTATTAAATTAATATAAAAATAATAAAATATAATTAATTGCATTGATCTCATTATCACAGGATTAAACCCAAAAATTGGTTTTGTTAGTTGATGCTGGAGCTCGGCCAGAACCACGAGTATCACTCTCGGCGTGTAGAATTGATTTCTAAGCCCGTTTCCTCCCCGAACCACCACCAATTAGTTTTCAGTCAAGTTCTATTAACCATCAAATCGCGTAATACTACTGTTCTACCAAACACGTGGATTTTTCATACTTGGTGGTTCAAAGCTATCATCCGGGATTTGAACCGTAAACCTCCGAGGCTACCAGTCGAATGACCAAACTAATGATCTATCACACGGACCAATGGTGCGTGAATACACGTCATTGACTTGGACGCCTACTCATTTCATTCATTTAGACAGTCAATGGAACAAATATAAAAAGAATATCGTGAACTCACTGACATTTTGGGGCCAGGAGGTGGCCCCTTCATCAGCAGAAGAAGAATGAATCATTATGCACAAAGGTCGGTTTCAAACAAGTAGGTGAGAGTAGAGCTCATCTAGTACAAAGTTCAATTCATTGTGAATTTCACACACTCAAGGTAAAGGGATCAGTTCCTTCCCGTATGTCGCCTGTGATTCTACAGAATATCTGGCTCTTCCCGAAAAATTGGGCTCATGTTAGATTTCTACGGACGCCTTGGGGCACACCCAGCTTCAGCCAAGCTTTGTGATTTTTCGGGTGCCAGATCTTATGCCGATCAAGCCGAAGGTCGGTTTGGTAGGTGTACACTCTTTCTCTAACATTTTCCTAAACCTTTTAGCAGTTCCGCAGGAATGTTTTCCATCCAACCGTCCTCATTTGATTTCATCTCCATTAATGCCCTTTCTATTTCATCGTCGAGTACGTCTGGACCTAAACTATCTTCATCTAGGTCATGCTCCTTTTCTATATCTAACCGTGTTGGTCTAGGTTCTTCACCACACAGTTCTTCCATATATTCCTTTCATCTCTCTTGGATATTTTCTGTGTCAATTATTATCTTACCCGAGCTATCTTTAACTGTTAGCACAGATCTTCCCTCATTACTTCCCGAGAGTGATTTAACCTTGCTGTATAGCGCACCAATTTCACCCTTCCTCTGCTTACTTTCCATATCCTCGCACTGCGTCTTCCACCATGCTTCTTTTGCTTTATTTGTTGCCCGTCTCAATTTATTATTTAACTCTTTGTACTTCCTTCTGCCTAACTCTGTGTTTGCATTCTTCCATTTTCTTCTCTCATCTATGTTTCTTATCAACTCATCCATGATCCATGGTTATCTTGTCTTTTCTCCATTAACAGTTCCTATAGTTTCTTTTGCGGTTTTCGATATCCCTTTTTTGATATATTTCCATTTTTCCTAGATAGTTCTCAGCTCCTTTCCCTAGACCATGATTTTCTCTATAGCCTGCTGATACCCCTTCCTTGTCAATTCATCTCATGCTTCTACATACCATTTCCTATCCCGCCGTCCCTGCCTCATCTTTTTTAATCAGACGATACACTTCATAAAAACCAAATCGTGGTCAGAGTCCGCATACGCTCCCGGGAAGCTGTGGGAATTTATTACACTGTTCCTAAACCTGTGCCTAACTAGAATATAATTTAGCTGATACCTTTCTGAGTCACCTGGCATTTTCCATGTACACCTATGACTTCTGTGGCGTCCAAACCAAGTGTTGGTGATGACTAACCCCCGTCTCCTGCAAAACTCAATTGCTTTCTCCCCGCGGTCGTTCCTCGTGCCTAAACTGTACTCCCCCAACTCATCGCCATCTCTTCATTTGCCTACCGTCAAATTCCAATCTCCCATCAATATCAAATGTTTCCTTGCAGGAACACACACTCCTCTAACTGATTGTATATCCTATCGATTTCTTCCTCCTTAGGATTGATTACTCGGTGGGATGTTTACCTGAGCAATGACCAAGTTCGTCGGTTCTGCTTTTATCTCTACTGGTAATATTCTATCCCTTGTTTGTTCTATATTTACTATGCTTCTTCCCACCTCTACATTCAATATTATGGCAACCTCTCGTTGGCCCTCGTCCCCACCACCGTACAAGTATCTTATATTACGCTAAAACTATCACTCCAGTAATCCCGGCTATTCTTCCATCTCACCTCGTAGGCGCACGGGATAGCGAAGTTACCTGGAGCCATCGCCAAGTCAGCGACTTATAACAGTCCTCGCTACTGACAAATGTATTTATCGAATGAATTGGCACCCTCCAAACTTGAGTGCATATTTCAACGGCCCGCTGCACAAGAACAACGAAATCACATTACACATGAGACAATTAAAAATTCATCGGGATAATTCCGGACCGAATGAAAAACCATGAGTCACACTCCAGGGGTGCAGGAAGGGGTGTGCGTGTGTGTATATGTTTGTGGGTGCGTGAGTGTGGGACTCTCCCAAGGCCGCCATAATCTTCTCTTCTCTTTCCTCGCAGTCCTCCCTTAACTCTCCCATCCCCACCGATATAGGCTGAGAGCCACCGTCACCATGGCAACCCTAGTCAACTCAACGTACACACACACACAAACACAAGCATAGCCCCTCGCGTCGACGGCGACGCGGAGTGGATTCCGAATTTGGGTCAGTGGGGGGCAGGGGAACGGGGGGGTGGCGGAGGGGAGGGGCCCCGCCGCCGCCATCTTCCCCCTGGTGACCTAATTCGCGAGCGAGCGAAATTCAGCGGCTCATGCTTATGAGCATCGCTCAAGAGACGCCCGCCCTCGAAAGACGACGGCAGGGATAATAATTCAGGCAGGGGTTCCGCTGCAACAACGAACATGGGAATCCCCTTCCCTCAGCGGCGAGGGAGACTAAATATTTCCGCTGTGTTTTATTTAATAAAAAAATGACGGTAAAAGGGGATATTATTGACCGGAGGTAGTGCGGATAGTGGGGAGGGGCGTGTGGGGGAGGGGGGCTGGAAAAAAGAAGAAAGTGATCAAAGAGGAGTTGACGACGAAAGCGACCACCTGCTTTGTCCTGCGGACGCCCTGAAGGGGAGGAAAGAATGGCCTCTTTACGGAGGAAAGTGGAATTTCTGGTTTTTATTGGTCTAAGCGGTGCAAATGTCAGCGGAAAATCAATGGAGCACATTGAAAATCTGGCTAACTGGCGCTGTTGACTTCCAATCTCTTTTCGGATATCCTATTGCTTATGTAAGGTTGAAATTATCTCGAAAGAAGTCGTTCGTCCTTGTCTCCAGTATTTGCAGTCCCGATTGGAGGCGCTAATTTAATATCGCCAAAGCATCGACATCACGATTTCAATGGACAGGAGCGCATTTCATATTGTGCATCTAATTTGTACATAGAAACTTTTCGTACATATTGGTGTCGATACACGACCCAAATATACACCTCACAACCTTCTTTCACAGATGAACAATATACATTCAATAGATTCAATTCAATCTCGCAGCTCACTATTCTATCGGATGAAGCCTTAAGTAATTAATAGGATATAAGACTTTTAATAATGACTATTATGCACAATGTTAAATTATAGTTTCTCAAAGAACGCGTGCGGAAAGGTAAAAAACTCCTCCTCATATATGTTATAGTTGTGAAAATAAATTATTCCATAAGAGAGTTCAAAATAATACTTGATTAGCAAGTGATGGAAATTAACCATTTTTTCCTGATTTGCGTCACATTAAGTATTTTCTACACTTGCCATGTCTACACTTGCAATTCCAACAAGGTGTTACTTGAATCACAAGGGAATCTGACTGGGTCAATGTGAGAAAATAAACAAGTCCCTTTCCCGCCCTGTGTTGAACTTAAGCTTTAGAGCATAGATTCCACTATCCATAGAGTCATAAAGCAATTCCCCAAGTTTTCCTGGGTATACTAAGTAGTTTTTTTTATTGTGCAGAACATTAAGCATAGAGGCATGCAGTCTCACCAAAATATTGAGCCTGAACAAAAATATGTGAAGTGTTGAGGGAAGTACTAATGGAACCAAATTAATGTCAATTATTGAGCATAAAATGAAAAGTAAAACGGCACTCACATTCATGAGACTTATATACCGCCTCAAGGCTTTTAAATTAACTATTATTCGGCCCCAAACGACTGCCAGGGAATGATTCTTCCGATGAGGCATCAGAAACATTTTCCAGAACTCAAACTAAATTACCGGAGTTTTCAGGAAAGTAAAATTCCCTGTTTTGCAAGTTTTCGTTATAATTGGACCCGCTTCATGAGTACGACCACCAACAAGTGGTTTCACATTGATTTTATCGGAAAAACACATTTAGAAAATCCAACCTAATTCACACTAACGGACCTTTAGTACATGTGATCTATCCCATTTGATTGATCCCGGCGAAATTTAAGTTACTCTTGATGGAAAACTACTAGCAAGGAAGGTTTTTAGGGGAACTAATTATCCCTCGAATGACTAAACCCTTATCCTAATTGAAGCATCACCAGAAATATTAAAATTGATACTATCCCTTGGATAAACCAAGACCAGGTGAAAGAGGTGCACGATGCTGGTACTTCATACACCTGCGTTCCTACGACTTGATTACGAATGAAAATCGACAACCACCAACTACTTGAAAGTCTGAAAGGATGTGGGGCCGAGAAAGGAGGTGATCTAGTGGCGAACACGATGCCATCTTTAAGAACAAGCGGGCTGTTGCCAAACCAGTGCGCCCGCCTCTCCTTGCGTGGGCGGATGAATTGCACTGCAATCCTCGCCGTGCAGCTGTTCCATCGTCCGATAGATTGATAAAAAACCATATGGGGAGCATAGGTCCGGCAACATCTGCGTGCTTAAAATGCCCACTCTAGAAGCGAGCCGATCATATAACCTCGTGACGGTGAAAGCCTTTGAGAAACCCTTAATCGCAGAAGGCAGTACACTAGGAGGCGAGTCACCCAATCTGTGAAAGCCGTCCACAGCTTAAAGAAGTTTGGAAAACTTTTTCTTGTGAATGAAAACATCTTAATTTCGAGAACAAAATCTTGATTACGGCGGAAGAGTATAGGTGGGACACGTTATTCAGCCAATTTTTTCCAATGCCAGCATTAGTAAAACCTTTTACATACCTACTCTACGTATATCTTTCTAGAATATATTATTGGAAATAACTATTACTATGTCTATAAGATGATGTGCATTTCTGCATACCTTTTGATCAACTAATGAAAAGCAATAAAACAGATGGATGAAAAATGTTCACGTTAACCTAAAAAATTACTATTTTCCATTGCACTTTATCAAATAATAACACAGAACTATTTAAAAGCGGAACAAAAAAAACCATTACACACGAAAATGTTATACCTGAATTAAAAAGTAAATTAATTCTGCAAATATAAAAACAATGAACCCTTTCTAAGTCAGAGAAAACGTATTAACTCCAAAAAAATTATAAAACATAACATTCACGGCAAGAATTAAATTACTAAATGCCAATGAAAAATTACGAAAGTTAACCATGTTTAGATGAGCGAAATATATTGAGGACCATAACCACATGAAGGAATTGAAGCATCACAATCCCTCGTCAAACGGCTCCTTGGAAAGGAGTTTAATGCTAAAACAAAGAGAGAGAGAGCGAGGGACAGAAGAGAAGAGTAGGGAGATAGGAAGATGGGTGGGACGAGCATGAGGAACCAGATTCAAAACGTTTGCCTAATCGGTTGACTACCATTCCGGCCCATATCCCGTGGAGTGAGAGAGAGAGATGAGGTGGCCTCCCGCTCCCCTTCTCGGCCGCCCACAGCCTCCGCCGAGGAGGTGGAGTGGACCGGAGAGAAGGAGGGGGTAGGGCCGGGCGGATCTCCACCCTTCCCCCTTTTGACGCAACCTCTGCGAAATGCCACTAGTCGAAAATGAATGAGCAAACCACCATGCATGGGATGAAAGATTTCCACGAGATGTTAATAAAGAAGCGATACTCAGGATAATTAATGATGACGGAAACAAGAAGTAAAATATGAAAAAAATCAAAAATTGGCTCATCATCTATCTCGTAATTCTTACCCCATTAGTACTTCTCCTGTCACCGTTATCGGATATAACTCTCGAACACTGCTGTCAGCCTCTTATGTTCAACTAAGCTATGCTTATGCCATGTAACATGTCTAAAATAAGAGTATGTATTAACTCAAGCAAAAACGTGCACACTAAAATGGATCGGTGGAAACATGTTCAAAGAAAAAACAATTTTAGGAAAATTAAAGATGACGGAAAAATAAAATACATTTGGATCTACATTAATTGCCGGAAGTCTGAATATTACATAATATCTCAACCCAGGACTACACAATGAAAAAAGTTAGTTGCTTCAACTAGCTTGTATCAATATGACTTATTTCAACAAACTGGAGTTGACTTTTACCAGGTCCTGTACCAGGACTACAACTTACGTCACCATGGTCCAAAATAATATTCGAACAACACGGTCAGCTTCGAATATTAAACTGCTCGTATTAAGTCAAACACATTACACTAAGATAAATTTACGTCGATGATACAGCAAAAGGTTGAAGAGTCCAATGGAAACTGAAGATTCCGTAAAACGCTCCTATGTGGATGATGAATTCCCGAGCATGTAGAAGGGTGAGTAGGGAAAAGCTATGACGACCGTCAGACTGATAGTGTAATTTCAATATCAATAGGCGTTGAAAGCTTAACGGATTTGGTCACGATGCGTGAGACCAAACAACATTTCTCAACTTCTTCCGAAGTACCACTACAACGAATTTGGAAAGAGTGGTGGGGCGAAATTGAAAGACTGAAAGAAATTGGAAAGTTGTCCGATCACGCAACGAAAGACTCTTCAAGCGTCATCAAGCAAGGACAGCGTGAACATTCAATCATTAGCCACTGGAGAAGGAGGATAAAGAACCAGACATTTTCCCGCACGCACTGTCACTCGAGATATAATTCTTCGAAAGAAAACTCCGGAAATCGCTCGAACTGGTCTCGGGGGAAATATTTAGTTCCTTCGAACTCACCCTTGACTGTTAGTGCTAGAAAAAGATGGGCCTTTTCCAAACAGAGGTGTATTCATCACTTGAATCGCATACGTTCAACAAAAATAGCACCTGATGGAGTAGGGACTCCGGACCAATTAAGCCACTCTCGAACATTCCACCAAAATAAGACTAAGTTTGTTCTAAACCTTATCTTAAATCTTTGAAAAAAATACTAATATAAAACAGATACTTGCATCTACATGGTGTCCTGCAAGCCGCCAATTTGGTGTGTGGCAGGGGTGATTTCACATTAGCATGCAACATCAAAATTAAATTTTTGCTTAAAGGTTAATCACCAATAAAAATGCTAAATATTTCCAACAATGGAGGTAATGTTACCTGTAGCAACATACCCTATGGTATCTCAGAGCACGATACTCCTCCAAGTATGCGAGACGACCTGTAATGACAAGGATAGCTGGATACGGAGAGTTTCGATTGGCAATGGGATGCTGAAGACTGTGATAAGAGGGGAAAAAGATATAAGTGAGGAAGGGACAGGATAGTTGGATAAGGATTTTGGATAAAATGAAGGGAGGAAGGACGCAGAATTGAAGTGGGGCCTAGTGTAAGTTGGATGTAGGGTTGTGTTTCGTTAATAGAGACAAGGTGATTACGCTGTGCCGTTTGGTAGCATGTGTCCATCCAAAACCTACCTTAACCGCAGAATTGCCGATTGTACTTGTAATAATATGTATTCCCCTAGCGCCGACGTTTGCCGTTCTTCTGTTCCCTCGTGTTTCGTGGAAAAAATGACATCATATCTGTTGGTTCTACACTTGATCTATCTAATCTTATTTTCATGATCTCTCCTTCAGTGTTTCGATGGAGCTATTAATGCATTTTCACAACCATCGCTGAAGAAAATCACTCCCAATGTAAGCAATACATTTATTCTGTGAGTTAACATTTTCTTTATGAGTGATTACCAACCGAGTTCCTATTGCCTAAGTGATTACCTACCTTGATACGCTACGCTTGATAGCTTATCAAAACAAACCCTTACAAATGAAATCAAATTCGGCAAATCAAAGGGACTTCGTGAGGATTCCATACGAACTGGCAGCATGCTCTAAATGAAGCCTAAAAGAGAAAGATAGCATCGTTCTTTAACACTCCGATAACAATGCCTTCTAGCTTGCCCACACATTCCCCGTGTATGTTTCATCCACGAGAGGTCATGAATAAGTGTAACGATTAAGTATTTAATCGAGTATACACTAGGTATTTTGGCATTTTTACTGCAGTAGGATTTAGAGATAGAACTGGATCTATTCTAATATTTCAAAACCGAAGGCTTTCAGATATCTTGCCGTTGACGTTCATTTACATAATGTATGATTTGTATTCTTAGAAAATATACACATACAACAGAAAACCTGGTACCAAATATACTTCTAACGTCTAACTAAGTCTATCCACATCACGGTTAACCAAGAGCCAATTTTGATAACAATTACCAGCATTTAAATCTTAAATAATCTAAAGAAATATAACGACGATTTATGCGGATGGTTTAATTACGCATTATAATGGGCTTTTAAGAATTCGTTGGATTTATAACATATTATTTAATATTCTTTTATCCGGGGTTAAAATTGGAGTTCTAAAACCTAGAAACCCTTTCTCCCTGCGTCGCACACGTGAGCACTTAAGTCAGTTCTGGTCACACCATAGATTTTAGAATATTTTCATTTTTTTTTCAATGAGACCCTCAAATATTTTGGCTCGCCGAAAATGGAATCCAAGGAAAAACTCCATTAAACATTAACCTCTTTCATTCAAAACTCAGCTTCAAACTATTTTTTGCAGAGACTAAGATATACTTAAAATGATAAAACCTGCTAATGCAGGTTTTAAAGAATCTTGAACCAGCTCGGGTAACACCTGTAAAGGGTTCAAGAATCAATGACTGAAAAAATAATGGATTAAGGGATATTGCTCTCCATTACTGTGACTCAAAAATTCGAATTTTTTTTCAAAACGAGCATTGCACATCACGAAAAAGTTGGGCAACAGTAGAGACTCATACGAAACTGGAGAAAGCACTTTTCTGCGTGGGCCTACGGTAGGATACGCATAAGGAAAACACTGTCTCGACGAAACACGATAAAAAGGAAACATACGTGAGGATTAAAGTACTAATTATACTTAAAAAAGTCGACGGGAGTAAGAAGTTTAAACATAGTTCGTGTGCCAAGAGCTTTTCGAATTTCTCTATGGTAAAACGAAAACCCCATTCCCCTCTTGAGTTTTATTTCATAATTTCCAGATCCACGTTGCGGAAAAAAATAATCCAACCTTGTCCTATTTATTCGCCCATCCGAAAAACAGAGCGGTGCTCGAATCGAGTGTAAATAAATAGGTAGAAGGGAAAAACTGACCGGCACGTGCAAGAACATTCAGCTATGAAATCGCGCAAGTTTTTAAAACTTTTAGCAATATGGGGGATATTAGGAGGAAAATCAAACGGAGAAAA
Organism: Hetaerina americana; assembly: GCF_022747635.1. Lineage (NCBI taxonomy): Eukaryota > Metazoa > Arthropoda > Insecta > Odonata > Calopterygidae > Hetaerina > Hetaerina americana. The sequence continues at coordinate 17,797,269 of NW_027286985.1, read as the reverse complement.
ATATTCCAAATTGATGCAGAAGCACGGACATTGGTATCATAACGGAGGGCGGGGGGTTGATCAGAGAGATAACAAAGAGAGAAAAAGCGGATTAAAAAAATAGAAAGCATCTCATTTAGATGAATCAAGACAGAAACCAGACATTTAGAGACAAAAATCTTGATACGAAATTTCGTCACGACTACGATCAAGATTGAACTAACTATAAGGATTCCACTGATGGGTTGCTAATCCTGAAGCAGGCAGGAGGGCGGGTGGGGACATAGCGGCCGATGCCACACCGAATCTTGGTTGTGAGGACCCAAAACTGTTCGTACCCCACTCGCTTCCCTCAGCATTGGACGAAATATGGTGCTAGGGGTGAGATTAGGGTAGCAAGGAACCATTCATTACAACCCACTCTCATGGAGCCGTCACTCTGCGTAAATAAGAGAGAAGCTTCCCTGTTCGACGTTCTACGCACATCATACGTAGGAGTATTTAGAGAAGTTACTTTTGCCATACAATCAGGAAGCACATTTGTAGTTACTGTTTTATAGCCGACGCAAGGACATAACTCGCCTCGCGACGAGACGAACGAAGTCAAGGATAAATATGACTAAGCTAGTCAGGTTCTCGGAAATTGGGCTTCTTGAGGCGGTTTCCTACCGTCTTCATCCCTTTGGTATTCAGACACGGCAATCCAAAGGCGGAAGTAAAATCTGGAACTTCAATGGTTTTACTCTTTCGAATACATGTGAAATAGCACTGAAAATCATCTTTTCCAAGAAAAATGGAACTCGTTCGTGTAGCTGAGCCTAAGAACGAACAATTGATTCCACTAGAATGAAAAAGTTTCTTTTCTAAGATTACCATCAAGCAGGAGTAATTAAACTGATGACATGAGCGTGTTGAAATCAGTCACCAAGTTCTAGCCAATAATTCCATACCCCTTAGAATAAAAAATACAACTCAGAGAAATCAAAGTTTGCCAAATTGGGTTCTTTACCGTAATTTTTTTGCAAGATGATGCATACGCAAGCTGATAATATAATTGATACGTATTTATTTATCGATGATATATCGAGAACACGCAACCTGCAAATTTGGATCAAAAGTTTAACTGGATTTTAAATGGTCAGGCTTATAATCAATTCCCGATTCTTTTGCAGAGCACTTTAAAATATATACGATCACCAAGAGCAACGAATGGGATGAAGAACGAAACAGTGCCCTTACACTGGCGACACCTCCCACGCCACCGGAACACCGTACCATCGGCACTGATGCTTACCTGTGAAATAAAACAAAATAAACATTATAGTGGGATACATTTACCAAAAACTGGAGACTGTCTGTCTCCGATGTTCTTTTGAAAAAAATAGTGCAAGAAATTACACGTACAATTTAGCATAAGTTTGACCTCGAGTGATAATTTCCAATTGGCAAGAACGAAAGAAATACTGCAAGGTTAAACAAGAATACTAGGGCAAACCATAAATAGCATGGAAATATTTGCTCCAGTTTGAACTCGGTGCAAAAAAAGACAGTCAATACAGTGTTTTCACTTTCCCTTTCCGAACACTTTATATCATATTAGTACTCATGAAAAATTCCCTTGGGAAGTCAAAAATTGTTTAACCTTCATTTTTCTCAAAAAATCGGAAAAATACCCATTATCATTTTCATCCTTCAAATACAGTCACCTTCCATACTCAAGTAATTATACGTTCTGCTAGTCAATCACAACCCAGCATACAAATCACGAGAAACTAAATAATTTATCTACTTCAACCTATATTAGGTACATAAAACATTTAACATTAACGAGTTACGGCTACGGAGAATGGTAAGACATTATGTTAAAATGAAAACAATTTATTAACGAAACTTGAATATACTATGATGCAGACACGATTTCCCTATTCATATTAAGGCACTAGACCGCTGAAATTTCTTTTCCGGAGATATTTGAGACAACATCTTCAAATTCTAGGGAGAAGAGGAGAATTTCGGCTTCTTCCTTTACCCCTCCACTTTTCTTTTCTTGAGATGACACTCTAATAGGGGAAAGAAGAGTTTTGGTAAAGACAAATGGTGAATTAAGAGCTTTCCTTCAAATTTAATTCTCCAACTTTGTGACACCTAACACGTTGTTACTTCCATCCCTCCACAAATGAATTGAGAACATAATGAAAAGTAGTATTTTATGGGCGCACAAAATTGTGCGGGTGTTCAAAATGTTGACGTCAGAACGTCCTGCTCAATTTTTGTGCTACGTAGATTCCATCTATTCATATAACTAGAGGTTTAATTTACCCGGATAGCACTGTCAGGAAAGAGGATAATTTTCTACTCCGAAACTTTTAGGATGTATTTTATTTTACATTGAAATCAACTTAATTGATGTGCGAAAACAGTTTACGCTAAAGGATTCAATTAACAAGTAGGATCCAGAAACATTATGAGTCATATCCAAAGCAAGGAAAAGTGAAGAGCCTGTCAGAATAAACATATTCTTAGATCGGTTACATACACCTGCTCATTTATAGGTTTAGTTAATATTCATTATTACCGCAATACGATTAGACTACCAATCGATAAAAGCTGATACATCACAATGTCAACAATTCATTGGTTTCTGAATTGAGACGTGAATGTTAAATTTTAGAGCATCGAATTTAGATGTCTATTTAAAGGCACTAAACATTAAGAATCGAGCCAGGACATGAGCAGCGAAGGGAGAATGGAAGACATCATAGGTTGGATTTTAGGTGAAGTTGACATGAACGTGAAAATAGGGTCTTATGATGGCTAATCATTTTTAGCAGTAATAAAAAATTGAGGGACAGAAGTTATTACAGGACGGTTACTCCTGCAATCAATCAAGTAACTTGCATAACACAGGAAGCTCAAGACATTCTGGAAGATTAAATACCAATGATCCATAAGAGAAGTACGTTTTCGTCCATCCACATCTATAGTTCGTGGTTAAACAGTCGTAATTGGAGATAAATTGAAAATAACTTGTGCGTCGCAAGAGATTTAGTTTCAATGTTATATATTCTCGAATGAAGCAAATCAGAATTTATTGAAATTTTCTCGTTCGTGCGAAGATAAAACTTGACCTCATTCACCAACGAGAGTAATTATTGCCATCACCTTATGCGCGCCCATTTCTGAATAAATGGAATTTCATTAAAAGCCGCGGCCACAAATTGATTTATGCCGATTAAAAATGAATTTGGAACGGAGAAAGGATATTTTTGAGGCAGCCGAGTGACTACCTAGGCGTCATTAATTATTAATATTGCTATTGCTATTATAAAATCCGATAACGTTGACTGAGGTGCGTTTGCGAGTGTGGAGTGCCCATTTGAGATTGAGCACAAGGCTGATGCTTAGACGTACATGTACATCAGAGCTTACGGCTCATTACATCCTCTCTGACCTTTGAGGAAAGAACGAAGAGAATGACGATCAGGGTGTGCCATGATGTGGAGGAAGCATAATCATGTTCTAAAAATTTATAGCACGACGACTTTTACGTTCCAACTTTGCTAAAGTCTTTCCAGAGACCATCAACTATTGCTCATGGAAATAATACAAAGCACAAAGAGGACGCTAGTTGTTTTAATCTTCAAATGAATGAACAAAAATCAAATAAATAGCAGCGTTAAAGGAAGGGTAGGGTACACGGTGGCCATTTTATTCATGTCAACGTATCTGATTGACGGAAAAAAGTTCAAGTGGGCTGGGAGAGGAAAACAGCCAACCCTTTAAGTGGTAGGAATACGGCGACTTAGTTTGAGATTTAATTAAATAGAGTAATCCTTGGTAATTGATGAAAGCTAAGAGTTACTGGAGTAAGCGCGATAATACCTACGGCGTACAATAAAATTTCACAAGAATACAAGCTTGGAGCTGCAGAAAGTAAAACACGATATATTTACTGAAAATACACCACTGAATTTAAATGTCACAGAGTTAATGAAATACCTAAAAATTAAGGCAGAAGGTATTATGAGCAACAGAACACCTACTTACACTAAAATATACTACTGATATTTGTATGTTATCAAAAAGTAGAATTTTTAAATGCAGATTTTGAACAAAAAAACAAATTATTAAGTATTGCGCAGAGGTTGAAGCAGTATGAATAACTGGTCGAGAAATGATATTTAGCACTTGTGATTTTCACTATACTATTTTTGCGTGAGTAAAAATCGTTTAGTGAAGTGAAGTATTAAATACCTTTTCTCTCCAATATGGAAAGTTTCCATGAAGTTAGGCCTGCAACTATACAGTATGAATAAAATTGTGATGAACTAGCTGAAATAAGATGAGCAGAGAGGAAGACTAGCGACGAAGTTTTAAATATGTTGCGAGAAAAGTGGAAGTCGTTGGAGGCAACTAGAGAACGCGAGAAAGAGGATAGAGGAAACATAGACAAGAAGTAGGATGCAAAGGCCATTATAGATGGGAGAATATCGCGTAATTGGGGCAGAAAAAGGTAGAGTATCGGCTATTCAGGCAACATGGAAGCAGGAATAATTTACTAAGAATTGAAGGAGATACTTTGGGATAATGAAGAGGGAGTTCTCGCGATACGCAGAAGATAGACGTCCTTATGGACCCTCCAAAACATACCTTAAATAAGTTTTATACCTTGTGGATCATAAATTTGAGAAAACTTTTACGTTAAAATATTAAATTACAGAAATATCCTGAAGTTTCTATAATTATTAGGAAGCAGGCGACCGAAATCAGATAAATAAGTTCAAATCTTAAAACTATTTCATCCAATGGTGAAATGAAAGTGTTACGCATCTCAACAGATCAAAGGGTGTTTGGATACTGCGCTGAGAAATAATTCTGAGGAGATGTAGCGGAGCGTTTCCTCTGAAAAAATCCTTGTAAGGCGGCACACAGTTTGAACGATTAAGAAATGCGAAATGATTGAAACATTGCGCAGAAAATTACTAAAAAAATAGTGTAGCAGGTAAGACTTACAACTTATTTGTCCACCACAATCCATATAGAGTTGTTCGATATAACCTCTGCCACTATCATTGAGGGAGGTATTGGATACCAGGTCATGAAAATGTCAAATTTAATAAAAAGTAAAAGATAAGCGTTACTTCGATTAAGGCAACATTTAGAATACGCAGTTAACAGCCGAGATACAAGGGAGAAAAAATGGAGAAATCGGAAAAAAGTTTAGAAAAATTTCCCCAGGTGTTAAAATTGGCTGCAAAAAAAAGAATAAACGTGACAGATATGGCGAAGAAACTAAATTGGGAGCCCTTTGACTTACGAAGAGAGTAGGCAAGACTAAGAATTTTATAAATGTACGGAACATTCAAGATAACTTGTGACACTGAGGGATTTATAGATCAACATTACATAGGGAGACTGAACAACTAGGATAAAATAAGACTTAAAAAGATCCAAAGTACTCCTTCCCTCACACGATTAACAATCACACCTGTAAGTACCCCTACTTTTTCAATGGAAAGGGAAAAATTGAAAGCTCTATCCGAACGCCCATTATTGTCTGACGTAGAGAGCTATGTGTACATGCAAATTTACGCGTGTGTAAGGGCACATTAAAATATATTTTCATATTTATGAATAAGCCGATTGCAATGCAGCAATGGACGGAGCTCAAACACTCGACCCCCCGCCAAACGCCTTTCCGGCGGCTAACAGGGTGTTGTGCAGATGTGCATAGATGGCACACATACATCAAAACAGGAGGATGGGCAGCTAGGCACATATGACCCATGAAAAATCTTTCTCCTCTTACAATTAAGCCTCGCTAACGCCTCAAAACTTCATTAGTCACAGTATCTGAACACCATTTGGCTTAATTAGGATCCTTTTCACTAAAATGAAGACAGAAATTATGACAAAACAGAAGGTGACTAAACGGGACTGAAAGAGGTTTGGAATGAAGGGATATCAACATCAACCAACACGGTGAACAGTGAATCACTGCATCAGAATCAGATACCAGCCCGGTTGCCAAGAACGGCCTAGGTGGCATTAATCACATGGCCAGATTTCATTTGGCATCGAGAACTGGTGGTATTTCTTCTCGGCTTCAAAATAACATGGGCGCGGAACGCATCGTACGCCCACGAATGGGTCGATGTAAGCTATCAAATGTTTTTTTTTACAGTGAGTACAACCAATACATGGAACCCAATTAAAATAGATATGACTTCTCCTAACGCATAGCGCATCTGAAGGTCAAAGTTTACAAAGCTTGCCAACAATTTCGGAGAAAATATTTTTCTCAATTCGTTGAATCGGAAAATGGAACAAAATGCTATATATCCCTTTAAATGGGATTCAATGATTACAAAATTTTAGTTTCAATTTTTTATTACCGATATTACTATCGCAATTGACTAAGGTCAATACCCACGCTGTGATCAGAGAGTTTGAAATTTAAGGATAATACAGGAATCGGTCCAGTAGAATTGAATCGCACTTGGAAAGCTTACTATTTGAGGATTTACATCCCAAGTTGTCACAGTCTCACGGATTTTTTATTTAATTTTACGAAATATTCATAACTATTGCACTAATTCCTTGCTCTCCTGAATACCAATTATTATGCTACCCATATTTTCTCCGCAATGAAGGAACTCAAAATGTTACTAATGGGCATTTAATCGTCTCAGGCGTCACTATAATTAAGGCAATCATGATGCGTGTGCACCTCTATAATTTATGAAGGCTAAAGGAAATAATGACTCATTCCTTACCCTATGACGACCAATAGTATTTACGTTTAACTCATCAAGATTTTGATGACCGTCATGCCAAATTTCAAAGGCCAAGTACTTTTATTCCCGCATTCCACCGCCCCCAGGTCGAATGTGACTGGAGCAATTCACTGCTAGGTAAAACACGACAAAGTGACTATAAAATCACACTCAAAAAGAGACAGAAAAGTACAAGACTTTAGGAGCCTATGGAGACCAGCCCATTACTTAATGCGCCTTACTAAATGTCAGTAAACATGAGAATTAATCGTACGAGAGACGAAATCGTCACGGGCTATTCGTTCGAACTTCGCTTAAAACCCACTTGGGAACTCAGCCGAAAACGCCGTGCAACATTTTCGGCAGGGGGTTAGCGGGGAAGGGGGGAATAATGGAAGAAGAAATACAGGGGACTCTGAGTGGCCCAGCAGTCGGACCGCAACGATCACTTTTTATTTTCGCCTGCAGAAAAAAAATTATAACGAGCCGTGAATCACTCGGCGCGGGCGGACGTGGAAGACGTAGAGGGTGGAAAAGAACCTGAGGCGTGGACGGAGGGTGGGTGGGGGAAAGAGAGAAAGAGAAAAGGTTGCATCTGCAGACCACGACAAGGGGACACCCGAAAAAGGCAGAGCGGCGAGCTGTGGGCGGAGGGGGAGAGAGTGGAATAATAGGGTTGCGTAAAAGGGACAAACTTTCTCCCGGGTGGTGACCAGATAGCATCCATGAGCGGTGGAGGGGAGCGTGCTGGCTGGTCGACGCGAGGGAGGGGGTGGTGAGGGTGGGAGGACGTTGGAGGATTGGGGTTGCCTACCTTCCCCACATTTCCCAAAATTTCCCATATTTCGCGCCAAGTTTTTTTCCTACTAATTTCCGACTTCCTATTCATCCCCTCATTGTAACTCTTCTTTCAAATTTTGTTTCCCAAACGTAAAAATATTCATATATTCGATTTTTTTAGTGAAAGCTAAATTATGCACAGAAAATGGGGAGAAAGGGAAAGTTTTAAATTGCATAAAACATTCACTCAGTAAATAAACACTAAGGCGCATACACATGGCATGGGTAATTAGGAGTCAGCATCGTGAAAGCTGTTTTCCCGAAATTAACATATTCCTGACTCTTGAATGTAAATTAAATCGACATCCGACTGATAATTTGAAGAAGAAAAACACCCCAAGTAATATAAATAATGCTGATTCCATTAACATCTTTATTTTCTATAAGAAAGCTGGTAATGTAGGAGATGAATGATGGTTATTGCTCAGCCAATCCTTCACATGGGAAAACTAAGGAGGAAATAATCATTCGGAAGAACTACTGGCTGAGAATGGTCGCCGCATCATTTCCCTGTCTAGCCTCTGAGCGAATGCATATACATAATATTTTGGAGAGGTGGTTACGTCGATTGATCTAATTACAAGGAGTAGGGGTGTCGGTGCATGCGGTGGTTAGAGGGGGAGGTCCCATTAAAATACTACGGTATCCGCGATAAAATGAGATAAGTGGGCTCTCAGCAAACAGTCGCAGTCGTTACTCGGGGGCGGACCCGAGATTCTTTTGCCCAGGGCCATGCAAGAGATTTTTACCCTTTCTTAAAACTCGGGGCCTAATTTGGGGGGGGGGGGGGGGAAGGACCCGAGGCGGCAGTGGTGCGTTATTTTTATTACTCTCTTTTTCTCCCAATACCACCTCTGCAAGCACTTCGCCAAAGCCGTTGATGGACGGAGAATTATTACTGTTTCTGAGAGTCGTTTTGAAATACTTAAAACGCACTGCGTCTGCTCACGCGTGGGAAAAAAGTGCAGTGGTTTGCTCTGGAGTGGGCTTGAGCCGATCACGAATCCTGAAAATATTCCCTGAGGACATTTTCCCCTGTCTTTTGGATCGAATAAAAAAATCTTCAATAATTCTGAGTTACACTTGGTTACTCGGTGTTTGCGTGGGGTTTTGGTAAATTTCTATTGGGTGTTTTTCCCAGCAAAAAGTACCAACCAAAATCAATGAAGGATTCTTTGCTTAAGGAAAGGATGGAAGGTAGAAAAATGAAATAAGCAGATGACATAGGTTGAATAAGGGAATGTACAGGTAAAACACAAGGATATGCAAAAAATGAAACGCAAAAAAACGTAAAGAAATAGTAAGAGTCAAAAAAGACTGTGCTAAAAGAGAAGATAGACATTCGTGAGATATAACTGAATGCCCTTCACTTCGCATTGTCTTTTGGGCAAAACAGAGCTTTGACCTACCCTAGACCAATGAGTCCTGTTATCATACCGATAAATAATGTCTTATTTTTAAACGAAAACTATTACAACAAAAAGTTCAGCTCTCAAAAATGGTTGTACTTACCGAGACTGAAACCTGTTTACACTTGTCATACAAAAAGTTTTAAGAAAAATACAGAAACACACTTTTTTACTTCTTGTTCCGCCGGTATAATTAATTGAATTTAGTTCCTCGCACGTACTCCAACCTTCATTGGGCGTGGTGTACACCAGTGTTACAGCAAAAGAAATCATTCAAAATCAAACGAAAGCCCTTTCTAACGGTATTTGTGAATAAAATTTATTTTTTTACAAAAGCTGAATATTTTTATATTTATACATCGCTCTATGTTCGCACAAAATGGTTTTATGAACTTCCTATTGCGCTGAAATGACATCTCATTCCCTGTTCCCAAAAATTTAAATTTGCCTAGTTTTAGTTGAAAATGTGAAATTTACACCAATTTAAGTTCTGGTTCATATTATTCGAATAAGTATTCACTAGAAACTGATAAATGCAGCATTTGTGAGCTCTATGTCCCCACTACTACTTTGCACATTTTTATATTGCGAAAATTGTACCTGACGTAGGTAGTTTCGCCACTAAACTCCATCGATCCTAATTAAACTACTTTTGCGGACTTGTTGATACTGGTTCTTTATTTACCTCTATGGAAACGCGCGAGCAATATATATCCATCTTTCTACATTGACAGGACCTGAGTCTGTGGAGTAGGAGAACGAATGGGCTCAGTAAGAGTGCATCGTTATTTTTCGTCACACCGCTCGCTCCCAAAGAAAGATCTCTCCCCTGATGACCCCTAGGGACCCTACTCCAGAGAAAAAAATACCAAGCCGACGAAAAACTGGGTATATTCAACACGTATGGGTTTTGAGTCGGGTTCCTTCGACACGCGAGCGGCCCTTCTCAAAACGCCAAACCCACGGACGGAGTGAGGGAAGAAACTCTGCCGCCCGTCCCCTCCACCCCCTTCCCATCTAGTCGTCCCTCCCAACGGCCCACACACTCCCTTTCCCTTTCAACGAAGGAAAACCGAAAGTGGTGCCACTGTCAGTGGGTATCTGGGTAACGGGGACACTTTCAATTTCAGTAACGCTCGCGAGGGGCTGAGGGGATCTCGATGGAAAGGGGTGTCGAGGGGAGGGCGGACGAGAGAAGGAGACGGGGAGGAGGGAGATGGCAACCATAGGGCCGTGCGATTTTGCGATGTATCGATTGCGGTTCGCTATGATAACTCCTCGAGTCGTCAAGCAATGCGATATATCGTACTGCTAAGTCTATTAGGGATACGGAATTACCACTTGTGTTGGGGTTTAAGGGATACAGGGTGTATCGATCGACACGCTTTTCTCACTTACCGCAGGTGACGTACCATTTAATACAATAAGGGGAATCGGTTGGTGCGGTGGCTAACGTACTGGCTTCCCACCCAGAGGGGCCATGTTTTTCAGTGGTATCTCGATCCCTACTCGAGGTGCTCTGTGGAGGGCACTTTCAATGAGTACGCCGCCCGTCGCATGGGACGTTAAGCTGCGGCCACTAGGCGCATTTCGTTTAGAGTAGGCTAATGCCGACGCCGGGTTTCTCTCCACCCTTCATCCTTTCCTGTCCATCCCTTATGGCGCAAATGACCTCAGCTGTCGGTCGCCTCCCCTAAAAACCACTAATATATTCTAACGATAATTTTTGTCGTATTGCACAGCAATAATTACAGCAAGCGCTTTGAACGTAATGCTTCGATTTGAAATACGATGTTTACCGTTTGAACTGCCAAATGGAATCATCGCCACTTTTCCGATACTCGATTTGCCTCGCAAATGAGATGAAGTTTCAACTGGAGCATCGCAGCGCCCGAGGCAGTCAGTCAGTCAATGAAACCCTATAATTACGTATATTCGCCCAAATAAATAAATAAATATATATATATATATATATATATTATTATATATATAATTATATATATATTATATATATATAATTATATATATATTATATATATTATAATATATATATATATATATATATATATATATATATATATATATATATAATTATATATGCACGTAAACGTGCACCCATCCCTCTTCTTCCCACTCCCGTTGATGAAGGACCTGCAAGGGACTGGGAAGAAGGAAGGAAGGAAGGAAGGAAGGGAACAGGTTGCGCAGCGGGAGGAGGGCGGGTGAGGTATATCTTAAGTGGGTCAACACCGCCGGAAAGGGGAAGCCCTTAAAAAACGCTCGAGTGTGCGTGGGAATTAAATCGAAAAGAAAAGAATAATAAATAAGAAATGAGGGAACGGAGGTGTGGGGCGCGGGAGGTTGACGGGGCAGGCAAGTGGGTGGGGGAGAGAAATGGGTAGATAAATGAGGGAGATAAATGGGCCTGATAACAATGGAAGCGGCGGGCGGGAGCCAACCAGGTGGGAGGCAAACGAATGGAAAGTGATGCCGTGCTAAAAAAAAAGGGATAACGCAACGAAGACGAAGCATTATGTGGACGCCGTGAACAACCGCTCTCGAGTTCACTCTCGAGGCATTACATTCCTATGTCCCTCTTCCCTTTAAATCCTCCGGGAATCACAATTTTAACAGACCATCACAAATGGTTTATTATATGCGAGGGACAAAGAAACAAGATAACAGTCCCAGCACGATTTGCCTTGTATCCACACTATTTCCAAAGCCTGTATCGATCTATATTAGTATGATTAACATCATAATAGCACAATTAAATACACATTAAACCAAAATATTAATTTAATATATGAGAGAGGAGAACATATCGTAGGCCTACATGCCTTTGGGCGAAGGACACCAACATAATTAGGATATGGGGGGACAATTCTTTTCCGTATGCCGCTTCAGATTTCCCAGGAAGATCTCGTATCCGAAATATCATACAGTTTAGGCCAATCTAGGGGGTCCGAATTCATTTGAATTCGAACGCAGGCGGTTCAGTCAATAGCGGCCGCTCTGCTACCTAAGTTACCACGCCACCTAATAGCGTAAGAAAGGTTTAATAACTGTGGCGCACAAAGAAATAGGCACATCAACATTACGTAGTGTATGAGTATCCATTCGTAACCCCTCCAACGCAATATTCTCTTTCCTTTTTGCTTCGCGTAGAACCGCAGTCATTTACTATCCATTCTCTCATTGTCTTGAAAGGTCGCTAGAGACTATCCGCTAAGAATGCTCACTAACGAGGAGGCTATAAATCTGGCATAAGACTAAAGCTGTGAAGATTATTCTGCAAAATAAGTGTCAAGACAAGAATACTAAAGCGTTGACTGTTCTATTACTGACAATGAATTACCCTACCTCATACGGTGAAGCCGAAACAGTCAAGAGGCTGGGCACCGCGCTCCCTGAACAATAAAAAGGCTACGGATTCCAATCCTGTCTTCAGCACGAATGCCGCGTTTTCAAGAATAGCATTTCAGATATATTTATCGCTGTAGCAAGGACTTTGCTGATGGTAAACTGTAAAATCTAGTCACTAAAACCACGGTAAGGAAGAAAGAGCTTTTAATATACAGATGTATACTGCCTCTTTCCTGTTTTTATTTATCGAATTTAATGATTGAAAATTTGTATTACAGATTTCGTACAAGTACGGATTCTATCTGAGGCATTGTACAATTGATGGATTTATACACAGAGAAAAACAATATTGTTCGTTACTCAGAAATGTTTGAGGATTGTCAAGCTTTTTTAACCGATATGGGCACTAAAATGATTTCAGCATACTAAAATTGGGAGCCACGAATGATTGCATTTACAAAAAAAAACTGGTTGGTTTCCAAACATTTGGAAAATGAAAAAAATGAGCCAACTTCTACCTTGCTTATAATCAATAATGTCACGATAACATTAAAAGCATTCGTTTTAATGTAAAGACATTCCATTCTCCAGACAGACACACGACGTGAGGCAATAAGGACAGATTTGCTCTGTCACGCCTTTCGGAGCGATCACCACAGCCGGTGGGACTCCTTTCCATCCATCTCATGATGCTTTCACTAAAATGCTTATCTTCTTAACCCTAAAATTTCCTAACAAGAATTGCTCCTAATTTTTTAATCAATTTAAAATGTACATAAATAAGGTTACCCTTTGGATGTTTCAACATATTCCTTTCCGCCAAAATAAACATCAGGTTCTAAATTTGATTAGGAGGGCATATATATAACCGACGAAAGTAGAGATTTTGATTGATTTTGTTGCTAAAGGGAAACTTGTAATTTTTACGTCGTATTCCCAACCTCTGCATCGCAGAAGGAATTCTGATGCGGTAGTAAAGTACGAAACAAACAATGGCAACGTTCCGAGGTACACTTTTCAAATTACCAGGACAAAGATATGTCGGGAGAAGGGGAAGAACACTGCTGAGTGGATTAGCGAGCGACGACTGAAACGAGGGCTTTCAGGGCCTACGAGGAATGAATGGACACAAATCAAGGGAGACTCGATTACATGGGTTGGAGGGTTGAGGATACGGAGGGAGATGAAGCGAAATAAAATGAGAGGGAGGTTTAGAGGATATCAAAGGCCTGAAAAGGAAAGTAATGAGGGTAATGAGTGGATCCCCTTCTAAAAGCCCCCCTCACACGGGGGGGGGGGACGCATTGCCTTCTGCCCCCCTTCCCCCCCGAATTAAAATTTTTCTCGGTCCTAGAACAACTTTGTCGACAGCCCTGCTCGCGACGCGGCATTCAAAAAAGAATAGCCCGACCAAATTAAATTCAGTGGCGTGAATGAGGGACGCATAAGTATTCATGAGAGTTAAAAGACGAATGTAACACCGGGGACGGCGGAAGATAAGGCCTGTCGTCATGCAATATTCCCGTCCGTCGAATGAAATAGCCGAATTTCGATGGATCAAACCTATACTTAACGCGTCGGGAATAGGTCAATCTAAATAAGTTTTGCGCATTTCTTACAAATCGTTCAATATTTAACGAGTATGAATGTAATCCAAGGACATACCTGTAATGCTCCACTCGATTTAAAAATTTAGCGACATTCAGTATCAAAATTTAAACCGCTCCAGAATAAAGACCGTATCGCAATATTACGACTAACAGAATATACATGAAGTTGATACTGAGCAGGAAACTAATTTTTCCCTTCATATTTAAAAACATTGTCACTTTTTAAGTATAGCAAATAGTCCTTTGCATTTCCTCTGCCACCAGGTTTGCAGTTTGACAAAAAAATACGACTTTGCGAAATGCGGTGAAATGAGACGTGAAATAGGAATTGTCTGCTCGAAGTTGAGGAGCTACGCGTAAACGGGTCTCATGCACCCGAAAATCCTGTTCTTCGCCAAAGTGTGTGCAATAAAAGGTGAGCAGGAGAAGTCGTAGGAACCTTGAGGTGCGGTATCCCTAATTTTTGTTACGGTCGGTTCACTGGGAATCGTGATTTAAGTAACTGACTCGGGAAAAATGACAAAAAAATGTGAAGCAAGACAGTGAAAGTGTCAATCGAGCTCATTCAGAGAAAGAAGAAAAAAAAGAATCAATCGACAAAGGGAATAAGGACGGGACGAGAAACAAAACAAACACGATAGTTACGCCAATAGTACGGAATAATACGAGAATGGCAATATTTACCGATGCGGGTAGCCCAGCTTTAAATGCACGAGACTCTAGAATGTAATTTCTTTGCGGTCACTGAGTAACGATAACTCTTACTAAAATATACAGAGACCTAAACCATAAAAATGTTATAAAGTATATTTTAACATTTCCGATTTATTCACGCGCATATCTTTCATCCGGTGGATACTGACGCAACGGGAGAGTCTTATTGCAATCCTATCAACAATAATTACAAATGGCAGCAGAATTCATTTGCGTCAATAAGGAGCGGTGAGTGGTTTGTGGATATCATAGTAGAAGGAATATAAAAGAGATGAAGAAAGGTTAGAGAAACAAGTCGTCGGATGAGCCAAGTTCACGAAATTTCACGTGATCAAACAGTTTAGTGCCCCACCCGATGGACGGATTCGTAAAATTGAAACGTTTTCTGTACGGCACTTACGTAAAGACGGGCATAAAATTGAAAAATCGAATAAAAATTAGTCCGATCCTTCCCCCGGGCGTTAGAAACTATTGCACTAACCACCTTGCCAATCCAAAACCCACAAAAAGAGTATTATATCTATGTAAATACACAAATACATCGGAGAGGATGAGAATGAATGACCAAGATAGTTGAATTGCACGCGTTCCCAAGAAAATGAATACGTGAAAGAGCAATAAAATGACAAAAAACGAGCGATTCTAAAGAAAGGACTTGAGTGGATTGATAACTAGCAGTGGGTTCATAGATGAGCTGACTGATGATATAACATATGAGATCTCATATTCAAACTCTATTGAGCCTTAAAAATGATTATCCATCTCAGCAGAGAGAGCAAAACACGCAATTTCTTTTTCTCTCCACCACGTATAAGCAATTACTAAATCTGTAAAAGCCCAAACCTCGCACGTTTGACCCACCTTTGATTGCGAGGCAAACCATAAATTAAATGGACCACAACCGGAAGGAATCTCCTAATCGACCCCGACGACCTATCTAGCCCCTGGGGACAAGACTTTTGGATTGACAAGACCTTGGTAATTTTTTTAAGCGCATCGATAAATATAAGCATAATTGCTTGGGGCAAAGAAATTTTTGCATACAATAATTTTTGGCAATTGTTAACTCATTAAGTTTTCATTCAATTTTCAAAGCTATTTTATATATCTGATTTCACTGAAATAATATTTAGAAGACCCAAATGAAGCAATACTAATGCGCCTCTAAACTGCGCGCCATCAAAAAATAATAAAACATGTTCAATTAAACAATGAAAGCAAAAATGATAGGATAGCTATCACGAAGAGCTTCTCACCCAATACACATTTCCTAGAGAATTTAAATAAATTAATGGGGAATGCTCACGATTGTTTGGTCGTGAGGCACGAGAGCGTTCTCTTTTTTTATATTTAACGACTTTCTATTAAATGTATTGATCGGCTAATAGTTTCGTCACGGTAAAAATATACGGCAGAAACCGCAATACTTTGCTATTAACCTCACAATCAAGTCACGTGCCCACGAGGACTGTATTCTCCTTCTATTAATGACTCACAGATAAGAAATCGAAATAACTCTCTGAGAGTCATATAGCACCCAATCGACGAAATTGCCGCGAGGAGAGATATTTCTCAATCATGCGTCTTCTCTTCTTCCCAAAATTCTCATTCAATTTTCATTCTAAGAAATGCTTTATGTCCTACTTTATAACGGAGTCGTTTCAAATCGATAATTAGTACGGCTTTCATTAATACTAAAATTTTAATGCCAAGCATGAAAAAGCACGTTTTCAGGCGCAGACCATTGCCAAGACTTAATAATATGCAAATTTTTTTACGCGGGTCAGCTGGACAGAAAATGTGTAAGGCTAACGGAAAGGTATCGTTTATTTTATGAGGGAATCCCGGGAGAGCGCGAACTCACGAATTTCAACGAAATGAAACAGTATACATGATAAATATAAGAATGAAAAACTACAGTAAAGAACCCAAAGGGGTATTTGATAGATAACTGCAGTTTTGCCTCCGTACTTCAAGACTCGTAATGCAACTGGTAAAGAGAGACTATTTTCAATCTGGCTGCTCCTTATGTATAACGCCGAGCGGCGCCAATTTTTTTACAGGAAAAATCTTTTTGCTCATTCGGATGAGTGCAGATTAATGAAAAATCCTGACAATGATTACTTATCGTCCGGTTCGGACACATATAGTATAGATTTTGTTTCCCTTGGACAAATTCTGTTAACGTCATGACAGGGCACATGCAAGACGACTTAAGTTTCTACGGAGCATTTTAGTAAAAAAAATCTTTGTCACGCATAAAAAAGCAACTAAGAATTTTCTAATCGAGAGAGAATTACACAACGAATTACTCCACCAGAAAGGTGTGGAGAGAGCGACAGACAGAGAGAGGGAAAGGGGGGGGGGCAAAATAATTCATATTAGTGACTGTGACTGGAGTAAATTTCCACAACCGAAAATACGATATTCTTTGACATGTTACCTATAGTTCCTAGTGGTTTCCCGTGGTGAGGGCATGGATGAGATTTTAGGGTGAGACGGCAGGGAGAGGGAGGACGTTTGGAGCGGACGAGTATGAAAATTGTCAAGAAAGGAGAGAGGAAGGAGGTCCCCACTCCTTTTCTCCGAGAGGTGGGAGAGGAAAATCAGTCCTGCTCGACCATTCAGCGAGAAGGAGAGTCTCTGGCTCTCCTCCCCCTTCTATCAATCTCGATATTCTCCTGCGATTCAAGTTGGCCATGACACATTTTTCGAGTGAGCGGGAAAAAAATACAGGAAAAAAAGAAAACGCTTCAACACTTTGGAGGCAGAAAAGGAGAAAGAGAGAGAGAGAGAAATCCCGTGTCAAAGGAAAAATCCTAATGAGACGCATTTAGCGAAAAAGCGAAACTGAGTCACGGGTGTCTACACGAGCGTGAATGAAGAAAAAGAGAAAGGGAGACGAAGTGAGGTGGAGGACGAGAGGAGAAAACGCCAATCTCCAAAATCGACTTACGAAGGAGGAATAAAAAATCACACAAAAAAGCATATAGTATAAATATTGTTACCCACGAAACTTTCCTTAATCCTCAAACAAAACGCTCTTATAGTAAAGAAATAAAATCACTCTATTGGTAAAGCAATGCCCATGATATTGTACAGTTAATTAAAGATCTAGCCCGTTCACATCGAATCTATTCAGCTTCGATGAGAGACATATTGAATCAAGTAATCGCATCATTATAAACGCTGAGAAAATCAAAGCATGTCCAACAAAATGGGAAACATTTTAGGAACTATTCAGGATTGGTTTATCAAAGTAATTTTTCTTTATCAGTTTTTCTCCGTTACAATTACATCATTAAGTCCATCGGTACTTCTTTTCTACATAAAATATCATTGAAAGGCATCTACCAACCGTTGAGTATTTATTTTGCTATTAGTCTAGTTATAGAAATAATATTTCAAGGTTACTCACACTTAAGCCATTAATGACAACTTGAGAAATAGCTTTATTTTGAAAACACTCTGATGCTCTAACAGATTAGCTGAAACGGAGCCTCCGGAAACATCTAAAATTCGACTATCAAGTATTGATAAACGTATTTCTCTCAAAGCGTCATGAAACGTCTTTCAAATAGGTTAGTCTCCTGGAAACGATAAAAGCATTACTATCTAGAGAGATCTTATCGTAAGCTAATCAGAGTCCATCAAATAATTCGCACAAAAGTTGATTACAAAGAAGAAATGTAGGGAAAACTTTATTCACTCATTAAATAATTATCATTTGAAAACAGTGGCAAGGACGCCAGATAAATATTCAAAGATTTCGCTACATTAGTGACGGGAACGCTGGACGCTGTCACGTAAGAATTCGAAGCGACTACCATAAAACTCGTGGCTCTCGCTCCCTTAGCAAAGAGCGCCATTTGTATTGGATCTACACAATTAAAAATTAAATGACATATTTATGCATGTTTAAAGAAACTATAGTAAATAATCCTTTAACTGTAAAATCATAATCTACTGGTCTCATTTTTACACGGTAGATTTATTGAAACGATTAAACTAAATAGATAAGAGAACAACCACTGAACAGTGAACCTATTTCATTACCCAAAAAAGTTTAATAATATTTATTGGCCTTCCTGCTTCTCAATTCACTGTGATTTACCTCTTATGATTTATCATCACCAACGAGTAAAGCGGGAATAGGATGAAATCACTGAGTTATAATGACGTGTTATATATATTAATTTTTTACATAGGAAAAAACATAAGGCACGAGAGAGGGATAGAGCACAAATTAGTAATCAACTTGAACGAGATTTTAATTAAGCTTCACTTATTGCAAGGGTTCATTCATAGAACATGATTCAACCGGGAGTTTTTACTGAGGTAGACTTCAGCATCGGATGAGCTTGGATAGAATCCAGCTTAAAAAATCTTGGGGAATCCCATAGAGTGTCTCTTAGACCCAACCGTGAAACCACATGACGTTCTACATAGTGTTTCACGGACGGTCGACGGTTTCGCGGAAAATTAAGATTTAGTTCACTTAATCCTGGAATCAAATGTGAGAATGGCGTCGATACGATTTTCAGAGAATTAGATAATGACAGACTGGAGCGTCTCTCCGTCCTTGTCGCGCCCGAATGAATACTACCTCATCAAAGTGAACGGCATGTCCAAGTATAAATAAAATATGATGGGAAGGGTAATCCGCGGCAAGTGTGCACTGTGACATTTGATTATTCCTCAATATCCACACCACTTAGATGATACATCGGAGGAATGAATAAAACTCGCGTAATTGAAATGAAGCACACATGTATTGCGAGCTCATCCGACTGATACTGAGGCAAGACAACCTTGCTGCGGCGAAATAGTGGTGTAAAGATAACAGAAAGGGAAGACCTACATAAAAAAGGATTTCAGGTTGAAACATGTCAAAAAGATCCCGGGAGATGAACACGAAGAAATTTACCGTCGTACATACGAGCAGGCTACGCCACACTGTATGAATACGCCGAAGAGGGGAAATTAGTTTAACCGGATTGAGTTGCCTTTTAGGCTGGCTCTTCAACGTTGCCTTTTACGCTGGCTCTTCAGCGTGCACGCTGCTATTTCCCTCCACTCTTAAATACAATGAAAAAATAAACAAAACGGGCACATTTTGGAAAAAAGAAGCAGGTCAAAAGGTGAGAGATAAAGATCGTGAATGTTTAGTTTCACTGAAAAGTTACCCTCTTCTTCGCGTGAGGTGAATCGTTTTGGAGGGTGAACGGGTGAGGGATGGGGGAAGAGTGGTGGACGTTTGCTTGGGGGAAGAAAGAGGGAGAGCTCTGGATTTCCTAGGCACCCGTGATCACCCCTTTTGTTTTACAAACAGGCGCATAACTCATTCTCCCTCTCCTCCCATTCACTCCCCTCACGCGCCTTGGATGGAAAGGGGCCGCGGCATTTCGTGGAGTCGGATGACCTGATTCCACGACGAGAATTGAGGTCGCGAAATTGCTCCGCGACAGGCGTATTTTTGGACGGATTCACAACGTGGCGGTCTGTTTCCTCAATCACCTTCCTATTTCGTCGCCAGGAGTTCCTTTTCTTTTACCCTTCCTCCTTACGATCTCCCTCACTCGCCCGATTAAACCTACCTCGCTAGGTGATAGGGCACGCCCGTTTGCCATCAGGAATGCGAGAAGACGACGTGGAGATCGACCGCGAATGGGAGAATCCGAGTCCCGACGCCCGCTATCATTCCTGCTTCGCGGGATCGCTCCCTTTTTTCGCCACGGATATCAAGGCACACACTCCTCAGGGATATAACAATCAAGTACACATTCCTCAGGGATATAACTTTCTTTCAGACGGCATCGTTGCTTTCTTATTTTTGAACCCCTTTTTTGTATTTCACGTCCACAAAGACTAACAGGTTAACCCAAGCTTTATGACTTTTGGGATACCAGATTTTCGTGGGTAGAGACGGGGAATTAAGACAGGAATTGGTGCTTCTACTCTGGTGAGAATGTCACTGACTGTCGGGCTTGGTAAGCAGTGAGTTCTCACCTCACCTATCGAATCAAATTCCAGGTGACTTATTCTGGTACATACAATACCAAAAACCTTTAATGTTACTATTGTTGGAAAAAAGAGCTGCAGTTTACACAGTAAAACAGCCATAGAAACGGATTCTATTCTAAGTAGGTCAGTGATGATAATCACGAAAATGAATGATACAATGGCAAACACGAATTGAAATACGACAATAATCGATTTGAGCATTGGTTGAGAAATCCTACTAACGCAGTAGGGTGAGAGTGAGAGAGATATGACCAAAAGAAAATACTTTTATTTCGGAGATATATTCATTTCCAGAACACAACTATCATGTAATGAAGTAATGCATTTATACTTTTCCCAATTTTCGCGCTGAAGTGTCAATTCATGAAAACAATTCTGAATTTCATGGGAAAAAACGGGCAAAGCACATTTAACAAATTTCACCGACAACAAAAATACATGGGAACTATGTGAATGTTGAATGTTATTATATCTATTGGAGCGACAGAGAAAGGATTGTACTTCGGCCAGAAACGACTTCTGTCGATTTTATTGATTTGTTTCTATAGGGTGAAAATGATAACGCGGGACATAATGCTGATGCCAATGACGATCAATTATCATAGTCAGATGTGTTGAGATAATAATTGTATTCTTTGGCCGTTGCGATAGCCCGTCTTAACTATAAACGGAGGCGCGGTTTGAATAGGATGCAATAAGAAGGAATTGGAGCGTCATTGAGAGGTTTGCTGCGGCTGTCCCAGTTAGATCGTCCTTGACCCAAATGGAACGTAAACGTTAGCGTAGCAGCCACAAAATTGGAGATTTCCTTCCACGTGTCATGGGGGATGTATGGTGCCATAAATTCCAAGGAATATTTTTATGAGAAATACATGAAATAATCTCGGGTGTATTTCGAAACAAAGAAACTATCTTATCACATCGCATGGTGCGAATACATCGAGATTTATCCAAATATGTTTTTAAAATATATGCCAGGTTACTTAAAATGATTGGGTAATATCTAATCAAAGGTCTTGGAAAAGTCTTAAAAACCAGAGTTAGATAATCTAATAATAGCCACGGTGTAAATATGCATTTTGGAAAAGAGATAGGGTACTATAAGGACACTCTTTGGCAAGCTATTGACCAACCGACTAGCAGCGCTACATAAATTCAATACTGTTACCCAATGAATGGCGCTATTATCAGGAGTATTAAAAAGCAAGAAGAAAAAAATCAAAGACCTTGTGTTTCAACAGGAAAGTTTCCTGAGGAAACGCGAAGTCTTCGAATCTTTTTTTCGTGCTTTGCAAATGGATTTCCACAAAGTATCGTCCTCAACCATGTCTCAAAAAAGGAATATTATTTAATCTTAGAGCTATTTTAGATCTCAATACAATTAATAACGACAAAACAAACAGTGTACACTGCTATTTGGAGTATTAAACTGAACTCAAGAAGAGGTCTAACGGCTAGCCCTCCCTTTTATTGTTGTGTGTGAATATATATTGTTGTGTATGAGCATATATTGTTGTGTGAGTGTATATACACACACACAGTTACACTACCTGTGCCGGTTCGGAGAAGGCCGACAGCTCAAAAAATTTACAATGTGAGTGTCCATCTAAGGGTTACTATTTTATTTGTGTTCTACAGGCCTGTATTAAGCCGTCCAAATATTATACTGCTCGAGTGAGTATTTCTGGCATAATACAAATCATTATAATTCAATACGGTGTATAAATGTTTCTTAGAGAACGCTAACGGATGTTTAAAGTTTGGGTTTGTAATTAATCGGTTTGTGTCGATGCTTACATTTAGGAGGACATTTTGTTTGCAGTACCAAAGCAGCGCTGTTCCTCCTTGTGCGAATGTTTGTCTGTGATAGCATTAATATATTAGTTAGTTGATTTCATTCCAATTTTTACATCATTGCGATAAAGTAGGTAATACTGAAGATGCACGTCAGCTGTCTCAATGTCCAACATTTAAAAGCTAATTGTGTATCCTTGAATATTAATTAACTTCACGGTAAGTAACAATTTCAAGAAACTCGAGAGAGCCTCGATGAAGGTGTAAAATGATAAATATAATCAATTTGCCCATCATATGTATTTTAAATATTTAATGGTTGTAATATCCATTTAGTTAAACTCACTGTGATATTGTGTCCGGCCTTATTTTTCTGTTTTCAATAGAATTGCTGATATAGTGGGTACCTTCACTTTTGAGCGAGAGGATTTCTGCTAAAACCGCCGAGGCAGAAAAACATTTAATTGCAAACGTAACATGAAAACTCGGGATGATTTATTACCACTTATTAAATTAATCTGCTATTTTGGGCCCTATGACTTTATTCATACCTATGTATTATATTAGACGACAGCTTTCATGATATTAACGTGGGCATATAATTGTAGTGAGTTTTGGAATATCAGACATGGTAAACTCCATCAGGCTTTTCCATGTATATCAAGAAAACATGTTCAAAAACATTTCCAAACAACTAGTACATTTGTGCAAGCCGGGTAAGATATATTTCTAAAGAGACATTCCAGATTACTTATAGCTTGGAACATCATTTAGCAAAAATTCGCACATTCTTTTAGACTTAAAAAAAGTTAATTGTGATATATAAAAATAAAATGTTAGATATTCCGCAAAAAATATATTACATTACCATAGTAATCGAAACAGTATCAGAAGATTGGAGTTTAGACACACAGGGTGCGTTCCGAAAGTAATGCCATCATTTCTTTAAAGTAATTTATTGAATAGATTCGTACAAACACTTAAAAGTCTTCAAATTACTATCCTTAGGCCTCCACACATTTTTTTCAGCGACTCGCGGAATCGTAGCTCGTAGTGGCGAGGTGTGTTGTCGTGATGGAGTTGCCAGGTAGCGGAGATGTCTTTTCTCGTCCAGAAACATGCTCCTGCTCATTTTGCCATTTCATGATATTTTTTAATCTCCAAACATTTATAAAATCGCCAAGAACAAATATGAAACTCGGTGGTATGAGACGTCAACGAAAGGCAATGTACCTGCACACTGCTGACAACTTATAGCAAACAGTCATAATACCACACATTTTTTTCAGCGACTCGCGGAATCGTAGCTCGTAGTGGCGAGGTGTGTTGTCGTGATGGAGTTGCCAGGTAGCGGAGATGTCTTTTCTCGTCCAGAAACATGCTCCTGCTCACTTTGCCATTTCATGATATTTTTTAATCTCCAAACATTTATAAAATCGCCAAGAACAAATATGAAACTCGGTGGTATGAGACGTCAACGAAAGGCAATGTACCTGCACACTGCTGACAACTTATAGCAAACAGTCATAATACCGGCCCTTACATTTGCCATAAAATCCAAAATCGATGTGAGGTGATATATTTTTCTTGTTTAAATAACGTTTTCGGAGGTCTTTCAGAGAAGACCTCAACTAAAAACGGGAATTACACCAAAAAAAATATGGACTGATGCGTTGTGCAAGCAGTGTCAAATAATGAACTGAAAGGCAATGATGAATATTCCTGACAAGCATATATGATTTTCTTCATATTGGAAGGAGGCCTATCGGGGAGACCACCTAGTTCCCATAAAATTTTTATTTAATCATTTTATCTGATGATTTCAACATCATCAACAATTAGAGATGATATTGTTATGAAATCGCTTTCGAATAACTAGAATAGGGCTAACGAAGGCAAAATTGAAATTTAGATAATAATAGTAACGCTTACACCAAAGGTAGAACTCCAGTATCGGAGTAGACACGACTTGTTTTTTTTAACCAGGACAAGGGCATGTCACAAATGTATCCCTCTCGTTTAATAGTATTAACGTTTGAATTATATATTCAGCGAATTGGCGGTTTCATTAATCAGGAATATGCATCCAGTAAATCTCCCCATCAAAAATCAATCGTCTGCAAACGGTTAAGACAAAAAAATGTAAATTGAAGAAAGAAAACGTGACGCTCGGGACATGAAGGCTTTCACATGAATCATAGTTTCCAGAGAACAAACGATGGGAATAAATCTCTGGCCTTGTGCCAAAGAAAATGTTTCTACAGATTGTAATGCAGGAGTAAACGTTTCATTCCAAAGAAAGCATGAAAGTGACGCAACCGTGGACTACTGAACTTAATTCAAAAGAATAACAGAACTGATTTTTGCCGAAAACTGAAACCTGAAAAAATAGCACAGAAAGGGAACTGCCCGAACATATTCATGGTGTGATGAGCTCAATCAACCGAACATGTTTAACTCTTTCACCGACAGTCATATCATATCCGAATAAGACAGCATTACATAGTCGACTACTATTCGGGCGAACGTTTTTCAATCAATTTTACTCCAGGTGAAAATGCCATAGCGAAATTTATAATTTGTAACCATTGGCACGAAAAAGTAACACACATCAAAATTTTTCCCTTGAACGATGACTTCGTCTACACCACCCACTACCGTTGGAGAAGTCTATTTGAAAGACCACCGACCTACTTTGACGAAAGAGTTGCAGATTTTCTCGACTCTTTCGTTTCCAAGTACCTTATTTAAAATTAACTGAAATTCCACACAAGTAGGACTATAACAACAATAACTAAGTTAAAGCATCCAGCTTGCAAGATTACTGTTGTTATTTTTATTAGGAATTATTCACAGAAAGTCACGCCAAAAACAATTAGCCGTTCACAGGTCGGCAAACTCACAGAAAACATTGGGGCAATTCAATTTATATCTAACTGGAGACATTGGGGAGACTCGACCGGTAACGCGATAAACTCTGTCAGATTGCACTATCAATGCTTCAATGAACGACATTATGGATCGTGACGAATGTTGATGGCCCTCAGACTTTCACTAACTGAAGGATGGACGTCCAGTGTTAAAAAACAAAGCTAAAAGAATACCCGGGAGAAGGGATGGGTCAGCAAGAATTCAGTCACGATGCATGAATCACAATGATGGGACGGTGGAACGTGAAATTGTCTCGTGTGGAAAAATATCTGGGTCGAGAATCTCGTCTCTATTTCTGAGACAGTTAAAGATCACAGACGACACGTAGATCACGAGAGTCTTAAGCGAACTGATATGAGTAGCCAAATGTACGCTATAAACACTAGGGCTCCATTGATTTCATCAGGAAAATAGGTCATTGTTTGGTTCAGGCTTAAAACCCAACAAATGCCCAAGCCGCTGCTCGTTTCAAGGTCCGTCAGAATTCTGAACACCCTGTCACGTTTATGAGCCATTTCCCTCGTCGCTCATACTCGTCAGGTCTATCCATGGAAAATCAAAGAACAATATTTTACATTTTTCCAGCTACATTTAACCCATTAAAGAAGGAAAATGAAAGTATTTCATCAATTCTAACTGAAGATTAGAGGTACTCATATAATGATAGTATAGAATAAAATTATAATGATATAGAATCAAATAATAATGTGCAACAAAATAATAATATAAAAATAAATTAAAATAATGAAATAGAAAGTCCAGATGATCTCTGCAAATAGCTCAGATAAACACTACTGAAATCGTCACAAGTTTGTAACTACAATTTTTGTTAATCCCAAACATATATTGTCCTCCGTAGATGTAACTGCGCTTGGATGACCTAACCAAACTGGAGAAATTAAAAAAGGTCAGCAAATAATATATTTCGTATTCTGAAATTCTCAAAAAGGAAATTGCCAGCAAATTCATCAAGTAATATACATGCACTATGGCCATTTACTATAATAGAATCTTGAATAAAGCTATCCAATTCGTTGTTATACTACCTTGATCAAAAATTTCCCGGAATAACCACCGTGTGGCGCTCCCATCGTTCCGATTTGAGTTCTGTTTTTTTTGTTAAATTGGTACATCTGTTGTTGATATTCCCTTTAAATCTTAGTGTCATAACTTGACATTTGCAAAAGTTACGTAGCCAAGAGTACATCTATCTCTGTGTGTGTTGGCGATTTTTTACAATTTCAGAAATGGATTTAAATTTGCAACAACGAACTTGTATTAAATTTTGCGTAAAAAACGGATTTAGTGGCGCACGGACGTTGGAAATGTTGGAAAAGTGTTTCGGCAACGATTCTCTAAAAAAAACGGTCGTTTACCAGTGGCACGAGCGGTTCAGAAGTGGTCGTGAGTCAATAGAAGATGATGAACGCAGTGGCAAACCATCGACATCGAAAGTCGGTGAAAAAATTGATAAAGTAAAAGAAATGTTGGTCAATAACCGCAAATTAACCATCAGAGAAATAGCGGAGGACTTGAACATTGCCTATGGATCCGCCCAAGACATTGTGGTTAATGATTTGGGTTTCCGTCGTGTAGCATGCCAAAAGACCTCAATTTCATGCAAAAAAGAGACCGTGTTGACGTCGCAAAAGACATGATTTGCGAGGCTGAATCCGATCCCACATTCATCAAAAGGATCATTACTGGAGACGAGACGTGGGTTTATGAGTACGACACGCAATCCAGACATCAGGCAAGTGAATGGCGTTCACCAAATGAGCCGAGACCAAAAAAACCACGTCGTTTTCAGTCAAAAAAGAAGGCAATGCTGACGGTTTTCATGGATTACAACGGTGTAGTGCATCATGAATTTTTGCCAGAAGGCCAGACAGTAAACAAAGAGTATTATTTGGGCGTTATGAGACGTTTGCGTGAAGCAATTCGCCGAAAGAGACCAGAAATGTGGGCAGAAAACTCGTGGATTTTGCACCATGATAACGCACCGTCGCACACTGCTATCATTATTCGTAATTTTTTGACGAAAAATGCAACAAATACCATCCAACAGCCACCGAATTCACCTGATTTGGCTCCCTGTGACTTCTTTCTGTTCAATCGAGTTAAAAAACCATTACGGGGAACGCGTTTTAGCAGCCGAGAGGAAGTAATGGAAAAATCGCAGGAAGCACTGATGGACATACCGAAAACCGAATATAAAAAATGTTTCGAGGATTGGATCAAGCGCTGGCATAAGTGTGTTGCAGTCGATGGGGATTACTTTGAAGGGGACAATATAGATTTAGATGAATAAACTTGTATTTTTAATTTTCTGAATAAATTCCGGGAAATTTTTGATCAAGGTAGTAATGACAAGTAAAATGTTAATAACACAAAACGTACAATACATGACAAACTATTCGCGATTTATTATTTTAACGATTTTTCTGTCTCTTACTCGATTTATTGATGCATTGTATTTTATAAAAATTTCGAGGTGGCTTCTTCAGATATAAACAGGCCTCTACTATACATTCACAATAAACTACGCACCAGGATTGCAAATGAACAACGATACACCTCCGGCCGGCCGGTCGATTACCCAAGGTCGCATATTTACATCCGGCAGTGACAATTCGTATTATCCAATGCAAAGTTCCTCAGAAGTAAAGAATTGGCATGTTCCCACGATAAAACTTGATAAGGGACTGATTGTGCAGCCGTCCGTACTCGGCAATGATGAGAGGAGAGGTCAAAGGGCTCCAAAAATATCTACAAAGTACCCAACAAAACTATTTAAGATAAAAATATAATTCAAAAATTGTTAAACATTGAAAAGGTAAAAATGGGAAAAGAATATTCAAAAATTTTAATTTGTTAATGTTCAAATGAAATTATCGTAACTTAGACTACGTTAATACGTACACTTAGGTGGAATTCTAAAGTATTGTGGTGTTTGAACCTTGGAGGAACTCCAATAATGAAGCCGGAAAAAATTGTTAATTCAAGAGATTGAAAAATTGAAATGTCGCAAGCATGAGAATTAGTTTAAGGTAAGAGCAGATTTTTCAATTGAATTTCTTTACTAAGGTGACATTTCCTTAGGCCTAGCGAATCATCACGGACCATGATATAATGTTATATTTCTCTAACAACTGCTAATGCCAAAGAATTATTTTGTCCTGTGCGAATCAAACGGCGGCACTCTGATTCGCCCCTTCATCCATGCGCACTGAAGTAAGTAATCAACTGACTTATTACTCTGGGCTATACGCGCGATGATGATTGGATCCCTTTGAACGTGTAACCGCTGAGCCCCACTCAAGAGGCGGGTGCAAGACCTTGTGGAAGAGGGGTCGTCTTAGCGACACCTCGTCTGGCGCAGTCTTCGCTCTGAGTGTGTCAATCACCACCCCCTTCTTCACTTGAGGAAGGGGTCCCGGCGGTCGAGGCCTCCCTCTCCCCCCTTGACCCACCCCCTATCAGCAGGAGGAATTCACGGCGATGATCCTTTACAGTCTCTCTTCATTTGCCTTTAGAGGCGCCAGACCATTCCCAATTAAGGGCAGTAAATAAACGACATGACGAATAAATGAATGCTTAAACACGAATTTCGCGGGAGGGGAGGGGTAATGGGGGTATGAGGGTGCAGCGGGAGGGAGGGGGAGCGAAAATGAGTAGGAGCGTGGCATGGCATATTGGTTTGGCGGGGAAAGGTGACCGAGTGGAAGTGGCGGGGCGGGAGGGGGGAATGCTTTTTTTAGGAACGGGCGCGCACGAGTCATGGGGATTGATAAGAGCGGGAGAGGGGTATTAGGGGGAAGGGAGGAGAGGGCATTGCGCAAGGAGGAGCGAAAGTAGTGCCAAGGCTAGTGGGTCAGTGGGTCAACAATGATGGGGGAGCTATGGAGGGGCGAGATAGGTGGGGACCCGTTCACGGAATAAGAGGTGATACACGTAACTTTGAGGGGGGGGAGAGGAGGTTGGGAGGGGGACTGGCGTCACTGTAGGCGTGCAGATGATACTTAATCGTGAAGGGGAGGGAGAGGTAATGAATCGAACATTTGCGGTTATTAAGGGCCCTGCGTGAATGTTAAGCACATGCACAGTCAATGATTTAAAACTCATTACTGGAATTCCGCGGATCCAATCTGAGAAGTCGCTGAAACAGTCTTTAAATTGGTGGGGCAAGCGCAACTATTTTTGCCAGTCGTGCCAAACCTTTTTTACACTGCTGATCTCATGATAAATTTCCAATAGCGGTACACCGCTTCAAGACTTTAACGTGACTTTCACCCATTATACTTTGCATGGGTTCAGTAAATATTCTTTATTAATTTTCATACGTTACCTCTTTTAGTATATACTTTTTTAAATATTTATATCTCAAAAATTTGAATAACTCGTGAGTTCCTGGCAGTAAACTGCAATAGCCATACGATTTTCCCCACATACTCATATTTATTACCCCGAAGCGAAGGTTTAATTGCAAATTAAATCTCTTTTCATGCATTGGAAGCAGACCTCTTAAGCGATGACGTCGACATTGTACGATTTATCAGTTCATTTGTACTGCGGTAGGAGAGATAATGAATATAAATTAGAGAGACCACGTGAGGAACCGACAAATTGAAGATGGCATATGGCGGGCGATAAGTGATCAGAATAACTGCAAACGATCGCGTCTAAGGAAACATTCTTTTTTAAGTCATACGTCGCCTAGAATGTTGTCATTGCTTCAGTGAGTCCTTATTTTACTGCTCTTATTGCTACCACCATCGCATGCGTAGCGAAGAATTTTGCACTGAGATACCGTAGTTACTTGTAGCTGTAGTTAATATGGTTTTCATCGTTTGAAATATTTTGCAGTTTTTTGGTGCAATTCATTTCTCTAGCGAAAAAAAGGAGATCACTTATGATTATATGATACTCGGGGCAAATGCCAAGAATGGATTCCTGAAAGCATTCTGGGAATTCAAAAGGAAAAGTTTAGCGGAAACTTTGAAAGAGAATCCAAAAGTATTTTGGTCATACGTCGGAGAAGTCCAGGGAAATAAGTCAACTGTTGATTCACTCAAAAATGATACAGGCGAAAGAGTAACCAGCAGTTTGGAAAATGCTAACTTATTAAATTCATTCTCTCAAAGCGTCTTCACCAATATCTCCCAGAATACCTCCTATAGGCCCTCCTATAGCCTACTAAATCTTGCCGGTCAACTGATGCCCAAAATTGAAACTCATATAATGGAATAGAACGTTTGCTGCAAAATATTAAGCCTAATAAATCCTCCCGGCCAGATGAAATACCCGCTCGTATATTCAAGGATCTAGCTTCGAAAATTGCTGGTAGATGACAAGGCTCCCAGAGATTGGAAGACGACTAACGTAACACCAATATTTAAAAACTGAGACAAGGAAGAACCGAGCTAGAACAGGAAGAACAGACATATTTCCCTTACGTCCATTTCATGCAAGGTCATAGAGCATATAGTGTCTAGTTCGATCATGAGGTACCTCGATAATGAGAAGTTATTAATGAAAAATCAGCACGGTTTCCGAAAAGGTAGATCCTGCGAGATAACACTTGCTCTTTTTGTTCATAATATTCTTACTTCGGGAGAGAGCATTGTTCCAATGGACGCGATTTTTCTAGATTTTAAAAATGCTTTCGACAAAGAACCTCATAGTAAACTACGTCACGTGGTGCGACAATTATACGGCATGCTATACAACGCTGGTGCGACACTTGGTAATTAGAATTATACTTTAAAAAGTGGGTAGTGATAAAGTTTTGGAATAAGAGCAATTCCCACCCGAACGCCTACTGCATTGGGAACACCGAAATGGAATGTGTACACTTAATGAAATACCTAGGCGTTGCCCTCACTCACGATCTCTCCTGGGTGAAACACATACGGGGAATATGTGGAAAAGCTAACAAAATATTAGGATTTATTAGAAGAGAGTACTTGGTAAATGTGATGAAAAAGTCAAAGAGAAATGTAATCTGTCGTTGGTTAGGCCTCATTTAGAATATACTGCAAGTATAAATGTGATCCTCACGAAGTTGGATTAATTTCCGAATTGGATTATTATTATTATATAAATCTCGTTGTGATGAGGCAATTGTCCTGGTGGCAAAGGTCAAGTCTGGTCAACGGTCACTCTTACAATGCACGTACATACATACACCAGAAGAACAGATATGAGGTATAATGCTCACGTTGACATTTAAAGATTACCAACCGCAGCTACACCATCACACAGGGGCTACGTTCACCCCATACCTACAACCAGTCCATCGCCGCGCTCCGTCCATAATCACGCACTCTTCAATTTCATATTCGGTTCAAAATCACGCACCGTTAACACACCATTCACTTCTGCAATAAAACTTCTCACGCCGTCCACATCATATATAAACCATATTTTAATAAGTACATAAGTATAATATATGAAGTTTATCACCCAGTGACTGCTTTACAATTATTTTTAAAACTCCTACAATTGGATGGAATATTGGATGGACAATAGTTCTGTTTAAAAAAGAGTATTTTTTCTTATTTGTTTTTTGCGTTCTTATATTTTTTTTAAACTGTGGTCATTTTTTCCCTTAAAGTTTGGTTTTCCTATCTCTTTCTATAAATCTTCCCACGCTTCGCCATATTTAACAATTCTATACGTAAATCGCGCCTCACCTACTCCTTTTTCTTAAATTTTTCAAACTCTCCCATTTCATTATATCCAACATCGCCTGCAGCGTAGAGGAGCTAGATTTGGAAAACGTTGTTATGATAAACTTGGTGGCTTGTCCAAAGTATTAGAGCACCTTGGCTGGGAATCACTCACGGAGCGAAGGTTAAATTACAGATTGAAGCTCTTGCTGAAATTGGAAGGTCTCTTTAGCAGTGATGTTGAAAATGTATTATTGCCCCCATCGTACTACGGTAGAAGAGATTATGCTAATAAAATTAGATGGATTAAGTGTAGAACAGAGAGATTTATGATGGCATGTTTTCCATGACCGATAAGGGATCATAATAACATTGTTCGACCGCGGCAGGGCCATGTTCAGGTAAAATTATTTTTTTGTGTATTCAGCCCCTGCCGCACACCCTTGCAGTGACTCGCGGGGCATACAAATAAAGAAATAAATTTAAGTAAAACTTAATTTTCATGCATCATTTCTGGAGTGAAATTAATCCCTGCCACACATAATTTTGGTGGCTTCTAGGGTATCACGTATACATGTACAAAGTAGGTAGATTATATTCTTCCGATTGCTAAATGCTCAATGAATGGGTTTGGTTCACACCAAACTCCACTTCTCAAAGCATCTAGGAAACGGACACATTTTTAGTATGGCCTCGTGTATTTGATATTTATTTTAACGAATTTTCACAGTTTCGGAGAGAGTTTTCTTTCCATTCCGGTTTGTATTTTCACGCCGTTATTATCTTTCTTATCTTATTGTTGTAACTTTGTTCAAAATCTGACCTTTCTCGATCTCTACTTAAGAATTCCTATCTTCTTCTCCGTGAATGATAACCTAACGAAACTGCCAATTCCTAATGAAGAACCCATCTGTGGTAAAATCTGTATTGGAATCGCTTCACAAAACTGCCCATTGACTGAGGACGTAGATGGGATTTAGAGAAAGAAGGAGTCGAGGTAGACTAAGAATTACCCAGACGAACCGGGCCGACAGGCACCATTCAACAGCAAAGTGAACAATCCGACAGACTGTGAATGACACTTAAAAATATTAACATCTTAGGAATTGGATTCCCTCTAGCCTATCTACCACCAGCGTGATTCGAGTGTATCATTTATATTCAGAGTACTAAATTCAGATGTCACTGTCAGTAATTAATCAGGATCTAACCGGAATCGATTTCTTCATTAGTACTGAGTGCCATTTATTTATTTAGTCATTGTGAAAGCAGTCTTTTGAAATAAAACAGATGAATCATCGTGGAATGAATTTCACAAATATTTTTCACAATTTTTTTAACGTGAACCATTTCATATGGTAAAGGTGGGTGGAGGTTTCGCACAATTATAAAGGGCAGAAAAAATGTGTACCATACTCTACTGATCTACACAAAAGGTATTGGGTACCACCAAAATGTTACAAATTGGGAATTTTACGCAGTACTTAAACATTATATATGAAATACATAGAAAATATTGGTATATATATATATATATATATATATATATATATATATATATATATATATGGACATTTCAAGAGTGGCGTAAGCTCCCACGAATTCGAGGCTTACAGAAAGGATAGTGCAGAAAAACCGGGAAGAGTAATTTTAGTTAACAATAAATGCTTGCAGACGAGTCACCCATGCCATAACAATACGCGGTGGTGCTCTTAAAGGAAAAAGTTCACCATCACCAAATATATTAATTAATCAGCAGTTCAGGGATGTAAGACTGAAATGTCATCTCAATCCAAACGTGGAAAAGGAAAATAAAATGGCATAATCATTGGACATAATTAGCTTTCGGACGAAGGCTTGTCTAAAGCCCCGCCACATCTCGAGAATCGAGCCGTCCACCCTCATCTGGGCCTCACTTCACTTTCATGCCTTCCGTTGACGACTTTCAGTCATTTATCTTTTCCGACGACTAACATGCCCCAAAACGTTTACGTGATATGACCTAAAACCATTCAAATGGATTTTCATTCTGTCCAAATGAGCACGTCCGCACTGCGTTGAAAGTTTCCATCGAGATATCGAAAGAACGAAATACTTAAATGGGCCTGAATGCCCAATGACATCGAATTCAATAAGAACGCATAAAGGAGACGCACAACTTATGCCCTAAAGCACAGTTATCTTTTTAAACGACCCGTCTAAACATTCTATTTCAAACATATGACAGTAACGTAAAATTACCCGTAAATAAAACTCACCTTTTTCGCATAAATATTACCACCGACTAATAAATGGAAACGGTCCCAGCATTGAAGTCTACCTTCCCACTTAACCGATTACCTTGGTACATGGCCGCGCTGACCGGCAGATACGAATTTCGCGGGTTCGAATCGCACATTGAGTTCGAATACGGATTCTCTGTTGACACAACAGAGAATCCGGACTCAATGAGCGATTGCTTAGAAAACAATGAAGATAAGTCCAAATAATAAATTCGACGGTGTCCTCTGATCATAAGAATTCATTCAAATGGGCAATTAAAAACATATAAATTACAAGAAAAATAAATTAATTTTCTTCAGACTTAATTAATAATTTTCTTTAATATTTAATTATAAATTGCTATATAAAAACACAATTTAATTAAATCTGATATTAGGCAAGAACTTGCCGAGTAAGGCCGTGGAATACTGACCGGAGGGGAAAGGGTTTGATTCACGGGGACGCTTCTGGGCACTTTGCTTCACCCAAAACGAGTGACTTTCCGGATACCAAATGTTTCTGGGAAACTATAGGTGGCACATGAAATATACACACCAGGCTACCATGATGTGTATATTTCATCTCCGTTGTGCCTGGTAGGAGGTGATCTCTACCCTCACCTATCAACATTTGGGAATGATAACTGTGTTTTTTGATAACGCCTAAATCGAAGCATTTCAACACTTCTTGAATATAAGTTATCTGTTAAGAAAATAACCGACAGATGAAATGAATACAGATGCTGGCGGATGAGTCTGGTAAAGTGGCTCCGTGCACACTCCACAATAAAATAAGGAAGTAGGAGCGTATTAACTGAAAGCTCAACATTTAAGAAAACAAATCAATGTTTTATCGTGATTAACTTATCCTTTACCACCAACTCTCTAGCCTTATGCCTAGACTAGAAGTATGAACAGAAGAATCCTGGCCCAAAAAAAGCTTCATTATTTATACTTGAACTCTCTGGGATACTGTTTTAAAATAACGGATATAGTAAAAAAGGAGACACTCAGAGCAGTTCCCTTTCGTAATGGGCAAAGTTAACAAAACCTGAGAAGTTACGAGAATTTTTCCCTTTTCTTATGGTCTTCCATACTGCCCTACCGTTGCAAACTCTATCCCATCTATCATATTTATGCGCATTCTTCTATTCCCAGGACTTCTAGCAATCTTACTTCTTTCTTCTAGTCTTATAACAATCTTCTTCTTATCTTCTAGCTTCGACTACATTCACGTAATTTTTTCTCAGTCTACCAATTCCCTTCAAACCATTCACTCCACTCTCATGAATTGGACTTGTGATTCGACTTTCCTTCATACCCTCAACGTGATCAAATCAAACGCACTTTAATTTTTATTTATCGCCGGGACATACAATCCTCAATCCATCACTCCTATTTTTACCAAAAAACAGTCCTCGAGGACAAGATGCGCAGCAAATTCAGTTTCATTCTTTTGGTAGTAAGTTTAAATTCATTTTTAACCATTAATATCCAGGTTTTACCCACTGGCAATACATTGAAGAGGAAAACACTTTTATTGACCGTAGTTTTTCTGTTTTAGGAAAACACTCATTTTTCTACATAGATCCACATATTATCAAAAATACCTTCGCCGGAGTTCGCACGCCTAAGACTTTAGAAAATCGATTAGGGTGTAATCGCCGGATAAGCGATCTAAAGCCTTAATCACGGTTCAATTTTCAGCAAGGGGAATTTTCGACCGCGGTCACCTTTCATTGCTCTCAGCACGCAAATAAAAAATAACGCATGGCGGCGTGTTCGCTTGACGCGCGGGGAAAAAGAGAGAAAGAGAGAACTGCATGCTCCATCTAGTGGGCCGATGACGAATTCGTGAGGCCAGTACCAAACACGACCGTTGGTCCCGACGACGACAGGATTGCGTGGAGCGGAAACAGCGTGACGGCGAGGACGCAACGCCCAGGGTCCGAGGACTACTTCGCATCGCGGGAGGACAGTCGAAGTGATGGCTCCCTTTCAACCTTCCTGTGACGCCAAAATAGTACAGAGTAAACTGCTAAATGTAACTAATAATAATATTTATGTCAAGCAATAAAGGTTTACTGATTTATGACAAGTCAAACTTATTTCCGAAACGAACGATATTGAATTGTTACGCGGTAACCTAACTAAGAATTATA
This sequence comes from Hetaerina americana, assembly GCF_022747635.1. Lineage (NCBI taxonomy): Eukaryota > Metazoa > Arthropoda > Insecta > Odonata > Calopterygidae > Hetaerina > Hetaerina americana. Next base: position 17,760,732 of record NW_027286985.1, on the reverse strand, counting down.
AAAACCATCGTGGCTAAGGGAAAATCAATGATAAATGTACCAATGGTCATTGAAGATTCAACAATTTTAGAAACTTCAGCGTTACAACCAGTCCTAACTCTATTTGGTAACTATATAAGGCTTCACCAGGTAAGAACATCCCTCTAGCGTTGAGAAACGAGATGTAATGAATTCAATTAATACGCGGAATACAGAACCCCCTAATTTCTATAAAAATTCAAATTGAACCCTCTAGTTTCTTTTTTCATCTACTTCGACCTCATCCACGAATCATTAAAAAACATCGGTGAGGTGTGCTCAATTGCATGGACAAGTAATGAGGCATTGATTACAACAGATTTCTTTCCCTAAATAACACAGCTGAAAAAGTGGACAATTGCTATTGTTGATACATTTATTCGATTTATAATTGATGAAATATGGGTGTGGAGAAGGATGGATGAGGTGAAATAGATGGAACGTAAAACAAACGACGGAGTGCCGGAGAGGGTAGGAGAGGACATTTCAGACAGAAATTCATTAGAGGCAGGAATAGTGGTGGGTGGAGAGCATTTCGATTAGCCATGGGTTGTTGAAGACGGATAGAGGGAAGACATTAGGCTAGAAAAAAACTTTAGATTGGAAAAAGATTTAGCATGTTGACGGAATGAAGGGAGGAAGTACGCGGAATTGAAGAAGGGTTTACCGTAGAATCGGATATCAGGTGGTTTATTGACAGGAGAAGCAAAGAAATTTTTCGTTGGTCAGTTTTTGTCCGTATAATACCGACAATTCAACGATTCATTACCAATAATAATAATTTGCAATATTTCAACCTGAATGATCCGTATTTCTCTCTCAAATGAAAAGATTTTCCGTCAGATTTCTACTGGATTCCCACTATCGCACTCAGTCCTAAGCATCTTCTTTCATTTGCTTACGACATTTGCATCGTACTTCTGCCATTTCTCATCCCATCTAGCATTCCAATCCTTTTTATTCCCCCTTCCCTCTTTTCTTCAATTTTTCTTTCTTTGACTTTCCTGAACAAACTATTCCGGTGCAAAACATGCTCCAACTAAGGTGCATTCTCTTTTTATTCCCCTAAACAGTTTCTTTCCTCTCTAATTCTTATCATTAATTCCACACTTATACGTCTTATCAGTTTGCCCTACCCGAAGAATTATTTTCCATAAAAATGTTTCAAACTTTTTGAAATTCTTTTCATCTTTCTTTTTGAAAGTTTTGCTAAGGCCTTCGTAGTAATCTCTTCAAGATAAATATTGAACGGAGTCGGTGACAGAGAGCATCCTTGTTTGACACACCTACAGATACCTATCTCATCTGTCCCGTCATTTACTACTCTTGACTTCAAAATCTATTTTGCTTAAAATTTATAATTATATCTTTTATCATTCTTTTTTGTCTCCATTCCATACCAATAATTATTTAAATCCTCAGCAGAACCCTAGAGTTGGCTCAGTCAAATCACTTCTCCCAATCGACAAAACTTATTCATGTCTAAAATTTTCTCTCCTATCCATATTTGCTGGTAAGAAATGTAGTTAGGCTTGTTAAAGTGCACGCCTTAACCGTAATTCTCGACACCTAACCATTACAATATGGCGAAGCGGTGAAAACGAAAGTAGATTAGCTAAAAATATGGGTGATACCTAAATTCCCCTTTCCATTTTATTACGACATTAATTGAGTACAATTTCTAAATCGTGCTTGCCATTTTGCATTATCGGATGGATAAATGCATGCGGAGTAATATTCTCAGGTAACACCGTGGGCTTGCAGTCTCGTGCTCGGCGGTAATGGGCACTACACGCGATTAGTTTTTGTACAATACACTATAGACACAAATTCGTGCATACGCAACTACGTTGTCTATCCAGAGACTCTCCGACCCGTTCGCTACCGAATCGCGTGTCGCAATCGTCCGCCATTACACTCCTCTTTTGCCTTTTTGGTTCCAGGAGAGCGACCGCAAGCCGCCCAGCTCGTTTTGTCGTCGCACACACCCGGGTTTTCTTTTCAAACCGACCGACAAACTCTACACTTCGGCACAGTAATCACGACGCAATACGTGATCGGGGCAACGTGTCCGTACCAACCAGCTCGTTCAAAGGAAAGGTCAGCTTCGATATCCAAAAGGGATGTGGTTAGGGAGGGTGCCGGAAATTAGCGCTCCTTTATTATCTTCCATAGCCGCATCCCATTGGCTGAACTACCAGATACCTATAGCAAAGTCTTAATAGGTTGTGAAACGGCTAAATATATAATTCAACTCTCGTTTCGACCCATAAATGAATCTCCATATATAACCATTTACAAGGCACGGTGGATTATGTGAAAACAAAATTTGTCACATTTTATTTGAGTCACCAAATTCACCACACATGCAAATGAGCTTGCAATGCAATTTCCACTAATAACACATACACACGTGTGTGTGTGTATATATATATATATCCACATATATATGTGAGTGTATATATATCCACATATATGTGTGCGAGTATATATATATGTGTATACATATAATATATATAAAACCATAAACAGTAATCAACCCGAAGGTCGGTTTAGTAGATGATGGTAGAGATCACCCAGTACTAAGCCCTATACGGCGTGTGAAATCCACACATCAGGGTAGGGGGGCCAGTTGCTTTCCCTGTGCCGGTTATGGTTTCCCAGAAAGATCTGGTACCCGAAAAAATCACATTAGCTTGGGTGGAGCTGCAGGTGCCCAGAGTGCCTCGGCACTCTGGGCACCTGCAGTGCCCTAGTGGGCACATAGTAGTTAGAAATATATATATTATATATATGTATAAAATTACAAATACACACATTGGGCATAGGACAGAGGAAAAGTGGTAAGGAAGCATATGGACGAACGCAAGATATATATCCCGGTTGAATCATATTTTTCCATAGAACTACAACTCTTATAACCTAAAAACTATATATATATATATATATATATATATATATATATATATATATACAACTATATATATATATATATATATATATATACTACAACTCTTATAACCTAACAACTATATATATATATATATATATATATATAGTTGTTAGGTTATAAGAGTTGTAGTTCTATGGAAAAATATGATTCAACCGGGATCTGAATTCGCGGCCTTTCACTTTCCGACCGAGGGCTCTACCAAATGAGCTATTTAAAGTAGTCTAGGAATTTATGCAGCGCCGATGGTCACAGCAGATTCATAAAAATGCCATAATAAAAGTGCCTGTATATGATCATTTGCCTAAATCCACTTCGCACTAGATTACTTTCGAAGATTACGCTTTCTTTAACCGTATTAGTATGTTGACTTACTCCACCACAGCATCAACAGCTCTGATCTATATTTTATAATCTTAAATTAATACAATAAAAGCGTTCTCCTCAGCTTAGCTAATCACTATTTCTGACTGTCCCTTAACTATGAACTACAGTGCAAAACAGTAAAAACTTCCAATTTTGCCATATTTCTAGGTGAAATATACTCCCATCAACATTTAAAACGACTATTAAATATTTCAGCGTTGGACAAGTGTGCTATGGCATGCGCTTGAAGGGTATTTTATATTAATCAATTTTTATTAGCATGAATTTAATTTCCAGCCAAACAGAGACAAACAGTGCACAGCTTTCAATCAAATTAACGCACAACTATGGAACCAATTCAGTTGGGAAAAATCCATTGCGTTTCATTGTTTATGATGTTAAAACATGATATAGCGTATTTTACAATAGTAAAACATGAATACTTAACTTTTACGCTTGAAAGAGAAAATTTGAAGGGTTTAATATATTTTAGGCAATTGATGAACTTGGTAAATCGTCGAAAAAATGTTTGAGCATTCTACTTCATCAAGAATAAACATTTACCATGGTGCTTAGTGTTGTTGGGCATAGGATGGCGCAATCTGCCTCAGTCAACTCCCGGTGCGGGTACGGAGTGAAAGTAGAAATGACTCCGCAAAATCTAACATACCACAAATTCAATATATTTATGCTACGGCCAAAGCAAAAAGAAAAACAAAAGACAGACAAACACAGACCTCTGCTGTGGCAATCCCCACTCCCTCTGTAATAGCTATTCGCCTAACGTGCAAATGAACTCAAACAATATATCATTATCATTGCTGCTTTCAGGGTTGGGTTCATTCCAATGCGACTCATTTCACTCATAACATATAAAACACTGGTAATTCGTTTCCATATGCCGCAACTAAGATGTAAATGCAATTTGAATATTTTTATAATTATTTCACATTAAATCATTCTCAAGGAAACTCTCAGGCAAACCCTTTTATCCACGTCTTTCCTCGACAAGCTATTACGAAAATGGAAATGCAGTAAAGCGCACCACGTTCGCTGCTACGAGTGATGCAGCGTTCGACAAAATTTCGCCAGGAGCAGGTACCATCAAAAAGATGAGAATGCCTGAATAACAGCGAGAAACGGAGACATTTCAAGGAGCGGAAATTCTGCGCACACTCGAATGAAATCCAAAAAGACAAAAACTCGATGTAACAGCACAACCAGAGGGAAGAGACTTGATCTTTCGCATAAAGGTACGGAGGAAATTTCGTCGACAGAATGATGTAATTCGAAATATTTTAATCCATCGACTAAAAAGGGCATACATTAAAATTATTCGTTTCTAATTAAATACTTACCAAAAGAGTTGTCGTTGGTTAGCTTAAAGCACAACGAGCCTTAATTTGATGTACAGTATCACAGCAATCAACCAGAAGGTTAATTTATTTAAAATTAGGAAGAGTTGACTTGAAATATATTTATTACCATGATGGGCGCATGAAGTGACTGAGAAAGTAATTTTTAATCAAATTACAACGACGTTAGTTTTTTTTATTATTTCATTTCATGTTAAGTAATTACAAAGAAAAATTTACAGCAGCGGTTAAATAAAAAAATCAACATCAGAGGTCGCGGTTCATATAAAAAGCGATTGAACCCTCAAAGGAGCCACCAAAGGCCTGCGGGTTGTGCACTAATGTTTTACAATGGGTTATAATTATTACACATCTCCTAAGTAATTAATGTTATCAATGCTTTCAATGGCTATGTGCTTAAGTTCATTATGTTATCGGAATGAACAGCATTGACATCTATTCGCACATCTCCACTTAACGCCAGTGTACTGCACTGATCACAGAGATCGCCCCCTTCCTTTAAATTTTCAAGCAATTTTTTTCCATTCCTATTGAAAAATTCACTCCCCTGGCTTAAGCTGAAAATTTTCCCCTACCTCTCTTCAAGAGGCCGTCTCCCTTGGCCACCGAAGGAGTGAATTTCTTAAGGCCAGGACGAAGGGATCGGAATACCAACGTTGGGATTCCGGCATCCTTTACATTTCTCCTAGAGGCTATCTCCCTTGACAACGGGGAGTGAATGAATTTCTGGGGACCAAGGAGTAAGGTACGATATCCATGTATCTACGAAAGGTCTACGATATCCAGGGGAAGAGAACCGAAATAGGTCACCGTAACCTTTCAACCCCTCCCCGGACTACAACCTTGACGTGGTGGAAGGGCTTGTGCGTTCCGATGACCCCTAGAGCTGTGCTGGCAGGAGTAATAAAAATTGCTCCTGGTAGGGTCACCCATGCCAGATAGGTCGAAGGTTAGGAGCCAGACGAAAGGTAGTCCACGCAGCGTCTGTTCCTCAGTGAGGCGGCTGCAATGGCGTCTGACCCCAGTGGGGCGGCCAGTAAGTGATGGTGTCACGTTAAAAACACTATTGAGGAAGGCAACGGGAAACCACCTCAATTATCATTCCCTAGAAAAATATGATGGACAATAGAGATATTTTGAGTCCTGGCAACCACGGGGCTCGGTTCAATCGGCCGTGTGTCGTGCCCGGCAGCGGGGGAGGCAAGGCTTCCGCGGTCGTCATCCCACGAAACCCTTGCAAGGGAAAACCAGCAGCAGCAGGACAGAAGACGCAGGAGAAGAAAACCAAATTAGTTAGAATAGGAACGTGGAATGTTAGGACAATGATGAGGACAGGGAAATTGGAGAATGTTAAGCGAGAGATGGAAAGGGGAAATATAGATATTTTAGGTCTATGCGAGGTGAGATGGAAAGATAGCGGGGATTACTGGAGTGATAAGTATAGAATAATATACAGCGGTGGGGACGAGAGCCAACGAGGGGTTACCATAGTATTAAATGAAGAGGTAGGAAGAAGCGTAGTCAACATAGAGCAGGTAACGGATAGAATACTACTAGTGGAGATAAAAGCAGAACCGACGAACTTAGTTATTATTCAGGTATACATGCCACCGAGCAACCATAAGGAAGAAGAGGTCGATAGGATATACGATCAGTTAGAGGACATGACCGCGTGTGTTCCTGCAGGGAAACATTTGATAGTGATGGGGGATTGGAATGCGACGGTAGGCGAAGGAAGAGATGGTGATGAGGTGGGCGACTACGGTTTAGGCACGAGGAATGACCGCGGGGAGAAAGCAGTTGAGTTCTGCAGGAGACAGGGGTTAGTCATCACCAACACTTGGTTTAGACACCACAAAAGACGCAGGTATACATGGAAAATGCCAGGTGACTCAGGAAGATATCAGCTAGATTATATCCTGGTTAGACACAGGTTTAGGAACAGTGTGATAAATTCCCACAGCTTCCCGGGGGCGGATGCGGACTCAGACCACAATATAGTTGTTATGAAATGTAGCGTACGTTTCAAAAAGATAAGGCAGGGGCGGCGAGTTAGAAAATGGAATGTAGAAGCATTAAATGGGTTGAAAAGGAAGGAATACAAACAGGCGGTAGAGGAAATCATGGAGGATGGCATGGGGCTGAGTACTATCGAAGAAAAATGGGAAATGATCAAGAAAGGGTTGTCTAAAGCCGCAAAAGACACTATTGGAACCGTTAACGCTAAAAGGACTAGGAAACCATGGATCACGGATGAGATGATTACAAAGATGGATGAGCGACGAAAATGGAAGAATATAAATACAGAATTAGGCAAAATGAAGTACAAAGAATTGAACAATAAATTGAGGCGGGCAACAAATAAGGCAAAAGACGCATGGTGGAAGACGCAGTGCGATGATATGGAAAGTCTGCAGAGGAAGGGTGAAATCGGTGCGCTGTACAGCAAAGTTAAATCGTTATCGGGAAGTAAGAAAGGAAGAGCTATGCTAACAGTTAGAGATAAGGCGGGTAAGGTAATAGTTGACGCAGGAAAGATCCAAGAGAGATGGAAGGAGTATATAGAAGAACTGTATAGTAAAGAACTCAGACCTACAAAGTTAGACATTGAAAAAGAAAATGACGTAGAGGAAGACAGCTTAGGTCCAGGCATACTAGACAATGAGATAGAAAGGGCATTAAGGGATATGAAACTAAATAAGGCCGTGGGGGTAGATAACATTCCCGTGGAACTTTTAAAATGCTTAGGAAAATGTGGGAGGAAGAGTCTATATGGGCTGATCCGTAGTATATATGAGGAGGGAATCTGGCCGGAAGACTTTGTGAGATCAGTTTTAGTTCCTATTCCGAAAAAGGTAAAGGCCACGTCATGTGAGGACTACAGGACAATTAGTTTGATATCCCACGCAGCTAAAGTTGTTCTTAGGATCATAAACAAAAGGATAGAGAGTAGGGCAAATGATTACTTAGGGGATGATCAGTTTGGGTTTAGGAAGGGGAGAGGTACGCGTGATGCCATTGCAGTAATGAGATTATTAATCGAGAGGAATATAGAACACAACCAGGAGGTATTTGCCTGTTTCGTAGATTTCGAAAAAGCGTTTGATAGAGTGAATTGGGAAAAACTAATGAGTATATTGCAAAAAATAGGTATAGACTGGAGGGAAAGGAGGCTAATCCGCAACCTGTACATGTCTCAGACTGCTCAGGTGCGGGTGGGAAACGGGGAGTCAGAATGGGCAGTGTTAGGACGGGGTGTAAGGCAGGGTTGCCCATTATCACCATTGCTGTTCAACCTGTATGCAGAGGAAATGATCAAAGAGGCATGGGAAGGACTCGAGGTAGGAATGAAAGTGGGCGGGGAATTCGTAAAATCAGTTAGGTTTGCTGATGACCAAGCTTTAGTTTGTCAGTCAGCCAAGGGGTTGCAAGCATTGTGGAGTGAATTGGAAATTCAGTGCGACAGGTATGGGATGAGAATCAACATTAGTAAAACAAAGGTTATGCGATTTTCTAGAAAGAAAAAGGCCAAGCTTAACATTAAAATAGGAGGGCAAAAACTAGAGCAGGTAGAACAGTTTACGTATCTCGGTAGTGTTTTGGACCAACACGGTCAAAGTAGTAGGGACGTAAGGAGAAGAATTGCGCTAGGCAAAGAGGCTTTCACAAGGAGGAGGGAGTTGATGACGGGGACTTTGAGTAAGGATGTTAAGAAAAGACTCGTAAAAACTTTGATATGGAGCGTAGCTATGTACGGCGCGGAAACGTGGCCATTGAAGCAGGAGGATAGACGTAGATTGGAGGCTTTTGAAATGTGGGTGTGGAGAAGAATGGAGAAGGTGAAATGGACAGAGAAGAAAACAAATGAGGAAGTACTTGGTATGATGGGCGAAGAGAGGGGTTTGTTGGGAGAAATCCGAAGGAGGCAGGAAAAGTGGATGAAGGGGGTGATGACCGGCAGTGGGATGTTGAAGACTGTGATGGAGGGTAGAATGTTGGGCAAAAGAGGAAAGGGAAGGAACAGGATAGGGATGTTGGACGGGATGAAGGGAGGAAGAAAGTACGCGGAGATGAAGAGGGACCTGATATAGAGTAGGATGATGGATTTTGTGTTTTGTTAGGAGTAATAAAATATTTGTTTGGTAGTTGTGTCAATCCAAAAACCTACCTTAACCGGTAGATTACCTTAAAAAAAAAACCTTTCAACCTTGTAACCATACACATAGGAGTATTTTCTACCAATAGAAATAAAAAATATAAGGAAATTCGGTCAATTTGGCAATACAAAAACGATCTAATATCATTTCACCATTTCTGTAGGACAAACCCTTCCTGTCAAAGCCCAACGGCTATAAGGAAAGACTTTACCTGCTGGGATTACAGAAAAATCGTATGAGTTGGAGGTTGACATCGAGGGGAGGGAATCCTACCTTTTAGAGATGATCTATAACATTTTGAAATTCACCGAAATAATAGTTCCGCAACAAACCAAAGCCGCCAATTTCTATTTAAACGGGGAACCTAAGAGTCTCCGGGTACCGAGGCTAGTTTGCCGATGAATTATTGCACAATTTTTTTGAGAGCTCGCAGATGTTTTAGGCGTGATAAATTGCGTCTCAAGCTCTCGATTCCACTGCAAGAATGCGTTAGCTCGTTTTGAATTCAACAATTACATTCAATATTTCTTCAGGACGACAACCCACTACTTCAACCTGTCCCGAACATACATGCAGACTACACTCTTGTTGAAACGACGAACCACCATCTATCTCTCTCCCTGCATCAATAAAATGCACACCCATTACACGCATGCCCGTTCTGTTGGATCCTCTCTTCGCACATCAGAAGGCCTCCGCTCACTCCTCACAAGCTTCACTACCTTGAGTTCCTTGCTGCCTATTTCTAACCGACAACCGATCAACCGCAAATTTCCTGATCTGCTTCCCAAAAGAAATTGACCCATCAGATGAAAAAAGAATGCTATCGATTTCATAGTGGAAATTTTTGCATTTTATGGATACTAGAATTTCTTCAGAAACCCGGTAGGCGCTGGCCCCCACAACCCCAGGTTTTTGCGAATTTTCGGAGTGATCTCTACTCTCACCTACTAAAATCAATTTTCGATTTGATTATTGTGGTAGAACAGGGAGATTAGCTGGAGGGGGTAGATCACATATCCTGAAAATGGAGAAACTAACTATTACTAACACAATAACAGAAATCACCGATGGTCCTCAAATTTCTATCCTAAATTAAAATTGCTAAAACTTTTACAATATGAAAATTATAAAGTTTGAAAAGTCGTTTATAATTTTGGCGAATCTAAATCTACATCATGCCCCGCAAGCCGCCGCAAGGGCGTTTGGCGGGGGGTGTTAGGTCACCAACCGTAAAAAGGAACAATACCCCATGCAAAACTTATTGAGCGAATGAGCTTATAACGCGTGTAAAAAACCTCCGTCGTTTAAAAATTGATGCAAAACCCAAATTCAGAGAGGCAAACGTTTGCATGAATACGAATTTATTTGGTCATGAGAAATGCTTAAATGGTAAATAGGGAGAAACCTACAAGCATTGTCTTGAAGAGGCACAACGGAGGTTGCTGTGTCTATTAGCTAACTGCTGAATTATTCACCGCTGTGGGTGGATAAGATGATGAATAAAAGCGGAAAGTAGAGGAGGTCTTTAGACGTCTTCAGTGTCATGTCTATTCCACTCTTCCCCTTCCGCAACATTGAGATAGGAGAAACGTACGGTGCATGGCGAGACTAAACGTCATGAATCGCTCAAAAAATGAAGCCCTTCATTCTTAAACAACCCATAGCTCCAGTGCCAAGAAACAGGAAATCTATTTGCCACAGGGAATGAGATACAAAGACGATTTCAGCACAAGAGATGACAAATCAAGGAAACGACGGGCGTCGACAATGTGTAAAACTCATTCAGATCAGATCAATTAGAATTTATTTCTTTAACAGCGATGCGTGGGACTTACGCAGTCTCAACCGATAGTAATTCATAGCGGTCGGAACTGTTTCACTTTAAAGAACCAGGGTATTTCATTTAAAGGGCAGGGAAATACAAATTAAAGACCCGTTTCACTTACAGTTTAAGTACTATGCCGGGAGTTCCGGTGAAACATCATCCCTCATGGTTCGTATACTCCGTTATTTTTATCCATTGAATGGCTGGTATTTGACCAGATCTCGTTCAAAATTAAATACGGACACAGCAATTTAAAAAAAAATTCATAGGAACATTTCAACTGAAAATAAAAATTGTTGTACATAGGTGTGATGCATGCTCAGTGTTGCGTGCAGTTGAAACTTGGGGAAAAATACTTATCATTCTTAACTGCACAGTGGATTTCCACAAATTAAAGCATGCCCTATTCACATATACGCACTTACTCAAACGATTAAACAGAAAACGAATACGTATTTCAGTGGTTAGGAGTCACATTGTAACTACTGCGAAAATATGCCGAGAAGATCAGGACGGAATACAATTCTAGGGATCACCCTGAACGCTGTTCCACAAAAAGCAAAGCACTCTTAGTTGAAAAGTTGCATCTTAGAATATTAGTGCAATGATTTTTGCGTATCATTAAGAATTTAGCATAGCTTAATAAGAAATCTAACGAGGCAAAAATATGAAGATATCAAATTACGTAATATTGCTTCAGAGAAAGATAAGTAATTAAGGTGAATCATAACTAGAGTGAATCATGGATCATTAATTGCGCCTAAGAAAAGCTAACCCTACGGCTAGATCAGCATATCACTATATAAAAATTAAATATCACCACCATCTAGATGAAAATAAAGAGCAAAGAAAACTGTATATTATAAAGGCAGTCGACGAAGAATTGTGACACAGAGAAAGGAGGAATTATTACAAGAGAGGATTAATAAGTAACAGAAGTGTCAGCTCAATTGATTTCACCCTTTGCCCAGACGTGAATAAATAAATAAGCACGACGTAGCAACTGCCTTTCAGTTGCACCGATGAGGCCAGTGCATACAAGCAGAATCTCGATACTTGAATTGTAGCTAAACCAAATACACCACAGTGACGCACTCTGCCCGGAATCATACTGCACCCAATGTACCACGAACCCCTTTTCAGTATAAATGGGAAGTTTAATGCTCGTTTCCCCTTACAGTCCTCTCTCACCGAGGCTTTTGTTTTCGGAGCGTCATGTCTCTCGGGACTCAATCCAGAATTTCTTTAGCCCAGCTCTTCTCCCGATGCGCTTGGCTCGCTGCCACTTCAATTCCATTCTCATTCAATTATGCAAGGAATGAAGATGCACGCCTTGTTACAAATACATTTTTACGCCCCTCCACTCTAAGTCCGCAATTTATTCCGAGTAAACAACGTCCTCAGCACGTTAGCACGGTTAGTGGATATTTATGTAAATCAATGTGACCGACCGTACGGGGGCATAAGCGTCCGTTCGTTTGATCATTAAACACCATCTTGCAAAGGATCATGCGTGTCGTGCTAGAGAAAAACATATCTGTATTTCAACACACAAACTCTCATATATCAAGTTGATGTACAGCATTTAACGGCAAATAGAGAAATTAACGTCAAACTATGAAATATTAGGGTAAAAATTAATTTGTAACCAAACAATATTAAAACTTCAAAAAAGAAGGCGCATTGGATGAAAAACGGTGCACAATGTCATTTGGCTTCATTCTCTAATTTTGCCTTTATCTCTCCCAAAATAACATTGGATTTCAAATATTTCCTAGCAATAATGAAGCGTTAAAAACTTTTAATGAGACACAAGGCGTTCTATTAATTGAATACTCATAGACATTAGCTTGATTGAATCGAATGCGAACGCAAACACAGCTAAATATATTTTTTATTAACTATTAAAAAATTTGAAACGAAACAAATTTATTCAATCATTTTTTATGTGCTATGAAAAAATGAAATCACAGTGCTCCAAATAACTTGAGTGCTCATCAACATTTTACTGCGCCACCCTACGTAATTGCCTTGTTTTCCCGTTTACAAGACTTCCAAAACTGAACAAATATTTCGCTGGAACATTGTCACGAGGAGTTAAGGTTTAGCATCTTCCCCGATATTCCTTCTACATAAGAAGCCGTGCTTGGAAACATTCCAAGTATATACGCACTATTTTAGTCCCTCTCCGCTGAACACATAAAGGAAACAGGCGTTCCTTAGACAATAAATAAGCAATTTACTCGACATTACACGTACGAAAATAACATACACATATATATCATATATAATTTCTTGCTAATCAATGAAGGACTGAAAACATGACTTGGGAATAGCTTATTTTAATATCATAATACAGAAAAATTAGACGCCGTTTGGAACGGAAAACCCCTCGTCCATGGTCGACCCGCTATTTTGGGGAATATAGATATACAAAACAGAGGAAATGAGGGAGGAGAATACTAAGTAAATTCGAAGCAGCGAGAGAATGTCCAACAGGGACGTTTTATTATAGGAATGGATGCCGAGAGAAATATGCTCAAGCTTCCGGATTGGAGGACAGCACTGCTAAAGCCGATAACTTCCACCTATGTGCACCTTATCAGGAAAAAACATTTTCTCATTTTACAACCCTTAGCACTTTCAAGAAGGTCGGCACACCCATCAGAGACCTTGAGAGACAAGGAAAGAAAATAGGAGTAACCAGAAGTAATTCGAAGGGAAGAGTTAGCATTACGAGTGGAAGATAAGGAAAAGAAAACAAGACGAGACAAGAGAGTGGCAGTAAAGGAATGTCATGTTAGATTAGCGCGCAAGGCATTTATTTTAAACGCTATAAATTATTGTCTTAAGCTTTGCAGCACCTACATAATTAATTTGCCACTTCGCAGTAGACTTTTACACAAATATTCCGCCAAAAAACCGGTACCATTTTACCTGCTAACCATCTTCCGCGTCTAGGTGGATATTTAAGCAATTCTTCTCACCCTCCTGATATACTCGTCCTTCGTGTTATCCACCTCTCTATTTCACCCTCTTTTTGATATTTTACCGCATTCTCTTAGATAAAATTTATCAATCCACTAGAAAACAACAGGAAAAGTCTCCAGGACATTCTTCCAAAAAACTCAACTCCATTCAAAATTTTCAAATGCTTTATAACCGCGAAGAAAAAAAGCATACGATCTTATCTGAATTTGAGAACAAGTTGATAGAAAAAGGCCGAAAGTCACAAGCATAAGAGTTTCTTCGGATAAAAAGCTTTTATCCACGAATTAAAAATATACTTGCTGACAGACCTAAACTTCATCAATCATTCTTGTTTCGCGCATATCCATGGTTCAAACGGAGTGCAAGACTAAATGTTGTACAAGTACTTGTACAATGTTATGCTTGCATTGTAATTTTGTACATGTATTTCCTCCCTCCCCATGCACTACAACATCCTTGACTCGGTGGGAGATCTTATCATGCGTTCTGATGAACCAAAGAGTTGTGCCGGCGACAGTAGCAGCAAAGGTGGCCATTTGAATGTGTCATATGAAAAACAAGATTGAGGATGGCAATGGGAAACAACTTCAATCAATTCTCCCACGAAAATAATGGAACGAGATCACATATTAACCCTGGTAACTACGGGATTCGACAGGCGGGGCACTGTGTCGTGCATGGCAGAGGAAGGGGCAATGATTCCGTGGTCGCAAGGAGATATCGACAGCAGAAAATCAGAAGACACAGAAAAGAATTGAACCACAAAGAATAGGGCCTTGGTTTAAACATCGATATACCTGTAGACGCAGGTACGTATGAAATAACCTGGCAACTAAGAGAGCTATCAGTTAGAGCATATGAAGATTAGCCACAGTTCTCGGAGCAGTGTGATTTATTCGCACTTTCCTTGGAGTGCATAGGGATTCAGATCATAATTGAATACTAATGATGCACTACGCCAAATTAAAGAGGCTAAACAGGTAAGAACAGGGTATAGGGTAGAACATTAGTCAAACGAGGAAGGGGTGGGAACAGGATAGGCATGTTTGAATGAATGGAAGAAGGAAGTATGCGGAATTGAAGAAGGGTTTATTGTACTGCCGAATTTCAGGTCATGTTTTGTCAGGAGTGGCAAAGAAATTCATTGTTGTTCAGCCTGTGTCCACTCAAAATCCACTTTCAGCGGTAGAATACAAACAATAATAAGGTATTTTCTGAATATTACAGAATGGATTGTAGACGAATTAATCCCTACCAAAATTCACAACAGAAAACACCCTTGGCGATAGTTTCTATGCAGGCTGCCAAAACTTATGAAACACCATTTTTATTCGCCAAAAGAGAAGGAATACATTCATTTAGTCCTTTTTATGTTTATGTTGAATTATTTTCCCCGTTCAACTTTGTTGCATGTTTTTATTTTTTGCACATGGTATTTAGCATGTGGGAGCACTCTAGTATATTTCGACATTTCAGAAATGTATGAGTTTTAACAAAAGGTATTTATTTGAGTTGGAATATTCATGAGCCTTCCTCAGAAAATCAATTTGCAAGTAATATTGGGCGGCCAAGGGAGACGAGACAAGCAGCACGCTGTATCCTGAGGATTATACCGCCAATGAAGCAAACTCAGGCAATGCGGATAGTTCTCTCCCGAATCATACGCAAGCAGGAAAACTGATAACTTTCTTCACTAATGATGCAGATATTAATCATAAATTAAACGAGTCTCGTTGAATTTGAAGACGAGTCAAGTTGGCATTATATGTATTATTATTAGGTAATCAACCGGTTAAGGTAGGTTTTGGAAGGACAAAACCATAAACACAGTAATCAACCCGAAGGTCGGTTAGGTAGGTGATGGTAGAGTTCAATCAGTACTAAACCGTATGCAGAGGATGAAATTCGCACATTAGGGTCACTTCCTTTCCCTGTGCTGCTTATGGTTTCCCAGGAAGACATACGAGGGCGGATCAATAAGTACCAATTTTTGACAACAAAGAGCGTTCCTGAGGGAAGTTTATTTTATCATCGTGTGCTGCCAGCTATCAAACGACGGTGAAACAAATTTCAGACTGATTTAAAGGTTAGTTTGGATTTGGCAGCCATTCGAGTAAGACGTGTTTCGTGATTTTCGCTAATATGGAAAAAGAGCAGTTCGTTCGGTAATTCGCTTTTTGTTTTTGAATGGGAAGAAATGCGAGGAGATAAAAGCAAAGTTGGATGCTATTTATGGGGACATTTCGCCATCTATGGCCACAGTTAGATTTTGGTTCAACGAATTTAAACGTGGGCGAACATCTGTTTTTGATAAGGAGCGACCAGGACGCCAGGCAGACGTGGTTACCGAGGAAATCATTCAAAAAGTCCACGCCATGATTCTCGCTGATCGACGAACGAAATTGCGCAAAGTAGCAGAGGCCGTGGGTGTGTCGACCGGAACGGCAATTGATATTTTATATGGTAAGTTCACGATGAAAGAATTGTCGGCCGGATGGGTGCCGCGATTACTCACAGTGGACAACAAGCTGATCCGGCTGTCAACTTCGAAGCAGTGTTTGCAGCAATTTAAGCGAGATCCGAAGGTGTTTTTGCGTCGAGTTATCACTGTTGATGAAACCTGGATTCATCATTACACACCAGAAACTAAGCAACAATCAAAGCAATGGATTTCTCCCGGTGAATCTGCTCCAAAGAAGGCGAAGATGGCCCGTTCGGCCGGAAAGGTCATGACGACAGTTTTTTGGGATGCAAATGGCGTGATCCTCCATGATTTTTTAGAAAAATGAAGAACGATCACTGGGAAATACTAAGTGAGTTATTGGACCGCTTTTACAAAAAATTGAAGGAGACACGGGCGCATTTGGCGAAAAAGAAGGTGCTGTTTCACCACGATAACGCACCAGCACATTCATCCGGAGTTGTCGCCGCCAAACTGCATGAACTACGTTATGAATTGCTGCCGCACCTTCCGTATTCACCCGATCTGGCTCCCTGCGACTTTTTCGTATTCCCTAACATGAAGAAATGGCTCAAAATTTAGCTCAAACGAGGAAGTTATCGCCGAGACAGAGACATATTTTGGAGAGTTCGACAATTTCTTTTTATTTGGAGGGGTTAAAACAATGGCCGGAACGTTGGGAGAAGTGTATCTTTCTAAAAGGGGACTATGTTGTTCGACAATATATATATATATATATATATATATATATATATATATATATATATATATATATATATATATAAACCATAAACACAATAATCAACCCGAAGGTCGTTTAGTAGGTGATGGTAGAGATCACCCAGTACTAAGCCCGACGGCGAGTGAAATTCACACATCAGGGAAGGGGGGCCAGTTCCTTTCCCTGTGCCGGTTATGGTTTCCCAGGAAGACCTGGTACCCTAAAAATCACTTAAGCTTGGGTGGAGCTGCAGGTGCCCAGAGTGCCTTGCCCGGGAATCGAACCCGGAATCCTCTGGTCAGTATAATATATATATAATCTTTCGTAGACGTAACACGGAAGTGCCGAATAATACAATACACAGTAACACACAATATAGAAACACAAAAAAAGAACACTCACACGTTATTTCTTGATATTTCGACGGAAACAATCCGTCTTCCTCTGAAGATATAGAAGTAATGCTTACTTCTATATCTTCAGAGGAAGACGGATTGTTTCCGTCGAAATATCAAGAAATAACGTGTGAGTGTTCTTTTTTTGTGTTTCTATATTGTGTTACTGTATATATATATATATATATATATATATATATATATATATATATATATATATACAGAAACATATATAAGGAAAAGGGATAGGAACACGTATAAAGGACGAACACAATAGAGGTGGGGAAGGCGGAATCGAACGGATCACAAGAGTAAAAATATCTCAGGGTAAATTACATATCCTCGATAGCTCAAGTGGTTAAGAGCATCCGCCCGGCAAGTGGAAAGATCCGGTGTTCGAGTCCCGGTTGAGGAGATATTTTTACTCTTGTGATCCGTTCGATTCCGCCTTCCCCACCTCTATTGTGTTCGTCCTTTATACGTGTTCCTATCCCTTTTCCTTATATATGTTTCTGTATATATGAGTATTTATTCGCCGTTTGGCGGGATTTCGTGTTTGAATGTATATATATATATATATATATATATATATATATATATATATATATATATATATATATATATATATATATATATATATATATATATATATATATATAAAATATCTTCGAAATGGAACGCTCATCGGCGACACACAAATATATAAAAACACAGATGTAGATTTTTAGAATATAGAGACACAAAGAAAGGACACTCACAATTTGTTATTTTACGTTTCGACAGCACGGCTGTCGTCTTCAGAATGGCGTTCTCGGGGAAGAGCGGAGAGGATGTGCGGGGGAGAGGTGGGGGTAGGAGAGGTAAAGGGACCAATAGGAAATGAACAAGGGGGTGGGGGGGATATGTAGGCAGCCAATTGATGCATTCAGTGGGCTTGGTTCAGCCCGGGCGGTTTGAATGATTGGGCCACCCAGATATGCGCCATCTCGCGGGTTCTCACCTCTATTGTACTCGCAGATTTGGGAAGGATTTCAATCACCGAAACAGAGAAGCAGTCGTCAAAAGATTGGTTGTGGGAAGCGGTGTGAGTAGGGATGGGATAATTAAGAAAGGTGGGAGATTTGGTGGAATATCGGTGGTTATTCATGCGGAGGGAAAGTGCGGTCGTGCATTCGCCCACGTAGAAGGCAGGGCAGAAGTTACAGGAGAGGCGATATATAATATTTTTTGAGGTATAGGTGGCGAGTGGTTGGGAGTTGGTACTGAGTGAGGGGGAGGGTCTTAAAAGATGACAGCATTTGCAGCGTGGGCGGTTGCATGGTGCGGATAGGGGCGGGGGAGAGACGGGGGTGCTTGAAGTTGGATTTGTGGACTTAAAGATGTCTCGCAAGTTCGACGGGCGTTTAAATGAAACAGAGGGACAGTGTGGGAATAAAAGTGATGTGGACTGAGTGTTATTGATAATTGGGAAGAGGTCACGGATTAGATGTTTAATTTTGTGTGTTCCGGGGAAGAAAGTGGTGATAAGATTAGGGCATTTTGGGCGGTTTGGTTTGGGGAGGGGAGTGTATTGTGTTGACGGATTGAGGATTTTACTGTTTAGCAGTTTTTCAGGGTACCCACATTTTCTGAGGGATTCATGCAGCTGGTCCAAGTATTTCTGTTGGGAGGGGGTGTTGTTGCAGAGACGGAAGCCACGGATAGAGAGTGAGAATGGGATGGAGCGCTTTGTGTGAGGAGGATGGCAGCTGTCGAAATGAAGATATTGTTGCTTATTGGTTGGTTTAATGTGGACTGAAGTGTGAAACGTATTGTTTTGGAGGTGAATATCGATATCTAGGAAGGTAATATTCGAGTCGGATATAGAAGAAGTGAATGATACTGAGGAGGAGGAGTTGAGAGAGGAAATGAAAGAGGATAAAGTTTCGTGTCCGTGGGACCAAAGGAGGAAAATATCATCGATATAGCGGGCCCAGAAAAGTGGTTTTAGGGTTTGTTGTTGCAGAAAGTCGTGTTCTAGTTTACCCATAAAAAGATTGGCGTATGCAGGAGCCATACGCGTGCCCATTGCAGTGCCTTTTATATAAAATTTACCTCTAGAATAAAACTCTTTCTAAAACAAGTAGGTAAAAAACATCACGCAGAAAATCTCGAAGTAACATGGATCCGTTCTTCATAGGACTATTAATGAAATTAAGAATTAAGCCTAGAGCGGATGCACCCACATTTCCACACCATTTCCTGCTGTAAGATAAAACCTCTCGGTGAGAGAAAGAAAACAACGCCCCCAATTCCAGCATAAGGCCTCTGTGCTTGTTTAAAAAATGAAAGATTTTGAAAGAAGTGCACGACTCGAAGCAACTTAACCTACTACCCAAAAACAATGGAACTTCGCTTGAATCTCTTCGCTAAGACTGTGTAAAAAATCAATAGAAACGAATTAAAAAAACCCAGGCGAACGTTAAGATTTTCATTTGAACACCATTTAATCCGGGGCTCTTCCCCAATCCTAGATGTTTCCCTCACTCCCTCGCTTCGCCCCGAAATGAAATTTCTTCCACTCCTTAATTCCATCTCCCCCCTTTTCCCCAGGCCCGCCGCATACTCCGGGCAAACGCTAATACCTCTAAACGCGCGCACGGGTTCCAGTACGGGGGTGCACACCTCCCAGGCTCACACACCTCTCTCCCGGTACAGGACACATGGGAAGGGGGTGAGAGGACCAGGGGACCAGGGGGGTAGTATGGAAGGAGGTGTGGGGAAGGACCTCTCCCAACGGCTGTTGCACCGACGAGTCCCACTAACCCAGATTCTTCGGAGAGGGGAAGCTGGGAAGGAAGGGATACAGGGGGATGCATCGGGGAGAGGAGGCGGCGTGAGAGGGAATGGGGTGGGTGGGGGCTGGGTGAGGAGGTTTCCGGGCCGACGGGAAGGAGGGTCCCGGAGCCAGGGTACGCGAGCTGCGGAGGCGCGGGAGGACAGGGAGGCGATAGGGGGGAAATACCTGGAGGTGGGTCGCCTCATGGCAGAGGAGGGGACGAAACCCTGGCTCTCACACCTCTCGACTCCCTCATACCCTACGACCGCGCCCCCCCTGTTGTGTTTTTCTCACACCCACGCTCCGCCATCGCTTGGCCCTCCCACCATATCCCCCATTGCCACCCCAACGCCGGGGGCCCGAAGAACGAGGTCAGTATCGACCGGCCTTCATCTTCTCCGTCTTCGGCCCCCCACCCCATCTCCACGAAACCCCTTCCAAACTCCCAACCCCCCTTCGTAATCATAAAAGCCTTCCCTCCTCCTACCTCGACTCTGGACACTTCATTCTCTCCTCCTACCCTCCACTCCAGCTCAGCTCTCCTTGCGCGGGGAAAATGGACCAGCCGGTCCAGCACTCATAGCTGTTTTTAATTCGCGGTCTTTCACCGCGCTCATATAAATAAATAATACCTTGACGTTCGCTTTCGCGAATGGTGTAGATCTGTCAACGCTCCGGCTGATACCGCGACATATCACAGCTACGCCAAGTATTTAGGTATGTCGTGCATCGTAGGAAATGTTTATTTTGAACATCTTTGCCCATTTAAATTATCGATGCATTAATTTTCTAATTATTATGATTTTATCGAAAAGCTTATAAAAATGTTTCATAATAAGCAGAGCAATCTCATAAAAATGAATCGGAGGAAGTAAAAGATGAAAATTTACAAGGCATATCTAAATTGCAGTTCAGTTCCCAATCGAAATGAGATGTGATTAAAAATTTACCACAAAAAAATGTGACCTCATTAATTCACATTACGATTTCTACGCATCGACACTACTAAGATGTTTAATATATGTAAAACACCTAGTATTGCTTTAAGTCCAAGTTTGGGATGTAACTTGCCAGGGGAGAACAATGCACGCTCTCAATTTATGTAAAACGCTTTCATTCCTTCAAATCATAAATCCAAAAAATGTGAGAACATATCCATGGAATTACCCCATCAGTAAAAAATAATGACGTTGGCTCAAGGAGTATGTATGGGAAAATATATAAAAACAGTCACAACGACCAGAACTACTCACCATGAATTTCCAGCACGGGAGTAAAAATGCAATGTCGGTAGAGTTACGTCCTTCAACTCATATTATAAGAGTAAACAAAAATTTATTGCCACAGATAGCATTAAAATTCTGTCCATAAGTGCCACCCTCTTTGGTTGTCCGGAGATTTGATCAACAGGGACGATTCGTTAGGATGGGGTTGAGTTTTTCGTGAAGTCATGGCAGGACGAAAATGTATTGGCCTGTCCCTTTCTATTAACCCCGCGCCGATAGAAAATTTCACGATGCAAATGGCACAATCATCCAATCAGTAAAGCACAAAGAGATCACAATACTACGCACCTGATCCCCAAATTTTGCTTTTGGAATATAGGCAACTTGTAAAAATGTTGGCACCAACAAGGAGAACCAAGAGAATATAACTCATTACGCTAAGTCGACGATGTTGTGCAAAATTAATAACTGGACCGGTAGCTTACCGAAGTAGCGCCAAGCCATATTAGATGAGGGTCCGCAGCTGCGTCACATGGTGACGAAGGAGGAGTACGGTTGCAAAGAGCCAAACAAAGCGTGACATAATTTATGGGAGGCCTCAAAAGAACTACGTAATCATCGAGCACCGGGGGATTTTCCAAGGAACACCAAGACACGCCCTCGAATAGTCTATGTTGACCACGCATACTCAACACATGTCACCGACTCGGAACCAACACGTGTCTCGCATATTTTTCGAAATATACGTGTTTCTGTCATTTATGAATCAAAAATATCGAGCGATATCACACCAGACTGAGCAAACTCGCTCAATTGCACTCTGCCGAGAGGGAGAAAGAGTGAGAGAGAAATCCCGATGAATAATTTGTCGATACGAACCGTTTATGACGACATACTCCAACCATGGGGAAACCCACTATTATTCTCTTCGGCGACTTAAATTCCAAGAACGGTGGGAAGTAACGGTAGGCAGATTCATGCCGAGAGAAAATTAATTCTCCCACCCATCTCCCTAGAAGGAAAAAAATACAACTCATGCACTTCACCTGGGGACGACCAAGCTGCGGTAGGAGCAGTGCCCAATTCGTTCCACTTCCTAGCACTAAAAACCTCCTGCCTCATGTCCACACGATTCCTGCCGGTTTTCCAGTGCGTCACGACAGAATTACTCAACAAGATTATCACTCAAGTGGTGCATCACTCAGTGTTGCCTGACTTAAGTAGCTATATTTAACACGTCCATTTACTCTCGGATTAATCTCTCAAGATGAACAACATGTATCGATACAACTCCATAGTCTTCGGCGATTCAAGCTTCCTTTACACCTAAGTCATAATTGTAAATTAAAGAAACGAACTACTGAGACGCTACACGTAACGCACTTGCAGTTATGTAGTAATTTGTAACGATATAAAACGCACCTCAGTACCAGTCAGTAATTTTCTCTGCGACAAAAATGTTTTCCTCGGCAGCAATTTTTTCCTCGGATTATCAAATTTAGGACCACAATACGGATTTTCAAATTTAGGACCACAAAATTAACGCTAATAACATTCTCTCTAGAACTAGCCTGAAAAAAATCCGATTTTCAATCGATTTTATTAAATGCAACATTTCTTTTAGCCTATTACCCACTCACTGAATAGTAGTGTGGGGGGGGGGGGGCACTGACGTTGTCTGCAAGAAAACAAGAATTTTCAGAATTTACTTCGTGATCACTAACGTTAATAATCCATAATAATACTAACTAGGTATTCTTAGACCAAATTAACTCCTCCAATTTCGCAATTTTAAGTTGTTACAATTTGCCACGTAACAACTTTGTTGCAAACATTAAAAAATACCCATTTTCTGTAAATTCGCTCGTTTCGTAATTAACCCGATGAAAAGGATTTTCCTTGCTAAAAACCTAAAACGAACGATTACTTATCTTTGTACCATAACGGCGAAACAAAAAACACATTTCAAGGGAAGAGCACTTTTTAATTATCTTCACTATAAAGCTTACAGATTTATTATTGGCAAGTTTTGTAGATTAGCCGTTCCATTGGACATGCTCGACTCAGTACACCGTATTAGATAAACGATTAGTCCATCGTAAATGTCGAAATCAATAAAAGCGTACTTTCTACATCAGTTTCAGCACAGAGAACAAGTACTTAAACGATAGGATAAAGTTTTTATAAATGGATTATGGAGGTAAGTTCTCGACGGCCTCTGAAAGATAAAATGCATCCATGTTGAACTCGAACATACTATATTTCTGGACTAGAGAAACCCATTCGTTCCAACAATAATCGTGTTCTCACACACTCTCTTCATCTCCCAATTATTTCCACCCATGTTCATACGGTCCGAAATGCCTATTCTTTCCTTCATCTTCCCCACTTAGGTAACATACGGCATTCCTACACAACTCTCCACATCTTTTTACGTCCCCGCTCATCTTGTCAATCCACACATTATGCCAACTTTTGTTTTTCTACATTTTATTATACACAACTGAACCATTTCATTACCCCTCCTTACCAACCAGCTCACTTTCCGCTCCCTTGCTCACACCGATATCTCTATTAGAGTCCTATATGCATTACAAATATAGAAGATGGGGTCACCCGATTCCTACCCACTCTTGCCTACCTAATGTTACCCACCAAACATTGTGCGGTGGGATGAGATCCGGCGCAGGTATCGCTGCACTCTGCGTCACCGCGCACCCTTTCCCCCTTGATTATCGACTCCGTGCCACTCGACCTGCATCCATGTCACACACACACACACCCATGCACTCCCAAACCCTAATCCCTCACAGCCCCACCACCCACATGTCACACTTCCGCTCCAGTGCAACGCGGCCACGCCTCCTCACCACCCCTCCCCCCGCCGTGAACCCCCAACGGTGTGGGGTGACGGTGTGATAGTTGCTATCCAGCGGAGAACGGCTCCTATCATCCTCGCCCCACGCCGGTGGCGCACGATTTTCGACAAACGAAATCCGATTTCCACAGGGATGAGCGAAACACATTCGGCGAAGTGATTCCTACGGGTGCTAGGAAATTCCACGGACTTGAGAGATGGAATCGCACCCCATCCGTAACAGATCTAAGTCAAGCTGAACTTTCAACGGCTGGAAATGATGTAAATAAAACGCCTGTTTTATTTTTCCGCTCAGTGACACGTGAATGATACCAACACCTGGGGAGGTGTTTTTGAAGAACGGATAAATCTTTTTTCTCGCACAAATTACCGGGAAGTCCTTATTTTACAGCCGACTCTGATTGATAGGATTAAAAAAATTCTGGTTGGAATTCGCGTGTTATAACGTGCTCATTGTGGATAGTCCGAACTCTCCAACGCCAAACTTAGAGCACAATTTCAAAGGGGAGAATCGTTAATATCAACAGTAGATTTGAGTGAGGTACAATATTAGCAGAGATATAAATGGATTGTTTTGTGCTTAAACCTGCTTCTTTCTAAAGACGACGAATACAGCAGGGGGAAAATATAGCTGCGTCAAGCCTTTCTTAAATTTTTCCGAGTTGCTTGTTTTTAAATATTACGTTTCAACTCCTTCAGCATCTTAGTATGAGCGTGCCTTTTGACCCAAGCAACTAATAACACTACTACCATCGAACCCACATCTTTTCTCCATCCACTTTTTTCTACCTTCACGAACTATTTCCATAATGTTCCCTTCCACTTAATCGCAAACTTCCAAATTGGGCCAGACTCCTCGCCACGAAAAAATGCGGAAGTGCATTAGACACCAGAAAGATGAGAGGATGAATTGGGGGAAGGAGGCTACGAGCGGGTAATGGAACGAAGGAGCCCTGTGTATTTAGTTAAAAGGGAGGGGAGGGAGAGATGGAGTAAGAAGACCAATGGGGGAAAACACAAAGCGCGAAAGTGCGGAAGTGTGAATAATACGAAGAGAGCAGGCGAGAAGGGTGAGTGGCAACGCAAGGAGGAGCTAGTAAAACGTTCCCGCGCCTCACATTGGACGGTGAGCGGCTTAAGCAGCCCGCGAATGCATTCATGGGAGGCCTCACGTAGCGCGAGCTCCTCGGAGGGCGGATAAAAAAAGAGGCAAGAAAAGCCTCCTCCCAACACAACTGGGGCAGGCGAATTGCTTGTTTCCAGTTTCGCCACAGCGGCCGCTCGTGGATGCGCGCGGGGCTCTGAATTGACGGTGACGCTCTCGACGTTCTCAGCTGAGTCCCGGCGTCAGTGGGAATGAGGAAACTGCGGACAGCGACATCGCTAAATCTTATGAATGAAATTTTCCCAGCTAGGAAATTCATAAATGAGGTCATAAAATAAAAGATTTCGCTTAGTGTTTTTTTTCGTGCGATAAATTTCAGTTTTTCCGGTATATAATAACGTCAATCCCAAAAAAATCCCCGTGACAGATTGCTGTGCGATGTTGAGGGAAGTGACCGTCATAAAGTACAATCTATTTAAAAACCACTAAAAGTTTTTTGGCTATCCGGAAATAAGCTAAGAAGGCCTACAGTTGGGATTCAATTTTCTTTATTTATTCAACATATACACGTTTCTCCTCAAAGATGAACCATAATAAACGTAGAAATACAAAGATGGTATAATACACGAATCACAGAATAGCTCTTACAGACAATAAGTTATCACGAAAAAAAGTATGAAAACGTTACAGAACAAGAAAAACAAAAGTGGCTATCAAGAAATATATACTTTCAACATAAAAGATATCAAATAAATTACATACTTAACACTGTTTGGATCGATCGAATTCATGGTGTTTTATTTTGAAGGCTAAGAATGGATTGTGATAAGTGTCAGTTAATGGCAAATCGGCCAGAGCTGTCTCCTTGGGCATTCTTGGAAAAGTCAAGTATTTGAAAGAATCTATTCGGGAATATTTCAGTAAGGATAAAAAAATAACGCTTTCATTTATTCTGTCGGTTTATTTTTTTTCCAAATACCGATATAAGTACTTCCTTCAAAATTTACTCGGATCTTACCCTGTGGACTGATACTCCGAAGAGGAAACTTATAGAGGTTCAAAATAGGGAAGAGGAGCCATTGGGACGAATAATTTCGGCCTCGCTTTGCATCTCCGTCTGTTTATAGTCACTCACAAGCACACCACAAGGCAAACACGCCGAAAGCTCTTGAGAGACTTTTGCCGTGAAATAGAACGGCCGACTAAACTAGCCGAAGGCGTTTACCCGGAGGGATACGGAAATTCTCTCCTTGCGCCCTTAACTGCTGCAACTAGCAACACTCATATCTTCACAATCTCCTTCTTATATACGCGTCTACCCAAAGCGGCATGCGATCATCAAACTCATTCATGAAACGTCTTTAAGGACGGCCCCCCGGGGCAGGCTGCGTGACTATATCGAAACATTCTAGCTAGGATGATCAAGATGAATCTTCGCGAACACTAAACCCAAAAAAAATTACAGCAAAAACTCTCCCCAGAATACGTTCTTCATGAACAAAATCAATTAGGGGCGTATTTTTCTATGGAACATTAATTATAAGTTCAAGTAGGACTATCAAACTAAAGAGTAATTCATACTAAAATAAGCACTGTGTTTCAATGCATGGATACCACCGCTTTTGCATAAGTGTAGTAAGCATAAATGAATTACAAACACAATGAAACAATTAATTTACAATAAGCAGGGCTAATTGATGCCTCATCATTCAAACTAACTTCATGCTATTAACGCCAGTTGAAGATACATTATTTTTTTCCAAATTTTACACATGTTCCTCTGGTATGCTACTTTGTCACTTATATTGTACATTACCTCCTTGATCATACGTCCTTTACGAATACCGACATTCCTATAAATAAGCATATCAAATAATTAAATCTACCTAATCTTATTAATTAACTTCGGATTTCACATTTTTTCACATCTCCGAAGACGAAAAAAACTTTTTTTGACAAGCATTATTTTCTATTAAACCGGTGTCACGGATGAGGTAAATACATGTATTTTAATCTTTTGATTCGATCCTATTATATTTCGGGATCAGCATTTATCTCAGTAAAAGAATGTCAAAATAACAGTTCTGGGAATTTGACAACGTCAAACGGGGACCAACTCCAACGCACCACTCAGATTTAGAATTCGGGAAGAGGTCACTCGGGGCCGGGAGGGTGGAAGGAAAGCAAGGAGCAGGAAATATGGCATTCGAAGTAGGACACGGAAAGAGAAGAAGACGCAGGCGCGGGTGGAGGTAGGAGCAATATAGGACGTACATGTATGCGCCACAGGGAATTGAAGAATGATACGGAAACACAACGAAGGAAACTCACAAATATCAACGGAAAATCAAAGGGGAGCCGCGAGTGCGGAATCAGGGAAAACAGGGCTGACAGCAAGCTATTGACCCTCGGCACCTCATCAATCTCCCGCGCTGGCTAATAACTAGCCCCGCGCACACCTAGAGCATAATGCTGCTGATAATGATTTTTACGGTTAAGATCGTTCCAACCCGCGGGAGTTTAACTAAGTATCACAATATAATTCACTGTGGTACATTAACTGTGGCAGCCGAGCAAAACAAAAAATATTGTTCAGTATCTCTAGCAAAGGAAGCGAAAAGATTATTCTGATGCATGCGGTAATGTAAATCGCGGGAAAATATATATTTCGTTATTCCCAATCAAGGAAAAATACGCCCACCAGAAGAGTTCGAAGAGCGATTATTGGTTTGTTCATTCATAGATCATTCCGTGAACACCTATTCCAGTTGTTGTAAGGAGGTATTTCAGTAAGAAATAAATCAGTCTTTCTCGCAATTTCACTCATTTCTATTAATTACTGCTCTTTTATCAAAAGCCTTTAACATATGCCATACGTTTTCCACAAATATCTTGTTTCTGAACAATACTATGCCATGCTATGGCCTATGTCGACGTGTACATGGTTTTTATGTTTATATCTTTCTGTTTCTTATCAATTCACTAAACGAATGCTTACTTATTTTGCAAACGTAAGTATTTTCTAAATTCCCCAACCACTGTCAGTTTAATTTTTGCTAGGGTTTAACCCTTTTAATCTTAATTACATTTCCCTTATAATTTTTAGCATAAATGATTTTATGAATTTTTTCAACAAAGACATTTAAAATTGACCGCACAAATTCTGGGACCACAACGCACCCTGCAGTATATAATTTAATGCTCCGTGGACATCTATTATCAGAAAGAAGTGTAGTAGGGATAAATAATATTAATTTTGAATTTTACTCAGGGAAAAAATATTCTCCAAATTGTACCCTCCGTACCTCCTTCTAAGCAATTTTTCAGCGTGGTAAACAAGGAACTGAATCTTTGCATGAATATTTATTCCTTCCTCAGCAAATAGCAGGTTTCTGTGGTAAGCAATATGGCCACAGAAATCGCCGACCCTACAATCTAACTTTACCGTTCCTGCATCCATTTCTGTTCACAATACTGAAAAAACTTGAGCCACCTGCTTCCAAATTCTTTGACGCTTTGACCCTTTCCACTATTTGTCTAGTCTAATAAGTTCTCTTCAAAGCATTCTTTCACAGAAAATCATCGAAGTGTTTGTGCTCCAACTTAATCACCAACTACCTTCATTTGTAACTAAAGTCCTTGCGTATCTCCCAGAGAAAAAGTTAAAATACTGGGAAATAGGATTAAGGAACCTTTCAACACCACAGGTGAATGATAAAAACTTCTGGAGTTAAACGACATACAAATGGATTTACTCGCTAATTGTTAGACACATAACATTAATCTCTGCTGGCCGGAATGCCCGTTTAATTTATTTTGGGATGTCGGAGAAGGATAAAGATTTTCCGGAGAAGGATAAATCGGGTCAGATAATAATTGACACAGAAAAGATTCAAGAGAGATGGAAGGAATATATGGTGGAACTGTATGGTAAAGAACTTAGGCCAACAAGGTTAGAAATAGAAAAGGAACATGACGTAGAGGACGATTGCTTAGGTCCAGGCATACTCGACGATGAAATAGAAAGGGTATTAAGGGAGATGAAATCAAAGAAGGCCATGGGGGTTGACAACATTCCTGCGGAACTACTACACTATTAAGGAAAATGAAGAAGAGTCTATATCGACTAATTCGTAGTATATATTAGGTAGGAATCTGACCAGAAGACTTTGTGAGGTCAGTGTTAGTTCCTATTCCGAAAAAGGTAAAGGCTACATCAGGTGAGGACTACAGGAAAATTAGTTTGATTTCTCACGCAGCCAAAGTTGTTCTCAGGATCATCAACAAAAGAAAAGAGAGTAGAGAATGATTACTTCAATAGGAAAATAGGAATATATTGGAGGGACAGGAGGCTAATCCACAACTGTACATATCTGACTTCTCAGTTGCAAGTGGGGAACGGAGAGTCCGGATGTGCAGTGTTAGGAAGAGGTGTAGGCCAGGATTGTCCATTGACACCGGTGCTATCCAACGCATATGTGGAGGAAATGACCAAGTTTTAGATTATCAGTCAGCCAAGGGGCTGTAAGCACTGCTGAGTGAATTGGAAATTCTATGCGACAGAAATGGGATGAGAATCAGCATCAATAACACAAAGGTTGTGCGATTTTACAGAAAAAATAAGACTCAACTAAGCATTAAAAAAGGAGGGCAAAGGTTAGAGCAGGTAGAAAAGTTTACGTATCTCGGCAGTGTTTTGGACCAACACGGTCAAAGTAGTAAGAACGTAAGGAGAAGAATTGCGCTAGGCAAAGAGGCTTTCACAAGGAGGAGGGAGTTAATGACGGGGACGTTGAGTAAGGATGTTAAGAAAAGACTCGTAAAACTTAAATTTGGAGCGTACCTATGTACGGCGCGGAAACGTGGCCATTGAAGCAGGAGGATAGACGTAGACTGAAGGCTTTTGAAATGTGGGTGTGGAGAAGAATGGAGAAGGTGAAATGGACCGAAAAGAAACCAAATGAAGTTCTAGGCATGGTGAGTGAGGAGTGGGGTTTGTAGGCAGAAATCCTAAGGAGGCAGGAAAAATGGATGAAGGGCGAATTGATCGACAGTGGGATGTTGAAGATTGTAATAGAGGGGGAGAATGTAAGGCAAACAAGGAGAGGGCAGGAACAGGATAAAGATGTTGAATGGGATGAACGGCGGAAGGAAGTAAACAGAGATGAAAAGGGACTTCGATGCAAAGCAGGTTGCTGGATTATGTTTTGCTAAGAGTAACAGATTATTTATATGGTGGTTGCGTCCGTCCAAAACCTAACTTATCCGGTAGATTACTTTTAAAAAATTATCAGTGCCTTTTTTCCCCACAGGAAGTTGGTTGGACCACCGCAAATTTAGAATACGTGTATCATTTGTATGTGTTTCTCTTTGTGTTTTTGGCTAGCGCTATCTGGCTCCTTCGTTTAAATTATATATGTAATCATAAATATATATTAATAAAAATATATTATACATTTATACGATTATATATATATATATATATATATATATATATATATGTATATATACATAAATATATATATATATATATACATAGAAAACAAATAAAATAGTAACACTTAAAAGGGTCTTACTTGCAGAAGGCCGCTGAGATGGTCGAAAGCTTAAACAATTTACAATGTGAGTGTCCTTTTAAGGGTTACTATTTTATTTGTCTTCTATTCTGCCGTCAAAATATTATACTGCTCGTGTGAGTGTTTCTATATCATCGATATATATATATATATAGTTTTCATATTTTTGCTATGTGGATATAATATCATCTAAAATTGTTCAGTTAAACAAGGGAATCTCAGTATTTTCCTCCGTCTTAAGATACTCGAAATTTTAAGATTTTAACGTGCAATTACTTATAAATCTGATAGATATTCACAGCTGATAAAATATACGACAATTCATTGAAGATGAAGGAGTATCACTCAACAGATCACGTGGAATCACTCCCCACCAAATTCCCTCACCGTGAATATCAAGACACGCACCAATTAGAAGTTTATAAACCTCAATCCACTCACCTATCAAGCACAGAATTCAACCCCCCTACACCCTGCAGTATGAGTACGAATCCTTTATGAGTGCGGGCCGAAACGACAGGCGACCAGTTTTGTGATATACAGTCGCACAACGGACAGTTAACGCATACGTGTAAATTCATTCCCTTGATCTTCGGAGTGGAGTTGATTCTGGGACCGGGTGGAAGGTGTGCGTGAAGTACATAGGGTGGGAAAGGGGCCAAGGCCAAACCGACTAGAACACGCACACACACACACACACTCGCCACAAGCAGGACTAAAATAGCACGCGCGATTAGTGGGGAAGGGAGGATGCGAGGAAGTGCGACGTGTGGGGAGGGGGCATCCTATGGGAGGTGGGGTATACAGTGGAAAACACTCGAAGGCGCATGAGCAAAGAAATCGGGGCGTTTGGGGGCGGGAATGGACGGGTCGGCAGTGGGGCCAAAGGGTATCGGGGCTGATGCACACCGGGGATAACTTTCCAACATTTCGTGCGGCCCATGGGTGATATATTTCGAAAAAGAATGAACAGTGGAAAGTCTTTCACGCAAACACGCATAACGCTCTTATCGTAACACGATATAAACGAAAGCTCTTCAGTGAAAACACAAATATATGTACGAAATCTGGTTAAAAACTTAACTAATCATAAAAACACAAAGATAGGACACTAACGAATACAAGTGTGTGGGTACGTATGTTGTGGGTGTTATATATAGATAGATATATATATATATATATATATATATATATATATATAACACCCACAACATACGTACCCACACACTTGTATTCGTTAGTGTCCTATCTTTGTGTTTTTATGATTAGTTAAGTTTTTAACCAGATTTCGTACATATATTTGTGTTGTATATCAACACAAATATATGTGCATAGCACCCATCAGAATTACAATAGGTGTGATGCCTTTATTTAGAGTTCTGAAAAATAAGAAACAATGTCGAAAAACAGAATAATGACACCACCACCTTCTGAACATTCTCGGCAGGCTCCTCTGATAATTAACCCGCCAACACGCACCACTGCTGACTGGCTGCTTTGCTTGTATTTTCTGTACCTCCTAATGTTTAATAAAGGAACTCGAAAGAAAATCCCCGAGATCGAGCTCACCCTCTCCTTTCCTGCGGTGTTCTCTTTGTGGTCAGTATCAAACTACAGAAGAACAGCACTGTTTCCTTTCTATTCTCATATTTTGCCCACAATTTATGCGGTGAGCCGAATTAGAAAGTAGAATACATACGTCGTACTGGAATACCTTTCGTGCATTGGCCTAGGTACCGAAGAGAGGGTTACGAGAAGGGGATACGGTTTTTAGTGCTCTCCCTAATATCCAATTTACTGAAGAAAGTAACGAATCGTTAACCACAAAATCGGATACTCACAAGTACAACCGTTAATCGCACAGTCTACGTAAATCGAAAATCGTGCGAAATATATAAGTTAGTGACTTATAAGCGCATATAAATATCCAGCGATAAATAAGATCACTTGCAGGAAAGAAGATTCCTAATGCGACTGGATTGTAAAAGAATATACTCGTACAACTATTAAAAAATATCAGCACTGTAATCACAAACGCTCAGCTTCCTCATCCCGCACATGACTAAAAATCGAGCAAAGGTTTAGACACCTTAATGAGGGCACCGAAGTTACCACAATTAAAAATTGAAGTACTAGAGATAAAATAAAAAAATTAAAGTGTACCCTTTCGCGAAATTCGGGGAATCCAATGTTGGCATTCTCGGTCAGGTATTAACTAAATAATATCCTCTTTTCACCTACCTCAGTCTCCACCATAGGAGAAATGCACATTACTGAAAGTAAATATCTGAATAAGGATATGGAATTTTATACCGGAGCCATTTAAGAATTATTTCCAACAATTACTGAAGGTGCTGAGTGATTCAATCTGCATACTAAGCCCTGCTAAGTCCAACACAGGGACTTAGGATGACCAGAAGGTATACAAGTAATAATTATGTAAACGGTAAAACGAATTTTAAATTATGTCACATATACTGTCATAGGGTTATATATTTGCAATACGGGAATTATAATTTCAGACAAAACTGGTAACTACAAACTTACTATGGGAAAAATTTCATTTTGCATTATAGCAATTTTAAATATGCATGATGTAAATGAGTTGGACATTTAAAGTTGTATAAGTAGCGGTTTAAAACTCACACATTATGCAAACGACAGCTGTCTTTCCAATCGGGAAAAAAATTTCATAAGGGAAACATTCGTTTAATTTTTGTGTTAACATGGTTTTCATCTTTCATTTTGAAGAAGGGCTGCATGCATTTTAATGCGAGTAGATTGAAACAAGTGAAAACTGTAATATCGATTGCGGAAGATTCCACTAGGGAAGATTTCATTGCATTTAATTAAGTTTTCCTGGTAACATTCTTTATTATGTGCCACGGAAACGAGTGTAGACACCTCAAATGTGCATCAATTTAGTAGGAATATTCAATTTGTACCAACGAAAAGACTGGGTGATGGCATCACGACAAATTTTAGAAATTTTCATCTTAATATACATATGATTTTCGTGCTTGAGATCGACATTATTTTTCTATTTTTGCCACTCACTTTCCCAAATACCGATCACAGTTACAGTAAAGCTGTCATTAGTTTGTAATGATAGTGTAATAACTTTACGACAATTACTGAAAATGCCATTTGGGTAAGGAACCAAGGTATGTTAAAAATAAAAACGAATGGCAAAATCAATAAACCTACTAGCATCATCATAACCACAAGAAACCATAATTTAAATTTATCAAATTCCTACCTATATTTTTGTTGGCGTCCAAAGTATATGAAGCACCATATTTTATTTAGCACTTCTTATAACTTTAAGCATCAAAGTAACAAATTTAAACCCCAAGAAAACTAGAAAAAAGATTTTTCAATACGATGAAACACGTTTATTTCAGTTGAAATCGTTAAAATTAGAATATATACAATGCTTTATTCCAGCGATTTCCAGGTCCGCTCACTTTTGG
Organism: Hetaerina americana; assembly: GCF_022747635.1. NCBI lineage: Eukaryota > Metazoa > Arthropoda > Insecta > Odonata > Calopterygidae > Hetaerina > Hetaerina americana. Next base: position 17,726,393 of record NW_027286985.1, on the reverse strand, counting down.
AAAGAAGGCTTCAATTGAATTGGACGAGTCTGAAACATTTACTAACGGGCCGAGATTTAGCAAGAGAAAGCACACATACGCAGGCAAGAAAATACCCTTCTGTGCACTAGAGAGGGAGGCGAGACGAGAGTGGGCGAGGAAGAGCTTGGGCTTGCGCGTAATGTGCGGCGGCAGACGTCTTTTGGGAAGATTTCCGGAGTGCATGAGTCGTTTTCCCTCCGAGCAAGTGGAGGAGGCCATTTGGGTGAGCTGGCGGAAGGGGTGGGGCGAGGAAAAATCCCCAAAGGGGAAGCGCCGCAGCCCCGCGTGAGGGCCAGGAAACTAGGGGACTTGCGAAGGCGAAAATAATCCTATAGTTGAGGTAATAAATACGCCAAGCAGTGAAGTGGTTAGAGGCTGGATGCAGAAGAGGAGGACGGAGCCGTAGACACGGCGGTGTGTTTGCGGTTTATAAATACCCGGAGGAGGAGAAAGAAGGGCGAAGTTATGGGAGAGTGTGGAGGATGGAAAAAAGAAAGAGGCAAGGGTAGAAGTAGTGAGGGTTGAGGAGAAGGAAAAACAGGGGTGAAAGATGGTGAGTCCGGGATAGCATGATAAGAGGGTACTCCGACGTTAACAAGGAATAAGAAGACGTAGCAAAAGACCTTGGCCCATTTCTCCCGATTTTACACCCCCTCTGCGCCCACACGGAATGCGAATCTACACATTAACCGAGAGCCGTAGATTCCTTAAGACCTGGTAAGGAGCAGGGAAGCGTGAACAAGTTACACAAGATTCGATCAGACATAAACTGATGCGTATAATAAAACAATGGAACAGTGAGGTACTTCAACTGAATTCACTACGCTAGCCCAAGGGCTTAAGCAGTTTTACAACACCTATTCCAGGCACCATTTCAAGAGGAATCAGATACTAAAACTTAGAATCAAATACGGGGCTTAAATAGAATACAGTGTTCCTAACCAGTGTTTACATGAAGCTAATAGCAGCGTACAGTAGTGCGATCCAGAAAATCGTCCTACGATTTACTTGCCTACCTCCACTATATTGATTCCAAACTTTTTAAAGAATTTCAACAAAAGCACAGCCCATTCACATTGATATACGGAACTTCCTTCGAATGACTAGCAGCTTTATCAACATCTTTATTGTCAACAGGGCATAGAAGATTCCAAAATGGCACCGGGAAATATTAATACAAAGATTCTGACGGACCGGTTTCTAAATGATAACTATTGAGGAGAAAACGGTTAAAAATAAATAAATACAAGGTTTATATAAAAATAATCGGTAACAATTCTTTCCTGACGTGTGCATGAAGTACTGAACTCAGACCGTCGGTTAAGTGTGCGCGTGATTGTAGATCGTATTGGTATCGATGAGACGACAGCGCACACCAATATCACTCAAAATTTGGCGATGCGAAAGATCTACGCTAAACTCGTCCCGAAGGTCTTGACGGACGCCCAAGAGCAAAGTCGAGTGTCTGCTTGCGAGGACCTTCTGCATCGACATCGTGACGATTCCCCAACCCCCTTACAGTCCCGACTTTGCACCAGCAGACTATTTCCTACCGTATTCATAAAAGTGAAATCCTCCCTCAGGGGACACGACCATGGGACCCTAAGTACAGTCAAAGAAGCTTGCACGCGTAACCTTAAGGACCTTCCGGAATCCACCTACCAGGGAGCCTTCGAGTCGTTGAAAAGCTGCTGCCAAAAGTGTGTCGATGTACTTGGAAGAATTTTGAGGAATTGTAGAAATATCTGAAATAAATCTTCTTTTACGAAACTTTTCCCAATACTTTTTATACAAACCAAGAATATAATTGTTTTTTGAATGGATAGTCATTGAATCAAAGAATTGAAAAGGAAAATTACATTTATTTTTCATTTAAATAATTCAAAATTGAATTCATAATCCAGTATTCAATTAATAAAGCGCAATATAATTTGGATTTTATTGATAGTAGTAGTAGTTTTTAGGGGAGACGACCGACAGCTAAGGTCATTTGCGCCATAGGGGATGGACAGGAAAGGATGAAGGGTGGAGAGAAACCCGGCGTCGGCATTAGCCTACTCTTTACGAAAGGCGCCAAGGGGTCCGCAGCTTAACGTCCCATCCGACGGACGCCGTACTCACTCAAAGTGCCCTCCACAAAGCACCTCAAGTAGGGATCGAGATACCTCTGAAAAATATTCAACACCGCCGGAATTTGAACCCGCGCCCTCAGGGTGGGAAGCCAGTACGTTAGCCCCCGCACCATCTCGATCCCCTAATTTTATTGATGAAACGATACCTAGGTAACATGATTTGAATATTATAGTGCTAAATTAACCCTATCGCCAAGCACAAAACTGTTGATTAAGAATCAATTGTAAAACGAGAGAAGGGCGAAGCAATACGATTTTTCGAATCCAATAAAAATACTTGCAGCGTCATAGTAAGCTTCTTCCAAGGAATGCACCAAAAGGCATACGCGTGATATTAACAGAAGCAGTGACTTAAATGCATACGCGTTATGTTAACAGAAGCAGAGACTGAAATTTTAAATTTTGAAAATGAGTACTTTTTTACAATTGAATAAGAAAAATGGCAATTTAAACCCAATAAATACATAATTTATTGCTGAATGTTATGAGAATATTAAGCGACAACTACGGATCGAAAGTAAATAAGTGTTTTAACCTATACAATAATTCAATAAAAAACAAAAAATCCCTTTATGTGTACAGCTTTATCTATACTTAGTTCATACAACTAAATACTATTTAAACCGTACGACCACAGAACACTTTCAAAGGGGAACTACATTGTAAGAGACAAAGTTCCTTTTTCAACTCGTCTTAGGAAAAGTTTGAACTTTATATAAAAAAACTATTATCCGCGAGCATAGATCGGAGTTCACATGAGAGATAAAGTATGTATATATGTCAAATATTATCTCACAGTGTAATTTTGTTTTTAGGGGCTAAAGAGCACCACCATTAATGAAACCCTTCCAGAAGTCAAACCAGATACACTATCGTGCCAGAGCGTTCACATCTAAGGCAGGGTTGAGGATACCATGGTTGGTCAAATTAGTCGTCCAATGCCAAGAAGAACCAAACAGTAACGCCAGTGACACGTGCGCCCGAGGTAGAGGAGCACTCAAAAAGTTATTAGACCCCGGGACCATACAAGTCTCCAGAGACAGGGCGAACTAGTCACGACCGCATGGGCTGCTAAGGGAGAGGGGAGTCGAGCAAACGGCTTTATTTAGAGGACGAATTTGAGACCATTTAAATCCTCCTACCATCTCAGAAAAGGAAGAAATGGCTGAAGAACAGAGATCGAGGGAGAGATAAGAGGAGGAGCGGGGAGAGAGAGAGAGGGATCGAGAAAGAAAAGGATAAACGACGAAATGGGGATAAAGAGTTGGACAACAAAACCCGTCCGTATTCCTTCCCCGTCCAACTCTTCCGCACTATCCTTCGCCTATCTCCGCCCCTTCCCCACTCAAAACGGTAGTGGGGTGACGGCGGCGCCACACCCGGGCGCCTGGTCCTTGCCCAACGGCAGACGGGGGAGTATGGAGAGGAGGAAGGGGTGGTTTTGGGGTGTGGCAGGACGGAGTGGAGAGGATGGGTGTGGCGTGGCTGGGGTAGGGGGTCATTTACGAAGTCGGGGAATGGAGAGAGGGTCTTGAGGAGTCTGTTGGGGAGAACAAGGGTAGCGAGGATGGGAGAATGAGGAAACGGGAAGAGGGACTTATCGAGGAAATAATACGGAAGGAGGTCAGGGGAGGAAGGAAGGGATTTCGTGGGTAGGAAGGAGTCGAGCAGATTAATGACTTTATTTGTAGGATCCGCACGCACCACAGACGTGAGGTGCGTGGGAGCACGTATGTGTGCGTGCGTGCGTACGCATGTGAGTTTCGACTGGTTTCCAGAACCACCGAAGGCCATGAGCCTAGGACGGGATAAATACGTTCTGGACGGTAGAAAATTGACCATAGTTTACCTGCATCAAGCAACAAATGAAACTGCTCCCAACATGCTGTGGTGGATTCACTGCTCTATTCGGTTTTCATTCATGGATATTCTGAACAGATATGGAATCCATTGATGTTCAACATGAGTAGAAGTTCAATTATTTGCCTTTTTGTAACTATTAGAAAATAGAAAAATTATAATTAAGGTGAAAATAGCGAGTTTAAAAAAAAACTGATGCATGTATGTCAGCCATATGCCAGGGATGAATATAAATGTAATGGCTATATTTCAGTAAAGTAGGAATTAAAGGGTCTCTAAATTGTAACAATATAGTTCCAAGAGCATAAACACATTAAAAAATATGAAATACATGCCACTAATAGATTATATGTGAAAGTTCATTTCGATATAGAAAAATTTAGATGGCTCCTGAAAACCATTATTCAACGTTGCATTCATAGACTATTAAAGACATTCCACTTCATATCCTACGTACATTTTCCATTTCAAAATATTTCCTTTCTCAAATATAAATAATTTCCACCTCCTTAAAAGGCTATGCTTTTCCTACCTCTTCCCTTCTTACCTAAAAACTTACGCTTCTTTCGCCGTTTTAAACAACCCAATACTCCTTAATATCTTCTCCATCCACCTTTTCAGCTTTCTTAAAATTTATTTTGATAATTCTTTCTACCTTACTACAGGGTGCACCCCGTATATCCAATACGTATTCGTTATCCATACGCTACATCCTTCGACACATAAGCCTCCATTCTACACTCATTCCTCCAGTTGTCTCTCATTCGTTCGGATTCCGCATCCACGCAACGTAACGTTACACATTAATGCAAAATTTATCTTCGTGCCTTCTCCTTAACATAAACTATGTTCACATGTTCTACTCCTTCACGATGACGTCATTCATTTCTATTCTCATTTCTTCAATATCATTCATTTCTAATCAACTGATATAAATTATTATGGCAATATTCCAACTTTAGTACGCCTCAGTCCGGGAGGGATGCGAGTGAATGGAGGGAAGACCAACTTTTAAGTTATCTTTCCCTGAGGACCCCTTAAACGATGCATCTCAAATAATTTATAAATTCTCGGAGATAAATACGTAGTCGACGACTGGTCATCTCCATCTTTTGAGTTCCAGAAAATCTTAGGGGGAAAATTGCTCATGTTTTCAGTGCGATGATTGCAAACGCAGACGACCGACACAGGTACTCAGGAGTATGCAAGAAAAAAATACAACAATTGGACTGTGAGCATACTAATCAGCAGGCAATGCTGGCAGCAATGATTTGGTTGTGAAATGGGACTCGCATTGAAGAAGCGTAATTATCCATACCAAAAAACATATTCATAGCTGATAAAGTTAAGAACGCATTTAATGACGCGATATTAACTGAAAATGTTTAATCTGGTAATGGCTCCATTGTATTAACGAGGACAATTCTCTTCAACCATAGCAGAATGCTCCACAATAATGTAAACGCAAAAATGCACAGCATTTACTATTTAAATTTCTTAACAATTTATCCCACCATCACAAGGACCATACGTGTGTAGTAATACTGCCCCCATATGTTGTGTGTCTGGACCAAACTACGCGCCCAAAAGATGGCTCAATAACTGCAAGATCTTCATATTGGATATCACCATTCCGAATGCCCCACATTTTACATATTAAATAATCAGGGAATACACTGTACTAAACAAAGTGGGTAAATCTAATGTAAAGTGGACCTCACTTTCCCCGTATGTATTTTCTCTTCCATAGTGAACGTCTTTAGCAATATCGACATTGTACGCAATTAAATAATAAGTAACATATAAAACAAGAAATACAGCAACCTTATACACAAGAAATTCAGCAACCTTGTCAAGTTTCCTTAGCCAACGACGATAAGTTCCAGGAAATTTCGTGGCAAAATAAAAACAAACTCAGGGTTTGAGGAATCTACTAAGATAATTTTTGATACACTAAAACTGGCTCTAACAGCACTGGGAGTGCAGTCAAGAGTATGCCACTTTAGAGCAAACAAATACTACATCGCATGTCCGTGGCTACCCACGTTTTGCTTAGTAATTTCGAGGCAGCTCGATATACATCAAAGCGTTCCGAAAAAAAATGTAACAGAATCATTCTAATCACTCCCATCAGTCACCAACGGTCAATTGAAAATATTCAATAATACTAGCACCGGTTTATTAAGACGATTATAACGACAAAACCCAAAGGAACCATGAAAAAATTCAAAATTTACGATTGAAAGCGTCAATTAAGCGGCACAATATTTTCTATGTGACCGCAAATTACAGAAATGATGACATATTTGGCAGTTGCGACACGACAATGAAGGAACTAACATTCCTCCTCGAAGAAGCGAATGGTTCGCGTTCCACAGAAGAATCGAGGGTTATTAGGGGAGGGCATTTCGTTGAGCGTGAGAAGAAGAGTGGGGAGAGAGAGTGTAAAGATTGGCTGAGGGAATGGTGGGTATTCGGGGGGTGGGAATGAGGAGCTGCCTCAGAGGCCACTCCCTCTTGCCGGAAGATAAAACGGCTCTCCCATCTTTCAGCCAGCGGGAGCCTTCTCTGTCACGGCGGAGAGGAAGGCGGCGTTGAAGCAGACGAGGGCGGCTGGGGAAAAGGGGGGGACTATAACGTAAAGGCGACCATGGAAGGCTCTTATCTACACCCTCGACCACCCACCCGCACACATATTCGAGAAGGGGTTGGCGATAGGAAGAAGGGGAGTGGGCGGTGGAGGGAAGGTGGATAACGTCCGCGCACTCAAGGGGAGGGCTAGAGGTAAAAGATTACATTCATCCTTCCCCTCTCGATTCCTAAGTATTGTATAACGCGTCCGAATGATTGAATGAATTTTAAAGGCGAGCTAAAGGCTTAGCTGCTCCACCTCGACCATATCTAACACCGAAAGAATAGCAAGCGATAGCACCTCAACTCTCAATCTTACTGAGAAGCACCAATTAGAAGTCTAAACGGCACTTTTAAAACTCAGCCTATGTTTAAATGTGCACGTATGAATATATATTCCACCAACAATTTAACTTACAGTCTACAGACTATTGCATTAATTTACGCAGTTCCTCGCACAGGAAGCTGATTGCATATTCGTGACGCAAAGAGCCAGTAACTAAGTAAGTATACTTCCTTCGGTGAAGGAAAAGAGGCACAAAGTGTGTGGTAAAACAATTTTCCATAACGAATAGCGAACGATTCAGCGAAATCCTCTCGATATCATTAATCCAGCGAGCTCTCAGAGCAAACAAGGGGCGAAGACGCGAAACCAACTCCCAGATTAGACGCCGGGGAATTAACCGAATTTCGTCCCAAATAACTCGCTCAGGCGCGACTCTCGATTCCGGGTGGCATCGGCGCTCGGAAAAAATATAATGAGACAGAAAAGAAAACATCCGAGTCCCATGCCGTGAAAACACAAAAACAACAACAGAGTCCCACTCACACCCCAACCGTGCTCACACACCGGGATCGAAAAACACGTCGGGACTATTATTAACCAGAAGGAAAGAAAAGGGCAAAGACGAGGGGATAACGAAGGGAAGCGGAGAACCGGGGAAAGTGCAGCGAGGAGTGAAGAGGAGAAGTCGATATGGGGCACCGAGGGAGAACGTGAGAGCAAGAGGAGGAGAAGAAAGTGAAATGTATTTCTCTCCTTCTTCTTTTGAGGGAAAGACATAAGAGGGAGAAGGACGGATTGAGGGGAGGAAAAGAGACGCTGGAGTGGAAAGGAGAGATGGGGATGAGGAGGGGCGAGGGACACCGGACTGAAGAAAGTGAAAGGAGTGGGAGAATATACTATACGAGACGGATGGAAGGGGCCGCAGGGGTGGGTGGGTAAAGGAGGAAGGGAAGCCGGCCGGGGAGAGGGGGAGGTGGTGTTGGAATGGCGGAGGGTTGAGGGCTATCACGCGGGGAGGGAAATTTTTGAGGAGGGAGGTTTGGGAGCGGAGGGGTTGTGAGGGGTGGAGACTTATTGCGGCGAGGAAGGATTCTGAAGCGGAGGAAAGGGTGGAGTGGGGAATGGGTGGAGTGGGGAATGGGTGGCGCGGGTGCGGTTATTCCCCCGGAGAATGGAAAGATGCTGCTAATGGGAGGGGTGATCACGTGGGGGAATGGGGGTGTCCTTCTCCGAGCAAGGGAGACGGAGATGGAGAGAGACAGAAGACAGGGAGGGAGGAAAATGAATAAAGGGTGTGCAGCGGAGGAGGCGGAGGAATGAGGGTGAAATGGCGCCCGAGAGTGCGAGGACCACGCGTAAACAAATAGAAATGAGCGAAGCAAACGCTCCGAAGGCTTAATGCGTCCAGCATACCCAGGACTGTAATACGCGTGATACATATTTCCAAATGCAGACGAAGCTGCATCATTGCGTGGGGGCATCGGCTTTAAGTAATTATTAGTAAGAAATCACCAGGAAATCTGGGAAACTACACTCGGTTCTACAACTACTGACTCCTTTTCAGAGGCAAACATGGCGGGACCTTCAATCGCGACTATGGTGCTACCTGCAATCGCAGTGAAGTTGGAATTTTGCCACATCCGCCCTATTCTCCCGCCCTCACCCCAAGCGACTTTTTCTTATTCTCCTCTTCCTAAATACATCAACCCTTCCAACCTCATCCCTACTGGCCTATCGTTCTCCTTTATATCGCCGCCTTCAACATCCTGCTACATCTCCACTTCACTTTTATCCTAACTAACCCAAACATTTCCTCAAAATAACCCTTCTTTTGTCTTCCGTATTTTTCCCATCCTTTTTCCACATTCCAAGAGACTCTTAGATTCACATCCTAATTTCAGATATATCCATTTGTCTAGATTTCCGTGGTTGTTGGATTCTGAAACTTCCTGCCCTATGTTCTTATCACATCACGCAGGGTAGATGACGATTCATATGTATAAAACTCGTAATCTGGAATTGATGTCTTTACTCACAAGCCCCTGTCAAAAGCTTTCTTCTATTATGGACTGGGTCATTAAGTGTAATTATTCCACCAATCTGTTTCACGAACGTGCCCATTGTTGATTATTGATCTGGCAAAAAATAAAATTGTTTTTTATGTTCTCATATACGTCTTAGAGGCTCATGTTTAACTTAAAAGCCATATGTCATGAAGACACTTAACTTTCAATGCCCAGGATAATGGCTTAATTCAATTACGTGAAACCCTAGAGACTTTCACCCAAAAGATTCGCCGGAAAAATATCATATCGTACATGACGCTATTAATTACATTTAACAGTAACAAGCCTTAAAGATTTACATACAACATTTACATGTATACACATTAGGGGCTCAGTCGAGCCATGCAAATATAACTAGGAATGATTTTTGTACCATAGAAAGATGTTAACAAAAAACGACCAAATTAGATGCATATAAAAAGGGGTCAATAAAAATTACAATTATTTTTAAACTAATGAGATAAAATATGAATAATACCATTAAGTTCAGACGGATCTTCGAGAAAAAAATGCGTTAAGTCGAGCAAGCGCAGAGAGAAAATAAAATGCCGTATTAATAAATACGAGTGTATGAAAAACCTTGGAAAAGCAAGACTGCAGCACAATCGAGGACAATGGGCGGTCTTACGAAGACAGGAATAAGAAGAATCTAGGGAAAAAAGAACTTCATAGAATCATAGAATAAAAGAGTGAGCAGGGGCCGTAGTAGACGAGGAAAGATGGAAAAGGAAGGAAATATGTGAAAGAGCACAGTGGAGACGGGTGACAGATGCGGAGGCAGAGGGAGAATGTGGAAAGGCTAGGGGGACAATAGCGTTGTCATTTTAATGGCTTTTGCAGACTATCCGGGACTTTCAATGCTTCCATCCATTATTTTTTTAACTCATCGCTTGGTCACCGTTTCAAAAGGGTGTCTACACTTGTTTTGCATATTGGGTGCTTTAGTGTCAAGGCATATCGAGGTTAACTTTAGCCTCGACCTAATACCAATGAAACTGTAAAATACCCCTATTATCCGTTCCACCTTCAAATGAAACGCAACTGCGATTTTTCCAAAGGTTGAGGGGAAAGATTCTTGAAAGCATCCACTTTCCTCAAAGGACAAGACCGCATTTTCCGACGGCCAATTCTCCCTGCCAAATTATGCGGAGATACGAAGAGCGGATAAGAATAATACGAGGAGATAAGAACAAACCTTAGACACGTAGGGACAGGTTGGCAAACACCTTTGACGACAGACTTCATCCGACGACTACTATTCCTTTAGTGTTCCGAACGGTTTTCTAATAAGTTAACTGTTAACGCGCATTTAAGCTCAAAATCGATTTGGTGAAAGATCTGAAAGCACAGTGGAAAAGAGTTCAGTCAGCGACAAGTACTAACTGCGGTTAGTTTAAACCACACTAATATTTATGACTTACTGATATGAGTGATATATATGACTGATATAACGAAATGATTTATTTTAATATTCTGTCTGGAGTCTGGAGAGAAGGATATTCTTTGTCATGTTAGCCATGCTTTAGTAGGGTATTCCCAGAGTCTATTCAAAAACTAACCCACTCCGGTAGACTACTTCTAATAAAAATAATAATTGTCTACAGGCGAAATTTATGCTTCCCTTTAGAAGCTAACAAGTGAAGATTTATTATGTTCATACACTCAAAGATACATTTTGGAGTTCTTACCGAGTAACAATACATTATTACATGATGACTGTCCTGCATACATTAGCGAATTTTACGCTAATTTACGATTTAATTTTGCTTAGAAACAAATAATTGTATTAAAGTATATTCGTCACTAACCCTTATAAATGTTTTTTTCGATGGGCGCTTAGTGTTATTTTATACTTAATCAAATAGCAGTGCAATCTGGATTTCGATATTATCCGAAATCATGATTTACCATCATTTCGGAGGCCTTTGGCATAACTTGGAACCTGAATACACGTACAAACGTGGGAACTTAGCAAGCAATTGCATCTGACAAATTGAAGAAAATTAGTCACCTCTACTCCTTGATCAAAGGATTAATTTACTGATGACCTTAAGTTCTGAAGTGAAATACATCCCGGCATCTTGCTCGCGTGAAAGCCGGGTACAAGGAAGGATTCCGAGAAAAGTTTCACGGAACGCGGCGTAAGAACGATGCCAGGAAAAGTGCGAGAGAATGAAAAAAGAAGAGAGTAGCCTGGGAAAGAAGTGAAGGACGTGAAGATCAAAGGAAAGGGGGGGTCAAGGAAGGGAGAGAGAAAGAAAAAGAGAGAGAGAAAGAAAAAGAGAGAGAAGAAAATAGCAAAGGAATGAGTGAAGACGGGGGGAGAAGTCGGAAATTCTTCCTATCTCCATATCCTCATGAGTCCCTCAAGTCTCGCCTCCTCGAGCCGGGAGGACGAGATTCAGGACGAGTGGGGGAGGCATAAAACCTTCTCCCCAGGAGGCGGCGGCGGGGGATGGAAGAAGTACGTCTCCCCATCGCTACGCCCTCCCCCTTCCTTCTTCCGGGTCGCCATGGGAATTGAATCGACTTGGGAAAGGGCTACGAGGGGAAAAGAGAGGAAGGCGAAGAAAGAGGGAGAGGAGGATTATGGGGGACCGGGAGGGACGGAGAGAGTGGGTAAAAGGGTTAAGGAATGATAGAGTGAGACAAGAGGAGCCACGTAGACCTTGTCGGTGAGCGAGTGGGAGAGATGAACGACTTTATTTGGGTAAAATCGTGGACCCTCCCGGTTCCTCTCGCCCCCTTGATCCATTCTCGTGATGACTGAGCAATTAGGTAGGCACTTAGCGAGAGACAACGGAATTTTTCAAATTAGTTGACACAAGAAATGGACGTTTGACGTGTGGAAAACTTATGGCCTCAGAATTATGGTCAAAGTTTAGCCGACGATTTTTCTTCGATTTTCAGTTAATAAGTGCCTGGTAAAATTAATTTTCGTCTGAGAAAATTCCACTCAAGTCAGACTGGTTTATAAAATACAATAATCATGATGCTAACCTTATTATACATGTATGGCCACACTCCAAAAAAAGAATTGTATTTTCCATACTCATAATAGACAGTCATTTTCGTTGAGGTGGTCAAGAGCCTCGGCCTATAAATTACAGGAAGACTGATTTAAACATCCCCTACTATCATCAAACCTCCATATATTATTACCACTTTTACTTTATAATGAAGAAGAACCGGAAATGATAACGCTTTCGGAAAATCGATAACGGGTACAGGTTTCCGGGGAAAGTCAAAGCAAGGCGTAACCACTGCATACCAATTTGAATTCAATGGATTACAAAATTATGAACATCCTGGAAATGTTAAATTAATTTCAGCAAATATTAATATATTTATATAAAAATAATATTTATCCTTTGATTATGGCAATAAAATCTTTCACGGAAGGCCTTTTACTAACAACCGGCACTAATAATAGAAGAGAGATATGAAATCAAGTCCTTTTAACTAATAATCTCTCAGTTAAAAAACAAGAATACATGTATTTTACGGCTAAGGATGTTTAAAAATTTAAATCAATTAGTTCCGTAAGCATGCATCGTTAAATATTTCATGCTTACCATAAAAATGGCTCAACACCAATAGCTCAAAACACACCATGTATAGGGGTTAAAAACAACTGGAACAGCAAGACAAGGATAAATACGTTATTTTAAATAATAGGTGTGAACGAAGTGTGCTAAGGAAAAATCAGATGGCTCAGCAGGTCGAGATAGTTATTATACCCGCGACAGGGGAGATTAAAAAGATTCAGAATATAAATCATTACGTAACAAACACAACACATATATAATTATTATTAGGCAATATACCGATTGAGGTCGGCTTTTGATGGACACAACACGCATTATTTTATTAGTACAAATATTGTACCGTTCAGGGCAGGCTTTGGAAGGGCAGATACAACAGTTCAACGATGCAATTCGTTACCTCACCTAATAAAACACATCCCTACATCCGACACTACAGCAAACCCTTCTTCAATGTCGCAAAATTACTTCCTCCTTTCATTCCGTTCAACGTACCTATCCTTTTCCTACCCCTTCCTTGCTTGCCCTACTTCCTTCCCTCTTTCACAGACTTTAACATTTCAACGTAAATAAAAACGCATTGCATCTATTTTTCCTGTCTTCTTTGGATGTCTCCCAATTATCCCCTCTCCTCCCCACCAGGCATAGCACTTCCTCGTTTGTTATCCTTTCTGGCCATTTCAAATCCTCTATACGTCACTACACATATTTCAAAAGCCTCCAATCCATGCCTAACACGTTGCTTCAACGACCGAGTTCCCGCGGTACTAAACCACGCAAAGACCTTTTCTTGACATACTTGCTCAGCCTCTCAGTCATCAATTCCCTCCTCATTAAGACAACTTCTTTTCCCAACACAATTCCTCTTCTATCATCTTCTTTTCTCAACACTATTGTCCTTATTTGACCCTACTACTCCAACCATTCTGAGGGAAAAACTTCCATGTTAGGTAAACTAAGGATATGTCCTGACCGAATAAAAAGTTAGGATTCATAGAAAGGATACGAGGGAATTGTAATGAGAGGGTCAAGGAGCTTTGTTATTTCACTTTAGTTAGGCCCCACCTAGAGTATCCTGCGGGTGTATGAGTTCCTCACGTTATGGGCTTGGTTTTAAAACGAGGTCGAGTGATACGTAGAGCAGCTAGGCTTGTTAAAAGTTGTTATGAACAAAGTAGTGGGGTCACGATACAATTGGACGAATTAGGATGGGAGCCACTAGTTGACCGTAGATTTAAATACAGGTTAAATCTACTGCGTGAATTTCAGGCAGATTACTCTTCTGAGGATGCTAAAGACGTAAAACAGGCCCCTACTTGCTATGGTAGATCAGATCACGTGCGAAACTCAGGGAGATAGACAGTAGAACGGATGGATTTAAATGTCATTTTTTCCTCGAACCATTGGAGATCAAAATAGATATGACAGCAGTCGCCAAGGAGATAATTAGAATTGGCAGTCTATCTATTTTTTCCATATCCCGCATGCTATTTTTTTATTTAATAAACCCATAGTTTTGACATTTCCACGGTATGATTTCAATATACGTGTCCTTCTACTGAATATTGTTGCGTGTAAGTACTTCCCTTACTGTAATTAACATTTTCCGAGCGCATGATCAAACTAATATTAGTGTAGAGGTGACTGATTGGGATTGTGCATGCATGATTGGTGACCTAAAACCCCCGGCACACACCCTTACGGCGGCTTCCGGGGTATTTTGTATATGTAGATGCCAATTGCTCCACCTACTATAATTGATTAACTCCTATTTTAACATAAAACTTAGCTTTCCTCTCTCTCTCTCTAAAACCACATTAACTTTGTTTTGTTGGCATTAATTCTCATCCTATACCTATCGCACTAGCTTTTCAAAGCGCTAAACTTCATCACTGACTTGCCAACTAAATCTTGATCATCCACAAGCCTAACTGATTTAATGAATTCTCCAACTACGCTAATTTCTAATTCTAGTTCTTCCCATGCCTATTTAACCATTTCATCTTTTAACGATATCTTGTACATATAAACACATGGAAAAGCACGGGTAATAATGGACACTCATCTTTCACCCCTCTTCCTAACATTGTCCATTCCAACTATCCATCTGCAACTCGCACCTGAGCTGTGCGGCAAGATTACAAGTTGCCTACACGATAAGACACCTTTTCTTTCATTCTAAACCTATTTTCTGCAATATATTCATTAATTATGAATTCCTCACTCTATCGAACGCCTTTTCAAAATCTACGTAACAAACCAATACATCCTGATGCAACAATTTCAAAGTATGAAAATCATTCACCTTGACCAGGATACGAACCATGATCCCACGGGGTCCGGTTTTTCGGCAATTAAGCTACCGGAGCTGGAATTCCAGAGCCAAGTTGAGAACAGGGACATTAGAAGATATATCTCAGGAGATCGAGTGAAAGAATAGGAGAGATTCAGCTAGGTGTGGCAATGTAGTGAAAAAACAGGTAGGAAGTAGCGTATCAAAAAATGAGCAGACATAGAATATTTGAAGTAGCAGTAAAAGCTGAACCAAAGAAATTAGTCATTATTCAGGCCTACATGCAAACAAGTAACCATAGGGAGGAAGAAATATGGTACACGGAAAACACTGAGTGTATCCCTGGCAAGAAACATTTAATATCTATGGGGTTTGGATAGGGTTGTGGGTGTGAGGTAGAGCACTACGGTTTAGCTACAAGGAATGATCGTGGGGAGAAAACTATATCGTAATGTTTCACAGAAAACAGTTTGCATTCAAAATGAACAATAGGCTCAAACATCATAGTAAATTCGGCAGGAGTTTTACTGATTGTGCCAAAGGAATTTCAAGAAACATTTCGCACGCAGTTCAAGTGATACTTAGGATTATAAATAAGAGGATGGAGAGGAGGGCAAACGATTACTTTGGGGATAATTAATTGATGTTTAGGAATGGAAGAAGTACAGATTATGGCATAGCAATAATGAGGTCAGTAATATCGGGGAGCGTCAGGTACAATCAGGATGTATTCGTTTGTTTCGCAAATTTTGGGAAGTTGTTTGAAAGGGTGAAATGGGTGGAATCAATGAATGTATTACAAATGATAAAAGTAAATAGGAGGGATCGACGAATTATCCTCAACCGTGTCTCTTCTCGGGCTGTAGAGGTACGTATGGCGGATGGAGAGCCGGGATGTGTTTGGAAGAGGAAAGAGACAAACAAGTCAATTATGAATTGTCATTTTCAACTTATACGCAGGGGAAATGCTAAAAAAGGAATGGGAGGAACTCTAAATAGGAATGAAAATCCGCAGGGAAAAATTCTTTCCGTTGGAAAATAGAGTCGGAATGGGCAGTTTTAGGAAGATAGGTGCGCCCATTATCGCGCGTTTCAACTTATGCGAGTATGTAGCGTAAATGGTAAAAATGGCATGGGAGGAGCTGGAGATAGGAATAAAATTCGGTGGGGAATCCATAAAGTCAGTTAGAATTGCGGATGATCCAGCTTTCATTAGCCAGCTAGTCAACGGGTCACAATCATTGCTGAGCGCATGAGAAAATTATTGATAGGTATGGAAAGAGATTATATCTAATCAAAGCAAAAGTAGTGAAGTTTTCACGTAAATAGAAAGCTAATTCGAGCGATAATAGTGGCAAAATAGAGCAAGTGGTGTAGTCTATGTCTCTTGGAAGTGTCTTCTTCTTGGACCAAGATGGTTGCAGCGGTAGGAATACATGGTCTGTATAAAAAAATTGAGAAAAGTTTCAGAAAAATAGATTAAGTAAAATGCCTCAAAATTCTTCATAGCACATCCCTTAAGCGTCAACAAACTTTTGCTAGCAGATTCCAGAAGGCCCTTAAGAACGAGAGTGCAAGCTTATTTGACGGTACCTGGGGTCCCAAGGCGGTGTCCTTTGAGGAAGGATTTCACTTTTGAGAATAGGAAATAATCTGCTGGTGCCAAGTCGGGCCTGTAAGGGGGTCGGGGAATCATCGCGATATCGTTGCAGAAGGTCTTCCCAAGCAGACACTCGACTCTGCTCTTGGTCATCCGTCAAGACTTTCGGGGCGAGTTCAGCGCACATCTTTCGCATCGCCAAATTTTAAGTGATAATGATGTGCATTGTCATCTTATTAATGCCCATACGATCTGCGATCACGCGCACACTAAACCGACGGTATAAATTCAGTACTTCGCGCACACGTCAGGAAAAATCGTTACCGATACTTTTTATACAACCTTTGAATAGGAAGAAGAACTGTGTAACAGGAAGACGCTTTCACTGTGGGGGAACTGATGGCAGGGCCGTGAGCAGTAACGAGATTAAAAAAAGACTAGCGAAAAATTTGGCATGGCGCGTCATTTTGTACAGCTAGGAATCTTGATGTTGAAGCGAGATGATTTGCGTGGATTTTTGGAGACCTTTTGAGAGGTATGGATATGGAGAAGGATGTGAAAGGTTAAATGGACGGATGGAAAAACAAATGAAGAAGAACTAGTCCTACCAGGGAAGGAGAGAGCGTTGCTGGAAGGAGTCCAAGGAAGGCGTGAGAGATGGATCCAGAGCATTTTGATTAGCTATTGAATGCTGAAGACTGTGATAGAGGGAAGGACGTTCAACAAGCGAGGTGACGGTAGAAAAAGCATAGAGATATTGGACTGAATGAAGGTAATATATGTAAGCATAGTTGTAGGTTGTGCCTAGTTGGGCAAAGCTAAGAGATGTAGGGGTGTCCAGTCTGCGTTCATTCAACACTTATATGAAATAGCCGACTACCAAATAACAATATTTATTATTATTTCGTTGTCTATACGCGTGGTGCGCCGAAATTGTGAACATAGGTTGTTCTGAAGACATTGCTGTGCTAGTCATTCAAATGGGCATGACGCCATCAGCTGAGTATTCAAACATCTGTAGAGCGTCAAATTGTGTTCCTAAGTAAAGAGTTTTAGATTACCTAGTTGAGTCTTAAGTAGCCGAGCCGCAGAGATGATTTTCAACATACCTGATCTAGTGATTATTTAGAAATAAATCAAAGAATACCATATGTGCAGAGAATTCGGGATGAAATAGAAAATATATAATCAGCACTTCAATTCCTAATAAATATCAACAGTCTTGCGACACCAACAGAATTCCTTTTGGCACTTATTTCAGACGGCTATATTGTATTGTTATTGAAAAGAAAAACAACAAGGTCACCTATCCAAATAATTCGAAAAGAAAAGTAAAAAATGTGGTAATTATTACAGGAGACCACTATTTCTAAATTATTTTTTTATTTCGAAAATGACGCAAATTAGATTCGCCAGAGCAGAAAATAAAAAGGGTGAATTTTGAAGTCATTTTTTGCGGGTAACTAATATTTCCGGATTGGGCAATCTTTGCTTGGCAGTGCCGTGGCCTCAATTCCAATCAACAAATTTGTGCGCTTACGTTGGGGATTAACGATCAAAAGACGCAAACGTGACAGGATCTAATTCTGTGGAATCCTTACTTCTGCGTTTCAGAGGATTTGGCACGGCTCAGCCTTCCCTCCTTAATGAGCGTATCTGTCTTCGCTGGATGCGAATAAGTCAACGCGTTCTCTCCTCGGCTGCTAAAAATTTACGGGTTAACCACCCGTGAAAATGAGAAAGCGTAGAGATATATCTGACTAGGTAACTCATGACAAAAAAATTAACTTATTTCATTAATTAACAACAGATTCAAATTTGTAATCTATGATACATAAATTTAACAATTAGTAGTTATTGTGTAATGATATTCTTTTGAATTTAAAAAAGATATTTTGATGGAGATCAAAGAGGAAAAATGCTTGTCTTTAAATTTAAAATAACAACGCTTTCTCAACGACGTGGAAAATAGTTATAATACGGGAGCATTATGATTGAAAGAGTCTTATTTTTTTAAATAATGTAATACAAACCCCATTAAAATGAAAATTTCACCCATCAGCTAAAAGAAACGCAGTGTGGCCGTAGCACATAACCTAACCCGGAGTGAAAACCGAAAAGAACCCAAAGCAAATGCCATTAAAAATATTTTGAGTAATAAACTAAAAACCACTTATACCATGAAAAATGGTGCAGAATTACATACACAAGGAGAAAGCGCATTTAAAATTACTTTCGGTTAATTTCATCGCCAAGTCTAACATGATCTTCGGGACTTCCAGTGCCTGCACAAATTCAACAAGCCTGTAAGATACGTTATCATAAATATCGGTGCACCACAGTACCAAAATAACTTTGCCATGCATGCATTAATTAAGCGTAGACTGGTGCCAACACGCCACAACCTTCAATGAAGATCCAGGGAGACAAAACACGAAACTGAATGATAATGAAACCTCATTTTTTGTACATCACGCGATTCCAAAAACATAAGCTGAGGACCGATGGTGGTTGAAAAAAAATGCTTCACCTACATTGGGGTCACGAAGGAAGGAATATACACGCGGACGATGAACACAAGAGGAGGCAGGGACAACAAACTCCTTTTCTTCAATGAATTCGTTCAAGCCTCCACATATCACGCGGAATACGCCTGAGTGCATCACATCACGTAAGGAGAAACAAAAAAGTCGTACAAAAAATATAAAATGCATAACTTAGAACGCCGGCCCTTTCACCACATTCCAGACCCTGCGAGCACGTCAGCGAGCGAGCAGCAACAATATTAATAACGACAGACGATTTTCACAAGCAAGCCTGTCATGGCATCAAATGATTCAAGGAATTGTACGTTATTATATTTTGGGTTCAAGCAACTAATAAAAATGTCTATGGCTATGTGATCTCTTCAATGCAAACATTTGAAAAGGATATCCTTCTACGGAGAAGGGGTAAAGAGAGAATGAGCTCATTGGGTACGAGATATCTGGGTTACGTGGATGACGAGGGTAAATAACAAGGGAAGCCGGGGGTAAGAGAGGGGAGGGTTAAGGGGAACCGAGAAATAAAAGGAACGGAAGATAAACGAAAAAAAGAAGGAAATAGGGAGGGCTTCCGATACGACGTACCGATAGGCGAGGACGGTTGTCATGGCGACGAAATAACTCGGGTGGGGAAAGTGATGAGAGGCGCGACCTACAATAAAAAAAGAGAATCGGGGAAAGGAAAAATGGGCCAGCTCCGCACCGATTCTCCATCTTCTACCTAGGGGCGCAGCGCCAACTGATTTACACGCATTTGCAAAGAAAACAAATCTTAGCAAACGAAGGACCATAGCTCAGGATGGAAAGGATCGAGACCAAAAAAATACATCCTCCCCTGTCCTTGGAAGGTAGAAAAGGGAACGACTCCACTCTGGAATCCAATGTTCCAGACGTAGCAATGATACTAGGAGTTTCAAGCACTGAGGTCCCGGGGGATTATATAATATGTACTGTTATCTTAGATCGACGCTGGTCGTCAAAATCAGATCGCACTGTCCTCGCGATTCTCCGTCGCTGGTTTTAATCCCACGGTGATCGGAATGGTGCTTTGGCTAATGTACTGGCTCCCCACCCGGGGGGTGAAACTCCTTGGCGGCTATCGCTAAGCGAAGGCTAATGCCGACATTCGGGGTCTCTTCAACCCTACCTCCATTCCCTGAATATCCTACACCTACCAAATTACCCACCTATCCCTAATGGCGCAAATGGCCTTAGCTGTTAGGTGCCCCACAAATAGTTACTACTACTACTCAAATCCTACTAGGGGATACTTCCCTATGTTTGCTCTAATTAGTTATGTTGTCAAGTTAGAAGGTGTGATATAATGTTAGCCGTAGGAGTACATTTCAATGAATGGTACCACTATCCTGTATGTAAATTACAACTTGAGAGCATTCGAACGCTAAGAAATGAAAAATAGGTGGTAGCATTAAATGGATACAAAACTCTTCCCCTTATCTATGACACTAGCCTACTACTTTCACCAATACTACTAAATCAATAATTGAAAAACCCAAACGTCTTATTTTTCATAATAAAGAATACTTAACTACGATATAAACGTAAAAAAAGATGTTTAGTTACGAAACAGAGGTAAAACTAGCACAGGTCATTCCGGTATGAGTACTATAAGGCCCGATAAATCATAACATATGGGTTTACTCGTATATTACATAAGAGTTTTATTTAACATTTACTTTACCACTGAAATCGGAGTGCATTTTAAAATTCATGCCTTCGCATTACATCTTCAATAAGTCAAATAATTCAGTCACACTATGCCTTTTATTTTAAGGAAAGTTGTATTTATAAAATAATTAATATAATAATATAATATATATAATATAATATTATTATAATAATTATAATATTATAAATACGTGTCGTGGCCCACTATTACGGCTGTCATTTTACGATCAACTGAGGTGAAAGACAAATTAAAATCTCTGATTTACTTCAACATATGCAAGACTACGGAAAAATAAATACAATACCGGACGAAAATTACGATTCTACTGGTAATAGATAAAATTGTATGGGAGAGGTACGCCAGGGTGTATGGGTCATTGCCTACCTACTAACTATAAAAATACATTCGGCAAAGAAATATATTACACATTTTTCCTCTCCGAGCGGAAAGGCTGGTTCCTTAGAGATTAGTTACTCAAAAATTACTTTTATTCCTCGCGTGAGTCGTGAGCATTTATTATTGAACTAAAAACAATGAAAACTACACCGAAGAAAAAAGTATCACGTTTCCTCGGCTGTGAACAACAGAACCGAAGTAATTCTCATCGAGTTCTCTTCGTCATATTCCCAAACGCGTTGAGGGGAGAGGCACTTAAAAGAGTTTGACACCTTCGCAGTGTATGTGCCGGAGCAAACTTACCCAAAAAAATAAGGGATCGATCGGGCATTTTATGGGGAACAATGAGGCCAGCGGGGGCGAGGGTAGTCGAGGGGGAGAAGAGTTTTGGGAGGGAGGGAGGACGGTGAGGAAGGATGGCACACATAAAACGTGCTACCACGATTTGAGAACGGCCCTGGAAAGGAAGATCATTGAGAAGAGAAGGAAAGGAGCTGCGTGAAAGAACATGCCCGTGCCCGTTTGCACTTAGATATAAAAGGGAGACGAAATACGAATGTGAAGGGAAATACGACGAAGGAATAGGGGAAAAATGAATCCGTTCCGCCCAGGTACCGAAATCGCGCAGCAAAGTAATTTTACATACATTTACATGCAGTGAAACGTATCATTGTTTCAGAGTTCATTTAAGATGAAAACGAGATTGCAGCATGCTTATATCACTGGTCAATAATATAGTGATAATAGGCCGGACTACAAACGTTCCTGAGTTATGAAATTCCTTTAATTCTCCTAGCTTTCATTTCCGAAAATCCAACTTTGACAATAAACTCGAGAAAGATATGACGTTCCACGGATTAAAAACATTAGATTACCAGAGCGAGTGCTACTGGACAACTGTGGCACGGCAGATCTTAAAGACAAATACAATTAGGTACATCCATGCGTATGGGTTTTGAACTGGTTATTAAATTAGTTTTTCCAGGTTTTCTCAGACTATTATTAAATACCTTCACTTTCCATTCTATTCAGAATACTAGCAACTGTAATAAGTTCAAATAATTTGAAACCTAAGCGACAAGTAAATGAAAACGGTACATGCATACTTTTGTGCACTGAATGCTAGCGAACAAGACCCTCTAAGCGTACATTGAGGAAGAGGGAGAGTGGCGACGAGGCAGAGAATGGCAGAAGGGTGCCGTTGTTGCGGAAGGTGGGGACTGGAATGGAAGTGGGAAGCAGAGGGACGGTAGGCGCCGGAATATGCGGTAGGTTGGGAGAGAAGAGAACAAGGGAAGAGACGAGGATAACGTAAAAGAAGAGTAAGGCAGGCAGGGGTTGTGGGGATGTCGGGGCCGGAGGGGGAGGCGGAGACGCAGCCGTGGGGGGGGAGGAGTAGGGGTGCGGCGACGGATCGTTAGAAAGGGAAAGGACTATTCCCTTTCCCCTCAAACGCTCTCCGCGCCCTCTCCCTCCCCATCTCAACCCTCGGGAGGGAGAGAGGGGGTGGGTGAGAGATAGAGAAAGAGAGAGAAGGAGAGCGCGTACACGTGCGGCGGTGGTGGAGGCAGGGCGTATGTGGTGGTTGTGTGCTCGCGGGAGAGAACGCGGGGCGAGACTTACGGGGAAAGGGGGCGTGGTCGCACTGCCACTCCCAGCACCACGGCGCATGCTCCGTGACCCCTTTTTATCCTCCTCTCTTCCACCACCACCATCCCCGCCGATTCCTCAACCTCTCTCCCGCCCCCGCCCTCCAACGAGTCGAGAGAGCGTCCGCATCGTTGCCATGCCGGTGGGCGCAGCCGAAAATCGTTGGTGGGAAGCTTGCGAGTTCCTTCTTCCACTCCCGAACACACCCACACTCACGCACGCCGAACACCCTTGGCCGCTCCTCGGCTCCAGCTTCCCACCCCCCGTTCCGCCCTCTCACCAGGCGCCATCCCCCTTGGAACACCGGGAACGCCAAAATTATATCGATACAATGATTCCCAAAATAATTCCGAATTACTTTTTTATCCTATTAAACTTGACACATTTTCGAAAATGTAACAGAGCCGAGTGGGGAGAATGTTTGGCTATTGGTCAGAGTGCCCGGGTTCAAATACGAGTGGCCCCGGAAGACACAAGATTTACGCAAGATACGTCATTTTTATGCAACCAGTCCCTCCTGGTAAATCACACTCGCCACAGAGAAAGGGATTGAGTTGGGAATGTCACCAAACCGTATGTTTTGGAAAGACGTGATTCCTTGCTCTCTGATCTATCGAACCAACCTACGGGAGGATTGCCATTTTTTCTGAAGAGTTATTTTCATATCCGAAAATGGTCCGTAATTAATGCCGAAACTCCGAAGCAATACTTGTTTTCATGATTAAAAATACTTGAATAACGATGTTATTTATTTCACTAGACATACACTATTTAAACTTTAAACGAAATTAAACATTAAAAGAAATTTTATGCGAGCTAAGTTCCAAAAAGTGAAGGGAAGTAATGATATGAAATATCCGTAAATATGTAAAGACAAGCCAATAGGGACGAAGCGCACCTCTTGCCTGATTTCAACACCTGACCATTGAGGAACGAGAATGGTTTAAATTGGAAGCTTTGGCTATTTTGGATTTCAGAGGATGGCAAAACCCAAGAAAGGCATGTAGGAAAAAATGCTGGATACGATTAGGAAAGTAGGATGTCATCAATAGGAGTTCGATGAAAGACGAAAGAGTGCGAGAGAAGATACCGAGGGGAAGTGGGATGTTGGAGGATGTGATAAAGGCAGATTAATGGGTAAGCATTAAAGAAGGAAAAGTAGAGGTATTTTGGCCCTCATGAATGGGGAGAGTGAGAATCAAGTCATGTGTCTGCGTAGCACTTCAGACGTGTACGACGAGGAGTAAAAATCTTAAGTGATCATCAAAAAGCTCCCTAAAACTATTAGACTACCCATAACAAAGTCCTTGTCATTACGATATGTTATTCGAACAAGGGTGGACACTTAATGGCGTTATGCGCAACGAAAAATTTATCTCTCGGAGATGCATTCACATAATGGACCATTTTTGGCACACGGTAATTTTCGCACATGACTGCGCTCCACCTCCCTCAACATCTTCGCCCTTGAGAAGTGTGAGAAAGGGGGAATAGGAGCACCCCAAGAGAGCCCTTAAGTGAAGTATATGCATGTGGTTTGCCTCTCAATCCCCCTTTGCTTCCCTCGCGCCCCATAACCACCCTTAAACCTCTTCCGTCCTTCGCACGACCGTATCCCAACCTCGTTGTCTGGTCCCATCCCTGCGCCGTCCCCACCCTCCGACGCACACGAACACCAGTCCTCACACACGTCTACGCCCAGAGGGCGCCGCTGCGACGCCCCCGGCTGGCAGATTGATTCTACGCACGTGGGGGCGGATAGGATCGGTCGGAAAGAGATCCAGTGGGCACGCCGATGCATCTGAACTCTCTCTCGCTCGATAATCTTGCCCAGAACTGCGACTGTGCACATTAAACGATAGCACATGCGACCCGAAATGCATCATAACCAATAGCTAGCTGATGTTGTGCTTCAGAAACGATACCGAGTGGACTTTTAACTGATCGAGTTTTGATAGAAGACCAAATCCAGTTACGTTAGAAAAAAATTTTACACGCCTCCAAAGGTATCGCTAACCGTTTGGCTATGAACCGGTAGAAAGAACTTTGTAAAATCAACAATTCAGAAGTGTTGCTTGTAATGAATTATTGCTATGATCAAATGCCAAATCAATAAAATCATGAAATCAATATTTTGTCCCTTTATTTTAAAATGGTTGATTTTACCGCTTCATTCTGATTGGCCAATATTTCGCTGACAGGAAAATATCAGTCGTGACGTCCATTATCAATGCTTATAAGCTCGCTGTTCCTGAAATATGGTGCATTTCTAAGTTGTATGATAGCAAATGCGTGTGCCACCTGTCCCCCTTTCATTGAACTTCATTTCCTAGTAACTGTGCAAATATATTCTGAAAAATAGGCACGAGTATCTGTTTTTTAAAAGCGCTTATGCACATTTGAAAATAAACCTATTGTATCACCACCATTATTAGTGCATATTTATGCCAAAGAGAGTAAAAAATACCTTGATATTTTAATTTGGCTATAATTATTGATAAAAATTAAATAAAAATAACGGAATCTATAACTGAAAACTTACATTTGGTGCAAGTTACCCCTCAAATAGTCGAATTAACAAAACACAAGCTTAGATACGACAAATTTGTTCATAATAACGATGTAAACGGCTAAAATGCAGGTACAGGTGTTCAAATTATAACGGTCATCCATCGTACCGTATTGCTTGATAACGCGTCTACGGTGTGATGATTATATTCATAGTGTCTATAAAGTAGAAAAAAATTCAACCGCAGAAAATCGCATCAGAATGGTCTTAAATACAATTACAATTAGATATATCCGTTCTGTAAAAACAACTAAGGTGACTATACGATATTATTCTGGCACGGAAAGGTTTACGAATGCATGGACAGCAGTAACAGTGGGAAAGGTTCATCTATTGAAGCATACTCCTTCGGAGATGTAGAGCGAAAACGATTTTTAGGTATCGATATTTCCTCAAGTGAATCGAACTCTAAACCGAGGTGAGAAGGGAGAGGTATGAGGTGGAGGGAGAGGTAGGATATGGAGGGAGAGGGGTATCTAGGGTGTGGTTAAGGCCCCCCCTTCGTTAACGCCTGGCTCCCAAGAGATAAGCTCCCTCCTCGTCACTCCCTTCCCTTTCCCTCGCCTAATTGATACAAGGCTCAAACCCTAGATGGAGAAAGTCCCTGCAGATTACTCTCTTCTTCCACTTTGCGGAAAGCTATTTCGAATCAGACCCCTGGTATCTGAAACCTCAGAATCCCCAACTTCAATTCTTGTGCAGGTTTCTATCATTACATTTGGGAAAATTTACAATAGGTCGAGGCTTATACTGACACTCCCGACCCATTGAGTTTGTAACACGGATTGAAGGTAGTGTTTGACTCAAAACACAAAATTGAATAGCTCACCATGATTTCAGCAAAAGTTGCCTCAAACCGGAGAGAAAAAAATTTAGCTGCGTAGTACAGGAGACATGTGGAAGAATATTTAGACGCGGTATGGAAAAAGGTAATCCGAGTAATCTGGTGTATGGGTCTTCGAAAAAGGGAGTAACAATTAGTAGGGGAGATACGGTTTGTGAGAGAGGGAGCGAGGAATTTTGCCTGATGTAGAGAATCCTGCGGGCTGAGTGGAAAAAGAGGAAGGAGAGGAAAGGATTTGTATGGCATTGGTAGGGGGGAACTGCTTATATTAAGAGGTGAAGCAGGTAATCGTGTTGCAAAAAAGTCATTTAAAATGCTTAAAAGTGTTTCAGAAGTTTACAATTTTGCACAATAATACTTCTTTCGGATGTTCGTTAAAAACCAATCTACGTGATATACGAATAAAAGCGAACAATTTCTACCTCCTTCAAAAATTTAAAAATATAAAACAGATAACTCAAAATCTTGAAGGACACTCTTTGGTTGAATTTTGGCCGTGAATTAAAATTTAGGCAGCGCACCTATGAGCTAATTTTGGGCTATAGGCAAATTATTTAGACTACATTGCAGGTGGAATGAGGGTTTAGGACCCTTAGTTAAAAAAGAATTACGGCACATATTCTCTAAATAAATTTAATAAACGACGCACGTTTCGACTCATGAGGTCATCTTCAGATACAGGACAATTTAACCAAGAGTGACAGTACGTACAGCCAGAAAAAATAGTACATAAGTTGTATTTATCTTGGTGTGCCTGGAGTTGACTCCGTGAGTCGAAACACGCTTCACTTATTTAACTTATTTTGAGGAAAAGTGCTCTAATACTTTTTAAATTACGAATTCCTTGCACCACGTTAAGGCGTTAACTGTGGATGTTATTAGGACGTCCTGCGTATAATGACGGAAGAAATATATCAAACGATGTATCTAAAAAAAAGTAGCAACTTCATCGACCGTGTTTCCAACCAAAAGAGACAATCTTTGACAGGAAAAGTCAACGTGAAGAAGGAGGAATCCGCGTAGGATATATAAAGGTGAAAAAGACAGACGGTATGGAGAAGAAATATGCAGACAAGATGAGGTTACCGACAGGAGAAATGACTGAAGATATACATCAACCCAATCTTAGGAGAGATTACTTATCCACGCCCACGTAATACCCTGCCAGCCACCAGCAAAGTGCGTGGCAGGGGGTGCATCCACATCAGGCATGCACTGTATGGGAAGAGTTGTACCAAGCATGACAGACTTTAAATAAAATACTGTCAAAATAGGCAATGCAAAATGATGAGTGGCAAGTTTGTGGAGGGAGGATCATCACAATTAGTAGAGACATCATGTAAACCAAAAAACGCACTCGCTATCCCAATAATGTTTCTCGTTTATTAAGATAAAACTACCAATTACAAGGTTCGGCAATAGTAAATGATAAAATACACCAATATGCATAAACAATAGACGATAAGTAAAGGAGTCTTCTCAGGTTTTTCACCAGGTCAGGCATTTCCGCCGCCGGAGTTTCGAAGGTCAACTCTCCCATTTTCCTCAAATTGTGCATCTATGCTCAACGCCTGGCGAAGTACCTGACTAGGCGGAAAATCCGAGAAGACTTCATGCACATCATACACTGGGAAATACCAAAAACTTCTGATAAACGAAGTACTCAGCATGGTGCGAGGGAAAAAAGGATTGTAGAGAGGAATCCAAAGAGGCAGGAAAGTTGGATGCAGAGCATTTTGATTGGCGATGGAATGTTGGGAACTTTGATAGAGGGAGGGAGTTAAGCAAGCGAGGTAAGGGGAGGACGAAAGATGTTGAAATATACGAAGGGAGGTAGAATGTACACAAAATTGAATAAGGGTTTATTGTAGCGCTGTTTAACAGGTTATGTTTTCTTGGGCGAAGATAAGAAATGCAGGGGTGTGGAGTTCAGTTCGTGTCCATTCAAAACCTAACTTCAAAGGTAGACTACCAAATAAATATATATATATATATTGATATAGGTTAGAATCCGTCACTACACAAAAAAGAAAGAAAGATCGACGAAAATATCACGAATAATTATGATAATGACAAATGTGGCAACTGCATTTCAGAAATTTTTAAATATGACAAAAATCACAACGTCCTACATCAGTTTGATTAACTTGCACTTTTTAAATATTCCGGTCCGTCTGGCGTGTTAAACTTGAAGGGTCAACTTAACATTCCGGGTGTCTTTAAGTAAAGTTTTGAAACTTCTATTTGATATTTTCCACCGCTTCCTGGCGAGTTATTTTCCCTTTAACTTCGCATTCAAAGGGAAATTAAATTGAATCGCTTCCGAGGCTTACCGCGCACAAATAGATGCTTATCATTTACAGCCCTAACTCCCGTCAGAGTCGTGTCGTGAGCTTGCGATCCAGTCACGATCAAACGAGGCCGAATTATATAACGATGATGCTGCGTTAGGTGGTGCGTCAAGGCGAGGAGGATTCTCAAATGCCGAATGTGCCAGCATAGATGCAGGCCCACATGCCCGTTTCTAATTAAATGCCATCTGGTGTCCCTTCTTTGGGTCACCATACATATCTTCATATTAATTTCATGAATGAGAATACGTAAATATCATACATAAGAAACGAGCTCAGGTACTGGACTTTAATTAAAATTCTGCTGCATGCGAAAACAGATTAGTAAGCTGCACGGCACCAAAGGATTGTCGCCATGGAACCGATGAATCAACGAATTTTTTCTTTCTGTGAAAAGTGTTTTCGTGCTAGCGTGGGAAGACCGGTGAGCGTAATTAAAATGAGGTACACACAGAAGAGATTGAGTGAGGCACGACGGAGAAAGAGATAACGCCGAGAAAAAGAGTTACGTCCGCCAATTTCAGCTCTCTCGCACTTAAATTCGCAGAAACGCAATCTCATTTGAACCTGCCATTTTGAAGTTGAATTACGTAGTTTTACGGATTGTAAAATCATATCTTGCGTCAATAAAAGAGCCTTCCTGCGACTGTTACCACTGTGCGAGCACACAGCAAAGTTGTCAAGATCAACGTTGCTTATACACAAGAATCATGGTATCACAGTACCCGCAAGTGCCATTACGTAAATGCAAATACGCGCATTGCCCTATTTTCCACAAAGCCAAATTTGTCGAGGAAAAATGCTGACGACACTTCCTCTAAAGTGTTGTTTGTGTTATCATACCAATTTATAGCCACTTTTTGACGTGTTTACTTACAAATACAAAATGAAAAACTGTTATACAATTTTGGCTTTTATGTCATGTTATCAAGACAGCTAACCTAATAATTACGAGCAGGACGAGAAACTATTAGGCATAAATAACACACTGAAAAACAGGATAAGCTCTTCGAACACCATGTACTTTTGTGAGGAACAAGTAAGATGGAGCTTAACTAGACATGAACGTTCGCTTTCTGAATTACAAGAAACTTCACGAAATTCCGCGGCAGTAACTTTTAACGGAGTCATCTTAACGGAGTCATTTTACAATGCAGTAATTTCACGATGTAAAAATCATTCGCCTTGACCGGGATTCGAACCCGTATCCCTTGATGTCCGGCCGAGTGCTTTAGCTAGTTAAGCTACCGAAGCGTACTATTACAGTCAGAGATGTTGGGGGCTTTAAAGGGAGAATATGTGACAAAATATCGTACATTCAATGTCACAGGCATCCGTGGTCGTGCGCGATATTCCACATTCTCAGTGTAAAGAGGGCGCCTCGGTAGATTAACTGGGAAAAGCACTCGGCCAGACATCGAGGGATCCGGGTTCGAATCTCGGTCAAGGCGAATAATTTTTACACTCTCAAATTGCCGCATTCTTCGCTTTCTTGTTCGAAAATTCTTTATCTTGGCATATTTCTTGCTGCCAGCAACACGTAATGGAGTCCTACAGAAGGTGCGTGAGTGAATCTGTTCCCACCTGTACTTCACAACCCGCTCACGATAACTTGAAATTCAAGTATTCCTCCCCAATGTTAACTGTGTCCCAGTGAGCACTACTCGAGGCCAATGCCAAACATTTCCGTAAGCTTTTATCTGCGTTAGCATTTGAAGTAATTTTTAAAGAATTACAGTCTCTAAATGATTTATCTTGAGAATTTCAATATTTTAGGCTACGTCAAAAGCCATTTTAGGTTCAATTATGCTCACATCCTGTAAAAATCAGGAACAAAAATGGTCCTAGGAACGACCATTTTCTTGTATTCTACCATTTTGCCAAATTCCTTGTTTTACTAAGGCTACTTGAGTAAACTGAGTACAATTTATGCGTAAGACTTTAAACAATTAGACAACAGAAAAATTAAGCCTATCACTATTTATCACGTTAGATGCAGGACGACAGAGCCAAATGAAGTAATTGTAAATAATTGGGGTCTCTCTGTGTTAGGTGGAATTTTGGGGATGAAGAAAGACCAGAGGAAAACTATGGTCGGTATTAGCCGACTCTTGAAGAAAGTCCTAAAACGGTTTACATTAT
Source organism: Hetaerina americana (assembly GCF_022747635.1). NCBI lineage: Eukaryota > Metazoa > Arthropoda > Insecta > Odonata > Calopterygidae > Hetaerina > Hetaerina americana. The sequence goes on along the minus strand of NW_027286985.1, from coordinate 17,695,774 downwards.
TAAAGGTTAACATTCGACGGTTATTTCGCGGCATTTGTCTTCACTGCATACATACGTATATCATCGTCGCCATTGGCCTCCGATTCAAACATGGACTTGCACTAGACGCCCGAGCTATCCTATTCTCTGCCAACCTTCATTCCTGCATAGCTTCTTGCGCTCATGCTTTTCAATTCCCTTGTCTCGCAGTTCATATGCTTGACTTTCCTTCATAATTATGTCATTTTATGGTTCCTTAGATGTTAGTTTTCAGTAAACAACAGCGCTCATTAATGATTGATTAATTTTACTCTGCAGTTTCGTCCACGAAATTTCTCATCGCCCACTCTTTCAACGGAAACTTCGTTATCTACTAAGTCGGTCAGTTTTATGTTCCAGCACCACTCAGCCGGTATCAATATTTCTAACCCTCTTCCCTTCGTTGCTGCTATTGCCCAAGTCCCATAATTACATACGTGCATAAGTTAATTCCATATATATACGAGCGAGAGATTTTTCTCAACCGCTCCAAGTTGATATCCAAGGTTGGTGCGAGCTGTTTGAGGGCACCTACCCGTTACTCTTTCGGTCCTACGGAACGGCTGAATCAATCCTTCTGCGATAATGGTATTTTGCCGAATGTAATTTACGAGCGGGGATTTGGCTTTGCTTAGGTTTTCAGGGCAGGCGTTTGGGTGGAAGGTAATTAATACATTTGTCTTTTATACCCACACTGCGATAGCAACGCAATTTATATCCTTAACTGGTTCAACAGTTCAACTCTTACCTTGTAATTCCCTAATTTAGGTGAACCATCGAATTGCCTTTGAGGTATTAGCATAAAGGTTTCATTTTTGAGTTGCGAGCATGGGATATTCTGATATTTCTTGTTCACATAAAATGCTAGAACCATGTTTCCCATGCCCTCTAAGTATACCTTTGTTGACCTATTCATGTTTTCCTTACCCAAGAATTGAAAATCATCTTCTGAACGGAAATTTATTCCTCCATTGTGAAGAGCCCAACGTGTATACACAAAGTCACGTAATCTAAAAAGTATATTGGTGAGAGAGAATTATACTTCTGCTATTATAATAAAAAGGAAAATTCTGTCTTATTTTCTTGGTCCGAAAGGCAAGCATTATATTGATAAAGTGAACCTAATCCGTAAGATGACAAGGATGTATAATTATACAACGTGACAGAATAATACTCGTATTATCGAACTTCAATTTTGGTGACGTACTCGTAAATCCTATTTGGAACAATTTTAAAAGCAGGATAAAGAAAATTGACACAAGATGCTCAAAAAAATTTACAAGAATAATATTTGAGTCAATAAAAATTGATTAATATTCAATGATTATTAAAAATTAGTAATGGCAAACCTAGCATGACATCACTATCAAATATGCATAACCCGTTTATCCCCATAACTAATGATTTAGCAAGCCTAGGTTTTCACGCAATAATTGCGAGACATGGCATTCAATAGCAAGAAATCTTACACTCGCGAATCTTTTACGTCACCAACCTGCGCATCCTTTATTTTTTATAGAACTCGATACACTTCCTTATAAGAAGGACGAGCGAGTTGTCATTTTTCCAGTTGCCTGCCCTTCCTTCCACGTAAGTTACGTCTATGGGTAGAAACAACTTTCTGATTGAAGAGAGAAAAGGAGGGGGTGTAAGGCGTAGAGAGGAAGGTGTGGAAAGAAAGAGTGAGAGAGAGATAAGTAGTGTGAGAAAGAGACACCCTTTCGAGTGACCTGTTATTGGAAAATTTACGCTGGAAATGCGTAACCGCAAATCGCCAGAAATGAATCTGAATTTACTGCCAACAGATTTACAGCGAATGATTTTTTTATCGCAGGCTCTCGCGAGAGAAATCGCCGTAAACATTTCCATAGGGTGGCGTGGAGGGCACTGGGGCAAAGGACGCTGTGGAATAGACCATTGCGAACAATAAAGTGAGTCGAGACGTACAGAGAGAGAGAGAGAGAGAGCTCGAGAAACGGCCACATTCATATTATGCGTGAGCGTTACCAATCTTTATGGTCCCATTGTTACCCTCCCGGACACGCCCCGACAGCACGCACGCCTATAAACAACACAGCCCCCGGATCCGTCCGGATGTGACTCCGCACCCCGACTCGGATGACTCACTTTCGACACCCGCGGAGTGCACAGCTATCCCGCGGCGACTTCTTCCCCTCCCCCCGGCCGGCCGAGCGTCCTAACCTCCACCCTCGGGGCCGCCCACCACACCGACCTCCGCCTTAACGCCTCCGGGCGTGACGGCACTCGGCCCAGAAAAGACGCCCGCATGTTGTGCCGGGGAGGAGAGGAGAGAAATGATCGTATTCCAATTTTTTCATTGTTTCAGTGGCATTTATGTTTCAGACATTTACAATTCCGTAGAACTTCGAAACAGAGAAAAGTATTGGATATCCTGAATTCGTAAGCTTTAATACCCATAACCGCGGAGTATAAGTTAAGTTCCTGGAATTCAACTGAATGGATGGTCTTTTAAAGGAAATTAACCCTCAATCCACGAATAAAATTGCATTTTGAAACTAGCTTTTGTTTCTAGGTCATAAAAATATATTTTAAGCAGTATTTAGTACTTCTAAGTCCAGTTCTTCCATTTGTGGGTCTGGTGAATCTTATGAATAAGTAATTATGGGTTATAATACATTTATTTACATGAATATTTTATTATAATCATGGCATATATCATGATTAAAATAAACATAGTTTTTAATTAAACTTTAAATACATAATTTTTAGAGTTTAGTCCTAAATAACATTGACATCTCGCCTATGGAGCTCATGAAAAAGTCGAAACAAAGAAGATACATCTCGCATTAAATTCTAATTAGACCTCTTTCGATCAATATTTAATTTACACGAACGGTTAATGTACACTGATGGACTTTAATTTGACGCAAAATGAACAGTTTAGCTCATGCTTTTTTCAGAAAAAAATTAATGTAACACATTTTAGTGAGTTTACTAGTACGAGAAATAGGACTGTAGAACAATGAGAAGAAGTGACGATATGACTGGACACCGTGCGTCCGGGGTTTGGAATGCCCTCGTTTTAGGAGGGTCTGGGTACCTCAGGATTGAACTTTCAAAACAATGAAAATCACACGCAATGAAAATATGAATACGAAAAATTGCATCTATATTATCATCCCCTTTTTTCGTAGTCTCATTAGTATTTCCATGGGATGAAAATCATCCCATGGAAATAGTATAGGCAATCGTCCACCAATCCGAAGACCACCAAAAGTTAAACACCTGAATTCACTCCCTCACGACAATTAGCACATTACATGCTAAAAAAACTGGGATTTTTTACGTTCAGATTACTCTTTAAAAGACATTGATATAATTTAGGGCAGAGGCAAAATGATCATTCGCCAAAAATCGGACTCAAAAGCCTGATCCCCCTAGAACTGGCTGAGTGCCTTATTCAATAAAAAAACGTCAACGAATGACATACTCCATTTTCCACTTTATAAGTAAAGGAAAACCATTTGGATGTTTTTTCAAGGAACCTAACATATCTTTTAAATAAGATCAATAGCATCCTAAGTCGATACCAAATTGAAACAGGAAGAGATATTTTCCTCGATAGCAAGTAACGCTATCTTTTTCCTAAAATAATAGTTTCCTCAATATGAGCCTAAAATAATTCTTCTTTTAAAATCGCAAATCTGATCAGACTTGATGGTTCTCCGGTGGAGTGAAATTGTCAATATTTAGTGGGTCTTTTAAATGGGACAGAGGAGTTCTGCAAGCGAGGAAGTAGTGAGATACGGAGGGGGGAAAAGAAAGTGGTCTTGCATACACAGCCGATGACTGTTCGGGACGGCCCATTACATCAATAAAGAGGCAAGTTTGAGGATTGCCCGAGACTCGACACGAACGAAAGATTAAATGCGGACTGAGAAACTGGAATCTCTTCACGGTCGAAACGTTCGGATGGACCATCTGAGTGAGCCTTCCCTTTCCCGGCGTGAAAATCGAATAGGTTTAATAATTGCGACCAATTTCCTAGAAGTATAATACCTCTTGCTACGCGCGATTGGAGACAAGATTTCATCACTTTAGTGCGGGACATTCGAGTAGGGTGTCCCAGGAATGTGTCATCAATGGTTCAAATAAGAACGCTTACAAGGATAAGATTATTTTCATTTCCACACACGCTCTTGCAGAATTACCCGATACTTATTCAACAAAATTAATTGTTAAATATTGTTTTTTCGAATCTCTGTTTGTCATTAAATCTTAATTGATTTAAATTAAACGCTTGCTAGTCCAAAAAACTGTTTTAAGATACATCACAAAAGCTAAATACGGTCCGAGAACTCTTTACACCAGGTCACTTTACTCATCGTAACTTCAAGCATTTAATTGAGAACAAATAATAAAAAAAACTCTCAGAACGTAATGTTTAGCACGTAAATATAATTATAATTTTCTGAGAAGTCCGAGCCTAGAAGTTTCACGCAAAGCATAAAATAGAGAGATAGGTGAAATAAAGAAGTTGTATTCAATTACAACCACAAAATAAGAGCAGCATTCTTATATCCAAAACGTAAAAGTTGTAGCGCGAAATAGAACAGTGAAGTATTTATTCATTGCCCTTTTAAGGTTTCACCACTGAAACTTCACAGAATACTATTAACCTGCATGCCCCCGAAGTCCAAATAGTAGGAGAAATCAGTTCATTGGGGTTCTCCGTCCGCTGAGGGCATATCGAAAATAAAACTCTGCGAAGGAAAAAATGATAGGAATACAACAAAAGAAGGCATATGGATTTTATTGACACCGATGACCCTCAGGTTATCCGGCAAACTCTCACCCCAAAGGCTGACTGCTAGGGTCGGTTTTGATAGGGAACCGTAAATGAAATCTTTGCGAAGTATATCGTCCTACATAATTTTAATGACAATAATGTGTTAGTAACTCACACATTCTACTCTGTCTCTAAATATTACTATATACTCTTAATACCACAATATCTACTCTGTCTCTGTATATATATATATATATATATATATATATATATATATATATATATATATATATATATATATACACATATACATATATATACATATATATACATATATATACATATATATACATATATATACATATATATATACACACACACATATACATATATATATATATATTTATATATAAATATATATATATATAAATATATATATATATATACTTTTATTCGACAATAGAGAAACGTTAGGCATCAAACATAAGTTGGATTTCCGGCAAGATAAAAGGTTTTATGGCATTTATGCAGAGAATATTGCATGCACATAATCTTATCGGCATGACTTTGTAACACGCAATTTCCTGTGCTAAATGTGAATTCATGCATAAAAACAAAATCTGACAGTTATTCACTACTAAATAACTATAATTATAGAAATTATTTTATGGGTAAGCTTAATTCTGATGGCATTGAATTCACATGTAACATCATAATAATATGACTTATTGTGTACACAGTTAATTTTAATTTAGACTAAGTAGGTACTTACGTTTAACCATAATTGATTGACCCATAAAATAGGTTTTTTCCCATGCTTTACTGTTCCCTTTTCCAAGAAAATAAAATGGCCCTTACCTGAAACATAAAAAAATGTAAATTTAAAATATATTTCTATCACAGTTTAAACATATAAATGTAAGATGAGCATAACGACGAAAGCCTATAAACGGAAAATTTAGTCAAAGAATGCAAAATGATTACCTTGATTCAATGAATAATTTTGAAGGAAAAAATTGATCTTTTCAAAGGGGAAATTTCAAAGGTATATAATTTCGCCATATTCATTTATTACGTAAAAGGACATTCTTCACTAAAAAAGAGCACTGTCAAATAGTATAAACGCAGAAGAATATATCAATTAAACTGTGAAAGGATAAAATATTATTTAATTTATACACAGTGAATTCCGGAATGCTTTCCTTTTTTACCTCTTATAAAAAATGAAGTACACATAAACTCAGTCTAGAAAACTCTAAGATTTACAAATGTTTCTTCAAATAAACACGAGGAAAATACTTCTCTAAGCATATCATAAAAACATGTAAACAACATGAGAAAAACGATTTTTCTAAATCAAAAATATAATTGCACCCAGAGAATATCCCATTGAAATTTTAATAACTGGAAATGAACGACGTTATGGAAGAGCGTAACAAGAATTCATTGGACGTCATGCTGTACCATTTAATGGCTTGTAACGTTTGAGTGTGTGTATATATCACACACACACACACACACACACACATATATATATATATATATATATATATATATATATATATATATATATATCCCTCCCCGGAATACAACCTTGACGTGGTGGAAGGGCTTGTGCGTTCCGATGACCCCTAGAGCTGTGCTGGCGGGAGTAATAAAAATTGCTCCTGGTAGGGTCACCCATGCCAGATAGGTCGAAGGTTAGGAGCCAGACGAAAGGTAGTCCACGCAGCGTCTGTTCCTCAGTGAGGCGGCTGCAATGGCGTCTGACCCCAGTGGGGCGGCCAGTAAGTGATGGTGTCACGTTAAAAACACTATTGAGGAAGGCAACGGGTAACCACCTCAATTATCATTCCCTAGAAAAATATGATGGACAATAGAGATATTTTGAGTCCTGGCAACCACGGGGCTCGGTTCAATCGGCCGTGTGTCGTGCCCGGCAGCGGGGGAGGCAAGGCTTCCGCGGTCGTCATCCCACGAAACCCTTGCAAGGGAAAACCAGCAGCAGCAGGACAGAAGACGCAGGAGAAGAAGACCAAATTAGTTAGAATAGGAACGTGGAATGTTAGGACAATGATGAGGACAGGGAAATTGGAGAATGTTAAGCGAGAGATGGAAAGGGGAAATATAGATATTTTAGGTCTATGCGAGGTGAGATGGAAAGCTAGCGGGGAGTACTGGAGTGATAAGTATAGAATAATATACAGCGGTGGGGACGAGAGCCAACGAGGGGTTGCCATTGTATTAAATGAAGAGGTAGGGAGAAGCGTAGTCAACATAGAGCAGGTAACGGATAGAATACTACTAGTGGAGATAAAAGAAGAACCGACGAACTTAGTTATTATTCAGGTATACATGCCACCGAGCAACCATAAGGAAGAAGAGGTCGATAGGATATACGATCAGTTAGAGGACATGATCGCGTGTGTTCCTGCAGGGAAACATTTGATAATGATGGGGGATTGGAATGCGACGGTAGGCGAAGGAAGAGATGGTGATGAGGTGGGGGACTACGGTTTAGGCGCGAGGAATGACCGCGGGGAGAAAGCAGTTGAGTTCTGCAGGAGACAGGGGTTAGTCATCACCAACACTTGGTTTAGACACCACAAAAGACGCAGGTATACATGGAAAATGCCAGGTGACTCAGGAAGATATCAGCTAGATTATATCCTGGTTAGACACAGGTTTAGGAACAGTGTGATAAATTCCCACAGCTTCCCGGGAGCGGATGCGGACTCAGACCACAATTTAGTTGTTATGAAATGTAGCGTACGTTTCAAAAAGATAAGGCAGGGGCGGCGAGTTAGAAAATGGAATGTAGAAGCATTAAATGGGTTGAAAAGGAAGGAATACAAACAGGCGGTAGAGGAAATCATGGAGGATGGCATGGGGCTGAGTACTATCGAAGAAAAATGGGAAATGATCAAGAAAGGGTTGTCTAAAGCCGCAAAAGACACTATTGGAACCGTTAACGCTAAAAGGACTAGGAAACCATGGATCACGGATGAGATGATTACAAAGATGGATGAGCGACGAAAATGGAAGAATATAAATACAGAATTAGGCAAAATGAAGTACAAAGAATTGAACAATAAATTGAGGCGGGCAACAAATAAGGCAAAAGACGCATGGTGGAAGACGCAGTGCGATGATATGGAAAGTCTGCAGAGGAAGGGTGAAATCGGTGCGCTGTACAGCAAAGTTAAATCGTTATCGGGAAGTAAGAAAGGAAGAGCTATGCTAACAGTTAGAGATAAGGCGGGTAAGGTAATAGTTGACGCAGGAAAGATCCAAGAGAGATGGAAGGAGTATATAGAAGAACTGTATAGTAAAGAACTCAGACCTACAAAGTTAGACATTGAAAAAGAAAATGACGTAGAGGAAGACAGCTTAGGTCCAGGCATACTAGACAATGAGATAGAAAGGGCATTAAGGGATATGAAACTAAATAAGGCCGTGGGGGTAGATAACATTCCCGTGGAACTTTTAAAATGCTTAGGAAAATGTGGGAGGAAGAGTCTATATGGGCTGATCCGTAGTATATATGAGGAGGGAATCTGGCCGGAAGACTTTGTGAGATCAGTTTTAGTTCCTATTCCGAAAAAGGTAAAGGCCACGTCATGTGAGGACTACAGGACAATTAGTTTGATATCCCACGCAGCTAAAGTTGTTCTTAGGATCATAAACAAAAGGATAGAGAGTAGGGCAAATGATTACTTAGGGGATGATCAGTTTGGGTTTAGGAAGGGGAGAGGTACGCGTGATGCCATTGCAGTAATGAGATTATTAATCGAGAGGAATATAGAACACAACCAGGAGGTATTTGCCTGTTTCGTAGATTTCGAAAAAGCGTTTGATAGAGTGAATTGGGAAAAACTAATGAGTATATTGCAAAAAATAGGTATAGACTGGAGGGAAAGGAGGCTAATCCGCAACCTGTACATGTCTCAGACTGCTCAGGTGCGGGTGGGAAACGGGGAGTCAGAATGGGCAGTGTTAGGACGGGGTGTAAGGCAGGGTTGCCCATTATCACCATTGCTGTTCAACCTGTATGCAGAGGAAATGATCAAAGAGGCATGGGAAGGACTCGAGGTAGGAATGAAAGTGGGCGGGGAATTCGTAAAATCAGTTAGGTTTGCTGATGACCAAGCTTTAGTTTGTCAGTCAGCCAAGGGGTTGCAAGCATTGTGGAGTGAATTGGAAATTCAGTGCGACAGGTATGGGATGAGAATCAACATTAGTAAAACAAAGGTTATGCGATTTTCTAGAAAGAAAAAGGCCAAGCTTAACATTAAAATAGGAGGGCAAAAACTAGAGCAGGTAGAACAGTTTACGTATCTCGGTAGTGTTTTGGACCAACACGGTCAAAGTAGTAGGGACGTAAGGAGAAGAATTGCGCTAGGCAAAGAGGCTTTCACAAGGAGGAGGGAGTTGATGACGGGGACATTGAGTAAGGATGTTAAGAAAAGACTCGTAAAAACTTTGATATGGAGCGTAGCTATGTACGGCGCGGAAACATGGTCATTGAAACAGGAGGATAGACGTAGATTGGAGGCTTTTGAAATGTGGGTGTGGAGAAGATTGGAGAAGGTGAAATGGACAGAGAAGAAAACAAATGAGGAAGTACTTGAAATGGTGGGCGAGGACAGGGGTTTGTTGGGAGCAATCCTATGGAGGCAGGAAAAGTGGATGAAGGGGGTTTTGACCGGCAGTGGGATGTTGAAGACGGTGATAGAGGGTAGAATGCTGGGCAAAAGAGGAAAGGGAAGGAACAGGATAGGGATGTTGGACGGGATGAAGGGAGGAAGAAAGTACTCAGAGATGAAGAGGGACCTAATGTAGAGTAGGATGATGGATTTTTTTGTTTTGTTAGGAATAATAAAATGCTTGTTTGGTAGTTGTGCCCGTCCAAAAACCTACCTTAACCGATAGATTACCTTAAAAAAAAAAAAAATATATATATATATATATATATATATATATATATATATATATATATATATATATATATATATATATATATATATATATATATTTCGAAAGAAAATATATATGCACTTGTAATCTGCTCGATTCCGCCTTCCCCACCTCTCCTGTATGCGTCTCCCATAAGTGTTCCTATCCCTTTTCCTAACATCTATTTCCATGTGACTAAATATTTGTTCACCATATGGCCGGTTTTCGTGTTTGAATGCATATAATTGTATATACTATATACACACACACACACATCCACACACACACATCCACACACACACATCCACACATACACATCCACACACACACATCCACACACACATACGAGGGTCATCTGGAAAGTAGTACCCGTTCGGGAAATAAAGACACAAAAGTAAATATTAACAAACATAAAAAATTTTATTTGAAAGAGGATACTTTAAACTACTTCTCAACATAATCTCCAAGCAAATTAAGGCATTTGTCATAACGTGTGACAAGTTTCTGTATTCCTGCTGCATAGTCCTTCGCCGCCAGCTCATTGAGATACGCGAGGGACCCATCTTGCACAAATTTTTGCATAATGCAGATGGTGTTTAACAATTTCATGAACAATTGTTCGAGAAACATTGGGAAAATGCTCACAGATGTCATCAATTGTGACGCGCCGATCGTTCCTCACGAATTCGTCAACTGAGCTCACCAGTTGGTCTGTAATGACAGACGGTCTCTCCGAACGCTCATCGTCGTGTGTGTTCCCCCTCCCCATGTTGAAGTTGCGACACCACCGCCGAACAGACGACTCGTCCATTACATTGTCTCCATACACCTACTTTAATTGGCGACGAATATCACATGGGCGAACGTTTCTTGCATTGAGGAATTTAATCACTGCCCTCACTTCACAACTGGCGGCGTTCTCAATTTTTTTAAACATTGTAAACAATCACAGAAACAACACAGGCAATGCTAGCGTCACGCAACTTGGCTCAGAGAAGGCAGACAAGCCACTGAAGCTATCTGACCTCGTCCAGCGGCTACTCGCGTCGTCAGCACTTCATGCGGCACGAACGGGTACTACTTTCCGGATGACCCTCGTACATACATATTTTCACTAAAATGGGTTCAATTTTTGATGTAATTTTTGAGATGGCTCAAAATGTTTAAGCAATTGGTTATAGAAATATTATTTTTCTTTAAAATATTTGAGCATATTTATGGATAGCGGGTAACGTATATACCCACGAAAAATACTACTCATAATAGGGGAGAAAAGGATATTTTATAACAAGCTTTAAAGTGATGAGTAGGATCCACTAAACTGGGAATTAATGCTCATGACGGAGGTACGCCGGACTTGGACTTATAAGGTTTTAATTAACTTAGAACATATTTTCTACAAAGTGTACCTTCAACAAAGGAAATCCCAGAATAAATTTTAATTCTACGGTGAATGTATTTTTCGGGGAAAAATTGGCGGTTTCCAATGCTTCTACCTTTAGATTAGTCTGCATTTTCATAAAAAACGACCAACCTGATAATGGGAACGGGAGAGGACTACGAAATTATAGGGGAAGGAAGCGATGAAACCTTCATACATTTTTGTCTTCAACCCTGGGGATGTTTATACGTCCCCCCGTTCCTGTCTCCCCCACATTTCCCGACACCCAACAATACAGACAGGAATAAAGCTCGCTAAACATAGCATTTTCGCAGTTCCCTTGTTTCTACGTCATTTCGCGGAGCGTGGCGCAAGACTAATGGACATGCTCCAACTGGCTCTCCCGCTGCCCGTCCGTCCGGTCCTCCGCACCCCGCCCACGAGAGAGCATCCCTTTATTTCGGAAGCATATGACCGCGGTGGGGCGGCAGAGGAGGCCGGCGGTCGTTATAGGCCGTGGAATCATGGCGAATGCTTCCATTAGCGGGTGGAATAGAGATTCCAGCCCACCCCGCGCAACACCCCGCAACGCCTTTATTCATCATCTACTCCAGGCCGACGGATGGCCTAGGTGCGCGAGCTGGAGCTGGGGCGAGGGGGAGCACGAAGTGGGTCAGTGGGTCAGTCAGTCGGGGGAATCGTCATACACCGGGAGCACCGCGAGTGGTGCGCAATGAGCGGGGAGCAGGCTCCCGGCATCGCGAGGTATGTGGGAGGGATGGGACTGGGCAGATCAAGGGGTAAATTGGGAAAACGAAGCCTATTGGCAACCTTTCCTTGGGGTCCAGATGACGACCAATTTTCATTTGAAAAACCTCATTTTCCGTTCGAGCTGGAGTGTACATATATGCAACTGCCATTGTATTATGGCTTAAATAATAAATTCAATGACTACGCAAAGTGCTATACTATCATCATGAGTATTTCAACCCTAAGATTGGTTTACTGCAATCCCCCATTCTTCTCCTTTAGTATCAATTCCCTCAAATATTTATAGTTTCTCTGCTTTACGCCCTTCTTAATTTGCCCTATTTATTCGTGTCTTGGTTTTCCTCGCGGATATTCTTCCCTTCACTTTTACCTTTTATTATAAGTATCGTGTTATGCATGCATGTGGATATATAGTGGATATAAAGTATATATATAAATATATATTATATATAGCAAATATATAGTATGTATATATATATATATATATATATATATATATATATACATATATATATATATATATAACCAAAGAAACCATAAACACAGTAATCAACCCGAAGGTCGGCTTGGTAGGTGATGGTAGAGTTCACCCAGTACTAAGCCCGACGGCGTGTGAAATGCACACACCAGGGTAAGGGGGCCAGTTCCTTTCCCTGTGCCGGTTATGGTTTCCCAGGAAGATCTGGTACCCGAAAAATCACTTAGCTTGGGATATATATATATATATATATATATATATATATATATATATATATATATATATATATATATATATATATATATATACATATGAGGGCGATTCGAAAAGTAAGGTCTCCTATTTTTTTTCATCAAAAAATCAAATTTATTCTCAACTTTGTGTACATCGTAGGAAAGGCTGAGCATTTAGCTATTTTTCCACATAGTCGCCCTGACGATCAATCACTTTTTGCATCCTTGTAACCAGCTTTTTAATACCGGCGTCGTACCTTTCTCCCGCCCAGTAGACGTACACATTTTTTACGATTACGCCAATATTCTCGATAAAGTTTAAGTAGCGGTTTCTTTTGCCTATTTAAACAACCGGCGGAGGGGATGAAATGAACGCAGGTCAGGCGAAATTTTGAAATGAAGCAGGGGGAAAGAAGCAAAACGATATCAAGTGCAATAAGATTTGACGAAAAAGTTCCAATAGGAATAAGAAAGTTCTATGTAAAAGAAGGTGGACTAATCCTGCGCGCCTTTCACACATACGATTGATGGTGATTCGAATCAGGGTCTCCATTATGGGAGTTTGTTTTCCACGCTCCTGGGAGAAGGGTCGTAATGAAGGAGGAGTGTAAGTGTTATTAGCTATTAGAAGACTTGAGTGCTCACGGGACCTTGTCAAGAACCACTTCGCCAAAGCACTAATCCCAGGCGAAATTAAGTCAACTAAAAGAGAAAAATTGCCAGATCTAAAACGAGTGATAACTAATTGATGGTATTCGTATTGTGAGGTTCTACAGCTTGTTAATTAAATGAATGAGCTACTCAAGGAAGAGCATTTGATTTTGGAGATTTTGTGACGGGATAAAATAAAATCGCTACGTTTAATTTGTTCCATTTGAAACGATGGAATCTCCGCTCTAGACCGATCCATTGAAACTGAGTTTCGTCAGTTAGTTCGTTGGTATGTTCAGGTTGTGCAGAACGGCAAGACGAATGACCCTTCCCATTTTGTCCTCTGCCGATGATTTTCCCCGCAAGCTTAAAAACCAATAACTAAAAAGTTCATCCATATTATTCCCCTTACACGACGCAACACCAGAAACATTTCGTCTTCTCTCACTTCAACATTTGGCAGTAGTGCCCTCCCTTCAAGGCATTTTAGAGAGGAAAGTATTAAGTGCCCGAAATACGTACACCTATTAAAGTGTTTGCGTACGTGACTCAGTGACAGCATGGTGAGATGTCTGTTCATTGACTATACGTTACGGCTGACCATATCTAGAGGACTTAAATAATATGGAACTAGGCTCTCAACGCTGGAGTACAACAACCCTAAGTGCAAAAGGTTAGTGAACCAATAATTTAATTCATAACCTAGCCTCCAGAATAAAATCTCCCATCTTTTTAATTAATCGATTGAAATACGTGACCCGAGTAGTAATGAGTATATTGTCCGCTACACAATGCCCATTGCAACATCCGCGTGTAGCGTGTTCAGCCTGTAGACATTAATATAGCAGCAAAAGATTGCACACATTTTGATTGAGCATCCAAATGGTACAAAGGCAATGCCTAGGATGGAAACAAATCAAAATATCGTAATTAATGAAATAGCGTGGAATATTGAATCTAGAGGAAATAGCAGCTTTTAAATATGAAAATTTTCGACGAATATTACGGAGGAAACTTGAAAACGAACGAAAACGAAGAAAAATATCGCACGCAATCTTCGACAAAAATTAATTTTGCAGTTCGATACAAAAAGTCGAAGGATATCGGAAATACAATGGAAAAAATTGCCATTGCTGAATTGAACTCAGAAAACATTCGAATTTAAAATTCGAAATACTTTTCCCTAATATTCTCGACAATCCCCGTGTTCGAGGTCGTCGTCAAAATGATCACACGAACATGAACGTGGGCTCCCGTTAATGACGATAATTCGAAAGTCGACGACTTCCAGGGGAGTGAATCGAGATAGGATGGGATAGGAGGAAGAAATGCTAGGAGTCGTCGGAAAAGCAAGCAGATGAGGGGCAGCGTGGACTGCGAAGTGTTCCGCGATGACCAGGAAGAACCTTGCACCGATGAGAATGGAGGCGAAGGACGCCAATTTGAGTGCAAGCGCCGAGCCGCGGGGAACGCTTGGAACAGGTGTGCACAGTCGCCGCCGCCACGACAGCTCGCACCCCGCCCCGCCACTGGATCCCCTCGGTAACAAACGTCAAACCCGCGCACCATTTTCCCCTCCTCCCCCCGCGCCAAGCACTACCGTTTCCCCTCCTCCACCTCGCCCCTCACGGACTTACCTAGGCGCGCCGAGATTCAGGAGGAAAATGAGGAAATGCAAATGCCTCGCATGTGAACATGTGCATAAGATGGAAGTGAACCCGAAACATCACCGTAGTATTAATTTTTACGTAGAAAAAAATGTCATAATCGAAATTTTTAGCCCCGTATTAAAAATTTTGGGTATAGGAATAAAACATACACTCCGGAATACGCTATGTTGATCATGAAATAAGAACGTTTTCATGAATATGTAGAGCCTTTAATTACAGATGGATATATACTATATGCACTTCCCTTACAATAGGGTAGTTTAATTCAGAATAAAATCAGAAAACTCGATCGAAATTTAACCTGACACTGGTAGGCGCAATGATAAATGTCAATTGAAGATAAAATCATTGATGATACACATCCAACTTCATTTGCGAGGTAGTCATTCATTTATTCAAGAAACAGGTGATCAGTTATATGAAAGTAAGTTCTTCCAAGTTTCGCTACGCGATGGATTTGAAACTTTCATAATGAAGTTTACTCTACATAGTTTCAATAGTTTTCTATGAAATTCTGCGTATTTAGTTGGAATTAATGGAAAGTTTTTTTTTTAATTTCGGTAATAATATTTGAAGAAATTAAACCATTCTATGACATAGTTTTCAACGCCTCGTTTCACTCATTGGGTTGCGAATATATTTTAGTCCAGCGGGACATCTAGACGCATGTAGTTGAAAATGTCATTACCTTTCATTGCGCGAAAATATCCAATGTCTGCCCATTGGTGGTGAAAACGGCGAACGCAAGAGGACCTGAAAAATCGACAACTCACTTTCGAAGCTCTAAATTACCCTTGTGATTTCATATTTAACATTTTTACACAAACGTATTCACATATTTAACCGAGCTTAGCGTCAAAAGGATTAAGCCCACCCGAGGAAATGACATATGTTACCTCTGGGTCTACTCAGGGCGTTGCATCGCCTTTTCTCGACCGTTATGAAATAAACCAAACGCACACGAATGCTGACATGCATGTGCACTAATGCAACGCAGTGCGTTTCTCAACACGCGGAGAGCGGTCACTTTGAGGGATGGCTAAATAATAAGAGGAAGAAAAGTTAGTTCATCTGATGGGTTTATAGACATACGCCGCGGAATTGAAGGAACTAAGAGGAAAGGTTGCACGCATGTCCACACACGTATCAATATCGAGATGATTATTATGGAGGCATGAAAGAAGGAAAGGTAGTTGCCTACAAAAACAAACATATCGAGATAGTATGGAGGTATGGAGGAAGGAATGGGAGGGAAAAGAGTTACCTATAGACGCCCTTCCATGGGTATACGTCCCAGAAATCACATTTAAAACATTTCAATCTACGATAAATTTAAGAAGTTGGTATTACTTGAGTAGGGAATGATTTTTAACTGTAGTAAAAGCATACATATTTCGATAAGAACCAAATAGTATTTTTCTATTGTTACTGTATATTTGAAAAATAATTAGTACTTGACTAATACACTAGTATACTTTATGCAGTATTTGTAAGTTGTCTATTAAAATTTTCTACACGCAAAGTCTTGAAAAATATTTAGCTTTCATATTTTACTTTCCCTTCTCACCATACGTTTATTGTTCAACCTGTATTTAAGCGAGAATACTTAGATGATGTTCCCACCATCCGATATTAATCTCAGCGTCTTTTCCACAATGAAAGACGTATATCACATTCGAGAGACACATAAAAGACGAGCCGCAAGACGACAAAGGTTCAGCGATAATATTAAAACAGATAGACCAAACATAACAGGTAATCTCCACTGCAAGGAGGGAAGAAATTGGAGAGTGATAGGAAGGAAAGCATTCAAACGTTAAGAAATGATGAGTGCATGTAAAGGAGGGAAAGTCGGGGACGAACAAGATTAAAATAAAATATGTCTGAAGAAGCAGTATTGAAGCAGTGTGCTGGGGTAAAATGATGGTCGGAAGAAGGAATGTCGAAGAACGGGGAAAAGCTGCTTCAAAACGCAACTAAGCTATGCATACCTGTATATATACATATATATATAAATATAAAACTTGTAAAATAAAATTACTAAATTGTGAAAAAAGCAAATAAAGGCGAGCGCTAAATATTTTTCGCCGTTTACCACATGTTCCCCAGGAATGTTTGGGTACCGCAAATCGAGAAATTTTGATCTGATCTCTTGTTAATTCCTTAACCCATGGAGGAATGAACTTCTGAAATCAACGGCCGCAAAAATATTTGACAATCATTTCAATGATCTATTACTTCCCTCAGACCATCTTTCACAACCCAATATTGACCAAACCCTAGGGAATCGTGGGATATTGAGCCAGGTCCGGTGCACCCTATTCCAATTTTCTACAAGAGTGGTGTCCCTAATCAAATCTCGAGGAGCCATGATCTGAAAACGCTATCACAAACACTCTCTCTTCCTCGCTTTCCCATCCATGATCAACATCACAACTCCCACCAATCGCATCTCATTCCACCCCTCGCACTTGCAGGCCTAACATTTCCGCGGAACTCGTTCTAAAGAGGAAAACGACAGAAACAGGTTTAATTAATTCCTTGCAACTATTGCTTGATGCTCGGGGACTGGTGTTAGCAAAAAAATGACATACGCAGGCGTGATGCGCAGCAGAAGGCCGTTTGACGTCATGCGAGATCCCGCGACGCAAAGCTCGATCATGTTCCTTCGCCACTTCTTCCTTTCGTGCGAGTCTCACGAGAGAGCCAGGCTTACACATATGTACAACATCAGCGGTCCTGGGCTCATGTAAGACTTCCCCGGTTGCGGAGCCTGAAGACTGATGGTGAATGGTAACGATTTTTTCACCCGAAAGGAAACCCCGTTCGATCCATGTAAACGGTTCGCTTTCCACTGGGAACCATTCGCTCCGAAATCGCACGAATAGCCATATATTACGCAGAACATCCAATTACGCAACGTGAGGCTCAAGGGTCGAGGTTATATATACTTTAAACAGGCTGCCTCTAAGGGAATCACCTTAATATGAACCATCTTACCTTCATAAAGAGGACGCTTGTTACGATAAGGAGCCTCATAATCCTGACATAGCTTGAGGGTCTCAGAAATCTAAACTCACCCCTGGCGAAACTTGAAATCCAGTGGTACTCATCTCGAGAACTAAGCAGCTCTCATGAAAATTTTCATTCCCAAAGTGAGGTTTTCTGCAAAAACTAAGGTGGAGTGTCAGACTTTAAAATATTAAATTAAAACTTATTATACATTAAGATGAAAGATTTAGACAAGGCCACAATCAGATAATCAGAATAAAATTACTACAAAATTTGTTGTCTCAGGCGTAACTTTGTGGAATTTGCATAACATATTGAAATGTAATGAAATAATTGACTTTGTAATTCCACACACTTTATTTAAAAACACACGACCCGGAAACCTGGGTCGTGTGTTTTTAAATAAAGTGTGTGGAATTACAAAGTCAATTATTTCATTACATTTCAAAATTACTACAAGTTGACTAAATGAGAAATGGGAAGAAAAACCTTAAAAAATTAAGTTCCCTGTCAAGAAAATCATCACTTTTAGCTTGACATCGATTACTTGAAGCTAAAATAGGTCACTTTATTATCGATTTATATGTACTTTGATGAGAAACTTCTTTGCTGAAATCTGATTTGAAATAATAATTCGACACCGAACTCGACACGGTGTGTATGTCCTTGATTCCATAATCAAAAAATTCCAACGGAAAATAGGAAACGAAATCACTTATCTTACCGATATTATTGAGTCACAGTCGTTATAGAAAAACATAGGACTATATGATAATAGACACTAGTTAGAAAAATTAACTGATCTGCTAGATTATTTCATCAGTTTGAGGAACTCGGGATATGTAATCAAATTCTTAAAACGAGCCGCATTAGCCTTGGCCCCGATAGCCTCGATTGAGGTTTCTTGTGATAGTTGGAAGTGGCAGCGTAGTCCTTGATTTGAGGCAGCCAAGCGATGTTAAGAGCCAAAGGAAGGAAATCGAGGGAGGAATGACTAAGGGAAGTAAACGCAGAAGGCATAGGCGGAATGGACACATGGATATAAGGAGTGGGGGGATTGGGAAGGAAGATGAAGATGAAACGGTATGTTAAAGTAATTAAAATTAATGGATGACATTGACGCCATTCTCTCTAAAAGATAGAACCGATCAAACGTTTGGCCTAAATGGCTTTGCAATGATAAGTAAAAAATGAAATATGCGGAAGTAATAACTAAAACATGTACAAGACATTTTAAAGAGCATATCCAGAGAATTGGAAATCAACGACAAGAAGGGTTACAATGTCGAACTAAAAAAAGCAGAAAAAGCACTGATTGTATCATTTTAAAATTAAAAGTAGTAAATATTCCACTTTGAAATAATGCGTAGCCTCCACATAATTCCCGAAAGGATAAGATATTGCTGCGACCCAGAGAAAATAATCGGAAAACAATGTCAAATATCCAAAGGAACATTTGAACAGTAGTGTGCACTTTATTTAATAAGCACCAGCGGTTGAAACCATTCCGCAATAATCAAATATTTCCACGCGCAATTAATACCCAGAAGTCATTATTTCCGTTGCGTTTTATGCTGCTTTTCTGGAGGAATAGTGCCATTAGTTGACTAAATATTTATTTTATCCAGTAAAAACGTTCAAAATTTAACATAATGTACTGGAAAATATCACTGAATATTTTTTAAAAGATCTTTCCCAAAATAAAGTTGAATATGTAGATCTGTAGAACACAAGAAACTTTAAGATCTTTTCTTGAACCTCGATGATGCTATTCCGCCTGAGACGACAGCTTTAGCATTAGAAAGAAAGTTTTAATATAAAACAAACTCATGTGCATTTAATTTCAATTTTAAGGTCGTGGTTCACTCTTTTCTACGTTTAATGTCGTGCAAAATGTGTTATAAATATCTGAGTTGTGTTTTTTTGTTTCCATTGCATTTAAAATGAAATAAATAAACGAAATTATGTAACTTCACGATTGTGAACATATTAGTAGTCCACTTATTAACTTGGAGCCATAATTCTCTGTGAGTTCTACTACCAAAGTTTAACGTAAATATGCTTTTAAAATATTAATTAACTCAAATTTGAGAGCTATTTATGAGTATATCTCGTAGACATACATATAATTATAATTTCTTTATACTAAATTCGTTAATATTTTTTGTATTAGAATTTTTAATGAGGACCGTTCAAAGACTTCCATGCATAGGATATTTAAAGTCGTCAGTATGCCCAAAATTGAAAGAATATTAAAAGGAGTGATGGGCGAACAGTCTAAAAGAGAAATATCCGAGAATAATCAGTTGAACTGCACAGTCCCACACCAATCGAACATGCATACCAAAACAGCTCAGGGGAAAAACTGGAAACCAGCATAAAGATCACGAGTGTTGAAGTTGTCGCTTCCGATGCAAAGGGATTTGGGGTATACTACCTTGATCAAAAAGTTCCCGGAATAACCACCGTGTGGCGCTCCCATCGTTCCGATTTGAGTTCTGTTTTTTTTGTTAAATTGGTACATCTGTTGTTGATATTCCCTTTAAATCTTAGTGTCATAACTTGACATTTGCAAAAGTTACGGTCGGTTTTCGGTATGTCCATCAGTGCTTCCTGCGATTTTTCCATTACTTCCTCTCGGCTGCTAAAACGCGTTCCCCGTAATGGTTTTTTAACTCGATTGAACAGAAAGAAGTCACAGGGAGCCAAATCAGGTGAATTCGGTGGCTGTTGGATGGTATTTGTTGCATTTTTCGTCAAAAAATTACGAATAATGATAGCACTGTGCGACGGTGCGTTATCATGGTGCAAAATCCACGAGTTTTCTGCCCACATTTCTGGTCTCTTTCGGCGAATTGCTTCACGCAAACGTCTCATAACGCCCAAATAATACTCTTTGTTTACTGTCTGGCCTTCTGGCAAAAATTCATGATGCACTACACCGTTGTAATCCATGAAAACCGTCAGCATTGCCTTCTTTTTTGACTGAAAACGACGTGGTTTTTTTGGTCTCGGCTCATTTGGTGAACGCCATTCACTTGCCTGATGTCTGGATTGCGTGTCGTACTCATAAACCCACGTCTCGTCTCCAGTAATGATCCTTTTGATGAATGTGGGATCGGATTCAGCCTCGCAAATCATGTCTTTTGCGACGTCAACACGGTCTCTTTTTTGCATGAAATTGAGGTCTCTTGGCACCAACTTTGCTGCTACACGACGGAAACCCAAATCATTAACCACAATGTCTTGGGCGGATCCATAGGCAATGTTCAAGTCCTCCGCTATTTCTCTGATGGTTAATTTGCGGTTATTGACCAACATTTCTTTTACTTTATCAATTTTTTCAGCGACTTTCGATGTCGATGGTCTGCCACTGCGTTCATCATCTTCGATTGACTCACGACCACTTCTGAACCGCTCGTGCCACTGGTAAACGACCGTTTTTTTTAGAGAATCGTTGCCGAAACACTTTTCCAACATTTCCAACGTCCGTGCGCCACTAAATCCGTTTTTTACGCAAAATTTAATACAAGTTCGTTGTTGCAAATTTAAATCCATTTCTGAAATTGTAAAAAATCGCCAACACACACAGAGATAGATGTACTCTTGGCTACGTAACTTTTGCAAATGTCAAGTTATGACACTAAGATTTAAAGGGAATATCAACCACAGATGTACCAATTTAACAAAAAAAACAGAACTCAAATCGGAACGATGGGAGCGCCACACGGTGGTTATTCCGGGAACGTTTTGATCAAGGTAGTATATTCACTTTATGAGATTATATGGTAGCCCAGCGATAAAGCGATGAGCATACTTGTCGAAGGACCATCCGCTTCACCCAAGTTGGGTCATTTTTCGGGTACCAGATCATTCTGGCAAACTAGGGGCGGCCAAGGGGAGAAAACTGATCACCGTACTTTTATCTGTGAATTTCAACTGCCGTTGGACTTGGTGCCTAATAGGCTATTTCTATCCTAACCTATCAAATCTAACTTCCGATTGATTACTTTGGTTATCTATCTTGCTAGCGATGGTGTCACGTTAAAAACACTATTGAGGAAGGCAACGGGAAACAACCTAAGTTAAATATCCCATACTTCTATGTTGGACATAGATCAGAGTATGGCTAGGTATGACAACAACGGGGTTCGGCCCGCTGGGCCGTGTCTTGCGCTCGGTAGCGGGAGAGGCGAAGCTTCCGTGAAGTCATCACACGATATCCTGCCGAACTGGAACCGACAGAAGCAGCAGAGAAGAAAACACATACGAAGAACAAATCAGAACAGTGTCTTTGAATTCAAGGACCACGCTGAGCACAGGAGAATTAGAAAATATAAAGCGGAATGTATTCCAGGGCTGTGTATGGTGACATGAAAGGAGCACGGATTATAGAAGCGATAATTATACAGTAACATACAGTCGAGGGGAAGAGAGCCAACGAGGGGTGGCAGTCTTATTGCAAGATAGATAGGAGGAAGCGTCGTAAAAAAGAGAGCAGTTAGTTGCTAAAATGTTATTAGTTGAAGTAAAGGCTGACTAACGATCTTGTTCATCATTAAGGTCTACATGCCAACAAGTAACCAGAGGGAGGAAAAAATAGGCAAGGTATAAGAGCAATTAGAGGAAAAGTCTGAGTATGTCACATGAAGAAAATATTTAACAGCCAACCATATATGAGGACCATATAATAACAAGTTTGATTTCACACGAAGCTTAAGTGGTACTCAGATCATCATTAAGAGGATGGAGGGGAGGGCAAAGGATTACCTGGGGGATGACCCATTTGGGTTGAGTTTAGGCGATGTGCAACAGATAAAGGAGAATATGTCATTTCTACGGTGTCACGCATACCTTAGAGGTACGTGTGACACCGTAGCAGTAATGAAATCACCAAAAGAAAGGAAGATAAAGAGCACAGTCAGTATGTATTTGTTTTTTTCGTAGATTTAGAAACGAAGTTCGGTAAAGTGAGTAGATGGATTACAGAATATATTTACTTTATCTGCTTACCAATTTAACGTCTTTTTTTAAGTCGAGATTGAGACTAGTCCCAACTTCCACCTAACCCCTAAGCGCAATATTAAAGGCAATTACTAACACCCATGCCCTATGTGAAGACAAAAACCCACCTACGCGGGAATCGAACTCGCTACCCGGGGTCGGAATGCGGAGACGGTACTTCGCCGCCAACGGGGCCGGGCAATTTTGAGTAAATAGGAGGTCTAGACCACTGTATTTATCAAATTTCCGGCCCTTAATAATTATAAATTATAATTCAATGCCCTTAAAGAAACTGCTTTAAATATAGATCACACTTTTGAGTATTTACTTATGTGAATTTTATGCCAGGAACCAATTCTGTTGTGTATCGTATATTATACGATAATAATATAATTCATTAATTATAAAAAATATCCACTGGACGACTGACGGACGTCCAGCCAGACGGACGTCATGGTCAACACCAAATACTCCTCGACAAATCCATGAATATTTTTGCCAAAAAGTCAGAGCTAAGACACAGAAAATTACAATAAGATTCATAATGGTACTCCAATAAGATATTAAGCATGGCCTATACAAATGTACACAATCAGCGAAAAGGGAGATGCAGAAGGCTCTATGTTGTGTCGGAGAAATATTTGCAAAAGTGAGAGGATACCGGTAGACGCCCTTTATTTCCTCGTGTACACAGAGCACTGAGGCACTACCTTAAGTTACTGATCTGAGTACAGGGTGCATTCTGAAATAATTGCAATTGAATTTACTGCGCCGCTCCTATTTGTCGAATTCAAAAGAGATACGCCTTGAGGAGCCCTACAACTCTACGACTGTACATATACATACTAAAATTCCTCTGGTAATATGGTAGGAGCTCTTGAGTACCATTCTGTCATTTGATCCTCCGCTTGTTTCCATCCGAAAGGAAATTAAATAAGAAATAAGACTCAATGGGACAAAACGCAGACTTTTTTATGCTGAGCATTCAGCAACACATTATTAACACTTCTGGAATTATATTAATTAATTTACTGAATAGCTGATAGAATGAAGATCTGCTAAGAATAACCGAAGCACATTTTATAATACATTTACCGCATAGGTTCAGTCAGTATTATTGGAATTGTATTATCTACCACACCAAGTCTCCAGTTGTCATGACCAGCAGCTTGCCTACTTGCCAGGCAGTTAAGACTACATATGAACCTGTAACCTTTTAAGAATATGGCATCTGGAGAGTAGCTAAAAGAGCTTTCGTACAACTATAAACCCAATAATTTTACATATAAATTTAAAAAAGCAGATAACTATCAGTAGCACAAAAAATTATCATAATAAGTTATTTAATACATTTTTTAGCAGAAGTAATTTGCGACGACTCTTACCTACCATTGAGTTAAAACCGTTATCGTTGAGATTTACAACAGTAGAATACATTATATGCCATTTGAGCAAAGATAAAAATGCCTCCTAATACAATTAAAATAATATTTCAGCGTGTTTCTGGGACCCAAACAAAAAATCACATTTCTGGAACGCAACGGAGATTATCCAGATGCACCTCAATATTGATCAACTCTGGCGTCTGAATGACCGGAGGTCTTCAAAATATTACCTACCGGTAAGAGTAAAAGTTAGTTTAAGTACATATTAGAAATAGAGCCTTAATTCTCTTATTCTAAGGTGATATAAGCTTAGTTGAATTCGCAATCAGAAGCCGGGTAGCAATTGAGGATTGGTTAGGTTTGGTCACTAGAGGCATTTTATAGACTCTTCTTTAACGAAATATTAAATGAGCAAACTAGGCAGTTAAGCGTCACAAGATATTTTATAGGGAATTAGTCGCACGAAGGGAGAGGTGAGAATAAATTAAACAAAAGAGAAAACCGGGGATGGCCCCACGAGAAAGGGAATGGTGGGTTATGATTGCAGTGGCCTTGAACGGCACACGGAAATCACCGACTAACGCTCCCTTCCAACTTTCCCATAGACGCAGCGGCGGCACCGATGCTCACTTCCGGCGAGACGGCTCAGATAAGAGCAGGGAGAGAATCCCCTTTTCTTCTCGAGGCAATGCTAAAGCAAAGAAACCTTCACCGAAATCCTAATCTATACCTCTCAATCTCTCGTCACCGGCCGGACGCCGGCGCACACTCCGCGACACTTACAGTATTCATGAAATGGATTGACCGCTAAAACTGTATTCGCCGAAGGAGGGAGATAGAGCACTTTCCCTTCCAACTACTCTATTACACACGGGAGGATATTGATGACTGAATGTGATAGTGATTCAGGGCTTCACAATTTGTGGCACAGCCGCTTAGTACTGTGCCTCCATATTTTTTCTTAAACTACACAACAGTGTTCCCATTTAACCAGTTCAATGCTTGCGAAAAAAAAGAGGTTGAGACTAGGTGATACCCATTGTAAATGGTACTTATTATACGTTGCGCCTCATTCAGCGCAGAGGATATTCCTTATAGTTCTCAATGATGTCAGTACCATCACCGTCAGCAATCTCACTCCCATAGAACCGTAAATGATACTAATGTTAAGTTAATTATAGCGTATATTAACGTAAGTAATCACAAATAATGAAACAATTGAATACTATGAGCTAATTATTAGGTATTTGAGCAGTATTCGTGCAATATACCTGTGCTTAACCATCTTACGGTAAAGAATTGTATTTTCAATCCCTTCAATAAGAAAAAAATAACATGAATTTATTAATTAAATAAGAAATCTCTTGTAATAATAATGGAAGGAGTTAGGTACAATATTGGCTTTTCAACACTTCATTATTTTGTAATTCGTCTTCACATTTTTTACAATCGGACAGAAAAAATCAACTACATTTGAATAAAGTGCAATAAAAAGTCGCGGACACACCGCCGCGATGTATATAACTATTTCAGGGTCAATGTTTAATCATATTTAAGCATGAGATCAATAAGGTGACTAATTATGGAGTTAACTTACGAGATTTTCCCCAGCTTTCGCCGTCAAAGATTAAGCCAATATAACTTTAACAGTTTTAGTTATGTTATGGGCTCAAAGCAAAATAACTATTATCACCTTCCCACATCTTGCATTTTGTGTGCCAACCCCTAAAATACTTGGATCCAAGGGCCGAAGTAACATTTTCGATACAAGAAAGCACGTACACCACCTTAGGTTTATGCCAAACATCAACGCTCCCTATACATATCGAGTGACACTAAAGAAGGCTACATAGACGCGAGGGGGATAAGAGAAAAAAAGAATTCTTTCGTGCGACAAGAATAGGAATGCGACAGGGGGAGGGAACGATAAGGAACAGTGAAGAGAGGAGCAGTTTTATGACACCACTCTCCCGAGAATACCAGCGAAATATGTTTGTCTCAGGGACACCAGAAAAGCCGGACCACAACTTATGCGGCATTGAGACTCCCGAGACGTCCCCACTACACTTCTAAACTGCAATTGTCTTTAAGCCCTTGATTGAAACAAATAAAATTGAACGCACTTGACGGACGGATTGAAAAAAATGAAGAATAATAAATGTAGAAAAAACGACTTCCCCAGAAAATGAAATCGTTAAATTGGAAATTGGGCGGCATTCGAAAGAAAAATGGCAGGATGGTGTGTGATAAGAAAAAGGGAATCGGGATTGAGGACACGGGGCGCATAAAAAGGAAAGAGAGGGTTAAGGGAACGGGAGAATGGAGGGGTTAAGTGGTGCAGGGAAATATGGGGCCTTTGAGGGGAGGAGGACAAAAAAAAATCTTGGAATAAGAAGGAGTAAGAGGATAAGAGAGTGACGGAGAGAGAAAGGAAAAGAGAATGGGGCACGACGAGCAAGATGGCGGCGGGAATAATAGGAGGGGAGGGTGGGTGGCCGAAGGAGAGGAGAGGGATATTTAACGAGGCCAAGGACGTGGGATGTTGGGAAGGGGGGGAGGGTTAGGTGGAGGGTGCCGGGGTGCCAGGAACAGGAGGAGGGAGCAGGAAAGTGGGTAGGGGGGAAGGAGAGAGACGGAGAGAAAAGGAAAAATATACGAAAGGGAAACCGATGGGATGAAGCGAGGGAAAAACGGAGGAGAATATATCTTGT
The DNA here is from genome assembly GCF_022747635.1 of Hetaerina americana. Classification (NCBI taxonomy): domain Eukaryota; kingdom Metazoa; phylum Arthropoda; class Insecta; order Odonata; family Calopterygidae; genus Hetaerina; species Hetaerina americana. The sequence continues at coordinate 17,668,733 of NW_027286985.1, read as the reverse complement.
GGAAGAGATCTTGACGAAATGATTTGATTGTTCTCATGTTTACCATGCATTTTTACTGCCTTTTTTATTGTTGTTCCTTCCGACGCATGAAGATTCTGCGACCTTCGGAAATGTGAATGAAAAATGGGCATCGAACCAGAGGAACAGGGCAGTAACTGAAAACTTTATTGCAGCATATTCCTTATCCGTGCTTGTATATTGTTTGTCAGTTTTTCGATAATTTTCTTCCTAAACCACCGCCTTACAGGTATGTCCGAGTAACATGTAAAAACTGACCGATCCACGAATAAGGATATTCTTTCTAAAGCAAGGCTTCAACGATCAGCTTCACGTAGGAAAACAATTTACCCAATATACTACGCATTGTATTACAAACAGTTATAAGGAAAAATATTACTAATTAATTAGAGCTAAGGGCACTCAGGTGGGAATAGATCCTCAATATCGTGACCTCGTTTGTTTTTATATTAAGTAACTAAATAATGCTATGCAACAATCGATTAGAGTTAACGTGTTCATTATGATTCGTAGAATTAAAAATAATATTGATTTAGTTCAATTTGTAAAATGTTCTCATGAGAAGAATAAGTCACAACGTAAAAAAAAACTTCATGTAGATGTCATCTGAGACTTACCTATCTTACATCAATTAATTAATATAAATTACGAAAATCATTGACATCTCAAAGGTCAGACTACAACTTGAGGATCATGATGTTTGAGAACACAACGTAAAGAACCAGAAAAATCTCAATATCACCCAGGAAATGTCAAATACAATATTGTATATTAGTTTAAACATTAAATCATGGTCATCTACTGCAGAGTTTTGGTTTATAATTATCAACCGCGAGCCAAAGGCTGGGCAAGGTATCATGAGCATGAAATTATAATGAAATATAAGGCGGCATACTATAGATGGGTAATACATGTCTGTCCCAAAAAAGTAGAATAAATAGGAAGAATACTTTTTCGCAGATCAAAGTACATATTACTTAAACTCTTAAAAACAGCACCCTTGTGTCGTACTCAAAGGCCCATGTATCGTCACCAGCAACCACCTATTGCAAAACACTCGAGTCACTTTCACAGTGGTCCAAGAGGTTTAAGGTAAGATTGTTACATAAGCAGTCTTCCGACAGCACCTTGTGGACCATCTTGGCACACATTTCTCATGGCTAAATCATCTGTAAAAATGCAATGCACGGTGGTTTTCTGAATATAGTACACTCCTAACATATAGTATTTCCACTGGGAGGTCAATCAGAATTGAGCATATGTATCATTTTTTGCACATTTTTATCACACTGTATTGTTGATGGAGGTCCAGCGAATTCTTCATCGTCAACCTCCTCGTTACCCTCCCAGAACATCCAGTACAACCAGAAAACCATCACCTGGGACATTTTTCCATCTCCATTAGCATCCATAACCATGTTCATGGTCTCCGAACCCGATTTCCCGAGTTTAACAGAAAATTTTATCGCATGTCATTGCTTCATGGAAAGAGGCATCGTGAATTTGACGCAACCCTCGACCAGAGGTACAGTCAAGCAGCGATCCATAGATTATTAAGTATAAATTAATTATATATTTATACATATATATGTATATAAATGCATATTTTTGTGTATGTGTGTATGTATATACCTCTGTATGTATATATATATATATATATATATATATATATATAAAATATATTATATATATAATAAAACAGATACCACTTAAAGGACACTCACATTGTAGATTTTTTGAGCTTTCGGCCTTCTTCAAGTAAGACTGACCTGAAGAAGACCTCGGAGAAAGCCGAAAGCTCAAACAATCTACAATGTGAGTGTCCTTTTACGCCTTTTACGTGTGATCTGTTTTATTTTGTGATCTATTGTGCCGCTATATTCCTCTCGTGAGTGCCTCTATATCATTGATACATATAAACACAGGTGTTGATTTTTAAAACACAAAGAAAAGACACGTATGTAGTTTTGACGTGGGTGTCCTTTCTTTGTGTTTCTAATACATCTGTGTAACAGATAACAATCTACATCTATACGTGTGTGTATACATATATATACACACACAGATACCAATTTTTAATGGTTTATACATATATATAAATATATATATATATATATATATATATATATATATATATATATATATATATATATATATATGTATGTGTGTGTGTGTGTAACTTTTATATGTATAGACAGGCCTATTGCATCCCAATATTTCTCACTCCTAAAAGAGAGCGATAATCGTATTTTATGCATTCAATAGCTTCTGCATTACGACCAGATAAACATTCCTGCGCCATAAATAAACACCGCTATTACAGTCATTATTACCACACAGCACGAGAGACTAGTGAAATGGGGAAACTTAAAGGAGAAAAATTAAGCCAGGAAAATATCTACAGCAAATGAAATTAATAACATTTTGTACGCAAAAAATATTTTTTTTCAAATATAACTCTCAAAGAAAAATATTCAAATGGAATTCAAATAGAAACTAGCACAGGAATACCGCAATCACTACGGTACGGCATGACTTGGTGTGCTCAAATAGCAAGGGTCGAAATAATTAATTCAAGCGTTTCGACAAAAAAAACTATTTTATCCTGCCAATAAAAACTGCGAAGGCCAATTCATTAATCTTTCGCAGACAACAAAGAAACAAATACACTCGAATGACAATATTGACACATTAAAAGACCACTTTTTCAAAAGGGAATATTCAGTACCTTTGCTCAAACAACTTTCTGCTTGAGTGCGCGTAAACAAGAAGCAAGGAAAAAGTAGAAGAGAATGCAGTAATGGAGGGGGGGGGGGTAAAAGTGTCGCCGTCTAACTGGAATGCGACGGAGTCACAGGGATCCGAAAAAAAACCGCAGTATTAGTAGGCGAATTAAGGGCTACCAGGTCATTCGGTTACGACGCGATCAATCGCAAAAGGAAATAACGAGGTCAGTAGGTCACATTTTGAAAACGCGCGATGCTTTTTCGTTTCGATCTACGACAAAATGCTTCCACCGGAGCGCAGGGGTTTCTTTGACTATGTATAAGGACGAGAGCAGAACGTAGGTAAGGATTCTGAAAGAGTCGAGGCGTGAATTATTGCACAGTAAAGAGGATCCAGGATTCTTATCACAGGACGTGTTTTGATCATGACGTCAGGGATTTTGATTGATCGAAACATATTTCAGAAGCTTAAAACCAGAGATTAGTTGCGATTAACAAGGTTTTCCTGGAAATATCTCATCAAATTAAGAATTAACTCAGTAATTGCATCGCTATTTATACCATTTTCTTCAACTGTGCTTCATCGATTCATCTTGTTTCTTCATTAATTATTAAACGACCAATCAAAACATTTTGTGCGCCTAGAGGTAGGAAATAGGAGCACCTGGAGGTGTAACGCAGAACGACGTGAGCTCTCATTGACTCGATACGTTCTGGACAGCGGGAATTTTTATATGCATCTAATTCAAGAACTTGGCTTTGAGGAAATAGGATTAGCGTAGTTGCCGAGATATGGATACGGAAAAGAATGAAATGGATTGAAAGAGAAGTATTAGAAGAGAGGGATACAGTAGAAAGTAGCAGACGAAGATGCGAAGAAGTTAAAAAAATGAATATAGAGGATGGTACTGATTTGCAACGCAGAGATATGTTGAAGACAAATAATATTTTCAATGTTAGTCAATCGGTGAAGGTAGTTAGAAAGTCAAAATGTTTTGTGTGAGGGCAGGATGGAGGAAAAGAAAAAGTTTGGATTTTATATGACAGACGGCAAAAAATATGCGAAGACGAAGGAGGTTATATCGTAGGTGAAATTCGAACTGCTTTCATCATGAATATTTGCATAGACCCATAGGAACGCACAATAATAGTTTGCGGATACGGTCTAATTCCACCTCCGCATACCAAGCCAATTTTTAAAAAACGTTCAACAAGAAGAATTAGGTACACGATTGAAAAGTGTCATCAGATATCTCGCACCTGTTAATCTCTCAAAATGGACTCGGAGATTGCTGCAGCAACTCAAAATATCCGTGGAACAGTTGAAACAGGGAGGCTGACCAAATTCCATGAGGATTCGACTCCCACCACGCTTTGGATGATTCCATTGAGAGAGATAGAAAGTCCCGGATACGGAACGGATCCCTGACGGCCGCGAAGCGTCGAGGAGGATGATACGAAAATAAAACGCCAACATTGTTTACACTTCTGGAAGACAGCGGCGACAACCAAACGCCATAAAACTATTTGGGGGTTGGTTAGCGCCCGCGTGTGTGTGTATATATATATATATATATATATATATATATATATATATATATATATATATATATATATATATATATATATATATACATATATATATACACACACAAATACATATATATGCATATATATACACACACACATATTTGCATGTATACATGTGCATATAAAGATATATATATATATATATATGTGTATATATAATATATATATATATATATATATATATATATATATATATATATATATATATATATATATATATAACCATAAACGCAGTAATCAATCCGAAGGTCGGTTAAGTAGGTAATGGTAGAGATCACCCAGTACTAAGCCCTATACGGCGTGTGAAAATTCACACATCAGGGTAGGGGGGCCAGTTCCTTTCCCTGTGCCGGTTATGGTTTCCCTGGAAGACCTGGTACCCGAAAAATCACTTGAGCTGGGGTGGAGCTGTAGGTGTGTGTATATATATATATATATATATATATATATATATATATATATATATATACCTGTATAACTGTTATTTTGGATCGGGGGAAAAGGGTATTAGGGTGAGAAAGAGAGAATCCACCTCACACAACTCTTTAAATGCGTCGGATAATCGCTTCCGACATCTTCTGCCACGCTGGATAATAGCCAGGAAGAGGGGGAGAAGGAAGACTACCCAAACTATGCCATGAGAGAGAAGCAAGAAGGAGAGATGCGAGGGAAGGGTGGTCTCGCAAATAGGCGGCAGATGACAGCCGGGAACGGGGTGGGGGAATGCGGTGGTGGGTGAAGAAGGGCGATGCGGGTTTCAAAAACAGAAGTCGTCCGGAAGAGTCGGGCCCAGCACGACGGCTGAGATGGAAGACTGCCAAATTATTGCCAACGGGATGAGTGGAGAGTGGCAAGGTGAACACTGCCATGGGTTTCGGAGAGGATGGAATCAACCGTGGCGGTGACAACGGCGCCGTAACTACGAGGACCGTGGGGTCGGAGGGCAATGTTTTCGATTCGGATTCTGCTAACTGAAGAAGTGCGACACTTTCTCCGGACGATTAACATTTAATCGCGTCACAAACAAGCATATTTTGATTTAACGTTCTAATGTATTAACGTTCACTCCTAGTCTGGAATTGTCGTCTTGAGTATCGGTAATTAATGGAGATCTAAAAATCAAAGAGTAACTACGTACCTCATGAAAGTCAACGTAATATAAGAATTGGGGGAGGCAGGGGTAAAATATTAACCGATTTCGATCATACAATCACCAAAAATGCTTTTGTTAATGCATCTACCATAATATGACGGGTTATACTAAAATGACAAACTAGAAAATAAAAATGTGAAAAATCCGTAGTTCCTCTTTTTACCACGCTGAGCTTTTTCCCAATTGGGCACCAAGAGGATATGTCTTTGTTTCAGAAGTAATGTAGCATCGAAAACTTGACTCATAGAGAAACTACTATTTTAACACGACTAATGGATGTTTTAATCTTTCAAAATTGTTAGAAACGGGTTTACATTTAAATAATATTTTTTTCAAATCAAATAGACCAGATAAGTTATTTGAATATATAGTATATCGTCTAACCCTACTCTCCCGAAGCGCTAAAAATATACCGAAGCCCGATACTCAACATATCGGCAAGAAGACAAATAAATTAGCAATGATATTAATTATCCTTACTCATTAATATAAAGTATCCCAGGAATGGGGAGGAAATAAATCTGTGCACAGTATTCGTTAATTTGATGTATATAAACAGTTTCCAGTTATAACCTCATTTCAAAACGCGAGCATGTTTCATTTGATCGGTTTTTTCGAGTACCGTGGTAACTATCACACAAAACGAAATTATTTGTATGAACGAGGGAATGAATGTGGGAATGAGATATCTCATTAAATACATTATACGGTATCCTTTGGGAATCAACTTAAGTGTGGCGGGGTGAATGTTACGCTGTACATTAAGGCGTAATGCATATACTAAGCCGATATTTGAGACAAAGTTTTAATACATTTACAACAAATAGTTTTTTCACATTAATCAAGACACATGAATATTTTACTGTATTATCATCTTATTCTTTGATATTCTGTAAACTCATAAAGCAGTGCTTCGAAAGTAGATGTCCTTCCCCCGACCTTATTCCAACAATGAAATTTACCTGTCAAATATATTCAATTAATAAGTAATGCAAGCAATAAAGGAAGTATATTATCCTTCAAGGTTTATAATCCTAAATCCGGCATTAATTAGCTAGACATATAATTAACATTTGATGAGTTTTAAGTTCTAATTTTTATGCGCATTAATTAATTACAATTCTTTAATTTGTTAATCATGAACTTTGATGATATCATCAGCTCCGCCGCAAAATCGTTAATTTTTACGAGCCTTAAAACGAGTCGTACTCGTATCAATTCGAATCTTCGAGTAATTTTCTCTGCTAATTAAGTTAAAATTTAAAATGAACACACTTCTAGGTTTTTCTTACGTAAAGAAGTAAAATATTTTCTCCAGATGAATACACTAATCAATATGTACTATTTACTTTCCACTCATTACTTTTACTTTCCACCATGACCGAAAATCAGTACAATTATCGGACAATGAGAGAATGAGAAGTAACATCATTACCTTTCTATTGATATTTTATAATTAGTTTCGGAAAGCCGAAAATGAAACACATGAGAAAAAGCATGTGAAAATAAAATGATGGCATTTCTACGTATGATAACAACAGGGTCAAATTCTTTCTATCCACAAAATACAGTCGTTTTCTGGAACGGCGACGGCTCTTTCCTAACACCCGTCAAACATATGTCACGTTGTGAACACATATCACCCGTTATGTCGAAATCTCACGAGATTATTAGTTTTAATCTCCGTATCACTTTTTGCATTCATCTGAAATCCAAGGTTGCGTGTAAGGAGCGTTCAAGGCCATCTATCTTACTACTTTCCGTAAATAATAAGCACTGCAGGCCGTATGAATTGTATTTCATAATACGGACTAAATTAAACACATATGCAGGCCTTTAAAAAGTTTAAACAATGCCGGACTTCTTGCTAGGAACTCCCCTTCGAAAGTTATGAGCATGATATTCGTCGTACGTCGGACAATAAGTGTAGTATTCTGTATCCGATTTCCAGCGTATGATATCCTCCCAGTTGATATTTCCTTCATAGTTATCCACGTAAGAAAAGAAAAACAAATAGCGGGGCAAAAATAGACGGGCTCTCTTAATTTCCGGATGATGCATCTGAGAGCAGACAAACTGAAGGTGCATTAAGAACGAGACTAAGGAGATAGCCAATGAAGTTCTAAGAGTGGCAGAAGAACAGGGTCCATCAGAAACACTAAACCAGATAATTGCAGAAGTAAAAATAAAGGGATAGAGATGTAGTGGTCTCAGTCATAGACTTACTTGTCCAAAAGTTCAATTAAGGTTGCAAGTAAAATATTTTTATGGTCATTACAGGATCTGGATACGATAAATTAACGTGTAAACCAACAATTACCGTAGCGATAGCGTAACAGGCGTCAGTTAACGGAAATACTCCCTCGCGTAGTTTAGGGTTCGAGCGGTAAGGACATAACCATCCTTGGAGAATCATTGGTATGACTCCCATATTCGACGAGGCGACACATTAGGCACCACTCCAGAACTCGCGATGGGAAATGCACCACGAGAAGCCTGTTGGAATTGGACCTGTTGATCGAGCGAGATAAAAGGTGACAGCGCGAATGAGATAACTTTCAACGTTGGTAAGGTTGAAACTGCACCATGAGAGCAACTACTGAGCTTTTTATCTGCGAGCTCTCTGCAGAGAATCGGCAAATTTGGAGTCGGAAACCCAGGAACTAAACAGAAGAACAAATATTCGACACCAATTATGGGGAAATGATAAAGCAGAACACTAAATTAAAAGTCAACGTCAGCGTAGCGAGTGGTTTTCATTACATTCATCTGAAGGGGTAGAGTGAAAAATTTTCACAAAGTATAATGAGAGGAAACTATCGTAATGGATGATAACGAAGAGAGAAGGAAACGAAGAGAAAAGAGCAATGACGCGAACGCATAGGCGGTAGGGGAACGATGCAACCAGCCACGCGAAATGGCAAGTGGGGTTGCGGATGTGCCGGGGCAATGATACTACGCGTTGCGCAATGTCGAGGGGTGGACCTACCTACATACTGGAGATATTGTAAACTCTGCATGCCCCAAAGAAACTGTCTCCACTCCAACCCAGTACAAATTTAATTCAGGCTCAAATTTCAAATGATGAGTACTCGAAAATCGGTTACTGTTTTCGCTTGGACACTTCGTTCAGTGTCTTCGTCATCGACACTGCATTTGCTCTCGTAGCAGTGAAAGCCACACAAGATACAGTATCGGCGGATATTTTTCTACACATCTTCCCTCCTTAATACATATTAGAAAATGGATACGTCTTACTGGTGGCTAATACTTCAGGGCGACAAATAGTACCTTCAGAGCTTAACACAGCAGACCCAATTTTAAACAAGTAATAGTCATAACTTTTTCTCACATCTCTTATCAAAAGGACGCGATAATACTCGTAATTCGCTTATATTGTTAGCTATAATTTCCAAAATTGTCAATCATCCAAACAGAAAGGTAGATATTAATATTAATTATTCTAGTTTAACAACTCAAACGTATTTTCAGTTGATTTTTGGTCTATTTAGTTTATAGAAATCGATCCAACATTTCAAGAAGGGAATACATTTCACTATCCTTCTCGTTCCTCTCCCATATCCGTCCAAATTCATCAGGGAAATGCATAAATGAAGTCCAGGGTACATATAAAGTTCTATTTATATTCACACCTTGGTGGATATTCTTCCTTGATTGATCTGCATAATTAACGTCTTGTAACCACCAGCCTCACATTCCGCGGAAATTAGTAGGCATCACGAGTGGTAAATTGACTTCTTTCGTTTGTTTGTAATGGATTATCCCTGCCACAAACTTTTATGACTACCAAATCAGTTATGTATTAGGATACATTGTCATGGGCAAACCATTTGCCATTGATGCTTCAGATATAACTCAAGCCTTTCATTCGATAATAAAACTCCATTGAACACATTCAGTCCAAGATTAAGGATATCGACGATGTTATTTCTCAGCTCATCTATGATTAGGAAAATCAAGAATTTCTTCATTCTTTAAAGAAACTATGCGTAACAAATGCACAAAACGAGATCAAATTTATAAAACTTTCCATGGAATCTCCCACAGTATCGCAGACGACTCGCCCCTGGCAATCGTCCCAGATGAGAGTATAAAAACTACAAGTATACACAATTGCAGTTTTTTTTTGCAGGAAATTTTGAACAAAGAGTGGATTCCTAAATTTCAAGCACCTATGTAGCAATCTATGATAAATTTACTGAGTGTCTTCAAAAGCAAGTGATTATTATTTTGGATAGAAAATCAAAGGGAAGAATATGGGCACCTTCTGATCCCGTAAATTCTATGTTTCGTACTTTGTGCGAGACTAAGGTTGAAGAAATCTGAAAACCATTACTGAATGAGTCGAACTTTAGACTGATAAAGCCGTAATCCAGAACGATTTTAGCTCAGTAATAGTAGTATAAATAATTAGGGGCGGAGGTTCTGACAGCAGGAGTAATTTTTGCCATTAGAGATAGGTGGGTACTTTGGTAGAGTTAGCATGTTCAGAAGGAAGCGGGGAGATAACCCGGGCGTCGGAATCAGCCTACTCTTAAAGAAAAGGGCCCAAGGGTCCCAGGTTAACGTCCCATGTCCCATCCGACGAACGGCGTACTCAATTCAAGTGCTCTCCACATAGCACCCCAAGTACATATAAAGTTACATCGTAATACCACTGTATATATCGTAATACCACTGTACTATCCACATACCACTGTAAAATCTGGACACCACTAAGTTAGAACCCGGGCTTTCGAGATGGGAAGGCGGTACAATAGCCATCGCACTACCACCATATTTTAGCTCGCTTTACGATCATGTGGCACATATCAATAAAATGAAGGAAATTCAAATACTGAAAATTATTTTTCAGATAATTAGCATTTTAAATATCTAATGCAATAAATAACAAATTTCAAATTTATAATATCTTTTATACACCAGAATGCAATTATACAATGCAAAAATTTAAATCGTTGCTTCGACAGGCTAACTCTTTATTGATTTCACAAATCGAAATCAGCACTTCGGCCTTTACATTGGACTTTTTAACAATAGTATAAAAGAAGAAAATTACGAACACCCAATCCATAGATGGAGAAAAATCCAACTAGGCGGCAATCAAACCCGCCACCTCTGGTTTGGCAGGCGAGGACGTTGCTTTGTCACCACCAGGGGCCGGTAAATTCTTTGATAGAATGCAAATTTGGTACCATTTACACCGTACCTAAACACAACAAGAACTTATGGCAACTGTGAAACATTTTAATTGCAACTAAAGAGACTGGAGGAATGCTACACATACGTGGATACAACTGCTACATGTGTATCAATGAATTCCTACAATTACCTTCATTAAGAAATATATGCATGTCCGCACATAAAAATCTCCGAAAAAATGTCAAAAATACCCAAGTATTTACAACAGAAATAAACATTTTCCAATGAATGCCAATTATCTACTCTACCTCCAAAAATCACAAATTGCGAACTATCTTAATGATTGATTTTTATTTTAGATATTCCAAAATGACGTCGCACGTTTACATACAAATTTGGTTCATCACATTTCAACCAACCCAGGTGAACGTATTAGTGCGAAGAACATAAATTTTCTTATTAAATCCATTGCTGGAAATGACAAACGATAATCTAAGGCGATGTAGCCCGGTTAAAAAATTCCTAAAGATTCCGTGGACATCGATATGCCATGGAGGGGTTGAAAGAGCACGAAAACATCGGGGAGGGTCGAAAGATGTGATGACAAAGCACTGGCTCGTTTCCCCATATCATATCGGAAAAGGCTCCTCTCATCGAGCCCACCGCATTACCAAACATAGAAAAAACAAAAACAAAACAGTTAAAGTATAAAATACGATTCCATTGGATGGAATGACGGTGTCGATAAAAAAGAACAACCGCGGATGTATTCGAATAGGCCCCGCCTGTCGAGGCGGCAGAGCGACCTTGTTCGAATCAGCACTTTATCTATACATCTCCCTCGCCCCACGCACATCTGCCGACGCGGAAACGTTTCTGCCAAGGGCAAGCCAACACTCCAAGATTCCCTCCCCGCCCACATTCCCTCCGTTTCCCCTCCTCTCTTCTAAACTCACCACTCCTCCACCCCTCGCGACTCGTCTACGAGCGAACCCTTTTTAACGAGCATGTGACTGACTCCTTCGAGGCTAAGGACTTGGAAAGAGCGAGGAAGATGGGAGCGATGAGGAAAAGAAGAGGTTAGTGGCACTGAAGGCGGCGGAATCTCAGGGCCAGAACTCCGCTTTCCGCCGACGCAAGCCGCTACAGTCGGGCATCCCCACGGCTACCCACACCGACCAACGTTTTCGGCACGACCGTGCGAATTCTCATCACCGCCCGCGTTTCCCTTCAGCGTCACAAACATCACGGTCGAACTTTTATCTCCGTGGAAGTCCTTCCTCAATCGTTTGGTCAAAAATTAAGTTTGAATTAGCGTCAAATGTTCACACAAATTAACAATTCAAGTGGAGTTACATGAACACTGCCACATGATATATTCCGCGTCATTATCAAGACAGTACGTATGAAGACCAGATATGGTACATCCGAGTACTGACTTGATAATGACGCGCTAGCGTCGAATACACTTTCGTCACTTCTCAATTAATTTAAGTGGAAAACACAATTTCAGTTAATCTATTGTATCGGATGTCATTAAAAAGGAAGATTAAGATATGCATTTATCTTACAACGTCGAACTTCCCCAGAGAATAACCTCCGAGAAAATAACAACTGAGGAAAAAATTCAATATTTAAATGTTTTATGAGCATGCAGTTGGGAAGTTAGAGATGTGTGCCACAAGGACATGCAGCGCATATAATTTGCGGGGATTTCGGAGGTAAACGGTAATCGCCACCACCTCCACAGGTGCTAAAGATTGTCAGTGGTGTTCAAATTATCTTTAGAAATATTTAACAATGCTCTCCAGTCAGTTCCCTCCTCAGGTAACTAACAGGAGTCTTTGTATTTATTGGTTTTCCCGTCCTCCATTACTTATTGAATAGCTCCTCATCCGAAGTCTTCCTAGGTGCTTTCCACACTCTTGTCAAACTTATCGATTCCTGAAATAATCTTTTCTTTCCAGGGAGAGAGATATTATTTCCTTATTTCACCCATCATTCGTAGAATTTCTTCGTTAGTTATTCGAGCCGAACTTTTACTCATCCGCTCAACTATAAAAACAGAACATTCGAAATTGATTGGATAAACAAGGTGTTTGACTTCCTATTTCAATACATTTTTGGGTCTAACTTCTAATGATGAAAGCGAAACTAAAGTTGGTTATTAATATTCAATGGAGTACGGGGAGAAAGTATCGGGATTACGTCAGATAAGAATTACTCGAAATAAAAGGAAAATGAATTTTTATTTCGTCAATATTATAGAATACTCGTATGTATTGCCATTTTAGAAACTAAGTAAACAGCAGCAACATTTGGCGGTGAGCGCCAAATACTTTAAAAGGAAGACCAAGACTCAAAAAAATAAGGTACACGTTATTTTTTCACGTATTCAACAAAATGAAAAATTAAAATAATTGGAGTCGTGCACAAAAATGTGCGCGAAGAAGTTTGGATACGCTGTCCTTTCTCAAAAGACATCACTTCAAGTATCTTATATTCAAACTGAGGCGATTCCCACGCCTGAAATCAATTTCAGCGAAAGTCCATTGTGACTTTAGCTTATTATTGCTTTCTTTTCGCAATGGCAATGTTGTTCCATGTGCAAATATAAATAGATTCCCTTCCCATCTCTCTCCATCAAGTCAATTAAGAACATAACGTCAATTGAAGGTCACTCATTTTTTATAACGTGAATACTACTGTTTGACCAGGCATAAAACGCGAAAGGACCTCTTTATTTTCTCTAGTACAACGCATCATTGACGAAAATGCCAAACAGATACCATAAGAAAAAGTGTAATCATAGTCATATATTTCCATATTGCTTTGGAGCCCTTCTAAGAACTGCTTTGTACATGGCTATGCGAGATAATTAATTGAGATTTATAACTAGCCATTAAGTTCACGTCATATAAGTTATTTTACCATGATAATTAAAAATCGTAATTGTCCATGTTATTTATCACTTGATTCCTGCTGCAACACCTTCTATTTACAGATACGCGCGAATCAGATCCATCTCATATTTTTTCAGTAATCAAGTTTTTTGATTAAGTCTGGAAAAAAATGGCGGCTAAATACGGTAATCGCCCCTTAAGTCTTCTTCTCTCCCGCTCCTCCGAGTTCAAAACATTTTAAAATCCCTTTCTCCCTATCCTTCTACCCCACTCCAAAGCTCAACACGCTATCAAAGGACGATTGTGAGGGCCCACTTCCGCCTCTCCCACACACCACCGCTCTTCTCATGTGGCAGACAGAACCGCGTTCCCCCGAGGGAGTGCAAATGCTCCCTCCCACGCCGTCCACATCCACGCGAGTTCATTCCGCGCAACAGTCACTATTGTAACTCATCCAAACTTCGATGCTTCGAATGCACTTCAAGTGCTTCCTGGGTTTCCGCCAAATTTAATGATGAAAAAATCAAAGGCTTTTGGGGAAAACTTCCTGGTTTGATATTTTTCAACGATAAGTCTAACTCAAGGATGTAGATAAATTGAGCACAGGACCACTAATTTTTCACGATGTACCTACAAACAAAAAAGACGAGAACAATAACTGAAGCGGAAGTAAAGAACCTTTATAGACGATGGATGCATTCCAGTTTTATTCATTTTGATGATATTAAAGTAAAGCGCGTATGTCTTCATCAATACCTACTGCCATCAATCGTATTATTAGAATTCCAACTCGATCCTCCCATCCACCAAACACCAAAGATATTAATATTTTTTACTTTTCCAAGCCTTGAAATCAATTCTTACCAACGAAATTTTAAACGATTTTAGTTGTAGTCTATTTCCTCAATTTTAAAATGTTTTGAGATAGAGTAAATTATTCGATATTTTCAGACTTATTAATTATTTCCAAGAATAACATAAGTATATTTTATTTCGCCTCTGTATTAAGTCGTTTAATATGAATTCGTTACAGGCCGTTGCGATTCGTGATACAACCGTTAATGCTTCAGGAAATAGCTTATATAACACAACAAAAGGACTATTCATAATTGAGACTTCGTTGTCCATACAGAATGCTTAGATTGATTAACAAATACTCATCTGTAGCCTCCCGTAGGAAGCCCACAGCTAGGGTGTGTCGCTGGCTAACGCTGATATTAGCGGCGTGAATTTTGGTTTTCTATTACCGTTTAATTATAGCATTGGAAATAGCTGAAAGACGTTTCCTTATATATAATATTAATACAAATATTATCGTCGGCTAAGAAAATATACTTCCCGAGTGAGAAATATATCTCGACGATCAAGTACAATTACTATAATCAACAATGTCAAAGAGTAAAAATCATTCGCCTTTACCGGGATCTTTTCACAGTCATATTTCTGAGACGGTTGACCGCAAGTGAGAGGCAAAGCACGTGCCGCTGATTCATCTTCAACACTGAAGTATATCGAAGACGACATCAGGAATGCTTCAAGTCAGTTGTCACGATAACATATGGATGACTCCCTTATTTATTCTTTATGCGACTTGACGGGGTAAAACTCTTCCGGCATCATCCTAAACAACTCTAACCTCCTCGCTCCAACCCCACTGCAGGGACCTGCAGAGATCCATAAGACATGTAGAGACGTACTTTGACCCTGTACATTTTCAAAAGCCAATATTCTTGCTAAGCCACTGTTTCAACCGACCGGTGATGATCAAATTTTATTAAGATTTTCATCTAAGTGAAAATTACGCCAAAATACTTCAAATTTGATTCACAAATATCCAACAAAACTTCATTAATGCGCTTCTACGAAAAAAATCAACATGCGTGATATTACGGACAATGCAAAGTTGAACGATATAGTTCTTAATAAAAAATCACAGCTTGAAATGTTTCGCTACAGCGAATTCAGTATATAGATGCACAATATTCATGTTATATTCTCTTTATTCAATGCTACACATGTTTGACCTTTCAATTTAAATGTTTGAAGTCAGCCACTTGTTATCCCAGGGAGCGATTCGCTTCATTCATAGGAGCAAAGAGTACACTTACCTCATAATTCAAAGTATTTCTCACCTTAACTAATACATTGCTAGCTTAATTCTATCGCGATACGTATTTAGCAACAGCTTTTCTTTCTCTCACATCTCTGCTCTCTCTTTCTCTCGCCCTTTCTCGCAGCGCGCCCGTGAAAAAGCTCCCACGCCCACTAATCCATTAGGCTTCCGATCGTTTTACTTGGCACACACTCCATTCTACGACCATAGCAATCAAACGAACAAGAATGTAAAACTATCAAAACATGCCAAGTTTTCAACAACCAGACACTCCTCAGTCTCTCCTAACCTAACTCAAGACCCATTTCCTACTTTTTCAACCCATAACAAATTACCTGTAATACAATACAATTTTCTATTAATTGATCAAATTACAAAAGTATTTCCGGAATAAGAGGCGATGGATTCTACAAGAAGTATTTTATGGAACGATGTTGCGATGGCCAATGTAGGCGACAGAGGGCATAACAAGTGGGGAGGACGATACCAGACATGGTGAGGATTGATTCTATGCGATGAGGGTAATTTGGGTAAGACGACAATATCCAACAGTAAAATTTTTTGTCTCCGGCGTAACTTAATGGAATTTGTATAACATATTGAAATGAAATAATTTACTTGGTGATTCCGCACACTTTATTTAAAAGACACGACCCACCTGATGATGACGTTCAACGTCGAAACCAGGGTTGTGTTTTATAAACCAAGTGTGCGGAATTACAAAGTAAATTATTTAATTTCATTTCAATATTCAACAGGTTCAATAAATAACCGAATAAAAGTCAATTAAGCTGTGGACAACCAATTGGACCATCAATGACTTAACTGATGTACGACGGTTAATCTGAAGAAGTATTTAGAGGTTCAATTATTACAGAAAAATCATCAGAGTTTCTTATGATTCATGAAAACATTCGTGTCTACGTATATCAACGGTATAAGTAAAGTAATGCAATTGATTTCCCGCCGCTCCTATTGGTCGGAGTGTGATCGAACCATTTGAAGTAGGTGGGGGGGGGACGCTAAGTTTTACCGCAAAACCAGTTTCAGTGTTCTCTAAGCTGTGGAAGCCGCAAGGCGTCAGTAATTGTAAACCCCTGCGCGCCGACCGTATCACGACAACAATGGAATCGACGATCGAGCAAAGTTACGCAATTAAGTTTTGTGCTAAACTGAAAAATCTCTTGAGGAGACTAACAAAATGATTCGTGAGGCTTACGGGGACTCTGGTTTGCCCTACTCACAAGTTTCGAGGTGGTTAAATGCCTTTAAGGAGGGCTGGGAAGAGGTTCACGACGAACAACGCTCTGGGCGGCCATCAACCAGCAAAGCCGACAACAATGTGGCTGGTGTTCGACTGTTGTTGGACTGTGACCGTCAATGGAGTGTGAAGGTGGTTCCCAATGAACTGAACTTGTCGTAAACTGTTGTGTTTTACATTGTTACTGAAGATTTAGCGATGAGAAAAGTGGGCGCCCGGTTCATGCCCTAGGTGTTGTCAGACGACCAAAAGACCAACCGAGCGAAAAATTTCAAGTGAATTTTTACAGCGTATTCAAAATGAAGCTGTGTATTTGGATAACGTCATCACTGGCGATGAAACCTGGGTTTTTTAATACGACCCAGAAACAAAACGCCAAAGCTCTGAGTGACACACCGACCAGTCCCCCAAGCCCAAAAAGGCAAGAATGAGCAAATCAAAAGTGAAAACAATGCTCATTGTCTTTTTCGACAGTGAAGGAGTCGTCCATAAGGAGTTTGTTCCTCAAGGACAGACAGTTAACGCTGTTTACTGCGTGGGTGTGCTCGAAAGACTCCGAAAATGGACCATTAGGACGAGAAAAGACATCTCCGTTACCTGGCAACTCCATCACGACAACGCGTCTCGCCACAACGTGCTACGAGTACACGGGTTACGGGCTATACACCAGGTGCCAACACTGCCCCACGCCCCCACCTATAGTACTGTAGTCGCCCCAGTAGACTTCTTTTTGTTCCCTCGGATTAAGGCTGCCCAGAAATGAACCCATTTTTTGTCCAAAGAAGAGATCCAATCAGCCGTGACGAAGACCTTGCGAGAGGTCCCCGAAGACGCCTTCCAGGGCGCGAACCGATCATGATAGAGTCGTAGGCAAAATGTGTAGAGGCACAGTGCTTTGAAGAATTTTATGTGTTTGTGCAAATCTGTTCAATAAATTAATTTTTTAAAATAATTGCATTACTTTCGGAACGCACCCTGTAGATACCCTTAATACATTCAAACTGGGAAAAGTATGACTTATACCAAAACAATCAGAATAACATGCTAAAATATATGGGAATATATATTTGATAATGCATTAAAATCAAACAACAGACACATTTCACAGCCCAATTACCTTAATTATGCATCTAATCTAAATTTTATTTATTTATTTTGCATTAGTCCGAGAACAACACTTAGACCTTTAAATCGTATTTGAACACTGATATAACAATTTGATATGTCATACACTCATTACCTACATGGAGGAAAAACCTCCTAGGCGGGAATCGAACCCGCGCCCTCTGAGTTGGCAGAGGAGGACGTTACGTTACCCCACCAGACGATGGCAGACGAGGACGTTACGTTACGGCGGGGCACCTTGTAGTATTAATGGGAGGCGACCGACAGTTAAGGACATTTGCGCCATTAGGGATGAAGGGTGGAGAGAAACCCGGCATCGGCATTGGCCTACTCTTAATGAAAGGCGCCAAGGGGTCCGCAGCTTAACGTCCCATCCGACGGGCGGCGTACTCACTCAAAGTAACCTCCACAAAGCACCTCAAGTAGGGATTGAGATACCTCTGGAAAATATTCAACACCACCGGGATTGAAACCCGAGCACTCTGGGTGGGAAGCCAGTACGATAGCCACCGCAACATCTCGATCCCCCGGGGCAACGTCCGGTTTTTTTTTGCTTATTTACAAATTTTGCTTATTTTTACCATCTTTTACGTGGGCGAGTGTATATTATTTACGCACCGGTTATTTCTGGAGAATGTGGAATTTAGTTCATTTAAAAAATATACAGGGTTCGTCCGGAAAATAAGTGTACTGACTCCTGGGCTGGGCGCGCCGCTCCAGGCGCGCCCATCACCGCTCTGACGGGCTGCGATTGGAGGGGGGTATGTTGGCAAGCGACGCTGAAAAAGGCAGTCGGCTCTGAGCTGTGGTGTAGTGAGGAGCTTTGTTAACGCGAACCTCCACGCTCGACCCACGTCACGGAACGCGATGCCGAAGTTTTTGGAGCAGCGTTATTCCATCAAATTTGCGGTAAAGCTTGGGAACTCGTCTACCGAAACTGTCGGTATGATTGACCAGGCTTACGGGGAGTCAGCCATGTCCAGAAACATGATCTTTCGGTGGCACAAGATGTTCGTGGAGGGCAGAGAAGAGGTCGACGACGAGTCTTCGAGAGGTTCCCGATGATGCCTTCGCGGGAGCGTTCCAGGAATGGGAACGCCGCTGGAACAAGTGTATCGACTCACAAGGGTCCTATTTTAAGGAATATTAGCTTAAGATATGTAAAAGTGTAATAAATTTTTTTTCCTGAGCTCAGTACACTTATTTTCCGGACGAACCCTGTATAAAAACGAGTATTCTTCGTAACAGCCCATTAATTCACATGTTTGCACAAGGCATGAACGCTCTGACAAAATAAGATGCATGATTAGTGGCCATGCGGACACCTAAATGATAAAGAGCGAATTATTTCATTTAGTTTTATAATTGTACAAATAAACAAATGGAACGAACTGAAGCAGGGCGGCGATTAAGACCCCTTAGAGCCAAGCGTTGAGGCATTAAGATGGTATATTAGTCACCATAGCTGCAAAGCGCACCGAGGACATTGGCGCCAAGGTATGATGAGATGAGCCGCGGTGTGAGATGGGGAGAAAATTATAGTTGCACCTAAAGGTCAAAGGTCACATTCGGAAGAAAGAAATCGGCTACGTTGAAGGTTCACTAGTGTCATTTGGCAGACGAAATCACTTAAAGCCCTCGCAGTGATTGAGGCTTCTACGACGGCGTAGACGTCGCAGTTTCTCCTTTCGTTATTCCTGCTACGAAAGTTTAATCTCGAATATATGTACGACGTACATAATACGCCGCAAATAGATGATATTTTGCTTCTAGTGTAGGAAAACGAATCGGAATCACTACAAGACGTAACCAACTTGGGAAGAAAATACCTAAAGACGATAACTTAGGCTAAGATGAATTATATTTTTACTACAAAACAGCATCTAAAGGTGGTTGTATCATCCTCGTCCTGACTGCGGTTAAGATTACTCGTAAATTAAACTTCAATCGCGGGGGCCGAAGTTCCAGTCAGTCATGGATGCAGCGTCTTTAGTCGATTTATAAATACTGATATACGTCGTGGTTCTCCGCGATTGGCTCATGGTATAAAAAGTATATATTTCTACCATTTTATATTTTACACAATAATGAACACAAAGGTCGGTTTAGTAGGAGATAGTATAGTTCACCCAGTACTAAGCCCGACGGCGAGTGAAATTCACACATCAAGGTAGGGCGGCCAGTTCCTTTCCCTGTGCCGGACATGGTTTCCCAGGAAGATCTGGTAACCGAAAATTCATATAGCTAGGGTGCCCAGATGGTCAGAGAGGCTTGCCCGGGAATTGAACCCGGGCCCACCGGTCAGTAATCTAACGCTCTAGCCCTTGAATACCGCACCCGCTCATTTACATTACTAAACGTTTATTTACGGCCAGTTGAATATGCATGATGTGTAGATGAATTAAAATAAAACAAAGGCTATGAGATTTTCAAGAAGGTGGAAGGCTTTTTTCAGCGTTAAAATTGGAAGGCAAAAATTAGAAGTGATGTAGCAGTTTACTTATCTTGGTTTTGGACCTAAATATCCAAAGTAGTGGGTACGTAAAATAAGAATTAAATAGGGAAACGATGCTTTCACCATGAGGAGGGAATTGATGACAGATACGTCGAGCAAGTATGTCAAGAAAATACTCATGGGTGGTACCTCCAATCTACGCTTACATTAAACAAAATGTAGGCGTGGATTGGAGGCTAGAGAACACTTTTTTATGGAGGGTAGTACTGTAGGATATAGAAACAGGGTCGTTGAGGCAAAATGATAGGAGTGGATTGGAGGCTTTAGAAATATGGGTGTGACCGATGGAAAAGGTAAAGTGGACGGAAGGGAAAACCAACGAAGAAGGAGAGAATTTTATCAGAAGTCTAAAGGAAGAAGGGCAAGTGGATGCAGAATATTTTGATTGGTAATGGAAGCCTGAAGACTGTGATGGAGGGAAAAATGTTAGGCAAGTGAGGTAGGGAGAGGAAAATGATAGACTGTTTGAACAGAGTGAAAGGAGATAGAACGTGCTGGGAAGTGAAAAACGATTACATGTACTGGGGAGTGTCATTATGCGTGTTTTTGGACGGAGCTTGGAAATGTCTGTATCTACTAAAACCCATTTTAAACGGTAGACTGCCAATACTAATAGAAAACAATCATATTTCTGGCAGCAGGAATATGGCTATTTAGAAGATGTATTCAATTTATAAAAGTTCACATAATTAGAACCCTAAGAATTTTTAACTCTTAACCATTTGATCTTGCTGTACTCAGAGTTGGATTACCAATAATTTTTCTTAAAATTCACGAAGCAAAAGCAATCCAAGGTGATATTTACCGTGGTAACTAAGTCATCAATTATTCCTACTCGACATGTAGCTCACTTTCAAGACTTTGTTAACTATCATATTTATCGATTCGCCAATTTTAACTGGCAAGTAACATGATGCTAAACCTTGGCACACGCATATATACACTTACATAATAAGAAAGTCGTTTAAGAACTACGCAAAGCTCAATAGTATAACGTTCCAATCAAGCCATGTTGTTGTTCTCCGAGACTATCCCTACAAACGTATTTTTAATCATATCCGTACAACTAGTCATAAACGGCCCGTTAGTCCTTCGGTTTCTATTATTTCGTCCTTATTTTGAGTCTCACCAACAACATTGTCCGAGTATTCCAAGACAATTCTCATCTACTTCCCAACTACATATTTACTTTTCCTTCTTTTACTTCAGTGGCGATTTGAATCGTATCCCTTCACTCCATATGACGTCCAAGCCACTGTAGGCTACTTCTTTCACGGTGATCTATCACGCACATCCGTATCTAATTTCCATCCATTCATCCTTATCCCGTCTCCCAACAAGGAGATGGGGTATTCGCTCGCGGCGAGGACAATTTTTCGACCACGGAGATGATTTTCCTTTCTCGCTCCCCCAAGCTCCCTTGAACTTCACTCGTAAGGAAGAAAAGGCGGGAGTGCGAGGGGGCGGAGGAGGGAGAGGGGGGGGGGGTAATTTCCATCCCACGAAAGAAAGAGAAAGGGAAGGTAGATGGAGAGAGGGGAGGGGTGAGAGGTGGGAAGGGCGAAGAGGGGCGGCAGGAACTGGACGGCATTCCTGAAATAGTTCACTCCCCTCCCTCATCTCCCACCATCTTCCGCCCACACATTCGGGACCCCCTCCCCCCCGCTCCTCCAAAGCTTCAGCCGGCGAAGAAGGAACACCCACACCCTTTCACTTGCTTCCACTACCACCCCACACCACCTCAAATCCCTCCCCTCTCCTCGCCCACGACTTTTTTGTACTGACTCACCTCCCCACTCCTCTCGCCACTGCATCACTCCTCCGAAACCCAACCCTTACCTCCCCCCTTGACCGTCCGGCAATTCTCAACGGATCCGATCCGCACGAGGACCCACATATTAGATCTGAAATCTGCCTCTCAAAACACAAGTTTCCTCATCCAACCTGTGGTGGCAAACCAACACCGAATGTAGCTAAGCTGTTGGCATATCGAGAGTGCCGTGAAAATGGCATATATGGCATATTGAAATTAACTTGCTGATTTCCTATCGTTTTTGTTGTTGGGGCGGAGACCTTCGCGGTTATTTTAAGATGAAGAGCTAGCTTCCCGGTTCCTTTCACGTAGAATCTTGGTAAATGAAATTTTCGCGGACTTCAGAATCGAAATCTTCAGGTTTGAAGCGACGGACTTCAGACCAGATGATGAACCCGAAATGGAACACCAGCGAATGTGTCGTCTACCAAGATTATCCAGCGCGGGAGTAACCCGAAAACAATCGAGTCGTTTTCTGTTGTTTATGGGAAACAATGAAAAAGGGTTTTTTTTAGGAACACCGGAATTTATATTTCTACACATTGTTATTATCTCAAAATAAAAAGACACTATAGTGCTTTCCCACTCTTTTTATGATGGATTCCTTCCACCACATCAAGCCGAAAACTGGGAATTTTACTCCTTTCTATACCTACACACGGAGATCTTCTTCTGCCACCCATACAACCCATTTGTATCGCGCACTTCAGTTGATACCTCGTAATTTCCCCAAGTCACGTGCCGGCATTGGTTTCATTAACCGAAAGGAGCAGAATGAATACTTAACCTCCACCTAAGGATTTGAAAATTTTATATTTTCGTGATATCAAAACACTTCATAATACTATTATAAAATAAATTTAAAATTCATGCGAAAGTACCGGGGAGGGCATTTTACGACTAACCGGTGTTACTGATAAGTACATACTAGGCTCTGATAAGAACAACTAGCACATCAGTGTGTGAATAACTCGCCTGAAGACTGAATCTTGATAAATAAATTTGGATGGTTTCCGTGGCTAAAACCATACAGCCGGCAAGAAATGTCTCGGGAGCCATAGTTTAGGGAAAATAAAATCTCCCCTTCTCCAGAATGGACGCTGACCAGCAGTTGGTGGGGTCACAAAAAGATGAAAAGGGGGAATATTTTGGAGTCAAGCGTGAGCGAATGAGTTTCTCTGAGAGAAGTGATTTTTTATGTCAGAGTGTACTTAAACAAATCCGATTCTCGATTTTTCTGACTTTCCCTGACTTTGCAGATCAAGTACGCAATTCATCTCCCGATTCTCCCTGTGCCGTCACCTCCGGTATTTCTCTTTCCAATTTTAACTCTAAAAGCTTCAAATTTGAATTTGGTCCATTATTTTAATATTCACTTCATATCTTCATAGAAACGCTGGATTACCATTTTGGGCGCAATTTTATTCTCTGTCGTTAACTCGGAGGGTAAATTGATTTCAATTTCGCTCTACTCTCCCTCAACTCACATCCTGTCAAGCTTCACGCATTTCCGCTATGTCACCGGTCAGATGTTATTACCAAAATAGCAAATAAAAGATAGGCAAGCAAGTCCCCACGACTTCAGATTCTCCACGATACCACTTTACCGCGAGCATTTAAAATCATTTGACTTGAGAGAAATGAAAACACCTGCTTTTTTATGAATAAACGTTGCAGATGCAGACAATAAGGAAAACTAAGTTAATATGAGTGGAATAATCCAGGAGCAGGTCGTTTCGGCGTCAAGATGGAAGCTATTTGGATAATCAAGTAAAGGTACTCAAACAATTGAAATTACGTCCTTAATAATTAAAGCTTATATTAGTAGATGAATTTTGTTCTAGATAGTTTACACATAATTTCTATCACAAATAAAATTCAGATTTTGCACGGTTTCATGAATTGTCAATAGAACCACAGCTTTCGAAGCATGACCAATTTCCGTATTCTTCACCTTTCATTGCATTATAGAGTACCAGACTGAGACAGGGAAATGAAGTTGTGAATGTTTTACTTATGCATGCATTTAAGGATGCTTAATTAGTACACGTAGGCGTCTCTCAATACTTCGACACTTGATTTTATCAACCAATTACATGCTTAAGGATGGAACTAGTGATTAAAACAATCATTTGGCATAAAATGTAATCGACGACCCAAACGAAATACAAAAAAAAACAATTTTTCACTGCAAACAGCGCCAAACTCGACATTATTTCAAGTATTAAGACGTATAATCACCTTCCATTATTTAAACTTGCAATATAATCTTGCAAGTTAAGTGAGTAGGAAGGAAAACACTGAACAATGCGGCTCATCAATACATATTTCACATCTCGGGAGCACTCTCGGCCTCTACCCCACCCGCGCTAACTCAACCTCTCCTCTCTCGGCAACTTTCTCCCTTCCCTACGACCCCCCTACCCCCCCGGCGCACCCGCTCTCACACAAAAATGCTCCGTCACTTCGCTTTCTGACCCAGGGAACCCTCAAACGAGGTGAGAGCATCATTTCCTTGACGGGGGCCACATGGCCAAACATGGTTGGTTGAGGGCAAGTTCTCGCGCCCTCATCCCAACTCCGGCGTACTCAACACCCACAGGAAACTTCGAACATCCGCAATTTTCAGGGAGAACATAAAAAAATAATAAAGCAAGCGATGGAGAGAAGGGGGGAATACCGATACGCCCGATTTTTTCAGTGAACCAGGAAGAAAAATGTTCCGTCTTTTCAATCTTATATCTATAGTAATTGCCGAACAAATTGTTCGAGTTATTTCAGTTACACCGTGAAAATCTTCGCTAGCAGCGTTTGAGTTACACTGAGACCACGAATTTCCAAATTTGAGCTGAGATCCAGAGTTGGTTTCGGGCGTAAGAGGTGCAAGCAGCCGCTTAGAAGAGCATATGTTGTTAAGTAACCAAAGGTTAGTTCTAAATTTTTACCAAGTTTCAATAAAGCCAACGTGGTGCATTTTTTGGGTGAGGAACTAAAATCAAAGACAAATGTGAGTTGAGGACAATGGAATTTGTCACCACGTTTTCGACTTGACACTTGTAATAAATAAAAGGTAATTGATAGTTTTGCCCATTTAATTTTCATATCTTTTAGACAATATAAAATCATATGGAATATCACAAAGAAACTTTTATTTACAACCATGGAATAAAAAAAATAATCCAGATACTACATATGCAAACTACAACACGTAATCTAACCATCTAGATCAAGTATATTTTTTGACTACTAATGCCAACAGGGCTCTCGTACGTGGCCGCGTGAGCATGCATAAATATTCACTTATACATAAATATGAATATATAATTCCACATTTACACAAACACACGTACACGTACATGCATAAATGCATGTCTACATCACGCGATACTGGATGCATTCGAGTAGACATTTACATTTTTCTTCTGAATTTAAAACGTCGGGGTGCTAAGATGTCACTCTGCGGTGACTTCGTATCGTAGGGGGGAACGACGAGTTAGCCCCTTGAAGCTATCGGTAATGATATCTCGTTTTATCCTGGGGATCAAACCTGCAAAGGTAAACTTGGAATCAAAATAATTCCCCTAGTGTCACAACTAAACTCGGGCCTACATCTGTAAATGAAACATTGTATCTGTACCATTCCAACAGTCGCAGTCTTGACTCTCGTCATGACTCAGGGGCTTCTATCCTAACACCTATAACATACCCTTATGCGAGTCAACTCTTTCATTTTTTAACGAATCTCTGCACTATTCCAATCATCCAATCGCTGCCGGATTTTCTGATCTAAGATCTTAGCTACTGGCCCTTTCAAATCTTTCGGAAATACCCCATTATCTCCTCTATTGCATGGGAAGATTCCCAAAAGAGAGAGAGAAAAAAATGCCCAAATAGACGTTGCCTAGTGCTGCAGCAGCAGGAAGTGAGCGCCAGACCGCGAACTGGATGCTGTGAAACCCTTTCCAGCGGTGAAAACGTAGGTCAACACAGCACAGGGAGCGATTCTTACCCAGTTTATGCATTGCCCACTATTTTATAATTGGTTCCAACGTAGCCACGTGCCGTGTAACTCTTTCTTTCACTCTACCTGTAATCGCAAAACAGTATTTGAAAGATAATATAGCAACGGCAGCTATCCCCTACGGTTTTGATTATTTCTCATTTCGTCCGCGAAAGACCTCACACACAAATAAATGAGAAGCAAGTAAAAGAGTTGTGAGTGAGCCCCCACTCAAATAACATCTACTATGCTTGAGTCTGCCAAGTTGAACTATTTTCATTATTTCGTACACGTCAGGCAGAAAATAACGACGTCAGCTGAACCGCGAAGTGGTGACGAAGTGATTCTATTGTTGATACTGCAGTGGCATTAGTATGACAACCACCTCGTGAGAGGTATCCAAATAATGGCCAATTGGGGTTAATCCTGTCTTCGTGTCTTTCAATATTAGCCGAAAAGGGTTGTTGGGGAAACTTGTAGATTTTTATTGCCATGGTTCATATTAATCAGCAAATTCGACAACATAGAGTTATTAAGACAATATACTATGTGAACCTCAAAGAACAGATTACGTTTTCTGAGTTTGCCAAAAGTAAATGTTTTTTTCTATTTAGGTTATGTTGAAGAATTTTTTCTGCCAACCGAATAAATGGCTTCAACTGAAAACTTTCCACTTCTGAACAGTAGATCTCACTCTGGACAGCACTCGCTTTATATTAATAACAGTTCGCCGTAGCAAATATTTTGATATTTTGGTATGAGTCGTTGGCACAATTGAAGAAGAAATTGAATTGGGTTAGGATAGCGGCTGCATAATCTGCTAAGTTTCAATAAATAATTCAGATCACTCTCACCATCCAACATTGCGTTCTTCTTAAAGCATAGCAAAACCGTGTCCCACGATTCAACGTGTACTGCCTTTAATAAATTTTTACATGAAATATTTTTCGGCAGATTTACGATGTTATTTGTCCCAATAACGATAAGGATTAGAATAACTGTGCACCATAGCACATGGAAAACCTTATTCTAATTAGTCTAGTACGTTATCATTACTTTATCTAACCCTTATTTGATTTTTTTTTCTTATTAGCAGCCTGTCTCGCATCAGTAAACAAGTGTTTTAAACTTAGATATGGTGAAGTAAGTAGCTTCTGTAAAATATTATTTCGAACATTAGAATTACTTACTCCTACCACACACCCTGGTGCTGGCTTGAAGGGTACCATTCGGATGTAGATGTTGTTATTGAGTCAGGCCACAGCGTAGCAAGGTTATACGCTATTGGCCTTTGGAAGAGCTGCAGCGCACCAGAAGATGTTCACACCAATTTGGGAACTGTGGTATTAAAATGTTATTGATGATCTTAATTTTTGTTGGGATACTGTGAATTTTGAGGCGAGCCCGCCGCACACATTTATCGAAATCTACAGGACCGAACAGTATGAACATCCAGGATGAGGTTCGGAAAACATCACACAATTAGCTTATCAGGTCATTTGGGCCCGCTTTTAAGTCTCAAGTATTGATTAAAAAGAGGAAATAAATACCACACTCCTCAAAAACTAGCAATAAGGCATGGCGATGACTGGGCAAGTAACGCGCTTGTCGTACGATTTAGTGACCGATCCTGTAACTTTAGTTCTACTCATACATCAATTGTGAGTTCATCGCATAATACCGATTCGGAGCATCACACACACACACACACGAGTAGTATCCTGATCCGTTAGAGGGACCCTGGAAAAAACTGTCCATGCAAAAAAAAACCACCTTCAGGTATACTTTCAACGTAAAGTGTTTATTAATTTGTCGTCTCAGTAAATACGCGATTTGCCGCGTGAACGGGTATTTTGAAATTCGCACCCCTGCTCGTTACAAACCCATAGCAAAAATTAGTGTACGATTTGTCAAAATTGATACAAGGTACTCTTGATTTAAATGCGGGCTATTTGCAAAAAAGAGCGAAAAAAATGGAAAAAGGTAGGCGATATTAGGGAATTTTTTTCTGCCTCATGCATATTAACTAGCCTTTATACTGTTTAAGTAATGGTAAACTCAAACAGAGAGACAAAGTTTTTGAAACACCTAGGTAATACAAAAAGCGGTTATTTTCCGCATCCGCATGTGAAGGAACTATCGATAAGGAGAAAATGCTAAGGCTCGGAAGCAAGAAGGATGAATTATGAATGAGATTAATCCTCGAAAAAAAATTATTTCCGCAAGCGGCGTAGGGGAGGGATAAAATTTGAAGAAATAATGCACAATGAAGTCCAGTTAAAATAATGAGGAGCGGCAGTCAAACGATAGCTAAGGCAAAAAAATACAATGAACTAAGAATCCTAATTGCCACCAGTAATGAACTGCACTTCTCCAGACAGTAGGCCGATTAGTCTATCATTTGTTTTACTTTTATAATTTCTAGATTCTCTTGCAATATTGCCTGATTTTGGTTACCCGATAATTAATTGAAGAGACTAGAGTATTCGAACAAATATCACCGGATTTAAAATTACCCAAAACGTACACCACCCGAAAGGGTTAGCACGTTTCACGAAAGCAGCAAACGTTTACTTCAGATATTTTTTTTTGAGAAAATGCTCATATTTCCGTCAAGCAGTCAAGCGGAAAACTGTATGGTATAAGATGTTCCTTCTCAGAAAATTCCTGAAGCTGAATTTTTGGAAGTAAATTCCTAGAGGAATTCTTTCTGTGGACCACCTTACCTGATCTCGATGGCTCAATTTTGTGGAACGCGATGAATAAACATACAGCCATTAGGTGTCCACCTGCCAGCCACTTCACCCACCCAATATCGAACAAATTCTCTCTGGCCATTCCCTACTTCGATCCCTTACGTAAAATACAGGAAATAATAATTACATCTAATCGATTCTCTTTTTTTAAACCACCCTCTCGCAACCCATAAAATAAAAAGAGGAACTTTGGCGTAAGGAGTGGTCAAATTTTTGTCCTTGCCACGCGCTCGTGAGATTTGTTCTTAAGATATGGCAGTCAGGAATGACGAGACGAGAAGAAATGAGAGTGCGGGATGATGGAAGTTCGAGGGATGAGTAAATCACGATGGGAAGTTGCTCAGGCGCGGGAGCATGATATTAATTATTATCATTGAGGAATAGTCTAATGTTTAAGCTAAGTTTTTGATGGATCCAATACCTAAGTAACGCTGCATTCCTAGGCCCTCGGCATTCGACCCAAAAATTCTTCGAAACCCGCATTAAAATAATCCAATCTTCAACTCCACATGCTTTCTGCCTACCTTCAATCCGTCCATCATGCATGTTCCTTTCCTCCCTCTACTTCACCCACTTATTACATCCACCCCTCTACCACAGTCTTCAGCATTCAATTGCCACTCAATATGATCTGCATCCATTTTCTAGCCGTCTTTTGAATTTATCCCGACATCCACCTCTCCTCCCATACTATACCTTGCTCGTATGTTTTTCCTTTCGTTTATTTGATTTGTTGATATTTTCTAATAATGCGGTTAAATTCATTTTAGAAAACAAGGCATTAACATGCTACATGAATTAGAATACTGAACTGAACATTGAACAAAGCAAACACTGACTACTGACTAGAAAGACCAGAGTATGTGGAAAGTTTCCTTATGCCTTCGCCCATTCGTATAACACTTTCAATATATCACTTCCGTGGTCCATGTCCCTCTACTCTCAATATCAGAGCCCCCCTGTGAGTGACCAATCTCAAAGTTTGATCGTATTGGATGGTTGAAGTCTGCAATGCATTACTTCAAAAGTGATCATGCTATAGTCGACGGCATTTTCGTTAGAGATTATTTAACGAGAAGTAGGTAACACGAACAGAATGTCTAAATATATTGAACTTGAGGCCAGTTGGGGCTAGCAGGGTACAATCTCACATTTTCATTGTGAGAGCATGTCTTTGTGTCAATTAATCACATCAATGAATGATTAAAATAGACTAAGGGTCCGATTTTACGATGCATTCCGGGTGAAATGCTAACGTAATACGGAGAGGAAGATGAAATATCAGCTCCTTGCTCTCATATTCAGCCCAAATGGAAAAATGATGGGTGCAGATCACTCGGTACATATTCCCGACAAGCCTAAATTACCTGGAGATAAAGGGATTCCCGGATCGAATTCAAACCCGGACGTGAACTTTTTCTGGATACCAATGAAACCTTTCCCACATCACCAATTCTCCCAGCCTTAGAAGGCCTAAGGGTCTAAGATGTGAGTGAGTCGAGACCCATCGTCCAGCATGCCCTTAAAAAAAGAGGTATCGTGATATCTCCAAGGTTATCGGATTGTGGAACATTCTTTGTTTCTTAGCCTGGAACCTTCCACGTAATGAATATGCATCGTTCCATCTGGCTGCTACTACTATACATAGGTCTGTATGGCACGATGAGGTCGATCCAAAATCCTATGGATAACCCAAGAAAAGGACATGATATTTTACTTCAAAGCTCGAATCATGACTATTCAAGCCAGAACGACTTTAAACGTTATCCCAGCCTGTTAGACGTATTTTACAATTCCACGCACGAAACTATAAAATAATTTACTTGTCTAGAAAATTCGCAGGAAAAAACAACTGTAAATATGATTGCTAGCAAAGTGCGATATTTTACCGCACCTGTAAAACTTTGCACTTAAAACCTCTACAAATTATCATTAAACGGTAATCAACGAATGAAAGCTCGGAGGAAATACCGAATACTGAGATAATGTATTGACAACTCTCAGATTGAAAACTAATGAATGGATATTTGTTTGTCTACTACGACGTATTCTGTTTCGCACATTAGATTTATTGAGACAAAATATTTCCGAGTATCTTCCCACGAGACAAGAGCATCGGATATTAATGGCAGTTTTCCACGAGCTTATAATAGAATGGAGCGAGTTGCTGCTTCTTTAAAAGGGAACAGAGGATTATGCCGGCATTAACAACATGCCGACTGGAAAAATAATGAATGAGTGCTTCCCTGCCGGCGCAGTATAAATTTTTCATCGTTCACCTATACAGACAAAGCTCTGCAAAAGCACTCCTCATGGCCCCAAGGGTGACATGATGTACTAAAATTAATTTTATGAATTTAAATTAAGGTATATTCAGCTTATCAATGGGAAAATTTTCGAAATGGACATGTATTCTATTATCAACATTGAAAAGGCGTACCTCATCCTGAAGTAGTAGGAGTTATTATGGGTGATGAACGACACCTAAGGTCATTTCCGGCCTTGGGGATGGGGGGATAATTCGGTAGGCGTAGGATATTCAGGTATTTTCAGGATGGCTGGAGGGAGACCTGGCATCAGGATTAGCCTACTCTTGACTAACGACGCCAAGAAGTCGACAATTAAACGTCCCACCTGACGGACGGCGTATTCCAATTAAAAGGTTCTCCACATAGAACAAAAGCAGGGATCGCGATCCCACTAATATTCTGCCACCACCGAGATTCAAACCCTTACCCTGAGGGTGGGAAGTCTGTAAACTAGGCACAGCACTAAACTGATCCTCACCTAATCCTAAAACCGACAAATTCTGTACTTTGAACAGCAGCACGATTTCACCACTAATGCCTTAAGTTGGAAAGGAACCATTATTATGCCAGATTATGGAATGAAACCAAGGAAGCTGTTGTAATATTAAAAGATAAACGTGCTTGTTTTACGTCATCAAAAGTATGGAGTGATACAGAGAGATAAAATTATACCGTAGAGTGATTATAAAAATACCATTAAAACAACGTTACGCAAGCACTGATACCATCACTCTAGTCCAACATTTGGCCGATAGGAATAGACCGTTTTCAGCTTTAGATGGGAATACGAGGCAGAGCTCCGGTGCGCAGCGCTTTGACGGGTGAACTGTCTCTCTCCCGATAAGTTCACACAGTTTAATTTTCTCTGCCACATCGGTATCTCAGTCAAATCGTCATTTCAAATCCAACGATCCCTCCAACACCACCTACTGGCAGGTGAGAACCGCACCTTCTTACCCCGCCGAGAAGTCGACGGATAGCGCTACCCAGCGGTCGGATTTCACACTAAAATTATGAGCATGACGGAGTTAGGCAGAGCCAAGAGATGAGGGAAGAGGGGAATCGAGGGAAGGATGAAACCGGAGGCGCGGGATCAATTAGGTGCTGCAACCATTACGGGTTTCTCATTACGCCTACTCGAGGAATCGAGAGATGATAGAGGAGTCCTCCACGTGCTAATAAACGCATATAATTCGCGCAAGGGAGAGGGATAAGCACCCAGATACGCGCTTCATTCCTCCACTTCTGATACCGTTTTTGTGCCCCGTGTACGAGAAAAACATTCAGCTAGAAAAGCGCCTGGATAAAGTTCAGTTATTGCATCTATATTACCCTGCGTGCCATGCTCATTTTTTATTCTAAAGCTTTGAGTTTTGGATTCCAATATTACACCGGCTACCTTGAACTTTCTCTCGCATAAGCATCAAATCTTGTTTTAGCATCTAATCATTTTTGTACACACATTAGGAATTAAATGATTATTATAGGCAGTCATTAGTGTTAGAATACCTCTTGAACGAAGCCTGAAAAACTAATACAAATAATATTGAACTTCTGAAACACTTATGCACATAAAATAATCAGCTTTACATCTATGTGGTACCTTGCTAACTTGAGTGTGTGGCAGTAGGTTTTTCCACACTAGGCATGAAACATCAAAATTAAGTGCTGCTTAAATGCTAGTTACACCTACGCAACACCCCGAAAGCCGCTGAAAGGGCGCGAAGCGATGTGGGGGATATTTTAAAGCTCTTATAATCACTATACAGGGAAAGTAACAATCATTGTCAAGGAACAGGCTTAACTACTCATGGCCGAGAGAAATACCTCCGCATGGTCCATGATGATGATTGAAATGATAGTGGTCCCATCTTTTGACTAATACGGTTAAAAGGCTTATCGGGAGTAAAAATGCGTATTAAAATATCATTCCATCCTCGACCTAGAGTTCAAATCCGGATGATTTTCCTCAATATTCGCAACATTTTGTGATTACTACATCAACACAACTATCAACTATACCAAAGCTGAAACTTAAAAACTACCAGGGATTACATAGGGGCCGAAAGAGAAGAACCTCTTGCCCTCTTTCATAGACGTTAGTTGGAAGCATGTCAAGTTCAAAAACCAAAAAGAACTCGGACAAGCAAAAGAGGCATGGAAAGAAGGGGAAGTGAAGAAATATCATGGCACCGCCTATCCACCGTCATTACTGAAGTTTCTTCAATGCTAGCGAACGTTTGCTATAATTGGAAGAATCCCCCATCAGAACCATATGAAACATTCAAATCCAAATGAAGAAAACGATGATGTGAGCAAAAGAGCTTAAATCAATTTTTTCCCGCCCTCCCAAAATCCCTCAAGAGATTGAGACTATCCCACTTCCTTTTTAATAACGCATTCGGGACCCACGACCATCCACTGGAGGAGAGACCAGTATAATTTTCAATCAAGAATCGGAAGAGCGTTGGCCCCTAAGGGAAACAGGCGCAGCGCTCCCGAAAGTACGAATCATCAGTCGGCAATCTAGTGGTTCTAACTCCCACGCAGTCAACAACCACCGCAATTATTTCTCCCCTACGACTCGACTCCAACGCTAAATTTCCAAAAATACCACTCCGCTGCAGCGTGAAAACGGTCAGTCGATGTTTTCGCACAAACGGCGAGCTACTCAGACCGATCGACCACACGATTTGTTTTGAGTTCGTTCAATAATAATATCTTAATAAGCAGACAATTTGAACATAATACCACACAATATGTTTTCCAACCAACTTTTGACGTGTAGCTATAGCGAAGAACAAAATAATCTGAATGCAGAGGAAGACAAACCAAGTGGTAATATGTTTGATGAAGATAACGAAGCTGGTGAGGAAAAGTTAAATTCTACAGAGAGAAGAATTGACAGCGGGAGATATTTGATGGTTAAAGAATGCTGACAAGTTTTATTGTAAGATGAATGCTGTAACCAGACAGCAAATAAGCAGAATAAACAAATATACAAGCATTTTAGGTGTTATGATGTAGGACAGAAATGAGAAGATGAAGAGATTCATATTGGACAGGAAACTACTGTAGATGAAAAAAATGTATAACAGCGTTTTTACAGATGTTACTCCTAATAAAATTCATCATTTGATGCGGCAAATGGTTCCCAACTATTTCGCAGTCTATTGCGCAGACAGTGCCCGTTTAATGAATAATTACTCATTGTTACGCACGCTATCGGTAGATTGCAAGGCATCATCCAGATATGAAGGTAATTATTCATTACAAAAATGTTTCAGAAGCCCAAAAAGACATCAGTTTTCAGACATAATTCCAAACCTACGTTTGTAAGGACTATCTATAGTAATAATTTCATTCATAATGTGAAAAAAACATAAGATTTTCCTCAAATATTGGCGCAACAGAAAGTTTGAGGTTGCCGATGTAATAATGGAACCCTAAATTCAAAACGCTACAATGTTAGGCTTGAATCACCTCACTATGGCGATCCAGTATCATTAAACTTAAAATCCCCACTCATATGATATAATCTTAATACTGCTCCACAATTCATGGAATAAATAAACAACCTTCACGAAAACGCTTAAAAAGTAATGTACAGTCCCCAAAATAAGTCAGGTTTGCCCACTAACTGACTGACTCCCTTGCTTCTTGCTTAAATCAACAACATACACCGACAAACCGTTGCAAGGTCAAGTGGCATAAATCTCGTAGGAATAAAAGCTCGAGGTGAAACATTAACTAAAAACAATTTGCACGATTAAATTTACTTCAACAGTAAAATAACTTGTATAAATTACACTAAATGTTAGCTAATCATACAGCAAAACATTCTTGGGTTGGTACATTTATCGTCTCATTACTGTAATGTCATGCACCAGTTTATAAAACTCAACCCACCTGGTCTATAACAATCTCGTCACGAAGATTCCCTCGTCCCAAAGGCTACGATTCAATCCCGTGAGAGGATTAGTAAAGGCAGCAGGAGATAGAAGGGTCAAGACTTTCACCGAGAGGTAGAAGAAATGAAAAGAGAAAAGATATAAGCAAAGTGCCTTGAAGTAAAGGAAATGTAATACGTGAGGTTTGATGGCTAGGCAGTTTTGGTATAGTTTAAAATAGATAACTGACCGGTTTACATGCATATTTTCAAAATTGTAGCACTCACGACAAGTGAAAAAAGCGAAAAAAATGGAAGGTGGAAGATATCAATATCATATCTGAGATTCAGGATATTTTATTTAATGTTGCGGCTTGAAAGGTGGGATATCTCCCGCAGTTCTTTGAAATCATTATGCTAGGAAATTTCATACTTAAGAAGTCACTATTTTTACACTTGATGAACCTGTCGCCTAAATTTTCATTATCATTGAATTTCTACAGATACCAATTTAGGATAAAAGAATCAGTACTCTAAGACTTAACGCAAATGATAATAAATAAACACATTTTGAAGAAAGTGGAGCTCTTGCCGGTTCGCTCCTACTTTTGCGCTCAGCTTAGCTCCATGTATAGTGCTATATAGCACATGCTGATTAAATTATTAGGGTTGAAGAATGGCTATTGTGATGTCAGGTAATGAATTTCTCTTCGTTGACTTTACGGTTGTACATCACTTCCGTCGTAGATGCGCCATAAAAAAACCAATTACTAATCCGACTTTATTGGCGTTGACGCCACTTCTAATGCACAATTAAACGCTAAATATGTAGAGAGGAAGATGAAGGTGAAAGAGCGCATAAAAACTCGAACGTTACAGGCAAGACGGGCGTTTAATTAGTTAAAATTATTGCAACCATTGACTAAAGGTAACAAACATCTGTGATGCTCCAATTTTCGGTATCGATTAGGACGGAAAAAACAGCAAAATTTCCTGCTATTCCGTAAAATACAAGTATTATTTTGAGGAATAGCAGAGTGCTTACTTTACTACGCATCATGAAGGAGCTCCACCAAGTTGTGCCATCCACCATTACTTACAGCAAAATTTCCATTCGACTCAAAACAATTCAAGGATGCATGTTTATTTTTCACAACAGAAACGAAATTATGAAGTCGAATACTTTCAACGTCGTTTATCTAACAGTTAACGTGTATATATATTATATATATATATATATATATATATATATATATATATATATATATATATATATATATATATATATATATATATATATATATATATCCCTTTCGGCTCTATACATATGGCCAAGGACGGCAGTTAATAATAAGGTTAAAACATAACGGGATTGAATTGGAAGGACACTGAACAATCCAAGGAGGGAGATTACATTAGGAGCTAGTCGATATTTCGGGCGAAACAATGGGATCGAAAAGACATTGGATGATTGACTTGTCTCAAAAGTAAAGCCTCGGTGGATTCCCTTTAATCGGAGCTGGAGCTATTGCATGAAAATGCTAGCATGTACGTGACTGGGGGCACATTTGAAATTAATGACATTAACGAGAAGAGAATGGATGGCGGTTGAGCGCGGTGAATGCGGGCACGGGAGATGGGATAGTATTTAATTGTGCCGGCATGGAGGGGTTTTCCGGCTGAGTGCGGCCTTTGGTATACGAACAAGCAATTCAGCAACCGCGAAAATTATGGCTTATACTGAATAATACAATGTTTAAGTGAATGAATTATATAATAACCCACACAGAAATGATTGCAAAAGTTTTGAAACTGTTACTTAAGTCTAAATAAGAAAGCACATTTCATATTTTTCTTTTGATATAACGATGAAATTGAGTGAAGAGGAATATCCTTCATGAAATCATGCGGAAGGAAAACAAATATTAAAAATCCAGGGAAGAGGGAAAGTACCAATAAAGTGCAAGGGAAGAGATGGGGCGTAAAAAGTTCAGAAACCATAAAAAGGAGTTGGTCGAAGGAGGAAAAAATTGCCTGCGAGCCTACATTTATTTGAATCATGCGACCCGGCACGGGCTGTGCGGCAAGGGGCGTTGAGCCACTATTCTTTATCCTGTGAATTCAAGTGAATGTGATACGTTCGGGAGGGAAAAAGAGGTTTTAGATTAAGAGCTTAGGCGCTCGTTAAAGTAATACAGGGGACAAAAGGGCCTTTTTTATATTTGTTGAGTTTCTACTCTGGTTACATTGAGTTTGAGTATTGGGCCCGGAAGGAAAAAGCGACAACTGCGGAAAGTATTGTTTTGAGCGACACTTATTTACAGAGATTAACGGCTTTGCGGGTAAACAAGAGCAGCATGGGAAAGGAAAGTGATGATTTCCGCTGGTAAAATGAAAGCAAGAATGTAAGTTTTACGGATGATTAAGAATAGGTAACTGAAATACAGATTTTATTACTTGAAATGTTTCCAATCAATCAATCAACCCCCGTCAAGAAAGTACCACGTAAAAAAACTTGACGGGGTAATAAAAAAACACAAGTTTTTGCTTTGCTTAATCTCGTAATATGCTGGATGATTCAGTAAAGGTAGAATTGTCTAGAAATTGGTTAAATCTATATGTACTAACACTGCTTACATGAATAGGAACTACAAATTCTATAGCAATCAAAAAATAATTAAGTATAAGTCGACAAAGGAGAGTGACCGGTTAATATGCTGAAAAATTAAAATGAAACGAACAAACGTTTTGGAATGATTGCGAACAGTCCTGATTCGAAGGCATATCAATTGAGTACAAAGTAATTTATAAGTTTGAAAACGAAATTTATGAGTCAAAAACGTGAAGTGAACGGATCGCCCAAAAAGTAGTTAAGGCGTGAAGGTCCTGTGAATGAGCGGAAAATGGTGTGGCTACGCAAAGAAAGGAATGGAACGGCATTCAGGCGCTGAATCAGGCGTAACTTTCTGGTCATCGCTTCATCAAATACGAGGTGGGGAGAATGTTCCGCGCCTAAACAAATATTTTGAAAATTTTCATGAGAAACTCCTCCCTGAGCAGATCCTCCTTGAAAAATCGTCACTTACAGAGTAGCACAGATTTGGACCGGTCACAAGAATTCGCAATTGAAATATTCACCGAGCAAATAATCTTGCATTTGATTAAATATCCGTACTGGACTGAATTTATACATTCGTTTAATAATAACATTGGCAATAATTTCGACATGGTCATTCTCAAATAATCATTAATAAAAGAAAACACTAAAAGAGACGGCGGTAATTTACATCGACATGAAAATTCAAGTGATTATAATTTACGAATAGGGATATAAAACATTTTCGCCGACACTCTCCCATACTTACACCTATTATGTCTAACTCGTGGCTGACGATTTCCCCATTATTTTTTAAAACGTTTAACTAAGTATACAACGAATTCACGTCAAAAGGAGTAACAATGGCCCGCAGTACGTAATTAACTCGGTTGATAATTATTTTCCATATATAATTGATGTTTTCAGGCCATCATGTGCGGGATACCTTTCACTGTAAATGATGAAAGACGCCGTTTAATTGTGCACACAGGCACTGCTTAAAAGGCGGATGAGGTGAATCACGATGGCAAAAGAAAATTATAGCTATCAGCTGAAAGATGTCACGTCCCGCACAGATCGACTGAATGAAAGGCAATGCTGCCAGCCTCATAAGGAAGGCCACTTATCAAGTGTTATTATTTCTCATCTTTCCAATATTTAATGGTTTAAAAAAGCTTTTTAAAAATAATTATAAACGTGTGGAGTGAAAGGACCTGCCAGTGCCTTCGCTAAATGCCAAATTGAGGAAACAACGAAGCATTTCTTTAATTCAAGAAAACTTCAAAGAATATAGTATGTGCTTTCCATCGTCGGTCGGTATTTGGCGTCCAAAATGATATCCATAAATAGACAGATTGCATCATTTAAAATGAATAAGGATGATTTTATAGAAATAAAAAACTGCTTTCTAAAGGCAATCCTATTTTTTCATTCCACAGCAACGGCGATCACCCAACTGAGCCGCGCTACATTTTACGTCCTAACTGTTAAGATACAAGTTTCTATCGTCGCAGTTACCGGAACAAAATCGCAAAATCAGTATAAATAACAATTTTGTAAATTCTTTAAGTATTCTTCTCAATTATTAAGAATATATGACGAGTGCTCTATGCATGCAATACGTTGAATATAAAGGTTACTTCATTTAATAAAAAAATAACTTAAATTATACTAAATAAATTTTTACTTTTCATATTCGCGGTGCTGATTTAATTTCTCGGGAAGCATCGATTAATGAAAACAAAATAACCTTGCGATCGCAAATGCACCATTTTACTGCACGACCAACGTTTCGTTGATAGGACATCGCATGGTTTAATAAATATTCTAATTAACGACAGTGTATTCTTTGTGTGAAGCGTTTTGCTTACAAAACTAATGAGTGAATTTTAAAAATAATTCATACCACAAGAGAGGGTAATGAAACATGATAGATGTTGTTTCCTTAAAAATTCCCTGAGTAAGACAAAGGCAATTCTCACTGGTATCGATGTACACAACTAATTACGAAAGTTAGTGGTCACAGAAGTATTTTTAATTCAATTTTTTCCTTGGATATTTACTAACAGTTTGTCTGTTCTTCCTTGTGCCCTTACTGTTTTCCTTTGCCCTATATCCAAAGTGTTTCTGTGTGACCATGTATTTACGTGTGTACATATTTATTTACTATTAAAGATTATATAAATATATATAAATTTTTAATCCATTATTTATTAACGTAAGAGTTTTAAGTTAATAAATTGGGATGAATTACAAGATTTAAAAAATGTTATCCACTTCATTTTAGACTGCTATTTCGAAATTAACTTGGCTTATCCAAATTAGTACTCTGATCTCTTCTACATACATGTACGCATGCATATATTTCGTTCGAATCGTATTCTAAATGAAATGTGTAAAGTATCACCGTAATAAGAATACGAGGGGAGGGAAGTGTTAGAATATCTCAAATAAGGCATGTCAAACAAGCACAGCGACGATGGCCAATTGAAACAAAGTATCTTCTAAGAATTATATTTTTATAGATTTCCTGCCGTTCCAATTCCATCGCCGCATTTCATATGCCCACGCATGTACACTCAAGAAGACTTCGATGAATGGCTAATGATGCGGAATTCAATTATAAGGATGGTAGAGATAAGAAGAACGGGGGGGAAGTTGTTCTGGCGGGGTAGTGTGACTGTGTGTGGGGTCGGCGGCAAGGGGGAGAAGTCGAGGATTACATGGAGAGGGGAGAGGATCGCCGATTGGTTCGATCGAGGAGTGTGGGAGCCGGGAGAGGGGTGAGAGCCGAAGGGGTGGCTACCGTAAGTGGGTCGCCTGCTGACATTGGCACCAAAAACCCCATTGTAATTTGCACCCGACTCTTATCTCACGCGAGTGGCTCGCGGCTAACCCACAAAACACGCCACATCGACTCTTGAAACACTTTTAACAACACCCAGCGGAATAAACACCATGTCTCGACGAAGGGCGACTCGTGGCGCCGCCGCCGGACACTAGCGTGGGCACCGAGCGCAAATTCATTCACGCGACGCGAGTCGTTCCATTGGACATTATGTAAGAGATGTTACTCCGAAGGACTCCTGATGCCAGATGATTAGCATGCTTAAATGTCGAATGAATCTCATCTCTTTACTGCCCCCTCTCCCTAAGCCCTAGGACATAATATTTTATGACGAACCACCCGACTTTTTATAAAATATTCATTCTTGATAAGGAAGGTGATATTTAACCAATTTAATGCCTAGTAGGTAATTGTGGCCATTATTTTTTAAAAAGATTTTCCACCTTTCGAGGTTATTTAATGCAATAAAAAATTATCCGTACCCGTTCGTAACCTAATACTCCTTGCCACGCGTCCTCGTGGTACCTTTAATCATTTACACGTATTTATCACGTATTTACTCGTCCTCACAAACGTCGATTTTTATGCAAATTCTCATTGTATCAATCCACTTAAAATCCCTCGTAAATATATTAAACCATAGCTATTTATCATACCCACTAACCATGAAAAACGTAGAATTTAATCCTGAAGTACAAAAAGGTTGAAATATAGAATTAATACACATGTTGCGAGGGCAATATAGCATGCTATGCAATTATACTAAACATGCAAGCCAGAAGGAGAACAATCAAATCTAGCCCACTCAAATGTTCCAATTGAAATTCGACGGCCTCGACTTTGCCGCAGCCATTAATATCGTCCAATTGGATTTCATCGTATGGAATGAAGCGCCATTACCATTCCGAATTCAGCCCGTCGCAGCATCGAAATTAACATTCACGTTCGCGACAAAGGCAGAAGAACACTGGTTTGACTCGAAGCTCCAAACGAAAGCGATACCATGTTTTCAATTCAAAAATTCATAACAAGAAACCAATCACAATCACGCTTGTTGCTTGCCTGCACCTGCTGGATGAAAAGAATGGCGAATTAAATAAAACCGCTAACCGATAAAGCCAGGAGGAAAAACAAAGACTCCAGAAATTCTCTTTATTTCCCTGTAAAATGCACGATCACAAAACAATAAAATTTAAGCACTCCAACAGTTGTAATCGAAATACCATTTCCTCATTGTCATTTCTTGCACGGACAATACACGTAAACCAACTATTACATCGGTTGCCCTGTCACTCCCTGCCACATATTTCATTGATGGACTAGCATGGTTTCATGTAGATATATCACTAGGCAATTTCGCTCTCGATACCGTAGAGATTGACAACGGTTGAGTCATATTTAAATTCGTAATGACGTGTGACACATTACTCATGAAATAGTAATACGGACTGCACACCAACAGCTTGCCTATAAATTTTTAATGTGGTTGTGAG
This sequence comes from Hetaerina americana, assembly GCF_022747635.1. Classification (NCBI taxonomy): domain Eukaryota; kingdom Metazoa; phylum Arthropoda; class Insecta; order Odonata; family Calopterygidae; genus Hetaerina; species Hetaerina americana. The sequence continues at coordinate 17,626,462 of NW_027286985.1, read as the reverse complement.
AAGCAGGAGGAGTCGGTCGGGTTTTCAACGTGGTCAGAGAGGAGGTCATGCACTGAGCGTCACTGGCGGAGATGTCGTGAATCGCTCTCACACGCCATACGACCTCGAGCATAAACAAAGAAGGCGCGTGTGCACCAGGAGTAATGAAACGGCTGAAATTTTCAAATAAAAGGTTTCATGGCACAAAACCACTATGAAACGAGAAAGTGACGATACGTGTCACGCACGTATGAAGAGCAGAGCAACATTAACGGAAAGATGTTGCATCGGCAACTGGTTGTTCATAGAATACTGTGTTTATGGTATGGTATATATACCATATTTTCTGCGACAAATAAATGATGATTTGGTATATAGATGTCCCATATACTCCTATGAATATGTGTATATGCACATGTCTATGTACATTTATTTATATATATATATATATATATGTATATATATATAATGTAGTATATACGAGGGTCATCCGGAAAGTAGTACCCGTTCGTGCCGCATGAAGTGCTGACGACGCGAGTAGCCGCTGGACGAGGTCAGATAGCTTCAGTGGCTTGTCTGCCTTCTCTGAGCCAAGTTGCGTGACGCTAGCATTGCCTGTGTTGTTTCTGTGATTGTTTACAATGTTTAAAAAAATTGAGAACGCCGCCAGTTGTGAAGTGAGGGCAGTGATTAAATTCCTCAATGCAAGAAACGTTCGCCCATGTGATATTCATCGCCAATTAAAGGAGGTGTATGGAGACAATGTAATGGACGAGTCGTCTGTTCGGCGGTGGTGTCGCAACTTCAACATGGGGAGGGGGAACACACACGACGATGAGCGTTCGGGGAGACCGTCTGTCATTACAGACCAACTGGTGAGCTCAGTTGACGAATTCGTGAGGAACGATCGGCGCGTCACAATTGATGACATCTGTGAGCATTTTCCCAATGTTTCTCGAACAATTGTTCATGAAATTGTTAAACACCATCTGCATTATGCAAAAATTTGTGCAAGATGGGTCCCTCGCGTATCTCAATGAGCTGGCGGCGAAGGACTATGCAGCAGGAATACAGAAACTTGTCACACGTTATGACAAATGCCTTAATTTGCTTGGAGATTATGTTGAGAAGTAGTTTAAAGTATCCTCTTTCAAATAAAATTTTTTATGTTTGTTAATATTTACTTTTGTGTCTTTATTTCACGAACGGGTACTACTTTCCGGATGACCCTCGTACTTGTATTTCCTTTCCATGGAATGGACAACAACCTTGACGAGGTGGAAGGGCTTGTGCGTTCCGATGACCCCTAGAGCTGTGCTGGCGGGAGCAATAATAATCGCTCCTGGTAGGGTCACCCATGCCAGACAGGTTGAAGGTTAGGAGCCAGGCAAAAGGTAATCCGTGCAGCATCTGTTCCTCAGTGAGATAGCTGAAAAGGTAGCTGACCCCAATGGGACGGTCATTGAGTGATGGTGTCTCGTTAAAAACACTATTGTGGAAGGCGATGGGAAACCAACTCAATAATTATTGCCAAAACGTTTATGATGGCAGTGGAGAGAAAATCAGAGAGTAGAATATATACTACATAATACTACCACTATAATATATATGCATATATTTATATATATACAGGGTTCGTCCGGAAAATAAGTGTACTGAGCTCAGGAAAAAAAATTATTACACTTTTACAATCTTAAGCTAATATTCCTCAAAATAGGACCCTTGTGAGTCGATACACTTGTTCCAGCGGCGTTCCCATTCCTGGAACGCTCCCGCGAAGGCATCATCGGGAACCTCTCGAAGACTCGTCGTCGACCTCTTCTCTGCCCTCCACGAACATCTTGTGCCACCGAAAGATCATGTTTCTGGACATGGCTGACTCCCCTTAAGCCTGGTCAATCATACCGACAGTTTCGGTAGACGATTTCCCAAGCTTTACCGCAAATTTGATGGAATAACGCTGCTCCAAAAACTTCGGCATCGCGTTCCGTGACGTGGGTCGAGCGTGGAGGTTCGCGTTAACAAAGCTCCTCACTACACCACAGCTCAGAGCCGACTGCCTTTTTCAGCGTCGCTTGCCAACATACCCCCCTCCAATCGCAGCCCGTCAGAGCGGTGCTGGGCGCGCCTGGAGTGGCGCGCCCAGCCCAGGAGTCAGTACACTTATTTTCCGGACGAACCCTGTATAATCCATCATTCGTCGTAGAATTCGTTACCACAAAAGGGAAGAGCGTGTGAAAAATCATGATGCCAACCCCAACTTGACGAAAATAAAGCCACCCGTTAGTAATGCACATTACTAATGGCTGGTGACATTAGTCATTAGCCATATACCATAGGCCCTCGGGGAGGCTTCCAAGTAGACTTCAGTGAGGATAACAATAATATATTTTACACTTTACACCAAGGGATGGCCGATTGCATAGTGATAATGATTCACGGCCAAAAAAGTATTATGCGATGGCGAGAGCTTAAGAGTAGAACACCCGGTTATTCTAGCATTCGATTTCTTCGTTCTTATTGAACCTTACAACCAAATAGTTAATTTTGACGCTAAATCCAGCATTTTATTTAGCACTTATCCATGCATAAGTGCAATATAAAGAAATGATATGATCAAAATATGTTGAACAGCCTACAAGATCAGTTAAATGGGGAATAATAGGTCTAGAGGATCAAGCTACATGGGCTTAACAGGGGTTATGTCCAAGCAATGAACCCGGGAACCTTACTTTCGCAAACACTCTAACCAATATATTAAAAAACTATATTATTATTGTTATTTTAAGGGTTTAAATACGTTTTCGCAAGACAACCAGTCTATTTCAAACTTAAACATCCCTATGCAACAAAAACGCTCTGCATCCATCTATCATTAGAAGAGCAAAGGCAGAAAAATAAAAGTCTTATCGCTTGCCTGCTCAAGTTGTCTCATCATGACAAATTCATTGTCATTTTTCCCACGAATGACTACAGAATACAAGTAACTGTAAGCAACCGCGCTGGAGGGAAAAAGTATTATTCTTTTGTCATTTAAGTAGCTTGGTGTGTTGTAATTTTTACCTAATCTTAGTATATAATGCTTAGTGTCTTAGTACATTATATTGTGTAAATTATTTAGCATAATCACTGGTAATTAAAATAACAAAATCATGATGTTGCATGCCTAGCACGGAGTCACCTCCTGTCACACACCCTAGCGGTGTGTGACTTTTCTTTATTTATTTATTGATAAGCACTAGTCCTTATACAGCTTTTTTTGGCCTATACATCGAACTATTAAACATGATAATGGACACTGTAGTAGATATACTATCACCTTTTCAGTTGTCAAATGATGCCTCTTGCTGCCTCCCTTGGCACTTGGATGTTCACCTCCCCGGCCACTTTCAATCTTAATGCTGAAAGATCCATTCCTTCCCTTGCCACTTCTTCGTTATAATTTGATCCACGAATACAGCAACAAAAATTAATAAGGACGAGCGATTGTAAACAAATTTTTACGAACAAATTGTCCAATTGTTATAATTTTTTAACCGAGAAACTTTCCCCGAAAGACTATAACTCCCATGATTAACTTTGACTTCCTTAGCTAACCATTTATATCGGGTCGCTTCGGCGTCTCGGTTTCTGAAATACTCCGTAAAACCAGCCACCTGACAACAACCGAACGAGTTGCCTGAAGCTCTACCACACACCTACTGGGAAGGTTGGGGGGAGGGTTGAGGAGGGATAGCTTTAAGGGGACTCTTTACTACCGGGCGGTCACGCGCGGCATTCATTGTAGGTAGGACACCTTCGTCCTCAGCGGAGCAACGAGCCGCGTGAGCTAATTTGAGATGATGAAAAATCGTGCATGAAAAAAAACCCACGGTTTGCTTTATTTTGAACGAGAAAAAGTGCTCACGAAGGTCTCAAATGTCAGCACACTGCTGTCCCTCCCCAATCGCTGCATCCAGTCACTGGTTGGTCCGTGCGCTAAGAATGGAGTAGCATTGTGCTACTAACATGAGGAGTATTAAGTGAGTGTACTTGAATGAATAGAGAAGGGTAAAAGCGCACAAACTGGGGTCCTCTCCCGTTTAACTCTTGTTCTTGTGTTAGTGGGATACGGGCAGGAGATAGGGGACTAGATCACACGGCCGTACTTCAGGAGAGAAAACGATCAAAGTCTACCCTCTCAGCTTTGGTTTGCAGGAGATAATTATCGAAATAGGTCAATTAAAGCCGCAAAGGATGAAAGAGTAATTTTACTCTGCAGTAAGAGACTTTTACGTTTGGCACCCCAGTGCATATACCTGCAGTATTCATCATCAGAATTGGTTGAATTATTTGACATATTTATTTCCAGCCAACAATGATTTAAAAATGTTAAAAATAGGAGAGAACAAATATAATCTCATCCATCTGGAATCGACCCCAGGCTAGCGGCACCGAAATACGTCACACCCTCAGGATTCTCCTTCAAAGGTGTTAAACATAATATCGTAACATGTCTGCAATGAAAATATATATATATCACGCAAACGATTACACTATTCAGAGATATTCTTCAATGGTATCAGTTTCACTTGGGAAATGCTCAATAAATAGTACTAAGCACATTCTACAACTATAAAATACCCTTTAAACCGTCACGGGGACGAGTGTCAGTTGGTGTTACATCACCAGCCTTTCTCGTACTCCACAACTTCCACACAGCAAAAGTCCATACATTTCCGTAGCAATGGCGACACCATGCTGGGTAGCCCAAAAACTCCTCACAGCATAGATTTCACCGTTTTCATACGGGAATATCAAAAACAATTTAGCCCAATGTAATGGCGATTGCAATTGAACTGACGACATCAGAATGTTATCCAACTGACCGGCTCATAGCAGTTTGTACGAACCAAACCAGCTGAAATTTATCATCGAGAAGCGACGAACTTTAAGCATTTCTCCAGTCCATTTTGGCATCCGTGCGCGGGTTTCGAGGTTGAGAAACCTTTCGCTTGAAAAACGACCCATGACAAAAAGAAAACAAACATACAAACGGCTCATGCAGGCGAGTGCAACCAGACGCATGAAACGCCAAAGGGGTTTCGCCAAAACGCCAAATAAAGTTCACTTCCCGGAGGCGAAATTACAGCATCCATGCGTGAATTAAAAATAGAACTACACGCACATAGCAAGGGGAGGATGGGGGACACGCGTGTTGTGTTTGTGTGGAGTGAGTGCCATAAGGGCAGGCAAGAGAAGGGGACGGGACCAAAGAGATGTGGACGAAAGACAAAGGAACAGGATTCCCAGGTTCAAGTCTCGTTCATGGGCCTGAAAGAGCGAGGGGGGAGAGGAGGGAAGGGACTAGTTGGGGGTGCGGCGTGGATTGCGGGAAGAGGGGAGGCGGGGAAAGAGTGTATGTTTCCCCCTGTTGCCCGCCAACTAAACCACCACTGGCCATCACCACGGACGGGCACACAGCAGTTAGGCTTCCTTCCCGGGAGACCGACCCCCTCCTCCCCTTCATTCTCCCACCCCTTCCCCACACACGTTCTTTTCCCGCCGCGGTCGAGACTAACACAGCCCCACCCTCCCCCCGCACTCGCTGCCCAGTTCTTTGCTCACATGGCAACAGTGGTGAGGGGCCCCTTACCTCCTTACGGAAAGCCTTCCTTCCTTGCCCGCCTGCCTACCTGGGCCGGGAGGGAGAGAATGGATAGAGAGAGAGTCGGGTGTGGGAGGAGACGTCTGAGGGGGAGGCGTCGGGCACGCAGGTTGGTGGGGTATATACACGAGATTTTCAGTCTAGAAACGAGGGTGGAGCAGGGGTCTCTCTTTCCTTTCCTCCGGTGGTGCCAGTCGGAGGGGGGAGGAAGACCCAGAGAGAAAGGTTTGAGTGGGGGCGGGTGAAAGATGGGGATGATGCGGTGGGTCTGGGAATGGAATAGAATCGTGGGGGAGGTTGGAGGAGATGCAATGGGATTCGGGAGAAAGTGACGCTTTGATTGAGGAGAGGAAGGAGGAAGCGCACAGGTGGGGAGGAAGTGGGCGGTAGGAGGGGAGGGAAAGGGGTCGGCTAACGAAAAGGCACGCGGCGGAAAGGAGGAAGGTGCCTTTGAAAGGAAAAGCTAGATTAAAGAAAAAATGAGACGGGAAGGAATCAGGGGGAGAGGAGGTTGCTGAAGGGGCGGGGGGTGGGCGAAGGGTTCCCACGGGTGGTGGATGGAGATGGTGGCCCTCCACGAAAAAAAAGAGAAAAAAATAAATGGGGGAAAAACTAGGACACGCACTACAAAAGGGATGAGAGAACTTTAGGGGGAAGGGCATCGAGAGGGAGAGAGTCTACGATCCCCGAGAAAAGCACTGAAGGAGGGAAGGAAGAAGTTCCCAAAAGGTGCATTTCATTGTGTCGAAGATTAAATTTTGCCCGTGGGCTTGGCCGTGTGGCGTATGGAGTAAAAAGTACTCAATCGTTGGGACATTTTAAGGACGGTCCACACAAAAAAAGGCGTGACCGAGACTATGACCGCGACGGATTTCCTTCCCTAAACAAGAGAGTGCGTTGACATTCAATGTCCCTTCAGCCCTTTCGACCTCATATTTGTGAATGTAGGGCAAGGGGGCGTCTACGATCTTAGGGAGAAGACAGGATCAACGAGTTCAAGTTCATCAAGGCTCCAGGAGTTACCATTATCATTTGAAAGGCAGGACTTCGCCGTATTCATATATTTAATATTAATCCGACGACAACATTTTTCAGTTTGAGTTCTCAGAAAATGTAAACATGGAATTAATATGTAGCTACATATGCATTGGATGGCTAAAAGGAGAGCCCAACTGCCGACATTGCTGCCCGACATACGTCAGGAGAGGATTACTGAGTGTGATGTAATTACAGCATCCATTACATGCAGTTTTGAAACATTTGAGCGAAAGAAATGACGAGCATGACATAAATTATACAATAGAGGATTCAGAATCAAATATCCCAGAACAAGCTATACATTTAAGGGGTAGTCCTAACACGATGCCTTTCATTGGGTACACACATCAGAAGACAGGATTTTATTAAATGAACTTTGCCTTTCTTACTTTCCTATTCTGCATGACTAGTCTTGTTATGGCGCAGGTCTATCGTATAAGGGGTTGTGGTTCATTTTTATTCCCTCATTTTTCGCATACCAAAGAACTTTTACAGGGGGCGAATTAACACTTGTTTGGAACTAAGTATTCCGCAGGCATAAACGTATACATATAGATTTTCTCGTTTTTTCGAGTTTTTGTAGTGGATGTTTTTTCTTTTTTCCTAATCATTTTAACACACTTCCCCTCTCTTATCCCTGCCCCACCCCACTCGGTGTTTGCAATCCCTGCCCAACATCTTTGTGGTGGATCGCGGGGTATTCATGTAGATGTCGAATATGCGGCTCCACCTTAAAGAAACTAGGCTTAATTTGGCGGGTGATAGGGAAATGCAATGAAGTTAAAGAGATGTCTCATTACGCTTTAGTTAAGCCTCATCTGGAATACGTTCAAGTATTGCGATCCTTGGGAGAAATCGTTGATAAAATAATTAGATAAAGGTAAGAGAATATCCACTAGATTCTTTAATAAAAATTGTTACGATGAAACTAGCGTGACAAGCCTTTCAGAGGAATAAGACTGGGGCACGCTTGAGATGCGAAAAGATCAAGGAGGACTGTTTTTAGAAAGGTTCGTAACACACGAGTTTAACTATGACTCAAAGGAATTATTATGTCACCACATTATCTGGGGTTTAGGCCACAAAGATAAGATAAGGGAGACAAGACTCCAGCACAGATAAATATTAATATTCGCTTTTTAATTAGACGATCTGGAATCATAATAGAAACAAAATCGAAGTCAAACTTATTACGAGCGGGAACTAATTTAACGCTGCGCCGATATCTAACACAATTGTACGCGTATGTTCTTGTGTATATTATTTGCTTTTATATGCATTTGTACATGCTTTAGTTACAAAAAGTTATGCATGCATATATATATATATATATATATATATATATATATATATATATATATATATATATATATATATATATATATATATACGTATATACATACGTGTGGGTGTGCATTAGCATTTTTGTTGTTTTGGGATGTAGTTGCATTCTATTTTCCGGGGAATGTAGCCCCGACCACATGCCCTTTCGTGTAAAGCATCATGCCCATTGTGTGTATGTACGTGTAGGTTTTCAGAAGCACCGTCTCATACGAGTGGCAGGAAAATGTTCAGCTACATTAACACTCTCCCACAATCCGTCCAAGAGCATGTGGTGGGGAATGTTGGGGACCCAGCTATACAAGGAGGCATATTAGCTCATATATTATGTTAAGAAATCGCCCTACGCCCTTGCAGCGACTCGAGGAGTATTGTGTTGACGTGGACTGTGTAGATGAATGTTACAGGATTGTTTGCGGCGAAGGCTTTCTTTCTTTTTGAAATGACCAGGAGCCTTCAAGAATAATCCTAGTCCCGAGAAGTAGTTGTTACTAGTCATTCTAAAGAATGACAGATATCACATCCATTCAATACCCCGTGATCTACTACAAGGGGATGTGGCGGGGAGTGATATGGCACTGGCAATACATGCAGAACTATTAGTTCATGCATGTATTTACACAGACAAACACACGAGCCTATATGCATAACGCTCTAATTGATTAAATCATCAGTTTCTCTTTAATGTACCATTCGGCTCATGTACATTTTTTTAAATACCCGGCAATCCACCAAAGAGGCGTGTGGCAGAAGGTGCAAGCACTAGATGGATAGGATAAGGGACGAGGGAGAGGGAGGGAATTTAAGGGGAGAGGGGAAAGAAAAAAATACAACTTAAAATCCTTGATAAGGACGTATAAGGAAGTTTTTCAAGAGAAAACCCAAAACAATGTGCACGCACAAACACTTTACGCTGCCTGTAACATTGCCACCGCTTTCCGCCTTTAGATAATGTTTCGTTGGGCGCTTCCTTTGTCTTTCCAGACATAAAACCAAAATTATACTGGGTTAACGTCCAATTATTCGCATGGATTTAACTCTTAAAGGTATGTGAGGCTTAGCGCATGATCTTTTTCCTTTTTTCCCGATATTCAACGAGTTTTTCTTCAAGTCATCATTAGAATTTTGCTTTAACTCTTTAAATGCTCTCAAAATTTGAGTAAATTTTTCTTTATCCTTAAGGCCACTTAGTCACTTGTAAATATTTAAGATCAGTATTTTTAACAAGTGCTTGAATGGCGAAACCGTTTTGAAATCTTTCTACATTGAAAATTATTCCTTATCGTTAAATGGATGAAGAACATTACACACCGATTTAATCCGTCATTTCGTGATGAACCGTTAAGAAAGAACGGATATCGTCACGTTTTTATTGAAGTGCCTCTCTTGGAAACTACTGAAAACACAACTTTTACATTCTCCAGTAAATTTATTACATTTATACTAATCCTTTTCTTCTAGCACGATGCGGCAACAACAACAGAAAAAGACAAGCATTACAACTCGAACTTCATGATAATAAAACCTCAAGACACATCAATAATTATAAATTACACTAGGTAATAATGGCTGATGATATAATACTTCGAGCCACACACCTTCGTGGCGAATTACAGCGTGAGATGTAGATTCTCTCGGCCATCACTCACGAGCGGGTTTTTAATTATATTGACGTTACTGGGATCATCCAGCATCAACGAATAGTGATGCAGAATGAGGATAGGATCATCCTCTCTCCTCCCGCACCGGATTTCTACGAGGTATAAATTGGGATGCTCTATGCTCTGCCGCAAAATTCCTTCACCGGAGACACAAAATTTGCTTCCTGGAATGAGGGTACGGATGTATGGGAATGTCTAGATGGGAGCTCGAAACCATTTCTAATAATTCCCACCGGTGTGTAGAATGCTTTACTTTCTGCTCTTCCAGATATATTTTAGGTATTTTAGCACCCTGCACGCCACCGCTAGGGTGTGTGGCAGGGGGTGAATACAAAACAGACTGATTTGGACCCGAATATGACCCCTGCCGCGGTCAGACAATGTTAGTTTGATCTCCTATTGTTCGTGGAAAAAATTACATCTTAAATCTCTCGGTTCTATACTTAATCTCTCTAATTTTATTGACATTAATTCTCCTACCGTAGCACGATGGGGGTACTAACATATTTTCAACATCAGTGCTGAAGAGACATCCATGCAATTTATGCAAGAGATGTAATTCGTAATTTAACCTTCGCTCTGTGAGTGATTCCCAGCCTAGTTCATCTAATATTTTCGATATGCTACTAAGTTCATCATAACAACATTTTACAAACCTAGGCCAATACGGAAATCAATCCAAATTCGTGAGGATCCCATATACGTACAAGCAGCATATTCTAAATGAGGCCTAACCAACGACAGATAACATTTCTCTTTAACCTTTTCATCACATTTACCCAATACTCTTCTAATACATCCTAATTTTTTATTAGATTATCTACATGGTCCCCGTACGTGTTTCACCCAGGAGATATCGTGAGTGAAGGTGACGCCCAGGTATTTAATTGAGTCTACACATTCTATTTCGATGTTCCCAATGTAGCAGGCGTTCGGATGGGAATTGCTCTTTTTCCAAAAATGTTTGTCTACGCACTCTTTTTAATTTAATTCTAATTGCCAAGTATCGCACCAGTATTGTATAGCATCAACGTCTTCCGCGTCCATCGGGACATTGCCCTCTCCGAAATCAATAATATCCTGAACAAAAAGCGCAAGTTGAGTCTAGCAGAATCTACCCTTTCGGAAACCGTGCTTGTTTCTCATAAATAACTCCTGACTATCGACATATCTCACGATCGAACTAGCAACTATACAAGTATACTAGTAGACGCAGATAAAAAGTGTGCATAATACCTTGAAAGCAAGCCACCAGTACCTCTACAACCAGCCGCCGAGATGACGCGGAGCAGGGGTGTTTTAGGCCACCAGCCATCAGAAAATGGTGCACTCGTACAGGGTAATTATTGGTATTCCGTATAATTTTACTTCTGGGATGCTCGAATTACCGAGTGCGATGCCTCCAACTGCTATGGTCTCGAATTTTGTTCGATGGAAAAACGATTCATCATATCAGACCGCTCGCCAGTCGAGTGCGCTTGCTTTTTCCTTGTGGTATCGCCTACTTATGTAATGCAAGGCTAATATTACCCCTCGGAGTCAGAATTAGTAGAAAGGACCACTTTTTACTAAAAAGCATTATCAATGAAATAATTTCTAAAGCAATGCACTGACTCTAGTTTTGAAGTAGATTAATATAATTTTTGAGTGGCACAATATCAAAGTTTCCAAACTATAACAACTTAATGTATGACAAATATAAAGGACTTAAAATTTTTTCAATTGGTACAAACACTAATATCGAACGAATACACACCAATCAGTGGGTGAAAAGCTTCGAATCTTGGGTGCTCATGATGATAGGATCGCAGTTGCGTGATAGTTCCCTTGGACGGTAACTAGCCACCTAACGATGAATTTTATTCAGAAACCAACACCATCTCATTGCAATATCGAAGAACAGCGAAACTAAATAATGATGCAACGATACCTACAACATGGAACTCTGAAAAAAAATCCCCCAAAAGAGTTCTCCTCTCGCGCCCAAGGACGAAGCAAACAGGTTTTATTCGGTAGAGTTTATGAGGAAGTTAGCACGAAGGCGGCTCCACTCCCCAATTTTACATCCATCAGATGCGATCCAAAACCGAGGGGTTGTGAACACAAAATCAACCGATAAGGCTCTTATGCATTCTCGGACGATTGAGTTTGGTCGAGGTAATTAAGGGTCCATGTGATATCGCACGCAATCGGGATTTAACGCAAATTTTAGTTTAAAATGGAAGACAATCGAAAATTATTTTGCGTCTCTCTATTACTCGCGCATACAGTCAGGAAGTGGGACGGTAAGAATACTGACTCACGAGAGACACTCTACTATATTCTACTAATACAGGGAGCCATTAAAAAAAAAACATTTTCCAAAACCATTTGAATGTGAAAGATTGATTTTCAGAATGCAAAGTATTATAACTGATTATTCTAAGGTGAAAAATGTGCGAATACAATTCATTTCCTGGAACTTAAAAAGCAGTTTTGAAAAAATAAATACAAATATACAATGTATGTCGATGTGGGATACTGACTTTAACCAATCAAAAATGTCGTGGTTAGGTCTACGGAAAGCGATGCAATTGGAGACTATTTTCATTTCATAAAGACAACAGGCTAGTGTAAAACCCCTGAATGAAATGCAGGCATCATAAATTACTGTTAGAATCTAGAATTTTGCGAAAACTCCAATCTATTTCAATAGATTACTTGGTAACTGGTGACTCATTCACCTCTTCACTCTCGATCACAACAAAAATGGATGTCGAGGAAATAAAAATAACGCCTCACTATGAGTTTTTTTTTTGGAAAATGATACAACCGAAGTAACTTCAGTGGTGTGCTCCTCAAATGGCATGGACCACACCAAGCACGAAGTTATTTCATTAGGCGAATCCTTATCACCACATCCTGAAGGGTATACTACACAGAGACGACGAATCGGTTTCGCAGAACCGCCATAACATCCGTTTCCACAACAATTACTTATCAAAGGTCAGTCCCAAGAATAAAACCGAGTCATGAAAAACTGAACCGGTTTCCTCGAGAACGGACGGAGGGAACTGGTTCATGTGAGAGTCGATAAAATGTCGAAGCACACGGAGACGCGTGCACCACCGAGGGGAAAAACATTGGAGCACACCATGCGAAGCGGTGCCCGTGGTTATGATTGATTAAATAAACGAACGATGGTCCGCTTGCTACACTGATAATGTTCTTCCGACGAACTCGAAGAACATGCACACGCCGAAGTCTTGCTGGCCTTTCAATATACAAACCGCAACCTGAAAGCCTATCACGACTATTCAAATCGTTCTCCGATCAAGAAACCACGTACATTTCACAAAGCCTTACTTTATTTTGCTAGTACAAGCTGACAGAAAGGTACAAGTTACTAATTACCCATAAATCGAAACTAAACAAGTGATCAAAAGATAAAATGGCTTCTGAATCAGTCTTTAGGGCAAGGTGGGTTGGTGGAGTAGCTAGAGTACTGACTTCTCACCCCGTGGGCTCGGGTTTGAATCGCGGGGTTGGTAAAATTTGTGTCGCGATCCCTCTTGGACTACATGGAGAGCACTTATCTGAATCTATACGCTAACTTGAAAGCCATCGCAAGGACGTGTGGCAGGACGTGTTAGGTCACCATTCATTCTACTACTTCCACATACGAGTGGAATCCCGCCGAAAAACTTTCTCACACGTAATTTCTATCTGCCCATTTTCATACGTCAACTACAAATTACCGAAGAAAGTCGCAACCACAAAGGGTAAAGAAGTGAAAGCCTCAGAAATCAAACCAAATACTGGTTCTGAATGGAAATAGAGACTAAATCCACACCTAAACTCGGAAAAAATTACTATGTCATCAGTGAAATGACGGAAAAGTCAAGCTCTGTACTTACAAGATAAGCATCACGAGCCAGGCGGAAAGTTAATTTAGACATCTACCAGTTGCAAATGAAAAGTCTCTTGCCGTAGTATATGTAATTTCCTTTCTATTGCCTCTAGTGAACGTCTTTTATTTCGAAGACCCGAAACATTTTCCTCATCATTAACCACATGCTTACAATGCGTTCAAAATTATATTCGCTTGAAAGTCATCAACATATTATTTCATAACTATTTACTTAAGGCCACGTGGTCTCAGAATTGTACCACGGGTAACACCATCCCATACAGTGGATTCAATTCCATATCCAAATGAACTCATTCCACTGACAATCAAACTTGTTTCATCAATGTAATTGGGAAAACAAAGAAAGTTTTATCACTTGACTATGTAAATGCTTTTCTAATATTATTTATTTTAGAATATATTAAAATAAACTCATTTTAAAGGCTATTGTGAAAGATTATATTCCTCTCAGCCTGATACAACCTGATCAAGAAGCAACAAGAAAAATAAATACTGAAGCAATAACACAGTAATCAACCATAAGGTCGCTTTGGTAGATGATGGTAGCGAAAACCCAGTACTAAGCCCAACGGCGTGTGACATTGAGGGTAGGGGGGAAGGGGCAGTTCCTTTCCCTGTAATGAAGCAATATAAATTCAAAGACATTTTCAAGCATATAAATATTTACTTGAAAACTATGTCATCAGATAAAATTGAAACACGGAAAACTGCAGGGTGCTCCCTGCAATTACGGAAAAAGTTCGCTTCCTAATACAGTAGGTACCAAATAAACACTTCACCAAATGACGTCAAACCTGGAGATAGCCAGTCTTAGTGGGAGACGATAGCATCCCCTATGGACGACTCCTAGGTCCTTTACCAGTTCTTCCATTCTTATTTCAAATCCCAGGAGTCTGTAGGTATAATGGCTTGAGGATATCTTTACCCAGACTTTAACCACAGCACATTTTTTCAGATTTAATTGGAGACCCCACTCTTTACACTGGCCACTAATATTACTGAGATTGTTATATAACGCTCTGCAGTTTGATTTATTTCTTATAAAGTGACAGATGACCATTACTGAAAAATCTGACACCGCCTTTTACCTCGGCATCTGCATAATACCTCGCAAGACGGCGCGAAAGCTGCTGCTGGAAACATAGTACTTTAAAATGAGCACAGAGCCAAAGAAGAGCCCAACATTCCACTTCGACCTGGACCTAATTTCCGGCAAGGTTTCCAATTTCTACTTCGCCCTAGAGGCTTTACTTGACACTCTCTCTCTCTCTTCCTCTCTCTCTAGTTCGTCCGTTCGTGCACTCAGGATAAATCGCTTGTTCACGGAGCACTTCTAGGTTTTTGTCACGCCGGAAACGAACACGAAGAAGGCGATTAAATCCCAGGGAATCCGACGAGCCACTGGTCATCAAAATCTTACGAACAGGGATAACGTAAAACTCGGGTATCCGATTAAGCATTGTGAAAAATCATATGACGTTCTGAAAACTGAGACGGTTATTATAATCGTTCAGAAATCTTGACAAGTATCATCCAGAATTTTTAGTCAAAGCCAACCATAATGACGTCCGTGGTTATCCATTCAAATATCATCCAAAAACGCAAACTGCCTCCTTGTAATTGAGAATGATACATTAGAAAACACCTTTCCACCAAAGTCTGACTCAAGTTAATCGACAATTAAATAAACCACATTGTACCGTGAATATTCGTCCACTAAGTTTTATTAAGGTAAGACTAGTTTCAACGCACCGCCTTCATCATCAGGTACCTGAAGGTATCTTGTGATACGACCGATGCGCTGAAACGAGTCGTACCCTAATAAAATTTAGTGATAAAATAGAGAGTATTCCTTGAATTCTATGGTCTCGGGCTCAACTTTGTGGAGGTTCATGTTCGTTTAAATGAATATACTTTGTAACTTCCACACAATTTTTATTCGTACTACCGGTTTCAACGCAACGTTGACCTGATGATGACGCCGTTGCGTTGAAACCGGTAGTACGAATAAAAATTGTGTGGAAGTTACAAAGTATATTCATTTAAACGAGAGTATTCCTTATTTCATGATCGTGGACTTACATGCACATCAAACTTGTAGGTGAGCCTGAAACCATCGGGCATATTGAACCATTTGAAATAGAATCATCATATGTGGAATGGAGAAAGGCAGATCTTAGGCACATCTCAGTCATAATGGCTCACTGCGCCCTTAGTTAAAGAAACTATGGAAGGAAACGATATGGATGTAATTAATAACGCCCCCACCTCCTTGAGGTATCATGCAAAATCGTATTGCGCGACTCTCCAAAGAACGATGACAAAGCTGAGTGATGTACGGAGTTTACCAGCATATCCTAACGACACCAGAAATGACTTTACTCGCAGACAAAAAGTTTAAAGTTAAACTGGAGGAACGCCGACGTGGTTGGCATCGGCATTTTAATGAGAATCGGGGTTGCAATAGCGATCTGATAAACAGGACGACAACAGCGTGATGTGGAAGAGCGGTCTACAGCTGGCCGGCTGGTCTCGGTTTCCCGTTCCAAGCCCAAGTAATTAATGCCTCTTCGAAATACTCAGATGAGTGAGTCCTCACCTATCAGAAAAAACTTGAGGGTAGATGGTTGCGTCCTGGCGGGGGTAAAGTTCCGCTTTCATATGTGGGTAGTTCAATAACTCCTTAGAAAATAAAAGAGATGGCGCTCGTAGTATCATAAGAGAGCTTGCCTTTAGTAAACCTCTTCTCTCGTTAGACGCTGTTAAAGTTTCAGCTATATCCATCGAGTGGTTTCATTTTCATAGTCGATTGAATCTCAAAACATTTCATTCGGTTCAATTAGAAAAATGGGAAAACCTTGAGTTTCATGCGGTGATTAAACACTTCTTCTCGTATGTAAATGGCTTAAAACCGAAAGAGATCAAACCAGAGTTTGATGAAGTTCATAGCACGTCTGCTCCTGTGCTTGCGACTCTTTACAATAGGGTAAATGATTTTAAACGAGGCCGTACATCCACAAATGATGAACATCGTCCGTGACGTCTAGTGGAAGTGACTTCCTTCGAAATGATTGACAAAATCCACGAGATGGCATTTACTGTACAATGCCTAAAATGCTCAATGATAACTGAATACAGCACAAGGGTTGATACATCAACATTTACTGAAATTAGTGAAAACGCTTTTAACATAAAAATATAGGCAATCGATTAGCACGAGAATCAAAGTGTTTGATAACATTATTACGGCTTATGGATTTGCACACCTGGAACCCCTGCCACACACCCGAGTGGTGACTTGCTGGCTATCATGCAGGTGTAGATTGCCCACTTCACTCAAATCAACTACATATGGACGATATCGAATAGTTTTAAGAAATATTTATGAGCTTGACATCGATTGATATAATCTCTCTATGAGCTCATTCCCTCGCCATTTTTTATATAGAGGGACTTTTATGAAAACATGCTTTTGAAAATTACGGAACCCTTATTTACATCACATTTTCCCGAGGATTGACACTGAAATGTAATATTACACAGATAATGCAATCGATATATCCTGATATCACACAGCCCCACTGCCATGGCCAGGGAAGTTACATTGGACGTGCTTCCGTCGGGGCGTCTTCATCTAGCGGGGGAGGATAGGCCCCGTTTCCTCGTGAATAGTCGGGAGGGAGCAATGGGAGGAAGAGATATGAACGGGAGGAGGGAGGATGAGAAGTGATAACGGCAGAAGCGCTGCAGAGTGCCATGGGTAGTTGGTACGGGCGGAGGAGGGAGGGGACGGAGACCAAGGGACTGGGAGATAACGGAGCGCCCGAAGCACGCCAGGGGAATCGGGCCACTGCCGCCCCACAGAGCCGGCCGGATACCCTAATGCAATGTGCAACGACCAGCACAGGAAGCCAGTGTCTCCCTACGCTGACAATGAAGAGGTAGGGTAAATACGAGTATACCATATACAAGGAATGAGACCTGAACCTTAAGAAAAACAAACGGTAAAACGAACCTCCCAAATGTCACTAATTGCTTACTCCAATTATTTACTAACACCCCCTGTCAAACGCTCTCGTGGAAACTGGCAGAGAGGCATGAACATACGAGAACATACGTATTTTTCTGGGAATTCTCTCTCAAGCGATGACCTTCTTCGTCAAGTCTACCCATTTCCCTGGACACTGGTATTTTTACACCTACTTAATAAAGCGCAAGCCGACGCAAGATGGTATGGTTGGGGGGTTTAGGGCACCAGCAGTTAACACATGGTGGCATAAAACCATATCCTTCAACATACTTACACACATTTAAATACACGCACACAAAAATATGCCAGCGATGTACTAATTACATATGCCTGCGATGTACAAATTGATGTGAAAAGCTTTATATTTTGTTTTATTTTTCAAATGAATATGGTAAAGCTGCTCAGGTTTGATTTTACATATTATACCTGTATGTGTGTATTTTGGTAGGGAAGAACTAGAACGTGAATATTTAATTAATGGCGCCTATCTCTCTCATTTTATCTTGGCCGTCTAAACTGCTAACATAATTATTATAACCATCAGTAGTATACCGGGTTAAGGTAGGTTTTTCATGGACCCTAGAGCATTCATATGCCCTAACTAACATATCGCAAAATATCTCTAAATCCCATACTATTTTAAGAAACTGCGAGAGATGCTGCGACAGTAACTTTTGACGGAGTCATCCGCTACATGTGCATTCAATGCAACCATTTCAGAGCGTAAAAAGTATTCGCCTTGACCAGGATTCGAATCCCAAAGGTAAAACACGCTCAGTGCTTAAAGTTGGCTTCAACCTCGTGGACTGTGGCGCATCGCGCACGGCTACGAATGCCTGTGACATTGTATGTACGGTATATCGTCACAACATCTAGCTCGTTTAAAGCACCCTAACTTTCAGGCTGAAGAGACGCCTCGATAGTGTAACTGGCTAAAGCATTCCGTGGGACATCGAGGGATCCGGGTTCGAATCTCGCGGTCAAGACAAATGATTTTTACCCTCTTATATTGTTGCATTTTAATCCCAAACTGTATATTATAATATCTCCTTTTGTAGCCCTGCATACTTCCTTCCTCCCTTAATTATATCCTAGATGCATATTCTTTTCTCCTTCAGTCTCTCTTTCTCAGCATTCCACCCTATCGTTGCCTCTGCCACTTTTAGCATCCCATTGCCTCTCTAATTAATAATCTCGAAATAAATTAAATCCATTTCTTTATCTTGCTTGCTCCGAAAGGGAACTGCGTGAAGGGTATCCAAGACTGTAAATCTCGGATTGATAATATTCATTCAACTAAAATGGCAAGAATAATAAGTTTCTAATTTGTGAATATTTACGCATTCCGATAGATGTGTCATATGCCATTATAGATCACAGGGAAACGCTATACGGCTGCTTTCTTCGAAATCGCCTCCTGATTAGCTAATTGGAAGCGAGTTGCAGCCTGCAACGAAAATGATGGCTGACTGAGACATCAGCAGCCGTTTTAACTAAAGCTGCTAAGAAAAATTGACTCTTTTTTAAGGGAAAAAATTATGGGAATAAAATATCACACATGAAAAACATTTAAATCGTCCTCATCGATTGTTTCACTTCGAAATTCATTGGAAGTCACTGATCGATACTTATACTTTCATTTAGAGACAGGTTTTTTTATATATCTCAAGAAATCAGCACCTGGATAGGTTTTGCAAGCCTTGACAATAATACTGGATCATGTGGAAAAGCCGATGTGGTGTAATATTCAATTCAGGAAATTGCGATGTCACAATATTTGGTGAATTGAAGACACGTAATTAAAACGCTCAAATGATTAATTAACTAGACTAAAACATGACAAAATGGATAAATAAAAGTGGCTTGTTTAAATGCTTCTAACCGGATACATTTTATTGGATAAATCAGTAGCGCTTTCCAGTGAATGTCTTTCCACGAAGTAAGAAAATATTTCCTCTCGTATTTCCCACAAAGCCTCTTTTCCTGTTACGAACCAGTTTTGGACTCATGGAATATCAAGTACCAGGTAATCTTAGAAAAGGACATAAGGTATTTTCCAGAATAAAAAAATATAGAAATAATGCACATGGATTTCCAGCGCTCAACTATTTAATGAATTATGCAAAACCGCCATTTCTAGGCAATTTTAAAGTAAAAATATTAGCAGACCAATCGCTATTCAATTAACCGGAATTAATTATCAGACAAAGGAACCGCCTATTTAAGCCATTTTTTTCTAAGCATAATTTAAATGAAAATACTGAAAATTAGATGATATTTCAGAAAAAAATAGCCGTCGTAGTCAGTGAAGAAGACTTTTAAGCTGCAACAACAGCATACGAACTCTCATGCATAATATCACTTACACGAAGGAGGAAACGTTGGACTATTTTTTAGTGCAAACAAAAAAAAAGACCAAGCAACACCCGAGGCATGCAAATCATATTCCACATTGACTCATCTCCTTAGTTTACTCACGAGCAACATCCTACCAATAACTCATAATACCATAAACTTAAACACACGACAAATGACCCAGCACCATCCAAGTCTTCATGAGAAAATATTCAAAATCGATATGACTTCACCGACAAGAAGTCACATCGAAGAGAGATGAAGAAGAAGGCGTTGAGCAGAAGGACCTCACAGGTTCAAAATTTGTAAAAGGTTTGAGACTGGCTAAAAACCACTTATGCACGACAGGCTATCTATAACTGCGTATGCGACATTGCACAGAAACACAGACGAAAATGCGAATGAACTCACGATCATATTGGCACCCTTTGCATGATAGATGTGTCCTGATTATCTACTGGCTTTCCATTCATTATACACGATTTATTTCATTATAAGCAGTACACCGGAATAGGATAGGTTTTTAGTGACCCTGGGACTATACACTACTGGATTCGGAAGCCCTAACTAACAAGACACAAAATATCCTTAAACCTCACACTACATATCACAATAACTCATTTTGTAGCTCTGATTACTTCATTTCTCCCTTAATTACATCCAAGATGCATATTCTTTTCCTCCCTCTACCTCGCTTCCCCAACGATCTCTCCCCCCGCTTCTTCAGTCGCTTTCAGTATCTCATTGCCTCCAAGTATCTCCTGCATCCACTTGTACTGCCTTCTTTAATTTCTCCCAACAATCATCTCTTTCTCTTGCCCTAGCTTGCCAATAACTACATGGTTTTTTCCATTGTTTCCGAGCCAGTCTAAACTATACTCCACATTAAAGTTTTCAAAAGTCTTTACTTTACACACTTACCTAAGGTAACTGCAATCAACTCCCGTCTTTTTGAAAACGGTTCTTTACCTTAACTAATTCTTCTCACCACACTGCCTGCCCTCATTCAAAATACTTCCAAAATAGATGAACCGTTCTACATGTTCTCGTTTATACCACTCAAATTTAATGCTTATCAAAATAGTTTACCTATTTTTTTAATTTTTATATTAATTTCCTATTTTCTTTTCCTCCGATGAATTGCGCCTTGCCACCCCGTCACCCTTTGTCTCAGTTCTCGGGGAAAACAATTGTAAAAGGCCACTCTTTTCTCGGGGAAAGCTTGAATGGCGAAGGCGGACGTGGCCAAACAATGGAAGGGAGAAGAGAACAAAGTGGACGAATGAAAGGAATTGGACGAGAAAAAAGTGGTGTTACGTAGAGGCATGGGTGACAAGGGTTTCCATTTGCACCTCCTCGTTGGGACACAAACATCGTCCAGGTAGCTGTTAGTTCGCGCCCAAAATAAGGACGGAGAAGAGTGTTGACCTACGTAAGTGGTATCAGAGTTGCCGAACTATGGATTCTCAATTGGAGGTCTCGGGGGCAAATCATGTCAGCAAGCCTGCTTTTGTTTCGATTAGCAACCAAGTACTTTAGTTTTGGTTCAAAAGTTACCTTAAAAACGAACATAACTTGATAATCGAAAATAAATTATTCACTCAATGAAGCCAAGAACAGACTAAAAGCAAAAGAAAATGGCCTTTCAAAATTAATAAATCAAGTTTTATTTTATGAAACTGCATACTGCATTACTAGGTGAAATTTTTACATTGTTCAGACAAATGAAAACGGTGCATTACAAAAATTAACCTGTTCAACTGCAGTGGATTTGAATCAATTTGTGAAATTGCAGTGTTTTCATTTGTCTATATGAATTTTATTTGTTGGAAATAAGAAGGATATCTGTGAAATATGGGGATGATAAACAGGCTGTCTTCAAATCAAACTCATGTGGTTTTAAATACTATTTTAGGACGCCAAAACTCACCCTTTAGGAATCAACAACGTTGGGACTGTAACTGACCAATACAAGTACGACTGTTCATTTTTCTCCGCATCTGTGAATTGCCTACGGCAGTTAAAAATTAAATAAAATGGAAAATTTCTTGGGCGAAGGCGGGCATTAAATGTATGCAAACCGCGAGGGAATTGAGCGAAAAAAAGTTCATCATATTATTTGAGGAACTTTTTTCAGCATCAATGTTCACTTGTTACTTTCGAAAATTAAAAATAATTCATGATTAGTTGAATAATTTACTTTCGTAACATCCTGCAATCCGCCATGAGGGTACATTGCAGTAGGTGTTAGGTCACCAGCTATGAGAGTATTTGTTGATTTGTGATAAAATTGATGGTTTCTGGCGTAACTTTATGGAACCGATTCATTATAAATAAATGAAAGGACTAACTTTGTAGTTCCACACGAACGATTTATTCACACGACCCGGGTTTCGAAGTAAACCTTCATCATCAGGTTAGCTATGTGATAAATTTGAATCAGGTGATTTGTGATAAATTGCATTCTGTACGTCCACTTTGTCGTCAATTATGTCCCTACTGCAGTACTCTCGAAATTTGCGAGGTATAAATGATACTTTATCGATCGCTTTGCTCGGAAGTCAATATCCCTTCTTACTGTGGTTTCCCTCACCATTGTAACGTGGCGCTTGAGTCATTCTTTTTCTGCCAACAATTAACTCGACTGAGTTGTGCGTTTCTAAATGTTTTAGTCGTGCAAGTAAACATTTTGCTCTCAGTGTCTTCCAAATCAGACTATCCAATGAATAATTTGATAATCTCGGTTCGGTCATTTCGATTGTTCATGGAACTGGAGGCTTCCATTTATTTCCTGTTTAGTTACAACATTAAAATTCTTCTGCGGAGGGTCCGAAACACTCCATGCCTTTTCAAAAAGAAGCCTAAGCAACGTAAAAAAGTAACCATCCGCAACTTTTTTTTTCGAACATTTTTCCATCGACCACTTGATGAACCCTAATTTTCTCAAATCAGCCCCGCGTGTGTCGCTTTACGTACTTTCTCCATAGGTCCTGATGACAGTGTGACTCCCACGTATTTCACCTGATCCGCCAAATTTATTTTAACGAGTCGCTACGCATATTGGTGTAAGGATATTTCCCGAAATTTTAACACTGTACATTAAAAA
This sequence comes from Hetaerina americana, assembly GCF_022747635.1. Classification (NCBI taxonomy): domain Eukaryota; kingdom Metazoa; phylum Arthropoda; class Insecta; order Odonata; family Calopterygidae; genus Hetaerina; species Hetaerina americana. The sequence goes on along the minus strand of NW_027286985.1, from coordinate 17,603,395 downwards.
ATATAAAATTGGAAACCTCAATCCAGACATCAAGGAACATTAATTGGGATTGCTAGAAAGACTTTCACTGTCTTCGAGGTATTTCTCATTTATATCGGCGAATAATCTGACTTTACTGGTTATTTTACAATGAATGCTACTGATGTGAATGAATGACGAGGGGACCGATTACGCATCCCTTAGGCACAAGGTACATTCCCCGAGACGACTAATTCCGAACTAATTTCATCTTTATTACTATTTATTTATTTTAGAAAGAAAATTGCTAACCCAATACACCACTTTGCCATTTATTCCGAGTGGCCGTAGTTTATAAATGAACTGAATTTGCCATACTTGATCAAAGACTATTTTGGAGTTCTAAGAATATAACGACATAAAATTCATTATTTTGAATATAACTAATTCTCGAATCGGGTACTATGAACTTTATTAACGGTGATGAACATAATGCAATACACTGGATGTATACGGGCTTAATAATATTAATACTATATTTTGTACGTTTCTAAGTATTTAAAACATTGAATACCTACCGCTAAATACTCGCCATTATTATTAATCGATAGCGAATAACAGTTGAAACGTTAAACGTGAAGTGCGGTATCTATTATAATACACCCTCTTTCAAACCACTTAGAAAAATGAGCCCACACGTAGAACTTTACGTCTCCCTTTAAGTATAGCAAGAAGGGCACGCAAACCGTTCCGCCCTTTATGAATAAATAAAAAACAGACAACGGTTCTCAAATATTACGATGAAACCTGCAACACGAGCTGCCAATGAAGACAGAGCAACACATAATCGTATCGCTCGTCCTTGCCGGACGATCCGCGACCTACATACTGCGGCTGAAAGAGAAAGAGAGGAGGGAGTTTGCAGGTCGTCCGGGCAGGATTGACATAAACTCACTCGCTACGAGGCGCAGTCGCGTCGGGCGACTAGCTGAGACCCGCAGAGATGTGTCGCGGACGCACGCGTCGCTTTAACCTTGGATACCGGTGCATTTGTGGAGAGCGCCAATCCGCTCGCCTTATTAGGAACAGTAAACGATCTTCATAAATGGACGAGATTTAGATCGGCAAGACATTTACCACCGGACTCGAAGCAGGGATGACACCGCGTTCACTTGAATGGAAACACCAGCGGTTATAAAGTGTCTTCGGAAACGTTATCGACCCAAAAGTCGAGATTTGATAGGTGAGGGTAGAGCTCACCGAGTACTAAGCCCAACGGCGTGAGAAATTCACAAATCAGGGTAGTAAGTGCATTTCTTTTCTGTGTGCCGCCGCCTATGGTTTACCTAGAAGATTTTTTCCCTAAAAATTCACACAGTTTGGGAAAGGCCGAGGGTGGCCGTAGACGTCCCCAGGAATTAAACCCGAGCCCTCCAGGACAAAAGCCCAGCGCTCTAGCCACTGGAATGCCACATTACATTGGCCATCTAAAGACGCATCATAGACGCTATCTAAAGTATCCGGAAGTAATGACATTGAAAATAAGGAGTTGTGGGGATGAAAAAATATACGCAGATATATGTAATGGTGTTCTTAATCGATGAAATTAGAAACTAATCTTAAGAGTGTCTATTTTATTGTTATAAAAATAAAAAAATAGTCTAGAAAAAGGTCTGTCTAAAAAACCCCATTGTCAACGAAGAAATGCGAATTTACCCTTATAAATATATCCAGCACCTCCCCTAATCCCTTTTCCTCCCTTCCCTCATCTCTCCCCAACACCAGGGAAAACAAGAAGCACAATCTGAGATACACTCGCTTAAAAGATGAAACAACAGTGGATAACGTGAAGACGAGTAAAGAAAATAGCGACAGACTGTGAGAGAATTTCAAAGATATATTCGTCGGAAAAACCGTGTCAATGTGATACTTCCCGAGAGACGAACTCAGTGTTGGCATCACACATTCCCTCCGGCACATTTGTGGGACTCGAGACAAAAGAATGCTCCTCCTCGCCCGCCTCGCAAGGGGATCTTTTCCCGCCACCGATGCGCATGTAATCAATCGACTTCGTCCATAAAAACATGAAGATGCAGTCGGATACTCAGCGAGATGTAAAAATAGACAGCAGACTTCTGAAGCATTGTCCAAACGATCTTATACCCGAAAGCGAAGAGAAAGTAAAACTACATCTTCGGTTGTATCCAAATACCTGTTATTCCGGCGCCGTAATTTTCTACTATCACGCATTCACTTTCCACAAGCGCTATTAAAATTATGAGTAATAAGTAGGTACTAACATAATGGTTTAGTTTTTCAGCGCACAGAATTTTCTAATTAAGAGAGAGTACTATGTGACTACTCCTGCCGGTTAATGAGACTTACGAATCGGAATAAAACCTTCTCTTAAAATCGAAAACATCTACGTGAAGCAAAAGGGCAGCAATAATAAGACTGAATCTTTTAAATTGCTAAAGAATACTCGTGTTCAGAGACATCTGATACCGAGGGAATCATCAACAGTCCCCAACTACATCGGTAGATTAGGGAAACTCACTGCAGAACCTTCAGGAATCTGCAGGACGTCCAGCAACTGAGATGATTGATTTTCCTTAACACAAATCGAGACCAAAACAATAGGAAACAACTTAAGATGCATTTATAAGACAATGATTACTCCAGTATCTAGTGTCCTGACACCCCCTACCACACACCCTCGAGGCGTCGTCCAGAAAAAGATTAAGATTAGACTACCCGGATAGTGTAGGGCAAAGTGCTGTTTCAATGAAATATTTAAATTTTAAATTTGGTTGAACACTAAAATTTGTGGCGCATGGAACGTGTTGTCTCCGGACTGCTTTTGCATATGCTTAACAAGAAAGTGCAGTAATTTTTGGCATTGACAATATTAAAACCGAACATTCTAAAACCCCATCCACGCCCTCATGTGAGGACTTGCAAGAAGGATGTGATATAAGGTAATTTAAAACATAGTTCAATATATAAAAAACGCCTTGCTGATCGATTAAGACGTTAGGTCACAGCACAAATAATTCAAATCACTTCAACAGAATTGAAGAGGATAATCAATGATCTTTAGAGCCACAACTCGATCTAGGCAAAAGAGGTTTCCGTTTGATATTGAAAGGGCGTTACCAACTGACAATATTCTGCAGGAAGCAGTTCAACCTCTGCGCTGACATGTCCTCTACATTCCAATTGAATTAACCAAAATCCGGCAGCCGTGAAAGATAGAGCCCACGGCTCAGCGTCTTCTGACTGATCACCATAAGAAATGGTTAATGAAATCATTTCGAACGAAAAAATATTTCGGCGTGACCGAATGCTTTCCCAACTGTACAAATTAATTTGCGGAATAGCGTTTTGCTTTATGCTGAAACTCGGTAAATCACGCCCGGATTACGCATAATCCCATACGGACCTGAACTTCCTATCAGGTATGCTAATTCATTAATAAAGCTTTTTAGCTGAATGTATCGTGAGGAAAACAGTTAATATTTACATAGAGTATCATATTCAGACTTTGCCTAGCTGAACGCTAGGACAAACGTGAAACAAATTAAATGAGGAAAACTATGAAGAAAGGGAAAAGCATCATTTTATACGAGGGTCATCCGGAAAGTAGTACCCGTTCGTGCCGCATGAAGTGCTGACGACGCGAGTAGCCGCTGGACGAGGTCAGATAGCTTCAGTGGCTTGTCTGCCTTCTCTGAGCCAAGTTGCGTGACGCTAGCATTGCCTGTGTTGTTTCTGTGATTGTTTACAATGTTTAAAAAAATTGAGAACGCCGCCAGTTGTGAAGTGAGGGCAGTGATTAAATTCCTCAATGCAAGAAACGTTCGCCCATGTGATATTCATCGCCAATTAAAGGAGGTGTATGGAGACAATGTAATGGACGAGTCGTCTGTTCGGCGGTGGTGTCGCAACTTCAACATGGGGAGGGGGAACACACACGACGATGAGCGTTCGGGGAGACCGTCTGTCATTACAGACCAACTGGTGAGCTCAGTTGACGAATTCGTGAGGAACGATCGGCGCGTCACAATTGATGACATCTGTGAGCATTTTCCCAATGTTTCTCGAACAATTGTTCATGAAATTGTTAAACACCATCTGCATTATGCAAAAATTTGTGCAAGATGGGTCCCTCGCGTATCTCAATGAGCTGGCGGCGAAGGACTATGCAGCAGGAATACAGAAACTTGTCACACGTTATGACAAATGCCTTAATTTGCTTGGAGATTATGTTGAGAAGTAGTTTAAAGTATCCTCTTTCAAATAAAATTTTTTATGTTTGTTAATATTTACTTTTGTGTCTTTATTTCACGAACGGGTACTACTTTCCGGATGACTCTCGTACATGCATCGAGATAATTCATACATAAGTGTTTCAATAACTAATATTTATCCTCTTTAGTTGGCTCATTGCCATCGTCCATCGTCCTTAAGCATCATAATTATCCTCTTCAGTTTCCGCATGTCTGGCCACCAGTGTTTATGACGTATAATAAAGCATTTGATATGGGACATCATCTCCTATCTTTCCTGGTTTTCGAGATATCATTATATTTTTTACGGTTTTCAGACCATTGCGAAGGCCTTCGAAACTTCGCCGATGACCTCATTACTGATTTTAAAAATTTTCGAAACGGTCTGCGAGAACCATAAATTTTACAAATTATCATATTTACTCTTACTGGCCTTTTGATTTGAAATGTAATTTAGAAAAACAGGCTTCCTTCCACATAGTGAAGGAACGATAACTTCCCTCGACTAGTACTGTTTCTCGTATATATTTCTCGTGGAAGATACCGTTTTCATGACGGGGTCGTCCACCAAGAGATCCGTTCAAAAAACATTACCCGGCAAAATCACCAAGCAGTATCGGTTTCTTGACGGAGGAGCAAACTTGTTAATGGACTAATGCGAACGAGATTAATAATTTTATGCAACACTATAATAATTTTATATAATACATTTTTAACAACATGTCCACGCAAATCTCAGTCGTTCATAGGCGTGATTCGTTCCGGATGCAGATTATTTTCCTTCAAAATGGAATGTATTTAACTGATCAGCGTATCAAAAGAGAAGCCTTTAAAAATATGAGGCGATGAAAAGGCAAAAATAACTTGGCCAACCAGGATAAGTTTCCAATGGCGAACGAAAACTCGTAAGTTTCGCTGCCGGAGAGGGAAGACAGATAGCCTCGTACACGTGCTCAATGGGAACGGAAGATGATAATTCCAACGATGAATAATTAATAAGAAGATGAAAAGAGAAAAGTGAAAGGATCTAAAACAAAATAAAAAATATCACTCGGGCAAGAGCACCCTGGTGAAGCTTAAGAACTCCTAGCATGTACGTGTAATAATAAACAAGAAAGCCTCGAGCAAGGACTCAGCGCATACAGATTTGAATTGTGAATTAAATACAACATAATAAAGACGACCGAAAGAGTTTAAAAGATGAAAATGGCTGAAATGTAAAATGGGAATATTTGAGAAAGGGTATAGACAAGGGTTATTCGGAAAAGAAAAAAGGGGAAGGTCTCCAGAGGAAGCGCAAGAGACAAATAAGAAAGCCAAATAAAAAGGAATATAACAGAAGACTTATCTGGATATATGAACGATTGACAGAGAGGAATGAATGGCTGTGAATGAATGAATGAATCCTGATGAAGGACTAATGAATGAATTTAGACGCTAAATGAGTGGAATAATAAGAACATGACGAACCATTTTTCTCCATGGAGGGCGATAGATTACAATATATGAGAAAGAGTCAAACGAAAATCTAAACATTGGTATCCGCTCTACAGACTACCAGTTATTAGCTAGTTGTGTAATGAAGTTTTCTGGTCGAAATTAGATCTTTTACACAAAAATTCTCAATCACAACAATAGAAAACAAATTCACGACCTATGATCAACTCACTGATTTTCCTTGACGTTTGATGTCGAAACATTACTTTAAGCTCTTTGCATAGAGAGTGCAAAGCAGAGATATCGCCAAAACGATAAAATTCGTTCGGCGACCAATCGCAGGTGCGAAATCCACAGAGGTCCTCATACCGCGGGCGAAGTTTTTATCTCACGTGAGGCGAGGGGTGGGGGCGGAAGAGGATATGTATTTTGAGGGGGGTGCAGGAGGGGGAGTGTCTTTGGGGACGAGGAAGGGTTCCGAGGGCGGGGGAGGGGAAAGGGAAGGATAGAGAGAGAGAGAGAGAGAGATAGCGCGGGAGGGGAAGGCGGTGGCAATCGAGGAGGGAGAAGATAAAACGACAACATCTTCAGCTTTCACGCTCGGATTCAAATCATTCAAGAAAACCGTTATCTCCGCGGTGACGCTCAAGCTCTTTCGATGCTCATCTGTCGAAAACACACGCGAGACTACCGAGATAATGAAAAGCACACCAAGAGGAGGATCTACTGGCTCCCTGCGAATGAGTGCGGGAGAAATAATGATGATGGAATTGAACGGGTAGATATTTTTCATCCATCAGAGTTACCACGGATGCAAAAATCATGAGACTACCGACTAAAACATGGAGGAGTCATGTGAGGAAAAAATGGTTCGAATCTCGGGATAATTATTTCCAGGGGTGCTCCACATTGGGGAGACTTGGGTGATGTTTATTTCAGCCAATCAAAAATGCTTTAGTTGAATTGAAAAAAGGTAAGAATAAGAGGTGAATGCGTCTTCTAGATTAATATCCAATTTGATGGCAAGGACTTGTGTCCATTAAAATAAGTACCTCTTATCATTACTCTGATATGAAGCATTAGGTGTCATATGCTAAATGACTCTAACCCTAGCTTCCTGAATCGACCAATTTGCTTTCTCCATTTCCAATGTAAACGATTCTTTTTATTTTTTCGAGGCGACAAGCACACAACGACGGTGTAATCACCGCTTACAGAATCTACATCCTTAATTAAAATAATTGTTCATCAGCATCCCACTCTGAAAGCTGCCTCGATGCGTGTGTCAGAGTGCATTAGATCACCAGCTATGGAATTTATGTACATGTTATTGGCAATTATGTGTCCTGTAATGTTTTATATTCGGCACGTTCGGCAGTAATGTCTCCCACCATCGCTGCCACGAACTGTACAGGGGAATAAGGATTTCTTGAATTCCTCTGTTCGACAGTCAACTCTAAGGAAACTCAAGAACAATGGCTATTCCTTCAGAACCTAAGTACTGGTTCCCAAAATACAAGTTGCAACTCCATTGGGACGCATTGACATAAAATGGCCAAGTTAACTAGAAAAATATTTAAAATATAATTTTCTGTAACTTATTAATTCCTACGATACTATGAATTATCATTAGATCGCAAACAAATACTTCTTCCTATTCGCTGATCAGTATAGTACTCGAATTCGCATATAATCCTCGTCATATCATAAGTGAACTTCTTAAAATAGTATTTTCATGAATAACGTTTTAGAGTTAATTCATACCAGGGTAGTTTGGGGAGGAAATATTTTTGTTTGAAGAATTGTTCACCCATATGGTGTTAGGTAACAGAATAAATCCAATATTCTTCCGTGATTGATTTAATCTCTAGTATTATTTACACAAGGGATATTTCCATTGAATCGGATTGGTGCGGAGTCTAGTCTACCGACTTCCTAGGCCTACGGCTCGGTTTCGAATACAGGACGAGGAGACGGAGGAGAATCCCTGATCGTTAGATAGCTTCTATCGCGCTTTAGTTCATAGGTAACGACTGAATAGCGTTCACTGTTGATGAAATTTTACTGTAAACAATGATTTTCTCGGCCAGTCCATGAATTTGGCAAAAAAAACTCCAGATTCCTTAATGAACGACCGAAACTTCGACCTTTGGACGAAACCTTGAATTAAACCTCCTGGCGCCTTCTATTAAGATTGGCCAATACCGACGCCAGATTTCCTCCACTCTTCTTAGACTCCTTAGGGACATATTCTTACGAAGTAGTCCATCTGGAGCCAAATGCCTCCATGAGCGTATAGCGACATGAAATACAACAACTTGCTTTGCACAGCATGTTGGAATTGGCGGGCGAATTCTAAGTATAGGAAAACAAACGAAGCATTTACAATTGGAATTAATTATTTCGCGACTGCATGTCTCCTAGTGACCGCCGAGGGGCGGAGCAGGGATAATAAAAGAACACGACAGGAAGTCCGCCCTACCCCTCGGGATTCGAACTAGGGTATTTATGATTCTGACGTGGAAGTAAATGACTAATTGGATAATCCAATACAGGTAGAAATATTTTGATAAAATGTAATCCCCCGACAGATTTCAACAAATCTCCTTCTTTTTCGTCATCAATAGGGGTATATGTTTCCAGAGAATAAATAAAATTTGCTGGCTACTTCGGTTTGGATTAATCCGACTTTGATCGAAACAGATTTATACAAATTTGGTCAATTGAACATATGAACGATCGAGAGAGGGCATTTTAACAACGATGAGGCACCTCACACACTATATTTATATTGAATGGGAATTTGGCAGTCAACGAATGGTGACACAAATGCCAGTGCTCGTTCTGTAGACACGGCTGATATTTCAGTTTTCACTTTTTCCAATTATCATGATCAAACGCATTCCCTCTTTCGACCGAGAGAGCCGAAACTTTTTTGCCTGGGTTTCCAGGTTCGACTAACCTCGTCGACTTTCGAAATATTATGCATCATTACTTTTAAGGGTCAACAACATGAGGTCTTATTGTATGCAACTAAAAAATTTCGATAAAACAAAAATTTTCGAACTCTCCTAAAATTCGTTCAAGGGAAATTACTAATGGGATATATATTAAATGTTACATTTTGCCATCAACTTAGCCAATAAGAATCTAATTCAATCTAGAAACTTCAAATTAAATTTGGAGCTTAACGGCTAAGACCATTTGAGATGATAAAATGTTGGAAATTAAAAAAAAAACCTTTAATCATAAAATAAATATATAACGTTCCAATGATATGTAACCAGTGACTGAACAGATCTAATGCACATCAACGTAAATGGTTTAAAAACGACTAATATGCATGTGTAAAGAGCTACAAGATTGAACTATGAATGGAATCGGTTAAAACTTACGATCATAATTCAGAAAATATAAAGCGGATTCACGTACCACAGAACAAGGTAAACCTACCAAACTTCAACTGAACTTATTTTCAAATATTTTGCGGGAGATATACAACCAGATAAAAGAACACCAAGCGGCGTAAATTTTGAGTCCCACATTACTGATTACAAAAAGTTATCCTCACTTTCATTCGCAATGCAATATATAAACAATAACGCACTGATGGCTAGACTACGAAGCAACGATTTCCAAACGTTGCACTCAAAGCCGAAGTTTGGAGTATACCATCGTGAATTCTCCCGTAGTTCGCATAACCTACGCCAACATCCAGTCTTGAGCTACGCAATGCCGATTCGCACGACCCAGAAACGAGCAAGAGCTCGGAATCGGGAAAGAGGGCAAGATGTGAAAGAGAGAGTGAAAATTTTCACTGGCGTCTTATTATGTCATTGAAACACCCGTTACACTTGGCTTCTCGACCAAATAATATCTTTAGATTCGCTTTCGGTCTTTATGCGACAAGTTTCACGAGTATCATACACGAATTTTCTGTGCTCAAAAGTCAAGATCGAAATATGCCCTAATCAGACCGCCTTTGGTTTATGGATTAGAACGTGTTTTTCCGACACGAGACACAACAATAAGCGCATCGTTAACGCGTACTCCCTCCCAAATCCCCACAAACCATGGCACAGTTTTCGGAGATGTGCAGCCAACCGACACTCAAAACACAACAGGTGGAATTCCATGGGTTTCGACCGTGGCTGCAATCGTTATGGTAGTAGAAGAATAACATGTGCCGTTCCATCACAGCCAATTCACACTACGCACCTGCCTATGATCATTGTAGAGCATTTCAAAACTGTCACATTCACGGTAAATTACATAATAATATGGATAATCCATGATCGTAACCGCTTGTACTTCGCCTGCCGTTTAAGCATAATAACAACCTTGGTGCCATTTCGATAGCAATTGAGCATCAAAATGGTATAATAAACAAACATTTAATTTGCAGTACCTTGCCATGTTGTTGTTGTTGTTGTTTGCCTTTATTTGGTCATCATTTGCAGGGAAATTTATTGACAACGGAGGAATGTAGGCCTTTAGCATGTCAGCAACTTCGCAAAATTGCACGGCGGTGATTCAATTCCATCATCTTAAAACATAAACGATCTTTACCTGAAGAGCTGGACGAGTACGAAATTTGCAGCTCCGTCGAAATCGGGTCCGTGGGTTGTGTAGTAGAAGCGGCAGCTGAGCTGGGTACGCTCCTACTTGTAGTCTCCTCATGCATGATTTTATCCAATGTCCACGACTGTTGCAAACAGCTCTGTGGACCCAGAGCTTCAGAAAGCCCTGAACTTTTCCTCGGTGCCAAGGTTTCACTAAAATCTTCTTCGTTACGCGGTAAAAAAATCGAATGGATGGAATATGTAGGTCTCTAGGCCACTTCACTCACACTTTACATTCAGACACGACTATTTAGTCAATTGAGAGACTAGTCATAATTCATGAGACAAGATTTAATCTGAATTAATTATCGTTTACGAATATAATTTATTAATTGACAGAAATTTAAAAATATTTCCATAATTTACATAACAATATGGGACACCCATGCTGACTATTAATGAAAAGACCTAAATTATTGAGTAATAGTCTGCACGGGGAGAAACAGAAAGCTAACGTCAGTAAAAGTAGGTTGCCGAAAATCAAGTCAACATACTGAATGTTTTCCATTTAATTCTATTTTTATTGTATTTTGCCAATATTGCAACATTATTTACTTTTAATTACAAAGAAATATGTCGATTATAAAAAGAAAGACGTTCTAATTTGAAGTATTTTTCCTTTCAATTTCGTTTTTAATGACTTTAGCATTCGACCTTGGATGATAAGAGACATCTGACGCACGAAATGAAAATTAGCTATAGCCACATTGCTCCCTAACAGTTTCCAGAGTAGGCTGTAGATGGCAGGAAAATGCGGAGGACCCTGAGAGACCAACCTGGTATGTCGAGAGATGATTTAAAGGTGTTTGGTGTTCGTACTTTTCTACTTGAGAATTTTGAGGTTTCTAATGATGAGTAGGCTTTTGAGTAGATTATTGTTATCTTCAATGTGATGTAAGGAACACTCTTTCTTAGATCGCGTTAATTGTTAAGTATTCTCCAGTGATGCTATTTTAATTTGGATATATTTTCACTTGGTTCGTCTGAACTTGTTTGGTACTTCTCGGTGGCCAGTAAGACTTTCAACTATTTAAAGACGTGAGTAAATTAGGGAACATTGTGAAAAAGAGACGAGGTGCGATTATTGCAAAGTCTATGCAATGTACTTCGTAGGTACAATGCAAAAATATTGCACCAATTATTATATTAAGAAATGCATTCAGACAAGGAATGCATATAGGTTCTTAACTCGGCAGTTTTAAAAATTTAGAATCAAATATTTTTAAGTATTTCCACTTTACTCTGCGTGCGTTCCTAGTCAGTAACCTTGGGCATTTTCACATTTCGTGCGAAATAAATTAATACTTGTGCATGGAATTCTGCCTTTCTGAGTGTGCCACGGGAATTAATATGATAGAGCAGTGTTCCCATTAATTATTCCTATCTAGGTTTTCTGTGCATATATTGAAAACACACATTTTTTAGGGATTCATCGAATTCTTTGACACACCAACCATGACAATATAGTTATAAAACCTTAGTGTATTAATGCGATGCCGATTAACACCGCAAATTGCTGTTAACATTTGTTGGTATGAGATTAAGTTATGAATTATCACTTTCATTCACGCCTACGTACCTACTTCATCGCCAAAAGCATATATAATGCACTAAATGGACAATGTGTCAGGAGCTGTGTATTTCAAGGGGATAGTGTTTATACATACTCGTCTATTCTTTGATTCCAGGAGGACATTTAGATATCTATTGGATACAAGTTGCAGGTACTCGGAGCATCCAATGGATACATAGGTATCAATGTTGGATATAGGCCAATATACACAATGTAGGCAACGCCATGATTTCGACAGCAAGAAATACAAATGTAAACGCATTTTTGCAGATACAATTCAACGCAGCAATTTGAAAAAGAAATGACAACACTGATAGCTCAAGTCTTAGAAAATATCTCTAAATGTAAAAATGATTTATTTTAAACCACAATCATACTTAATGTTCCGTAAAAACTTCGCTCAAAATATCAATGTTAAGAAGAAATGAGTTCATTACTACCAGATAATTGACCTCGCAATTTCCTCCAAACGTATACTTTCTTAACGATGTCCAGGAAAATAAAGGAATCCGCTCCCTTTTATCTTATTGTTAAATAATGGATTCTTATAATTAATTTTTGGCCGTTACAATACGCTTGCCGAATACAACGATAGCCGTTTAAACGCCAATTTTTAATTTCTTGCTAGGTAAAAAAAGCGAGCGCAATAAATACGTTTGCGTATGGAAGAATTGTATTAATTAGTTTAGTATCAGGTACATACAATAAAACTAAGTCAGAATTGTCGCAGGAAAAGTCAGTCGAGAAAAATAAATCCATAAATTAGGTTGAAATGAAATAAAGGACGATCAAGTCATTTCAGAATTATTCTTAAATTGAGGGAAATATGCTATCAAAGGCCCTTCTGACTGTTGGACTAATTGACAGTAAATGGATTTATCTTTGAATGGTTACTCAGAGCTTGAATATAAGGTTCTTTTCGTCTTAAACTATTTATTTTGGCGTAATTTTATGAGGTGATAAAAGTCGAGTTCGCGCCCTTATCAAAATTGTTGGGCGCAATTCTAATCGGCCGCAGAGATGTCGTGCCCAGTTCCTGGCATTTCACATATGTATACAGGAGATACCCAAAATGCGCGTTTTGTTTTCAATTATTTTCGAAACATACATGAAACATTAAACACTAAATGCCAGACTTGTGTTAAGTCATTATGAAAAAAGTTGTTAACTTTTGCGCCGTTTTTCAAGACGCATATGATATCATGAGTGTAATAATTAATCGAAATTACTTTAAGCTAAATAAAGATTAAGACACGATCAGCCATCAAAACCATGTATACACTTCCTCGTGAAACAGCGTTAATGAAACATAGGAAATAAGGGGGACTCATTTAGCAAAAACCTACCTTTAAGAGACACAATGGCATAAATGTTACAGTACTGACCACAGTTGTCATTCGGTTATTAGGAGATAGTGCTCCCCCAGTAAGAGAATGTGGATTGTAATACAGCCCATGGGCGAGTGAAATGCTAACATTAGGGTGCGGGGATCAGTTCCTTTCTCTGCACCACCAGTATATGTATTGCATAATGTAATGATTGTTAAAAAAAGCACAGGTCAGGAATTCTACGTTTGTCATATGTTTCTATAAGGGCTTGCAAAAACTTACCGATCATCGAATAACTGTTCAAATGATAGCTAATGAACTGAATTTTGGAAAGTCAATAGCGCACACTGTTTTAACCGAACATGATGGATGGATCCTTCACCACGACAATGCACCTGCACATTCAGCATTGATTTTTCGCCAGTTTCTGGATAAAAAGTCAATCACCATCCTTAATCATCCTCATTATTCCAGATCCCACCCCATGCGACTTTTTCCTATTCCCAAAATGCAAAAATGTGATGAGGGGACATCATTGGGAAGATGTGGACACAATAAAGCAAGAAACGATGAGAAAACTAAAAAGCCTAACTACCGAGGACTTCCAAGGGTACTTTAAGCAGTTGAAAAGAAGATGGAATAAGTGCATAGCAACGCATAGAGAATACTTTGAAGGGGACAAAATCGATGTAGACTAAATTTTGCAAAATAAAGTTCTTATGGCCTTGGTTCACGTATTTATTGGACAGATTAGTATATTGAAGAGTTGGGTCACATTCCATACCTGAGTCCTTGGGTAGGATACCATTGTTTGTTGCATGTTCATGTGTTGGTGGAATTTCACCTTCTTGCTTTTAAAATTGTAGCTTGTATGTTATGGGATAAATTTCTTACTTCATCCTAAGGTGCAATTATTTGATAGATGATAGTATACCTGTATGTATTTGCAAGTGCGTAAAATGAAAGGATTTTTGAATGAATGCATACGCCACTGTGGGTTTGCATTTATGTGTTGGTTTTAAAAGTAGTTTCGTTCCCTTTTATGGGTGGTGAGCTAATACCAACCGCCACATGCCCTTGCGGTGGCTTGCTGGGTATTATGTAGATGTAGATTGCAATTCTGAAATATATTACTGTGGATATATTGTAGAAAATAGGAATAGACTGGAGGAATAGAGGGCTTATCCACAACTTATATATGTCTCAAACTGCTCAGGTGAGAGTAGGGGATGGAGAGTCCTGATGGGCAGTGCTAGGAAGAGATTGTTTTCCACTATCACCTGTGCTGTTCAACATAAATGTGGAGGAAATTATTAAAGAGGCATGTGAAGAACTGGAGGTAAGAATGAAATTCAGTGGACAATTCATAAAATCAGGTTGACTGATGATCAAGCTATAGTTTGTCAGTCAACCAAGGGGTTGCAAGCATTTCATTCAATTTGCAAGCATTCAGCAGAGTGAATTGGAAACTCAGCGTGAAAGACAATAGATGAGAATAAGTGTAGATAAAACAAATTTACATGTTGTTCCAGAAAGAGAAAGTTAAAGGTAAATATCAAAATAGGAGGGCAAAAAATAGAGCTGGTGGAACAGTTTATGTATTTTGGAAGTGTTTTGGATCAAATTGGTCAAACAAGTAGGGACATAAGGAGAAGAATTGCATTAGCTAAAGAAACTTTCACATAGAGGAGAGAATGTACGACAGGTATATTGAGTAAGGATGTTAAGAAATGGCTCATTAAAACTTTGATATGGAGAGTAGTTATGTACAGGTATGGTGCAGAAACATGGTCATTGAAGCACAATGATAGGCATAGAGTGGAGGCTTTTGAAATTTCGGTGTGGAGAAGGATGGATAAGGTGAAGTGGACAGAAAGGAAAATTAATGAGGAAGTGCTAGGCATGGTACAGGTACAAGGGGATTTTTGGGAGAAATCCAAAGAAGGCAGGAAAGATAGATGCAGAGCACTTTAATTGGCGATGGGATGTTAAAGACAGTGATAGAGGGGAGAAATTTAGGCTAGCTAGGAAGGAGCAGAAATAGGATAGGGATGCTGAACAGGATGAAGGGAAGAAGTAACTATGTGGAGATGAAGAAAGGCTTATTATACAAGGGTGATCTTAGAAGTACCCGACCCAACAAAGAAAACACAAAAATTTTGGAAAAATATGTATTTATTTTTCAACATAATCTTCTTTCAGCTCTGTACACTTTTCCCAGCAATGTTCAATAAGTTCGATACCCCTTTTCTAATAAGAACCTTACTCCTCAAAATAGCCCTTAACTGCGAAAATCTTTTCTTTACGGTTGGAAAATCTTTGACCACTGATCCATTTTTCAAGTTTGGGAGCAGAAAATCATCTGAGGGGGCTAAATCTGGCAAATAGGGTGCATGAGGTAGCAATTCAAACTTTAACTCATGAATTTTGGCCATTGCAATAACGGATTTGTGAGCTGGTGCATTGTCTTGGTGAAAACACACTTTCTTCTTAGCCAAATGTGGTCGCTTTTGCTTGATTTCTTTACTCAAACATTGTAATAAGGTCGCATAATACTCAGTGTTGACAGTTCTTCCTTTTTCAAGATAGTCATTGAAAATTATTCCACGCACATCCCAAAAAACCGACAACACGACCTTGCCTGCAGATGAAACGGTCTTCGCCTTCTATGGAGGTGGTTCTCCCTTTTGGATCCATTGTTTTGATTATTCTTTTATCTCGGGTGTCAAGTAATGGAACCATGTTTCATCCATGGTTATGAAACGGCACAAAAATTCTGCTTATTTGTTGTGAAACTTTGCTAAACACTCAATTGAAACATCTGCACAACACTGGTTTTGCGAGCAAAACCAGTGTTGTGCAGATGTGCCGCATTTGCTCACACTGGAGTGTGAGCAAATGCGGCACACATCTTGCACACAGCTTTCTCATGTCCAAATTTTCAGTTCATATGCGATGTAATGCACTTTTTGAAATGCCTACTATGTCTGCTAGCTTGTGTACTTTCAGTTGACGATCATCCCGTATCACTTTGTGGATTTTCTTCACCGTTTCTGGAGTCGTTATCTCATTTGGTTGACCAATACAATGCTCATCTTGACAGCTCGTACAGCCTCGTTTAAACTCTGCTACCCAATATTTTACTGTTGTAAACAAAGGAGCAGACTCACCCAGAGTAGAATCCAGTTCAGCTTTTATATTGGTTGGGCCTAGGCCTTTCAAATAAAAGTATTGTATCACATATAGATGACCAATTTTCTCCATTTCACAAATTCACTGAAAATGTTCACCATTGATGGCTGCCGAACAAATATTAAACAACGTAGCATCTTCAAACTTGAAACACATGCTTTATAGATTACATACTTTCTAATACAGTGATATTTTTCAAACAACTATCGCCATCTCTAGGTCAGGCTGGGTACCTCTGGGCCTTCCCATGTAGAATAGGATGTTGGGTTGTGTTGTTAGGAGAGATAAGAGAATTATTTGGTGGCTAGTGTCATCCAAAACCTACTGTAACCAGTAATTTACCTATGATAATAAGGTAAAAATGTATGTGTATACATACATCACACACACCCGCACACATACATACAGGGGAATTGTTTTTAAGTAATTATTACAAAGAAATAGTGGTGATAACTGGATAAAGTTTATTCTGCATTATAATTGATCCTTATATACATAATGTTGTAAACTACCCCTATTAATGTTGATTACTTTAGTTTCAGGAAGCCATAGATTCAAGTGGCTTTCAGTATGGAAAAGAAGGAAGCTCTCAGTGTGATTAAGTTCCTTAATTTGAAAGGTTTCAGTGCCTGGAAAATCATGATGAAATGATGGCTGTTTATAATGATAGCATGCTATATGATACAGTTGTGAGGTGGAAAAGGAATTTTTGAATTGGCCATAAGTCCCTCACAGATGATCCAAGAATCAGAAGACCGTCATCACTCATGGATGATTCTGTCAGTGAAGATAGTGGAGGCTTTATTCCAAAGAGCAACTACCCAAATGATCATGAATGAAACTGATGTTATGATGATGAAGATCTTCACGCATCAAAGGTGCCAGCATGCTGGTTACCACAACTACTGATTCCTTTCCAGAAGCAGACATGGTATGACCTGACAAGGGAAATGTTGAATCTTTTAGAGCAAGACTTAGAGGATTTCTTTGGTAATCTGGTAACAAGGGATGAATCTTGGATATATCAATATGATTTAGAGGCCAAAGAGATGAGTGAGGAGTGTATGCACAGCAATTCACCTCCCCCAATAAGGCTAAGGTGAAAAAGTCTTGATGGAAATTCATACTGTCTGTTATTTGGGACTCTCGAGGACAGACTACTTAGAGAAGGGCAGTATATCACTGATGCCTATTACCGCACACTGCTGAACAAAAGGTGTGAGGTTCTGAATAAGAAACGGTACAGTATGATCACCAAAGGCTTCTGTCTTCTCTCTGAAAATGCACCTGCTCACTTTTCTCCCAATCTAACCCCAGCGACTTTTTCTTATTCCCCACACTCCAAAAACCATTGTGGGGTTAGAGATTCAGCAACACAAATGGAATCATTCAATAGGTGGGACAATAGTTTTCAATGAAATCGTCTAAGTTCTACAATGACGGCCTTCAAAAGGTCACAAAATGCTGGGAGATATGTAGAAATCTGGATGGTGACTGTGTAGTCTTTGAGACTTCCAAACCAGAGTAAATGAACACAGAATACAAAAAGCCGATTAACTTCCATGGTCACGAAACACATAATTGAAACCGATCACCAATTCAACTTCAACGCCAAAATACTACACTTTAAGAAGAAACTAGATACCCTAGAATGATTAGAAAATATTCAACACAG
Organism: Hetaerina americana; assembly: GCF_022747635.1. Taxonomy (NCBI): domain Eukaryota; kingdom Metazoa; phylum Arthropoda; class Insecta; order Odonata; family Calopterygidae; genus Hetaerina; species Hetaerina americana. Next base: position 17,585,321 of record NW_027286985.1, on the reverse strand, counting down.
GATCCAAAATGACCAGTTATTAAATGAAAATGTATTTCAGTATCACTCCCCATTACTTGCAATAGCATTCCATTAATCCATCTCTCACCTGTCCATCCTTACTCATCAAACACACAAGGGCACACACATCCTTCCCTCCATCTTCCTGCCTGACCCCATCCCTCACAGCAGCATCATCGCGAAGACCAAAGACTAATGAAAGAACAAATCCTGGGTTTACCCTGAAGGGAAGCAGTCCTTTCTCCCCCCCCCCCCCAAGAAAATGTGATGTTTTGGAGTAAGCAATGGCAGATGTACTGGGAACATGTATTTTCAGAGTCAGCTCAACTAAGATCCTTTTCAATGAATGACTGTAGATAACTAAGAAAATTTCCTATATCCAACGCACAATTTTGCTGGACAGGAGCCAAAAACTATCAATCGATGCGGTTTTCAATGTGATGATAGAGCGTGATACATTTGGATGATTCTACCCACAATTTTACCTTACTTTTCCAGAAAGGTTTTCTACTGGGTCTGGGTTGAATTTTCCATTTTCAATGGAGCACTACGAAAGATCGAAGTAAGGGATATATGCCTTAGGACTTCCATTATAGAAGGGAAGAGCCATAATCTTCTCGTCAATGGTTAATCTTTGACCTTATGGTTTTTTAGCCATAACTTTTGTCTATATTATGAGGATATGAATCGCTAAAGAGGTAATACTTTTTTCCAAATATTTGACAAAAGGTTCTCTGAGAAATAAAATACTTGGATATTTTAATTTATTGGCAGTAGAAATTTTCTACCATTCTGAGATTGATTTTCTCTGGGACCTAATTACATTATCATTTTTTCTCAAATGGAGTCAAATCTACTCTAGAAGTAAAATTTCTATGATTAAAAATGGAAAATTTACTATAGTTCTATAACCACTCCTTATATCTAGGAGTAGTGATAGAAACTGGCCCCACATATTAGGAGCCAATGGCTTAGTTTTGGGCATGGATGTCGGTAAAAGTATTTCTGAAATGTCCTCTGGCCTCAAAAGACTCGACAAAGGGTGTATAATAGCAAATGGGAAATAAGAGGATCATAAATCACCATCAATTACGTATAGTGAACCAAATTGAGAGTTGCAGCATGGGGATATAGGATTAGCCAAGGGATTACAAGTTGGCGGTTCATTGTCAGTACTTAGGATAGTCTATAACTGTGGTGCCTAACATTTCAGGAGGGCAGTGTTCTGATGAGGACGTAATGATGATGGTACAGAATTAAGAATTAACATATTCCTCAAAGCACAGGTATGGTCACTGTCATTGAAGCGGGCAAACCAAATGATGAACCAGCTCATGGGTAAAGACATTTGAGAGCACTGGATTTGGCCACTGATTCCGACCTTCAGGTTGATACCTGTGTTTATTGTTTTTTATTCCAAAGTGATGTCCTAATTATTGGAGGGTAGAAAAAATAATTGCCCGTTATGAGGACATAAAGCATATGTTATAGGTGATTAAGAACGTAAATATGTTCGAAAAATTATTTCCATGAAGGAATAGAATTGATATATCAAGTAATTGCCATTTTATGCACACAAAAACACCACAATAATTATTGGTAAAATAATAAAAATCATTTAGATGAAATGGATTGAAGTTTTCCATATGTTTATTTTAGCAATATGTCAACCACTGTTAATAATTCCACAAGTGATAGAATAATCACCTCTTTTTAAGTTACAAAGCCCATGTAGGAAAGTTGCATTCAAAACGTGGTATTTTTATGTATTGCAGGATTTAAACTCAATGCAATATTACCATATTGAATTGAAATGGCTTTAAATGTTTATAACAGTCTGCATTAAAAGTTCGCGACGACTCGACGTCATTGAACCGAAAAAAGTCTCTTTCAAATCATCTAAGCAAGCGAAGGTTGATGATATCAAATTTCAGCAACCTGCCGCCGCTGTTCTTCCCGAAGTTGCCATCGCTAAGGTGGAAGAAGTAAACGCAAGTCTCGGCGCAACAAATCCTGTTTCGAGATCAGTAGAATCTCCATCCCCGTTGCCACCAGTCCAGCCAACCGAGTTATTAACTGTGGGAGATAGTCCGGACGACGAAGGTTACATAAAGGTGAGCTCTGGAAAAAACAAAAAACGTAAACACAAGGTTGTGTTCGGCAGTAGTGCGTGTTCAAATGATACACCAAACTTTTCCGGCGTCCCCCGGCGGTCCCTCCTATATGTGGGACGTGTAAAAAAAAGTACATCTACTGATGATATTATCAAATATCTGCGTAAAAAGTTTCCGCACGGTGACTTTCTGTGTGAAAGATTGTTTACTGGTGAGAACTATCATTCTTTCAAAGTGGACGCTCCGCTTACTCTGCGAGAAGATTTGTTTAAGAGTGAAACCTGGCCTCAGGGAGTAAAGGTTGGGAAATTCTTTCCATCGAAAAGGTTTAAAGGAGAAAAGGACGCTGCTTCCTTTTCTTCAAATGACCCATCAACTGAGAACAGTGTCATAACTCAAGATCCAGGAAATGATAGAGTCACAAGATCGGTAACAGGATCTCTGAAACCTAAATCGTCGTGACTAGATGTGGCTGAATCAACACAACAAGTGGGCAACGGTAGCTCTAAGCCGAAGCTTAGAATACTTCATGTCAATATTCAATGTTTGAGGAACAAACCTCTAGAACTAGAAGTGCTTTTAAATTCATATGACCCTCATATAATCACTCTCTGTGAGCACTGGCTCAAATGTGAGGAATTAAGCACTCTCAGAATCAGTGGCTATGTAGCTGCAGATTTTTTCTGTAGAACTAACAAGAAAAATGGGGGAGTAGGCATCCTTGTTAGAGAATCACTAGGAACTGAAGACCTTAGCCTATCCTATAAAAGTCTGAATGCAGAGTGTGACTTCGAATGCTCTGTATGTAAGATCAACACCAACAGTGGTCCAGTGTGTATTGTTACTGTGTACAGATCGCCAACTGGCTGTTTTACTTCTTTTCTGCACAAACTTGAATGTCTGATAGATATTATTCACAAAAACTCACCTAACATTAACCTCGCCATTACTGGTGACTTTAACTGTGACTTTTTAACTAACACAAAGAACAAGAGTGATTTACTTAATTTATTTATGTCCTATAATCTCCAGGTGATCAATAAGGAAGCAACTCGGGTAACTAACCACTCAGCATCCCTATTGGATGTAATTGCAACCAACATCAACACCAACTGTGCCAAATCAGAAGTGATTCTGTCGGATATTTCAGACCACTACCCCATACTAACAAGCCTAGAAATAGGCCTCTCTTTTCCATGTTATACAGTTACTCGCCGCTCCTTCTCAGAGATGAATAATATTAATTTCTCACAAATGTTAGATACAGAAACCTGGGATGCAGTTTTTTCTGCAAAAACTGTAGAAACCAAGTTTGATGCATTCTACAGCAAATTTCTATTTTACTTTGATATAGCCTATCCTAATCTGCAAATTAAAGTCAAGCCAAAGCCAATGCGTAAAAAATGGATCACTGATGAAATTCGTATGATGTCGATTCATCTTAAAGAAATGGCTGTGGTCTGTAAATCCTCGATGTATAAGGAAACTGTAGTTCAATTTAAAATCTTGAAAAAATTATACCGCAAAATGCTTAATGATGCTAAAAAGTCGTGTAACAACTATAGACTTGATCAGGCAGAAAATAAGACTAAGGCCAAATGGGAAATAATTAATGAAGCCAAGGGAGCAGGAAAACAAAGAGTCAAACTCAATATCAATGACCCCAAAGGCCATCCTATCTCCAACTACAGCATCCTAGCAAATAGTTTCAATGAATTTTTCTCCAAAACAAGTGCCCCCCTAAATCCAGCTCACCCATTGGAGCCAAGCTTTACCAGCTCTTGCAAATCCTTATTTCTTTACCCCTGCACAGACATAGAATTGAAAAATATTTTTCAGAATCTACGAAATAAATTTAGTTCAGGATTGGATGAGATTCCCAGCCCAGTTCTTAAACGCTCATTTCATCTGATCAAGACACCTCTATTACATATTATAAATGAATCCCTGCTGCAAGGAATATTCCCACCTCCTTTGAAAGTTGCAAAAGTTATCCCGCTCTATAAAAAGAAAAGTAGCCCCCACGAAATGAATTCTTATCGCCCAATATCTCTCCTAAATCAGTTTAGCAAAATATTTGAGAAAGTGTTTCTCAATCGCCTCATCCCATATGTTGAATCTGAGAAGATTCTGTCAAAATTTCAGCATGGTTTTCGGCAGAATAGGTCCACCAAATCTGCTACTTATCAGGCAATTGATAATATATTGACAGCTCTTGATTGCAAGTTAGAATCTGTAGGAATGTTCTTTGATTTTTCTGATGCATTTGGCTCAGTAAATCACAATTTACTATTGCAAAAAATGCATAAATATGGCATTAGGGGCAATGCACATGACTGGTTAGTCTCATATCTTCAGGGCCGTCAGCAGCACGTGGTATTGCTCAATGATGGAAAAAAATTCATCTCTCCTGGTAAAGTTGTATGCCAAGGTGTCCCACAGGGTTCAGTTCTGGGTCCTATCCTGTTTCTCCTCTACATTAATGACTTACCTGAGAATATAAGAACCAACGAAAGGGATGATCCACTCCTATTTGCAGACGATACCAGTATCATACTCACTGCCTCTGCAGTCCAAAGTTTAACAAACAATGCTAAACAAACCGTTCAACATCTGAACTCATGGTGTAGCAGGAATCAGCTGAATTTAAATGTGGAAAAGTCCCAACTACTTTACTTTGCTAATAAAAACAAAAACATGGCCACTTTTGCAATTGAATCAAGTGGAAAACTAATTCCCCAAGCGCCCCATGCAAAATTCCTAGGAATAGTTCTAGACGGGCGGTTGTCCTGGTGGGAGCATATATGTCACCTGGGCAAAAAAATGAATACCATTTGCTTCCTTATTAGAAGCATCAGGTTTACCGTAACAATGGATGTCCTCATGTCAATATATTATGCAAATATCTACTCCTGTATAGTATATAGTATCCTTTTCTGGGGTTCTTCTCCGCTTGCAGACACAATATTTAAAATTCAAAAGCGAGCCGTACGGCTAATTGTCAAAGCAGAGCATAATGCTCCTTGTCGTCCATTATTCCATAAATTGAACATTCTACCTTTGCCATGTATTTATATCTATGTATTACTGGTGTACACCTTTGTAAACCTTTCAATGTATGACACAAATTGTGGTATTCACCACTATGGGACCAGGTCTAAAAATGATCTGCACCGAACTTACGTAAGAACTAGAACCACCGCACTAGGCCCTAAATCTATGGGTCTCCTTATGTTTAATAAGCTAAACAAGGACCTGAAATCCAGCACAAACATTTATCTATTTAAAAGAAAATTGAGAGCTTTTCTTCAAAGGAATTTGTTCTATTCTATTAGGAATTTCATGGAACATGAAACTTAGAATAGGCATATGTATTTACATTGTGTATTATTGTATATATTGACGTGTCCTATACTATGTACAATTTTTTTTGTATGGTCTCTGGACAAATAAAAATTATTATTATTATTAAGAATGACAACACAAAATACAACACATGTTAACGAAAAACATTATCCAACTGCACCTGCAACATCATTCAAAATACACGATACCTTGCAATCAATTTCATCGGCATACAAAAAGATAAAACATTTGGTGTAAAACTTTAAAGGTCATACTTTTTTAATTAGCAAAAACATTTGGTGAACAAAGTGACTATTTTAGAATTTTTTCCTCAACTGTTAATCATCCCTCTAAGCCATTACCATTTTGGAACCATATTTTCTTGATGTCATTATGAAGCTTCCTCTTCCATTTTTTCCCTGATGACTGAATGTGTAACGTAGGACCTGTGTTTACCTACCCTTATCTCAAGACAGTTGAAAAAAAGGTGAACAGTCTAGCAGTAGTCAGCAGTCGATTGTCGCGATCATGTGTAGTACACTACAAACTTAAGGCCGTTCCCTGGATCACTTCCCCTTCCAACTTAGACTCGTGCTATCCCACCCGCCATTCAGCTTTGAGTGTTGCATACGTTAAGGGAATACAAAATAAGGAAAATATGCATGTAAATAAATTAATATCGCTTTACTATTCCAAGTAAAATAATGAAAAATATAACATTAACAGCATCATCAGATCACAGGAGAATCAGAATTTAAATATTCTGAAAATGAAAATTGTACATTATGCAGGGGATAATTACATTCAACTGTTGTTCAAGTGTTCAAAGAAAAAATAACTAGCAAATATATATGCTAATTCTCACTGTGTCCTAACCAATATAGTTGGGATTAATTTAAGAAATTCATTAGGAGGAAGTTTTTCACTGATTAGCTGTTTGTATGCAGTCATAATTGAATAAATTTAAAACTTTGCCATCTATAAGAAACTGACAATAATTAATTTGCCATTTTAGGGCAGGAGAAAACTTCAAACGACTACAAGCATGGTTAACCAAAAAAACTTATTTTCATTATGCATCAGATAATTTAATCAGATTTCATAGAGCTAAATACATAAGTCCATGGACTACAAGTGATACAATGGGATTAGCATTGAAACCTTACATGTTATATACAAAATATTAGATTGCCCCCTTTTGAGGACAATTGATTGAGCTCAATGAGGCAATTCTTCAGTAAATATTCTCCTAGCCTGTTAAATAGGCAATTACTTTCCTAGAATGTGAAATAGCTTCTTCGGTGAAAGGAGACACTGGCTTTTCCACATAAAATAGTTCTACTACGACCTTGGTTTCGTTATAGTGTTAATCTTTGGACAACATACTACGTATGCCCTCCTGGGCAAGAGAGAGGGAAGGGGAGAAGATAACATAAAAATGACTAAAAGGGGGGACAGGAGAGCGGGACAAAGGATGATTCAATCTATAAATGACTGGTGGAAGATGGCTAGGTCATTGAGAGAGTTATCAAATATTATTTCCAAATAAGGAGCTATTTCTGAGGCCATTGTTTCATATAAATGAGCAGGGATTTGCTCAGGGCCTGCTGACTTCCTGGCTTGTTTGGACTATTGTCTTAAAGTTGGCATTTGATTCCAAGAGAAGATATCATAATTTCAGACATAGGGAGAGAGAAGCAATCAGGTAGTGACTTGAATTGTTCCTGTGAACGATTATTAGACAAAAACATATTAAAAAATAACATAAAAACAAATTACAGGCAAAGACAAGGTTAAATGCTTCATTGGCATCTGGAACATTTTTAGGTGTATGCATATGTTAGTTGCTAGTATGTGCATTTGCGCGCGTGTAAGTTAAAATGGGTTTTGCATATGGTTTTACGCGTGGTGTCCTAACCTTTCCTACCACATGCTCTTGAGGTGGCTTGTAGGGTATTGTGTACATGTAGAAGAAGACTAGGAGAAAGCACTATTGGACTGGTGGAACGTGGGTTGGTAATGGGCTGGTTAGCCGGTGGGGGTTAAAGGATTGGTCATTAGGAAATGTAGTAATGGAGAGCAAGAGGGATATAGAAATTCATTCATTACAGCACCTACTCCAGAATTGGCACGCTGTAGGAATTCCAGCTGTTCCAGTGTGCCCAGGCAGCATCCTTTCTTTTCTGCATGCAGGATGATGGGGAGAAGTGACTTACATGGCTGCAATTGTTCAGGTGTTTGGCAAAGAGGGACGAAGGAATGTTATTCCTGAAGTATGCCTGGTGTTCTTTCCTCCTTGTCTTGATTCTCCTTCTCATTTGCCCCATGTACAGATTGTATGTTGAAGTCATCACAGCATAGATTTTACACTCAACTCTTGTGTAGGGGATTAACTATCTTTTGTATGACAAGGAAGGTTGTTTAACTTAGTCATGTTACAGAATCCTATTGAAGGACTGGTTTTGATCTGGCCCTTCGGTAAGAATCTGCATCTTCAGCAAAAGATTGCCTAGGAAAGGGTCTGATAACAAAGTGATCATGAGCTGGTTAAAAATTGCTCAAAAACATATCAAAAGTAGTGATATAATAGGAAATGCTTTCAGAATTTTAAATTAAAGAGAAATCTCTCGTTAGAAATATTCTAATACATATAACTCCACCTTTATTAAGGAATTATGTCATAAAATAGGAAGAAAAGATTTGACATAAATATCTCATTTACCTTGAAGTGATATAAAATCATTGATAGGGCTTCGGACGGACAGGCAGTTACTCGTGTGGAGATACAATTTATTCTGTAAATTGATTATTTCCATGAGTTGCGACGAGTTAATGTTAAAGGCTTTTGTAACAATACAGTTAAATTACGAATATTTATTTACCTTGACTATATTGTATCCGCGATCGCAATTGTACATCATGATAATAACTATAAAGTTAACCGCTCCTTTCTTACGGTTTAATTCTGGAAATGCGGAATTTGGTTCCGCGTTGGAATATAAGAATTTATAAAAACTTGAGGCGTAGGAAATGTAATAAGTATGGGAAGCACCCAGAAGTATTTTTCTAAGTGCACCAACGGAGAAATGAAATGAAATTGGTATTATTTGAAGAAATGTCGTAAGATCAAAATCTTACATCGAATGGTAATGTAAAATTTCATGGGCCTCAGAAAATTAACTACAACCGTTTCCTTTGGCGAACATATACTTAGCAGTTAACGTATTCTTCTTGCACACTTCACATAAAATATTCACTAAAATTGGCTAATCACACTTAAGAATGAATCTGGTAAACACTGCATTTGCGATTCATCTGCGGCGAAACTTCACGTCAATATCACAAACCGAAATATCAAACTTCCTTACTACTTTACCGGCTACTATCTGCTACCCCATTGGCTAATACCGTCTTTACTTATGTTAAAAGACGAAGGCCGTCTTATGGTTTACAGTTGAAGTTGAGAACAATTACTACAAATAAAATCGCAATTAACGTCATAAAGCATTAGAAAAGTAAGTAAAAGATGTAACATTTTGTTAAATAACGTCATAATATCTCTTTGTAAGCGTATTTGAAAGTTGGCGCTAGTTACACTTGGATTGCGACGTTCTGCTAAACAAATGCTTCAAGCGTGACTTGCACCGGTTCGTTTACAGGCGTATTCGGCGTTATCATACATTGCGTTAAGAATGAATTTGCCTTTAAAGCACTTACGTAGATAAGAGATTCATTTGTCAAATTTGGTTTTCAGCTCTTTGCGTATCATCAAAATGGCCAATCGGGTAAGAAAACTTCACTAAGGTGTTTATTACCATTGTTATACAGCCCCAATATCTGTTTTAATTTCAATCGTATCACGTTAATTTCATTATTTCAGATCGAAAAAGTGGTTAGCGCATTCAGAAAAGCAGCCCAGTTTCCGTCGGTATCGAGTGCTAAAATCTATCAAAATGAAGAATCTTTCCTTGTCGTAATTTCCGAGTGGTCGCAGAGAAATTTGGAAAGAGAGAAGTTGACGCATTTTAAACGGACGCACTTACTAAATAAGGACACATTTACCCTGATTAGAAATCTTCCTGCTGTTGATAATACTAATGAGTAAGGTGGAAGTGCTAAAAGAAATTTCAAATTAAGTTCACGAATTATAAATGGATTTCTCAATTAACTCTGGAATCAATAGATGGTGAGCACCTTTTAATGTTAACAATGACGCGATGTCTTTGACACGCACATTTTCTTCTATTTTTTAGAATTTGTTCATCTGTTTCTCACACTGAGAAGTTCCAAGCAGTTGTTAGAGAAACAGTCGCTGATTCAGATAAATCTGGAAACTCAAAGAAACTATTTTTGGAAATATGGAAGCACGGGCAGCTTTGGAAAAATGTAGACCTTACAGCTTTGAATGTTCATGGGGATGTCTATGCTGACAGTAAGTTATTGTATCATGTATAGATAATTTATATATTTGGGTAATTTTTTGATGATACATTTCTTTTTCATTGATACCTTGTATCCACTGCGTTTGAAATTTTCTCACCCGAATAAAGTTAATATTGTAGAGTACACAGGTATATTTTGCTCCTGTCGTTACATTTACTTTTATTTACCATCTATCTGCCGACTACTGGTCGCTTACCAAAAAAGAGAAATTACGGAATATTTATACGCTATTAATCAATTAATTCATACTTTTTATGACCTTGTTTTTAAGAAGCTATTGGGTTTTGAAATGTATCCATGGTTGCAAGGACATAAGGATAGGATCTAACTTTTTGGTAGTAATATTAAATATTATGAGCGTATCTGTAATGTTGTAGTTTTACTTGACAATTGCAATTGACATAATTCAAAAGAATGCTCCTTATGTGGTCTATTTATTATTAATCTTATCTCTATAAACGTCAGTTCCTCACCATTAGTTTACTTGAACAGTTATAGGGTAAAGGTAAATTTATTGATGAAGTTAGTAGGTCCTCTGGTACATCTTTATTAATGTTTAGCTAGCAAGGAACAACTGTATAGTGATCATAATTTGGTAAATTTGTAACTCCCGATGATGTAAAAATCAAAAATATTATTTCGATTTTAGGATTGTAGTATCTAGATAATTTATTTAATATGAAAGGATTTGGGGAAGTGAAGGTGACTTAAAATATTTCCCCTGTTCTTGTTAATATCCAGGCAATTTTGGATGTTTTAAATGGTCGCCATGTGAGAGGAAGATACTATACATAGCAGAGAAGAAACGCCCCAAAGCAACTCCTTTTTATTCTGTGAAGCCATTCGAAGAGAAACCACCAGAGGATGCACTAGATGATACTAACAAGGTAAGGGAGTGGTACTTAGATATTGATGATGAGAGTCAGTGAGCCGAGTTAGTGAGCATATCCCTGAAATTGTAACAAATTTAGCAAATCTATTCCCAAACCAGAATATTTCTCCCACCAAAAATCCCTGAGTGTATGTACTACTACACCCTCTAATAAACAATGTAAGCAAACCCTATGCCCTTAGGCTATTTTAGGAGCCAATGCTTTTGGTTCATGCAAATGGTCCTCTTCTTTTACTTAGTCCAAAAACTACACTTCGATACTTCGTATGCCAGAACACTAATCTCCCTGAAATTCATGGAATATACTTCATACTACTCCATTTAATGCCTGATATAAGTAAATATTGTTGCGGAAGGAATATATATTGCTGTATGTATGGACTAAATTTATTCATGTGTGTATAATTGATAAATAGTGCATGGTGTTGGTACTATAGCAAGTTATTTCACATCACCTTAAGAGGATACTTGCTGGATGCATTTATTTTTGGGTAATATAGAAATAATGTGTGAAATGGTGATCCTCACCTGCAGTATGAGGAACTATATGTCCTTTTCCCTCTTAAGAAGGGAACCAACTCCATTTAGATACCTCGAAGAACTTCTGTTGGTACCCTTGTGACTTTGTCTCTTCAGAGGTTTAATTAAAACTTGGCAATTTTCCACAAAACAAAATTTATTATGACCGGTTTCAATGTGATTGTATCAGGAGGATTGCATCAGGTGTGTTTCATTGAAACCGGTCGTAATACATTTTATTTTGTGGAAAATCGCCAATTGATGATTAATCATGATATTCCATCATATCATGCCTGAAATGTCTCTTTTTTTTCTTCAGAAGATGGTGATATGCTCTAAAGTGCTACTATTGTGTGTTCATTCTCACCTTTTTGATCTCTTTTGGTTAAACCCATTCTTAATATAGCATATGCATTCTATCCTCTGCTAAATCAGATAGATTTACAGATATTTTGATGTCTATTTGATTGGTCATGCAGAACTGCTAGCCAAGAGATTAGGTAAACATTTCACCTACTCCTACAATCATATGTTACTTCCTGCACGTACATGAGGAAATAATTCTAAAACATTTGGTGCTACCCTGAAAAATATGTGTAGTAAATCTTGAATTTTTAAATTGTGAAATATAAAAACTGGGCAAGTTCCACTGAATTTTATTTAAAACTGCTGGTTTATTTGGACAGCATCTACATCTATATTTACATATGCATCTACACAACATCCCGCAAGCCATTGCAAGGATGTGTGGCAGGGGGTGGTAGGCCACAAGCCATTCCACATACATTCACATTATTTCCTCATGCACCTGGCTCCCCACAATCTACCAAAAATTACAAGTATTACATGGTTAGCAGCTGTTCCTATGCATGCACAAAGAGGTTAAGAAAATATGTTAAAAGAAGGCAGGCACGCATGCTATTCAGACAGTTTTTACCAGTAAGTATTCTATGCTTTCCGGACGGACAATTTACCAATGCAATAGGCTTTCAATAAATTCATCTACACCCCACCTGGCTGAAGGGCTCACGGCCATAGTCTGGCACGAAATGCTGGATTAATTTGTATACATGGATGTGGTAGAAGGAGAGAGCTTGTAGTGGGATTGGAGGGGTGAAATAATTGCAGGAGGGTATGTTATTTAAGTAGGGAAATGGGGGAGTTATGAGGTGTGGGACAACTGGGAGGAGACTAGTGACCAAACCAAGGGAAGGCGGGTAGCAGGCATGAATGAAGGGGGGATCGAGATGGTGCGGTGGCTATCATATTGGCTTCCCACTCGGAGGGCCTGGGTTCAAATCCTGTTGGTGTTGAACAATTTTCAGTGGTATCTCAATCCCTACTTGAGGTGCTTTGTGTGGGGTACTTTGGGTGAGTATGCCATCCATCAGATGGGATGTTAAGCTGCGGACCCCGTGGTGCCTTTCGTAAAGAGTAGGCCAATGCTGACGCAGGATTTCTCTCCACCCTTCATCCTTTCCTGTCCATCCCTAGTGGCATAAATGACCTCAGCTGTCAGTCGCCTCCCCTAAATACTACTACTACTATGAAGGAAGGGTACTGGGCTGTGATGAATGGTTGAGCTTGTAGTCCAGGGGGGTTGATGATAGTGCTAGGTAGGAAGGAAGGTGAATAGGGGATGAGATGCTCAGGATATATGGGTGTAATGGAGATAGGGGAATGTGAGGATAGTACATAATCATTTGCTAAGAGTCAATTTGAATTACTTGTATACCCTTCTTCCCACAATTGTTGTTCAAAATAGTAGTGTGAAATATTGACCATAATGAAATACCATTTATGTTCCTCAGTTCTAATCTTGAATGATATTCAGTAATAGAGCATTCATAGCTAGTGGGTAATATCTTCGGGTGATGTTGGTGAATTTAGGAATAATGTCAACAGCATGTAGTATTTACCTAGTGTGCTCATGAGAATAAAATTTTCCCAGACATAGCCATTTAAAATATTACTCCCCTAGCAATCTTTACAGCTCCCTGCTACAGAAGAAGACTTGAGTTTAGTAAAGGAACTGTGGAAACCCTGGAAAAGAAAATGCAATTGGTGTCAAAAGGGGTATTGATGCATTTCCATCAACAGGTAAGTTCTTCATGCTAACATTTAGTGGGAAAAGTGGACAGTGGACATGAGTGGAAGGCTCTGGTGTCCATACTAGCTGAAAAGCATATGATTTGCCCACGTTAGGCATTAGAGTGAGTAGTGCTCAGTATATTCCATAATTTTCGGATAGAGAAATGCTCTGGTGTAGTAGTTAATTAACTAAATTTGTTGAATATACAGGGGTAGGCTCACTTAACTTGTTTGACTGCTTTTGTCAATAACTTTGTGCCTGTTGTGATTAGTACTTAGTGCACCTTGTTCAAGAAATTTAAGAACTTTATATTTGTTTTCATCAAGGTAATAGATACTTCATTCTTGTTGATATCTGTACCACAGAATGTTTTTCTTATCAATTGGGACAATCATATTTTTCATTCTTTTTTTGTTATCACCGAAAATCTCTGTACACCTGGCCATGAGGGAGCAATGGGCCAGCTTGTCATTGGCCAAGTTTAGTTTACTGGCAAATCCAAGTACATGTGTGATTTTTGATATTGAGCAATTTAGGATATAAATTGAATAGTCTCAGTGGTGGCATTTGGAATTTTCATATTTTTACAATCCAATTGACTAAATATTGTTAAGATCTGGTGAAAAATTTCATAGTCATATTTTCACAGGTGATCTGAGATTGTCAAAGGAAGGAGGTTTAGCTAAGAATTGTTAAGCTAACTTGAAGTTCTGGTCTGTTGAAATTTAGTCAAGTGTCAAAAATTCTTCCTCTTCTGTCAACAGGTTCATAAGGTTATAATTATAGGAACATGTGTGCCAATGATAGATTTGTGTACATTTATTCTATTCTATACACAGAGATTCAAATTTTTCAGGGGACTAAGTATGATTTTGTTGAGGACTGGGGTGAGCAGTTGACTGGCAAATCTCAGCCAGTAATAGTAGTGTATGATATTGAAACCGAAGCGCCTGTCACATGGGAAGAAGGCCTCCCTGAGGGCTACTCACCTGCGCAGGTGACATGGGTGCCCAACCAAATGGCTCAAAGGGGCTTGGCTTCTGGTGACATGGACATAGATGAAGACTACAGGGGAGCAGTTGGTGTGGCTTGGAAGAGTGAGCCCCGTAGGCTTGGTTTGGTTTTTTGCACAAACCGTGAAGGAATCATTTTCCATGCCAACCCATCTGGGCAAATATGTGAGTTATTTAATGTATGCATCCATCATATTGATGCAAATTCTGTACAAAGTGCTAAAGAACATTTTTTTCTTATTATAATTTCCAAATATCCTGCAATTCAAAATTTGTTTTGGTAATCTTAATTCCCTGTATTAACTGGGTTAAGTTGTACTATTTACATTCAGAAAGCATCCTAGTTTTTCAGTGCAATGTAACAAGATGGCGGATCTGACAGCAGTAGTTCCATGTGGCTCCTGCAAAATACTGATTAAATCGCGGGATAAGCTAATGTCTTCTGATATTTGTGTGTGTGCACATCATCACAAATGCTCAGGCTTAATTGATCTATTTTTGGAAGCACTCGCTAATAGCAGAGATTTTTTTTGAAAGTGCTTTTCATGCTGTGAGAAAAAGATAGGTATTTCCAATATGGCTGCTGACGTTCAAGTTTTGAAAGTATAATTGAGTGAATTCAAATAAAGAAATAATTTCAATTTACCACCTTCAGCAAAGAATATGCCGTAAATTATTGTGATAAATCATGTTTTCATAAGGGATTGTTTTAGTTGGATCTCTTAGTGAACACACATCTTCTAAAATTGCAAATTAAAAATGAGCAACTGGCATTGGTGAAACTAGGTCAGTTTCTAAGCCCTCTCTGGTGAGAAATGGGATGACTGAGAAATTAAAGCTTCCCAAAATTGCGTGCACTAACCGTGATGTTAATTCTGATGCTGAAGGCTTTCAAAAAGTAATCTTAAAGAAAAATAAAGAGGAGCAGAATATTGTGGTTGGCGGTAATCCCCATACGGGCACATCAAGTAAATTCTTTGGAGTCCTTCATCATGTCTTTCTGTACATGGAGTCATGTCTACGTGAAACAATATCAGAAGACATCGTTGCACACTTATCTAGTTTATTCCTGGGAAGTAATTTTTTCTGCTTAGTAGTGAAGTCAAGTAATAATTTTAGCTCCTTCAAAGTTGTTGACCCCAATAAATTGCAACACTTCTAAATGGCCAGATTTGGCCTGATTAAGTGTACATTGGGAAATATTACCCGCCAAAAAAGTTCTTTAACCGTGTGGAAGTAAATAACATCACATCTAGGAAAATATGCATAAGTGATAATATTGCTAATAAAAATTGTGAAAAAAATTTTATTGCACCGCAAGTGAAGTTTGTGATAATATCCCAATGATGATTGTAACTCTGAAAGAAAAAGTGACTCCTTAACTCAAGATCAAAATCCAGGTAACCCGGTACCAAATGTCCAGATGGAGCAGTGGTTGACAGTGCTTCATGCTAGCATTGTGCTTGTGAAATTACATGCTAGAAATGGATATTCTGGTGATTGAACACAATTCCAGATGTGATCTTTGTAAATGAGCACTGGCTTGTTTACAATAAAATTTGTTTGCCTAGCAGTTTTTGGAGGACAACATGTAAAAATGGAGGGGTATTAATCCCTGTACATGAAAGTTAGATTCATACTACAGATGCTACGTCACTCAATGAGGAAAAGGTCTTTGGGTCATGTGTCACAAAAATTTATGAGCGGAAACTTGTGCATAATATATCAGATTATAGATCATATCTCAGAAACATAAATCTCTTTAATGGCAAAATTAACTAGGCTATTGGAATGAAGTCATAGTTCTCATCAAACTATTTACCAGATCTTGACCAAGATTATAGTTGCAATTTACTTGATAATACGAAATAAGATGAGTTTCTGAGTGTTGTTCTATCTTTTAACTGAGTGGCAGCCGCATCAAAAGCCCTCTGGACAGCATAATTACATACATTATCCTAAATAATGTAAAAACCAGTGTTACATAATCTTGGAAAGGATGAATGAATGCTTACAGGGATGTATAATTTCATTGCTTCATAATGGGTTTTCTAGTCACACAATTTCTTTCAGGGGGGGATTGAGAGGAGGTTGACAACAAGGAACGCCCTAAATGTTCATCAATGACACAGTGCCATGAAAGTGTATTAAAAGTGAGAGGCATTCTCAGTTCTGATCTACAATTTTGTTTCAGAATATTAGCAGAAGAGTGAAATGTTCTGAAAACCACAGTGTATCATATTGTTACAGAAGATTTAACCATGAGAAAGGTGTGTGCCAAGATGGTCCCCAAAGTGCTGTCAGAAGATCAGAAGGCTGCTCTTTTGACCTTTGCGTCATTTCTTGGACCACTGAAAAAGTGACCTACAGTCCTGATGCGGCACCTCCTGACTTATTTTTGTTCTCAAAAATGAAAAGGAGCTTGAAAGGAAAACATTTTGGAATGCTGGATGCCAAAGAGACCCTGACAAGGTGCCTGAACAAGGTTCCCATTGATGCCTTCTAGGAAGCATGCCATGGCTGGCAGAGGCACTGGCATTCGTGTGTCAATGTATAAACAAGGGTTTTATTTGGAGAAATTTATTAATTTGTACTATCATCTGCAGTAAATTTTGTTCACAGTTTAATTCTACTTATTTTTGGGACAAACCCTGTATGCCAAATATTCTTGACACCTTGTTGTGGTCACTACTGCTGAAATCACGATATTGTGATGTATGACAGAAAAGTGAAGGCATGTGAGATTGCTAATGTTGTAGTCATCTCGAGATAACAGGTGCATAATATTTTGCATCAACAATTGGGCATGAGAAAGCTATCCAAAAAATAGGTGCTGTTGTTGCTCCCAGCATACTCCAAAACTGGTTTGCAGCAGTTTCAGTGAAATCTGAATAACATTAAGTGTCATTTCATCCATGTGGATGAAATAATGGAAGCACCGCAGCACATCTGAAATCAAGTTACAGTCCATACAATGAGTTGCTATTGGGAAATTTGCACCAAAGAAATGGGAAGACTTCCATCAGCTGGGAAGGTTATCGTGACTTTTTTGGGAATTTTCAACGAAATATTTTCATTTATTATGTGGAAAAGAATCTAGCCATGACAGGTGCATTATATCAAATGTTATTAGACCATTTGAGAATGGAGCTGTTAGAAAAATGTTCATGATTGGCTCACAAAAAGTCATTTTCCATCGCGGCCATGCACCAACTCAGGCTGCAAAATGAATGAATATATAGTACTATGCATTTCCTGTGCACCTTTTCTGTACCCCCCAATTCTCTAGATCTGTTTCCTGTAAACTACTTACTACCTGCACATACAGAATGAATTTATGGTGATGTCAATATTTCCATGAATATTTAATATGTACTTAGTATAGAAAATGAGTGCAGCAAAGAAACTGAATACTTGGATTCAAATTTTGAAAAGGAAACTTGTCCGAGAGCAACAAATTATTTTTTTAGCTTAATGAAAAACAGTATTTGGCAAATGAACATTTGAGCCTATTGCTAAAAGTTATGGTTCACTTTATATGGTCTAGCAGATTTCTCTTGCAAGGATTTTGATGGTGATACATCTGTTTGTAAAATTACAGTACGAGTAAATTCATGATATCGTTTATTTGCATTATGTGATTTGGAAATTTTACGTTTTTATGACCTTTTTTTTTGGAGGGTTCAGCAGTTTTGGCAGTAGCATTGAGAAACAGGATCCTGAAATAAAAAAGACATTCAATTGCTGTTGACCTTATTAATTTATGACGAATAATATATTAGCTCAGAAACAATTGATTTCATTTTTTTATTAATGTTGTACCTTTAAAATTGTGAATTTAAAATTTTTTTATTTCCTTTTTTCAGGTGTTTTGCGGGGTGGTGAAGGAGGTATATCACCTCGTTCCCCTAGATTCAGCCCAGACGGATCCCGTTTGGTGTGGCTTGAACGAAATACGGGTGGCACTCATGATGGCAGTAGTCGTTTAATGCAGTGCCCTTGGCCTCCTGTTGATGGACCTCTTGAGGTAATTGGATCGCAGTCAATGAGTGTACCCTGAAATATCTTGCCCAATTTACCACTTGAGATTGGATTTCATTATTCCAAGTTCAGAAATAGTTCCTTTGTTCTGTAAAATATTTTTTTATTTTGAATGAAAGTATTTCAGCCAAATTAGACCATGTGTTAAACATACCTGTGTAAAATGTTTTCTTTAAATTTATTGTTATCCATTTATTACCTATCTTAATGCACTATCTTTCAAACTTTTTTTCATCTCCTCTTAACATTTTTTGCACCTACTGCCTTATCTTAATATGATGTACTGTACAGCTCTTGCTGCCTTCTCTGATGTAAAAATATATATCAGCCATGTATGCATTAGTTGTGGAAAAAATTTAAAGATTTGAAACTTTTAGGTTTTATCCCATAAAATGGTGACTGTTGAAATCAAAGTACACCTTAATAAATATAATACAGAAAAATTTAATCCAAGTATTAAGGGTGGGATTGGAATCAAGTATTAAGTTTTATGCTCCTGAAACCATGCAAGAGTTGGATGCTTTGCTTTATTTTTCTTTTTCCATATTTTCACATTCCCTAAAACTCTCCTAAAAGGGAACTTCTAAACATCATCATACACTACCGCAACTCATGAAAAGTGCTTTACTCTTCATTTAATGATAGTGCTTTTGCAGTCTCTAATTCAGAAGGCACTGCTCTGTTTTGTTGAAAGCTTAATTGCCATTGAATATATAATTACGTGACTGAAATTGAGATATTACGTATCTGCAGGCCGAGGTTGTGATTGATTTTGAAACAAAGACTGGAGAAGATGGATGTGGAGCATTTAAGGGTATCTTTTGTCTTGCCCTGCCAAAACGTCCGTTCTCAAGTGATGGGAAACATCTAGTGTTCAACAGTCAGCAAGGGACTTCAGTACATCCGTACATAGTTAATCTTGGTAAGACAAATAAATGCATTACATTTAAAGGTTTTTTGATGATGAAAAATAATTGCATTAAAATGTTGTTTTATGTCCCTTGTGAATCATTATTTGGTAAAACTTAATTGTTCACAGGGGTTTTTTTTTTACTTGGAAGTGTGCCAGTTTTATGAATTGGATGATTCAGGGGATGAGAACTAAAATGGAGTGAAACGATATTTTCTTCCAATTATAAAACGAAATGGTCTGCATTTGTTTTATCCAGTTACAAAATAAATGATACTATTTATTTATTGACGGGAATAATCTTTTTACAAAAAGAAAGGCAAAAACTTAATTAGTTCCAAAATTTTATAAAACATTTACATAAGGGTGCAAATTACAAAAAGATTCATACTCATTATTGAGAAATCAAATATTATTTAGAATTTAAGAAGATTCTTGATTTGCAATGCTTGACAGACATTTAAGAAAATTTACCCAATGGGCACTAGGAACAACATATTAACATGTATAGATATCCCCACCGCAATAATTACCATTCTAAAATTCTTCATGTATATTAGTAATAACATTTTTTTCAGGGATCCTGGTGAGATAGAAAATAGGTCAATATAATCACAACTGTGAGCATCTCTCATAATCTGTCTAATAGGCTCTAGTAGTAAGTGTAATTTGAAAGATATTGCACTCAGGTGTTCTAAGGAATCAATCTTATTATGCAGTAATTAATAAAGAAAAGATATGTTATTAAGTTTTCTAAAAGCGTCAATCAAATGATACAGGTGTGAGGCCATCTAATTACATGATCACACGTTAGATGACATAATTTTTGCAAATCTTTCATGCCTTTTTCATGAATTAGATTAATTTAGTTGATTTCTGTTTTTGACATATACATCATTCTGGATTTCCATTTAGTTATGTGTGTAATTGGTATTTATAAATGTAATAAAACATTTAATCTTGATTTCTTAATCAAAGCAAGAATGGCATTAGAAACACTGAATAATGTTTATATCTACTGTATTATTATTTTTCCTGGTATTTTATCAGTTGGGTAGGTTTTGTATGGACACAGCATAAACAATTGTGAAAAATACAATGCTGAATTATGAGTGATATGAATGAATGAGAACAGTAATCAATTGAAGACTCTTCCCATGCTGTAATCTTTAATAAAAAATGTCACCATAAATTATTCGGAAAAATACTGTGTCCACAGTCTATTGAAAAAGTTAGCCCAATGATCTGTCATGAAAGTAATTTGATTTTTTCTGCAATCATTCAAAGTTTTGTCAGGAGCACCTCCAGATGCCTCAAATCGTATCTTATTTTGCTCTTTGCAGAAGGTAGGTGATTAGTTTTGGTTGAGGTTTCAGGCTGAACCTCAAAATATTTTATTCTAATGAAATGAAGAAGCATTAATCCTAAATTTCAGTATGTCAATGATAAATGTTTTATATATTATTGCAATATTGAACAAAAAAGTTAAAAAGTGGATATTTAAGAGAATACATGTAGAATGTTTCTTTTGTTGAAGCAATTAAAAATAAATTTAAACGTTATTATAAGTAATATTATTGTCTTTGTAACACCTTCATGTGTAGCAGTTTATATTGTTGGTAAATTTTTTCATTTATAATAATGCATTAAATATGAATAATTTGGAGCTTTGCAGACTCTCTGAATAAATGTTAATTTGTTTATAAAATGTGAAAAAAATGTTTATCCTCAAAGTTAATGTAATGTGACTCATTTTTGGATTGTTTTCAATTGATGGAGAAAGTTTGAACAAATTCTGAGTGTGTGGTGCTCTTATTGAAATGATGTTGTTCAAATGTAATGAATTGGCAATTACTTTTATGCAATGTATTAAATCAAGTTTAATTGATGAATGGAAATGTATAATGTGTAATGTTAGAGGATAACTGGTCACTGGGATTCAATATATGCAATATGATATTTGACTTAATTTTCTCTTCTTTTTTTTAACCAAATGAATTTTCAGAAAGCAAAATTGTGTCAAGAATCAAGCTGTCTGTGATTGGAAAACCAGTTGAATTTGAAGACAATTCACTAGCTGTGCTGGATGTGGATGAAGACATTCTTGTATGCAGGCATTCTCGTTTGAATAGGCCTCATTCCTTATTATTGGCACGGTTGAGTGGGGGCGAGGCAGTGGTCATCTCATCACCATGCATAACAGAAGACATTGCTAAACTTGAAACTCAGATTTTCCACCTTCAAGGGAGTGATACAGGAGGTAAATTCTTACATTCGACTTGCAAAAATGTTTGTTTTTATAAGCAAAGCTATTGTGTCAGGAAATGCACTATTCCGACAAATGTCATTAATTTTGATAAAGCCATTAATTATTATTATCATTCATATTGTGCCTCCATGTAGATCATGCAGGATTATGAAAGGGAGGGAAATGTGTGACACATTGAAGTAATGACAACATTAATAGAAAGGAATGCAAAGTATAACGAGGATGTCACAGTTTTTTTCAAGTTGAGTGGGCAAAAATTGTGTTGCTGAATGAGGAAGAAAACTTGAGGGATTTAAAAAAAATTATATTGAATGAATGCTGAATGAAGTAGGCTTTATTTTGAAATTAATTTGAACTGATAACTGATTAACTCAGTTGAGCTTGCAGATGATCAGGCATTAGGTGTCATGTAGTCAAGTAATTGTAATTTTTAGTGAGTTAACTTTGAGACCATTGGTGGAAGTATAGAATGATAATGAATCACAGTAAAATGAAAGTAATGTGATTTTCTGAGATATGAAATCCTTTCGTTAAACTTCTAAGTTGAGGGAATTAATTATAATTTTCTGCATTTTCGGTGCTCATAGCAGATGACTTCATTAAAGTAACTGCCATGGAATCTCCTACAGTTCTTAAAATAGAACTTTTTTTTCTGCCTGTCTGGTTAGTAGAGGGTGTGCAAACTATTATCGCTAACCTGAACACAATGGGTGTTAGTCTGGTGTTGGTGTAAAAGTCACACTTTCATATAGCTATTTTTTCTCAGTTGTATTTATAGTAAAATATGAATCTCCACTTCAGTAGAACCACATACGACCATAATCCATTCCACGATCTTTCTCATAAAGAGAAACATTTGTTGAGTGAAACAATTTTGTGCATATAAATTAATGCAAAATTCAACAACATGTTCAATGCCAAAAGAAATTATGTACAAAATTTATTCAAAAAAATTATGTATACATCGTTTAGGATCGTGGATCACGATCACCTATTCTTCAGTCGTGGAATATAGCATTGAGCAATGCAAATGCAATTTGTAAAAGTGAAAAAGAATCAAAATAAATTGTTAATTATTTATGATAAGTACCCTATTCCTTTTTACTAGAAAGCTGTCGAGAGACATTTGTTTTTGGTGATGCTTCAAAGTTTGGTAAAAATGAGACTCAGAATGATGGTTAAATAAATTTATGGTGTGCATCACCTCTGCCTTATTAGGGCGATGCTTTATACAAATGGTACAATGCAAAAGTGGACTTAAGTCTTCTTGAAGGCTTGTGGTGTTTCTAAATGCTAAACAAGCAGGGGTTTAATTTTCAAATAGCTGCTTGCATTTGTGCAAAATAGCAGTGTGAGACAGACTTTCACTGCCTTGTGGCCGAATAATGCATTCTCTTCTACTGATATGTGTAGAAATATAAGTCTGCTTTGGTATCTTCTTCCTTGTTCCTGATTTTCAATAATTTTACTTTTCGTTTCTACTGTTATTTTTATTCTCTTATGGCTTTCTTTCACAGATTTTTCTTTGGGTCATTTTTAAAACTATGCACAATATTATTAAACTTGACACAAAATATCACTCTTATTATGTTCGAATGCAAGTTTGGAAATATGTGAGATCACTATCAATGCTAATATGCTAGCAGAACGAGTGCTAGAGATAAACTAGTAGAAGGCATGCAATCAATCAAGGATATTCCCTCTCCTTGTCACTTGGTGAATGAAAAGTTGCTTGTCAAGCGAGTTGTTTTTGGGACCAATATTTTTGTTCATAATGTGAATAACTAGCTGTGTGAGGTGCTCGTTTGGTGAGGTTCCACTGTATTGGAATGATCAAAAAACCCAATTCTGTATGTATTATGATGGCTATTCATAAATATTTTGGCCAAAACAAAAGCTCAAGAAATACTTGTCATGATTATGTTGAACAATTGCAGTATTTCTTAATTTTTCGTTAAAGGTTTTCAATTCTGGATAGAATGAAATCAATGTTTCATTCATCATATTGTAACCGATGGCTTTAGAGTAAGTCTTTAAATTGATTTATTGAATTTTGATAATCTTCAGTGATTCTTTATTTTTTCCAGAAGCCTTTTCGGCAATTTACTATGGCCCAATGGACTTGAAGCAAGTACCATTAATTGTTATGCCACATGGAGGACCTCACTCCAGTTTTACTTGTGAATATAGTGCTACGACAACATTCTTTGGACTTTTGGGTAAGATTTCATCAGGTTTCAGGTTAACGTGCCAAACCTTTTGGTTATATTATGTTTCATTGTTCTTTTTCTGCTCCAATTGATATGTTTTTCCCTTTTTGTTGACAATGTCATTTCCTATGGCTAGTAATTCCAGTAGTTGGGGTTCAATTAGTTTGGATAATGCTGATGTTTATTTTTTCTGATAAGTTAATGAAATGCCATATGCATATTTCACCTGTGTAGTGTCGATTGCCATGATTTTTCTCAGAGATACAATTTGTGTTGTTCTCTACTTTAATTTCTTATTATTCGTTAATTTAAAAAGGAGAATATCCAAGTTTGATTAATTGAATTGATCAAGTATGGTTCTCAATGTTTGTTACTGAGCTCCTGATGTTGGTTTACATTTGTGAGTGATTAGTTTGCGTTGCTTGTTTATTTATGACTCTATAAATCTGTACTTAAGATAATCCTCATTATACTGTCTTTATTTCTCCTTGAATGAGTCATTTAATGCCATTCTGTTTCTACAATAAAGGTTTAAGTATTAAATTTTGTAAAACAAAACATGTTTGTCTAAAAAAATGTTTGTTATTGCAATTTGTGTTTGAGTATACTTTGTGACTTAATTTCTTTTCTCACTAAAGGGCTGGTTTTATTACGTTTGATTTGTTTTGACTTTTAGGTTTTGGGATGCTAATGGTGAATTACCGTGGATCTACTGGCAACTGGGAGTCCACTGTAAAAAGTCTTCCCGGAAAAGTTGGCAAGCAAGATGTGGACGATGTGCGTAAGGCAACATCTGAAGCATTAGCAAAATTGCCTTTCCTCTCATCATCTCTCTTATTTTTATTTGGTGGCTCTCACGGTGGATATCTAGTGACAATGCTAAGTGGTCTTTTTCCCGTGAGTTATTGTATATTTTCATCTTTATCTTTCATGCTGTTGATTTTATAAATCACGTTGGTTATACAAATCATACATTCTTTGCAGGATGATTACAAAGCTGTGGTGACACGAAATCCTGTCATTGATATTGCATCCATGTGTGTGATATCTGATATACCCGACTGGTATGTATACTACATTTCTTGGCAGTTTTACCCCCAGACTCCACCAAAAAATGTGCACATTGTATAGGAAAAGAAAACTTTGTGTAATATTAATTCATTTGCTCATCACTAGTTTCCTTGGACCGCTAAAATTGCTTAAGTGTCTCAAGCTAGTAACCTTTAGCCTTCGGTCATTTATTAATTGAGGGACTATTGCTTCAGCAACATCGGCCTAAGTGCCCAGTAGGATTGCTATGCATGCATTTTCAAATTTATTCTTTAAGGGCCACTGTTGCAGTCTGTTTCTAAGTCGTTGACATCTATAGGCTCCCCATTGTTAAAAGTCTGCAGGTCTTAAATCAAAAGAATGTGTGGGAAATTCAACTGCACCTCTTTATCTCAGCCAGGCTTTCGAAATTCTCAACTGGATAAGCTTGCACATTGTGGTGGTAGTGTGTCTGTGGTATATCTTTTTAGTAGAAAATTCTTCATTTTAAATATTAATGACTGGCTTTTGCATAGGATGTCCTGGTATGCTTGACTAGTCAAAGTACCTTCTAATGCTGTAGCCAAGAAAGAGCATATGTTGTTGTACAAGGTATGCCAGATTAGTGGGCACACATTTTTTTGTCGACTTTATGAAAGAAGTTATCCATGAAAAAAATTTCTAATGCTCAGGGCATAAATATACAGTGGAACCTTGTACAACCAACATAATTCATTCTGCAATCTTTTCTCGTGAAGCAAAACACTCATTTAATGACACAACTTTTTACTTTTAAAATATTTTAAATACCATAAGGCGTTCCATGCTGAAAAAATAAATAATTTAAAAGGTTTATTCAAATAATTGTTTTCATGCTATACATTGCTAAGAATCATTGATTGTTCATTTTTTCTATCATGGAATGGAATAACCAGGAATGCAAACTAAATTTGTAAAAGCAAAAAAAGAATCGAAAATAGTTTTTTATTTATGATACGTACCTTTTTGCTAGAAAGCTGTCTAGAGACCTTAACGTTTGCTAATGCTTCAAAATTTGGTGAAAGTGTGACTCAGAATTATCATTTAATAAATTATGGTGTACATCACCATTTCCTTATTAGGGCAATGTGTCATACACATGGTACAAAGCAACAGTTTCCTGTGATCTGCACATCACATGTAGCCTGCTGTTTTGGACTTAACACTTCTAGAAGGCTTGTGGACTTTGTGAATGGTAGACAAGCAGGGGTTTAATTTCCAAGTCGCCACTTGCATTTGTGCAAAATAGCAGTGTAAGACATCCTTCCATTGGCTTGTGGCAGGGCAACGCATTCAATTCTACTGATACCTGTAGAAATATAAGTTTGTTTCGATATCTTTTTCCAGAAGAGACCCATTTCGTCACAATTAAAAACCTTTTTGGGCCGATAACCCTCAGAATCTGAGTTTATTGAAGCCATCAATGAAGTTCTCGGCTGCCTTTGACTCAGAGCTTGCTGCTTCACCATACCTCACATATGTGTTACCGTTGTGTAGATACTCTTGTCACTCTATTTGAAGCATTAGCTAGCTCTAGCTCTCTTCTTAAGGATTTTCCTTCAGGGTCATATTTAAAATTATACACAAATTATTATTAAACTTTTCACCAAATAATCATTAATAATTAGCCTGAACACAAATTTGGAAAAATGTGTGATCACTAGGGACTCTAAGGATAGTGGAACAAGTGCTAAACACAAACTGAAGTAGCAGACATGCAATCATTCCAGGAATTCCCCTCTTCTCATTACTCGGTATGTGAAAAGTAACTCACTAAGCGAGTCATTTTTGGGTCCAACAATTTTGCTTGTAATGTGAATTAATCTCTATGTGATGTGCTCGTTAAGCAAGGTGCTACTGTATTATTAAATTTCTAGAGATTTATAATAGATGATTTTGGCTCATCTGTTTAATAGTACCTAGTACCATTATAACGCAGTGAAACTAGTTATGCCCATGGCCTATGTAAATATATGGAAAACCACTCATATGCTAACTGAAAATAAATGTGTATTTAATTAATATGCCGTCAGGTGCTTTCCAATCATGCAACTGCACCAAACAGGTTTTACATGTTTAGTTCACATTTTTCCATTCCATGTATTGCAGTTATTGGTGCAGTGAACATTTCCTTATTAATTGTAGAAACAAATCATTTGCCCACTAGAGTAATCTGCTTGGTTGATGATGGGTGAGAAACATAATGATAAGCAATAGGTGATTATACTTAATGGTTACAGACTTCACTTTGTGAAATTGTGGGGTATCCACGTTAAAAGATTTTCTTCTTTTCTGCAGACAAATAGAAAAGTGCAAAATCTTTTAGCATGGATGATAACTGATTAATAATTGCAGGCTACTTAAAATCTCTGGAATCCAAAAAGTATCTGGAGTAAATGCGAGATACTTCTGATTGTTTAATTATTTGTGCAATCTCATATTATTCATTCAATCAAAAATAATGCAGTATTTTCTGCATGTTTTAGACTTAAAATATATTGCCTTTACTTTTCCACATAATTTCATTAGATAAGTAAATGTGTTGTGCCATTTGGTGTGTGTTATGTTTTGTGCGGAAATGCCTGAAAACCTTCGGGCATATTTTATACAGTACTGATCTTCCTGATACTCAGTAATAATTGCCACATAGTTTTAAGAGAAGAAAAGCCTTCCCAGCTGAATTCAATTTTGGCATCCATTTCAATAATCAATTTTATGCTCTTCTATAGATATTTTGTCTCCTGTCGTGAATTATTCCAGATCTAGCTAGGCTAGTTGACTTTTAAATCAATGAAAGAAGGCTATGGTTAGAATTAAATGTTAATTACCTTTTATGAAGTAAATAATTAATATGTGGTGACATGATCAATGAGTATATAGATGAAGTAGATAGAAGATGGACATTTGAAAAATATGCCCTCTTTTAATCAGATTTTAATTGTTGTTGCCTGAGTGTATTAATAGATTATATCTATAGATTGTTCTTATGGATATTGCCTCCATTCTGTCCTATCTGAAAGTTTCTCTGGGGCTGGGGATGCACTTTAAATATTTTAAAAAGTAATTCTGTGTGATTTAGGATTTTTAATTTATTTTTTCAAATGTCCTGAGGTACATTTAGAAAATGCACCCATTGGTTATAAAGTAGAGTCTGATTAATTAAATGAATGTAGATGGGAGATTGGGCAGATCCTCTGGTCATTCAAAAATTAATTGTAGTCACTCGTATGATATTTAAACATGTTTTTGTGAAGTATGTCTTCTTTGCTCTTTGACTTGCTTGCAGTTGAATGTAATAAGTTGAATTAGTAGACTCTAGAGCCTTCTCGTCAAACATTTCTCATCTGTTCTCACATTGAATCTGTCATGTCATTAGGTTGCTATGTTCAATAACCTAGCACCTTAATGAACAAAGACCAGTATCGAGTTGTCAACAATCCCAACAAACAAGTTAAATGCCCAAAAAATGGAAAGAAAGTCCTTATAGGAGTTACGTAACTTTTCTTTCATGCATTTAATGGTGCATTGTATTGTCTGCAAACCACATATTTAATGTCAATAGGGGTTGTTCGTCAAATTGCAAAGTTCAGCTAGTTGTCACTGCAATTTTGTGTGCACTATTGTATTTATATACAGTTTTGTATTCCCACACAAACTTTTAGGTGCACTGTTGAAAGTGGAGTTGGAGAGTGGAAGGGGGATGGTGATTCATCATCATATGCCAACATTGATAATCTTGCTAAGATGAGAAGTATGTCGCCAGTTGTCCATGCAGCATCTGTGCGAGCCCCGACATTGATAATGATTGGACGCCAAGATCAGCGTGTACCTCCATCTCAAGGGATTCTTTATTATAGGTGCCTCAAGGCAAACAAGGTCAAAACAAGGTATGAAGTTTTTAATGCACATCAATCCAAAAATTAAAGTAGCCTAGTTTATTGGACTTTTATTTTTTCTGATTTGCAGAGTTGAAATTTGTCTTTTCTAAGTCCAAAGTGTTTTGGTTTAATCATTGGATATTGATCATGTGTATGGGTTGTTTGCAGCATCAGCTGTTTGATCAAAAAAATGCTCAATGAAATTAAAATAATCACAAACAAAATGTTTCAGATAATACATTAATATTTAGTATAGATAAACTTATAGCATATTGATTTACATACATGCAAATATGTTTTCTCTTTAAATATGATATAGTGTCTATTTTACAATGTTCATTTTTAGCACCTGAATCTTAGGTGATAATAACGTTGCACTAGGCTGACTGACGGTAATCATTTCTCTTGTTGAGTGCGAGTGTTTTTAACCGTTTAATTTTCTGAAATGATGCCATCTATTATTATAGATAATTACTAATTAAGGTAGGTTTTTGCATGGACATAACTGCCAAATGGTACCGCAACAATTCCCTTGTCTCCTGTAACAAAATATAACCTGACATCCAACATTACAGCAAGTCTGTCTGCAATTCTGGATACTCTGGATACTTCCTCAGCGCTTCCTTAATTGTTTTCCTTTCAGTCCTCTTCGCCTTTACTATCCTTCTACACACCCCATATTTCAATAAACTCCAATTTATGCCTATCAAATGGTAACTTCAATGGAATGGATTTGGGCCGAAGTCTGATCAACTTATATGAATTTGATGAAAAGGTTAAAAATGCTGCTCATGTTAATATTATTGAGTTATTATACCCACAAAAACCAATCAAATGAATACTAAACCTGAGAATAATTTAACTTGTGGAAAGAATTATTTTGAAAAATGCTCAAAATATGTAAAGAGAACCTCAAAACATATACTTACATTGAAATCTCACTAACGTTTCTTTAGTAAAAACAATACAATACTACTATTTGGCTTAGGCTGGTCAAATGCAGCAAGATACTTTTGGAGAGTAATTTTAAGTCATACACTCAAATTAATACAATCAAAAATCAAGTCAAAAGTGATACCACTATTTCAAAACTGGGCAGAGAATCTATCGGGGACAATCAAAAATCTGACCAGCCTTCCTCAATGATTTTCATATTGAGGGATGCATGCTGGATGGATTCTCAAATTAATGCCAAACCACTTGAAAAGTGGTGGAAGAAACTGGTGTCTATAATAGTTTCTGCCATGCTATCCTGACTAAAAAGTAATGCATCATGATGCAACAATATTTGTGCCATGTTTGCTGACAGGTCACTAAACAGAAAGAAGAAGTCATTTGAGTACCAATCAAAAATAGAAATACTACAGGTGATAAAACAGTGGTTTATGCCTAAGATATTGAAACGAAAGTGTAGTTGCCATAGTGGGTGAAGAATTCATCACCTGTGCCTGAGTAGCTGAAATGTGAAGGTGATGTTAACAGTTTTCTGTTCTCCTGAAAGTTCATCATTCATCATTGAGTTTGCTTTATGAGGTCAGACCATCAATAAATTTTAATACTTCAAGATGATGACACCTTTGAGGGAGGCAGTGTAAAGGAAGTCTGGGAGGTTGGGAAAGCATGACATGGATGCTATAGCCTTTACAGTGCACCCTTCTCATGTGTTGCTCCTTATCCATGAATATATGGTGAAGAATTAGAAGAGTTTAGTGTTCAAACCACCCTAATTTCTTGATTTGTTCGCCACAATATTTTTTTATTCCAAAATTGAAATCCACTCTAAAATA
This sequence comes from Hetaerina americana, assembly GCF_022747635.1. Classification (NCBI taxonomy): domain Eukaryota; kingdom Metazoa; phylum Arthropoda; class Insecta; order Odonata; family Calopterygidae; genus Hetaerina; species Hetaerina americana. The sequence continues at coordinate 17,554,740 of NW_027286985.1, read as the reverse complement.
TTGTAAATTTCAAACAATAAAGGAGTTAAAAAAATAACGGTGAGACCTTTGAGCCATTCCTCAAAATGCATTCCAAGATGTATTTGATGGAAGGGATAAATGTTGGCCAGGATGTATCAACAGTATAGGAAGTACCATGAAGGAAACAAGTCTGCTGAAACTGTAAAAATAGCAATAAATGGACACAAGAAAGTTAATTTATTTTTTTACGGGCATTTAGAAAAAATTGCTATGGAAATTACATGCATTAAAACCCAGTTGGTGCAGCATACTTAATATGTATATTCATATTAAATGCCCTGTATGACATGAATATTTTTAATTGAGGTGAATTTAACTATGGTGCAATGCTCTAGTGTATCACTAATGGTATTCGCCCAGTTTGTAGTTATTTTCATCTTGATAGGATGAAGTAGGGTCTTATTATTTAGTACTTTCAAGGGTTGGTGGAGGACCTTGAAAAAAACTTGTTGAATAATTATTGGTTCTATCGATATTAATAATTGATGTATCATAAAATTTGATCATATACTTTTTATTATTAGAAACATTCTTCTATTTAGCTTACAAATTCCAACTATAAAATTGATAAATTACATACATATTCTTGTGTTACTTTATTTTCAGAATGCTTGTGTATGATGACTGTCACTCCCTCAGTAAAGTTCCAAATGAGATGGACAATATAATTAATTCTGCAATGTGGTTCATAGATCACATAATGCAGATCAAATTAAGTCCCGAGTTACCACAACTTCATGACTTAAATTGTGAGTTAACGCCAAGGTAATATGCCATAATTTTAAGGAATATTTTGGTTAATATCCAGATTATAGTGCAGGGATCCTCTGAATTTATTTTCTTACTTTGAATCTGAGTTAATACAATGTGCATTCAATAATTATTTTTGAAACTTGATCTGTGAATTTATTATTTTTAAATTTTGGTGATAGGTTATTGAACCAAAGTCTAAGTGATCATGAGGAAAGTATTGCAATTTTTGTACAAATTGAAGGTACCATCCCTTAGAAAGTCCTTATAGACAAATATTATTGAGAACCCACACTAGAATATGTGCAATGGCTCTTTATACCTTATACAATGTAAGTCAGTGTGGGTTTTTAATTTTGCAGCCCAAGTTTTAATAATTTGACTGAAGATTTACATTTGTAATTTTGCAGATACCTGATAAAGGATATGGTATCTATTTAACATGTGTGCAATGTCCAAGTCAGTCAATTGTAAAATCTAAACATATTAGACTAGTTTACATCAAACTGTATTTGTACACTTGTTCTGGAAAGGGATGAGAAGTATTTTTTATTTAATATCAGGAAATCAACACTAAACCTTTCTAGGACAGTATGTAATTGAAGTCCCATCCTGTTAGTAACATGCATTTCTTAGACTAACCATTTGCCAATTTTAATATTTGATAAAATCACCCACAATTAGGTGCCTTAATCTTACATAAGAGGATCCCTGTGCTCGAGTTTTGAAAATCAAATTGTCGTTGTTGCAACTTTGTGTATTCTAAAAGTATTTTGACAAGTGGTGATATTACCTATGTATTCAACTTTTTGACTTTCGTAAAGTCCTGCAAACTTACATAAGAGGATCCCTGTGCTTGATTATTGAAAATATGATTATCCTGCTCCAACTCTGTGTGTTCAAAAAGTATTTTCACAAGTGTTGTTATTATCTATGTATTCAACTTTTTGACTTTTATAAAGTTTGATACATAAAAGTTAACCCCAATATATGTAAGAGTGGTTTCATTTAATATCCCAATTACTTATTTGTCATTGTATTTGTGTAATAAATTATGAAATATATCAAAAATTGATTAAATATATTCAGCTCAGAAATATTTTAAGAATCATTGCTTTACCCACTGTTAACCTGCAGTTTGTGTGACCAGTAGACGAGGGGGCCTGATGCTCTTTACGTAGCCTAATTAAGGGCACTTTAATATGTGGTGATCATGTGTAAGAATGAAAGATCTGGTGCTTTCCTGGTGAATATCCTGAGTGAATTCTTCTTGGGTCATTCAAAAGCCCTTAGGACAACAAACAAGTCTGTCATCGAAACATCGGCAGGGATGGAAAACTAGATCCAATGGACCTAAGCGTGTAAGAACCTTGATTTTTTAATCTTTGTAGTACTAATTAAGAAGATGACATTCGCTTCTCTTAAGGGAATATGATTAATAAATCAGTCAGGATTTGAGCCTCCTAACTGGAAGAGTAGTCAAACTAATTTGCAGATGCGAAGCTGTCTTGTTGGTTAATGCATATTTGTCCTAGATAACTTCTATTTGTAGATCACTTCCAATGAAAAAGCTATGTACTTAAAACATTGAATGGAAACTAATATTTTTTCAAATATGATTTTTTCACAAGTTCAATTTGCTATCCACAAATTTCCACTAACTATTTTACTTAATACTTAAGAGGCAGAAAGTTCATGAGGAAGCTTCAAGTACAATACCTCTTCCATGATCCCTCTGATCTTACTCCTGAGCCAAAACTTGCTGTACCCTGCACTCCAGCTCCTAAACAACATCTAGGATTTTCTTATGCATAGGTGGTCACATTTTTTCCTTTCCCTTCTGTATCACTGGCAAGCAAAGAAGTTGATGATGGAGTAATTAAAGCTACTTTGTCTTCTCTTTCCTCAATTGTATACTGATATATGTATTGTGGAAGTGTGTGTGTCATTTCAGGATGCATTATTTACATATGTATGCAACTCATGAAATGTGTTTTACTCAGAGTGAAACAACTCCTGCACTCTCATGTGTGGTGGTGTGACCTATAACCTCCATATTAGGGTATTTTGGTATCGACTTGGTATTTTGCCCCTACTAATAGGTTTCTTACGTGTAACCTGTGTCTCAATCTCAAGAGGTGTAGGATGGAAAGTTGAATGGGTAGTGTTTGGTAGTGGTGTGAGGCTGGTATGCCCTCTTTTTTATATATATATATATTATATATATATATATATATATATATATATATATATATATATATATATATATATATATATATATATATATATAATGTGTATTACTCCTAACAAAACACAAAATCCATCATCGATATAGAGTAGGATGATGGATTTTGTGTTTTGTTAGGAGTAATAAAATATTTGTTTGGTAGTTGTGTCCATCCAAAAACCTACCTTAACCGGTAGATTACCTTAAAAAAAAAAATATATATATATATGTGTGTGTGGAGATAATAATGAGAGAGGAATTGAAATGTCTGGAAGTTAGACTGAAAGAATGGAGAGTAGTAGGGACACAAGAAGGAGAATTGTGTATTTAGCAAAGAAGAAGCTTTGACAAGGAGGCGGAAATGATGACAGGGACATTGAGTATGGGTATTGAGAAATGGCTGGTGAAAACTTTGGTGTAGATGATGGTTTTATTACAGCATTGAAACTTGGTCTTTGAATTAACATGATAGGAGTTGTTTGGAGGCATTTAAAATGTGGGTGTGGAGAGAGATAGAGAAGTTGAAATGGACAGAAGGGAAAATAAATGAAGAAATGGTATGCATGATGGAGGTGGTGGGAGAAATTCAAAGAAGGCAGGAAAAGCAGATGCAGAGTATTTTAATTGGTAATGGGATGTTGAAGACTGGTAGGCGAAAGGGCATTAGGCAAAAGAAAATAGGGGGAGGAAAAGAATAGGTATTTTGGAAAGAATGAAGGGTGGTGGAGCACATGCTGAATCGGAGGACAATTAATTTTATTGATGCAAGTTGGGTTGTGTCTTATTAAGCAAGGTTGAGAAATATGAGGAAGTTCAGTCTGTGTCCATCCAAAACGTACTTGAAATGTTTGCCCGCCTAATAATGTAAATATGCTTAGTACAATTTAATTATTGTAGTCAGCAATACAATTTAATGTATGGAACTAATTATATAAGGATGTATTTTTTCCTCACTCTATTTTTGGCAGACAAACTAGCCATTTAATAGCATAGTTTTGAAATATTTGTAATGCTAATTGTTTAAACCAATTGTGAGTATGGTGTGCAAATGTATGATATGAATATGAGATCAAAACGCCATATCTAATTTCATTGTGTAGTGTATAAGTTAACAGATTGACCCTAACCTAAAAGCAGTATGGTTATACTGTTGCCAGGATGCTTAGGTTTGGAAGTGCTTCCATATAGTAATTGTAATCGATTGCATTGCTCAGCTTCACATTATTGTGCTTACTGGAAATCTCAACCTCCTCATGACCATACCATAATCCACCATTTAGCCATGTTACTAACTAATCTTCTTGTGAGAAGTACTAAGAATTCCATTGAATATTAGAAGATAACTATTTCGACTAAGGAGCCATCAGTTTTCTGCTGTCCTTTGGACACGTTCTAATAACATGAATCATTAATATTTTCATGAAGTGGCTTAATAGATCATAATTTTATATTTAAGTTGTCAATTTTCAACCCCAAATGTCAGGGCTTATTTGTGTTTAAAGGCTCAAAACTGTAATCTGCAATTGTTAAAGCAACTCTTTTGAGTATAGTGTGAAGGTATCTGTTGAATATGACGTGATAGTAAATCGGTACGGAAGAAGCATTGGGCAAGTGGGTCTCTCCGTACCTCTAAACCTTTACTGCCATTCTTCATATTTGTATGGCAATATGTATGATCCTTCTGTTCATTTTGTGAGATTTGAAGCTCGAGTAATGAGATCACTAATCGAGAGAAACATAGAATACAATCAGGATGTATTTGCCTGTTTTGTAGATTTCAAAAAGGCGTTTGATAGAGAGAATGGGGAAAAACTAATGAGTATACTGTAGAAAATGGGAATAGATTGGAGTGACAGGAAGGTAATCCACAACCTGTACATGTCTCAGACAGCTCAGGTGCGAGTGGGTAATGGGGAGTCTGGATGGGCAGTGTTAGGAAGAGGTGTAAGGCAGGGTTGCCCATTATCACCAGTGCTGTTCAACATATATATATATATATGGGAAATGATTAAAGAGGCATGGGAAGAACTGGAGATAGGAATGAAAGTCGGATGGTAATTCGTGAAATCAGTTAGGTTTGCTGATGACCAAGCTCTAATTTGTCAGTCAGCCAAGGGATTGCGAGCATTGCTAAGCGAGTTGGAAATTCAGTACGATAGATATAAGATGAGAATCAATATTAATAAGACAAAGGTTATACGATTTTCCAAATAGACAAAGGCTAAGTAAAATGTTAAAATAGTAGGGCAAAAACTAGAGCAGGTGGAACAGTTCATGTGTCTCAGAAGTGTTTTGGACCAAAATGTTCAAAGTAGTATGGGTTTAAGGAGAAGAATTGCACTTGGCAAAGAGGCTTTCACAAGGAGGAAGGAGTTGATAATGGGGGCGTTGATTAAGGATGTTGAGAGAAGGCTTATAAAATCTTTGATATGGAGGGTAGTTATGTACGGTGTGCAAACATGGTTTCTAAACCAGGAGGTAAATATGAGGCATCTGAATTGTGGGTGTGGAGAAGGTAAAATGGACTGAAAGGAAAACAAACCAGGAGGTGGTGGGCAAGGAGAGGAGATTGTTGGGAGAAATCCTAAGGAGGCCAATATACTTCGTGTTACATTCAAACAGGATGGAAATTTAAAGAAAGAATTAAAGAACACCAAACGTGTAAAATATAAGAACATAACATCCCTCTTTGCAAAGCACCTCATCGAAAGTGACCACAAAAGTGACTTTAGGACAAAAATTATTCGTTTTGAAAATAAAGGCTCGATGCTTTGGAGCAGTTAGAAATTTTGAAATGTGTCCGTTGCAAAGATGAACTTGCCAACGAAATTTTGTATCCCTCCCACTCCCCACTCCTGGACCTACAACTCTTCCAAGTCAAAAAGATGTAATTTTCTTTTCTTCCCAGCTACATTGTAACCTCTTTTCCAACCTCCCTCCATCTCTGACCAACCCCCCCTCCTTTGATCGGAAGGTATATATTCCAAGTTTGCTTCTATGAGGACCACCTGATGATGACGTTCAACATCGATACCTGGATCGTGTTTTTAAAATAAAGTGTGTGGAATTACAAAGTAAATTATTTCATTTCAATATGTTATGCAAATTTCATAAAGTTATGCCTGAGACAACAAAAAAAAAACAAGGTCCATAGAGCTAAACTTTGGGAATTGTGTTCTTTAATCGTATCTGGGAATCATAAAATAACTGCTCATACTCCTAATTTTACTATTTTAATGGTAAAAATGCATACAGTGAATAAAATTGATAATTCTTGCAGTGTGGTGCACATCTGCAGATGACTCGAAGTAACTCTTGTAATATTGCCCGCAGTTATTGAAATTTGTAAAATGTAAACCCCTATGCGTTGAAGCATTGGCTTTAACCTTGTGGTCTGTGGTGCAATGCGAATGGATACAGATACTTAGACATTGTATGTATGGTATTTCATACCGCATCATTTTTATTTTAAAGCCTTAGAAATTCAAGGTGTAAGGCATATCAACTGGCTAAATCAATCGGCTCTGTATCAGCCAGTTGGGTTCATATTCTGGACAAAACAAACGATTTTCATCCTGTAAAATTCTCACTTGGAGAATGTGAGAATTTTGCAGGATGAAAATTTGGTGGAAATCAACTGATAACTCCACTTTAGTAACTGTTATGGCATTTCCAAAAATTCTTTGAATTTGAAAAGCCTTGGTGAGTGGGATTAGGTTGGAATACAGTTTAAGATGCTTCTTTTGTGAAGTTAGTTATTAATAGCAATTCCAGTTTGAAAAGAGATTTGGAATTTCAATTTTATATTGAAGTACTGTTAAATTTGATTTCAGTTCAACACAGATTTCATGAAAAAACAGCTCCTTAAAATTTTTATAGTTTGGCAATCAAAATTTCCATTATGTGCAGTACAAGATTTATCTAGTTAAGCTAAGCTACATACCAACAGAATATGGGATATTTTAATTTTATCATTTAAGGAGGAGGAATGTTTTTATTATGCAACAGAAAAAGGCAATATTAAAAAAATCAGTGTGTGCACAATGAAGAAAGGTAAATTGTTTAAAGCCAATTAATATTCATTTAATTGCATCAAAGACTTAAGAATCATAGAAATACATTGGAGGAACTACTAAAGATATAGCAGCCCATAGATAAAAATAAAAACATTTCCATTCTCCCAACTTGTTTCGACATCAAAATTAATTACTGCTTATTGGCCATTTGATATAAAATTTTGTATTAACAGAATATATTTAATTATAAAATTAAAATTTTTCTCAATACACTTATAATCCTAAAAGTTCATTTCAATATGTACCTCATTTAATTGTTATGAAAATTTCAGTATTTCTTATATTTTCAGAGGTTTCCATAATTTGCATTGGTAGTACCAGTTAGTAGGTTCATTACAAAGAGTGTCATTACAAATGGAGTTGTTGATGATGAAATTTGTAAAAATTCATTTAATAATGCCTGACCTACTATATTTATATATTCTAACTGGGATTATACAATTACTGGTGCACTACTCAAGGAACAAATATGCTCACCATTTCTCAGTTTTAAATCAATTTTGTCCTTTTTTGGACCAGGTTTGACCCCTAGTCTACTTCTAATTTCCTAAAACTCCCGGTAATGCCAGAGGTTGGGTCACTGCCAAGAGCACATGAGATTTCAAGTCCACCTGTTTTAAGTGCACGAACTGCACCTTCTCTTGCACTTTCACTGAATAACCCCTCTCGTACCTTCATCTTGTCATGCAAAAGTAGAGTGCTCCTCATTTCCAGCATTTCCTTCTTCCAGAGAGCTGTATTTACAAATGTAAGTTGTTAAAGCATGATAATAGTGATTACAAACTTAGTGATCATTAAGAATTGTTGAGGAGTTCTTTAGTATGAAACTTGTTGACTTCATTAATGAAAATGTTACTTTATTTCCCTATACTTAATTATTGTGGTGCATTATCTTGACGCAGTATTTTTTTATTTTCTTATAAATGGATTGTGTAATAATTATTTGAATATTTCAATAACACCATGTGCGTTTTGAAGTGACATATATTGCTTACCAGTCATCTCTTCCATTGGCATAACACCTCCATATTCTTTAGGGAGAAGCTCAGGGTCAACAGAGCCTTTGGCTTCTTCAAGAGAAGTGTACATCTGGGAAATAGGTATTGTTCAAAGTTTAACTCTGATTCTTTAAAATTATTAATGTATAAATAGAAAATAATAAAATTCATCATTATACAATATTAGATCTAAGAGTAAGGCAATGGACCATGCACTTCCCATCTCAATTCTTTGTCATCCTTGGATTTCCAAATAATAATTGTATATCTACATAATTTGATGCAAGCTATGTGCTTGCCCGATGGAATCCTCAAGTAATGAGCCACACAAGTTGAGTTCTATGGTAATTTTTATGAGGGTAAACTTTATCGAGTTTTTTGAATTTACCACAAATTTAGCTGATTGATAAATGATAAACTGATATTAATTCTCCTTTTGAGTAGTGATTTCTATGTTGTGATGTTATTAGAGTATGGTCCTTCAATTAATTTTACATTTCAATAGAATGTGTTAAGACAGCCCAAAGAAGGTGGTGCCTCAATTTCATTCTATTTTTATTGTTGTCCGCATCCCCCACAACCTCAAACATGAAAGGGCAGAGTTCAGTTAAATTTCATTATTTATTTCATCTTCCTTGGCCATTGAAAGATTAGGTACTTCATCCCCGTTGCCATAATTAAAATATCATAGTTAATTCATTAGACCATCATTCCATGGATGATTCATGAAATTAACAACCAATGCCTTTCAGAGACTAAACATTTCTTAAAATCAGCATGTATTTTAAATGCCTTCAATATCATCCATCTCATCGTAAATAAATGAGATAAAAAGCATATTTTCCTGCTAAAATCTGCCCCAGAAATTTGCCCTCAATAAAAGAATTAGGTTTTAATAAAATCGTGAAACACATAATTCCTTCCCTGGTGACACCCATGTGTCAAGGGAGCAATCCTGGCGTGACATTTGCTTGATTTTTTCTTTGAATTGAGATTTATATAGTAATTTAGCTCTTTGCATGTTAGAAAATCAGTGTAATTATTCCCCCCACCCCTCTGTTTCCTCTTTTGTCCCTTCAATGCATGGGACCACCATGTCAGTCCTCGGTCTAAAACTTGTTGGATTCAATTAAGAACTAGCCTTCCTCAACTGAAATTAATACTAAATTGCTTTATCATAGTTTACAAATAAACTTATTTTTTTGGAAGAAGAGCAAAAAATAATGAGTAAACATTAACTCTAAGAAAAAACTTTTTCTTTAAAACCAAAGTTAAGAATAATTGTTAATATGAAGAAATGAAAATCTGTGCTATACTGTCAGAAAAAATCACATATAACGAGCTTAATGTTAGGGATAAAGGCAGGCATAGGTATTTTTCAAAAATAAAAGTAATATATAGGACTAAAATCACATTACTACATTTTTTTACCTTAATTCTCCCCTTGATCTTCTCAGGAGCAAGTGACATCCCAAAGTCAATTGCAAATTTCAGAGAAGGATGAATATTCAATGCGTGAATTTCTTTGTGTCGCATAGGAACAGTTGCCTGGAATTTCATGGTTACACAGATAAATTAGTACCATGAATATGTGTATTTTTAATGGTAAAAACAATTTTGTGTTGCATTATTTTGAGAGAGCATATTACTTCAAATAATAAATATATATGGTTAGGTCACTGTACAAATCATGCATTATAAACTTGATTATTTTAATTATGTCCTCAATTTAAGGAAAAACTAAATTTTTGCAAGTCATATCTAAAAAAAATATCTTTTGAAATTTTTCGAAACAGCACATTTAGTGACTTGGGTATATGTCTTCCCTCAGGGTGTTTCTTTCTGTTGGTTTACCTGTTCCTGATAATGACCTCTCTCTATCTATCTTTCAAAATGGAATCCATTGTGAATCAGATGAAAACCTTTCTCTCTGGACCCAAATAATAAATTGATCAAGTTATTACGACCATGTTATCTTAGATGATGTATAATGATGCTGAAACAATCTCTTGGTCATATCCATTTTAGATCGTTTTCAAAATTACTGGAGCTTAAAAGGTTGAAGTGTGTGATGTGCATCATTAAATTGTTAAAGAGGTGCTTGTTTTTTGTGTTAACTGAAATCCCAGCATTAAAGACCAAATTGTATAACTGACTATCAGTTAAGCTATTCTACTTAGACTAAACATTTTTTGAGAGGCACATGGTTTTCCATATGTAAATTGAATATAAATATGTATGCATGCACTTATCATATGAAGTTTGGCCTCTGTGAACTGTGTTAAACTGCTTTTCTGTTAGTCACTCATTGTTCATGTTCCTTCCCTCTTTCTGTCCTTACAGTACTTACGTCTCCGTCCACTCACCTTTCCTCTCCTTTCTTCTGCCATTGCCCATCTCCTTGTTCTTTTGTTAGGCTTTCATGTGTGGGGTAGTTTGAAGTTATTCACTCTTTACCTGTAACCCTTCCTATCCTGAACCTCTACCTCTGAAATACCTTCTTTATCTTGGTCTCTCCTTGTCTCCTCATTCTGCCTTTGGTGGTCTTGAGTCGGGTAGCATTCTCTAAGATCTTCTTTGTGAGGAAGTTCTTGTCCATCCTTCTGAGGTGCCCAGAGAATTTCAGTCTCTTGGTCTCTAGGATCATCTCTATATTTTAGTGCAATTCCTCATTTCTTCTCTTTTTCGATACCTTATCCATATCAGCCACAGGCCCCATGATCTATCTCAAGATGTTCCACTCTCCCCTCTCAATTACCACTTATCTCTCCTATTCTGCCTTTGTTTGCACATTTGGGGCCATAGAGGCCTCTAAGTATTATTGCCATGCTGTAGTGCCTGAGTTAGGGATTGATTGAAATAATCATGTGATTTTATCCATCCTTGGTCAATCTGTATGCTCTTTCTAACTTAAGTTGCTCTTTTAGTGTTTATTTTTTCATCTAATCCAAAAATAGGTTGGCCTCACTCACTGTGTGTGTTGGATCTTCTGATACCATAGTCTGTTCTCGTAGTTGCCAAAACTTCATGTCTGTATGCATTGTATTATTCCATTTTCTGGTATGCTATCTTCAGGCCTGCTCTTGCAGAGTATCCCCTCCATTCATTATGACTCTCTTCGATCTTGGGTGATTATCACTTTCACACACAATAGACAAGAGGAAAAACTTTCCTGCTCTTCCTCTTGTATATTCTTTTCATCCCCTCTTCACTCAGAGCTTTTTGCCAAGTTCTCATCATCCTTTCCAGTACTATGTTGAATAGTGTCAGTTATTACCCATTTCCTTCATGACTCCAGTCTGGGTCTTAAATGGGGTTATTATAACTCTTCTGTGTCTGACTGTTAAAGTGGTGTCTCTGATGATGTCCTGTGTCCCACTAAACTCTGCCTGAGACTATAGCAGGGTTCTTATATTGACTGAGTCATATGCCTTTTATAGTTCATAGACACTACAATTGTGATTTCAGCCCTTAAAGCTCTCATTCTCAGGATTCTTTTGAGGTTCTTTATCTGCATAGTACATTTCTTCCCTTTCTGAAACTGACTACATATTCTCCCATTAGGTATCAGACAGTATGTTTCTTGGCTGTATTGAGTAATGCTCTTTATACATAACTGGCCGCAGAGACATATTACTTATTATGTTATCAACTTAAATGTTTTCTACTTTATTGAGAATGGGATGTATCATTGCTTTTTCCACTCTTTCAGGATTTGCTCTGTCCTCCCATGCCATCTTGATGTTAGTGTGAACACCCCAGTTTTCACGTCTCCACCATCCATACCAGATGCCTTGCTGTTCTCGAGGCTTTATATTATTTCCTCTATTTCCCAAGCATTTCATTGGTTATGATTGGTGTTTGTTTGCGCATGTTTAATCTTTATAAGGTGGTCTATAGGTGTCTCTCTGATGAGTAGTTTATCTTAGTGTTCTGCTAATATTTTGCAGTTCTCTTCATCGTTTGTTGTCAGCCTTCCATTTAGTCTCTTGGAGCATGTGTTAGGTACCCAGAACTCCCTTATCTCTTCTTTGAAGGTCTTCAAGACTCATACAACTTGAAAACTGAAACAAAGCTTTATATTTACATAATGAAATTCCTGGAAATCTTGATTTTCGTGCATTAATTATTCTGTATAGATTTTTACCGATTTATGGAATAGTACTGGAGTCAGGGGTATGGGTTATGGATTTAGGTAGATCTCTAATACATGCATTACAGTAAGGATGCTATTTAGAGTTGAAGTTCAAGTGTAAATAACCTTAGTTAAGATAAAACTGGATGATAACAACAATTGATAACATTATTTAGTAAATCTCTCACCTTAGTTGTCATAATAACTTATCATTGCTTTAACATATAGGAACTTCCATAAAAAGCTACATGATATATGTGTGTATATATATATATATATATATATACATTCAAACACGAAATCCCGCCAAACGGCGAATAAATACTCATATATACAGAAACAGATATAAGGAAAAGGGATAGGAACACATATAAAGGACGAACACAATAAAGGTGGGGAAGGCGGAATCGAACGGATCACAAGAGTAAAAATATTTCCTTGACCGGGATATATATATATATATGTATATATACATATATATATACACATATATATATATACATATATATACACACACACACATATATATATATATATATATATATATATATATATATATATATATATATATATATATATGCATACATACACAAACACACACACAAATGTATGTATTTTTCGGCTGTCTGTAACATTTGTATTCCTTCAATATAATATACCTTACTTATAAACAAGGCATGAATTTAAAACTTAAAGTTTCTTGTACCTGTCTACTCCAGACAAACTCCTGGCTTTGTAGGACCAGGATATTTATGTATATTCTTCTATGCAATGTGTAGAGTATCCCGTTGTATTTTTTATCCACTGTACATTTTATTTAATTGTAAAGATCCTAAATTTGTTCCTCCGGAATAGATTGTGAATAAAGGAAAACATCTTTGTAAGATACAAAGTCACTCTTGGTCCTGGTCCATCTCCCATAGGTGCTTGACAAAAGGGGATTAGGATGACATTCCCATTTCAGAGATTCTGCTTGTGTTCCTCGGCGTATAGCTTGAATGATCTTCCCGTTTGTCCTATATAGACTGGATTGCAATATTTACATTTAATTTTGTTAATGCCCCTTTTTTCATTGTTTTCCACTTTGTATTTGGTCCTATCCAAAAATTTTTGCAGGTTGCTTCTATTATTGTATGCATCCCTAAATTTGTCTAGCGGAAATATATTGTGAATAGACAAAAAAATCTTTGTAAGATACTGACCTCTTTTGGAAGTTTGTTCATCAACAAAGTGTATTCGTAAAACTCTGTGTCTTCCTCCTGTTCATAATCTGTTCCTTCCTACACATTGTCTCTTCCCCTCCATACCATCAGCCACCTCATTGTACCTATCCATGCCTCCCCCCATGTAGCCACATCCAGACGGATACTTCCCCCTCCCCCCCCTTCCAATCACAAATTCTCTTCCATAGCCAATCTCCCCTTCTAGTAAGAGTATATTTATTTTCTGGCCATGTATGAGAGTTTATGCCTGATGATGTCACCTATGCATCAAAACCAGTAGTATTATAATAAAGTTTTGTTTGAAAAAATACCAAGTTTATTTATTGAGTAATAAAAACATCCTCTTTTGAAAATAGGACTCCTCTACTCCTGAGTTAAATACTCCTCTCCGTTTGATTTTGCTCTTGCCTCAGACAGATTCAAAGTGATAGTATCTTACCTCTCCATTTTTAGCAATGCGCACAGCCTCCCTTGGTGTGAAGAGAGTCAGGTGTGGGAATCCAACGCCTTTGCCATCACCCCAATGCACGTATCCTCTTATCTGGTTTTCCTCATCTTCCATTAGTGTTTCACTAACAACACCATGGACACGACACATGTCAGCATTTGTGTACTTGTAAGGATCGAATTTACCTTGTAGAGAGATTTGGGAGAGTAATGTTTAGAAAAATGGAATGCTATATATCAGCTCAGAATTTTTTTTAGGTCAGGATGACCCAATCTGTTCAAATTTCTAATGAGAAAATAATTTATGGGACAATTACTTTTTCAAGTCAATATCAAACTTTTATCATGAGTTGATGATTAAGCTTTATAATTTTAGGTCTCCAATTTTTAACATTTCACTGATTTCTTAATTCATAAGTTGTATAGGATAACTGAATTTCCTTTTAATGGGCATTAAAATTATTGCTAACACTCTTTAAGAAACCTACTTTCCTGCTGCCATGGTAGACTTAACCAATTAAAGGATCCAACCAATTAGAGGATCAAATTTTCTTAGGTATTTTATTACCTGATGCATCATGCATGCAAAAATTACAGAACTTTAATGATTTTATTATTCTGGTACTTTCTAAAAGTCTCTTTTAGTCACCTAAAATATAACTTTTCAGAGCCTAAAAATCCAAGGTTATCTATATTGAATTTCCAACTAGAATAAAGAGCATGTCTTCTGATAACTTTTAAAAGAGAATTATAACTTTGCACTCAAGCAGTGGTATTACAGTTTGAATGATTTCCTGGTTGAGAGATATGTTTTATTTTACATTATAAAGGCTTTTACCTATCTGAATTGACCTACAGAGTGAAAATAAATAGTTAAATTTTTGATATTTTTACCCCTACAAAAATATCCTGGCATAGTTCAAACTTACCAGGGAAGTAGAATATAACTCTCTGTCCTTTTTCATCTCTCTTTGGGGCTACAACAGTATACCTGAAATGAAATACCTGAAAGTTTGAGTGTTCCATTCCAAGAAAAAATAATGCATAGTTATTGTTAATCTCTGGAAAATGAGTAAAAAAGCTTTTTGCAAGACTATTTTTTTAGCATTTCATGCAGATTGTGTGAGGTGTATAATAGTTTTGAAATTATTATTAACTTTAATGACATGTTTTTTTTTACTTCAAATTTATATCTATTCTAAAATTCAAGAAAGTTTATAAATAATGTGAATATTTCAGACTTTAATTATAAAATTTTTTGAAATCATATTTTACTTTTAAAAACACCCTATTTTTTGAAATGGTGGGTAAGTTATCTCATTGTCTTGGAAATTATACACATTTCAACTGGGAGAATGCAATACAAGCATATTACTGAAGCTTTAGCATATAGCTTGCTGTCAAACCCATAATGATTGCATGAACTCCATTGACAATGGTTGTGTTCTTTCCCATATATCCTGGTTGATGCACTCCTGTGGTGGCTAATTGGTTGGCCCTTATGGGGGAGAGAATCTAATTGTGCAAAGCAAACTGTATGAGAGGCCACACCAGATGTTAAGATGCATGACATTGAGTCATCATCCTCTCAAGGACAAATTCTATCTGGCACTTTATCTTGCCTTGTACATTGACCCTGATATCAGTAATAATAATAACTATAACAGTATTTAAATAAATAATATTTGGGAGTTAGAATAAGTAGCACCTGCTGACCTTATCAATTATCAATCTACTCCAGTGTGTTTCTGGGATAATATTGACCTTTGGAAGACCCTGCCTTTGTGTACAAGACCCAGGGGTGATGTTTTGAGGCATTGTTTTGGGAAAAAAGTGCGTATTTTATAACATTGGTAATTCTTGTCATAATCTCCCAATTTTGGCTTTCACTGAAGTATTTGATATGTCCATACATGCCTGTACAATCACTCATGTTTTTTCTCCATTTTATATATCTTCTTTTGGATGTTAATGAAAAGAATTTACGTTTAATGGCACTCACCCATTAGAGATAAGTTCATCAACAACTGGCTCCAATGGGTCCAGATTCTCAAATGCCTGTGCATAGACATTCCTCAGCAGGATATATCGTTCCAGTGCTTCTTGGGCCATTGGGACACTGAACTTTTTGAAGCGGAGGAAACGCAGAAGAAACCGGGCATCTTAATTACAAAAAAAGGACAAATTATTGAGTAAAAAAGAACTTACCGTTCTTAGCTGTTATTGCGGATTATGTAAAAAAGACTAAGTATGAACTAGCGGGTGAAATCATTATTTATTTATGAGTCATATGTCAGATATATTTTATTTAAATACTCATCGGATTCCCATCGGTGGGATTGTGTTCTTGTTTGGCATATTCTTACCCATTCTGCATGAAGCAATGCGTGGATTTTTTCGGATCCAATCCCGCATTTGCCTCAAGGATTGATTTCTCACACTTTCATCTTCTCGAAGCTCCTTCTTTGCAATCTCTGCAAGCTCTTCGCCCAAAGTCCATTCATACTCATCCTCTTCTGTCAAGGCAGTGAATTCGGTGTATTGGGACATTCTGGTAACTTAGTTTTATCTGTAAAAGTGACAGATGTTAATAATTCTAGTTGATAGGAAAACATAAGCCTGAAAAGTAATGCAGTTCACCTTTTCCTCATAGGGCAAGTGCTGTGTACTTGAATGGGATGCATTACAAAGCACTTGTTATGACGATATGTTCTCAAATGAATAATAGTATTTGCCTCACAAATGATATTTCATCAAAGTATCTCTAACATGGTAGAAGAAAAAATATGGATTTGTTCTAATATAGCCTGTAAAGATTAATAACATCTGATAATAATGAGTTAGTTATGCTTGACTTAAAGAATGTCACTCCAAGGTTCTCAGTACATGGTCATTATCCTACTATCAGTGACATCCACATTTCATTCGATTCTTTGAAGTTGGTGGATTAGAAGTCACTTGGTACTTGAACTCAAACATTTTGAGACAGGGAGCCATCGATTTGAATTGATTTTAATTATCATTGGTATTTGCCTCTTCTCCTTATAGAATTAATTACCAATTTGAGTTTAGGTATGCTACAAACATTATGGGTTAAACAATATGTAGTATTTATAAATCATCAGCAAAATACTAAAAAATAGGACAACATTAATTTCAAATTGTGCACAAAAATTATAATTTTAGTGGAAATATCAACTATTTTTTCAAAATAACAGTTGCAAATCATTTTTGTTTTTTGTCTTTGGTGTATGTATCATGTAAATGTAAGTATCAATGACAATAATTTTTTTTCAGGCACATATACCTTTATCGCAGTGTTATATGGGAAAATGCAGTGACAATATTTTACAGATCAAGTGCCAAAACTTCATGTAGTGAATTACCATTTAGTTTGATTTTTTTCCAAGGAACTCAGAACAATAGAACCAATTGTCACAGAAGTTCATTGAAATTATTTTGCACCCAATTGCTTTCAAGTTTTTATGGGCCCATTTTTGGCATTTATGAGGGGGACATTGGCTGGGAGGCTTCATCAGATCAGGTATTAATAATATCCCAAGAAAGTGAATTTATCAGCACTATGGAAGGGCTGCAAGACTATCATTTTGATTTCATTTACAGAAAAATTCACGTACACATACAGTACGCATACTTAGGATCTTCTACCGGGGTGGAAAAGCAGGCAATTAACTTCATAGGAGAAGATCAGTTTGATTTTGAAAAGGGATTGCATTCATGATGCTATTGAAATAATTAAATTACATAGTAGGGATGAGGATCACTGATAAAAAGGAGCATGAGAGTTTAATCAAAATGTATTGATTCAATTGTATGCCCTGTGGATTTTGCAAAACAGAGTAACCTGGACACTATTTTTTGGTCTCTAAATACCTTAGGTGATGTACACACCCCTTGGGATCCCAAAATGAAATTGACAGAACTTGAATCCCTCATCTTTGGGTTAGTAGGTGGGCTTGTTACCAACTTGATGAGTCCAGCCAGTCATTCAGGTAGTTAATGAACATTTTGCAGATGATAGTAGACTGGAGGAATAGGAAACATATCAAGAGACTGCACATGTCTTGGACTGGAGAATAGGGATTGGCCGGCTATAAAACAGGGCTGTCCATCACCACCTTTTTTAAATATATGTGGAGGGAATGGTGAGAAGAGTCATGACTGAAGGCAGGAGTGAAAGTAGATGGGTAACTCTTCAAATCAGTGAGATATATGGATGATGAAACTTCAGTCTACCAAAGGGTTGGGATCATTGCGTTGTAATTTTTCATTTAGTTTGTTAGGTGTGGGATGAGAATTAACCACAAAAACAAGGCAATAAAGAGGTTATCATAAAATAGGACGACTGTGGTAAACAGTGAAGCCGGTGGGCGTAAACTAGAATAAGGAGAAAATTTCATGCATTTAGGCAGTGTTTTGGAAGCTGGGTGAAGTACATGTTAGAAGAATGTTAACAGAAGGATTGTGTTAGGTAAAGAAGTTTGTACAAAGAGTTGGTGGTTAATTATGGGCATTGTAAGTGGTAGTAATTATAATAAAAGATTAGTCAGTACTTGAATATGGAGACTGGTACTGTATGGCTAAGAGACTTAGTCTTTGAGGTGGGAGGAATAGATTACAGGCTTTTGAGGATTTGGATATGGATTGTTTAAGATTGATGAGATATCATATCACTCCATTGCTTTGAATTCCAGATGCAGACTTCACATATAGGGGCTCAATCGAGTTCTAGACTGAAAATCAGATGGCGAAGTATATGGCCAAAAACCAGTGGACTCTGGAATGAATTGAAAATTTTGTGCAATTTTATGTCAAATAAATCCTAAAGTTGTAAAAAAATGGTGATCAGAGATTCAAGTACAATTTCTTCTTTCCTCACTGATATCAACCTAATTTAAAAAGCAGAGTAAATGCAATCAGATCAGGAAAAGTGCATTTTATTTTGCATTAAACATAGCTAAAATGAAGAAAGTGCATTTTAAAGCACATTGGCATTCAGTACACTTAATGTACTTCTTAATGTGCCTAGTGTTATTGGCATTACTTGCACTAAAAGCATCCTGATGTACACTCCTCATCAAATGCCTGAAAAAAGTGCATTCGTAATTTAAATAAAATGTGGAACAAAGACATTGATAAGGTGCATTGAATTAATTCATTTAATTTACTTTGGTGCTCTTTGAAAATATTTTCCTTTAAATACCCTCTATGATTAGAAAATTTTACTGACATTTAAAATATTCATCTAATACATTTTTTACATATATGATATAATGCTATATGGGAAGATTCTAATCTGTACCCTAAAATTAAAATATGAAATGTTCATTTAACATTCAGTGTTTGTTTTTCAGCATTCATATAATGTTATCTAATGGTTCAAAATAGGTTCTCAATTCAATATCTTTATAATATTGCTCAAAAATATTCTACTTGAATATTTAAACATTGTATAGGCATTCAAATGTAATATTGTATAAATATTAGAAATATATTACTTTGCTGTGCAGGTGTACTGGTAATGGTACTAGGAGATCAAGGTTCCAAGTGTTGAAAGCCTTTAGTATTGACAACTAAAAAGAATGCATAATTAATTTGCTGTGTATTTTCAATAATATTGCTGTTACATGAAGTTTTCCTTTGATATTTTTTTTCTATCTTTTAGCAAATAATGGCATATTCTGATTAATTGTTCGCCCTTGTTTGATTCTCTTCCAAGTATGTGCGTACATATCTATCTTGGTGTTATTTTCTTCTTCCATTTCCCATCTAAAATCTAATCACTGTGAGCACTAGTCTATTTGTATAATATGTTCCTCTCTCGACCATACTTGTTCTTTTATGAAAGAAACTAACAGGAATGCCAAAAATTCTAATATTTCCTCATGATGATGGTCAGTTTTTGTGAAATTTGTAGTCATGAATGGGGTGTTTATTTCATTATTTAGGCCGAAGCCAGTTCTGTTGCTGGAGAAACCTCTTTTACAGTTTGTTGCTCTAATTATTGCAATTATTACATTTCAGCCAAAAAGGTAGCTGCTCCATTAGATTTAGTATTGCAATGCTACAACTGTGTGGCAACTGTGTAGTTAAAGAAACTTTTTCTATGAACAGCAGCTGTGAGCAGATGAAGGAGGCAGCAGAGGTGCCTCAGGAAGCAATGTGGCTCAGGAGGTCATGATCGAAAACTGTTGAGGAACCATGCTGTAGAGATTTGGTCTATATTTTGTGAACATTCTTGGGAATGCCATGAGATTCTAAGTTTTTCTAAACACTTAAAAATGTATCTCTCTTTTTAGATATGCATTAGTCATGGCTGCGAGATGATTGAGTCACAGTGGACATCTCTGCAGAGAATATTTTAAGTAAGTCCCTTTATTCAACATATGACCTTGAGTCTATAAGGAGAGGAAAGTGTGTATCTCTATAATTAGAAGGCTGCAACTGGAGCCCATGCCAACTATTGGGAAAATGCTAAAAGGTGATGAAAGGTTTCTAGAGAATTTTAATGGCTGAATGAAAATACTCTAATATACAAATACTCTTTCTTTTTCCATTAAATAGCAATGCCATTATAAAATCTATGGTTATTTGTGGGTTGATGATCAATATTAAAACCATTAAGGAGTTTGTTTGTGTAATCATATAATTAATCATAATTTCAGATTTTGGACTTCACTTAGTAATTGTATTTAATAATGAATGGACATTGATGCCAACAAGAAAATAATTATAATAATTTTTCAATGAATAAATCTGAATGAACAAGAAAAATAGGGATTAAAAAATACAAAGTGGGTGGTATTCATGCCCAAAGCAGCCCTAAAGTACATCCTGAGCAAAAATTAAAAAAGTTCTTGTGAAGAGAAAAAAATAAAACAAGATCCATGAATAATAATAATAATAATAATAATCTTTATTTGCCCAGAAGTCACTGACACAGTGTAATAGATACATCAGATAAGTGTATAGGACACGTCATATGTACATATAGATGTTAAACAATGATGAAATTCAGAAAAGCATGACACAATAATAATTTTTTGCATAAAATATATTCCATATTCAGTATGGTTATTTTTTCTCCATGAATTCCATTACAGAATAAAACTGTTCTTTCCTTAAAAATGATATTAATTTCTTTTTGAACAGGACTGGATCCTTTACGTACTTAAAATCGTAAGGGAGCCTGTTCAGTGCAAGGAGGCCCATTGATTTAGGCCCCAGGGATGTATTTAAAGTCCTGCAATAAGTTTGATGCAGGTCTCTGCAG
Source organism: Hetaerina americana (assembly GCF_022747635.1). Lineage (NCBI taxonomy): Eukaryota > Metazoa > Arthropoda > Insecta > Odonata > Calopterygidae > Hetaerina > Hetaerina americana. Next base: position 17,533,569 of record NW_027286985.1, on the reverse strand, counting down.
GCTCTGGTTTGGTGGCAATGAACGTTGTCATTTGTCATATAATTGGATATATTACTTTTAGCGAAAATGCATACGACATAAATGTAAATACATGGAACAGTCAGAATATTTAACCTTTTGAAGAAGGAAAGACAAGGTGCATTGTAGGGAGCATTGCATATTAATCGTATTAAACATTTTTGAGCTTTAAAAATTGAATCAGAATGAGGGGAAGAACCCCAGAACAGAATACTATAGATAATTAAAGAATAAAATTCTCCGTAATAAATTGAAAGTAAGATATCAAGGCTTACAGATTTCCTAATACTTCTAATAAGAAAGCAAATGGAATTTAACCTGCTACGAAGATTGCATATGTGTTCATCCCATGATACATTTTTATTTATAACAACTCCCAAAAACTTGGATCTAGAAATTTGGGGTACACACGTTCCCCCTAGGTCAATGGCCAATGAAGCAGGGGCTTTATTTTTATTAGAGAAGTATATGAGTCCAGACTTGTCAGGGTTGAGTTTCAGAGAATTTTGTGAACACCATTCACAAAGAAGTTCGGAAACTCTAGCTGCTGTCAAGGTCAAGTTGTTTAACGATGGTGCTGATACAATTACGTTAGTGTCATCAGCATATAAAATTGGCTCGGCTCCTGGAACTGACTGCAGAACTTTTGGTAAGTCATTAATGTAAAGTAAAAATAGGATAGGGCCCAAGACTGAGCCTTGGGGTACACCTAATGTAACTTCTTTACTAGGAGAAGTAAAATTAGTACCGTTCTTTAACAAAATAACCTGTTGGTGCCTTGCGCTGAGGTAAGATTTGATCCAGTTATAAGGGATACCTCTGATGCCATAGTGTCCTAATTTGGACAAGAGTAACTGATGATTAACTAGGTCAAAAGCCTTGGAAAAATCGAAGAATAGTCCCAAGGTTTCAATTCTATTATCAAGATTTGAAAGTATTAGGTTTACGAGGTGATAGGTGGCTGTAGATGTAGATCTGCATTTCCTAAAACCCTTCTGTGAGCCAGACAAGAGATTAAAAGATTCAAGAAATGATGTAAGTCGATTATGGAAGACCTTTTCAAATAGTTTCCCTATCTGGTTTAATAAAGATGTTGGACGGTAAGAATTCATAACCTGCTCACTACCTTTCCCTTTATAAAGTGGTACAACTTTGGCAATTTTAATGGCATCAGGAAAAACACCAAGTTGTAGGGATTTATTAATTAGGAAGAGTATCTGTTCCTTGATAGAATTAATTGATTTTTTTATCACAATCCCTGGGATACCATCTGTACCAGGACTACTTTTGTTAGGGAATTTTTTAATGATGTTCATCAGTTCCAGTTCAGTACAAGGAAGCAGGAACAATGAATTAGACAGGCTTGGGATTAGAGGATAATTAACAGGAATTGGAGTATTTGTAGTAGTCTGGTGGGACAAGTAGAAGTCATTTAAGTTGGATGCCATTTGAGAGTAATCAGAAATAACATTACCGGTGGAGTCCTGTAATTTGAAATCATGATGATTATTGATAGAACACTTAGCTTCCTTTATAATCTTCCAAATTTCTTTAGATTTGTTATCAGCATTGAGAATTCTACAGTTGTTAAATGTTTTTTTAGCCAGTTGTAACTTTTGACGGTACGTTTGAAGAGTATGTGTACGTATGAAGAGTCCATGTGAAAATTGAAATTGCATGAGCTAATGATGAATTTATTGTTTAGGAATGGGTGCATAGGTGATTGTATGTAAATAATGAATATATTGCTTATGAATATATGCTTAGGTAAGTAAATGGTTGTGTATGATAATGACTGTAAACCCTTGAAAGCATGCATAATCCTTACAAGATAGGCTTGTACTTTCTTCATGTAATCATAATTCTTTCATTACAATGCAGCTATTTCAGAGTATAGAGATCATGTGCCTTGACTCTGAAATTGTTTCATTGTAATGCATATGAGCAAATGACTCTATCAAAAGTTACTACTATGGCATCTCCCACAGTTTCTGGGGATTCATAATCCTCTCCTTTTGGTTTTGAACACCTAGGCCTTTTCATTATGATATATATCATGCTAATCCAACTTATGTTTTGTATAGTAAATTTTACGTGCTGAAAAATATCCATTCTGAAATTCTGCATTTGAACAAAAATATGAATATTCATAATATTCATATGAATTTTCCCCATTTGGAAATATATATTCTTTCAGAAATGTTTTATCCAAATGAAATCATGCCCCTTTGTAAATTTTCCTATGGATAATTTTAAAATTGGGGAAATACATTCACTTATTTATCAGTATTGATTGTACTTAATGATATATCTTCTTCTTATTCCTGATGACAACTCTTCTTTGTGTTTAAGCTTCTTAATTCAGAATTAGCATTTCAATCCAAAGATTAATTGACTGTGGCTGTCCATTCTTCCTTGCATTTAATTATATAGCAACTGCCACAGTGAACCCTCAAGTGTCCAAAAGTGACTAATGGCTACCAGAATTTGAAAATAAACTAGTTGACTGCATTTGACTGAATTATTTAAGTGTAGTCCCAGAGTTTCTGATATGCTTGAAAATCTATGGAATGACCGAGCCAGCTGTCATGTTGATGTAAGAATCCTTGAGGAGGAAAGTCCTTTTAGAACTCTGTGCCCTTTTTAAAATATTAGTCTGTTTTCTATTTTAATAGGATATTTTTCTTAAAATCATGAGGTATGTTTTTTGTTCAAAATAATGTTGATTATTTGAAGTTTAATGTTGTTAAAATCATCCTCTGAGAATTATTGATAGGCTTAATGCATTGACAAATATGATTGAAGTGACATACTGAGGAAGTAGTTGAATTTTTTCAACCATGACATTTGATCCTGTATTATCTAATAATGATGAAAATAGAAATGCTTTTTAAATATTTAGGGGTTAGGATTGTTATAAACTGTTATAGATTTAGAGTAACTGTTGTAGTGACAATAAGTAAATAGTTGCATTCTCAGAAACAATTTCTATGATTTTTAGCAGCATTAACTGTCTGGAACAAACTCCTAATGGACCACTCCTTTACTGTCAGTAAAGGAGTGGTCCATTAGGAAAAAAACAATGAGCATTGTTTTCACTTTTGATTTGCTCATTCTTGCCTTTTTGGGCTTGGGGGACTGGTTGGTGTGCCACTCAGAGCTTTGGCATTTTGTTTCTTGATGGTATTAAAAAAAACCAGGTATCATCACCAGTGATGGCGTTGTCCAAATAATCAGGTTCATTTTCAATGCATTACAGAAGTTCAGTTGAAATTTCCACTGGGTTGGTCTTTCGTGACATGTTTAGCGCACAGAGGTTTATAATAACTGATGTCCTGCTGCTTCCGCAGCTTTTAAAGAGCACTGAGACTGGTGTTGCGGCAAAGCCTAGCGTCCCCCCCACTTACTCCAAGCGGTTCGATCCCACTCCGACCAATGGGAGCGGCACTAGAAATTTAATTGCATTACATTTGGAATGCACCCTGTGTATATGTAAGGGAAAGGGATAGGAACACATATAAAGGAGGAACACAGGACGGGAAGTGGGGAAGGCAGAATCGAGTAGATCACAAGTGTAAAAATATTTCTTAGACCGGGACTTGAACCACAGATCTTTCGACTTGCCGAGTCGATGTTCTAACCATGTGAATGAATATTAAATTTTTAAACTCATATATATATATATATATATATATATATATATATATGTATGTATATATATATATATATATATATATATATATATATATGTATATATATGTATATATATATATATATATATATATATATATATATATATATATATATATATATATATATATATATATATATATATATATGCTTTCATAGACGTAACACGGAAGTGCCGAATAGTACAATACACAGTAACACAGAATATAGAAACACAAAAAAAGAGAACACTCACACGTATTTTCTTGATATTTCGACGGAAACAATCCGTCTTCCTCTGAAGATATAGAAGTAATGACTGCTGGAATTGTTGAGGTGAGGGGTGCGAGAGAAAGGGAAGGGGGCCAGGGGAAGGGGAGAATGGGAGACGAAGGAGGGGTGAAAGGAATGGTTGGGGAGAGGAAAGGGAGAGGGAAGGGGTGGAAGTAACAATTTTAGGCCACTCCCATCAGTGAACGACATTGAGGCCCGGATGCTGATAGGCCATACAGATGTAAATAAATGCCAATTCAAGGGTTTTTAATTCTATAGGGTTATCGGATGTGGGAAGGGACGCTAGGACGGAAACATTGTAACACTGGTTGAAGGGGGTATTATGATGGGAAGCATGTTTAGGGATGGGGAGACCCGCGGACGGGGAGGAGGGATTGCACGAGGCGCGGTGGTTATTAATCCTAATGTTAAGTGGTGTGGAACATTGGCCTATGTAAAAGGACGGGCAGAGTTTACAGGTAAGAAGATAAACAACATTCTTGGAAGTGCAAGAGGAATAGGGGAAGGGCGGGAGAGAGTTGAATGGTGGGATGGAGTGGGGTGGAGTGGTGAAAATAGGGCAGGTTTTGCATCTTGCTCGATGACATGGAGTGGGTATGGCTCTGGGGGTGTGAGGGGATTTTGAGAGTGGCCTGGTGGATTTGAGGATATCTGCTAGGTTGGCGGGACGTTTGAAGGTGACAGAGGGGCAATTGGGGAGAAGGTTGGAGGAAGTGTTGCGATTTTTGAGGATGGGGAATAGGTCTTTGAGGATGAATTTGAGAGACTGAATGCCTGGGAAGTAGGTAGTACAGATTGAGAGAGGCTGTCAACCACAGACTCCCAGCCTCTCTCAATCTGTACTACCTACTTCCCAGGCATTCAGTCTATAAACTTTATATTATAAAAACTATATATATATATATATATATAGTTTTATTTGTTGCCCTGGCTAATAATAAGCAACTAAATGAGCCCAGGGTGACAAGTGCCGTGTCACTGAGCATTTTTCTTAGCTGAAGTTTACAGTGAGCCTAATTTAATTCAGGTAAATAGTGTTGTTCCCTGTGCGATGGCAATGCTCGAATTTTCTTCCGTTTGATTTCCAACTGCATGCACGTTTGTGTCAGTGGCAGAAGTGGTCGTCATTAAATTTGTCCCTTCATTTCGTGCCTTTCTCGTATGACTTGCACATGCCGCAGAAAACAATGCCAGAGCAGCGCGCCCCTGTTGGCGCTTTGTGGTGACCGAGTGGCATGGGCGGATACCGTTGCGTAACATCTGACGTTGAAAAACCGAAGGCGTTTTAAGGAGTACAGAAAGCGAGAGTGATTATCGTCCGCTTTCACCCAACTCTCGTGGGGAGGTTATGATGGGGAGGTGAGGTTGCGGGAATTAAGAGGGAGCGGGAAGGCGCGCACATCATCGCTTGGAGGGGCTGACGTAACAAGAGTCGGATGCACCTTTCCGCTATTGGGATTCCACGAGTCAGCAGTTTCGTCTCAAGCCGCGTTATTAAATGCAATACTATTTTCCCCCGCTACGGGGAGTTCAGCGATTTACATCCATACTGCAGCGTCGGTCTTTGTTTTGATGATCTTGATGATGCATAGTAGTTATGAGGTTATTGTGTAGGTTTGTAGATATGTAAATGAGCTCTCTCCACTGTTGTACGAGGTGCCATTTAATTCTAATTACAAATGCTACGTCGTAATCAGGCTCTCTGCATTGAATTCAATGCCTTTCTGCCGTAGAATTTCGATGGGAAAGTTTTCAAGGTCAAATATTTCCAGCTTCGTATCTCCGACCACCGAGAGCTATTCCAGGAGTGGTTTTTCGGCCAGCTGATTCTTAAAGGACAGTAGCATAAACACTGTGGCACTCCAGCGTAGCAATTACTTGCCTTATTATCACTCAGTGATGCTATTTTCCCACTGAATGATCTTAGTGTACATATTGATAGTGTACACATAGTGATCTTACAAGTATTGAAGTTGATTGCTCGGGAATCGTCTGAAAACGGAATTCTTCGGATATTGTCCATGCACTGTTATGGGTTGGTTAGATATATTAAAAATGTTTTGCAAATTCAATTCTACAATTATTCTATATGTTATTAGACCTTTGATTCACTCTTCATGAAATATTGTTCATTTTACGAGACCTATATTTTTATCGTTAACTTATTATTTGACGACTTGTTTTAATGGTTTTGGTTCAGCTTGATGGAATTACTTAGAAAATACGAAAACCGTGATATTTTTTGCACACTTGTTTTTATGGATCGAATGTATAATTATTCAATTATTATTTGAAGTAAAATCATAATGAGTCTACTTAATCAAGCATGGGTCAAGATAGTCAACTTAATCAACGTTATGGTAATTAAAAACGGGTACACTTTGGTTTTTCATCTTTACAAGTTTGACTCCTCCATCCACAAAAGTCAAACCGATGGTAGGTTTTGGTCGATGATGAATGGTAGTAAAGCTCAACCAAATTTGAGTCTTAAGGCGCGTGAAATTCACACATTTAGATTAGAGAGGTCAGTTCCTTCCTCCGTGTCACCATTAGGTTTACTAAGAATTTCTATTAAGCAGAAAATCGTACGAGTTGGAATTAAGATGGGATTGTCTAAATGGAATGATAATTTAAAGCCGTTACCCTTCGTTAAGTAGTCCAACGCTGTACCCACTAGGCGAATACGGCATCCATATGCTTTCCTATGTGCACTTTTATGTTTATTTATTTTCCAGACTCTCGCGAAGCATCCGACGGCCGTAAAAATCAATCAGTTTAATGACTGACTGAGTTATTTAGCACCTCGTGTGAAATGAGAGACGTCACGAAAGCCCATGCTTAGATAATATAGAACATGCTACTTTCTGATTCGGAGGGATTTACAAGGATCCGTGCTTAGTAAGATATCCAAATCCACCGCATTTATTTCTCGGCACTATGAGCATCGGGGAGCAGCTGGCTTTATTCCCGGTGAACAGCTATACAGAGTGATAAATGTTGCGATTGAGATGACGTTGGAAGCGTTGCAGCTGGGCTCGACTTTCTCTGACCCTGAAACACAGCTTCCCCTGCACTTTCTTTCAACTTCCTACCTCCGTCGCCTTTTCCTGCTTCTCTGTTGCAGCTTCCATCTCCTCCCCGTAACTCCATCCCCCTTCCCCCGTTTCACATACTTCCGTATTAAAAACTTTTAACAATTTAAAGGTTTTTTTCGCGTGCTCCAATGGCCAAGGCTAATATAGCAACATGAAATAAACACCTGAAAAGGCACTAAACAGCCACGGAAAATTGTTTTGAGTGCGACCTACCGGCAAGCTTGATCAGGGATTTGCCGTTATTGCTGCTGATGCAGTGAAGGATCATTTCCCGTAATCCCTTCCCACATTTCTGAGCGCTCCCATCTCTCGCCTTCATCGTTTCAATCCACCGCGACACTCACACGGTGCGCAATTCCGTGACGCGGAAGAAAGCGATCTCGCTCCTCGCTATTCTCCTCACCGGCACTCTTCTTGATTCACGGGATTCACCAGTACTGTACTGCAGCACCTGCCGAGAAGCAAATATATCTCCATGCCACGTGTGGGTGTAACTTGGCCCAAATGATCTCTGGTGTCGATGATTCATTGTATTTCGCTTGAGAAAAATGACGAGTGAGGTCAAAATAATGTCGCAATTCACGAACGGCTATTATTGCCCATTAAACCAATTCCAATTGGATCCATTGAGGGGCAGTGAAATTCAATGGAGTGGATACAAATTTAATAATTCAAACATTATTCGGAGCCAGGTAAGGAGAAAGTCGCTCACTTCTCACGCTAGAAATCTGTGATACCACGTTGGCATAGATAGAAACTAGTCTTTATTATTTAATGGGCCGACCTTTTTTGCTTGATGGGGAACGAGCGATCATATAGCTGTGAGATCGTGAGTTCAGATTCAGTCGAGTCTGCTGTCGCTTACTAGAGTACTTACAGGCGTTTACTGCCCAAAGTGACCAGCCGTTAGAGTACCTTAAGGGCGCAATTACGTATGCTACCACAAATTAGTCTTGTATCGATTTTCAGTTTATTTTTAGAATTTCTTTGCTCGCAAGTATATATTTCAAATCAATTTACGGCATTGGTCCTAATGCTGCAGATATACACCATTTGCTTCAATGTTGAAAGTTTCGACTCACCACCAATTTTTGTTGTTAGGATTCTTTGAAATCGTCTTCCATTTGAAGGATGAAAGGGAAGTTATGGGATTTAATTAAATGGAGAATACAATGTATCTTTCCACTGTCCTGTACCAAAGTTCCAGTTCCTGTCCTTTCCACTGTCCTGTTCCAAAGGACAGTGGAAAGATACATTGTATTCTTCATTTAATTAACATGAATTTTCACGAAGTTGAGCCGGGAACAATTGAATAAGTTATGGGATATTTAACTACAAAGCATCAATGGATGTATTACAGTTTTTGGAGTTTCTTGATATTGCCAAAAGTCTTCCAAGAACCGCATCTATCTTCCGTCGTGCGACGCTCTGACTTCATTGATCGCTATCTACATATTAGCGAACATTATTATTATTATTATTGGTATGCTGCCGGTTAAGGTAAATTTTGGATAGAGAGCCTGTACAAAGATCACATTGCCTCTTCTAGCAATATACAACCTGACATCCGACACTGCAGTAAGTTCCTCTTTAATTCCGCATACTTCATGCATTATATCCGATATACATACCTATCCCATTCTTAACCCTTTCTCGTTTGACTAACGTTCTCTCCTCTATCACAATCTCAAAGTCCCAATATCCATCAAAACGCTCTGCACTCATCTTGTCCGCCTCCTTTAATTTCTCTCAACAGTCCCCTCTTCTCCTCCACGCTGACTTGCACTTCCTTGTTTGTTTTCCTTTCAGTCCACTTCACCTTTTCCATTCTTCTCCTCACCCAAAAAATCAAAATCCTCCGATCTACGCCTATAATTTCGCCTTAATGACCATGATTGGCGAAATATACATCAAAGTTCCACTGAAATCATAGAAAATATGTAATGTGTCCACGGAATTTAAAAATATTACATTCATGTAAAATGTAGAAAATTGTAGTTTTGCACTGGCGCTGTAGGAGCCACTTTTAACATCAAATTTAAGTTCGTGTTTTACACTGATGGACGCTGATTCCCTGTCCGATGTTCTGATGCCAAGTCTGATTTTATTCTAATTTTCTGTGCGATTGATTTTACTGCTTCATAATCTCTTCCGGATAATTGCCGTAGGCTAAGTGATAACGTAAATTGAAAAGGGGTATCGATGTTGTGGAATAGGATGTGAGTGTATGTGGTTATTTTATGAGCTAATGGCAAATAAGCGGACAAACTACTGATTGCAGTCGTGTAGATAATTTAATCGTCTCCATGTAGCATGACTTCTGTTTTCAGCTGTGTGAATTTTTGTTGCGTATTACTATTGTTTTTTTTATGACCAACTATAGTGAAACATTTAGCAATCAGATTGGTGTCGTGAGCATCGTTTCTAAGGAAGCGTGATAAAACCGAAGAGTGATGCGTTACTCTTGTCCATCTTCATGGTGTATTTGTCCGTGTTCCTCAATTTTAAAGTAATTCTCAATGTACAATTTGAGAAGAAAATGTGATTTACCCTAGAACGCACGCCACCCTGATTACAGCCTTGCTAAGTTGCAAAAAAAACAGTGAAGCCTTTCAATTGGCCCAATACCAATTAATAATGGAGATGGATCACCAGAGTCATGCTTATCGCCTTGTTTGGTTTGTGTTAGAGTAAACTCACGATTAATGTCACTAAAGTAGATGAAATACTGACTCGGAATAAGCAGTTATCAGTTCGACGAGCTCTCTGGTCGCCCATGACATGCTCTATATAGGTTTGCCTCATCATAATTTTCTTGAAATATATAAAAGTCAATCTTTGATCGATGGACCGAAATCTTCTATGCTGCTTCGTCACAGATAAAAAATGGGCAGCTGTCAGAACGTAGCCACTTTATTTTATATGCGACATCCTCTGGGTTTTTTTGTAATTATATTATGTTAACTAAGGTCAACAAATGTTACTCTAAATAACCTTCCTTAGTTCCGACTTAGAGTAAGAGGAGAAAATGAAGTCCTCCCTCAATATTAATTTTGGATCATGTTTGTGGAATGAGTTATTTCGACAGGGTTTTGGTGCTAATGGAATGGTATAGTGTTCATGTTTTTTGAGCATCGAAGTTCTCGGCATCGTAAATATCAATTGTAAAGATATAATTGCGGAGCGATGATCCCGAATCTATGTTTTTTGTTAAATATACACATATACAATGTAAATGCATGCTTTCCTTGATATGTTGCTTATGGTAATCCCATGTAAATCATAATAAGGATTGTGAAAAAACTGACCGATGAAAAATATAATAGCAAAATGTAGTTCCACGCAACTAGAATTATTATAACTTTCAGAACCCCGATATTTGCTAAATTAACCCTTGATACGACGCGATTAGATCGTACTTAGGGTTTCCTTTGCTGTTGTTTTAGGTTGGATGGTGGGAAGTAAATGAGGGTACTCACCAGTAGTGGTGAAAACGCTCTCTCCTCTTCGGATTTCTGGTCACCGTAATTTTACCACCGGCGGAGAGAAGTGCACTTCCCTCTCTTTAGGAAGGAAAGTCTTGAACCACCCCAGTCGGGGATGCCGGAGACTCCTTGGGGTTTGGGTGATCCCTTGCCACTTGTTTTCCCCGTAGCTCTCCGTGTCGGACTGCAAGAACAACCCGGACGGTGCGACTGTCTTAAGCGACCCTTCGAGGTTGGAAGACGATGAGAGTGAGAGATTGGAGGGGAGTGGCGGTTCTGTGTCCTGTGGCAGGGATGGAAAGTGAGAGGGGGGATTTTCGATGAGGGGAAGGGGATGTCGAAAGGTTGAGAGAGTGAATGCGGAGAGAGGGGAAGTGAGAGCGAAGCCAGAGTAGGTGGAGGATCAGTGATTTTTAGGTGGGCATTCGTCACGGGGAAACGGCCGACGAAACTGTCACTTCCGAAGAACACGTGTTTTTTGCCTAAACTTCTTTTCTTCTGTCTTCTATCCATCCTGTATTTTCTGTCCCAAAAGATAGAACCAAATCGCCTTTGTTTCCCTTTCCTCTCCATCGCGTCCTTAGGATCTTTTTTTTAACTCCTTCACCATTTCCTTCGTCCACTCCGTCAGGCACTGATGGCGCCCTGTTACGCATTTAAGCGCTGTTTTTCAATTAAACACGGAAGACAAACTTTCAAATCGATGTCATTATCTCACTCGATGAATCGGAATAACGGACCACGTGGCAAGTATGGAAGTACGTACTTACATCGAGGGCCGCCGTGGAGCACATTGGGTTTAGTTTCTTATTAACGCATTGACGTTACTGTTACTCAGGATTTGTTGACTTTGCCAAACGGAGTGCATTCCGTTCCTAACACAATCGCAACAGGAATTCTGAAATTAGTTAAGGAACGCAAATTCTTCTGCTTGAAGCAGGATTTTTTAGTTTTTTCGTCATTTGCTGTCCTATTCTACCCCCTCTCTTCCTTTGCACCTAGATAACTCTCCCCTTGTCATCATATTCTGTTAGTTTTTTGAACTTTGGAATCCCTAGTACTAGTTGATGGAGTACTGAATATCTCGGTCTTAGCAGGTTATTTCGCTTTACTGAGTTCCAATTTCGATGACCATTGGGATCAGCTTCCATTTGAATATGATAGTGATTTTCGCCAATCAAAATAGGCTCAGCGTTCAGTTATTTTTATTATCAGATTAGATTTGTCAATTTCGCGACCAATTCTTTTAGAATGTCAGTCGAATGCAAAGCATTTTACGAGGAATTATTTTGTCATTCTGCCATGAAATTAGTTGACTAATGATACAGCAGCTACTGCAGATGTTTCCTGATAATCAATTTCTTCAGTTTCTAATTCCAATTTGGGCATATCATTAATTTTACTGATTGTCATTTAATTGAATAGTGCATAGATTACTGTGGTGATCAGGCATTTAGATGTTTCCAAAATGTTGAGAAATATTATGCGTTTACATGTTAATGTAGAAGAATCTTTCGTGGATCTGAGTTAATAAGAATTAGATCCAAGTGATAATCTCTTACAACAACATGTTTTCTATTTTTGATAAGCCACAAACATAACATTGCTTTAAGTTTCTATAAAGGGCCCCCCAAAGGAACTGGATTCGTTTGTTGAAGGAGAGAGGTCTGTACTTGAAAGTAACTGGAATTCGATTCTAATAGAAGGAAACACTTTCACGGAATAAGAGAGATTTCTTAACGTATGCATGTGAACGCACGTGGACTCAAACGTTATGTCATATGCACTTTTTTCTCGGGCGTAATTTCTTCGAATATCTTTTCTTCATGATGGATTAAAATTATTTTTGGATTTCGTTTTTTCCGAATGCACCATGGTTTTGTATGTTTTTAGGGAATTAGTGAGCAATTTAAGGAGTGAACTTTCCAAATGCTTTTTGCTTCAATTCGAGATCATGAATGGGGACACAATATTGGTATAGCCATGTAACAACACGTAAGAAGAGAAAGGTAACCGGAGATAATGATCATAAAAATGCCATAAAAAGTTTTTGTATTGTATTGGTAGTGAACGTCACGGTTGGAATTTACATTCTTGTATTTTTCTATGCTTCCTTTGCTTTATGTGTATATTCCTATGATGCTATTCTTAGATATGAAGTCATATTTTTAAGGGATATGAATTAATGTAGGCCCGTTGTGGGGTGTAGTAACCTTCAGTAGTAGGAGAATTCGTTGAAGCCATCTGAAATTTGTTTCGTGTTTGGTCGAGGAAAATAATACGATTTGATTGCTTACATGTATTTCAGACTATAATATGTGGTACGAATTTAAAATCATGCAATTGAAGCATTTAATTCATATTTTGATTTCCTAACATATATACATGGTTGCATTATATTATTTGTAAAATTTAGAGTAGAAAAAATAATATTGTAGGAAAATAATCTCAGCTAAATTTGGGGAAGAGCGGAATATTACCCGGCGTATGTGCTGTGAGGAAAAACAAAACGAAGAATGTTACAAAGGTCCTGGCAGTTCTGATTATAAGAAGCCAAATAAACTGCCTTGAAAGAACTTACAGAAAATGTGTACGAATAATAACAGTGGCGAATCTGTCTGGGATGAATGAGGAACCAAAGATTGTTGGAGGGAGTATTTTTAGGATGAAAAACCATGAACATAGTAATCAACCCGAAGGTCGGTTTGGTAGGTGATGGTAGAGTTCACCCAGTACTAAGCGCGACGGCGTGTCAAATTTACACATCAGGGGAGGGGGGTGTTCCTTTCCCGGTGCCGGTTTAAGTTTCCCAGGAAGATCTGGCACCCGAAAAATCACATAGCTTGGGTGCCCAGGTGCTCAGAGAGGCTTACCGGGGAATCGAACCCGGCGAATCGGGCCCTCCGTACATTAGTCCAACGCTCTACCCATGGACTACCGCGACCCACATTTTTAGGATAAAGGGTCCGTACAATAAGTATCGGGACTGGTTCCAAAAATCAAAATGTATTGCAGTTATCATTACAATTACTTAATAATCTTCAAAATACATTCCTCCTGCATCGATACACTTAGTTCGGTGCGTCTGCCACTCGTCAAAAGCCCACTGGAACTCGGTTTCCGAAATACTGTTGAGAGCCTTTGTCGTCGCCACTTGAACCGCCTCGGAGGAGTCGAACCGAAATCCTTTGAGCTCATTTTGAGCTATCCTTTGAGGTAATAATGTTGCCGAGAAAATCTTCATCTTCCTGGAGACAGCCCAAAATTTCTTGCGAAATTTCCACCCGCGACAGTTTTTGTTCCTCGATCAAGACTTTCGGCACCAGCTTCGCGTACACTTTCCTCATCGCAAGATCCTCTCTTACAATGGTGTGGACGGTTCCGACTGAAAGGCCGGTCTCCTCACTGATAAGGGCGATAGTTAAACGCCTGTCAGAGTCCAAAACTTTTTTCACTTTGGCCACCTGAGAATCGGTTCGAGCGGTCGTCGGGCGTCCGACGCGGTGCTCGTCTTCGACGAGCACCGCGTGCCTTCCTTAAACATTTTGTGCCACTCAAAAACTCTTGTGCTGCTTGCGGCATCATCCCCATAAGCCTGTGTAATGAGTTCAAGGGTCTCCGACGCGGATTTCCCGAGTTCAACGCAAAACTTCACAGCATAGCGTTGCTCGATGGTGCGCTCCATACTGGCGCGACGACACCACAAACAATCACACGTCACAAAAATCCACCTCCTGTCTCTTCCCATGCCCATAGGCGACTGAAATAAAGTGCGCCTGCGTGGTGGGGGACCCCTCTACCGAGCCGACCGGTCGGACCCCCATCCACCCCTCCGTTGAGGCTACAGCGAACCAGTCACGATACTTATTGTACGGACCCTGTATGTATAATAATTGCGATGAGTGTGAAAGATGATCATATGAATTAGATTATGGAAAGAGTTACTGGAAAGTTAAGATGGATGAAATTGAGGCTGCCTAAGCAGTGAGAATCTCGAAGAAAAACCAACTGTAGGCGTATTATTATCCGTAATAGTAATCTTTCAGTTAAGGTAGGTTTCGGTGGAACCAAGGGCAAAGAACTGCGAAAAAAATGAGCCCCGCCGAATACGATCTCTTGGCATGTTTGGATGATGGACTCATTCCTTCTGATGTCACGCTATTTTAATTTCTCTTTAATAGAATTGAAATAAAAGTATTGGTAATTGGCCGAACTCATTAATACACTAAAGTTACCGCTAGACTAACGGGTCCATGGCATCAACGTAGGGCAGCACTTCTGAAGGATTGTCTGCAAGAGGACCGCGACGAAAAAATTTTGGAACATAATTTAATCTACTTCAAGCCTTTATAGGTTAATTTGTGTAGTTGAATGGATGGGAACAGGGAAATACTGGTTCGAGTCTCGCTCATGTCAGTTGGTGTTCCCCGGGGAATACTGCTCAGTCGGAAATTCTGGACTATTTAAAAATATTTTCATTGTTTCTTTTTAGTTTCTGTTCAACCTATAGGGGTACCTATAGTTTATCTGTTTGCCACATTCAGTTTGCCATCGAATAAACGTACGCTGTCCGTTTACAAAGAATCGTGGGCTACCTCATGGGATATTTATTTGTACACATTTTACTGTCACGCGGCATACACTTTTACGTAAATGTGGATAATTGACTGACATAACTATCTTCGCATTTCAAATGATTATGATAGAAATGTCTGTATGTAAATGTTGGGGAAAAAATCCCACTCTTACCTTAGCGTTATGATTTCATAAACGGACGGCTTGGCGGACAAACGTCAAATCCACAAAAAAGTTATAGGCATAGAAGTACGAATAAAGACGTTTATGTCCTTCACGAACGTGAAAAAATTTTTGACATTAGAAACCGGTCATTCGAATGATATTGGATTTCATTTATGTGCAGTTTAAGTCTTTTTTGTTTACTGATTGCGTGAAGAATACGTAATCTCTTTCAAACCGACAAATTTATGACGGAGTGCAAAAACACCCAACTTGCCCCTAATTCCTAATAGCAATATTCTGCCGCGACTTAGAGCTTTTATCACGAATACACGTCATGAGTGTCATACCCCTCATTCATTTTCATTGTGTGAACTACCAACTACTTCAGACAATGTTGAAACTTCTGAAGATAATGAGAATTACATCGTCATGGTATTTACACACTGGTTTATGATCTCATCTCTTGCATGTCTTCAGAACAGCGAATAATCGAAAAAAATTGGTGGTTTTTGGACGTTCTGTGTTGTAATTGATTCCTGAATACCCTGTTGTCTTGTGCTACGGATCAGCGCATGGTGGACAGAAATCGACACTTCCGCCTCAAATAATCGGTCGCTGCCGTCGCCATGGTCGTTTCGGAGGTGGTAAGGAGGAATTTTTCAAGTCGCGTTAGTCAACTTGATTTCGTCACCCTCATGGGCTATCGAATTTTAAAGGTAAAAAAATTCTTACCTTGCCTTTGTTCTAGATTGGTTTCCGCATTGAAAGATCATTTGCTGACGCCGCGATATCACCGTTTACATTTTTGTGAATCTACGCTTTATTTGAATTTCATCATCACAACATTTTTCTTTAATTCTTGAATTTCACTTGATACAGGATTTTGAGAAATGAGGGACTTAAAACAAAAAGGGCAACTTAATGTTTTTGAAAGTTTTTTAGAAGCTCTCTTAGCACCGAAATAATTACATCATTAAGCTTACATTTAAGCGGGATGGAGATTGAAAATTATTAATTGAGTGATCCGAGTGGGGAATCTTTTTTTTCATTTTCTAACGGCAGTCAGAATGCAATTGGTACTCAACGCAACGAAGCATGAACAGAGAACGTCACAAAATATTGGCATATGAGTTCATTTAATTATTATTTAATAAACACCAGTTCTATTCACCTTCTTTCTTAGATATAAAGTCTTCTTGTTTTTTCCTTGCCCAAATTAATTATTAAATGTAGTCTACGGAGAGGGGTAGGCTTTGAATCACTCATAAAGACTTACTTGTAATCGTGGACTTCAAAAAGCACTTTATAATCGTTTTAATTCGTTATTCCCTGGTTAATTCCTTGTCACCTCATGCATTGTAGTCATCCAAAATACCTTCCAATTTCCGTCCTCTACCCTAAAATGGGTAACCTAACATTTTCCGTTCTATCACAATCTTCAACTAGACGCTACATTTCATAATCAGTATCTCCCCCATCTACAGGTACTTTTGTTTTCTCGGTCGAATTTCTCTCGGCTGCTATTTCTTTTCTCCAAAACATAATCTTAATCATTCTAATTTCTTCGTTTGTATTCCTATACCTCGAGCTAAATTTCTCCGCCCTTCGTACTCAAATCTCTCGAAAACTTCCGGTCACAGCACTTCCTCTTTCCTTTAATATTGGGGTTCACCGAATGAAAGAAATTGCTCATTGTTTTTAAGTCTGTTGGCTGTTTGACTGTTAATATCTACATAACGCTGGTTCTATTGTTTTCCAGTTTCTCCGTAAGATATGGAAAAGTATAATGTCATTCAATATGCGTTAGTGACTAATTGCAATGCCATTATACCTCCAGTCCGACGTTTGAACTTGTGTGTTTGCATCGTGTGATTTCTTTTATATCTCTTTCATCAAGAGTAGCTGCGACGATATTTCGATTGTATCGCTTGGACTACAGATAAGGTATGACTTTCTCATCTCATGATGATGGGCATATGGTTTCTATCACAACTATTTAATATTTATTGCCTTATGGTAATAGTTTTTTCAATAAATTTGACCGTAGAAGCCTTAACTTTTTGACAAATTTGATCTTTATTTTTAAAGAAATAAAGCACTAAGATACTTTTACTTTTTCCAGAGCTTGAAATGTTTTGTGGATTTAACAATAAAGGTAAATTTCAATTTTCACGCTGGTGTATTTAATAAAAAGGCTATAAATGTATAGCTAGAACCATATACGAGTATGTATATAAAATAGACTGCATACTCTACACCGCTTAATAGTATTGACCAACAGATTACTTAGATATACTGGTATCTATCTTTGGTATGGGGGGGGGAAAGAAGGCTGTAATTTACATAATACAAGCTCTTTTAAATTGGTGATATCAAAAAAAAACTTGAAATGCATTATAGTATTGCCAAAATAAAAAATATTGAGGAAATTCTTTGAACTTTATCGATTCCGTTAGTGACATTTTCCATTTGGGTCCCAGATACTTTCCTTATAATCTAAATGGTACTTAATTGATGTGGAAAATCACTCTTCCTTTACTTTTTTAAATAAATTTACGGTCACCTTGCGTAAGTCAGTTAATTTTATTTAGAGTGGCCTGTATCTTACTTTATGTGCTTCCCTTGAGAGGACGGGGTTAAATTAATAAGAGTGGTATGATGAAGTTTACGAATCTCATAGCTAATATTATATAGACTCTATTGTGTTATATCATTTTTTTCCAAAATTTATCGAAAATTACCTTTTTTCCTCTCGATTAATGGAATTTACCGCTACTATTTTCTGGTTATATTTATGGTTTTTCAATTAATACATCAAAAGTAAACCATAATATTCCACCTTGGATTTTTTGCGCTCTGGACATCTCCGTAATATCTCCAACTAATCTCTACGTCCCTTATAATCCCGATTATTTCTTGACTTCTCATCAGGTTACCCAGGGGCCGAACGCATTAGACACAACATCTACGCCCGAGGCGGGACCTGAACACGCGATCATTGGGTTAGCAGGAGAACTTGTTATCCACCTGGCTAACCAGACCGACATAATGCATGAAAATCATTTGCGAAGGAATAGAAATCTCACATATATTCTTCTAAGTTTTTTGAAACAATCGACTTGGAATTCTAAGAAGCATGGGTTATTGAAGATATCTTCAACCGCGCTGACCACCATCATCAATCGTACGTAATTTCTGCAGAGGGATCGAGATGCAGGGAAAGAATGTTTTCATTCGAATTGATTCGAGCTCATTTTGCAAGTACATATTTTCTGACGCGCACGTGAGGAGATCGGGACTAAGAGCTGTGTGATATCCTAGGTCAACGTTTCTTTGCGACCCTCATCGTTCCCCCCTTGTTATTACCGGGCGCGAGATCAAGAGCGGCGTTTACAACTACTGCTCACAATGAGGTTTCTTCTGAATAGCCGATTCAGTTTTCTTACGAAATGCGGCTATATCTGTACCCTCCCCGTTTTTATAAGATGGAATAATTTATAGATGCCAGTTTCAGAAACTCTATTAATGATATGACACTGTTTCAGCCGTTACTCGTTGTTGCTTTTACAATGTTCATTTAACCGAAACAGCAATTCCACAGTTGAAATTTATTGACCGCCATGGTCTCAACACTGTAGCATTACCAGGTGGTTGATGATGCCACATGGTGGTGACACCATGGTCCTCAATGTATAATAATTATGGAATTGCTGTGTTTCTGTTATATGTTTTAATAATACCAGTTAAAATCGACATCGATGAAACAATTGACTAGTAATTTTAAAAGATACCATAAGAAGGATTGGCACTATTGTTTTCCCAAGGTATAAGATAGTTATGAGGTGGCTTCAGTTGTAGATATTTGGTTTCAACTTTTAGATTTCACTTCACAGTGAATAGTTTCTTTACATTAACGGCACTCAGTGCCATCGAAATACCCAAAGTTCATACAAAATAAATTAGTTACATATCAATTCTAGCAATTTGAGTGATTTTTATAAAATACATAAAATACCCCTTATTTAAAACAAGGGTAATAGCTGAAATATTGGTGAATATTTGATTATATTCAATTTAATGGTAGCACTCGATGTTTATTCGATATCATATTGGGATCGGGATGGTGCGGTGGCTAACATACAGGCTTCCCACCGTGAGGGCTCGGGCTCGAAAGCCGGAGGCGGCGGTTTTTTACAGTGTATTCCTACTTGAGGTGCTTCGTGGAGAGTACTTTGAGTGATTACGACGTCCATCGGATGGGACTGCGGACCCCTTGGTGCCTTTTGACAAGAATGGGCTAATGCCGACGCCGGATTTCTCTCCACCCTTCCTTTCCTATTCATCCCTAACTGCGTAAATGACCTTAGCTGTCGGTCACCTCCCCCTATCAGTGCTACACAATTAAGGCAGCATTTACATTTTTTTTTTTAATTAACTCCTTTGTAATATTAAGCGAAATAAAAAATTGTTGTTCATTAACTAAGATAATTTATGTCATTAAACGCGTGAAACTTCCTAAGCAACGGCGATTTAGTTTTCCCAAAACATGGTCGTATCTATACAACCAATGCTCGGGGCTAAGTGTATTTAAACAGTGAGCAGCAAATTTCTAATCGAGTTTATTCTATTTCAATTAAATCACACGAGCTGCGCACTAATTAAGGTTTTATTCATGTTGAATAGAGCATGGAGACTCGTAATCGCCTCTCATACTGAAGCCCCATTTTTAAAACTAATCGTGTGAAATAAAACGTCGAAAGCAAATGCTCTACATTATGTTATGCATACGAAATACGGATCCCTTGGCAGTCCAGGTTGGAAATTATCCACAAACCCCCGACTGGTTACTGATAACAGTCGATATCTTCTTGTTTTTCGATTAAATCTTGCGACGCTTCGACTACTTTTGTTGAGAGAGTAGCCCTGGGGATCCTCTTCCTCCATCATTCCCATCACCTGCCCCAATTACCCCATCAACTTCTAGCTTCTATTAGTTCTAGCTCAAATGCAGTAAAAGTTACTTCAGGTGTTCCCAAGAGAAGTATTATCGGACCTCTTTTATTCCTACTTTACGTTAACGACATTGACTCCGTAGTCACTAGGAAGATACGTTTATTTGCCGATGATGTAGTGGTTTACTGTGATCCTGAGGACACAGCAGCTTTATCAGATGACCTGAAGGGTATACAACGCTAGTGCGCCACTTGGCAAATAGAATTAAATTTAAATAAGTGCGGAGTAATAAATTTTTGGGAAAAGATCATTTCCCTCCGGAACGCCTACTGCATCTGGGACACCGAAATAGAATGTGTAGACTCAATTAAATACCTGGGCGTTGCCCTCACTCACGACCTATTCTAGGTGAAACACATATGGGAAATAAGTGGACATGCTGACAAAAAATTTGAAATTATTTGAAGAGTAGTGGGTAAATGTAATGAAAAGGTCAAAGAGAAATATTATCTGTCGCTGGTTACGCCTCATTTAGAATATGTTGCTAGTAAATGAGATCCTTACGAAGTTGGATTGGTTGCCGAGTTGGATGGCGTGCAGCGTGGAGGAGCTGGATTTGTGGGGCGTGGTTATGATGGACTTGGTAGCGTGTCCAAGGTATTGGAGCAGCAGGGCTGGGGGTCACTCACGCAGCGAGGATTGTATTTCAGCCTGAAAATCTGGCATAGGTTGGAGGGACGTCGCTTTGACGGTGATGTTGAAAATGTATTGTTTCTCCCATCGTACTGTGGTGGGAGAGATAATGTCAATGAAATTAGAGAGATTGAGTGTAGGGCAGATAGATTCGGGATATAATTTTTTCCACGAACGATAAGGGATCAGAATAAAATTGTCCGATCGCGGTGAGGTCATACTCGGGTCAAAATTATTCTAGCGTGTATTCACCCCCTGCCACACACCATAACGGTGGCTTGGAGGGTACATAAATAATAAATAAAACACGTCATGCGAAATTATTCTTTTAATAACGCATGGGTGGCACCCAATCAAGTTGTTGATATTTCCGAGAATCCTCTGAACATCTTCTTAAGCATTAAATCATATAAAACATTATAAGATTTTTATAGGTGAAAACAAAATTTTAATCCAGCGTATTTTTTGCCGCGTGTTACATCCGTCATAGCCATAGACAGCTGGACATGCAATTCAAATTGAAGTGGCTGCTGCTGAGGCAATACTGGAGTCAAGTCAATGAAACTTGTACCAAATATACTCGTATATTGCACATAAAGCGAAAACATTAAACTCGTGCACAACAGATTATGTGGATAAAAATATATGCGCTTTCTTTATGGAAAATCCAGCATATTTATTTGGATGAGTGATTTTCATTTGCACCGACAGTGGTCCAAGTTCGTTTGAGTACGAAAAGGAGGGAATTTGCTGTCCGCTCAAAACTGGTATGTCGAAAATATGTTCCTACTCTGATCCCATCTTCAAAGCCTAACCCATAAATCTTTGGCAAATTAGCTTCCCCGATGATATCCATTGCTTCATCAAATATAATACGAGTAGCAACCAAATGGGGTTTCGACACTTCAATTTGAATTTCACTGGTCTTGAATTTACTTAGAGGAGATAAAAGTGCGTGCCAGTGGAGCGGTCACGAAATGCCGTAGGTGTTGAAAGATACTACTCTAATGAAATTTCACTGCTATTCGCTCCATTAGGTACTTACTTAATAACATTTCATATGTATGGGATGCAATTTCGCGATGCGAATTCCACAAACTAAATGGTTCTCATTCTCATAGGTAGCAAGCGACCAATTGCCTATTTCTTTGTTTTTAACAAGTCATAAATTTAAGTTTCCATTAACATTCTCTATTGATTACTTAGATTCAATCATTTGTGAAGTTTCTCTCGCGTCAAATTTTTGTTTCGCAAAAATCAGATGCATTTTGACAATAATAAGTCATGTATTCTACAAATTACAAGGGCTCTTCAATGAAGAATGACTATTAAATTTTTATTCAAATAAGTTCTCATGAAAATGTTTAATGCTGTATTCTTAGCTTGAAATTAAATGTCATGGGTGATATAAGTTCCATTGGTTTGCCTACAGTATAGGCTGAAGCGCTTGATGCGAAGAATGTGTTTACTGCAATGCCGTGTTTAGAGAGCTTCGTGCATTGATACGAAAATCGGGGCGTCAAAATGGTACATTAATGCGCTCGGAAGGAGTATCGGAGTACTATCGGTGACCTCAATTATGAACGAAAACATTGAATTAAAAAGTTTTCTTTTTATTAACTCTTTTGACGTTCCCTGTGCATATCATCGAAAGCCGTGGACTTAGGGTATTATTTCAGGCAGGGGAACTTTGATTAGGTCAAGACAGTAGTTTTCTTGACCTAGTCAAAGTTTTGAGGATGACTGCAACGTTTCATTAACGGTGCCGTTTCACTCAGAGCAGCAAAGGTTCAGGTGAGAAAATTTTAAGATTTAATCACTAATAGAAATGGTGAAGTTATCAACCTTCAACTTTTAATATTATGCAGAACTCATCACCTTTGGTGGAAAATACAAAAGCCTGTTACAAACACATCTGAATAGTTTTTTGCAGTCGCTATCATTTAGACCAAAAAAGCCATTGGAACATATGCTTGACTGTGTAGGAAAGTTGCATAATTGGAAATTCTCTTCCAGACAATTGGAACAAAAAATTGAATCATAGTAAGTTCAGATTGGTTGTTGCCACGATGTGCTGTTTTTTCCTTATTACATTGGACTGAAATATTTTTATTGCACGAGTAGCTTATGGCCAGTATTATGTCTGATATGTAATTATTAAACAATCGAGAAACAATGTCTGGTGCAATGTCATAAAATATTATTGTTGTCCAATAAGTCAGTAGGTGTATAAATTGCTTGTGGGTAAAAACTGTAATTGAATAGTGTTGAATGAATTATTTGATAAAGACAGGTAACATGTGCTTTTTAATTATATAACCCACTCTCTCACTTTGTAGGTATGAAGAATTCAAATTTATTATGTATTAATGATCTAATTTTAAAATGGATGTATAAATCATTGGGAGAATTTAATGTCTTATTGTTTGTGCTCATGTCTACATTTCAGCATTTTGAATGAACTTCATAGGCTTGAACACTTGCAAAAATCAGTTGACACTAAAACTTTAATTAATGAATGATTAGTGAATCTTTTTTCTTATTAAGTATGCATTTATTTTATCTCATGTAAGTAACAATTTATCATATAACCCTGTAATAATAATTCTAAGTGCAAGATATAACATCACAAAAAGTTTCTAAATATCATCAGAACAAAGTTTAATATCAAGATGCATCAGTTTGTACGTAATACTTTACAATTTTTCAAGCAATTAAAACTAATAGTAATAACAAATGATAACTTATATCATTAAAAGAAAATTTTAAACACAGTTTTTGAACATTTCAGAGAGAGTTATATATTCAAAAGTAATTAATTGAACACATTAAATTTGTTAATCATTTCCGACTTTCCAATTATTTGATTGGCATGAGAAATAAATGCTTTTCACACACACTCCATATGTCATATTTGATTTTGTTTAAAATATGCTCTTTAATGATGATATTAGCAAAATACACTTTCACAGTAACCACTTCTAAAAACTTGGTTCATGAAATTATTGATGCCATTCTCAAAGAAGAAGATATTTCATTGCATGATACATTTCCATTCATGAACAGTAACAATGGGAAGTATTCAACCATTGTGTATAGAGTCTTGAATAAATTATTTCCTCTTTATTTGGGAAAATTTCCCCAAGTGTTACCGTTAATCAACTTCTAGTTTCCTAAAACTTCCAGTGATGCCAAAGGTTGAGTCACTACCAAGAGCACATGAGGCTTCCAGGCCACCTGCTTTAAGTGCTGACACTGCACCTTCTCTTGCTCTTTCACTGAATAGCTCCTGTCGCACTTTCATCTTGTCATTAGAAAGAATAGTGCTTCTCATTTCCAGTAGTTCCTTCTTCCAGAGAGCTGTTTTTGGAGTCAGATATTAAGTTAGTAAATAAAATTCGATAATGAATTTAATAATTTTTAAATCATTGTGTAAACCATCACAGTGAGAAATCTACTTCAAAATTGAAATGCACCAGGCTATTAAATGATCAGCTAAAGTATGTTTAAAGATAGAGCTATTTTCACAAGGAATTTTCGTTTGAATCTAGCGATGGATACTTGGGTACTTCTGCACTGTAAGGTTTAAAAATATTTGCTTAGTCTTACAGTTAAGTTTTAAATGTTTTTCGAGTAATTTTTTGTCAAATTTAAGTTTTAAGCACAAAAATAAAAACGAATTATGAAATAGAAATTATAAAAAAGATGTTATACCTTACTGATTACTGTGTTCCAATTAATCCATAACTCTTGATGTTTTATAATAATATTTTACATAAGACTGACAATTGCTATTTAAGAATTTACCATTACCCAGAGTTTTCATCTTTACAGTTTAGTAATTATCTCTTTTTGCATTTATCAATGTAAAAAAAAGAATATTTGTATGCTAAGAGTTTGGTGCACATGTTGCTGATCACTCAAAACAAAATGTAACTGAGAAAAATAGTCAGTGACACTGATAGAAACAAGCTAAAGGTTTTGGTTTGTTTTGTTTAAATCTAATAGGTAGATATTGAGAATGTGATTGGCAGTGCAGACAGTAATAGTCAAATGCATTTTAAACTTATTCATATAAATATTAAAATAATACAATGTTGTTTCATTTCTGAGTTAATAACTGCTATTGTATTGCATTATGTCTATTTTTCTTTTTATAGCAAAATGACCTCTTCAATCACATATGAGATATTTACTTACCAATCATCTCATCCATGGGCATAACACCCCCATATTCTTTAGGGAGAAGTTCTGGGTCAATGCAGCCTTTGGCTTCTTCCATAGATGTATAAATCTGGGGAAAGTGATTAATTTTGCATGATCACTGATTTTCATTAAAATAAATAATGTAAATTGCAGTGTTGTTAGGTGATGCATTATAATGCACATAATATTACAAACAATCCATTAATTGTAATTGTTTATTGTACAAATGGCTTGGTAGCAAGCTCTAGTTCTTAAATTATAACTGAAAAATGATTTAAAAAAGTAGAAAAAGTGTAATTGTTGAATATTCATTATGGAAGATGTGGCCTCATTGGGATAAATTAACTCGGGCATGATTCTGTTTGGAATATGAATTCCAATAAATAATGAAATGGTTCAAAGAGTTGAAGTGGCTGTTTGGGGCCCATAGTGGCTACACCTCTTATGAATTTTGATGAAAATTTCAGATTGGGAAAACAATTTCTCTCCACTTTTTGTCCTTTTGTGGAGCCATGGAATCGCCTATACAGGGTTTTGAGTGTTAGATTGAGTCACTTCAAAATCACTGAAATACCGTGGACTGCCCTCAAAGAAATTTATCTTTATGAAGTCTAGACACAAGTTATAAAATAAAATAAAAAATGTTTCTTAAACCATTCTTGGTAGGACATAGATGGTACCTCCCCTTTTGTAATATTTATGTAACATTCCTCAATGGTTTGACATGTTCCTTTTTGGAACATGTCAAACCATTTTTGAACTCACAAGATATTCGATGCTGTGTAGCTTGTGGAACTCCTTAAGTTTATTTATACTGATATTATGGATATCAAGTTTTAACTTTATAATACTACAGTTATATTTGTAAGGAAATTAAACTTTGTAAAATAAGAAAATATATCAGACTGGAATATGCCAAAGTGAAGTTTGCCATTAGATTAAAATTTCACAGATTATCTCATAGATAAAATTCAATACCATTGTATGTACTGCATGACTTCATTAATATGACAGTTCAAGTGTAAGTTGATATATACTCTTTTCAGCCTAAAATATTTTACTCAAGATGTAGTTATAGATGAAAATATTGACAAATTTAGTTTTATAATTTGCAATTGAAATAATCATTTAAGATAAACATGTAAATAAAGACACAAATAATATGTTTATAAAGCAGATCATTGGAGCATTAATCTATGTGGTAGGTGTTATTGGTAGCAGATACTTAGAGCCACTGAAGTTTTTTTTCTGTACGTTGTCTCATTTGTCCAATAAAAATCACCTTCATTATTGGCTTGACCATGGGTTAAATTAGAATTACATGAGACTGAAGAGTGTGATATATCTGATATCTATGGAAAGATATGTTGTACTTAGATTTAGTTTGACTTTTTAAACTGTCTGTCATAATTTATGTTGTGTACCTTACCTTTTCAGGAGAAGATTAGAGAAGAATCAACAAAAATGCAAATATTGACACAAACACAACCCCAATATGGGCAACAGAGATATAAAGTTTTATGTATTTTATCAGTAAAAAGTTGTGTCAAAGAACATATTCTTCAGTTCTACTGCATGAAATTAAAGCAACATAGATAGCAAAATGTACATTAAGGGCTTGATAAAAGAAAAAGGACTCCTTGAATAAATGGTTAGCATCTTAAGAGTTGGGTGTCTCTTAAGAGTTGGGTGTCTGTCAGCAGAAGAAGTTGTGCAAATAAAATTTAGAATGTATAAAAATTGGTATATTTACCTTTACTCGATGCCTGATCTTTTCAGAAATAAGTGCCATTCCAAAGTCAACTGCAAACTTTATGGAAGGATGAGCATGTAGCCCATGGACTTCTTTGTGGCGCATAGGAAGGGTTCTCTAGAATTACATGGAAAAGATAAGCTGTATTGATCATTCACTTAGCAATACATCAAACTGATAATAGAATGAATGCTGCTGCTAAGTTATGCTAACCCATTAGACTTAGCATTTCTGTAAAAAATATCCATTTTTCACCATGTTAAAAATATATGTATAATGATCAACTCAAAAGTAGAGTCCCTGGACTTCAAGCTTATGATATCATGCTGTTATTTGCTAGCATACGAGTTGCGATTTTGAAAAAACTACAAAAATGCATTAATTATGGTAGCATTGTGATTTTGATTTATTTCATGTTCACTTTTAAAAATTAACTCTTGCTGTCAAATATAGTGAAACAAACACTAATAATATGTCTGATAATAAACCAGTATTTCAGACAGACATATAAACAAATTAAATATTTTTATGATTAATCAGAAGATGGATGCCATTGGAATGGGGAGGTAACACGATATAGATGACAACATAATGAAAAATCATGCATAAAAACAATATCATTATCTTATAGCTAGAATTTGCAAAGAATTTTAATGATCACAATTCAGATGCATGAATATAGAGTCGTTTATTTATGATTTTAATTGCAAGAAATTTATTTTTAGTGATCTCCCATGGAAACTCCCATATGAAATTGACTGATGTTTTGATAAAAAATGAGGAATGTGGCTAAAATCAGCCTGCACAAAAGAATACTCCTGAAAAAATGTGGTATGTTTCTCCTGATAAGTTTTTTTATTATTATATCCTGATAATATTTATTATTGCCTTTTTATTTGTCTAATTTTAAAAAGAAAATCCAATTACTCTCTGCTAAATCAGTCAATAAGTTGACATTATAATTTTAATACATATCATATAATCTAAATAAAAAGTGCTCTGCATTATAAATGGAAAAAGGGAAATCATATGATATAACAAAATAATTGAATGTTACAACACATCCCCATTTACAGCATTATCAGGTATGAATTAATTATTACTGGGTCATATGCAGCTTTAGCAGAGGTTGCAAAAATTTTGGTTATCAACATTATAAGCATTAAACTGTTGAAATAGTAACTTTATATAAAATAGAGTGTATCCATTTCTTCTCATAGTTCACTCATCACCTAAGACTGCTTTTAAAATTGTACCAAAAGTTGTGTAACTGTTTATGAACTATTTTATGAAAATGTGATTGATACTTTGAACTGATGAAACATTTTGAAGAGTAACTGGAACTGAGCCCAGTTAGTATTTTTTTCATTACTCTTACTATATATGGATGAGGGGACCAGCAAGGCTTTGTCAGTTTTGGGTAGCAAAAGAGTGGAGGCATGGCACCAATCCCATATCTGATGAGATGGTAAAATCATGAAACACCTTCACTATTAAATTTTCGTAGAAGGTTAAAATTGTTATTGTTTTCAATGTACATTCACAACTTCTATGAAGTGAAGCCTCAAGTTTTAAGTCAAGTAGAGTTAGCTTTGTTTTTGCTTATAGTATTAGGTATTCTTTGATGACAATAAACGCTTATATATTTTTTGAACTGGCTTTCTCATCATGTTTTAGCGAGAAAAAAATAGAAAATCAAAATTTGACAGATAATATCAAGGGATGTCTTTGAATGTTTCAGCAGATTTGGCAAATATTTGATTAATGGGTTTAGTTGCTTTTTTTTGTAAGAGAAGCATCTATTTAAGCACTATTATTAGAAACATGCACTGAAATATTTATGAATATACATTTATGTTAAGCATTATGATATTTGATAAACAATTTATAATTCATGTCTAAATAGAACATCATTAAACAATGGGAAGATGAACATTCCAGATGACAAAGTTTCACATTTTAATGATTTGTATCTGTAGTTAAAATCTTGTCTGAAAACTACTGTCATTCATTTGCATCAGTAATGTTATCCCCTCTTCTCTCAGGGTTTTTCCTCAATAAGCTCATCTTCTGGAGACAAAATTAAAATAAATTTTTGCAAAATGCAAATTTCATTGACTGAACAAGCTATTTTGGGTAGGTCATAGTTCTTCTTTAGTTTACTAACTTAACTAAATATTTCAAAAGCTGCTGTACAAAAATGAAACGTCACAATAAAGCCCCCACATTTAAGCAATGCATTTGGTAGGCCAAATCTTTCAATATCTCACCTCTCCATTCTTGACAATGCGCACAGCCTCCCTTGGTGTGAAGAGGGTCATGTGAGGGAATCCAACTCCTTTCCCATCGGCAAAGTGCACATATCCTCTTATCTGGTTCTCCTCATCCTCCATCAGTGTCTCATAAATGACTCCATGCACACGGCACATATCGGTATTTGTGTATTTGTATGGATCAAATTTACCTTGTAAAGAGCACAAGAGGACATTTTTTGAAATAACTCACCTAGTCAATCATAACATGTCTGATTTTCAATTTGAGTTTGGGATTGCCAGACTGTGCAATATGTTTATGGTATGGAAAAATATTGCTTTTTAAATGTTAATCAATTAATAATATGACATTTCATTCTCTATTGGACTACTCTCAAGAGTGCCAGGTGATTAAAATAGTTTCTCTCTCTTGCTGAAAATAATTTAAAAATGAAAGTGACTTCAACTAATTGGGTTCCTTTGTTATGTGTTTTACATGTGTGATTTAGTATGTTGACCTAGCCTACTATTTAAATTGATACTGCTGAGACACACTTCTACACATAAGTTTGCTACTACCTCCACAACTGTAATTGAATGAAATTCCATCACTTAATTTGGATAACTAATGCCCAGAGAGCCATTGAAGATGTTTAG
Source organism: Hetaerina americana (assembly GCF_022747635.1). NCBI lineage: Eukaryota > Metazoa > Arthropoda > Insecta > Odonata > Calopterygidae > Hetaerina > Hetaerina americana. The sequence goes on along the minus strand of NW_027286985.1, from coordinate 17,503,754 downwards.
CATGTTCAGTCCTAATTTAAAAGTAAGTATATTTTTCTATTATATATTAAGGAACATTTTCAGTTACTTTGTATATTCTTTTATGTCAAAGGTTTCCAGTAGAAATATTAAGACCTTATTAATTAGTAATTTTTAGTTTAATAATAATTTATTTTAGTTTAATGGAACATCTATGCACACATTTTTCTGGAGAATATGTGGTTGTTAATTGTTTTTCATCATTAAAATTACATGTATCTGAATACCATGAAGCCTTAATTTCATTGATCAGTGTGCATTTCTTGAATGAGTTACTCCATTAAAGAAAATTATTTTAATGTAGGTAATAAAAGTGATAAATTTTGAGGGTAGAATTTTTCCTGGGGAACTTAGGTAGTCCATAGGGCACTTACTGTAATTTTGTGGGGGATACTGTTTTTGAAATTTTCTGATTTTTGTCACTTGAAGTTCATATTATAAATTGGGAAAATATTTGGGTAGCATTTATATGATACTCAATGGTAATTTTTAACCACATTCATATTGAATGAATTAAAGTTTACTCAGCAAGTTACAATTAAATTTACAACCATTACTCACATGTATTCTCATAATTTAAGACAAGTGAGAGCGATGTCTTAATTGAAATTTCCCTACAAAGGTAACATTCAATTTATGAATTTTGTGTTTATGAAGATATTATTTAAGAAGGCTAGGATTTTTTTTTCTTATACAACCCTCAAAATGAGGTTTGACTTTCTTGAAGACTATTTCTATTCAGATATATTTGATCTTGATAAGACTATTTTTTATGAAGATAGCCACGTGGTCAATATGAACATTTTTAATACTTACTGTAAAAATCATTAATATGTAAGCGCTATTAAGAAACTCAAATTTTATCTGACCGCTTACCAGTGGCTATAAAATAGTTTATTTATTACAGAAAATTATTTCTTGGCATAATGACAAATATTGATCATTGTGAGATATAGTTTACTTCAGACTTACCAGGAAAGTAGAATATAACACGACGTCCTTTTTTATCTCGTTTATGGGATGCAAAGGCATACCTGAAATAAATTATTTTAGAGTCCCATACCTATTGAAATTAATATTAATTTTTTAATGTTTGGCCAATAATTAAAAGGTATGATTTGGAGATTGTGTGTAGTCTTGGGAAAGTTTATTGCAAAAGTCAACTCAGGCAAATGTTATAAAACTGAAAATAGAATTCATTTAATAAAGTTATGTACCATGTGATTAACTTTTTCCCAGCCCTCAAGTTAGTTCAACAAAAATATTTTTTCCCATGAAAACTGGTGCCAAAAAATTTGCTCATTTCTCATAGAAAAATGAATTAACATGAAAGCTGACAATCAGTCAAATTTCTCTGAATAAGGTATAAGAGCCTTGTCGAATTTCATGTCTTTTTGCTTTCTCTCCTTTTATCTCACATTTGTAGGTACTTAAAATTGTTCGTATTATTATTAGGTAATTTTTGTCTGACAAACTAACCTCTACTGTTTCAATTTTTACATTGTTTTTATCATTAAATAAATGTTACATTCAAAAGTTAACAGAAAAATAAATTAGCTAATATTTCCCATAAAATTTATTTTATGACTTAGTATATTAACATTTAGCAAGTCATTACTAAACCCTGTCTTTTGAAGAAAAAATTTCCCTTAATGCACTTTTTTTTAATGTCTCACCATGATGTATGGTTCCGAAATAAAAAATATTCATTTTCAAGAACTGTTAACTTATATGTTGAAAGTTGGTTAATTTCATGATAGGTGATTCACTGATACATAATGTGAACAAACATTTATATGTGAAGGGAATGACAGTTTTGAAGATAATACAATACCTTAGTATCTAAATTCAGAGTACTTTTTGCAGCATTATCATATTCATGAAGGTACCATTTCTTACCCTTATATAAACATTGTGACCCCATGTGGAATTTGTCCTTATAATTAATTATACTTTAATTACCTAAAGAGTGTTTTTTGGAGAAGGCCTTATGAATTTGGAATGATACAAAAGGAGAGCTGGAATGAGGTTTGAACTTGTTCCGTAATTTTATGGACCAAATCCACTGTTGAAATTTGTATCCAACCATTTGGTATATTACATTTGACATTTTATGAATAATATTTTCAATAAGTGCTTGTTCTATGTTTACATTATCATTAGTTTTTGGTTAATATCATTATTCACCCAGTGTTTTATAAATATTTTTTCAATGTAACCTATCCAAGATTTAGTGACGCTGTTCTCTGATGCTAATGAGCTTAGTATCTAATAATCAGTCACAAATTATAGCATTGAGAAATATATATAATTGAAATTGTAATCAAATTAGCATATTGTGTGGATATGAGCAGTTATATTTAATAATTCCAATTTTTGGTCCATTTAATTCCATGAAAAAGATTTATGTGACATCCATGCAAAACAAAGTTTTTGAGACTGTCTACCGCATGAAAGTAACTGCAGGGATTTGAGGAAATTTCAGGCGTCAAAATGGAGCAAAACTAGAAGTGTTAGATGAATCATAATTCAAAGAAATTGAATCTATTGAATGTAACGATTGTAAGCCTTAAGTGACTAAGGGAAATTTTGCAGTGACTAATGGAAAACATCATTATTTAATAGATCTTTTTTTCTGGCCACTTACCCATTGGAGATTAGAGCATTAACCACTGGATCCAATGCATCCAGATTCTCAAATGCAGTTGCATAAACATTTCTCAGCAGGATATATCGTTCAAGTGCCTCCTGAGCCATTGGAACACTGAACTTTTTGAAACGGAGGAAGCGTAGCAGAAATCGAGCATCTGATTAGGAAAAAAGACATATAACTGTTCAAAATGAAATTCAGAACGTTGCATTCTCTGGATGATGAATGGGTTCTGTGAAGTATAATTCTTGGTATAAATAGAAATTTTCCCTAAATCCTAATTACACAAATGGCAGTATAACAATCAGTCTTTGATGTCATCTTGCCATCTCTAAATACATTATGTAATTGAAATAATTACTTGAAACCTGAGTAATTGCATTTTCTTAAACTGAGCTCTTTAAAATAGTAAGGTTTCTAACACCTCAGGTGGATGAGGGGGACAAATGAAAGAAGGGGTACACATGTACAGTCTCTGTGAAATTTGAATCATTTTGATTCACTTCTCTGTCGTTTAATTATATTAACTCTCAATTTATTTATACTTGATCAATATTTCAATTTTAGGAATGATTTTTGAACAATAGCCTTGGAATCAAATAGACTTGCAACACTTTTGTTATAACCTCTGTTTACAAAGTGGATGCCCAGATGGCTAATTTTTATGGCCAAGGATCCAGCTAGGTAAGATGCCTTTAGTTTAATGGTAACTTCTCCTTGTCTTATTATACAGTATAAAAAGCACAATAATATTCCTCAGAAAAAAGTATTTGCAACAAGAATAAATGGCAATTTAAATATCAGATGATTATAGGATAGCATTGTTTGTAGCAAAAGGCTAAAAAAAGACATCTCTGTTAGATTTTGTACTGAATTGATTCTAATATAAATTAAATGAAGTTACATTATTTAACTTTGTGTAATATACATAATGGCATGAAATTTGCCTGCTAATTTTTCATTCTATATTATTTCTATGCTTCAAATATTCCATTGGAAATTGCTCTTATTTAATCAAGTCAAGCATTAGGTATTAGCATTCATAGTAGTGGTATAAATCCATACTCCTGTGTGTGGAAAATTGCCTTCAAGTTTATGAGAAATCTTGACATATTACAGATCAATTATTATAGAAATTCATTTTAATCTCTTGTAGTGATCAGACATAGAAGTGGGCCATGTATTTTGACTCTAAAGTTGATTGAAATAAACTTTCAATGCATTGCAATTGCAGCATGCATATTTGCATAATTAGATTCCTGTTGTTGAAGGCTGTTTTTGTATTAAGACTTCTCACCCAGTCTGCATGAGGAAATTCGTGGATTTTTTCGTATCCAATCCCGCATTTGCTCCAGGGATTGATTTCTCACACTTTCATCTTCTCTAAGCTCCTCCTTCGCCATCTCTGCAAGATCTTCCCCCAGTGTCCACTCATACTCGTCCTCCTTCGTTAAGGCGGTGAATTCCACTACTTTTTGAGACATTCCTGTTTCCTGACGAAATAATTTGAGAAAATGGTAGCTGATGAGAGTGTAGAAGACGACCAGTCCTAATGATAGAGTGTAGGGCAATGAATGGGATATTCATTCAAGCTCATATTAAAACATAATGAGTATTTTTCGTTATTTTTAAGATTGTATTTGGAGATCTATGTGCACATGGGCCACAATCTCTCGAATTTAAACAACAGAATTTTTAGACCTCACTTTTTTGGATTAAGAAAGCAAAGTGACTCTTGAATTTTTGGAATACGGTATTTGAAAACAACTGGAAAACAATCATGGGAAGTAAGTCGTTCCAGTACCTCATTAAAATACCTTCCAAACATTTCAAGCTGTAGGAATCCGGGTGCTTGTAGGTAATCAAAGTCATTAAGGTGTACTCCTCCCATTACAATGCAAAATAATTTTTATAATTTGTGAAAATATTTACGGCCAAACAAATTATATACGTGCAGACTTCGCGCAGACTTTTTTGGGCTTATTTGCTTTTGTCCCGCTATCATTAAAACCTCAAGGAATTCCGTGTCTTTGAATTTTAAACACTTTTTCAATCTTAAGGTGATTGAAGCAGTACTCGGTTTTAAATTTATTAATACTAAACACCCGTGAAGATTTTAAATTCGAAATTAAAATGAAAACATTTAATTTCCTGTTTCCGTTATTCTCGGAGAGTGCAGACCGTTTAATGACCTGGTGGCAACACGCAATGGTCCAGCGTATCGTTCGGTGTATTTGCAGGCAGCCGAGCGGCATGAGAGAGGGCATTGTTGCGCAACGTTGAATAGCCGTAGGAGTACTGAAAGTGAAAGGGATTATCGTCCGCTTTCACCCAAATCACTCAGAGGCGGGGATGGGAAGAAGGGCATAGCAAGCACACGGCCTCCTGGAGGGGCCGTTACGTAACTGAGGCCCTACTTCTGGAGGGCCACGGATGCTCCTCTCTGATCTTGAGATTCCACGGGTTAACGTCCTCTGCTGCAGCGCATATTTTTCGTTATTATTTCCCGCATCTTCGACTTTTTTTTAACTTTGATGAGATGTTATTAAACAGGACTTCATAACTCCGTCTGATTTGTTCTTGAATATATTTTCCAAAAGGTATTTTGATCTCTAGTGCGGTTTGCTTACTACTTCCTTATATTGGTCGGTGTAGCTGTGTCTACACATTCAATTTAGTCATCTAATGGTACGAGAGCCATTTTTACAAGGATTCTTTAATTAAAACTATCAATAGGCATTCGTTAATTTTTAGTTCAGTACACCTAGATGAGGGCAGTTTCCTATATCTCAGAACATTGAATAAAATTATAAGGACGCATTATATGACATAAATATTTGCATTCGATGAAATTAATAGAGAAAACAAAAACTGCCATTACGAGCCAACTGAGTAGACACTTTTAAGCGAACTTATAAAGGCCATTTTCCTCGCGGGCATCCGGTGGATATTTTGATGGCATGTCAAGGACCAGCTTTCTATTGCTAATGTTGTGTTTGGTTGCTGGTTAAATTTTTCTGAGGATTCAACTAAGAGGTTAAAATTTCTACTCTCTGAACGATGTGGATAATTCTCGAGTAATCAATTTGACGATGGAGTTTTTAAAAGGAATAAGCGTTTCATTTTGTTTCCTAAATGCCTTCCTGACAGCGACATGTGTAAATTTTTTCGCCAAGGCCTTTTGGGGGAAATGGCCACCAATGGTTGAGTCGTTAGGCATAGATACATATACAATCTAAGAAACTAGAGCTCTACGGCGCCTGGTAAATTAACAAATGAAAGGAAAAATTCAATGGCCCTAATAAGTTGGCACCACTGATTTCTTGCACGCCCTTCTCCCATTTCCTGTAAAATCCTACCTATACCGAGATTACCCACCTATCTCTAATGTTATAACTGGTCTTAGCTGTTGATTGCCTTCCATAATAACTGCTTCGTAGAATAACCTCACTTGAAAAGTCAAAGCGTTACTTTTCCTTGTTTGAAACATTTAAAATCTTGATTTCGTTTGTCAAGCTATGTGTCGAAATCTGTGTGGTGTATTTTATCCACAAAGTAAATATTTATCCTTACTCTATGATTTAATCGGAATAAGGAGCTTAGCAGTGTGCTGAATTATACATTCTCTGTGACGTCATGGGGTTCCGCCAAGTATTCTAATTTCCCAAATTTCTCAAATTTCTGTTAATTATAAAAAATGCATCTTTCATAGTTCAGAACGGCTTCCTATTAATTATACATAAGCTACATTTATTCGATTAAAAGCGCATAAACATTTTAGAAAAGTATCCATTGTAAATTGACTATTTTTCCAATTGGAGGATTCCATTTGAGGCGCCATAAGAAATCCGATTAGACGACCCCTCAAGGAGAGGTGGTGAAACTTTTGCTTGTAAAACCATCCTACGAAATTCAGGAAGAATAATAGGGACACCTCGCGTAAGCTTCAGAATGATTTTGTTGCCAAAGTGCACATAAGCTCAATACTCTTTCTTTGTTTTTGTAATTTAACTCAAAGTAAAACTGACTCTTTGTAAAAATGTTTTGAAGATGGCATGCTGGTCATTTGAATGCTTACAAAACTTGATTTAACCCTTCGAAAATTCCTCGATAGAGATTTTATAATGAAACGTCATTATTAAATGCTTTGATCTAATTTTTAATGAATTTTTATTGTACCGTAAAACGTTTTCAATAAGATTTGAAAAATCTTGACACATCGCCCATAAATCGTTCGAGAGTTGGATAGTGTCCAAAGTGTGCGGGAAAAACACGTTTTTTCAAACAATCCTTAACGAATGACAGGTTCACTTTCAAAAAACAGTGCATTCAACTTTTTTTCTGTCTTTGAATGAAGCAATGGACTGGATAACCTAATTTAATAGGAACATTTTTTGTCGTTCTTTTCGATCATTTGAGTGCCGGTCAATTCCTCTCATTACTTCCTCAAGCAATTGTAGAAGGCTTGCGGAACGAAAAATATAAACGGCCCCGAATGGCGGAACGGTGGACCGTGGCCATTCCACGGTACAGGTAAAGAAATTTTTTTTACTTGGTTACATCAGTTTCTGAGACTTTCCTCGCCTTATGATTCGCAACTTGCCGTTTAATCTCAATTTTGAGCATTCCTTCTTCTCTCTCCGACAGGGATATTCTCCATCTTTCCCATTCCCCAAGGAACCCACCAGTGTCAATCGCCCTCCGAGGCAAGGAAGAGAGTGGTCCCTCTACTTCTCAGCTTCTCTCTATTTGTGCCAACAAGGTTTCTCTGGTCGACACATCTGCCATTCACTAATTCTTGTCTCCACCAATCCTCTCTCTACTTCTTCATTTCTTACCATCTTCACCAATTCTTGAATTTCAATGCCCACACTTCTGAAATGCCTTAAGAACATATTTCGATACTATTTGGTGGACCCGTTGCGTGTGATGTGAGTCGGTCCAAATCGGTCGTCGTTGGTGATCAGTCAAGAATTAGAAAAAATATGGATGAGATTGACAAAGTTTAAGAGTGATGTATCTTCCAGTTATCATCGATTCATAAAGTTTAAATTATTATTTCGATGATATGGCGAAGCGATGGCGATAATAAGCGGAGAGATTAATGGGTTTTTTAGAATAGCTGCGTGGTAGGAGAAAATTGGCTACTCGTGGGGAAAGGCGACATCGTATAGCAATGGCAGAAATGCTTTCTTTGTTGAATGTTCCGATCTGAGTGGGCCAACCCAATGTTGTCGCATGGAAACACACCCCTGTTACTCTGAGTGTCATGAGTTCGACTCCAATATTGTGAAATAATGTGATTGAGGTTGTGTGTTAAATTTGCGATTCGTATTCCCCGAAAATATCGGAGTATCCAAAATCATAATTAATACTAACCGCTCTTTGTTTAAATTTGCCGCATTTAAAGTTGCGATTTAGAATAAAACTTATGCCATTCTGTTTTCATTTATAAATTAAAAACCAATTTGATGCATTGAAATGTATTTTGTGAAATGCAGGTCTTAGAAACTCCATTAGGATTCCTTAAAAGACTTCTAGTTGTTGGAGCATTCACCCCTCATTTATGTGTTTACTTGGCGCTATTTCCCTTCTATTATAATGCTATTAGAAGCAATTTCTTCATATAACTTAACACTCGCAAGTCTAGTTTTAATTGGCCTTGTAAAATACAGCGGAGGAAGTCATTTTAGAAGCTCCGTTTTTCCTCGAGCGAACTAACAAGAGTACCTATTTAGTCGTAATGCTTAATTGACCTTATGCGATAAGGAAGTATTCCGTCGCAACTAACGAGAATATGTAAATATAGGGTGTTTATTCAATTTGGTGTGGCAAAGTTTGCGTAAGAAATTACAGATATTGGAGTTGAACCATTATCTGTCCTGAAAGTGTTATTTTTTATTTAATCGAAAGCCAGTAAATGCAGTATTTACGTGTAAAAGACGCCAGAAAAGTTTTCCAAAGTATTTTATTTTACCTGTTGACGTCTTTTAAGTCGTGGATCGGTTATCTCGGTGAAATTGCCGGACCGCTGATGATGGTGATACAAGACATTAACTACAGCTGAACTTAATGGGTGTGAAAAGTTATTCCATCTCACTCGCTCGTTGTTTTTTGTTGCGCGAGTTGCGGAAGCACTCCTATAGTATAAAGACGTTCAATCGTGAGGTCGATATCGTATCTGGTATACACGGAAAGTTGAGGCTTTAATTCATGTTTAATCGGTAGGCAAGTTGGGGCTCTGCTCCAAAACGTCGGGTCTGAACAATAATGTTCTTGGATCGCAACTTCGCAGTTGTAATTTAAAATAGTTACCATAGTATCGATTATCAATTTTCATTGTTTTGAGACCCACCCCCCTGATTGGTAGCTGACGAGGTGCGCGGTATGAATCCGAATGCTGGTTGCCAAGATTATTTAGGCCCACTCTTTTGTTCGTAATTTTTGTATTGACGACGATTCTAATGGTAATTGTGCCCTTGGAATACTGATTAGCTTTCGCTTGACATGGGGTTTCCCATGGATCGTACCAGCAATGGTAACAAGCGTGTTACCCACCAGAAGCGATACTCAAACTTAAGGAATAGCGAGGCGAGTACTATATGATCAGTCTCACCCAGCAAGGATTTAATGAAATCAACCCGGTAAAATAGTTTTCCTCCTATGTTGTGATGCTGTAAATTATTTTCGTGGGTAACTAGGCTAAAATGGCCAAATTTGGCATTATATTAATATAAAAATTTGATGGAATGTAGCAACAGATATAATCACGATCTTTCGCAAAAAGTTGAGATCATTTTTGTGAATGAAAGAATGGTGGAATCTCAAGAGGCTAATTCAGAGCATTAATGAATATCAAGTCCAATTCAGACATTTTGAATATCATCAAAACCGAATAGGGACGCAATTCAAATTTTTTCTCACTGTAAGATTACCCCTTTTATGGTTCCGTTTATTTTTTCAATTTTTTATAGACATGGAGTGATTGCCTACCAGCAGACATAATAGTAATTTGCCGAAATGGATTCCTATTACTGATCTTTCATATGCCTTTCATCTCCCACAAATCAGCATATTACATCATCAAGCATTAGAATCTTCAGGCGACATAATGGGCGGAAACCTGGGTATGCAATAAGAATTTGTAGCGGTGGAATTCACTAAGTTCATTTTGAAACAGCTTTTCTTTTAACTCCCTTAGCTATTTGATTTGCCAGTTTTGAGGGACAATATTTGTATGACACCCGGACGAGTCTGGCACACACCTGGAGGCAGCGTGCCGCTCAATTTCACCATCGGTTTCACGGGGGGGGGGGGAGAAGAACGAACCCCTAACACACATTTCCTAGCCGAAAATCGAGTCGAGAAGCCTTATCTGTCCACGAAACGATTAAAATTTTGACGGATGACAGAATTTCTTCCGTCTAAAATTTATTTCATTAAAATAAACAATAATTTTCCATCAATAATAATTTTTCCGAGATCACATCTTGGAATTAAATAGGAGGGTGCTGATGCCGTGGTACTAAAAAATGACTTTGAAACTTCCTTTTCAGTTCCATTAAAGGTGTTGTATGAACAATAAAATTACTCTCCTCCATATTAATCCGTCCAATTTTTGTAATGCATATTTTTAAATGCATACCTTTATTTTCAGCTTAGTATTGACGTAGAATCAGTTAATTTTTATACCTCCGTCTACTTACTGTATTCCGTATTATTTTCTGTCACGTAGGATTTCTTTTCATAAGTCCTATTTTTATGTGAATATAAGACAAAAACGCGTATTTCTTCGGGAGAGTTCCCGAATATAATCGCAATGAAACATTTCCAAATGCTCTCCTGTTTCCCAACTCGTTTATTTGCCGGCGATGCAGTGGTTTACAGAGATATCTGTAATTCAGAGGACACAGCAGCTTTATCAGATGACCTAACTGCTATTCAATGCTAGTGCGACACTTGGCCATTAGAATTAAACTTAAAAAAATACGTATTGATGAATTTTTGGAAAAAAGCAATTCCCTTCCGAACGCCTATTGCATCGCGAATATCGAAATGGAATGTGTAGACTCGATTAAGTACTTCGACGTTATCCTCACTCACGATCTCTTCTGGGTGAAAGACGTACGGGGAATATGTGGACAAGCTAGCAAAAAAGTAGGATTTATGAGAAGAGAAGTGGGTAAATATGATAAAAAGGTCAAAAATAAATGTCGGCTTTAGCTGGTTAGGCCTCATTTAGAATATGCTGCAAGTATATCCTCACGAAGTTGAATTAATTGCCGTATTGGATCGCGTGGAGCGTAGAGGAGCTAGATTTGTTAATGATAAAATGAGTAGCTCATCCAAACTATTAGAGCAGGTAGGATAAGAATCATTCACGGAGCGAAGGCTAGATTACAGATTGAATCTCTTTCATAAATTGGAATCATGTCTCTTTAGCAGTGCTATTGAAAATATATTATTATCCCCATCGTACTACGAAAGGAGAGATCATGTCAATAAAAATAGAGAGATTAAATTCAGACCAGATAGATTTAAGGTGTCATTTTTTCCACAAACTATAAGGTACCAAAATAATACTGTCCGACCGCGGTAGGGGTAAAAATATTCTGGTCAACATTAGTCTGGTGTATATTCACCCCCTACCACACACCCTATCGGTAGGTTGCAGGGTACTAAAAAGGCAAATAACTCTCAATTCTGACCTAGTGCGTATTTAGAAAATTTCTGGCTCTCCTTACCAGAAACATAAATTATATCGATATGCATGGCAAACAAAAAAATATTGTTCAAATAGCTACCAATTTCATCTGCCTATGTGCAATATAATTCCCTGCAGTGGTAGGATGAAGAAACAAAGAACTATCCAGAACCATCATTATTTCAATTTTATGCTCAATTTTGAACGAAACTATGGACTTATGGGCGTTAAAAAATAATGTAAGCCATTAAACTTATCCGGTCCTTACTTGCACATGCTGTGGTACCTTCCGATAGTACCTTGTTTTGTGACTTAAACTGGGTGAATAACGTCGTCGTCTGGCACCTCCACGCTAAAGCCAAACGATATTGACGGCCCTTGCTCTATGTGCCTGCGTACAATCGAACACTTTCACGTGCAAGCCGTTGAGTTGTACCTTTCGTTTTGTTCATCGCATCATGACGGCACCAGAAAACATATTAAACCCGCTCCTGCTCACATTCTGGGGCGTAAGGCTTTTTGTGACTTGGAAAGTATCGCCGAAAGTTTTGAGGGATGATGTAGAAGACTGGGAGGGAATCAAATTGATTATTAACTGTGATAATACATCTGGTTCCTTGTTCCATTGCATTAACGGAAAATAAAAATTTAGAAATTACATAAAATGTATAAATAATTTTATTCCATATTAGTACAGTATATTTCAGCGTTCTTTGTTTTATCTTTGTAATTAGATTATACGAGGGCAATGCGAAAAGTAAGGCCTCCTATTTTTTTTCATGAAAAATCCAATTATTCTCAACTTTGTGTAAATCGTAGGAAAGGATGAGCATTTAGCTATTTTTCTACATAGTCGCTGTGATGATAAATCACTTTTTGCATCCTTGAAAGCAGCTTTTTAATAACGGCGTCGCACCTTTCTCCCGCCGCGTCGCGAGGCCAACAGACGACTGCATCTCCGATATAAATTCATCGCCATTTAGTGGAAGTGTGCGGTGAGAAGTGTATGGACATCAAAACCGTGCAGAAGTGGTGCAGGGAGTAATCGATGGCCAGGAAAACGTCCACGATGAGCAGCGGTCGGGGCGGCCAAGTTTGCCGGAATCAACAGTGGCTCCAATTGACAAGATGTTGCGCAATAACCGGAGAATTATCCTTCATGAGATAAAGGAAGGCCTAAATGAAGGGGGTGGCTACTTTTCCATGCAGAATATTGTGTCGGAGGTCCTCAGTTACAACAAGGTGTCTCACCAAAGGAGTGTGTTTGCATCATACAATGCACGTCCACATATGTCACATCAAACGACCACCCTACTCAATGAATTCGGCTGGGATATCATCGACTACCCTCCTTACAGCCGGGACGTTGCCCCCAGCGACTACCACTTGTTTCCCGCTCTCAAAAAACACGTTGGTGGACAGAAATTCAAGTCAGACGAGGAAGTTGCAAGAAGTAGTCGTCAGTTGGCTTCGTGAAGCGGTGGGAGGAAAGTACGACACCGGTATTTAAAAGCTGGTTACAAGGATGCAAAAAGTGATTGATCGTCAAGGCAACTATGTAGAAAATAGCTAAATGCTCAGCCTTTCCAACGATGTACGCAAAGTTGAGAATAAATTTGATTTTTCATGAAAAAAATAGGGGACATTACTTTTCGAATCGCCCTCGTAGTTAACATTCATTGATGTAGTATTTCAATATTTGACGTACTAATGAATTATTTTGGTTGCATTAATTGCAAACAGTATCTACTTTTTATTAGGGGTATTTCTGGTCATCATTTCTACTCTCTGTTAATTGAATTATCTTGATTCAGATATTTTTAGTACCGACATTTTCCTTTTCACAAAAGATGGAAATCAATAGTAGTAATTAGGTTGTTAATATGCTTCTGTGCTGAAGTCGTATCCACCGCCAGTCTTTGAATTATATTTAAAACCATTCCAAGATAAAAGAGTTTTTCTAATTGAATACCTGGGCTGACATAAAAATTCATGCCTCTGACATACGAGTTATATAATAAAATCAATTTTTACTGGAATCGACGTCAATGTCAGAGGTTGCTTTTATCAATCGAGACGAAACGGTGAGAAATTTCTCCCATCGTGAACATCCTCGCGATTAGAGACGCTTTCAGAGAGTCTACGTGCATACGAGTAAAATTTTAATTTAAACGTTGGGTATTGTTATGTTGTCATTCTCAATTGATTGGGAAGTTTTAAGATTATACAATTTGTTTCTAAGAAGGCAAAGGGGAAAGCTTTAATCGAGCAGCCATGCTGTTTTAGATAATGTAAAACTTCCATTCTCATTTATACCCTCAGTCATTGGGGAGAACACTTCTGAAATTGAGGTTACCTGGCATCCGACACCCTATTCTTGTTTATTATTTATAAAAACCATTTGCCTGCTATCGTGATGGTTCAATTTCTTCAGACCTTGGCCCGAATGACAACCGCTAGGCATTTGCGAGGAGGCTGATTGCAGAAGACAAGTTGAACAAATACGAACTAATAATTTATTAAATCCCTTATTAAAACCTTAGTTGCTGTTTTTGGAGTTCTGATTAATGATGTGTGTGATGGGATATGCAATTTAATACAATATCCTCACGCCACAATTAGTGCCCCTTACTGCAGTTTTGGCAAGCCGGCATCTTTAATGTGAAGGTTGACAGTAGGATGACGCCAGGGACTTGCTCATTGTCGTCTCAAAAACAATGTTATCATGGGTAGCCAATCACGCCACCCCCGTATCCGCGAATGTCACGGAGTGTCACACTGAGCCAAACGACTTTACCCGTGGAGTTAAGTAGTGGAAGACGCCAAAGAGCTTAAGGTCTTCGTCCCGCCGGCATGGCCTCCAAGTCCCGTCGATGATCGTGGAGAGCAGTGAGCGTTTACCTTTTTTACATAATCCAATAGCAATGCAGGGTCGCAAAGGACTGATGCTCTGTCCTCAGAATGCGGCTCTTCTCCTCATCCGAGGTATTTCTACTCTACACGCTTATGAATACTCACCCTGCCGCACCCCTGCGAATATTTGTGTCAGTGGAATATTCGCCGTGAGCGAAATGTTGGAAGAATGAAACGGCCGAAACTCTCCGTTAGCGTCCGATTGCGGCGATTGGATTGCTATGTTTGTGGACAAAAATAGGAGAGGTTGTCAAACATACTTAATGGAGAGGTTGTCGTTAGGCGTGCGGAAGTCGTAAAACTCTCAAACCAGCCACTCGTTCATTTAAAGGAAGATGACGTCCTCTATTAGTTTTTTTCATCGCTTCCACTTTCCAAAGGACTTCTTTGGTTTTTGCTCGGCTAGTTCTTTTCGACGCAAAATGGATGCGTTTCGATTCTCGTTTATATTCCATCACACAGCCATAAAATTTGGGTCTCTTAAGTTCCTGACTCTTGATCTGATAACTATTATTCATTATGGCAGTATTGTGTGAAGTTCAAATGCCATAGGCAACTTTCTTCCTAAGAGACGTTGATTGGAAGATTTTCATCCTCAAAAATGATATTTTTCTTGAATTATAATGCTGTCTAACTTCACTCTGCTTCACGGTTTTACTTAGTTTTTTTACTTGACTTAGTTCAGTAGTGAAACGCGAAATGAATGGCGTTTTGTGGCTCTCAAGTGTAAAATTTCGCCGAACTTTAAGTAAAACGGATATATTCAACAGATTCAGGCGAGATGTAGCGGAGGTTCGTTGTTATGAGAAAAACAAATTTGCTCTTTTCCACAGATTTGCATCTGTGGAAAAGTGCATCGTCCGTTTGTAGTAATGTACACGTATTTTGCGTATCTCATAATTTGAAAATTCTGTTTCTGCTTAGGAAATATTTAGATGAGCTGTATGCGCATTGAAAATATACCATAAAAATGAAGTTTGAAATATCCCATTTTTGTATTTCGCTGAAAAAAATTTGATGCCACTTATAGTAGGCATACAATGACAGTTTTTTCTACTTAAATGGAAACGGAAAGAAAACTGTCTAAAAATAATTGTTCTCCGTCCTAAATCATTTCCCCTTCAATATGAGATTTTCTCTCATTCACGATATGTCTCGGTCGTGAATGTAGCTATCAGGATATCCAGCGAATTTATTAGAAAGACATTGTCATCCTCCTCCTTTATCAACAGTTTACTTGCAGTTGTTTTGCGTCATGGAGATTGAAACGAACGGCGGACATCGTTGCTACAGGTAATTCTCGTGATGAGTGGCTACCTCTAGTCACGTTCGGGTGACAAAGCATGCATGCCCTCAATGCAAATGATCTTTAATTACCTGGAACAATGACACCCACGATGAAATTTCTAATGCCATTCTATTTTATTATATGATGTAGGTTTTTAAGTGGTCCGATTGTTTTGCGGATTTTCCCTGTTACTTCCCTTCGTTAAAAATTCTACGACCCTGGAAGACTTAACAGGATATATAAGAAAAAATTGCATATTCCGAATCAAAATTTATTAAACTCGACCGTAGGTTCGCCGCAGTGCCGCATTATCAGTTCAGAAATGTACATTGTCCTTCTTTTATATCCTTCCAAGATAAAATAATTCCATTCAGTCAAACCTGAAATGGTTTCTTTTGTATCCCTTAACGGCATCAATTCCCAGACAGGAAACAAGTTATGCCCGCGTCAAGTGGTTTTGCCGGTCAGCAAATTAATGTAATACTTTCAGAGTAATCAATAAAGTTGATTTTCTTGCTTAAAAGCGTTTAATGCAAGATAATCTGCTTCTGGATTTACAGATTATTTTTAGTATTCATATTATTTCGTTACGGCACAAAAGATTTACGTTCAGGGCTGGAAGAGTCTAGTAGATAGTGAACTTCAAGAGTTCCATTCCCGTCTGAAATTCCACTCTCGCCTCATATCGTGTAATTTGTATGTACACCTTTAATATAGAGAAACTTCACAACAAAACACATGGCATTTAAGTACTTCTGTTGATAAATGGGTTCGAAGCGTTGAGGTTGGTCACAGCTGAGTGAATTACTACCCAGCTGCTACCGCGTTGTCGTTTCTTTGTGTGGCCCATTACACCAGAAGATCAGGTCTTTTAGGGGATTCAGGCTGGGAGCCACTTGAAGACGAAGAGAACAAGCTAGACTTTTAGAAAGGTTCAGAACAAACGAGTTTAGCGATGACACTAAAGGAATTATAATGGCCCCACACTATACTATAGGTAGGTCAGACCACAAAGATAAAATAAGGGAGATAGATTCCAGTACAGATAGATACAAATACTCATTCTTTCCCCAAACAATCAGGAATCATAATAGTAAGCAACCGAAGTCCCTTTAGAAATATTGAAAACATTGAATTTACACGTCGGAAAAAAATTAGACATTGCAAGGAAATTAGGTGTATTTGTAGGTGCTTGTGTATAGGATATTACGCGTACATGTGGGTGCATGTGTATATTAGTCGGTGGTTTGAGTGTTTGCATGTGCGTGGAGTGTATGTGATCTTGCATGAGTGTATGCCATGTTTTTTTTGCGAATGCTATCAAATTGTGACTTTTGCATGCGTTTTTTTTTCTTTCTTAATTACGTGTGGTGTCCTAACACCCCCCGCCACACCCCCTGCGGCGGCTTGCGGGGTATTAAGTAGATGTAGATGAAGATTTCCATTAATAAATTAAACCAACCTATGGGTTGATTACTGAAAGGGTGGATGAATTTTTCCTACTGGAGTATTACTACGCACTCGAAAATACATTTTACGTCGCCGTGTCCCATGAATAAATTTAAAAGTTGGTAGTTGTTGTCTTTTCGTTACCTCGCTTCCTCCTGAACATCGGCTATTTGCCAAGGATAATCCCTGTCCGGACTCAAATGCTCTCAGGTATATTCATATCCTTCGACGGAGGGCCATCACTGTAGAAATATGGTGACGTCCATCCAGAGAAGGAAGGTTAAAAGGGAGAAAGTCTTTGTGGTAGCGCTTGGGAAGGTGCTCTCTGTTCTAAGACTCCAATGGGTGGAAAGGTTGGCGGGGTTTATATTCCTCAGAGGTAACCCTATTGTTAAACGGCTGAGTTGGCCGCGTTGGAGCAACAGCACGTGCGTTTAAATGGGGAATGGCATTTCGTCGTGATTTGCGAGTATGGAGCGCAGCGATCGTTTCGCGGGTAATGCTTTCCTGGCGATTCCAAGGCTTTTAACTTTGACAACGCTTTAGGTGGCTGAATTGAGGAACGCTTGGATTTTACTCTACGGTTATTGATCCAAGATAGTTTAATGACTCGTGCTTCCACAATTTGCTAGATACTCTTTTTTTCTTTGAAACTACAAATATGAAAAAACATATTCTCTCGGCGCAAGTGGGTATAGTGGGCAAGTTAGTACATGGAGTGGAATGTCTCGTTTAGGGATTAAGGTTTCTGTTTTCTGCCATGGTGGTGGGTACGTATTTCTTCGTAAATGATGCCTATTCCATTTTAAATATTATTTCGCACATTTTTGATGCACAAGGAGTAGGAAGGAACAAGGCCCTCTAAGGGATCAAATCTAAATAAATTGACAAAGCCAACTATCGATGACTTGTATTACAAGATTAACAAAAACCTCCGACTACTTTTCTAGACTAATTCAATTTACTATGCCTGTTTTAGACCATCGTTGCCGTGTTGACGACATTGTACATTTTGAGAATATCATGTGACTTTCTTAATATCTTCTGCCGATAGCCAATTTAGGTAAATTTTAGTTATTTATCCTAAATAGTCCATTTAATTATCTTAATTAATGTTTACCCTGAAAATTCACATGTATAACTTTGGCGATTGTCAAGTTTGGTTCACAGAGGTCGCAAGACACTTTCACTATCACCAGACAAAAATGTAGACTCTGGAATAATTGCGATCACATCTGGAATGCTAATGATAATTGCGGTCGGAAATATTTTACTGTCTGAATCATCATATCTTTGGATTCTTAGTCAACCTAGGGGTTCATTCGATAATACTGAATGATGGAATTGTAATCATCACTCTTGTCTTCCTTCGCCGAATCGTGAAATCCTCAGCCATTTATTTGTGACAGGACAATCAGTAGTCGTCTCACGCTCTCCTCGCGATAATCTTGCAAAATTTCTCCTTTGCCTAAATGACGTGGTCATCTGGGAGCTACGCAATATGCCCTCAAGAGGAAAAACCCAAACGTTCCAAATAAACGGTCTGGGTGGCGCGACAGTTAAATTTATCATCGATGTAACCTAGTTTGCTTCGATGTTGTATTCTACAAAAAAGGCAAAAGGACTCACGTTTTGAAGTGACCCAAGATGTGATTTCAACGGATCAACCTATCAGTATTCGGCATTGTGACCATATCAGTTATATACTTACAAGTTTTTTTTCAGATATAACAACACTTTGGTCATAGGACTGTCAAGACAATTGGATGGAGATGATTAGTAAATTGTTGGTCAGTTGGTTATATTACTCTCACCTATCAAATATTGCGCTACGCGTGGGCTTCCTGTTTTTCTGAATTAGGGCTCATGTTTCCAGCAGTTTATTCTCCCTAATATTGTATGCCTAAATGCCCACATGGGGTTATGCCCTTCTTTTTCAAGGTACTGCGATAATGAACAGGAAAATTGAGAAAGTATGATTATCCCAAATAATTATTATGCAAGCAAAACAAATGCTGCTAGTACTTCGATTGTATTAAAGACGTGGAGCACTTTGCAAAGCTTGTATACAGGGGTGACCTTAACAGATAGCTTTAAGATATATACACACACGTGTGAATATCTTAAAGCTCTCGTCCGTCACGAATTGGGGTTTGTATGCGCGTCAGACAAATATCTTAAGGAGAGAAGGGGCTCATTCTTGCTTAAGTCTTCAACACCGATGATCAAATATACGTATACATATAATGATATCTGACCAAGGGAATGACAATATTTAAGTAATTTGAATGTGAGTCAGCCAGAGTCATCAATCTTGAGACCGATGTGGTGAAACTTAATTGGTTCCTCCTATTAGTTAATTTCTTTGGTGTTCATTTTTCATTGCTTCACACTTTTAATTTTTTTATGAATCGTACTCGGAATCCTCCTATCGTTTTGTCGTTTACTTTCCATATTTATCTTTGGTGAGCCATTGTGACTTAAATACATCTTATGATTAACCCCCGTTGCTACTTCGGTGCTTTTCATTTCATTATCATTGTCTTCGCTAATTCTTTGTGGAATTTCTTCGTTTGTTGATTCGTCCATCGATGTTCATCGTTCTCCTATTACACAAATAAAAATGCTTATTGTATTTGGTATTACTGTTACTACAATAGAAAGGAACATAATTTGTTGGCAGCTAATTGAAAATTAATCTTTGAAATTTTTCCTTTTCAAATAGTACTCATGCTTCATAATTTGCATTTTTCACCCTCCGAAGAAACTGACCAGTCAAAACAGCAGGTGATTAAATTGAGGCCTTGATGAGGAGTTTTCTAATTTTAAGGCTATGGCTTGTGTTGTAAATTATTACTGTTTTCATCACTGATCATCTGTCCGACCAAAAATAGCTCACCTGCCCACTCCTTCTCGGTTTTCATTGCCAAATTACTGTCATTTACCTTCCGCCATAGGTTTTATATTTATTTCAGCTAGTGTTCTTTGGTACTTTTTCGTCTCCTTCACAAAAATACCAAGCATCCCCTCCAGCTTTCCCTTTCCCCTGAGGGTAGTGCGGCATCATCGATGAATCGCATCATTCGTGTTCCCTCTCCGTAGATACACACTCGGTCTAGTTTCCTCGCCATTTTTCCTCCAGAACTTGAGGGATTCTATTTTAGTTCACATTATGAAGTGCTATAGGTCGCGGTAGTCCAGTGGGTGGGCTGCTGACCAGAGGGTCCCGGGTTCGATTCCCGGGCAAGGCACTCTGGGCACCTGTAGCTCCACCCAAGCTAAAGTGATTTTTCGGGTACCAGTTCTTCCTGGGGAACCATAACCGGCACAGGAAAAGGAACTGGCCCCCCTACCCTGATGTGTGAATTTTCACACGCCGTATAGGGCTTAGTACTGGGTGATCTCTACCATCACTTACTAAACCGACCTTCGGTTTGATTACTGTGCTTTTTATTATGAAGTGCTTTATCCATATCCAAGAATAATAGAAATTTCTGTTGACCCTTAACCGTTCTCTAATCTGCCAGATACCCAAGAGTCAAAATATGTTTTCTCAGTCCCTGCATTTTACTTAACTCAGAATTTATCGCCATCCAGGAATTTCTCCTCCGCTTCATGCTCACTAATTCTTTCGTTAATTTTTGTCAATATCTTTGATGCAATGTGGTTGTGGGTGTATGCATTTTGTGATAAAACGAGGTCATTAAAACCCGGCCTACCCGAAGAGTATAGTGTTGCAGTTTGGTAGTCACTCTGGCTCAAAAGTTTTATCTCACTGAGATTGAAGTCTGCTCTGTGATTTGTTGATGTCACATAGCAATAAGAATCGAAGGACTATCTGAATCCCA
The DNA here is from genome assembly GCF_022747635.1 of Hetaerina americana. NCBI lineage: Eukaryota > Metazoa > Arthropoda > Insecta > Odonata > Calopterygidae > Hetaerina > Hetaerina americana. Next base: position 17,482,884 of record NW_027286985.1, on the reverse strand, counting down.
AGGGCTTATCGGCCATCAGAAGCATCTGCAAGGGAATACATTTTCCACATGAAGTCTTAGAAAATCCTTCCAAGATATTTTTTTTGAGTTTTAATAATTGAGCTTGAACCACTCACTAATATTATGAATATCCTGTAAAATATTTGGTATGGTAATATTTAATAGCTTTCCTCGGGTAGCTGATAACTGCGTTTGGGACTTCAGAATCGTGGTGTTAGGTTGTCGTTTTCAATCTTAAGATTTGTCGGAAACTTGTTTTGGTAGTCGTGAGTACGTATTAATTGCAGCCCAGTGCATTGAGCCGGTTGGCTTTTTCACCAGGAAATACGAGTAAGGGGCTCATTTTTTCTGGCGATATGCGTCAAATAGCTTGAAATACCCGGAAACCCAAGTTTTCTCACCCAGAAGAGGTAGCTGTTGTTGTTATGTAGAGCGGGACATGACAATTGGGACAGTAGTGTTCACAGGAAATCCTTAGCTTTAGCATTTGCTTTTAAATTGGCACCATAAATTAATTATCATTTTTAATGAAGGTGAAATATCAAATACTAATTAGCAGCAGTTTCATATATAAAATATATTCTTTACAATACTTGCTCGCGCTTACTCTTCGTACATGTTCGCCATTGAAGCAATCGGGCCGGTATTTTACACGGGTAACTATCAACGTTATAGGATGAAAAACATGGGCTATCATCCAGAAAAAAACATGGTACATTTGCTGACCGTGAGGTTTCAGATAACTCAAAAACCTATACTTCCCTGATAATGCATGTGGAAGTGTGTGGAATAAGGAAAACACCATACGCATCGTTTCAGTTATTTAAATATGAACCTACCTGATCATTGCTTTACTATCACGCAAACAACTTATTGGATGCATGAATGTTGTCCAATTTAATTCTGCTCAGGACTTCTGATCTCTTCGCAAAAAAGTCGAAACCGAATCGGGTTTGGGGACATTTTTTGGGGCTTTAGAGCTGGGAAGCTATATTTTTATTTATGTTGACCTCTTTAGAGCTTTGTGATTGTGGAGAAAGTCGAAGATTCAACGCGGAGTAAAGAAAGGCCAGCCAACGAAAATAATCATACTAACATTTAGATAAAAATATCTTTATTTTAATTTTACGACCTCATACTTAATGTACCTAGGCAATAAAGTGATTTTTTTCCATTGATGACATTGGCGAAGTTAAAGACAACTACGTAGAACCGAAGGGCAATTTCTTTCTGATATTTTTTATTTTCTTATTAGTTCATTCTCTTTCTTTCACGAACACATGTGTTGTCCTTCTGAAACCATGTCATAATTCACATCAGGTACAGATACGCTACAAAGAGTAATGCTTTACAATGCAAGCTGAATCTCTCTATTTGTGATTGTAGTTTTAACGTCGTCCGGTAACGTAAACGTGTGATATTTTGATATCAACTTTGAAAAAACTGATTTCAGAGTATTGATAACGTAATAATTTTCGACTTACTTCATAATAATTATTTAAAGTCAAGTTACGGTTGTTAAATACTGGGCTAAAATCTTTGATGTCAGCAAAATCGTTTCGTAATCATAGCTTGAAAAACACGCACTGCAGTGTTTGTTATTCCGTTAGTCCTAACCAGAGAAAATATTTTTGTCAGGAACCAAAGTAATACGAGAACAAAGAAAGGTCTTACGAGAAAGGCATAAGAATCTTTACCATTGCCGTAAGTAGGAAGGATGAGGCCTTAGGGCTTAAGAAAATAAGTTTCGGATGAAGGAATAGGGCACTGCGATCAACCAATCTTCGGATTCAGCGACTGACAGATGAATGGAAAGAGATACGGTTGGATTTCCTCATGTGGATTTTTTGCGACCTTTTTCCTGCTTTGGTTGCGTGTGGAGAAACTGTCAAATGTTTGCATACTGTTACATCCGTCGCGTAATCGATTCCGCTGTACTCCTTTTTCAGATTAAGCTAATGTCACCAGTTTCATTCCAACCTTCCCTCTTTTCTAATCCCAATAGTTTCTTAACTGCCTATTTGGTGCCAAAAATCTCAGTAATCGCTCGCTTTGTCTTGATAACTACCATTAACTCTCCATTACAACGTAAGGGGCATTCACAACTGACGGCCACTTACAGAGAAAAATGAATAACCGTTAGAATAAGCCATAAATATTGAGATAAAAGATATTTTAGATTTTTAGACTTCCCAAATTATGTTTATTATCAAACCTTGGTTATATACAATAGATAACGAAATCAATTTGGTATTGTAATTTATAGTTGGATGTTCGTGTTATTTTTAAGTGCAAATTAAACATTTAGCAAATAATATTAAACATCAAAACAATTAAATGTCTTAATGATCAATAAACTCGATTAAAAATCCGTAGGAAAACAGAAAATTAATTATCAGGTTGCCATTGAGTGCCTTCATATAAAATGGGCTTCAGGATATACCTAAAAAAAGTCGTAGAATAATTAATCAGCTGGTTTTCTCTTTAATTGTGGTTTCTACTGAAATTTTTATGAAGATTATCATTTAAATCTCTGAAATAATCCCTTTCTAGTGCAGTATTTCTTTTTAATGCAGCGATTGAATTTCTAGAGTCACGAAATACGTGTTGGGAGGGAAGTAGCCGTTACTCGTTATAATGTACATTAGAAAGTTCGGGAAGTATGCACGACAATTTTCGTAGCTGTTTTCCTTTCATCAGATGAAAATCGCGTCTTGTCTTCCCTGTGGAACTATAAAGGTTGTTAGCGGTTCACGTGTAGCTCTAGGGTATTAAGGCTTCCTCTTAGCCTTAGCTTCTGGGACTGTCCGCGATCGGGAAGGTGCTCATTTTCAGCATCCGGGTGTAGATTAAGTTAGGCGTCGGAGAGAACATTTGGCTTCGAATTGAGATGATGTCTCTCGGCCGCATTTGCGCAATAAGCGCACCATTCTTTTCTCGATCGGGATGAAATGAGAAAGGAGACAATGGCGGAGATAAAGGCATGGATTCGGTTACGAGAGAGGCAGCGGAGACCATCGAACGATTTTGGAAAGATTACATCATGCGCGCTCAGAAATGACTCTCCTTTGTCCGTCGTTGCTGTCTCTTTCATGATTACTTGGCTTCATTTCGCATTAGGAAATGAGAACGTTTTAAAAATGTCTGTTGAAGGCGTTTGGGGGGAATGAAAACACTGCTTCAATCGGGAAACTGTACTATTTTGGTTGTGAATGCTGACGTCTAGATTACATCATTTTTGCATATTATAACGAGAGCATAATCTTATGAAAAGAATACTATTGCAAAGGATAGTCTATCAATTAGATATGAATTTTGCAAGTTTTCACCAAAGAAAAACAATAATATTGGGATTGAAAATTTATAATTCATTATACTAACCTATATATTTCAATTATTGCATATTAAAGTAGTATTTCATCATATTTTGACCTTTCAATTCAATTGGCCATACCTTTTTTTTCAACGACATCCTTGATTACAATTTAAATTTTAGTAAAATGAAAATAATTTCACGATATCCTTCAATCTATCACGCGTTACGAAATTAAGTCTTCAAAAAAAGTTCAAAGGATTGCCTATTTATTATTTTTTCGTTCGCTGAAATTGATTAAACGTCGATAAAATAATTTTCAAAAATGTAGTATTGTTATATTTATTATTATTTAATATTATTATTAATTTCAAAAACCTCCTAATCGTGTATAAATTATGAAAATGTAAGGGAATTGAAATATTTAAAATCTGATAAACATAGTACATTATTTACTTCATATTACAGATATTTCTAATTCCTATTTGTTTAAAAAGGTTTCGTAACATAAATAGAAAACTACTATTCAATTGTTTCTGGCTCAACCTTGTGGAAATTCATTTTAATGAAATTAAGAATACTACTAATTGACATGAGCATATTGTATTATCCTGATATAGACACGCATAATTATTTTACTGCGTTGTTTATCTAATGCAGTGATCATTGTATTAGGTACTGCCGCAAAGAACTGAGTCATCCCAAGCTAATCATTATTTCATCAAGCAAGTTTCCTCTTAATATAATAATGTTCGAGTTTACTATCGTGAAAACATTTTTTTCTGCTATTTCCTCGTAAAATGATGAAAAAGGAGTATTTCCTTCTATTTAGAGCCATGGACATCTCTGCGTGGGATCTCTCCAGCTAGCTACATTCATTATTCAGTTTTCCCACGTGTATATTGGCTTAATTGTAATCACTATTTTAGTTGCAACCATGTAGTTTATTGATAGCAAATGGTATTTTATGAATACTTTGATTTCATTTCGTATATTTGAATTATTTAAAATTTGAAGTGTGGCTGCTAAAAGTTGTGATTTCCGGGTATTCATTAACATAACCCCATGCTAAATTTTAATCAATTTTGTTTGAAAACTGGAGTATAATTTTTCGCATTAATGGTTTCATCTCTTGTTATTTTAAGATTAATTTATTTATGCGAAACTTTTGAATAAGTCGGTCAAATGAGAATTTTATAGTTTTTAGAATTAAAAGTTCACAATAATTCTGCCGGGACAAAAATCACAGTTCTATTTTCAATAGAACTACTTTGGAAACTATTAATTTTCTTGAGCCCATATCATCAAAAGTCAAATTAAAGTATTTTCAAAATCATTAGTTTTCAGAGAAACATGAGACAAAAATGTGTGTAAAGGCATGCACAATTTTGAAACTCAACTAAGAATAAACTTTTTGAAACGAGAAAAGCAATCAATAGAGAGTAAAATAGTTCTATGTTAACGGCCAATTACGGTTTATAAATTAGAGTCCGATTTTATTAACCATTTACTGTATCAAAGTAATAAAAATTAAATTGTTGGCAATAAAAGTTTGCTTCCAGTAACAATTTTCGATTTGTCGGGATCAAAAATTTGAACCTATACACAAACACATTCTCAAAAAGAAGAAGCATCATCAGGTATATTCTCCAAGCGCATTTAGGAGATTTAAAAACATTTTCGTTGAAGTATTATACGTTTATTTTCCATAAATACAGTAGTTTTAACAGTAACTTATCTTCAGTTTTTTTAAAATACTGATAATAGTATTAAATTTGGCTCTTGTCATTGGGCATTACTGATAATGGGATGACGGAAATTAAGCATTGACAAGATCCCTAATTTATCTTATATTTTAATTTATCTTTTGGCATACAATTTTAGTCCCATTTAGAGTAATAGTAATGACTAAACGGATAGTGTTGATTTTAAAGACCTTGGTTGTAGTTTTGAATGACCCCAAAAGTTGGTTATTGACGCAATAGGAGAAAAAATAAAATCGATAGAAAGGAAAACAAACGCAAAAGTAATAGAGAAGGTAGTAGAAGTGAGAGGGTTATTTGAAGAAATTATTAGATGACTTGAAAGGTGGATGCAGAAGAGTTCGAGGGGCTATGGAACATTGAAGACCAATAGAGGAGAGAATATTAGGCAAGCGAGGTGGGTGGGGGGGGGGGGGTAAAGAAGAGAAATTTTGGACGGCATAAAAGGAGACAGAAAACATTTGGAGCTGAAACATGTTTTATTGTATTACAGGGTTTACGGTAAATATTGCCGCCTTAGTCTGGCGTAGTGTAGGAATGCTTAGTTCCTGGATCCCAGTGATTAACTTGACCTGTGGACAATTGTTAATAACAGCGCTTTTCTGCGCTGCACATGGGGACTTAATACTTAAATTTGTAGGTATTTGCATAACTTTTATGGTATTTGATGTTATGCTGGGAAACGGTTGAGAATTTGATCGCAGTTAGCGGATGAATTTGGATTAGGAAAGAGGTATGATAGTGACACAATTTCATGTTTGGAAACGCGAAACAATGTCAATGCATGTGGTGAAGAATTCGAGGCTAATCGGTGGTCTGTTTACGCATATGTTTATCTATCGGCTAAAAGTACTTCTACCACCCACACCCAAGGAGTTGTCACACGGTTTTAAACTCAAGTCATGAGTTGTGAATTTTTGTCATGTGACCAGCAAATTTTCCAGTGAGTCAGTTTGTTATGTGGACGGAATTATGACGCCACACATTCCTCACGGGACGTCAATTGCCCTTTGTTCTCATATTGTTATGGTTTTTCTCGTCCTCACTGTATTTTTTTACAAACGTGTCAACATGTTCAAATGAGAAAGGGAAGAATATTTCGCAGAATTTTTAAATGCTGATATTAGTGATTTTTAAAAATAATCATATTACCTTTGAGCTTTTAAATTGAATTTATCGTTGATTAAACTTTGCTCGAGTGACCAGAGAACAGTTCATGCACTTTTCGTTGTCTTTCTCTAGTATGTTGCTACACCAGTGATCGAAAGGAAATTTCATTTTTTGAATCCGTGTGACCAGACCAAATACCTTGGACAATTTTAAGTAATTGGACATGACCAATACATTCAAAGCGCTTTAAAAGATCAAAGAATTTTACGAATGTAGTGTTAAATAAATACGATTCTTATAATAATTAAATATCTGTTAATATTTCTTCCACATCAAATTTTTCCAGTGAATTCATTGAACGTGCTTGGGAACCTGTGTGAGGTCATTAATCGTAAAGCCATCAGCCATTTGAGACAAGCAAATTACTTGGCGATACTTAGATTAGATGGCGACTTTTTTAGTCCATTAGAAAGGAGTTGCTCCTTCCATTTTTCATAATTCCCCACTTACTTTCTGCATTGCCCTACATTATGGATATATGTTTCCGTTCGTCAGAAATAGCATTTTTCAATGTCTAATACAGCTCAAGGGATTTCCCTCAGAAAACGTGTCATATAATATTCTTTCAAGCACAAATTAGTTTTGTAGCATTAAATTCACAGTTAATGTCGGTTCCTAATTTGTATTGCCGCCCTAAATTCATCAAATAGTAGATATTCTTCAGAATTCTCCACCATGTTATTTTAATTCCGACGTGCTACCCACTTAGCTCATAAGTAGTTAAGTTAAACAATTGAAAACTAAAAATTAAACGTTGGTTGCAAATTTGCAAGGGTGTTACTTACACATGAAAATAGACAATGACGGAACATGTAAGCCTAATAACACTTCGCGATGGCGCTAAAATTATTTTTTATTGAAAGTGTTATCACCTTACAAATTAGTACATTTTAAATATGGAATATAATACCGCGAAAGGCAGTGCTGCTCAGATAAAAAGTTATCTCTTTGAAGTAGCAGTAGTTTTAGGAGAGGCGACCGACAGCTAAGTTCATATGCACCATTAGGGATAGATTGGAAAGGAGGAAGGGTGGAGAGAAACCCGTCTTCGGCAATAGAAAGGCGCCAAGGGGTCCCCAGTTTAACGCCCCATCCAACGGAAGTCGTACTTACTCAAAGTGCTACCCACAAAGCACCTCAAGTAGGAATCCGGATGTCCCTGAAAAACATCTGTCGCCTCAAGGATTCGAACCCGGGCCCTCTATGTGGGAAGCCAGTAGGTTAGCCACCACACCATACCGATCACCGTTTTCTCTTTGAGCTTCATAGACTGGGAGGAAGGGAGGACTCTCGTATATGCGTCCGACACGCTGCGATTCAATCGTTTCATGCTCTTGCAAAATGGCATCAAGATAATCCAAAGATTAAAATACATTTCTGCGATGCCATCTTGAGATGCACTTGCCGAGTTCCAATCGTCGCTGAGAGGGAATACGAGAATTTCCGCAAGCTAAGAGTTGCCGACGAGACTTCATTTCACACCTGCAGTGCAACGGTTGGAAAATAGCTCAAAGACAAAGCTTCCAAGAGAGAAAGCTTTAGAATTTCTTCATGGTGGATTAGGACGGATTTCGTTGCTGACTCAGAGAAGGCAGTCACCAGAGCGTTGAAGATTGAGCTGGATAGAGAAACAATTAATGATCGCAAAGATCCTATGCGTTTCGTCAAATGGTATATTTGAGTGATTATGTTTAATAGCCTGGGAAGTATCTTTTTCATTGCTATTAGAAAACCCTCATTTCTATCCGAGGTGTTTCTTACGAAGACTTCTGAGTCAGATGCCTTTCGTTGTTGCTGGAAAATTGAGGAGGAATCAGTTTGATTAAAAAATTCCGTCGCCCCATAGGAAATCGGTATTGTTCCTTGTTGAAATTCAATGATTCACCATAACTTCATTCCTTCGGCAATCTAATTAAGAGAATAAATGCCTTTGCCATAACTATAATTATTAGGAGGTGAGAATTGATGGCGGAAAATTTGGGGATTGAATTGTTGGTAAGGAATCTAGTTCCTGTCTCATCCTCTCAGTGTACCAAAAAGCTATACTTCTGTATGCTAGATGAATCTTTGGAAAATATCGGCAGAGGGATATACATATTTTTCCTAAAATTTTAGCTTTTGGTCAGGAAGTAGGAATGGAAGGGAGGTAGGGTTATTAATTAGGATATAGTTCTTAATTTTCAATTCAAATGATGATACGTTATAATTATAGTTGAGTTTTCCTCTTCTTCATTTGAGAAAGATGCGGAAAAGTGAGAAATATTTTATTTTTCGATTACCGATTCAAATCACTGATCTTATAATCCGCATAATTTTTCCCTTTCCTCATTGAAGATGTCATTCGATACATATCTATCCTATTGATTCCGGTGTGTTTTCCATTCAACATCTTTCAGTGAGAGAATCTATAAAATACTGCTTACCTCATGCTGACTCAAAAACTTGAAATCCACTTTGAAATGCGCCACCTCTTCTATCGACAAAAAACGGCAATCTACGATTTAGTCGTCTAATCAATAGTTCGTAAGTTAGACCCGAATAAGTATACCGGTGTAGGCTTTGCTAAAATAGACTCTAATTCCTCTCCGACCTTAAATGGATTTCCGTGACCTTAAAAGCGTACGCTAATCGACTATCATGAATGATAATGAATATTACTTTCAGAGTTCATGAACATAAAAAGGAACGTAGAAGTGGGAAGCTGTTGCAAACTTTCACTCACCGGATGAATTATAAAGATCACCGCGGAAGGTTCTGAGGTTTTATGAGCGGCTTGCCGACCTAAAATAACATAGGAAGGAAATCTTGTATTAAATGATCTGGCAATCGATGCGGAAAGAATAGAGGTGCCTGTGCAAGGCTAGAGGTGAAAGTACTGCTTGGTACGATACCAGCAGAAGAAAAGTATTACGCGACCCTCTCCGGATGAGTGCAATGCGATGGAAAGTATGTCTCATAAAAATGTTAGAGTAAAGTATGAAGCTTATGTTATAGAAAATGCATCTTATTATTAGCCCTGATAACCCATTTTTGAAAAAAATTAAGCCAATATCGCCCCATCTGCCATTACAATCATTTTGTGGATATTAAAGACGAATACCTGACCAGCAGCTTGATAATCATTAGTTATTAAATGTTTCCTGGAGCTGGCAAATGTTTTCAAAGAACCAATTTACTAATTGCCTGAGTATTATGTGACAGCTTTGTTTTAGAAAGTAGAACCAAACATTACTACGGCACCCTGGACAATAGAAAGCAAATAGGTTTAGTTAGATATGTTGGCCAATGTGGAAGTGAACTCCACCGTGAAGAAGGTGTATTAAATGCTTAATTAAATTCGTGTTATCATAGGAAATGACTTCGCTATGGGTTGGCATTCAATTTTCTAACTACAACTTCTAACTATCAAAGTAATAGATACCCGATCCAATATTGTTTCCATAAAATGACATTACGCTTTTTAGACACTCACCTTTGCCATGTAAGTGTAATTTAATTCAACTGGAACTTATCCCTGTATGTTCATATAATTTATTCTTTTCATTTGCATGAAAATGCCTGACTTTTATGTGGAATATAGCGCTGTACTCGTAAGGTCCGAAAAATAGTCTTTTGAAATATCAGTATGACAGTGGATTGGATTTTATGGGGTGCGACTAGAGAGAAGGATGGAAAGAATAATAATGGTTGAGAGGAGCCGGACGAAAGTTAGTTCAGAGTCAGAAAATATCGAGGAAGGCATAAAAATTAGAGTAAGTGTTGGGAGTATTAGGATATTGATGGTTAGGAGATTCATCCTTTTAGGAAATCTTGATCATTTGTAATCCTCTAGGTAACGCAATTTCCGGAAAATTCATGGGTCATGGGTTCAAATCCCGCCATGGGTAAAGATATTTTTTACTAGGTGTTCAGTTTATATTTACCGAGCTTTTTAACGTGATGGCCATAACAGTCAGAGTAACTTAATGCCTGTTACTGCAACTACAGATATAACGTATTACTATGAAATAAAATTATAATTTACACGCAATATACACACGATTCTTGTATTTATCTATTAAGTCAAAAGAGGCTATCAAGACAGATGGCTTTGTTAAAGATTTGTATTTCAACCTAATTCCAAAATAGTAGTGAAATGGGGTAAACTTGATTGAGTATCTTATCATCTCCAAATACCGCCTACAGCAACTGCCTTGAAGTTGGCACTACCTTTCGAAAAACTATTTAATTTTATATAAATTTCTTTACTAATGGAAAATGTCTTAAAATTGGCGTTGAATATGCAGCTATTCTGCAAATATTAAACCCTTATCCGTGCAATTTCCACTGCCAGAACTAAAATATATCCATAAATCTCGTAAGTTAACAAAATATTGCGCCGACGTTATTCGAATATCTTCACTTCCGTAATACATCATCCACCCACGTCACGTTTGCGGAAAAAATCAAGGCAGCTCTCGAAATCAAGCGTGCCAAAACCGGTCCTTCGCTTTTAAGTTCAAGGTAGAAAGCAACGTCAGTGATGACATTAGGGTGGCTATATTGAATAAGTTCAATGGGCCTAGTGATTTTCCGTTAACTTCTGATGCTCTTGTTTCCTGTATGTGTCCAGTTCATCGAACCCGGCCCGGTCAGTAGTCCAAAGTTCTACCCCAGGACTCCCGTGACTCATTTACATAGAAAAAGATATAAGGAAAAGGGATAGGAACACACATGAAGGACGAACAAAAAAAAAATATATATATATATATATATATATATATATATATATATATATATATATATATATATGTGTGTGTGTGTGTGTGTGTGTGTGTGTGTATATACGTGGGTGGTCTGAAAGTTTCCGACCTAACAAAGATAAAAGACATTTTTTCTAAAATTTCTGATCATTTCTGAGTTTGGAAACTTATCAGATCACCTTCGTATGTATAATACCCCAAATATATATATATATATATATCGCGACCCACATATATATATATATATATATAATTATATAATTATATATGTGGGTCGCGGTAGTCCAGTGGGTAGAATGTTGGACTGCTGACCGGAGGGTCCCGGGTTCGATTCCCGGGCAAGGTACTTTGGGCACCTGTAGCAATACCCAAGCTAAAGTGATTATTCGGGTACCAGGTCTTCCTGGGAAACCATAACCGGCACAGGGAAAGGAACTGGCCCCCCTACCCTGATGTGTGAATTTCACACGCCGTATAGGGCGTAGTACTGGGTGATCTCTACCATCACCAACTAAACCAACCTTCGGGTTGATTACTGTGTTTATGGTTTTATATATATATATATATATATATATATATATATATATATATAAATGGGACGGCACAATAGTACACAAATAGAACAGCAACATTTAAAAGGACACTCACTCGGTAAATAGTTCGAGCTTTCGGCCCTCTCAGAGGCCTTCTTCAAGTGAGACGAGTCTATTTACCGTGTGAGTGTCCTTTTAAGTGTTGCTATTCGTGTTCTATTGTGCCGTTCCATTGTTGTGCCGCTCGTGTGAGTTTTCCGTACAATCGTTATATATATATATATATATATATATATATATATATATATATATATATATATATATATATATATATGAGTTTAAAATATAAATTGATAAATACCGATTAAATTCTTATGGAAAGATTGATACTCTCCATTGAATTAGAGCAAATTGTACTCCTCGTCTAGCACTAGGAGGAGGTACTTTAAGTTTGCAAATACATGTACTGTATAGTACTTAGCTGTGCGTCTACCGTCCATTTAAAAATTCCGTTACTTATGTTATTGCTTGGTTTATTTCGCGTCATATTTTCTCTAAATAATACGCCTGGTTTTTAGTTAGAACGTGAGTGGATCTCCTTTTTTAACTCTCACTTCGAAGAATGACTTTGGCGCATAATAATGACGAAAAAGAGAAAGTTTTTCCAAAGAACTCCAATATTACCCGTTAAAATAAGCATCTTCTTCACCCGGTTGTTCTTATTTTTGTTTAATATTGTAATCAAATACATAATTAATGTATTGTAATAACTTGGTTTTCAAGTTGCCGGAATGTCTGTGAGTTCATCGTATCATAGCAAATGGTTCTTATTTTTCTGAGTATTAGAATCTGCAAGCTTCGGATAATTCGGCAATTGCATTATCCGCCGGACTTTTCCTATTTATTAATTAAAATATAATTTTAACCCAAGGTGGGTCTAGGGTGTTGCAGCGAGAACCTTTAGAAGTTTGCTACAACTCGGGGGAAACGTTGAGCTCCAAGGTTCTCCATACGAGTTCACCCTCTAAGGCAATCTACGAAGCCTTATGATCAACGTTAAATTATAATTTCTGGGGACTCACTGTTTGTAAGAGGCTAGGCAAACTCTCAGGTCCTTTTGGCCCCAGGACCGGTCGTGCAATGTTTACGCTTCGGAATTTTAGTTTCATCGCTCGCCCCGTTCCGCTTTTGATCACGGGTGATGGAACGTGGTCGCCAACCTCACTTCCCGCCCCCCTCCCTCCTGCTTCTCTCTGTCCCCACACAAATGGGTGCGCACGCAAGCGGAGGTACCGTGGGGAGTGCATCAAGGGAAGGGGAGTAGGACAAGAGCGAACGCGAGTGAATACTATACACACGGCAAGTGGGAGGAGTGAAAGTTCCCAGGAGGGGAAGGTGAGAGGCGAGGTGAAACGGGAAATTTTTGTCGGGGGGTTGGAGAGTGGCGGTCCAAGAGCATATCTCTTATGCTTTTTTTCTCTCTTCCTCACCCTAATTGCACTCAGGCTCAGTGCCGGGTGGTCGGATCTCATGATTCGTCTGGCATTGGAATGAGAAATCGAAAAGACTGCCAGGTTATTTTGAACGGACCAACACAAATTCTCAGTAGGAATGCATTTTACTGGTTAAGGTGTGAAGCTCGTCGTTGAGTAATCACCATTGCATCATTTTGTAATTGTGGAATTTCGGTTTCATGGAATAGAAACTTTCTTTTTCTACATGATCGTAAAGTTAGAGCTTGGAATCATCTGTGGATGATTTGGGATCCGTCCCTTGCAGTCATTTTTACTTTCGTCGCCATAATTAGGTTATTAGCTCTTGATTATTGTTTAGCCATCAGTGTCCTTTTATTTTATAGCAATTGAGTTTGATCACTGTTGTAACTTTTGTGTTTTAAAAATCATTCAAATCAATGAAAAACATCTGCAGTTCAGATCGCCTCTCGTTTTCTCTGGTTTGCCATGCCAACTGAGTGAAAAGCTTGCAGTCTTTGTCTTGTATATCTAGAGCGGTACAAAACGAGATCAACCAGTAAGTGAGATGGCAGGTAATATAATCATGCACCACGAACCACTTTCCATTTAGATTCCTGACCTCACCTAAATAAATGGCAAAAGTCCAATCATCTTTCCCTCCAAAATTGTACTCACTCTTTCTTTGCGTATAATATTTTACTGTAATTTGGTGTTATGTTTTGAATGACTTATAACCAGAAAAATGACGAAAGCAGTATCATCATATTATGGGCTCGATGCTGATAGAGATATATTGTGAAGTGAAAATTCGACGCATTGTAAATATTATCATTCAGTCTCTTAACTTGAACAAATAAAGTGTTTTTTATCAAATTTGCCAATATGTTAAAATTTCGTAATAGTTTTTTCTTTAGGCCCTTTCCCAAATTTTAATGACGCTCTAATTGTAGACTTGTGCAGTGCAGTGACGTGACACTAGATGCAGGAAGGTTTTGGAAAGGTGCAGATTCCAGGTGTGTCTGTATTAACTTTGTGGAAACTTGTCATGATGAAATTGCATCTGAAACAAGATGTTTGCGTATGCATTTTAGCCTACGCATAATTATGTGGAAACACCTTATGCAGAACGCATGATTTTTCAAAGGGAAATGCTTTATCATTTAAATTGTTTACGGTAGTTAAGCATTTGGGAAACTTCTAAAACGTCCAATGAATACCCATAAGAAGCTGTCGTAAAAGTCGTTCACACGCAAAATGCTACAAAATACCCTTTATTGCCATTGAATGTGTAGTGAATGTTTCCAGAGATATGTTCTTCGAACTTAAATTTACCAACGTTGAAAAATTTCAGTTAAAATCTATAACAAGATTAACTTAGCTAGTGAGTGTAGAGAAGAATGGAAAAATTTAAAGGCCAGATGAAAAATTTAAAGGCATTGTAGGGAAGAGAGACGGCTATTGGGAGACATTATAAGAAGGCAGGACAATGAATGCAGAAGGTACTGAGAGCTAGGATGCCGAAGACGGTAATAGAGAGGAGAATGCTCGGAAAATGAGGTACGGAGACGAATAAATTAGGAATTCTGGATTAAATTGGGCAGGCATGACGAGCTAAACAACGAGTTATTTCCATATTTATTATGGTTTTAGAGATATTTTGGTCATGTTAGTCGGGGCTTTAAAGTGGAGCAGTGTGTCCAGGGCCATTCGAAAGCCCACACCAGCCCGTTAGTCTGTTGCTCATAAATACTCATCTTAGCCTCCATTTTTCATCTGCTATTTTTAGTTTTATCATTTCGATATCGGCTCCCCCGAAAACAATCACTGATCAATTTTGGAGGAAACATGTTCACATTTGTGAAGGTTTCCGATTTTGTCACAAAATGAACTACGCTTCTGATCTCTTTGGACTGGAAGTGTTCTTACTAAATTGGTTATCGGTATAGAGTGGTCAAATATAAAATTAAGTACTCAAAAATATGTGACAGTACAGAAGGAAACTAAAATTAAAATGACTTTCATGCAAAAAATGCTCACTCTATAACTTCAAATAACGGAAAACGTACGTATTGAATTCGTTACTACAAGGAATAGGCACTTTATGGACATCTGGACAGTAAATATATGGGTAAAATATTATCGTATGTAGAGAAAGTTAAATGCTACTCTCAAGTTTCTCCTGTACGACCTAATCTTCAAGCATCAATCACCAGTAAATTTGTATTTATGTTTAATATTTCATCCAGAAGCGGGAGAACTGAGAAAAATAACGTGGGATTCGGTCTCAGGAGTGACTTTGTGTCGCAATTAAATATGGAAAAAATGTTGCCCTGCAGTGCATAATGTGCAGTTCGGCGGATCCGGCCAACCGCCCGACTCCAAAAGTAATATTGGCTCTGCATACCTTAGCACAACCTTTCAGATCTGGGATACATTTTCCACCCGCAAGGCCCATCTGGAGAGATATTTATAGGTTCATAGAACTGTAAAGGGGAAGAAACTTTCTTTTTTTACTTTCAAGATGAAAAAATTATCTTCAACTGCAGTGCAAGTTTAGCGTCCGATCGTCGTGACGGGAATTCACCGCAGCGTGAAATTGAATCCATTTCCTGGATATACTTTCGTGTTCTAATTAGACGTACTTAAAAGTATTAAATCGGCATAGCTCTTTGCGATCATTTACGGCGACGAGCATTTGTAGCCTACCACCTACATTTTTAGCATAGTAGAATCACCACATATTGAATGTGTTCAGAGGGGTCATTACTGTTACTGCGTTTTGTACGCACCCAAATGAGATTGAAAACCAGAGGATATGTAAACTTATTCATTCTCCATCAGAGAGAACAGAACACTTGAATTCACTAAGTCTCAAACACTGAAGATTTCATTTCATCAAAATGGGTAAAGGAGAGAAAAACCAACTCACACCAAAGATTCCTCTCCCCTTCAACAGAAAACTGAAACTATCATAACAGCTGAAAACATATGTTTCTAGTTTTTATAGAAAATCAATCCGTCCTAATTTTTTCTCGTTTTAAATAATTAATTAATATAATTATCGGAGGGGCGTCCTAAATCCCATAAAAGTACAGGTGTTCCATAGATATGGCCCAGAGTTTTGGTCTTCAATGCGTCATTACCTTTGGTGACATGCCTAAGCATTGGCATCTTACACCATTACCGTTACTGCAAGCCAACACTCAAAAATTATATTTATAGAGTCAAATATAGCAGGCTCCAACTTGTCAGATACTTATTTCTTGTCTTGATCACATTTTGTCCCATAGATTTGCTCCTAAAGACATGCTGGAAATTCTAAGAATAGCGTTTCTTTTTCATTGAGAAATTTCTGGAGAGTTTTCTCGTTTCAGTAAAAATAAAGCCAGTAGATATTTTGTATGATGAACAAACACGCTAAAAAAATGATTTCGTTGGACGGATGTGTGGAACTATTTTTTTCATGGGTGTAAATGTGTACGCTGGCAATTGGTGACGCTGGTGAGTAAGATCACATGGCCAATATTCGCCCAGACCTAAGATTGCAGGAAGTAATATTTTAAGAATGGAATTACCGGCATGCTATTATTTTTTCTTTATTATTTCTATACTCCATAAAATTGCTAAATTAAGCTCAAACTGGAACTGTTGAGCGTCTGACGGGTCGATATTATGATAAACATCGAAATTTTAGCCCGCCTTAACGTAAATCTGAGAAAATAAATAGTTTATTGCTGTGATGAAAATTACGAATCAGTTGTTTTCGTTCGACACGTATCTCCGCTTCTTGCATTCACTCTTCCATTCATTTATAATATTTTGGTTTAAAATACGAAGGAAATTAAGCTTTGAAAACTGAAGAACGATTTGGAAAAAAATTACTTATATTTGCGTAATTTACTTAATAACTTGCGTAATTACTCATATTTGCGTAATCATTTGTAAATACTAATTGACACAAGATCTGTATTGTCATATCATAAAAATATGAATAGGTATACACATAATCGGATGCATTATAATGTGTTAAAAGGCGTGAAATGAGCGCGAACTGATGAATTCTGATTTTCTCTTTTTTAATTGAGAAATTTCTCGCGAATTTTTGTAAATGCTGTTGGATTGTGTGGGCAATCTATCACTGGAAGCTCTCTTACTATTCCTGCGTGGAAATCCGTGAGCTGAAAGCATAATTATCACGCATTGCATACATCTGAATACACTGTTGAGCTGAAAGGATGTCAAGGTTTGTCAACTGCTGGGACGCATCGTTTCCGATTCACAGCATACCTGACGCACGACTCGTCATCCCAGTATTCGGTAGCTGTTTACAGTTTCGTTATAACCTCAAAGATCACAGTCTTTTAGTTGTGTACATGAAATTCACCCTTGGAGAATCCATTTTTAATGTCAACTTTTAACGCATTTTGGCTTTGAAATCTTTCCCAGAAGAAACGTGTGTCATTTATTTTGAGAAATGTTTGCTCGGACCTCAAGGAACCTCTGAGCTGAGTCATGCTATGAAAAAGGCGAGACGGTTACCAAATTTAGAAAATACATTGTGCTAGCACGGCCTACTTTATTTCCCCTTAACACTCAAAGGAGGGCGTGGTCTACATCTTTTGTGTTTCTGAAGATTTGCTTCAGTATTTTTTTAAAAAAAGGGGCCTAAAGGCTGGAAAATGGTAATACGCGATACTACGCCGTTGGTCTTTTTGATTGTGAACTATTGAGTCATTTTGCGCCTCGACAAGAGTGACATGCTTTCGTTTCCTTTGTATTTTTACGTTGCCTTTACGTTTACTATCGAATCCATTGTTCCTTCCCTTAATAATGATATTATGAATGGAATCCTCCAACGATGAGCAATACTCAATAGCATTGGTCTTATAAAATTCTTAGATAGGGTCTTGTAAAATTTGTAATTACAAGTACGCCCACGGCTCGCGCAATAAACACTCTTTAGGTTAATATTCTGACTCGAAGTACAAGCATAAGAATTAATTTTAATTTTGGATATCTCTGATGGCGTGGTGTCTGCCAGTTTAATCCTGATAAACCGCTGTTTGTTCGCAACCGAACTGCCAGTACTTACACAATACTAATGCCAAAGGCAGAACTCGAACTCGCGGTCTTTCATTAAGTAGGGGCCAGCGCTATCCACTCCTTGAACCGACTGACTTATGTGATTCGGCGAATAGAAATAAAAATAGGATTAAAAATATAAGCTATCAGCAGCTTAAATGGTTATTGTATTTTACTAGTTCATTCATACTAACTCAAAAATATTACGAGTTCGAAATATGATCGGGTCTTTACGCAAACATCGAATAACGAGTACACACACGACACCGCCCTGTCGTAAGGCTGACTTCCTGAAGTGTATCAGCGTCGTTTGCGCAGAAAAGGAGAAGCACTCCTAAGCATAGACTTTTTCATTTTCGTGATGGTCGCTTTTATTTCGTTGGTTATGCAATATCGAGATAGCATTCAATATTCTGCCGAAATGATTTCGTATTCCTGGCATGAAGACATAACGCATAATCGATTTATTCAATCATCTTAAGGTTAGCGAGTATGGATGACCCTGGCTTTAAGGTCATTGTATTCAGGTCAAAAAATAATGCGAATCATGAGGCGAATTTCTTTTTATGATAAAAATAAATAAAGCCATAAATCAGGGTTGATTGTAATTTACAAAAGAGTTTCACGTATAAAATGTTGCGCTTTTACCCAGACAAATTTTTCTCTTCACTTTTACTCTTTAAATAAAGTGCAAACGCAAAAGTGTACGTATCGAAGCGTATGCGTAACGCTGGACGATGAGACTTGAATGAAATATAACTTTTTCGGACGCCTTAGCAATGAGTAAATTCTTTCTAAATAAAAAAATCATCGTTATAAGACGATTTTACTTATTACCAGTTGTACTCGTATCTATTAATATGATAATTAAGTGCGTAAAAACAAGCTTCAATTAAGATCACTATCGCTGTTTACTGTAACTTCCTCCTCTTCTTGGATAGAAATTGGAAAGAAGCAGAATAATACAAAACTGGAGTGGGAATGATCGACTGGAAGGGACGAGGATTGGTTGAGACAGTACGTCATTAACTTACTCCTTCATTCGTAAGAAACGTAATTGGGACCAACACGCCTCGTTCTTGTTAGGGTACGAGGGGTTTTCCTTTGTGTCGGCTCTTAAAGTTCACGCTAAGACCGGTGACGCCGACCATTTCTTTCGATGGAAAAATTGATATTCGGTATTAGAATGGATCCACATCGGAAGTTGGAGATATTCGAACCCCAGCATATTATAGCAAGTCCTTTAAAACTATGGCTTCCGTTTCCCTCATGATAATAATTTCCCCAAGGTAAGTTTCTATCTCGTTCGGACACACGATCTATTCTGAATTTCTGATGACATATTATTTGTCATCTTTGAAGGCTCCTTAGATGGCCCGCAGCACTTCTAGACATTTCGATCTGAGGCTTGAAAAGGTAGCCGGCCGCTAATATAGTTCATTTGGTCTCTATCTAGGACACACATGGCGTGTGAGTAGACATTTATAGGTTGATATATTTTCATTAATCAAATGTGTGCATACCTATTGCTTCGTTCTAAGCTGTCCTGGTGCATGGTCACAGATCTTTATAACGCACGTGTTTTATAGTTATATTTATTTACGTGATGATTCATTATACTGTAATCACTATTCTTTTAATTTGAAACTAGGGAACCGAAAATAACTTGGTGTGGCTATGTTATTATTGGTTCCCTAGTTTCTCATTCGTTAGTTAGTTAGCTTGCTAGTTAGACTCTTTGCGCCAACACTACATGTAGGTATTGTTGGGTTGGGTAGCAATGTTAGTGATGGCAAGGTGTGGTAACACAGAGAATCGCGTTATGGGCATACTACCTCGATAATTAAACCTAAATTTGTTTTGACAAGTGAGGTTAGATCTTACTGATACAAGTCCAACGGCATCTGAAATGCATCCACCAGTGTAGGTATTGGTGCTGTTTGGTATTCCTTTCATTGTGCCGCTCGGAGTTTTCCAGGGAAATCTGGTACCGAAAAATAATGTAGCTAATGGTGTCTAGAGGTGTTTCCTGGAATCGAACCCGAGTCCTGCTGTGAACAGCCCAGCGCTCCACCCAATAGATTCTCGCACTCTTTTGTGTTGGATTACGAAAGCAATAACGAGCAAAATAAGATGGCGCCCCACATATGGATGGCGGAGCGAATGGGGTGTTTGAGATCATGAAAGGATTGAGCAGTTGTTGGGCATTTTAAAAGAACGATCATATCACTATTAAATTATTACACTGTAGTTGAAATAGGCTAATGGGCACACACTCCTGTTCTTCCAATATATTGGCCGCCCCTGATTCCCTGGTAAGGAAAGGAAAGACGGGCTTGTTAAATTATTGCTGCACTGACAGTGTCAAGGAATATTGTAACAGCGGATATACAAATATTTCGAAAAGCGACAAACACTTTGGTACACTTATGAAAGTGTGTCATCTAACGTGTGTGTTCGTTCCACTGGTTCCTCTCCTCCGTCTCCCATTCAAGGGCATGGGAAGATTTGGATGATTTGTTTCCTCGGTTTGACGATCGCCCTCACCCTCCCTCGCGGGAACTTTCTCTCTCGCCCTCCCCTCACTCTCACTCTCGACGGAAAACACAAAAGGATTCACGAGCCGTATTACGAAGGGACTCACGCGGTCGAGGAGCCGGTGATGTAACGGATAGAGACTGCGTCCTTTCCCTTAGCCCCTTCACGCCTCCCCTCCAATCCGGCGAAAAATTAACGAGGCAAAAAGAATGTGAGGAATAAAAATTCTCCTAAACGTTGCATAACTCAAGGAAGCGGGTGTTGGCAAGTACGTGTATATATGAGAGTGCGACCTTTCATTTTGTTTCGACAACTCACACGAGTGTTCCATATTATTTCCCTCCTCCTCTTTCTCCCACCCTTCAGAAGGCTTTTTGTGTTTCCTTATTTTTATTTTTTTGGGTGAAAGGAGAGGCAGCGTACCGCGTCTAAGAGTAACGACTGCCGCTAGCTCCATCGCGTCCGCGTGAGAAGGTTTTTTTTGTTTTTTTTTGCCTTTTTTTTTGGGAAGGATTAGGCCGTTTTCTTGTTCTTGCCCCTCTCCCCTTCCTTCCCTCGTTGTAATTCATGGTTGCGGTCATAAAGCGTAATAATCCGCTCGGAGGCGAGTACGAAGCCGCTCTCCCCCTCCCCGCCTTCCCCTTTCATTGAAAAAGTTTCCTGAGCCCTGTTTCCTGGACCTTTTGTTTTTTCCTCTTGTTGGAGCGTGCGCATTAAAAAAAAAGACCGGCCGTTTCGTCGATACTTCGAGGGGATGGAAATTTTGTGCGACAAGAATTTCCAGAGACGCGTTGGAGGGAAGCTACTTATTACCATTATCATTTTTTTTTAACTCCTGACGTCGTGGTGGGATTGCGAGGGGAGAGAACTTGTCCACGTCTCTCGCTCTAACTCTATTCCAAGTCAGGTTGAAGAGTTGTGTGGATGGAAATCATACTCAGCTGGAAATGGCTGACATTCCCAAACGTATTGGATATGGACTTGACTAGAGCAAATTAGCTGAACTAGATTCCAAAGTACTGGTTAATTAAGGGAAAATATAATTAGGGGATTTGGACATTCTTTTCATATACTCAATTGAAGTCTATCCGCGAGCAAGTTTATCGTCCAATTGCGAAACCAGTTGCTTTGTTATATCTATGACTGCGCACAATAGTGTATCTTTGCCACTACTCAATGTGACGAATTTTTTGTTTGCATCAATGGTACTCAAATTCCCAAGTACAAATTCTCAAAACAGGGTATATTTTTTCAAAAAGTGTCTTCGCCAGTTTTGCGTCATATGAGTCATATTTTCATGCACTTTTCGAACGTTTATTTAATATTGTGGGAGGAATTGAATTCCGGGTTATGTTAATTTTCATTGTACTATAGGGAGGAATGAGCTAGCATTTTAGCCAGATTAGAACAGTCACTGTAGTTGGAGAAGCTTAGCGCACTCAAGATAAATTCATTTGGAATTTAACCTATGAACCATATTTGAAGAAAGCCAAACTGTATCAATTATAAATGTATTTATATCATTCGTTTTACTATCATTACTTAACCATTGAATATTACTTTTACTTAAAAACCTTAATTTGGACAGTAAAAATGGAAATTTTAACCATCATTTAGTAAAAGCTGTAATTGAAAATTACAAGGCATTTGATTGTATCGGGATGAAATTTTCTAAATAGACAAAATAATAAAAGACAGAAGAGAAATAAATACAGTTTTGATGGTTTAATTGAAGGGTCTTACTCTAAGGAACGCGACTGTTTGCTTCTCAAGTGAATTACAGGGAATATTTTCTCTCTCAATACCTTTAGTTTCCTATTATTTTATAAGAAGTAAGTATACTTGTACAAAGAGATTGAATTCCGAATGCAAAGAGGATTCATTCATATGTGAGACATTTCTCTAGCATTTCTTTCAAGTTACATTTTGAATGGGAGCCGAAGACATATCAGTAAACTGCAGAGACTTGATCAACCTATTTCAAAAATTTCAAGGTCCACGTGGGTCGAACGGCTGGGAAGACCCGAATACTTGAATGTGCCTCCGAAGGATTCGAAAGTGAAAGTTGTGAACGCGCTAGGCATACGTATTGCGAGGAACACTTCCTGATGCTCGAGTATTGAGGATCTTAAGAGATCTGCAGTATATGCACAAATTTTAGATCGATGTTTCCTGCGTATTGTATTATCAATTGGGATTCTGCTGAGTAGAATCGCCATATTATTCGCCGTACTAATCGATTACATAACCATATTAGGGGTCTATTATTTAGACCGTCATCTTTTTAAACATAGGGACATTAAAATACATTCACTGTAGTGAACGGATTTGGTATAAATAATTATAAAACTAATTTTTTCGTAATCATTGTTCATTAACATGCTAATGCGTACAAAAATTCAGCGTCACATTCATTAACCAGTCAACTGATTAATCGGGTCGTTATAAAATGTCATTATTTCAACTCCATTATTAAGTCTTTCATGACGTGGCCTGAAAGGAAATTAACTTTCATTTGTAAGCTAATGGAAGCGATTACGGCATTGTTTTGATGACGGAAAGGTTTGTTTTTTTCACCCTTGAGGATGGAGGTGTGAGCAAATTATTCCAACAAAATTTCCCCCACCTCTCCTCAATTGTGACACGAGAAAAGTAAGTCTACTTCTAGCATTACTCAGCTATAAATATCTCATATTTAAAACGTGGGTTTGGCATCTTTAAACCATCATTCGAAAAATGCGATTAGAGCCGACGATAGTAATGATAAAGTTGCCAAAAGTATGAAGCATATGAAATTCGATTTCTTTTGAACGTCTATGCTATTCGCCATAGACTCGATGGTGTGCCAAACCAAAACAAAATGGGCGAATTAATCCATTTTTCTATTTTCTAACAGGGGTTTCATCTTTGTTCTTATAAATGTTCCTTATCATTTGGTTCTCGAGTGAAATTAAAATTAAATTCACCGCAAGTTCAGTTGTCTCTGTGGTATTTACATTTTCATGAGAGATGAAGTATACAAATACCCTAAGTTTTGACCCGAATCGTATAATGTCCACCTGACGTAGTAATGATGCTTCCTTAAGAAGTTGATCAGTGAGTTTCGTCAGGGTTTATTTATTATTTATTTAATCACATATCAATTTTAAAACGTGCAAAATTCCCGATGCTTGATTATCCCTTAATTTTTAATTCAGAGGTCATAACATAAATAATTTCAAACTGGAATTCGGTAATTTCATTGTTGGTATTTATTTTATTTGTTGGTATTTGAAAAGTGACGAAAAAATAATTTATCTGTTCCGTAATTAACTAAACATTCTCGTTAAACATTAGTTTATAACATCGAAATCATATTTACAAACTCTTTGAATAATGGCAACTCGCAGCAGATGCAATGTGGAGCCTGTATACATTTTTTAAAAGTAAAACCGATACTGCCATTTCTTTTCGGGAAGACCAAGCAAAGCTGATATCACACTCAATTCAATGTTGTGATAGTCGTGTGTTTTCATATAGATAAAAATATTTATTATTCAATTGGTGATATTTTGTTCAAATTTGTACCACAAGTCACTACGGAGGATATTGAAAGACTAATTTGACGAAACTTGGGAAACAAATTTTTCATACTGTAATATTTTTTATGTAAAATACTTCTTTTCTATTCTTTTGGTATAAGTATGATTTTAAAAAGATTTGCAATTTCATTTTTCAAAGTAAAACATGCATCACATTTGAAAAATACAATCGCTGTTTTGATTTATTTTTCCAATATCATCATCATTTCATCGGCCATGATCGTTAGAAAGATTTTGTTATTCGGCACCTTTCTGACCATGAGCATTATCGGCTGGCCATCTCCTTGCAAAACGATTCTGTTTAAATAGCGTTTCTTTATAATAATGATTTGTTTTAATGACACGAAAAGTTCCCATCCGTACCCAAAAGACAAATTATACTATAGAATTCTTATCATAATATTGTGACGATATCTATTCAGAAGCGGATTGAAAAGGTTATGTCAACTATATGCTTGAACTTTAAACCTATTTGATTATCATTAGATTCCCCTTCGTGGCGATTTTTTCAGTAACATTTCTTTATGAATCGAGCTTGCTAAAAGGAGTCATCTGATTGTTGATAGAATCGCCACTTTTGAAAGGAACAAGGTTTTTAGTCTCGATCCTTGTCGCTGAATTCTCGCGATGGCGAATCTCTGATAAATGTACGATCGAATGGACGGTCGAAGCTGATCGATTTTAATGGTACTGATCTGAAGCCTCAAGCTTCGAAAGATAAAGTATAACATCTTTCGCGAAGACTTAAGACTCAACACAACATTCCCTCGGCTATCACAAAGTGCAAGTGTTGGGACTTAGGACTTGAGACTACAGACTAGAGATCCCTAGTAAAATAACCTTCAGGCTTCTTTTGGTACACGATGATCGACACTGGGCACAACCAGTGCCCAGTGTCGATCATAGTAGGAATACACCATCATTAATTGTTGCTCAAGTCTTTAAAACAAGTCAGCCACCCATCTTACTCCTGGTTCATTTCACCCTGAAATGGACGGGAAAGAAATAATCGACTACTAAGCCTCCGAAACGCGAATTAGGGGAGGCAGTGAAAGGATAACGTGTTTTCCATTGCATTCTTTCCTCTCTCTCACATGCCGGGGACTTGGGCTGCCGGGTGGAAGACCGGTTCACTGCGCTCACGTTGCACCCATTCACACAGCTTCGAATATTTTGAATCGACTGTGTAAAATATTTTTTTCTAATCTTTTAAGTGGGAACATCTGAAAAGATTGAGCTGTCAGCTATCATCGAAGTTTCGTAGTTCTCTGGCCTAGAACGATGATCCTTTGATGCGCAGCGTATTGCGATGCGTTTATGTTCAAGACTAATCGTTTTCATTGAATGAATAAATATTGTTATAATATCCGATATTAGCTCAAATTAGTGTGCATGATCTTGAATATTAAGTGCCTCGGTGACTTTAGTAATTTCTCTCTGGACGCCACGCTGAACACAAATACTAGAGCGATCATGAAAAAAAGCCCTACCCCGTGCGGGTTTTAAGATTTCGTTCAGAGGGACAGTGAGACAGTTGACTGATTTAACTCGAATGGTCGGGATTTTGGTTTTCTTTTGTACAACAATACTGCGACTTCTAAGAGTTGGCATAATTACATGCAAAAAATTAATTTATCGAAATTTAGACCATGATTATGACCTGAAATTCTCCTACTCTTGCAATCGGCATTTGATTTGTTTTATTCGGTGGAGTCCCACACGAATCACATGCGTTCAATGATGCGTCTGCGTGTAACTCCCATGTTTCTTTTAAAGCGCTCGGCGACCTTTCTGCCGCACTAACCCCGCGCGTCATATATTGAAGACTCGTCAAGAACAAAGCATAGAGTCGTAAGAGATCAGAATAAATTATCTCTCGCCGTCTATTCCGCAACTATATATGTATGCGCCTATACGTACATGCGCAGGTGACGTCGTAATGGCCACCTGGATAGCGCCTGGGTGGACGACGCCTAGTGCATGCTTTATGAATTCCTTAGCGAGTACAAAGAGAGATCGAGCACGGGCGACCAGCGGCTAATTTTCCGAGCGTGGCGCCTCTTCCAGCCAGTCAGCCTCGTGAGAGCGGATTTGGTTGCCACCTGCCTTCAACCTAGACGAACGCCACTGTGCTTTATACGGGAAGAAATTCCGCAAGTCCAGCCAGAATTGGAGCGTATTTAGAATTGCAATTCCTTCGGGCAATAAGTGAGGCACCTGCTAAACCAATTAAGTGAAAATTTCGGTAACATCAGAAACTCCCAATAGAAAAACCTCAAAAAATCGTCGTCAATGTCATTACAAAAATTATGTCATTTGAAAAATATGGTACTCAATTGCATAAGCTGTAACTCCAAATTGAAATGTATCAGTTATTGAATAAAATTGAATGAAGTATTAGCAGATCGTCCGGGGTGGGAAAATATAATTTAAAAAAATAAGATTGCAAAGCTGGAAAGCTATTTGACGAATTACTCTCAGAAATAAATATTTTTTACCATCGAGTAACATAAATATGATTTAAATATAACATTTAAATGCAATGTTTTCCTGGGAACGTATTATTTCAAGTACTCAGGTGCTGAAAATATTTTTTTAATTGGAGTTAATTGGTTTCAATGCATTAATTTTTCTGTTGTATGGTACTCTCATTTATGTATAGGGAAATATATAATGCATTCCACATGCTAATCGTACTTAATGTTATTGATTGAGGTAAATTTAATTTTCCAAGTTCAAAAATTCAATCCAATGAAATGATCGAAAGAAATATCAAACAACTATTACATAAAACCTGTGGGAATGTACTTTTCCATTCCCACATCTTTTATGAATTTTTATTATTTTATGCTGCTTATTTTTGGAGTTCCTGGATATACCATATAATCCGATGGATTAGATATTAATATGTCGGTTCTCTGGCACACTGAGCAATAGTATTGAAAAGGGACTACGAAAAAAAAGTCGAAGTAAATTCAACCTCAAAAAATATCATAATATTCCTGCAACCAGTTTGCATTGTAAATTAAAAATTTCAACCCTTATTTGAATGGAAATATTTTGATTTGATTCAATTTGAGCTCACTGGTCTGGTGTCAATTTCTCGATTTAATTTAGTGCTATGCCTTGATTCTCACGGGAAATCCAAATAACACAGTATAACGTAACTAATTCCCAGTGCGAGATTTTATCATAGCATTACAGTCTAGTGGCATACTGATTGACCCAATTTGCCGAGTTAAAATTAATTTGAATGCTGTCTCTGGATTGAAAATTTCTTTACTTTGAAGGACAGTTGAGTACATTCTGAAGAAAAAATCGGAAATATTTGGTTGATAATGCTAAAGAAAGTAGCAGAAAAAAATAGATGCCGACAAGTTCACTTCTAAGCCATGCTAGTGAAATTCTTTATCACTTTTGGTCCCCATTGCAGATGAAAGAATGATATGGTCATGTTTATACAAGTATGCTATTTCTGAATTCTTCTAAACATAATTAAAATGGAGAGGAGTTTCTTTTTTCCGTAGTCTTTATATGACTCAATAGGTCTGTATATGACTTGTACAAAGCTCTTTCGAACGAGGGGACTGTTTGCATATATATAACATAGCACTTCCGCAACTGCAGTGTCACTTCAACTCCAGTGTCAGAGTTATCAAAATATTTCATGTTCCCATAGAGGAAAATTTAATTTGTCACGAAGGTGACAAATAAATCGCCATCTATTCTGCCCATTTGACTTTCTTCCACGAATGGTTTTGGAGTATTCGATGAGGCTACGTTGGACATTAGTAGGAGCGCGAGGGAACTCACCACTTGCGTCCTTTCCTACTGGGAATGCCGGCAGACTGCTGGTCGCAGCAAATTTTCCACTCGCGGGAAGTAGGGCTCGTTCTTTGCTTTCTCGAGCTGCAGTCTCGCACCACCCTTGCAAGGGAACGCAGCTGAAAGGATTTTCCTTCGGGTCCTCGGTGATCGTCGACTCGAACCTCCGCTTCTGTCCGTATCAGACTGAGTGAACCACGCGGACGGTGTGACTGTCTTAAGCGACCCTTCGAGGTTGGACGGCCATGAGAGAGTGTGTGGAGGGGATGGGGCAGGTCCGCGTTCTGCGGCAGGGATGGAAAGTGCACGATGTGGTGGGAGGGGAGGATCGTGCGGCAGAGGGGGACGTCGTAGGGGTAGGAGTAAATGCTGAGGGGGCGGAGGGGAGGCGGGAAAGAGAGTGAGAGTGAAGTAGGAGGAGGTGTGGAGTGGGAGACGACGGAGGAGGTTTTCGAGGTGGGTTTCGTCACGGTAATACGGCCGAAGGAAACCGTCTCATCCGAAGAGCGCGCGTTTTTTTGCTGTCCGTAGCTTGGACTCGGTCCTTCCGTGACGTACTGATTCAACCACACGCCCCTTTCTTTTTCATCAAGCCGCCTTATTTTCCATTCATTTCCCCTCTCCCCTAATTTCCTTCGTTCTGTCGCGCTCCGTTTCGCGCAGGTTGGCTCCGGGTTACGTTATTGAGCGTTATGTCTAAAACGCGGAAGCCAAACTTACGAATCTCATTACTTACTCACTTAATGGCTCCCATGGTAATTCCCATATCAAGGTAATTCATATAGCTAGCATAATTGAAGTAGACTTCCGATAATCTGGAGATGGATCAGCATGGTAGGAGGCAGATTAATTCGAATCCCTTTTAATACGGTTTTTGCAACCGTGGATAAATAATCCATGAATTTCATTTGCTGCCAGTCTTGAGTCTGTAAAAACACCGAACAGATCTGTTTTTTTCAATATGTAGAAAAATCGTTAGGTCCAAATATTTAAGTATCTCGGAAATAATTATATAGGTTTAATGCATAATTATATAAGTTTAATACTTCTGTATAACCATTTTCCGTAATTTTAAATGATTTTGTGAATTATTCTAGATTTTTATTCCCAAAGATATCCCGGATTCGGGGATCTCCTGTGCAGTACTCCAGTAGTGAGTTTGTATAAAATGTTTCGCTTGCGAATAGGGGTGTTTCTGCATTTCTCCGACTGGTTGCAATCCGACCATCTATTGGTTTCAGATACTGGCTTAAAAAAATTATAAGTTTTCAGGGGATTTAATTGCCCGTACGATATCTCACAATCTCTCTTCGGCCCCTCCTGGGAATCTCCTCAGTTACATTTATTTGGAATTTATCGTATAAAAATATTGGATTTTATTGTGTTCATGCAATATTTATGCTAAAACTTACGCTACTTCAAATGCTTCACCTTATATGATTATTCCGTTTCGGTGAATTTGAGTTAGAAGGTTTGTAGTGCAGTGCGCACTCCATTATGATTGGAGATCAGAATTGTCTCTGGCTATGCTAAGGACGCTGAAGAGCTCAACCCTGAGACCATCAACATGTACATTGTCCGTCGAATACAAACCCTAAGATTTATTTTTCGTTCATCCATCACTTTAACTTCTAATAACTACATTCCATTATGGCCTCGATGATCCTTTCAATTAATCATATTTCAGGGTGTACTAACTAATTTAATGAAATATTGACAGTTTTACTAGGAATCGTTTAATTTTCCAACACATAGGAGTCTGTAGTTTCCAGGCATTTAATCAAGTCTTTGTATAATTTAAGAGCAGATATCTGGATTCGGTGACAAAGGGATCCCTTGAATATTTAAATAGCTTTTCGGAACTTGTCGGGTTAATTTGCTACTCCGACCGGGTAATATCGTAATCATATCATTTCTATAATTTTCCGGAATTGATTGACTGAAGCTATTTCCTGAAAGACATTTGAGCACTATATAAACATATAGTGCTCAGATGTCTTTTATTCGTCTATTCTTCTGCAGTCTACCTCATTTCTCACTTTTTTGCCATTTGATCCTCAGCATCCGCCTCCAGTGCGACCATGCTTTGAAGGTCACTATTGTCCCGTGCTCTGCTTTACCAATGCTCTATAGCTCTGATCCATTGAGTGCTTACTCTCCGTACCGTATCTCCGTCTCTGAGTGCCACACTCCGCGCGTTATGATTTCAAGTACTACTTCCTTATGAAACACTACGTGAATTTCTCTCGGCATTCCTTTCCTCTCTTCTTTCTACCACATTTTATAAAGAGCAATTAACCTTTTACATTCTGGGAGACATTACCTTTGATAAAATGTCCATTGTAGCGACTTCTTACTACTTATATAAAACAATACTCTCATGTTCCAGCATACCAATATTTTTCTTTTCAATCCAAGTCTCATTAAATTGCCATTTCCAAGCTGAATGACTTGAAGTTAAAAAGTTATTCAAGTGGAGAAAATTTTCGTGTGCCACGTATTTTACAGTTGTGAGAACTTTAGACGAAAATATTCAAGGAATAGCGAATTATGATCCTTTTATCTTAATTAAGCGCTGCAACGATCCCCCAATGTTTCTGTGATACACCATAATTGTACCAGGAAAAATGTTTTGGACGAACAGAATTTAATTTTACTCATCTCGAAAACATTTAGGGCCATTTTTCGCATTTTTGCATTTTCCGGTTGGCCGCAGCTTCTAGGGGAATTGGATTACCAGGTACCGTTCCTTAATTGTTGCTTACACACTCAGTTGACATGCTGTATTTTATCGATCCCGACGTGGAACTAGTCAAATATGGTGTTTTTATTGGAGACAACTGCGTCATGTCCCCTACTAAATCAATAAGAGAATAAAAAGTGGCTGTTAATCGTTGCTTCTCGAGCTAATACCATGGCTTTTTCCTGTTGTCTTTCATATCCTATTAGTCTTGTAATTTTTACCGTGCCTTATATGAGGTTTTGTGCCTGCCTCTGGGATCTCCGCCTTCTCATATCAATTAGGTCTTAGTTGGTGGCAGCCGCTAGCCAAATTGTGCTATCTTTACTGGATTTCGTATTATTTTAGGCAATTTTTTCCAAGGCTAGACGATCTCCTAGTTTATCTATGCTCGAACTCAGTCGATATTTGTCAACAATTGCTCACTCGTCTACTTACTGCCATAGTTGTCTGCTAACCTCTGCAGGTGGCGACCTACTAACATCATCAGCAACCACACGCGGAAGCTACAAGCTTATTGCAAATACGAAAAACATAACGAAGAAGCTGAATGTGGAAGATACAGCGTAACCTACTTGAAGGTTAATTTCACAACTTTTGGCAGCAAATATTAATAAGAGTGACTTGCATTTTTGGGCTATATGAGGTTGATAAGTTGAAAAATTACAAAATTGAGGGACGTAATTGGTATTTGAAGCTTGTAATAGCTGGTTGTTTTATAGCCACACTAGTCCTCAGGAAGTAAAGCTTTGTGTACATTATTTCCCAATGATCATGCTCTTAGGGGTCTCCGAATTACACGACATTCCACCAATACGTACTCATATTGCTCGCGGGGACGTACGTGCATAATCACGTGCGTCCCCGCGAATGGTTGAGATAGGATTGATAGAACAGTATTTCTCAGATCATATATTTACTATACTTTTTAATTTATCCATTTGTTTACCATTTGTATGGAACATCAATGGATAATTTTTACGCAGTCTTTCGTGCATGTCTAAGCCACAAAAAATTCCGTTACATTTAATGTAAATAATTTTCATAGCCTGTTAGGGGAAACTCACACACTAGTGAGGTAAGTTAGGTCTGATG
Organism: Hetaerina americana; assembly: GCF_022747635.1. Lineage (NCBI taxonomy): Eukaryota > Metazoa > Arthropoda > Insecta > Odonata > Calopterygidae > Hetaerina > Hetaerina americana. Next base: position 17,451,027 of record NW_027286985.1, on the reverse strand, counting down.
AAACTTATGAGCGTCCTATGAAGTTTTAAGAAATTCACTTCAGGAAACTGAATCACCAATCAGCGATGCTGTTTTTATATAAGAACAATTTGAAGAAATATTCACTGCCTTTATTGCAGAAAATTCATATTCTGAGAATCTGAATTCCATTACGACTAGTTTTAAATATGTTTTAAATCTTCGAGAGCACCTCGGGCTATAGAACCTTCAAGTGAAATTTTCCATGGACATTTGATGCGTAAAAAATTATCTGCTCCATCGCCTAGCTGATGCTTCTGTATAATGTTGTAGAGTCATATAAAAAACTGTTTCTTCGGTAAAATTTCTTTGGGAAATGTTTCTTCCACACCGTTTTTGGCTCCTTATTTATATACGACCAATAAGGCTTCACACCGTAAGTCTCTCAATCGCACTTGTATGTTAGTACCATTTTCCGACAAATAAAATAAATAATTCATCTGCTTATAAGTCTGAAGAGAAAATGTGATATGAGAGAATGTTGCTGTCAAAATATGCCCATTGCAGCAACGTGTGATGAATGCTCACAACGTAAATATATTCGCCGCGTTTGATAAAATCACTAAAATAATGCTTGCTAACCATCCACGTTAATCCACAAAGGATATATTTAATCCGTGCATAGCATACATAATCACCATTGGGCTTAATTACCTCTCATAAGTACTCTACGCATATTGAAACTATGATTGCGGAGTCCACAATTATTATTTATTTATTTAATTACACAATTACGTTACAATTAGGCGATTTTCCTGGTGTTAACGGTCAAGTTTGGTCAAAGATAACTCTTACAACAAAAATTATATACATACACGCACTAGAAAAACAGATAAGAGACAAAATATTTTTACATACAATGACACTTCCACATCACATACAAAATGCCGTCCACATCACATACAAACAATATTTTCATGACCACGGTGAAGTTTATTACTCAGTGACTGCTTTACATTTATCCTTAAAACTTCTAAAATTGGACGGAAAGGGCTCAAACAAACCTCCAGGCAGCTGGTTCCAATCAATTATAGTTCTATTTAAAAAAGAGTATTTTTTCTTATTTGTTTTTTGAGTCCTTATTTTTGTTTTGAAATTATGGTCGTTTTTTCCCTTAAAGTTAGGCTTTTGTATCCTTTGCCATAAATCTTCCCACGCTTCGTCCTTTTTAACAATTCAATGCTTCGCGCCTAACCTACTCCTTTTTCTTGTATTTTTCAAACTCTCCCATTTCAGAATATCTAATATTTCTGTGACACTATCTGTTCTTTTGTACCTACCGAGTACATATCTTGCTGCCTTTATTTGAACTCTTTTTAATATGTCCCACATCATATGGATCCCATACTATGGAGGAGTATTCTAGGATAGGGATAACTAGTGCCTTACATGCTTTTTCTTTTGTGGCTACGCTACTTCCTTTTAAATTTCTCATGCAATGCAATACTTTAAATTCCTTCCGTGTCCAATTATCTTCTTGGACTATCAACCCAAGATCCATAGTTAAATAAATGCCTAAATATTTGCATTGACTGGTACATGGGATTCTTTCTCCTAAGAGGGTATAAATTTCCTTTTCTGCATTTTTTTTATTTGAAAAATTTATATGCTTACTTTTACTCATATTAATGCCCATATTATTATTTGTAACCCAGTCACCAAGGCGATCGATGTCATTTTGTAGTATTACGTGGTCATTTACATGCTCTATCCGTCTGCATATAATGCAGTCATCAGCAAAGAGTCTTATTTGGGAATGTAAATTGTTTGGTAGATCGTTTACGTAAATTAGGAAGAGTAATGGCCCTAGAACACTGCCTTGTGGAACTCCTGCTAAAACGCTCGCCTCATTTGAAAATGTATCCCCTAATTTTACTTTTTGAGTTCTGCCTCTAAGGAAATTTTTCATTCATTGTTTTACCCTCAAGTCCAATGGTAACGAATCCAACTTTAACAATAATTTATCGTGAGGCACTCGGTCAAAAGCTGCCGAAAAATCAACAATTACTGCATCCACATCCTTTCCTTCGTCTATTGCGTCGCCGATTTATTGGTTTAATCCCAAAAGCTGCGTTTCACACGAGTATCCCGTTCTAAACCCATGTTGGTGTTTGAATAGCCATCTATCTCTTGTCCACCATTCCCGAATGTAGTCAGCGATTCTTTTTTCCATTATTTTGCAAACAACTGAGGTTATGCTTACCGGTCTATAATTGTTGGCAATTGTTTTATCCCCTTTCTTGAAAATTGGTGTAATATTTGCTTTTTTCCAATCATTGGGCAAGGCATCATTATTTTAAGTTACTTTGAATAGATGACTCAGGTACAAAGCTATTGCGGTATCACCAGTTTTAGAATGTCAATTGAGATATTATCCGGTCCCACTAACTTATTTTTCCTCATCCTCCTTATTTTTTTCACAAAATATGAGTCCTCCACGATAATACCGTTTGTCGAGGGCAGTAAGCTATTTGGTGCTGTTATACTGATGAAGTTCTCAGTCGTTTCTGAGCAATTTACGCAAGCCTTATTTTCCTTTTGTTTTCTATTCCCCGAAAAACATCCGTAAAGCAGGAGTTGAACATATTTGCTATTTCTACAGTGTCTGTTACAATGCCATTTTCCTTAGTTTTTAATATATTCACGCGTTCCCTATTATCTTTCCTCGTTCTCATGTATTTATAAAATTTCGTTGAATTGTCTTTCGAAATTGCATTTATAAGAAATTTTTCCTTTGCCTTTGTTATTAACCGTTTTTGGTGGATGCAAACTGTACACTCTTATATTTTTCATCCTCGCCTAACGACGCAAAACCGATCACCCTCACACTGCAATTAACTGTTCTTCAATCTCCTATAATTAAATGCAAGTTTACACATTAGATTTTTTTATTAATTACATAGTAATATGCCCAGTTCCATTAAAGTCCTTATAATTTGTTTCCGGATGGTGATTTATCCCCATTCGTCGTAAAATTTATTTTCGGCTGAGGATTAAGATTTTTGTGAACACTTATCAAATAGAAAAAATTTAGCCCTTAAAATTTAAACCATTTTGGACGTTCATAAGAGCTCAAAATTCCTTAAATCATATTGAAAAAAAAATAGAATTACATAGAACTCCAGATAAATGAAATAAAGCCACCTTATTTTTATTTTTAAAAATATGATATACTACTGGTATGTCCTGTTAATACCACGCACTTATTATCTTTAAAACTTTATTCTTACATTTAATATAACTGATTTTTCAATGGCATCGATCGTTGCAAAGAGAAGAACGGCTTTTCATAGAACTTTTTGGAATAAAAATTCTTCATGGAAATTGATAAGCAAAGTCATGAGATTTTTTAAGTTTTTATTTGAGGCCGACCTACTGATTATTATTATTTCAGTGAAAGATTCAACAATTGAACCAAATATTATACCTGTTTTTTTGTCCTAAATGATTGCAGATGTCGCGTGCTACGGACCAGTGCGTAATAGATACCAAAGGGTACTTCCGTCTCATATAACGGCAAGCTATTTCGATTGTGGTGTAGAGGAATGTTTCTAGTGCTTTGAGCAACTTGGTTTCGTCACGTACATGGGCTACTGATTTTTGAGGTAAAAACATATTTTTTAGCGTTGGTCTTAGTTTATTTCCGCTTTGATAAATGATTTATCCACGGATGCTTTAGTTACAGAGCACAAATTTTGTTCAATAAACGTTTAAGTTCAACTTATTCAGGACATAAACTTGTTATAATTTTTGCACATCACTATTGGGCAGGGTGATTAGTCAATGGAATTTCCAATGGTTGATGAAGTTAAGATTTTCAGCTCATTGAGTTTAATGGTTTGTGTAATCCAACGAATAAAATATTATTTCATCGGGAATTTTGCACTAGACTGAATGGAAAGATAATGCAAACCGCTAATTTAATATGGACGCTATACTAGCCTTCATTTCCTGTCGGAGAACAGTATATTCTACTTGGCATTGGAACAGCATACTCCAATGTTGACAGGTAGAGTTTGTTGTTAAGATAATGGTCGCAAATTAAATGTACAAATTCATCAACAATTGGTGAAGATTCGATTTAAAGGTAGTATATCTAAATAATCATCCAAGAGTAATCTTGAGGCATCAGGCATTGAACGGAGAAAAAAGCACTACGCAAAGTTTTCATGGCATCTGTTTTAATCTGACTAAATTATGTGATTTAATCTCATCAAATAAAATTTAAATTCGCATTGCTGATAAATACGGTTTTTGTGTCACTTTTGGGTCATTTTAATCAGTTAAATAGTTAATGTAACCGAGCTGTTGCCACCCAAACGGACTGTGGCACAATGAATACAAAAGAGAGTGACTATCAATGTGCAAGGAAAACATTGAAGGAAATGTAACGTCATTGAATATGCGCGTAAGGAGAAGGAGCCAAAGTGAGGTGAAGGAATTTCTTTTGGAAAGCTACCATATTGAATGGAAACTATAGATCTAATTTATATGGGGTCCGAGTAATTCGATAACTCCTATTCAATAATGAAGCAGCCAAAAACTGTGCAATCAAGGAGTACCTGTGTATTTATTAATTGGCAAAATTAACATCGATTGAATAAACTAGCTTCAGTAAACCAGGGGTCACATTTATCATGCACCTATACAACCTTTTTCTCTCATTAAAAACTCAATTCCTCGTAATTGACAAAAATTATAGTCTTTAAAGAGTCTAATGAGTGATAGCCGTTCCCTCCAACCTCCCTCTCTGACCGACCCCCCCCTCCTATGACCAGAAGGTATATATAGCCAGCGTGCTTCTATGAGGACCACCTGATGATGACGTTCAATGTTGAAACCTGGGTCGTGTTTTTAAATAAAGTGTGTGGAATTACCAAGTCAATTATTTCATTACATTTAAAAAAAATTCAGGTTTAAATTTGTGGAATTCCTTCATGATGAGGTTAAAAAAGAAACTTTACACGTATAATACACGTGTAAACGTACTGCGTATAATATACACTACTATTGCCATGACATTTTCATTTTCTTCTGGGATTGTCCAATAAAGAGTGGTCATAAATTTTTGCACATAATTTTGTGGGAAAAAATGTAATTCTATGTTATATTGTTTGCCTAATGTGTAATGTTTACATGGTGCTACAGTTTTATTGATTTGACTCCAGTATTACGTCAAGGACCGCCGTTGTAAGTTGATACGAGTACATGCTCAGTTCGCCTACGGCAACGATAGAGGTAACATGCGAAACTGTATTGAAATTTTTCTTTAACCTGAAAAAATCATCTGCTGAGGCATTTGTAATGACACGAAAGAGCTTATGGGCAGTCTGTTCTGCCCTATAGCCAACTAGAAGACGACAATAAACAAGTAATTTCAAAGGAACGTGGACCCGGAACTCCAGTCACTGCTCCTGCGATAGCAACCACAGCAACACCACTGCTGCCATGTGAGAGATAACGGATAGTCGGATAACGTTGTAAGAAAGAGTAAAAATGTCATTTAGTGTCATCCAAGCGCTTCCATATGAGACATTGCTCATGCGACGTGCTTGTGAGCGGTGAGTTTTGCGAATCCCACGACTAATTCGCGATTATCTCGCGAAAATTCATGAGAAGTGTGTACCTCGCCCTTCTTATTGTTCAGACGCAGCCCCATGTAGCTTTTTGCTGTTCCTCAATGTGACGAAACACCCTCGCGAAAGCAGTTTTCATCATCATAGGTAACTCGTGAACTGAACCTTTTCAACTTGCCTCGGCTCTCTTTGATATAATAGTGAAGTCAAACCAATAAAGCTAATAAACCAAATATAAAATACACATTCTCATTTCCAGTCAATTGATATCGCCACACAAATTCTGACAGTGTAATTTTCTAACTTTTTAGGATTTTTCTTTGCTGTATTTAACATGCAAGAAAACTCGGGTTATATCCTCCACGTCAATAGTGAGTGCTAAATGCAAAGTACTACTTTATCCCTCCATTGATCGTTCTTGAATGCAAACAGAACGCTATAGTGAAAACTTTCCGCTGCTTTAGGGAAGAAAATGACTTCACTGCCGAATCGTCAAGACGGGCTGAATGTCTTTGCTGAATGGGTGCTTGCATTCCATCCTTATATTTCTTGGTGGAAACAAGGTTACCCATGGGGTTCTAAAGCCTTACGACCGAACCTTCAGCGTTCGTTTCATCAAACTCCTGGAATACTGCAAAGATAAGAACAAAATGGACCCAATTCGTCCCCTCTCGAGGTATTTACCTCGATGCTATCTTTTGTAATGAACAGTAATACGGTCGGAGGGAGCTTTCTTCTCATCTTAAGACTGAAACTTAAAGAATAATTCTGCAAGGAAGACACACAGTCATTTGCATATTTTGCCCCATAAATGGAGAAGTCGACGTGTTCATTTATTGCGAGCAAGACTTGCACTTTTTTTCTTGTCATAATACTGTTGCGCTGACTCACGCGTAACAAATGAATAAGCAATTACGCGTGACATATTACTATACAACCCTACGAGATGGCTCGGTAATAGTTTTGCGAATTTTCTCTGAATTAAACATGTTGTGTTCTTTTGTGTTATTCTCAAATGAAAAGTTGTGAGAAGATAAAAAGCGTTCGTAGCAAGTGCCTAAGGCTCTAATTGCCTAAGGCCTAAGGTTCATCTATATACTTTAATTGGCAAAAATTAAGGTGTAAACCTTTTCTGTTAACATTTGGGAAATTCCCACAATTGTTCCGGTAAAACTGCGGTACGTTTGTTAATTTTTATAATTAAATAAAACGTAATTTGAGTGGTAGAGCCGAATCTATCTATTGAAAAATCGAGAACTTTATCGATAAGTGTTCATCGCAATTTTCGATTCATTTTCATGGTTCCGTTTGTGTGCGATGTTGACAATTATTAGCGCATGAGACCGTATAACATCGTTCAGTATGCTTTTGATGAAATAATTAGAACCTAAACCCCACCTTGACGATCAGCTAAGACAAGAAAATGTAGTGTTACGATTCGATCTTGATTTTACAATTTTAATTTCAAAGTTTTCTTGTGGAATCGGTGTTCGTTTCATTATTTAAGTGTGTCCAATCCCTCCTATTCCTAGCACATTTTTCATTTTCTCTGCAGCATTGGGAAATCTGGGGCATCGTCTGATTCGATGCTAGGGTGAAGTAGTCTCCTTCCCAGTTGAGGTCCAAGAGTGTTCGACAATTTCGGCCAAATCATCCAAATTGGACAATTTATGTAGTTCAAAGCTCATACCGGATACTTTTTATTTACTCGTTTCCTTCGAGTCAATTGTACCCATCTATCAATTGCAATGCTTCCCGTTATTTGTTTATTAAATTAATAATAATTTATTAAATGATCGAAAATTGTTCAATCTGATTTCCAAATGGCTACCACTGTAACTATGTTAGTGATAACTTTGAAAAAGTAGACAGGATTGTTGATTTCCTAGTTGAGTATTCGAATCGATGAAAATAGATCAGTTACTAGGCAACTTACATGTGTTGTGGTTCTTAACATACGAATTTTTGTTGAATTAATACAGTTTGACGCAAACGACTGGTTATGGGATTGCTTTTATGAGGAAGTTCTGAAGAGGCCTTCGTGTGAATTTTAATCATTTAGCCTGCACTATTGAGCGTGGAATTTTTTCATCCTGCGTATAAATATTTTTGCCGACCCCGGTGACGGCGGGGTAACGTCCTCGTCCGTCATGCAAAGGGTCAAGGGTTCTATTCCCGCCTGGGTGGTTTTGGGTGTTTGTAAATGTGACCATTGTTATTAGTCTGATGTAAAGGCCAAAAATGTATTTTTATTGGACTAATACCAAATAAATAAATGTGAAGTCTTATACCGTGAAATTGAAATTATACTAAACAATCAATAAAGTTATAAAAGCAATCTAAGTAAAATATTAAACAAGTAAACTATTGGCCATTTTATCACTTATGCCACATTGAAGGATGACTCAACAATAGTTCAACATTTTTATATCACTTTTAGAAAAGGTTCAGTATAGACTAAATGATATCGGGTTTGATATGCCAGTGAGGTAAAAACGCCACTGTCTCTACTACACCATATTGCAAATGAAGTAGATAGGATCTTACGGAAATAATGCTACCCTTGCATTTGGAATTGTATAATTATAAGTGTAGTTTATATGATTTTCAGTGGTTCATCAACACAAACCTACTGAAAATAATAAAAAATTAAGCACTTAGGAATATTCAGGATGTTTGGACGTAGTATATAGCATAAAATAAAACCAATCCGGTGGAATTCGTTTTATCTTTACTGCTTTTATTCTAAACAATGTTCATTTTTATGAGATATTTTCATTACTTTTAGTCGGGCTTTTTATCCGAGTCATTCAACCTTAGTCTCGCGAACTGTATGCGGCTCCATTAAGGCTCAATTTCAGTTGTCGGCAATGGAACTCGTTCAATTTCAGAGTATTTTTTCTTATCAATAATATCAATATTAGCGGATGACTCCGTTTAAAGCTACTGTTGCGGCATCTCCCATAGTTTCTTTGGAACTTCTCATTAATACATCAACTTGTCCTGTAATTTCGACTCCCGATCCTTTGTAAACGATCTTATGATTCGTCCACCCTTCGCTCAATGCTCTAATTACCGCTACAGAGAGTGGCAATAGTCCTGAGGTACAGGACGAGGTAGGTATTGATCTTCAGCCTCCCTCCTCCCTTCCCCCAAGAAACCCGAATTTCAAAGGAAAGTTTTAACCCTCCTGCCCTCCTTTTCTCTCCTCATTCCTCTCCTGCCCCTTCCCAACCCTTCCCCCCCACCCAACAGGCAATAGTTTTTTTATGGAGCCGTCGGACGGTGAATTGGACGCTTTTTTTCCTGAAATGAGAGCAAGAGAGGATGTTCCTCGATGACACAATGAGGAAGGTGGGATGTGAGCAAAGGGGTTGGCGCCTACATTAATTGGAAGCACTTTTACTTTCCCTGCATGCTGCTCTCAGAAATAATACAAAAGGAAGGCGTAAGAGAATATCCGATGGGAAGTGGCAGGGGAGTCGAAAGATAGGGGGGAAGGGGACAACTCCGCCAGGGGGGCGGGCTCATCACGCCGTCGTTTCTCCTCTCTCGCGATCTAATGTTATGAAAGGTGGCTGGACGCCTTACCACGGGGGAAAAGAATTGGGGGAGGGGAGGGAAGTGCAGAAGAAAGGGAAGAGGGAAGCGGTGCAGAAAAAGAAAAGCCCGGCATGCGCAATCCGACTTGGCGACACGGTTATCTTTTGGGGAGCATGTGTAGGCACGCGTGGGATCACTCGTTGAACACGGTCGTTAGTCGCGTCGCGGAGTAGAGGTAGGTGCTGCAATTCGCGAGACCGAGAACTCAGATTTGTGACTGATGGGGTTTGTTCGGGTCCTGAATCCCCGCCGAGGGTTCGGTTGAAGAAAGATTTTCTTTTCCGGGATTAGGGATGGCAAATACGAGTATAACATAGTGTGATATTTTTATACATATCAATACATACAGGGTGCGACGTTTAAATCTGGACAAATTTAAATTGGGATCTACCGCCATATCGTAGTTCCAATGGAGGCAGCAATTGGCGTTCTTGCAAGCTATAGACATCTTGTAAACAGTCATAACCCCAAAATGGCCGAGATGTTGCGTACAAGTGCGGAGAACAATAGAAGAGCCGCCATTATCGAAAGTGTTCGCGCTGGGCGTTATATTTCGAAATAGTTCGATTCTTCTGGTACCCAAGATCAACTCGACGATATTGTGGCCAAGTATAATGCTTCGGAGAAGTCTGGGGAAGGTTTCGCTTATCCGGCGAGGAAATCTCATGCGAGGAAATCTCATTCGAGGAAACGCTTGTTTGACCGGATTCAAGCGCTTCACCCTATACGAGTTCGTCGAATGTTCTAATTTGTTAAGGCGTAAGTGATTCCAATGAAAATTTCGATATTCTGTGTAAAGGCTAGCCTTAAAACAGAAATTAATAGCTTTAAAATTTGGAGCGATTCGTATTTCGTACTTTACACTGAAGTACTTTCACAGGAATTCAGTGAAAAATGTATAACACTGCGCCTGCTTTTCGTCGAATATTTGACGAAATTTGTAACAAATAAATAAAAAGTAGATATTAGCTGTAATGGATGTACTCACAGACTGAGTAAAGTTAATTTTGAAAGTATTTCTCTTAGCAGTAAAAGTTACTGAATTGCAGTGCATTTTATATAATTTGAGATTAAGACAAAATTCAGTTTGATCATAATTTAATTCTTAGTAGTAGTTTTTGTGGGAGGCGACCGACAGCTGAGGTCATTTGCGCCATTAGGGAGGGGCAGGAAAGGATGAATGGTGGAGAGGAATCCGGCGTTGGCATTAGCCTCCTCTAAACGAAAGGCTCCAAGGGGTCCGCAGCTTGACGTCCAATCCGACGGACGGCGTACTCACTCAAAGTGATCTCCACAAAGCACCTCAAGTAGGGATCATGATACCACTAAAAAATATCTGCCGCCTCTGGGATGCGAGCCCTCTGGGTGGGAAGCTAGTGCTTTAGCCACCGCATCCCGATCCCCATTTAATTCTTCAATTCTTCGAATACCTTGTGTGAATCTAAAATTGAGTATTTTATGCTCCGATGTAAACTATTATCCATAAGTTGAAACCGTTATCCGTTTTATGGAAGCCGATATTTCAATTTGATCTGCATTTCTGTCCGGAACACTAAAGTGTACTGATAAGGAGTGCACTGTAAGCGCGCCGTTCACAGTCATTGTATCGCACCTCAACTGTAGACCTCACTGGTTTCTTAAACTGTACTAATCTCGACACCGTGTTTTATATCTGCCCTCCCATTGCCATGATTCCATAGTGACCCTGTCTGAAGCGACATCTATTATAATCCTTCCATAATCTCAGCGCCAAATGACGCTCCGGGAGATCAACCATTATTTTTGAACCCCGGAAGCAGTTGATAGCAAACCCCACTCCTCGGGAATTACCTAATTTAGGCAATTTGGGGTTCTCCTACCGACAGGCAGTTGACTGTATCGTAATTGTAACAATTATCGCAAGAATCCACCCTAACTCTTCTCCCTGTCGTCGCTCTTTCATTTCCCTCATTAGCCGTCAAGCATGGAAGGCCCGTTCAAGATTCCTAGTCGTGCATTTCCCGTATTGTACTCAGCATTGTAAAATTTGCTATCTTTGCTCTCATCCAATTACGGAACATTTTGGACTCATTACCATTCATTAGTCGTGAATCTTCCTCTCTCCTAAAACCCGTGCGTGAAAGAATGTGGAAGTTCAATTGAAATTTTTCCGAAAAATATGAAAAACTAACTATTTTCGTAAATGCTCCCATTGTGTTTTTCCCATCTTGAATTCTTGTAACATGCACGTATTCTTGTGATTATTATTTGAAATAAAATTTCAAAAGTGAGTGAAATGAAGCCTCCCTCGGTTGTAATTAGACTAAGCGTGACGCACCTAATTACATCAGTAAGACAGGTGTTCTAATTGAGGTATCTCTGTTGACGGTCTCTTCTGCTTTAATTTATATATATATCTAAAGTTTTATATCTCTTTGGGCCGTCCCGAGTTCCTTTCGTCATAAATCAGCAATCTTTGATTGCGTATGCGCAACATATTCACATGCGAACCTAAATCAATCCATCTCGATAGTTAGGGCAGTGTGCCATCGCGTTTCGCACGTGCGCAAGTTGAAGGGTAAAGGAATTCCCTTGACACAGCATTTTGAGGCGAGCGTTGAACGGCCCAGGAATTTTAATAATGCCGAAATCTTACCCGTCGAATTCCGTGTAGGCAGCACGAGTATACGCTGCAATTTTCAAATGCTGTCCGTTGTAATTCCATGGAAAAATTGTTTTATTTGTTGTAAAGTTCGGGGGCAGACTTCAATATAAGAAAGGACCGTGGACTCTACCGTTGAATCCCATATTTAAGCAAAATACTTTGTGCATACGTAAGTAGTATGTGGCTTGCTACGTGGCTTTCATCATATTTTCATTGAAATGAAAATTGCATTCCCTCACGAAGCATGACCATTTTTCTTCAACTGACAGAAAATAGTAGAACAATGTTAATAAAAGGAAACTACTATCTATATTATTTTTCATGTTTCTTTGTGCGTAGGGCTTTTTATCAATTAGTAAACCTTCACATTCTTTCAATTTGCGCTAATAATTTATTTTTATTTCAATCAAGTACTTAATCATCGTTTTTATTAATCATATTTTTCTTTCATAACTTTCGAATTTTCAATATTATTATCAATATTATGGTATAATGAAACAGTAGCTTTTTTAAATAATGAATTTAATTGTTTTGTATAGTATTTGCGACATCTTCTATGGTTATTATCTTTCAGACCAATGTAATTTCCCGGAAGAGAGACCTACCTTCTCTGACGAGATTGGCAAGCTTGAAACTCAAAATTGCTGATTATAAAGTAATTTTTTCTGAGGCCGTTCTTATTTTTCTGGAATTATTGGCGTATAGAAAGAAAAATAGGTCAAGTGCAGTGTACTCTCTGACTTCATCTAGCAAATATCTCTTCTTGACCGATCTCATATATGTAATTAGATGTTTTTCCAGAAGGCCAAATTCCCTGGGTGAGTAATCATGGGTGAGGGGAACAAAATGCACTTGTATTTACGGTGCATCGGACACCCGCGGACGTCTCTCCTCCGCATTCCGAACGGTTCACTCGGGGGGAGGGGGGGGGGGGCAAGTTTTCGAAGACGAGCGTTGATCCCGACATTCAAGGCGTCCCCTTTCAGCCGGCCGTCGCTGAATTTTTCAAAACTCCCTTCCACTGCCCCATCTCACCCTCCCGACGATTCCCCGATCTCACCCACGTGCGCTTCAATTAAAACGACACCTATCATCCGCTCCATTATTCACCGCGTCAGGCAGCCCCGTGGTTCGCCCACCCGCCGCGAGTCGCCGCGCGGGTCGCGACGGCGCAAGGGAGGAGAAGGGGGTGTGCGGGGCGCCGACGACCACCGGAGGCGCTCCTCAGACGGCATGGCGTCGTCGCGCTGAGGCGGAAACGCACCTCCACCGACCCCACTCCATCCCCTCTCTTGCAACCCCTCGGCCAAACCCCCTCCCAACCTCCGCCGACCGCTCTCGCCCAAACCGCGAGGAACCGGGCATTTCCGCCTGCGGGCTGTAGCGTCGTCGACCGGGGGGCGTCCAGCATGGACCCGGAGGAGATGAATTGGCGTCGGAGGCGGGCGAGGACCAGGGGTAGTCAGCCCCGTAGGGGTGGTCGGGATACGGCCTCCGTCTCCCGCTGTTGCCTTCGCCTTTTGGGTCTCCTGCTCTCCAGCCCCGGTCTGCTAGCCCTCGTGGTTTGCTACTGCTTCCTCGGGGCGTACCTCTTCCGGTTTCTCGAGACGGAGGATGAAGTGGAACCAAAGACAGCCGTGGAGAAGGACAGGGAGGACTGCATCAAGGAACTTTGGCACATAACAGGTTGGAGGCAAGAGAATCCACCCTGTGCATTTTATAGCGCGTGATTTTGAGTGCAGAATGCAATTCGAAGGTGCAATTGTTTCACTCACGTGGTATATTATTAGTCAGGGGAAACAATTGCTGGGATTATTTAGGATGTTGCGAATGGGTGGGTAATTTGAGGGTGATTGGTCTCGTCAGGGTATAAATCCGTGCCTATATAAATCGTTCCGCTATTGACCAAATCCGGTTGATGTTTCTTCACACCCTGGGGCCAACACTAAATTTATTTATTTTATATATTTATTTTAGTACCCTGCAAACCACTGCTAGGGTGTGTGGCAGAGGGTGAATACACACCAGACCCGAGCATGACCCCACCGCGGTCGGACAATTTTACTGTGATCTCTTTTTGTTCGTGGAAAAAATGACATCTTAAATCTATCTGTTCTACACTTAATCTGTCTAATTTAATTGATATGATCTCTCCTACCGTAGTACGATGGGGGTTATTTATTAATTATTAAATACATTTTCAACATCACTGCTAAAGAGACGTCATTCCAATTTATGCTAGAGATTCAACCTGTAATTTAACCTTCGCTCCGTGCCTACCTGCTCTAATATTTTGGATACGCTACTAATTTGATTATAAGATGTTTTACAAATCTAGCTCCTCTACGCTGCACGCGATTCAATGCGGCAATTAAGTCAACTTCGTGAGGATCCCATATATTTGCAGTATAATCTAAATGAGGCCTAACCAGCGAAAGCTGACATTTCTCTTTGGCCTTGTCATCACGTTACCCAATACTCTTCTAATAAATCCTAATTTTTTGTTACTTTGTTCACATATTCCCCGTATGTCTTTCACCCATGAGAGGTCGTGAGTTAGGTAACGCCTAGGCGTTCGGGAGGAATTTGCTCTTTTTCCAAAAATTTATCTCTACGCACTTGTTTAAGTTTTATTGTAATTGACAAATGTCGCACAAGCGTTGTGTAGCATTTAGGTCATCTGATAAAGCTGCTGTGTCCTCAGGATCACGGATATCACGGTAAACCACTACATCATCGGCTGATAATCTTATCTTGGCCACGTATCTTAATATTGGCCACGGAGTCAATTTCATTAACGTAAAGTAGGAATAAAAGATGTCCGATAACACTTCCCTGGGGAACACCTGAAGTAACTTCTGCTGCATTTGAGCTAACTCCATTTATGACTACTCTTTGTACCCGACCATTCAAAATGTATTTAAATCCAACCCCCTATATTTTTATCTATACTTCTTGCTTCGTGAGTAGTTTACTATGAGGTACTTTGTCGAAGGCTTTCTTAAAATCTAGACGAATCGCGTCCCCTGGAAGATTGCTCTCTCCCGAAGTAAGAATATCATGAACAAAAAAGAATCCACCCTTTCCAAAATCGTGCTGCTTTTTCATAAATTACAACAGATTATCGAGGTGTTTCACGATCGAACAAGCAACTATATGTTCCATAACCTTGTACGAAATGGATGTGAGGGAAATATGTCTGTAATTGCTCGGTTCCACCTTGTCGCTATTTTTAAATATTGGTGTCATATTAGCCGTTTTCCTATCTCTGGAAATCTTGTGATTAACTAGCAACTTCTTAAATATGATTTCTAGATACGGTGCAATTTCCGAAGATAGATCCTTTGATATACGAGTGGGTATTTCGTTGGAACCGGAGGATTTATTAGGCTAAACATTTTTCAGCAAACGTTCAAGTTGTGATAACGTTATATGAGATTTCAATTTTGGGCATCGGTTGACCGGCATGATTTGGTAAGCTATCGGAGACATTCGGAGAGACATTAGAGAAGACACTTTGAAAGAAGCAATGTACAGGGTGCGTTCTGAAAGCATTGCGATTATTTGTTTTTAAGTAATTTATTGAACAGATTTGCACACACATTTAAAATTTTTCCAAGTACTCTCCTTCGGCCTCTACGCATTTTTTCCAGCGACTCTATCATGACCGGTACGCGCCCTGGAAGGTGTCTTCGGGGACCTCTCGCAAGGTGTCCGTCACGGCTGATTGAATCTCTTCTATGGACGAAAAACGGGTTCCTTTCGGGGCTGTCTTAATCTTAGGGAACGCATAGAAATCTGCTAGGGTGGCGTCAGGACTATAGGGGGGTGGGGTAGCGTTGGCTTCTGGTGTTTGGCCAGGAACTCGCGGAATCGTAGCGCGTTGTGGCAAGGCACGTTGTCAAGATGGATTTGCCAGGTAGCGGAGATGTCTTTTCTCATCCTGATGACCCTTTTTCCTGCAATATGTTAACCTTTTCCAAACTGCTTGTTACTCATTCGCCTTTATTATTCTTGAGTGAATTAAAAGTTGGCATATTTCCCTGAACCTCTCTGGCGTACAACCAAAATGATTTCGGATGCTCTTTCAAATTTTCCGCTAATCTTTTCTTTTTGGATTCGCTTAACGCTTTCCGAAATTCCTTCTTGGCATTCGCCCTAGATATCTTGTCATCATTAGTGATCTCATTCTTTTTGTCACTAGAGACATCCCTAATACTTTTCATCTTGGCGTGACATAGCCTTTCACGTCACAATGCTTTTCTAAGATCCGCGTTTTACCATCTAGGTTCCGTGTTATCTTTTATAAATTAACTGGGAATGAACTTGTTGATTGCTGAGTGCGTGATCTCAAGGAAGTAATTCCGCGTTTCCTAAGTGTTTCGGTGATTACTATGCGTCTTAAAACTTGCAAGTTGACTCTGTAGCACGCACTTTATGCTATTTCCGTTGTAGTCCATTGTTGTCCATTGTAGCGTGCTTCATCAGCTTAAAGATTTAGGTTGCCCTGTGACTAACTGGATACATGGTACGCTCTCCACATTGATTTCGACCAAAATAACTAATTTCGGGATTCTGGGCGTCGCCATGGGACTTGAGCACATTAGCTACCCCTTCAATTAGTACTCGTTTTTACTTGAAACTTTGCCGTAAACCTCGCCAGTCGGTGTGGGTGATTCTACCGCTACAGCCAAGGCATTCAATAGCCATATAATAATTAAATCGCCTAAGGCAGTGGTCTCAAAACTTTTTTGATTTCATAATATCGTAATATGTATTTTTTCAGGTACACGCACTGTCATAATTTGGTTGTTATCTGTCTGTGTATGTATACATATAAACTCATGCACACACGTAAAAATGCATATTGCTGTTTCTTCAACTTTAATTAACTTTATATTTTTTCTGTTATTTACTACACCTCCAAGTATTGATTGATCCTCGTACTCCAGTAGTAGTAGTATTTAGGGGAGGCGACCGACAGCTGAGGTCATTTTTGCCATAGGGGATGGACAGGAAAGGATGAAGGGTGGAGAGAAACCCGGCGTCGGCATTAGCCTACTCTTCGCTAACCCTACGAAAGGCGCCAAGGGGTCCGCAGCTTAACGTCCCATCCGACGGACGGCGGGAGACCCCTTAGATTTATTTCGGTGTGTACATCAGCCGCTCCTTAATCCTAATCTGCACCCGGTTTGAATTCTCGAAGATGCTTAAAATGTGCATCTATTTCGAATATTGCCATATTTTTCGATTCCACGTCACCCTTAGCTGTTCGTGTTTCCCTACCGCAACTTCCCGAGTGAAGATTATGTGTCATTCTTACTCTCCACATTGATTGCAATGATAATAATTTCAAGTCTGTTTAGAAATAAAAAATAATTAGAAAACTAAGTAGGTTCCACAGAAAATATATTTCGTTAAGACTATTAATCTTCGATCAGTCGACTTCATTATGTGTATTTTTACATACTGTGGGGGAGCATCGGGGGAGCGTGATACTCCCCCACGGTTCCACTCTATTCCATAAGGTCCGCTCCCCTTTGCCATCATTTCCCTGATTAACACCCTGTCCCCCCGGCCTACCCCTGTCCATGCTCCTCCTCTCAACTTTCCTCGCCCTCAATTCCCCCTCCCTTTTCGCGTCACATTCTTCCTCATTTTCCGAAACCGCCAGAATTTCTCCCGTCAACTGCTCGTGAAGTGACGTAATAAGCCCGAACGCCCTGTAAAAGTGCCCGTGGTAATGTCGGCTGTACGACAAAACCTGTTCGCATTTACTGCGGAGTGCACTAAATTTTATATCTTTTCTTTTAACTTGATATTTCACAAATTTTATCTTGATGCTGTAGAATTCGTAGCTGGTGCATATTTTCTGAATCTGCGCCAGAGTACTGTTCTTATAAAAGCCAAAGAGAAAATTTTAAAGGGCTCCCAAATGCATGCCTTTGTTCGCGTGCATAAAGAGAAAAATGAGTGAATCGATCAAATTGACGACTAATAAATGGAGCCATTGAATATATTCTATTTCTTCCAGTTTATGTAAACACATTATTGTATTCCAACTGCCGAACTAAATTTAAGTGTTGATTTTCCTCAAGGGAATTGATTTTATTTGGGTTATTAGTTTTATTATTAAGACAATATTCATCTGTGTATCTAAAGTGACACATTCTCCATGAAAAATCTACTCCAGAGGTAATCCTTCGAGGAGAAGAATAGCAGTTTTGTTTTCAATTTTAAAGGTAGTTTTGATCCTCAATGACAGAGCGTATAGTGCTTTATTGAAAATTTCATTCTCAAAGAATCTCTTTATTTCCTCCGAGCTCAGAACTGATAGTCTGCAAGTTTGTATGATAATAGCAAATTAACGTTTAAAATATCTTAAATTGTCATAATTTTTGAGTCTCTTCCGATGAACTGGTACGTATTTTGAAAAATTCATAAATCTGTATTTTTTAAGTACTTATATTTTTCGTCGGAATTAAAGTTTTGCGTTTCATCTATATTAAGACTCCTTTTTATTTTTCTGATTGTGTAAAATATGTGGTAAATTGAGAAATGAACCACCCTACTTAAGTTCTATGCATATATTGATGCATGCAAAAGATGTTCAGAGAAGCAATATCCATGCTAACTCTCGTGGCGAAAACCCAAGTTTAATTTTCACTTCACATTTACCATCCATCACACACAAGTCGAGCGTGTATTTTGTATAATAAGGATTTTCGAACTGACGGCTTATGGTGTGTGGCGGTATGGCCATTAAGCATTTGTCTATTTAATTCGACGGTAGGAACCGAAAAACACAGCTGAATTATTTTATAGTTTCGGTCAGTGGTAAGTTTGAGAATGTAAGGAACAAACAAATTGTTAATGAATGAATAAATTGTGGGTAAGCAGTAATATTGTGATTCTTGCATTGATCTAGCTTAGATAGGAAATCGTGTTGCAAAATTAAAAAAAAAACAACCGGGGAGGGGTGTTTTGATAGAAACGTCGACCGCCAGCTCAAAACCATCTACGACTTTCTCGACATTGTTTTGCAACCATTTCCTGATAGAAAGTAATATAAATGACGCGGTATCTGTGACCGATTCCCACATGAAATGTCATAATTTTTTGGTCATATTAGTGACAAAACGTAAGTGGACTAAATGATAATTACCCCCTCGGAAATTAGATTGGTTAACGTTAAATTTTTTCAACCCAATAACCTTAATATCCAGATCCCTTGCTATATGATATGTTTATCTTCTTTAGGAATACTTTTGATAAATAGCTGACAATTAATTTGAATATTGAAAAACATTTGTGATTACATATTGATATCCATCAATAGATCGATACATTATCATTTTACAATGCAAAATTTGGTAATATTGTTCAGATATATGATAAAGAAGCTATTGGATATTATACTTCACACTCTGAAGATAAATGAACATACATTCGTTATGGAATAAGATTAAGTTCTTTTCGATAACACATAAGCTCGAAAATTTTAATAAAAATTTAATGGACAAAAAATGTGACTGTAAGGTTCTGCATTCATCATCACTAATTATCGAGACACGCAAGCATTAAAACTCATGACGATTTTTCATTAATTCGCCATCGAAATGATCAGCCATCTCGATGAAGCCGGAGCTTCTTTTTTTGGCCATTCTCTTCAGTTGATAGTAAGCAGTTACACCTCTCCCTCCCCAATCTATCGATACCTGAATTTCATCCAAACGTTTCAACTTTGACCGACATCTTTTCTCTTTCTCACTCTTTTTCTTCTAAAATTCCCAACCAGTATGTTATGCTTCGGAATATGTTTTCTTTCTCAAATTTTCAACTCTTCTCTCTCGCAATAGTCTCATTAGTTTTCTATCTTCATCAAAAGGTTGTCAAAATTTCAAGGTTTTTTTTTCCCTATCTTCCAACTTATTTGAAATATTCTTCGCCATGTCCACATTTCTTTTTCTTCCAGACCGTCCTCATCTGTTTTCCTTCACAAAGCAAAGCAAAACGAATCGAAATTTCTTGCAGGTGCCTCCCTTTTCCACGTCTGCTTCTCAGGAAATTTGTTTTCAAATGAAAGGCTTTTTTGCCAATGTTATTATTCTTTTCACTTCCAGTAAATATCTGCTCATACCATGGTCATCGAAACTTTAAAGGCGCACCAGAATTCCCCTCATTACGTGAAGTAAGGAAGGATTTACATTTTTGTGCAAAATCGACCTCTCCTCTTAGTAGCACCTGCGTCTCGCACTAGAAATTAGAGATGTGAAAATAAGGTTAGTAAATGAAAGTTAATTCGTCGAATTATCTTGATAACTGTTGAATGAATTTTCCCGATCAGTGCTATTTTCAAGGTTCCTCGCTTCCCTTCGCTCTTTTTGGCGAGGGAGCCTTATTTCGCTGTCACAAACAAACACACCATGACACAGGAATTGATTTCAGAAATCGAATTCACGAAAATCACCTTGAACAGTGATAACTTATCTACATCTACATAATACCCCACAAGCTGTCGTATGGGGGTTTGTCAGGGGATGTGTGGGCACCGGCCATGCATGCAAAATCATGATACCTCTACACAAATATCAGTTTGATCATGCACCGGATGAAAGTTAATCACACGAAAGAAGATACTTGCATGCAAGAATATTCAGCAACTAGATATATTCAAACCATACGGGAAGAACATTATTAAGATGTTTCGATTTTCAATTCATGCAGTATTTCGACAAAATATGTAAACTACCAATGCTAATTATCTCCTTCGTCCCTGCAGTCATATTTATTTATTGCTCCAATGATACGAGAAAAGAGTGACATTTTCAGTCTATCCGTTCTACTATCCATATTTATCTATCTAATTTACGTACGTGATAATTATCTTAGCAAGTCAGGGTCTGTAATATGCCTTTAACATCCTCGGATAAGTGTCCTCCTCAAGGTTACGCCGTAAATTTAACCTGTATTTCAACCAACATTCAAATAGTGTCTCCCATCCTAATGTTTCCAACTTACCAATGAGGATTTATTTAATGAAGAATATTAGGAATAGCAGATCAATCAATAATCATTTCAGCGATACATGGAAATTTCCCCACATCAATTAGTATTTTTGTTCTTCAGATCCTCAAAAATGACTCAAAATCATCAAACAGAGTATAAGTCTTAATCCATGCTGTTTTCTTAATCGTAACGAAGCAAGCTTCCTCGGTGTATCCACATTGCAGGCTTTTTGTTACCTGTAAAGTTTCTCCGGTAAAAATTATTTTTACTTGATAAACAAATTTCAGTATGTTCCACATTTTACCGTTTTTTCTCAATTTACAAACGTTTGGGAGATGGACGGATACATCAAAAGATATATATCTTGAGTAAGGAGAATGTGTGTTCACTGTAACTCTTAATATGGGCGCCTGACAATTACCTCTGTTCATTAAATCAATTCGTTTTCAGATAAGGCCACCAGAAGTGCCTTTGTTACTACGTTAAATAAAAAATATTTTAAAGAAGGCATAGTTTAATATATTTTGCATGATAGGATCATTAGTGGCGTACTGAATATGGACGTGGTCACCTCTTTTAATCATTGTATTCATCTTCTCTTTGTGGGCCTGCATAATGATTCTGCTCATTATCATTTTATTTCTCTTATTCATTTACTCTCATTAAAAGGTGTTGGCTCCACTCAAGTTAAAATTTTTCGAGAGATAGCCGCGATAGAAGTGACAAAAAGGGCAGCGAATAATTTAGGCCGTCGTTATTTAGGGGAGGGAAAGAATCTATCCCCTCTGGCCATCTCTGCCCTTCCCATCTACTTTGAATGATTTAGGTTTATGAACCAGGTGAACAGCGGTGAGTATGACGCTCGCTAATGGCTTGACCGTCTCGAGCACATGCTACTGAGTTGAAAAGTGGTTTAATATTTAATGGACATAAGTTCGTAATGGAAATATGGACATAACGGACAAAGATGTCCTGCGCTCAAACTGCTGTGCTCATTTGATGACATGGCTCATTTTTTTCCACAAGAATGCCAGCGCCAACTCTTAGATGTTGAGATAAAATGCGATCGAGGTTCAAGAAAGAGTTTTCATACAGCCTACCGATGAAATAAAAGAAATTAGAATTTGTCTCCTCGGCTTTTATGATAATAGTGATTTTGCAAGTGAATTTTATCGAATATATCCGTTATTTATCACGAGTTCTTTAATTTCTGTATGTTTATGAAATTTTTAGAATTATTTTTGAGAACGTAATTCCTTTTTATTTAATTATTTACGTTACATAGCCAGGTGCTTTTATTGTCCGATTTTCATATCATGTCTTCGTACGCCCCAAAGAAATGTATTCCATAACGTTCATGGAGGTTTTTCCTACAGAGTTTCGAATGCCACAATTTCATTCGACTGAGAGTTTGAGCACGTGCGATTACCTCTCCCCAGAAACCCCTCCTCGAGAAACTCCCTCACCTTCTCTGCCTCCACCTCTGTCGGTCTTTAATCGCGTCTTTATACTCCTTTACTGTCAGCGTAATAAAAGGGCTTTCATACTAATACAATCCAATGATCAAATTGTTCCAAAGAGCGACCATTACACGTTCACTTTAGCTTCTTATGTACATCATTGAAGAATTTTCCTATATTTAAAGCCAAAATCTTACCAAAAATATGTTGCTTTCAGCCATATAGGCGACCGTTACCTCATAAATCCCGTTATTAAATATTTCCTTGAATATTGAGTGATATATATAGACATTCACAGGAAACGACTGATACTTTTCACGTACTGGTAATGACTATCCAACGAGCGCTGACAGTGACTATGCAATCTTGACTGAGTGTAGTTTGCGAAGGCGAGCACATATCTATACTCAAAGGATTATCTAACTTTGCCCCGCCGTAACCATTTCGCTACTATATGCCATCGATAAATCACTGGAGGATTTTACTCAAGCAATGAAAACTTTTCACATACTGGGGCTTCCGCTCGATTCTTCCGAAACTTTTCTCGCGTATGTTACCCCGAGAGAACTACAACCGTCGAGTAAAATTGTATTAAAGTTTGCCGTGAAGCGATTATTTCAAAGAAATGTTTTGTAGATAGGAGTATTTTTTTCACTCTTAGAATAGAATCGTAAAGAGTTTCACCGTGGAAGAGTGGTAATCAAAATTTTGAATAAAATGGCATCAACCAGGGAAATTATTCTTAGCTGAATATGGATACTTGCTTCTCTTGGCATTCATAAAAAGTGACGAGAGTAGTCGAACGAGCTTCGATTTTTTCCTCTCTGGTTAACCATGCCATTGGTGGGAATCGATCTATATAATAATCAGCGAACAAAGCACGTATTTTAAATGTCATTTAGCAGGCAATCCTATGCTCGATGTTGTATGCATTGTAACCGCTATGATTTTGGGGAAAATTAAGCCGTATTATTGTAGCGAACTCTAAGTTTCCCACTCATAATTGTCCAGTTGATTTTCTCTCATTGAGTGACGTAATGTATCCCCACTGATCATAATTATAAGTACTAACTAAATACGGTGTAGCTGTACAACCTAAATAGGTGCACATAATAAAGCTGATGGTAATACATTATCAAGCACTAGCTCCTGCTTAAAAATGATATTTCGTTGGACTTTTGTGATGAGAAATGTCTCTTCCTGTTTCTACATATGAAAGATTCTAGGTGCATTACTCTTCATAGGAAGAGAGAGTTACGCGCTCAAATGCTGGGTGCCCATTTATCCATTGGAACCATGCATAAGAGACCGTTTCCGCCACCTTACCAGGCCGAACTCTGGGCTTTCGGACGAGGAAAACTTTCGGGCACCAATCCTCTTGGGCACTAAGAGACATTTCATAAAGTTCTATTTCCCGAATTCTTAGTTATTTCAAATTTTTATGAATTTAACATATATTTATGAAGTAACTTATTGATTTAGTTAACATAGGTTCACATTCAGCGGGATATCATCTGCACTGTAACGTATATTACATTCGATTTTTGAGACCGATTTAAATAATGAATTTTCCACTCGCATCTGGCGTTTATGGAAATACAATAAACCTAGTGGATACCTTATTCTTCATAAAAAGGAACCTCATTCGCGTTGATGTCGCGGTTGAATTAATGCAGTGCATTTTCAAAGGGAAAATGAATTTATTCAAAACTTATGTCGACTATATTTGTAGAGCGAAAGAAGCATAATACAAAGTGTGGAAGAAATTTCTGCGGGATCTGGGATCACATTACTACGTGACACTTTTTAGCCCGTTCACCTCAGGCTATCGACTATTCTACGAGTCAAATCTTTTGACCAAGTTGGAGTGTATCTTCCTATCGCTATCCGTCTGCCCTTCAGACTATTGTCAAGTCAACGAAACGAGTTTGAGAATGCATGAGGAAACTTGATGAAGTGACTAAGACCCTCGTGTGTCTTAAACCCCACAGAATGAAGGGAACCGTCGTAAAACTCGCGACGTGAGGTCAGGTTAGAAGTCACAAGTGAAAAAAAGAAGTGTCCTGTGCGGACTGTGAGAGGATATCTTTCGATGTGTGCAATTCTAGAGACGGAGCGGGAGGGAAGTTGGAGAAATTCGGGACTGATCCTCGAAGGCGTCTTAGCTACGGGGCGATGCTCACCAAACTTTCTCATAATGTAGCCCGTGCTCCTTTCACAAGTATCAAGGATTTCGAAAGGACTCGCAGAATTGTTAGAATAAAAGCCAACATTGTTTTTACAAAACAAGGACGCTCAAGCTCCTCAGAAGTGCAAAATTTCCATGTGAAATACATTTATGGTATAACTTTTATCGTATAAATGTATGATAAATGAATTTAGTGATAAATACGGCTAAATGAATTTAGTCAGAAAAATGAAAAAATATGAGAAAACGAAATTTAAACAATCAGGAAACGGAGAACGATTTCTATTGAAATCATATCCTCCTTTCAGTCCAGTACTTTAAGAAACGTGTCACCTGTAAGAGCTAATTGAATTGAAATTATCTCTGCTAATGATTTCTTCTCTTCCTGGTATTTCATCAGCCAAGATCGGTACCCACCAGCTCTTGTGCTAAGTTATGGAATACATTTTTTTAGTTCCTGTCTTAAATGAAGTTTATCACTTGAAGCGAAAATTTGAATTTATTTTTCGCTGCATAGTGCTCTTATTTCGTTATTCTCATATTTTTTCCAGTTGTTTACATGTCAAAATCTTCAACACATTAATAAACCCTGAAGTCGGTTTGGTAGGTGATGGTAGAGTTCACCCAGTGCTATTCACAACGGTGTGAGAAATTCCAACAATTGGGGGTTGTTCCTTTCCCTGCGCCAGATATGGTTTTCAAGGAAGATCTGGTACCCGAAAAATCACATAGCTTGAGTTGAGCTGAGGGTGCCCGGAGTGACCTGCCCGAGAACAGAACCCAAGCCCTCCGGTCAGTAGTCCAACGAGGTCCTCTGGACTACCACGACTCTTTGTTTAATTTTACGATC
Organism: Hetaerina americana; assembly: GCF_022747635.1. NCBI lineage: Eukaryota > Metazoa > Arthropoda > Insecta > Odonata > Calopterygidae > Hetaerina > Hetaerina americana. The sequence continues at coordinate 17,425,679 of NW_027286985.1, read as the reverse complement.
AGAGAAATTGTACGGAATCTCCTCTCAATTCATTTCGGATGCATAGAAATTCACATTAATAAATAACTGGAATGTTTATTTCGCTTAGGAAGCTTTGTTTTCACATTTAAATTCGATATAAAACATACAAGAATCGATTAAGATACTGCCAGAGGTAATTGCGGGAATCGTGTTGTCTCTAGAGTGTGAACTCTTTCCGTGTTAGTGCATGCTATCGTTTTATGAAGCCCATGGCTTGTCATTGTTTCATGAAGATTCATTTTGCAACCAGAGCAAGGACGTCGGCTGAAATCGATTTTTCACATATTTAGTGCCATATTCCTTTAAACTTTCTGAATGTCCAACGCTATCCAGAAATAATCGGATAATTTCGAAAAACCTTTGACATTAGGAATGATTTTACAGCCAGATGCTTTATTTATTTATTTTCTAAAATAATTCAATATTTTTATTCAAATTAATTTCAACCAGATACTTATTTTGAGGTATTTTTTTAGAAAACCTGCTCCAGCAAATCGCGAATGGAATAAATAACGCAATGAAAATGTACTTACATGTATGTTCTTCCTTTATAGGAGCACGGTATCATTAGTGTCTTCGTTTTTGGCGGAATTATTCAAATTGCAGTTTTGATGCATTATTACCACTCTTTGAATATTATTTGAAGCCCAATAAAAACATTATATCGCAAACCTTTCAGCTGATAAAAATTATGGGTAGCTCTTAAAATAGTATTCTCTATTTAGATAAAAATCACCATAAATATTGACATTTAATTTGCTTGACTTTCCTTTCACTTCCTGCACCATTAAAATCCCATTGAAGTTATTCGGAGCCCCTATAAACTTTTCTCCTGAAATAGGTTTTCCGACGTGTTCTGGTTGGCCCACGCCTGATTCCGATGATTAAAATGATTTTCGCGATGTATTTCATCACGTTGAAGAGCAGAAAAAAGTCACAGGGAGTCAGGTCTATGCTATAAGGAGGATGAGGAACACCCTTCACGTGGATTTGCGTGAGATAATCCCGAATTTGTGATGGGATTCGCACAAACCCACTGCGCACGAACACTTTGTGTACAACGTTTCTGCTATGCGTGTGCTGGCGACACCCAATGAAAATTTCAATATTTATGTTTACGCTATTCAACGATCCTCTCCCACAATGGCAGCAACGGTGTTGATGCTTAATTAAATGCTGTAATTGGCCCACCTTCCTTTGTAATTGATTGTCTGTCCTTTTTAAGCATTTTTTAGATGTGCTGTAGGGAAGAGCAGACTTTTTTAAACCTCCTGTAGCAGCAAATAGGCCTGGGCGGACAATACGTTCCGGCGAAAGCAATTATTTGTAGCAACATTGCGTGTTACTTTCATCGTCACCGCAGGCGAACTGGACGTCTTTCAACTTGCAACAGATGTCGATGACGCTATCCATATTGAAGCCCAATCAATAAATCTTGTACCACCTATACATTACACAATAGGCTAGCGGTGCAATATAAAATTTAAAATGTTCACAAATTATTCCAACACATCGCCGTAAATTTATGATCTCTCTTTGTGGAGCATCCTTCCTGCAGAAGAAAGTTGAGCCACTAAATACTTGTATTTGATGTTTATCATTGAGTCATTCTGTGGCGTAAAAAAATTAACTACCTCAACTAGGGATTTAAAAAATTTAACGCGTAGCGTGGCGCGAATTCGTCACTTTAAAAGTAAATTGACGTTGGTGGCTTAACATGCAAGTGACTTTTGTTAATGATAGGCGATTAACGATTGACTTCGTAGACAGGCCTTCGTCAAGGAATTGTGGTTGTTTTAAATGAAACTCTTGTCCTTATTTTCTGCATCGGAGCTCAAGACTGCGTTTTACAAACCGCCATCAGGAAGTGACAAAACCTCTACGTGGCCGAGCTACTCACTTACCCGACTCTATAGCGTTTGATGGCAAAAATCATCCAAATATTTTTGGCCACTTTGAACGTGGAGTATCCAAATGTTTTGTGTGCGTGTTCAAATACAGAAAGGACCGCGAGCCAACGAGGACTATATACAAAGATGAACCACAGAAGATTTAATAAGCCAGGAAGATTTCAAGAAATTATTTTGAGATATTTTTATTGTAGATTATAAAATACGGTCATATATTAAAAGTAACTGGATCGTAAAAATTATATTCTAATACAATGAAAAATAGTTAACAGAAGAATCAAGTATTTGATTGGGTTATTCAGGATTGTACATGCAAAGGTATCAATAGGCATACCCTCAAATATCGTTTATTAATTAATCGTTTCAGGTGTAACTTTGTGGCATTGTTTCACGATGAATAGTGTCAACATAAAACTTTGTAAAACTACATGAAAAATAAGCTTTACTACGACCCAGGTTTCACTGCGGTGTAGCATCTTCAGGCCTAATGAGGCTGCACCGCAGTGAAACCTAGGTCGCAGTAAAGTTTATTTTTCATGTACATTTACAAAGTTTTGTTTTGTCACTAATCATTGAATTAAGATCTGTAGTTTTGCGTGCGATCAATGTATCTACATGATTAAAAAGTGGTTGGTGAACGTGTTACCAAAATGAATGCCCAGCAGGGACTGCTTAGGGGTCGCCACAGAGCAGCGCTATGCATACCGCAAGCTCTACACTCAATAAAGGAAGTGGAATCGACGCTAGACTGAAACAATGTTTTGCTCGGATGGGGAACACTCGTTTGAAATGCATATCAATTACTTGTAGTCTAATTTATGTTTTCCTTTGGCCGACCGTAATCACACATAAAATTAGAGAAATAAGGCCACAAAAAATCAATGCGGTACTTCTTTCTGCGATTAATACGTGTTAGCAGCAATTTACTTCACTCCCACTCCCAATTCTCTCCAACCCTTTCCCTTTGTATTGGTGCTCGCAACCCCCACATAAACCATTGGATTCCAGTTATTTCAGCGTATGCTTACGATGAATTTGGTGCGGTAAGGAGTGTTTGTGTCAGAACACCAGTTGTTAATTATGTACATACCTACGAGTAAGTGTAGGAAGTTATGAATTTGTTTTTTTGAAGTATTCTTAAGAGAGGTGGCAGATTAATCAATGCATAGCAAAATTTTGAGTGCTTTGCGTGGATTTTATTGCGATATCGCGACTCACGCAATGAAAGAGGGAACGTTTAAATTTTTCAGTCTTGTTTCCCTTGTTTAATGCGGGTGGTCTAAATCTGTCGTTGGTGGTGTAAATAATTCCCCGATGTCAGAATTAATTCAATTGTCTGCGTATTTCTACAATTCTTGGTCTTTCTTCGTGGCTCTGAATCCAGAGAAGCTTGGAAACCTAGTTTCCCTAGAAACCATATAACACTTTCTGGACTATTTTTTGATAAAAATTTTTCCTATGGGAAAGAAGGATGTAGATTTAATAAACCTAGTACCGCTCATCTGAGGAGATGGTGCGGAACCGCCCCCTACACCCACCCCCTTCCCGAATAGAAGCCCGGTTGAAAGGGGGCGGGAACCGGCCGAGGGATGGAGATGAGATTACGGACTAAGTGCGGTAGGGAAAGGCGCACAGGTGACTGGCGCGGGGTCGGGGGAAAGGAGGAAAGGAGAGGGGAGGCGGGTGGGCATGACCCTGATGAGAAGGAGGGTGTGCAAGTTTATGTGAAGGAGGAGAGCTCGCGTTTGAGTTAATCAGGGATTTCCGAGCATTTTGAGGGCGGACGAGGGAGAGGAATCTTGAAAGGAAGAGGGATGGGAACTGGTGGAAGCTCGAGCGAAGGCATTGGAGTGGAATACAGGACGACGACGTTGTGATGCATTTTTTCCTGGATGAGGGCGGTTTGATGGTGGTGGTAATTCCAGGAACGTGCACGCCTGGAAGTGTATGGGAGCATGCAATGGTTTAGATCTATGGAGAGAAAGGGGGCATGCCGGGTCAGTCCTACCGTCTTTCGGAACCACGTACTCGGAATATAAAGAAGGAACGAGAAGACCAGCAGCCGGGGAAGGGGAAAGGTAGGTAGGCACACACACGACACCCAGTTCCCTCGCCCCTCTTTCTTCCTCCTGGAAGATTTTCAAAGTTTTCCGTGCCCGAGAACACGGGTTGCTAGTGGCAGTTTCGGGCATTTCGGTGCCCTGGTGGTTTTTCTGGGGTGTAGCATGGGTTTGGTGTCGAGATCTGACTTCTTCCGGAGTAATTTGTTGGGATAATGCGCGTTGGAATTCCTACGCGGGCCGCGGTAGACCGGAGACTTCCCAGGGGGTGGGGAGCGGCGTAATTTTCGGAGTTAAGTAACGTTAAGTCTCCCTCGCAATCTAATTTTCGCAAGGTGGCGGGTAATTTCAAAGGAACCCCCCAGGTGGCTCAGATTTGCGGCGGAACATGGGGTGGGGTTGGACTTGAATACTGGTGCTCTTACGGGAAGTAATTTCTGACTTTGGCGTAAAGTTTACCAGAGGAGGGATTATTAAAAAACTTAGACGGTTGCCATAAGAAGAAATCAATAAAAGACAGTACGTGTACACATTAAAGTAGCCATATTGTGAACATTAAATCCGACTCACAATGAAATTTCCAAAATCTCGATTGAAATAAATGAGTCCTTTGATGTTAGTGAACTTAGCAAAAAAATACTTAGGCACGCTCTCTTCTTGCTGTTTCGATGTTAATTGCGTCTAAACGCTTTAACAGAAAGAGCAATCTTGCAATTGAAAAGGTGGAATGTCCTGGAAGATTTTTGCTCGGGAGATTGTCTGATGTCATATACATAATAAGTGTGAAAACGTTGTACTTTCATTGCGAGTAAACTTTGAATTATTAAATTGGAATGTGATAATGTTATTAACTTTGGATTCTTTTTACGAAACTCCTAAGTTTGATACTTATAATGAAATAAAGTTAACATGTGCTAAGCATCTGCTCCCATTCGTTGAATGTTTTGGACTCTTCTTTTGGCTGATCACCCGCACTTTATTACATAAAAGGATGTTTGGCGTTTTTATGGTTCAGCAAATTTTTCGAACTTGTCTTTTAGAGTGGGTGTGCGAAGTACTTTAATTCTACAGTCATTCTCCTGAAACGTGTCACGCTGTACCATTATTTTATCTTAAAATATGTCTTAATTTTAATGATTTTCATGAGCTAAGCTGATGAAATTTTGAATGAGCTCCGCCTTATGAAAGTTAACTGTACCCGGAAAAACCCATAAGGAACTAATGCAAGATTAAATAAATCCGTACCTTAGTCTTTCTTCGTACATTTTAAATCACTATATGTATATAGAAGAGAGTGTGTGTCCAAAAATGGCATTTTCCCCGCATAAACCCCATATGCGACTCATCAGTTACTATCCCTCATTGTATGCTTAAGAATACGACCTTTAATTTTCTTGATCATTCGCGGCGATAACCACTCAGAATTATGCCATTACGATATTGTCCACTTTCGAGCTAAGATTGGTGAAATGGAAAATATTAAAAAGCATTGAGTAAACAAATATATTAAGTGGATAAATCCGTATATACCTCAGGAAATAATCAAATTGTTGCCCAAAGGAATATTGTTCTAAGGGAATGATTGATCAACATAAAGAAAGCAATTGGGTTTCAGTTTTTCACTATATCGAGGGAAGAATAAGAAAAATATTTTCTTGGAAAACCCGTGAGAAGGATGGGGAAGTTGAGTCCAGTAACAATATAAAATAAATGCGGAAATATTAATTTCTGGTTTTATTTCATTAGATGTTTATTTTTCATCTTTAGTGGTGCGTCAAGGCTATCACTTATATATGTAGTGCATACCGTTCAGTACGGTAAGGAGTTCAGGTTAGTTATAACATTATACAATACTTTTTCTCTTATTAATGTGGACTATGTTACATTTCGCTTGATAATTTTAGAGAAATTTTTCCTCTTCATTGCAAAAAAAACTCTTCCACGTCACTCCTGACGACGTAACATAGATTGGATTCTGCATTTGCTTTTTTCCGAGGCTTCGTCCAACTTTTCCATCAGTTTTCTCCGCCTAGAAAGCTTTCGGAGATAAATTGCATGGACTGAACTGAACTACGATCGATGTAACATGGAACTACTCCTGGAAAAAATTAATAATTTCAATCAGTTGAGGAACTTTTTAATCTATTTGAAATGAAAGGTATTTCTCAGCGATTATTTTTTCATCTTACTTTGACAATTTTATCGGTAGGAAACAAAAAGTAGTCCCGTGGCGCCGTTCAACCTACTGTTCGCTGGATTTCGAGTCCTTTGAATTCCCCGCATCTCCTCTCTGCTACCGTTGACACGCGCCAATCGCGTGCCGTAACCTTAACAATGCGGCTCACGACCTCCCTCGTCCAAATGCCCCGCTTAACCTCATCGTATTTTCCCCTCGCGAGTAACGTAAACCTTTCAAACTTCCAGCCAATACCCCCAACCTCTTCGTTGCTGCTCATTCCCTTTTACGTTCCTCGGCCGCCCATTCACCTGCTCCCAAGGGGGCCTCTCCGAGGTTCCCGGGGACCAAATCAGACAATTTTAGCTCGGAATGGAGTGCTCGGCTATGACTTCTCCTGCTCTCCTTCTCCTTCATTTCTTTTTGCGACTTCACTTCGGATGATCAACACGTCAGTGTGTTACTCCCAAGTGAAGCCAGCATTTATTCAGGTGTTCCAGCTTCGGAGCTGAATAACTGAAGAAAAGTATAAAGGTCGTCCCCACTTTCAAAACCGCCATCAATTCAAAATATGGACTCTTAATTCTGCTTCTATAAATCTAATTCTTGTGTGCAATTATCTCTCATATCGTTCGCGTATTATCTGTGTTGTCTTAGCATTGATCTGTATTTTTTGTATTTTATATACCAGCTTAATATCAGGAATTATTATTTTTAGCTGTAGTCTACTGAGTTATGGTAGGTTGATGGTGTACCCTAGCGCTACACTATGCATACTATGCGTAATCCATATATGGACTGGTGTACTAGTAGTCTGCTCCTAGGGAGCTATGCTTGATTACCGAGATTGAAGGATTTTTATCTGGTTCCCATTCAGAGGACGAACGGACAGGCTTCAGACACATCGTGTTGGATGACACGTTCAAATACCATTAGTATCACCTTATACTTCTGTGTAATTCATTTGAAAACAAATGCTACCGGTCGATAAAAGACAAAAACTGGTGGAGAAAAAAGATAATTTTACTTTTACACAGACCGTGGCATCCTACAATTCACGCGGGTATATTTTCTATATTTCGTCATATTAGCATTAAATTATAGCTCCATGAGCCTCAGTTCATTGGTTCAACCTGATAGTTGTAATCTAAACATATCATAAAGGTTATGAACCTCATAATACGATACATGTACGCGTAGGGTCCATGAACACGCGCTAAGAAACCTATTGTTGAGAAAATTGTGCAATAAATTTACTATAACATTTTTAATCATTAATAATTTACTTCAGTCTTTACAACTATGTATATTCACTTGACCTCAGCAACTATCAACCTTACTGACATCTCTACATTGCAAACAATACATCGTCATGGCATGTCTACCGACTAAAGGTAGGTTTGGGGTGGCTCTTAGCAATGTTCACACATTTTCTTGGACTTGATGCCCTTCATCTCACTATTCTAAGGTCTTGTTTAGTATACATTATTACCCTCTTCTGTTCTTTAAACGCTCACTACCCTTCATATCATAAAAAAACAATGTTTTCCTTCTTCATCCTCGCTTATCTTACATTCTCTCTTCTACCACGGGACTCAACATGCATCTCAGTGTCTTGTCCGTCCACTTTTCCTGGTTTCTTCGAATGTCTTCCAACAGACATCTTTCTTCCTCCACTATACGGAGCACATCGTCGTTTGTCGTCCTTCCAACGATTCATGAGCATTATAAATGTTTTAGTTTTTTTATGGCAGGCGACCGACAGCTAAGGTCATTTGCGCCATTGGGGATTGATGGGAAAGGAAGGCTGGAGAGAAACCCGGCATCGGCATTAGCGTACTCTTGTCGAAAGGCGCCAAAGGGTCCGCAGTTTAACGTCCCATCCGACGGACGTCGTACTTACTCAAAGTGCTCTCCAAAAAGCACTTCTAGTAGGGATCGGGATGCCACTGAAAATATTTGTTGTCTACAGGATTTGAACCCAGACCGTCTCGGTCGGAAGCCTGTACGTACCATCTCGATCCCCGCATTGTAAGTGTCGAAATAAAGACTTCATAGATCCTTATTCTTTCTTTCATTAATTACAACTGGATACAGTGACGTTGGGGCAGCCTTTGTATAGCGAGAATTTGTTAAAATCGAAAAATGTTTGCCAGACTTCTTCTTTTTCATGACTTTTTAGTTAATGGAAGTAATTTAATCAGCATTTATAATCGTCCATATCTTAGGTTTGATGCAATTTAACTAGCATAGGTAAAAACCTAACCTTTCAAAGGAACGTTTAGATATAGCCTTAAACCTTTTTTCAAAAAAAAGATTAACTTCGACGATGGAGAAACAACTAAAAAAAGAGGAAGGCATGAAGAGACATCTTCCAGAAGCATCTCATGCTGAAAACCTCACGCTTATAAGCATTGGCTGTCCCATTTCGGGCCATCCCTTGAAACTGGATGGTTCGGAATCAACAAAGAACTAGATGAAAAACGCCTCGACCAAGGATATACGATCGTATAGGATCGTATAATGGAATTCCCTGCGATTTTTGGCTTCGGCGTCTTGAGATGGCGCCTCGTTCTTCCCTCGGGTCTCTTATCCCTCGACTTCGGGATGGCTGTTAGAAAGAATGAAGCACGCGAAGGGATTTGCATTTAGACGACAGCGGCTCCGTAAACCAGATGGCAAGAGCGCCATTTCGAGTGACAAACGGAAAACCGTCCGCCAAGCTAAGAAGGGTGGGATGGAGAGGACGGTAGAGGGATGAAGTAGCAACATCTAGCGTATGGTTTTGTTAGTTAAGTACAAGAAGGCGAGTGGGAGAAGGGCGTAGAAGGAGATTGGTCCCGGTGGGGACCGTGTGGAACGCGTGCATACGTATTACCGTCTTTATTCTCTTTCATACCTTTAGCCTGCCCGTAAGACGCCAATTACCCTCTCGGGCGAGGGGCTGGAAGGGAAAGCGGGGTGCGGTGCTAAAGAAATGTGGGAGCCCTTGTTGCGGGGTTACGAGCGCCCGAACGACCAATCTCCCGGCGTATCGCGCCCTCTACCACAGTCTCGCCACTTCCCCCAACCCTCCCCCCCCTAGTTTCTTCCCTCCTTCCCAAATCCCCTCGCCGGTCGAGAATTCCCATCGGGCGAGAAAATCAACTCCACCGTATCTCTTTTAACTGAGTCCCCGCCTGCAACACCATGAATATCCCTTTCTTCCCTTACGTCACGCGTGGCGCAGTAATTGTTTCCTTTTCTTCCCTTACTTGTCGGATAAGAGCCGTTATTGTTCGGACATAATCTCGTTTTTTCCCCCCTTCGAACAAAGTTCATGTGGGAAATTGCCCTCGATTGCCGCTGATTATGGAAAATCTCCTATGGCCTCGACTGCCTAATATTTTGAGCCCGTTCAATCTTCTAATTTCTAAAATGTCTGTCTAATCCAAGGGCTTTAACATGGGAATATTCTGAGAAAGTAGGAGAGGTAGAATGCGTATAGGAAGTACATATGACGTAAGCTGTAGGCCTGCAATAGAGTGCAAAGATGAAGATGTCCGTGAGTCTACTCTTTGCTTCCTAGGTGGGAGTGCAAAATCAGATAACAAGAGGTTGATTATGACACCACTGCCTTAGAAATATAATTATATTTTTATTAATTTCATCCTCTTACTAATTATGTTCAACCGTATTTGGTTCAATTAAATTAACATGAAATATAAATTTGCATATCCAAGTAAATCGCAATTCTTGTTGTAGTAATGATTTTCCTAAAACACCGATTACAAATAATAAAATTATGATTTTTAAAGTGGCAAATTAAATTGCACTAAAATAGGATTCTGAAACCATAATTGTAGGTTTGGTTTTTCCACACCCTAACTTGAAATGCATCTGACTCTCTTCTCATAAACAACTTTCGTACAAATGGTAACTTAAATATATAAATAAGTATTCCCAGCTTGTTCAGTCTTCGTTATCTGTGTGTTGCCTTTAATTCCCTGATTCTCATATGCGAAACTGACAGTAATGTCAGTGCTTTGAATTGCCATCAGAGTGTATTTCCATTTCAGAGCTGGAACCTGAGTTAAAAGTTTTCTAAGCAGTTCCTTTTTGCAAAATACTGGACAACTGGCGCAGGACACAGAAACTCAATTGGAACTATAAAAGTTAACTCAGTGTTAAATCACTTTGATTATACTGATTGCTATATTTCTATGGTTATTTTCTAATTCAACAGAACGACTCAATGTGCTATATGAAAAGAACTGGACAGCACTGGTGAATGAGCAGCTTCGACTTTTTGAGATGAGTGTTATGTCAGTGACAGAGGCTGAGGTATACGATTATAGTAATCAGAATGATCCTCAGAAACACCAGTCATTTGCCAGAGCATTCCTCTACTCTGTTGCCATCATGACAACTATAGGCAAGTATGGGATATATCATTAAGATGTTGATAATTATCATTGATTTTTGAGTTCAGATTCAGAAACATTCATTGCTCATGATGCTCAACATTTAGTAACCCAACTGTTTTGCATGGTCTCCCCTAATGCACTGTTCATATTCAAACCTATTCTATGTTGATCTTTCTTATGGGTGCCCAGACATGGTTCAATTCTATGGAAGGGTAGTCAATGTGTTCACTTGGATAATACAAGTGAACACATTGTAATGAAATGGATAATTTGTCAATGCTCCAGATAAACTGGAGCATTTTCATAAGGAGGGCCATATTAATTTATTGGATCGCAAATAGTATCTATTAACCCAGGGCAGTAAATCGTATCTATTAACAAAAAACGCAACTCCAAAAAATATGTTGTTTTTCCATTTATAGTATATAGAGGTTAGTTACCCATCAGTAAAACAATAATACAACAGAGTACTCATTTAATATAATTTTGAAAATATTGGTTTGAATGAATGAATCCATAAAGGACCTGAGTTTTCTTGGAACAAAATCCCTTCCTGAAGTCCAAATCAAGTGTTTGTATGAATGGGATCCTGGTGGTACTGCCTTCTGCTGTTGGTTGGAGAGCCAAGAAAGGAAAAGCCTCAAAATATATTGCCCACGTAAACCAAAACAAACTCAGGGTTTGCATTGCTATTCCTCCACTTATAGACAACTGGATATCCAGTTTGAATAATAATAATGAAGGCATGTGATTTATTCTCACTGCATATTTTCCATTTCACATTTATCAGTTTTTGAAGTGTGGGTAGCCACTTTTGCCACAGATGAGCTTGTTCTTATTAGTGTTATTCTTTATATATTTGTATGCAGTAGAGCAACCAAATCCTTATTGTTTTTCATAAAACTAATTTGACTTTGGAATTTAGGGTATTCATTCTCATGGTGTAATTTCCTTGCATGAACTCTTTCTGTGGGCTCACCTGAGTAAACTATCTCTACATTATATGATATGAGCTACACTTTTCAGAAGTTAAAATTAGAGTATTTTGAAATATGGAAATTTTTGGTTTGTATTTAATTTTAATATATGTACAATAAAGTAAGTATTAAATTGGTGGAAATACTATTCTTGTATTGATATAAAGTAAGAAAATGTATTCTTGTATCCATAATGTGCCTCTCCCACCAGTATTATCCTCTCATTGTTGCCAGTTTTTGCTACATGCTCCCCCTAGCTTTAATTACTGGACTTAAGTGTTTATTTTCAATTTCCTTTGGGTTTCTTTATAATTTACTCAGTTTTACTTGCTTTACTTTTTTGCTTGTTTTGGATATCCTTTTGCTTGTGACAGTCGACTATTTGGACACTAATGCTATTACTATTGTTTCTGGACATTGTCTCAGTTAGCTTAATTGGTTTCAGTTAACTACTACAGCAAACCACGATATTTGACTCTTTTCTAGTTCTTTAAATTCTTTCAATAGTGTTTCACAATGACCAGAAAATAAAAATCTTCATCTGTCCAAGTACAAGGCACTGAGAAGTCAGATTTGTGCAGTAATATAGAGAGGGTAAGTCATTGTTTGGAGTTGATAAAATTTTATCAAGAAGATAGAATTTATTTCAGATTTGGATTTTGATATTTGCTTGCATTCATGTATCTCAAGAGTCAGGGCTTCCTGTAAATTTAAGACAGTTTTAAGTGTTGCAACAACAAAATCAACTGCTGCTACAATGAACTGCATTGTTTCAAAATCATTGCATACCAGTCTGAAGTAATTTCCACTTTAAAAGTAGAATTCAGTCAAGCAGGAATATTGTATACTGTAATGGTTTTATAATAACTAATCATTTTGCATCAGTAATAGATACACTTTATTACTATCACTGGCATTGTTTTGACTTCAAAATTCATCATTTCTTTCTCAATCAAAATTTTCTGCCCATCCTTATGTAAACGGCAATGGGAACAGTCTATTAACAATCACTTTAATTTATTGTATTTTCTGCCTATCCATATGTTAATGCCAATGGTAATAGTCCATAAATCATCACTTTAATTTATTTCATTGTATTATCACTTGTTAAATAGTTCTTGCATTTACCGTTATTTGAAGCAAACAATATATTTTCAGCGACTAAGAAATTTACTTTTTACTGTTTTGATTCATATGGAAAACACACATTCTTGTGTGCCTCAAACTTGCCACATAAAAGCACATGAAGGGCAAAATGAGCTTTTTCAAACTCAGCTGGAATCCTAGAAATGGAAGGTGATAACATTAGACTCTGTGGAAACCTTTACAAAAATTTCACACCAAAATGGGAATTCGCACAGAGTTGTGAAATTATTGCTGTTGTGATGCTAAAAATTAAATAAGCTGGCTCAATTAAGAATGCGCAAGCTAGCATTTTGAATTTATCCTGTGTGCATTGATGAGATTTAGAATTACACTATGAGTTTGGTTCCAAGTTAGTAGGGGAGGAGATGTGCTAAGCTCTGCCCACTGGTAGCCAAAAGTTTATTTTCTACACTAATGAACAAGTTATATTTAGCCCCAATTTTTCAACTTGAAAATATAACTTTGCTAATGGCAAGTTTTGCTACATCTATGAGTAGCTATGTTCAAATTGCAGCTTAACTAGCTCCCAAAGCAAGCAGTGTGCCTTTGGTGGTTGAGTGTCATAAAAGTAAGTTGTTTTAGTTTCATCTTAATAATATATTTTATATAGTGATATTATATTTGTTGTTTGAGAATGGTTATGATGTTGTTAGATGTCAAAGCATGTAATTGCATCCTTTGCCCACCTTAATGGGACTTCATTTCTACGAGGACTGCACAGTGAAATTTCAGAAAATTTCCAATGATTTCATGTACAATGCAGTCTTTTTTAACTGGTCATGGTTTGAAATATGTAGAAAAAAATCTCTGTATGTATCTACATCACAGTTGAAATAGTGTCTTTTTCTATATATTCAGGATTTGGGAAGTCATCACCGAAGACACCAATCAATAAAGTAGCAGTTATGCTGTTTGCTGGTTTTGGTATCCCTTTTACTATGGTCTGCTTAGTCTACATAGGAACTCTGCTTGCTCGTGGTTTTCAAAATGCATATGCTACTGTTGTTCCTGATATTTCACCAGAAATTCTTTGCCCACTCACTGATAAAATTGAATGGAAGCCACATCCTATCCAATTGCCGGACTCTTTGGAAATAGGAGATTTGGAGGAGGATTTGAGAGAATCTTCGGAGGTTAAGTATAAAAAGCTATGAAATATTGGTCACCACAAAGTGAGCAACAGTAGGAAATACTTGTTGAATCTGTGCATGAAAAAAATTATTAGTTGTCTTGAATGCATGGTTTAATCATAAATCTATTCATTTGCTAACATGGAAAAAGGTTAATTAAAGCCAAGAGAATAATTGATTTTTTTAATGTGATGATAGATTGTGAACAATGTTGAAGAACTAACATTTGGTGGTCTTAAAATCAGATATCAGGAGAAAATGGGTGACAAGGATGATCAGAATAAAAAAATCTGCGGCATAATTTTGAAATAATGCAGTATATGTGCATGCTTACAGGATAGACTGAACTCAAATTAGGCAGAATGGGAAATATTTCAAAAATGAAAGTGTGATTGAGGCTTGGGAGAGCTTGAAAGGAATGTTTGTTGAAAGTGGAAAGGCAGAAAGTTTTAAGTGAATCAGAAAATGGACAAACTTTTAATACACACACTAAGCAGAAGAGAAGGGGAATCAAATTAATTAGTGAATAATGCTGCAATTGGCAGCATATTATTTCAAATTGGTTTGGAATAAAATCTTTTAAATTGAATTCCGGGGTAGTAGTTACATTGGTATTTTCTCAATAACTGGGGATTGGGTTGGTGCAACGGCTAGTGTATAGGTCTCTCACCTATAGGACCCTGACTCAAAGGCCGTGGGAAAGAAAAGAAAGACATTGAAGGAAAAAAGCCACTTGTAACAGAAAGTTTTGAGTGGATTGTGCGTATTTATTTAAAAACCCAGGTATCCTTAATGGAGCCCCTTTAATCCTGTGAAGGATTCCAAGTGGGTTTAAGTGTTTTTGTCTTAAGTTAGCCACTGGCAAGGAATTAACTTTCCTGCAAACTACTACAGAAGGATATTCTGGTTGAGAGGTTGTGGTTTGCCACTGTCATGGAATTTCTTTTCCCGCCAGCCATTCCTAATAAAATTTTTTTTCAATGCAGGACAACTCCTGCTAACTTATTACAGCTATAGGAGTTCTCCTTTAACTTTGTCATTAAAGTTTGCAATAAAAACACAATGCATTATAACTGATTGTCATTTAAAAATTCATTCAATGAATAAAAACACTTCATTAGGAGTTTCCTGAGTTTCAATTTGAAATTTCATAATTAATCACTCATTTTCAATGAGTGTGCTAATATGTTATAAATTCTTACACCCATTGCCATTGGGCTTTTAAATGAAATTGCTGAGTTATAGTGACTTGTGTGGATGCTGTAATGATTTCAAGTTGAATTAGAGTGAATATGGCTATTTGCATGAAAGAGATGGATAGTATTTTTTATGAAGACAGACATGATAAATATGTGCATAGATGGTAATATAATGGTAAGAAAATTTAATTTTTTAATAAGGGCCTTCATGGTGCCCAATAAGTAGCACCAAGTACACATCTAATAACTTTTTTAATTAAGATAACACTGTGCGACATGCACACAGATGACACACAGAATACTAGCCCATATGACACCCTGGAGAATAAAACATAATAATACAAGAGTTTTAATACCTTAGAGACACTGAGTTATGCAGGAACTGAAGAACTGAAAATATCCTCTGAAGAAAGAGGTATATCAACAAAAGTCAAGGAAGCGCAGAGAATGAAAAAATAAAGCAAAAAAATATCATGAAAAAAGTATGGAAAGAATACAAATAGCACAAGCCAAAAAATGCAAAGTGATATAGGTAGGATAAAAGGAAAATATAGAATCCTATTTCTTTGTAACTTTTGCCTGCCTTCATGCTGCCTAAAAAGCCCACTACCTCCCTTCATCTACCTCACTTTCTGAATGTACTCCCTTCTGTCACCACCTTCAACATACCATTATGTTTCAATATTTCCTCCACTAATCCTGTCCTGTCTTTTTCAGATTTAACCCAGTAACTTCTTCTTGGTCCAACTTATTTTCTTCATTCTCAGCCAAATGCTCATATTGAAAGCCTCCAGTTTATGCTCTACCTCTTGCCTCAAAAACCAATTTTCACATTCATAAAGCATTATACTCCATATTCAAGTATTTACTTATCTTTTCTTCAAATATTTACTCAGCTTATCTATCATCATCTGTTGTTTTTTCACATGCATCTTTTGCTAAAACAATTCTTTTTTTTATACACCCATTATAATGACCCTTTTCCTCTAAAATGCTCTCCAAATACATGAACTGCTCTACCTGATCTAGTTTATTTCCCCCTACCTTAACATTTGACTTAACTTTCCTACTTCTGGAGGATCCCATTATTTTTGATTCCCAGGTTAATCTTCATCCCATAACTTTTCCATTGTTCCTGTAAAGCACTCAATCATAACTGCAATCCTGTGGATGTCTGACTCACTAGTACTTCATCAACCGCTACCTTACTATCTTAGGCCTGGTTTTAAAATGTCTCATTGAATTCAATCATTAGTAAATATGAAGGACAAAGTAAAGAGTACCAAAAACTCTGATTTTATAAACAATTAAAACTGTTCATTAGTAATCGGTAACATTCTAACCATAGCAGCTCTCTTTTTATCATTGATTAATTGTTGGTTTTGAACTTAACTAGTGGTCATAAAACTGAGTTTTTGCCTATACTACAGGTAAAACTTAATCTTCAGTTTAATAAGACATAATGAAACCTAGTGTTAATCATATGGTTGCCAACTTTTAGTCTCAGCTCAAGCTCTCTAAAAGCTACCCTTAGCATTTCTTTGGCATATATGTTTAAAAGTACTGGCAATAAGAGGCAATCCTGCCTCACTCCTCTGCCTATCATTGCCCATCCAGATTCTTCCTCTGTTGCCCATATCTTTAGCATCTGATCCATGAACAAGTTTAGAAATAGTTACATAGGCAAGGGTAGTCTGGGCCCATACTTGGGAATACTCCTTTTTATAAAAAAAATGTTGACTAGGTGTCCTGATAATAGACATATGTGAACAAAGGGTGCTTTGCTAATTTTTGTCACATTGAGAAAATGGATGAGAGTCAACTCACTAAACAGACAGGTATATATCAACGTAAATGGAAAAATTGGAGGGGATAGACCAAGATTGTTAAAGGGGAATATGATGATTGGGGAGAATCAAGATGAGGAACCTAAGAACTCTCAGGAACGGAAGAGCATGTATGAATGGGACAGAGGTAAAAGAATTCTTTGATTCTACATATGTATGCAAGAGTAGAGTGGTATGAAAGAAATTATTGAAATTAGTGAAAGATAGTTTCTCAATCTGATTGCTTCAAATCTTCTTTACTTTGCTGCTCCTCACTCAGTCACTTGGAAGAAAGCTCCATGAACATATAACTTTTATGAATTACATACTGCTTATATGTTACTACATCATGATAAAATATGACATAGAAATGAATTTATGCGTTATTAAATGAAAAATAACAAATATCTTTCTAAACCAAAGAGTGAAAGCTTCCCTCTTCTACTGGGGAATAAGCTTTTTAATTTGTACACTCTTAATTTCTCTAGTATGGCTTTTTCTCTGTCTGATATAATTTTTGTTTCCAGTTCCCATATTCTAGGGAGCATTTGAGCATGGGACATAGACATAAAGAAAATACTGAGCCAACAGTGAAGTCTAACTCAATCATGCTCAAAACTATGAACTTAACCCTAAATGACCTTGGCCAAAATCTGGCAAGATCTACAGGTTCAGAAAGGCATTCACTTTTAGTTGAATGTGAAAAGTGTATTCTGGAACAGACCACCTCAAATAATGCCAATAAGAAGTTGAGTGTGGAAACAGGAGATTCATCAGAAGCAAGTATTGAGGAAGATATTTACTTAGATGAAATGAGGAAACCAGTGAAAGACTCCTATAGTAAATCACATGCAGAAACTTTAATAGAGGAGAGAAATAATGACCAAGACACCTGTCACAGTGCAAAGGAGTGGTAGGAATCATTCATGATAAATCACTTTATATACCTTTTTAAGCTTTTACATGCCTCAATTCTTATCATTGGGAAATCTAAAAACATAATTTCATCTAAATATAGGCATTCTGAGCACCATGCTACACCATCCAGAACTCCTCTAATAGGTAAGGATGTGACCCAGTCACCGCACTGTTTACAGCATGCTCCGGCTGAGACAAAATATATTTGGGCTACTTCCCCTTCTTTGCAACCACCAGCACCTATACCAGCCAAATGTTCAACAACTAGAGGCCACTGTTTGAAATATGACCAAGATTCAAGTCCTCTAGCAGGAAGTGACAGGTATGAAATGGCAAGTATGTATATTGATGGGCAATTCATTCTGAATGTATAAAGTTCCACAGCTCCCTAATAACAGTGTCATGCAAAACTGTCAATTGCGTTTATCAGCAATGTGAAATTCTACTAGAGGTAAGAGTTTCAATCAATTAAATTAGAGATATTCACTTTCACTCATTTTTTGTAGTATCAAAAAACTAATACATATTTCAGGGTGAAAAAACATCTTCACACGATCTACACATATGTCTGCTTTAATTTAAGTGGATTAGCTTTAAAGGAGGATGGTTAAAATAGTAAATAATATGCATTGCTAAGGTGAAAAGGAGAGGAAATACTATATTTTACACTTAAAAAAACGGAAATTTCATTCTGAATGATTATTTTGGTGGATCATTTTATTTTTTTTATTCAAAGGAACTGAGTTCTCTGTGTGGTTCTCACTCTGATTCCCACCAATTCTCCCTTTCCGCACTGCTTCTTAATCTCCTGAACTTTAATCTATCCAGTTGAACCCAACTTGCAATTGTGTTATTTCAGATTGCTGCTGCAATTTGATATTAATGTAAATGGTTTGTTCAAAAGTAGTTCCTCATAACTTACCCTGATGATTTTGTCTTCAAATAGTGTAATCAATCAATCAATAATCTTTATTCATCAAAGAGCAGCACTTATAACTATAGATGTTGTCAAAGAAAAACATTAAATATATGCATTCATTACCATGGTGAAGAGATCCACTTGCATTATAATTTTACTCTTGAGAAGTCCAGTTCAAAATATTCGCTAAAAGAATACAAGGGGTTTGAAATCAACCAATCCTCAATTATGTTTTTAAACCTGTTATAGCTAGTCTGTCATGCAGTATGGGGAAGTTCGTTTTAGAATTTAAAGGCAAAGTTATCAAACTGGTTGAAGGTTTTTGACAATCTGCATTGGGTAATGTCTGACATATTTCTTAAACTTGTATTATGGCTGTGTATATTGTCTCTTAATACATAGTTATTTACATTATCTTTCGCATGAATTAAACACTGGTAAATGTATATGCTAAAGACAGTCATCACTCTTAGCCTGACAAATAGTGAACAACAGTGATTATGATGTCCAGAGCTGGGTATAATCCTAGCTGCTTTCATTTATAAAATAAGTAAAGCTTTTACATCACTTTCATGTCCCCAAAACCTTACGCCATAACTTTGGAAAAAGGCAAAATAGGCAAGTCACAAATTTCCCTCAGGAACACAGTTTTTAAGTCTCCTGATTAAATAGAGATTCTTGGAAAGTTTTTTTTTAGATTGCACATGCACGAATTTTCCAGGAAAGATTAATCAATAAAAAATCCTAGGACCTTGACAGAGCTTTGACCTTTACCAGCACTTCTAACGTCCCAAAGAAGATATTGTGTTTTTTCACAATTTGAAAATAGTTTATTAGCTGAGAACCAGTCACTAGCTTGTTGTTGCATATCTTTTAGTTCTTCGTGTGCCTGTTCAGGATTTACAATTTATTTCTATAAGTAGTATCATCAACATACATGATACAATCAGCAGGTATGTTACTTGGTAACTCATTGATCTTCTGCAGAAATAAAAGATGACCAAATATAAACCTCTGGGGCACACTATTATTTACTTGCCAGAATTGTGACTAACAGTAATTTACTTCTACCATTTGTTTGTAGTTTTTTAAATAAGGGGCCATGAATTTTAGTTCAAAGTTTTCGAATTTTAGTTCATGAACGCCATAATACTACAGTTTTGGATTGAGGATTTGAAAGAGTGCCAATGGTGTCACTAGATTGCCCTGTCTCAACCCTTGCAGTGTCAACTTTTGTAATTTTAATTAGTATCATCAGGCCATCTAAATAACTAATTTTGAATTCAAAGAACTGCGTGAGATACTGCAAGAGTTACTTCAATGCAGTCATCTGTTGATGCACACCAAAATGCCAGAATTTCACAGCGTAAAAATCATTACCCCATCAAAATCAAAACATTCATTATTAATCATTCAAAATCACATTTGCAATAAAAATCATCCAGGTCAAGACAAATGATTTTTATATTTGAATGCCTGTATTAACTAATCACACATATTGAAATAAAGAATGGATTAGAGCATTTAAGGGTTCATGGAGCTGCATCCCAACACCTGTTATCGTTGTGGAAGACAACATTAAAATATTATCACTAGTTAATATAAGATTATACACATATCATCAGCATAACTAATTATGCTGAAATTGTCATTGTGTGTTTTCCCATGTCTGTGTTTATTCGGTAGGTTTTCACTGGGCTGGACTTGGTCTGAAATTAAGAGTTTTGAAGTCATCAAGATAGGTATGCAAAAATTAGCAAAGTTAAACCATCAAGTTGGGTCATTTATGAATGCTTTTCACCCTCCCACACCAGTCCAAGTAATGCAATCAATCAATTTTTCATCTCTCCACTCTTAATATGAGTGTATGCATAAAAAAGTATGCAAATACTGTTTAAGAACATAGCCCACACATAAACCTACTGGAATGACAAATGTTCATCACCTTACTGAACTTGTATTTGTTAATAAATTTGGATTGGGTTTATCTCTTCACACTAAAAAGCAAATACCACTTCCTCTAGGGTGCATGCTGTCAGTGGAGTCACCAAGGTTAAACTATTGCTGCACAGTATTGTTTTAAGTAACGAATGTAATTTTAATGCACACTGTGAGGCAATCTTAAACCATGAATATTACTTTTGTAAATTAACAAGACAGTGCCATGGTGCTTCGGAATGATAGCACACCTTTGTGGCTTTAACTTGACTCACACTCAGTTTATAAAATTGAAGAAATCCTGGAATTTTTAAGTTGAGCCTAGGCTCCCTTACATTGATGTCCTTTCTGTTGTGAATACGTACTTAACATTGACTCATACAATACTTGTGAGCATTAGAATCTATCTGGAGAAACGGCTTTCTCAGATGATTTTTATGTCTTCACTGATGTAATCTTATAGGCTAAAATAAAATTGGAGACTCTTGTGGTATAAACCCACAAGACCTACTGGTGATTTAATGAAGTCTCGCTTTTTATGAGGCTTTCCTGATGTGCCGAGCAATATTCTGTAAACTGCATCTCTCTATCTTCATATCTGTTTGTTTTACTAATTTCTACCTTTAAGCAGTGGGATTCCCCTTGTTATGTGGTATATCTCTTCCAGACTTACTCTCTGGGTTTGTTGTGGAAAATGTGGTTTTTCCCATGCCACATGCATTGCCTCAAAAAACAGAATTATTTGAAATACATCATTGATATTTAACCAAATAAAAATACCTCTGTACTTGAATTGAAGAATATTTTCTTTGTAGGAATTTATGCTCTACACCATCTTTGGCAGCTATCCCCATGGATCTTACTAAACCAAAGCAAGTGCATTTACCAACATGGATCATTTTTGGTGTTCTTGGAACTTACATCTGTGTAGGAGGAGCCATTTTTGCATCATGGCAAGGATGGCCATTTCTTGATGGGGTTTTCTTTTGCTTTATGTTGATCTCTACAGTCGGATTTGGTGATCTTGTCCCCGGATATTCCCATAAGGTAAATTCATTACATATTTCAAGTTCTATTTACACAAAATGGAACAAATTAATATCATCAGAAAGTTTTGCCTTTTAGATTGGTAGTAGCAAAAGCAATTACCTCAATGGAATTTTAAGATATTCTGATGTCCAAGGTCATCTTTCCACATAAACTTAACTCCTATGAAAAATGTTTAGTACTGCATGACATCTCTTCTTGAAGTGAGATTCAAATGTACAAAGTTTGAATAATCAAACAAACATGGTACTTACCGTATAACACTGGGTGAGTGCTTGGAGACTGCTTCTTAAAGAAAATACTTGTCTTGATTTTACACCATAGAGTAATGAAATATTCTTAAATCTATGATTTACCTATTTGTCCTTGCTCTTAAAAATGTATATTTTGCAATAAACTCCAGTGATAATAAGGTTCTGAAAACTCGTTGGAGAGGTTTCCCCCTCCCTTGTCCAGCTCCAAAATTTTCATTAGATTTTGCTCTCCTCACAGAATGCCTTAACCTTACCTACAAAACCTAAAAGGGATTTTAGTAGTATAAACAAGTGCAGTATGTAAATAGTTGGGAAATGAATTTTCCTAAGTTATGCAAGAGTATATACGAGGGCTCTCAAGAAAGTAACTTACATTTTGGCCTAGCGTGGTAGTAGGCAGGGTAAGAACCACCATCTTGGTGTTTAAACGTTCCTACACTCAGTTTGCATCCTGCTTTGGTGGTGTGCAGACTGTGGTACTTTTAACTTGCTCACTGCAAACTGTTAAATGTGTGCTGCAATTGAAAATCCCGCGAGTTGTGAAGTGCGATCTGTGATCATGTTTTAACAAGCAAAAAACCACAAAGTAAAGCAAAACCACAAAGCAGTGAGCAAAGTAAAAGCACCAGTCTGCACACTACCACAGCAGGATGCGTACTGAGTGTAGGGACGTTTAGACACCAAGATGATGGCTATAACCCCACTCACTGACATGCTAGGCCAAAATGCAAGTTACTATCTGGTCAGCCCTCGCACATTGTACTAGTTAAATAATGTGTAGCAACATAAACATCCTCCCAAGTTTTTCATGCTGAATTTTGATCATTGAAACTTTATTAAGTCAGAATGATAAATATAGAAGCTTTGATTAAGTTGTGGAAGAATATTGATACATTTTTCAATGAAGCCAGAAAAAACTAAGCATTCAACTCTGCATTAATTTCTTAGTCGAGCATTAGAGTATTTTTTCAACTTGATTTTGGTTTGCTGTGTGATCTTCTTTTATTTAGAACCTATACAATGAAGCTCAGATTTTATTAATACTGTTATCGATTATTTAATAAATTATATTTTAAAATAGTGCAAATGAATTTTACATTGATTAAAAAAAATTAACTACTTGGGAAGTTGGTTTACCAATGTTTGAATGTTAGGGTAAAGTAAATGCCTGACTAAAAGTGAATTGCCACGGGAGGTATATGACTTCAAAAATACACTCATCAATCAGTGCTAACCTTTTTCCTCCATTCTCTTTCTTGGCCCAAAAACCTCTTTGAGCCCTAACCTTAATGGCACAGATTCTATTTCCAGGAGCCTCCCGTAGGCGCTGCTCCTACTCAATGCACTTCAATCCTGCTAAGCTCATCGAAAGAATCTGACAAACAAGTTGGGTGACCATGCCAGAAGCTTTGTGGAAAATAAATGCGTTGATTCCTATGTGGCAGTAGGGTAGTGCCCTTATCAAATATTCCACAGGTGTAGGTCCAATATTCCTTCCTACATGGGTTTTCTTCCACCAAAGGCTTCAGTATTTTTTGCATATCCTTGTGTCATTTCAAGATAATAAATTCAATTAAATATAGACAATTATAGTTTTATCAATCATGATTGGCCCCGGTGGCAGCAGGGTAATGTTCTCGTCTGCCAATCCAAAGGTTATGGGTTCGATTCTCACCTGGGTGGATTTATCTCTACCTAGGGCTTGGGTGTTTGTAATTGTATCTATTATTAAGATTGTTCATAGTCCAATGGAAAGGCCAAAAATGAGCTGTGTTCGAACTAATGCTTAAATGAATAAATCATTATGCATTAAATAAAATGTAATCAATATGAACCACTATTGGTAAGCCAATATTTACTAAGAAAAGCTGTACAATAGTCATACATGTAACAAATAATTTTGTGATGTCTTTAGTGTCTAGTTTTTATGAAAAATGATTTACCGAGGGCTCTGTGACATATACTTTATAAAGGTTGGTGCAAAAAAAATAGATTTTGTGCAAATTATATTACAATAAAATGAATTTTAATTTATGAATGTGTGATTTGGCAGTGGTATCACATTATTATTTGAAGTTATATTTGATATTATTGTGTATTATCTTATTTTTATAAATTGGATTTTACTTAACCATGAGATTTTCTTTTATCTACATAGGTTTGGAATTCAGCCCAGACTTCTTGGACTAGAGCTCCTGAATCAAAAGTTATCCCTCTGGATGCATGGATTGATCATCCATGGTCATTAACACCTTGTTGCTTATACATTCTGGCTGGGATCATATTAGTTGCATCTTCCATCTCCTTGATTCAAAAGAAGTGGGCTCCTTACATTCATACTTTGAGGACAATTGGTGATAAATATTTAGAAGAGGAAGAGTTTGGCAATGAAAGAGATGACCCTCAGGATACACTAAGAGAGCCATGTTTTAATCAGCTGTTTCAATAAGAGCACCTTGCCATAATATGGACATACCTGGATTTGTATTGATTGCCATGATATGAACTTAACAACTTTTGTGTGGCAAATATATAGGCACTTTAATTGAAATAGGTATGAAAAATATGACTCTGTATATTAAAAAAGAATACATTGCCAAATCAGTCTACCCAGAAAAAATACTAAGTGTGAAAATCGATCAGTAAATTCCTTGCAGCAATTCAATAAAATTTAGAGAGTGGTCTCTATCAACCTTATTCCCAAAAACAGATATCAATAGAGCAAATATTTTGATCCAATAGATGACAGTACTAAGATGGAGCTGTAATGACTATTTTATTTTGAATTAATTCTACTCTCTTTGTGGAGAAAATGCTGGCATAAATTATAAGAGAAGGATATTTTCATGTCCTAAAAATTAGTGAATTTAGTAAAATGGGCTTCATAAATTAGGTACAGGACTATTTTTGGATTAATACAGCATGTATATGAATTGTACTGATGTCAAAGGCAATGTGGATAGTCATATGCTATGTATATTCAATATACATATTTACTTCAGATTTGGCACTTATCACCATTTTAATCATGAAGGGATCTGAACATGTCAATCTCTGATTCAGTGAATTTACCTTGAGATAATGCTGAGGTATTAGAATGCAGTGAAAAAACTTCTCCGCCATTATTTGGTTTCTATTGAATTTTTATCACGCCAGATAAATTATATGCCTGAATGAAATAATACATGTAAGCAGTAATTTATGTATTAATTTTCCTTGGGAGCAAAAACATCCTTTTTCTTATTTCAGGGCCAGTATTTCCAATTTGGAAGGAATATTATGAATATGTCCATGTTGCTATCACTATCAATGAAATCAAGTCAAATTATGAATCAAAGAAATGTGGCATGGCAGCCTACGAACTCTCCAGAATTTGGAATCTAGACAGGTGCTATTGCCATTACATTAAGAAATATGTACTGGTGTAATTTGTTTCAAAAAGAACATTTATTCAATAGAAGAGCAAATAATCATGTTGTAACATAAATGCAATGACAGGTAAAAGATAATGTTGTAAAACCAATGAGCTTGCTTCATATTATTTTTACAAAGCATTTTGGAGCATTATTATGAACAGGATAACGCATCAATGTTCACCACACAAGAAATCAATGTAAAAAACAAGTAACCATGTATATATTATGTAGCATAAATATGGAAACACAAGGCATACCTTTCCAACTTTCACAACTGAAATATATGTTAAATTAGATATTTGAATCTTCTCAAATGCAAGAGCAAAATAACATATTGATATTAACAACACACATCAATGTAGAAAATAAGTAACACTATTTATTAGCATTAATATGGACACACTGCCCATTCCTTTCTAACTACCACTACCCAAATATATGTTCAATATCATAATAAATAATTCTCATATTAATTGCAAGACGTTTATGGCTCAGGAGCTGATATGAGTGCTTCTTGAACTGCTTGGTGAGATAAAAAAGAGAGGCGCTCCAAACTAGATTTCTCCTTCTGTGTTGCTGGCCTGACTGTGAATGCTTGATATCTTCTCTTTCCCAAAGACCGACATACACACCTAAAGTAATGACAGGGAATATTAATTTAACAGGGAACTGAAAAATGTTCAAGTAAAGACAAAGATGGAGGACATTTCATAAGATGTAGAGGAAGAATAATGTGCTCGTGTTGGTTAAAACTCATTAGAGATTATGCATATACTTGTCATGGATAAGAGCTATCTTATCACTAAGCAACACTAGGATGTAAAAGAAGAGCCGCAACAGTTACTGATATATTTCTTATGGACCTGTCTTTCCAGTTCACTTTCTAAGCTGGATTACTGAAGTAAATTTGCCGATTCAGTATATTATGTACACCGAATGGGAAGGGGAACCATTTTGATCTAACATTTAGTCATTTAAAAAATGTCTTTTTTTCATATAGGTAAATAAAGCTCTCAATTACATTAATGTTCAACATTTGGTTTAAAATGAAATCATATAATTACCCTGGGATTTGGTGGAAACTTGGATATTTTATCAAGATGTAAGTGGGAGTCTTAATCATTTTAAAAGGAGTGTAGCTAAAAAGCTTCATACCTCACATGTTCTCCTACAGTTAGTTTTGGAACCATTTGATCAATTTCATAATATACAACAGTAAGAACAGGGCCACCTGGTTCTCGAAGCAGTACCTGCTTTTCCATTACTTTTGAACCAGCCTTCAGTTGCAGAAGAGGAGCTGTAAGAAATTAAGATAAAAAATATTTTATTTTTACAAAATGATAGCAAATGCACTTCAGTTAATTTTTCTGTTTCTCCTTGTTGTCAAGTTAGCATTCAGGAATATCTTGCATACTTCTACTCATGATAACAGCTAAGATATAAGTAACAGTGCTAAAGCCATGGTTTACCCTCTAAACTTACAATACAGTGAAAAATTATTCCATGCTATTGATATATTTCATTTCAGCAATGTAATATGAGTTTATTGTGGAGGAAAGATCTGCCAATCAATATCAAAACCTTATTTGTGTGTGTACTATGGTTAATTATAAGGGATATGCAAATCTTTTAATATGATACCAGTATGCATTTGCCTTTTTAAGTGGTGCCCAGTACAATGGAGCAAAGGCCCAACTTCACATCCTTCTGAAGAGGAAGAGTGTAGAGAGGTTGAGATGGATGGGGAGGAAGAGATGTTATAGAAAATGGGAATGGAAAAAAGTCCAATGAATGAAGATAAAAAGTGACACAGTAGATTAAGATCCAACACAGAGGGGATGGTGATAGATATTAATCCTACCCCTGAAATTCCAAGCAGAGCCCCTGACATAAATTAATTAACTAAGGATAAGATAAAATTTTACTAATCTATAATTAAAAGAATTATCTCATGTCCAGATTTCCATGAGACATAAGAAAAGTACAAGAAAGAAAAATACATGCATGTACAATTCATTAAATATACTAGAACTAATGCGATATAGTAGGTAACATTAAAATGACCATTTACAGAAGAATACAATTTGCCTAATAGGAATGTTTCCCCACTGCTCTTCAGGGATGTGATACTGCTAACATCTTTTATATGTTGACTTAAGATTAAAAATTCTCATACTCATATCTTTTGACCCATTGGCAGTCTTTTCCCAATTAATTGGAAAGGAATGCAAATCATTTTCCCTTTATTGAGTAATAATGGATAGTGCAATTTCTATGGTTTGAATTACTTTTTTACAGATTGGTACTATTGTGCAAAAATATATGTACATGGATGGTAGGGGCACAACCTTGAGAGATTTGATTACAGGCTGACAATTTGAGTGCTGAGATTTTCCTGAAAGTTCTGAAAACTACTTTTTTTACCTAGAAAATTCTTAGAGCATATGCTTTAGGCACAGGATGGCATACTATGAGTTATGGACCAAGTTCATCAAAATACTTAGTAATAAGCAGATCTTAATTAACAGTTTGCTTTAAGCATCTGAAAATGAAGCAGTGTACATATACCCAATTAATTGGCTAAATGA
Source organism: Hetaerina americana (assembly GCF_022747635.1). Lineage (NCBI taxonomy): Eukaryota > Metazoa > Arthropoda > Insecta > Odonata > Calopterygidae > Hetaerina > Hetaerina americana. The sequence goes on along the minus strand of NW_027286985.1, from coordinate 17,397,748 downwards.
TGAACATGTGCCTCTCAGTTGAAATTGGCATCTAAAAGTAAACCCAGGAATCTTGAACCTGTTTGACAGACTCTTTGTATAGCTAACAAAATAAACCAACTTATTTTATTTAAATGAAAAATTTATTTTTTCCTGATTTTTCTAAATTAATGCCAATGCAGCTGGCAATAAACTTAAGTGATACCAGCTGCAGAACTAGTTAAGACGTTTTTTGAAGATTCACCAGATTGCAGTATATTTGTATCATTGGTATTATGAATTACTGAACAAATATTGATGGCGATAAGGTAATCAGGCAAATCATTTATGCATAGAAGTATCAATTCTAGCCCCAAAATGGGTAATAATATTCTTAATTCATCAATGACATAATATCAGCCATGATGGATGCCATCAGTACAAATTGTAATAAAAATCAAATTAGGCTTGTAATATGTGTAATTTTTCCATATTTTAGAGGTCTACTTAGGTATTTTCCACACATTTTCATATCATAAAAAGTATTTCTTTCTATAATTCTTTTGCATAAGTTATGTACAAATTCAATTCAGTCAAAAACTGATCATCTTATGCTATATCTGCTAACTTAATTGATTAAGATTTTATTGTCAACATAATCAAATGCTTTGGAAAAATCCAGGAATTGCCTCCATTCCATGATCAAGGGGTGTTAGTAGATAATGGTTACATGAATAGTTTTTTTCTGCAAAAAAACACATTCATATGAAATTTATATTATCATTGAACTATGTAATTTGTAAAATGATTATAAGGGCCAGGATAATCCAAAAGCTTAAATGAAGCAAGCTCCTTAAAGTTAATTTTCTTTGCAACCATGAATCTGGGGCATCATCAGGGTAATTGCAGTTGTACATGCATTTATGTAGATTAGATTTACATTATTTTAGTTATTCTTCATAAAAATGATTGACATGGGGTAAATACGTGGCCTACGCAATAAATGCACTAACTGGTGCAATCTGGCAGCCATGACACAGACTATAGCCCCGCCCACTAGTGGCGCTAGTTGTCTGAGACCCAATGAGCCATCTGTGCTTGGCGGCTCATCAAGCTGTGTGTATGGTGCCAGTTATGTTAGTTTCTATTGTCCTTGTTTTTACAGTTTGCCGAAAATGGAAATTGATGAAATCACAGAGTAACGAATCAGCATCAAGTTTTTTGGTGAAGTGCGGTAAAAGTTATCAAGAAATTACTGAAATGTTGAGAGCTGTTCATGGTAATAATGCTCTGAAGAAAACATCTGTTTTCAAGTGGAATAAGCATTTTAAAGTTTGCTGACAAGATGCAAGGCCGGAACGACCTTCAACCACCTGTGCTGACGACAAAATTGATCGTGTGCGGTCCCTTGTACTTACCGATCGTCAAAAAACAGTCCAAATAATAGCTGATGAATTAAATTTAGGAAAATCAACAGTGCACACTATTTTAACTGAAAATGATGGATGGATATATCACCATGACAATGCACCTGAATATTCAGCATTGATTGTTCGCCAGTTTCTGGCAAAAAATTCAATCACTACCCTTGATCATCCTCCTTATTCGCCAGATCTCACCCCCTGCGACTTTATCCTATTCCCAAAATGTAATGAAGGGACATTACTGGGAAGATGTGGACACAATAAAGCAAGAAAGGGCAAGAAAACTAAAAAGCCTAACTGCTGAGGACTTCCAAGGGTGCTTTAAACAGTGGAAAAGAAGATGAAATAAGTGCATAGCAACAAATAGAGAGTACTTTGAAGGGGACAAAATCGATTTAGACTAAATTTTGCATTAGTGATTTAGTGATGAGTTTCTATCAGCCCAAATTAGTTGTAAATAATCTTGGAACAGAAGTTACACATTGCTGAAACAATTTAAAAATAGCAAATGTATGAATTTCACAATTAGGAGTCAAATGATTAATTAACAAAATGAATTATCTTTGGATAAACAATGAAAGGAATAGTAGGGAGGAGTGAAATTGTTAAGGATCTATTTGTAAGATTCCAGATGATTATTATTAAATATATCCATCTTCCTGCTAAGTCATGACAAAGATACATATATGGTTTTAGATGTAGTAACATTATATAGACAACATCAAAATCACAGCAGTTTTCTAAAAATTATTCACTGAAGAATTTAACTTGATAATATTAAGAGTTAAAGATTTTTGTCAAAAGTTTGCCACATTAACAGACAGTTTTCATGTCCTAATTGTAACATATTAAGGTACAAACAAAAAAGTTATATTTTGGCTGTATATGGAATTTCAAGTTGCAAGCCATCTATAATCTATATTTTGTGACAATCATAAGCTATCTTTTGTGAATTTGAAGTGCTTAACACTGTCAGGTGCCTGAATGAAATCATAATGAAAATATGCAAAATAAATGATTACACATAATTCTCACATATTATATGAATCTTGCACATTTATGCATGCAACTAAACAAAAAAATTGGTATAGTAAAATAATGACTTACCTATTATTTCAAATAAATGGGTTGGTTTTTCCATTTTATTTTCCCACATCTTTTCCCATTTAGTAACCTTTTCAACAGATCCGGTCAATACCCTCAGGGATATTTTTGATGGGTCAAATGGTTGCTAACAGAAAGTAATATGTACATGAAAGTTGTTCCACAGCCACAATAAATTACCCAGCTTATATCTTATAAAATTAAGGTTTACCCAGGTGATGATATGTAGAAAACTTTTATACTAAATATTTGAGATATTTTGAAAAAAAAAATGTATTAAACAATCTCTTTCAAAACAGATCATATACTAACATTGCTTATTTTTTAGAGGAAATACAGTGTTCCTAATATACATATATAAGGGAAATATAACATCAAACACCCATGTAACATGACTTTAACGACCTATTTTGCATATAATGCCGAGCTAATTGTTGGAATTCTCCTGATAATAGAGAATGTAAGACTACAGAAGTAGAGATATTGGTGACTTTCCAAGGTTATATAAACTCCTAAGATAAATGAAAAAGAAACACTTTGTTCCAATCCACCAATTTATAATAAATGAAAAAGAAACACTTTGTTCCAATCCACCAATTTATTACAGGTACGACTAGTTTCGACGCTACGGCGTCATCCTCAGGTACAAAGTTTAAAGTCACAATCATTGTATATATACTCTCTTCTGGAAAGGGTGGGGGAGTTGTGGGAAGAGGGGGCGGGGAGGGGAGTACGGGGGTAGGTACGAAAGTATGTGGGAGAGGGTAGGAAACACCAGGAAAAGCGTTAGTGAGTGGGGGGGATTGGAAGGTGGGTTAAGAAAGGGGAAATTAGGGGAAAGGGGAGGGGATTAGTAAGCTAGGGATTTCATTGGTCAGTATAATTTGAGTCAATGGCTAATGGGGATAAAGGTACGGGTTAGGAGTCAATGGGAGTTGGGGGGAAGGGGTTATTGGTTCTGTTTTTCTGTTATTGCTAGGGAGGCTTCCAGGAGAGGTGATACGTTTTCAAACAGAATGTCATTGAGTAAAGGATGTTTCTTCATTGTTCTCCGGATCTCCAACTCTTCCTTCTTGTCCATCCTCCTCCCTTTTTCTTCCCGATGTAGTATTTTGGGGATGAAATCGCTGGTGTGATTTTCCTCCCACAGGTGTTTGGCAAAGTGGGAGGAAAATGTGGGAGGAAAATCACACCAGCGATTTCATCCCCAAAATACTACATCGGGAAGAAAAAGGGAGGAGGATGGACAAGAAGGAAGAGTTGGAGATCCGGAGAACAATGAAGAAACATCCTTTACTCAATGACATTCTGTTTGAAAACGTATCACCTCTCCTGGAAGCCTCCCTAGCAATAACAGAAAAACAGAACCAATAACCCCTTCCCCCCAACTCCCATTGACTCCTAACCCGTACCTTTATCCCCATTAGCCATTGACTCAAATTATACTGACCAATGAAATCCCTAGCTTACTAATCCCCTCCCCTTTCCCCTAATTTCCCCTTTCTTAACCCACCTTCCAATCCCCCCCACTCACTAACGCTTTTCCTGGTGTTTCCTACCCTCTCCCACATACTTTCGTACCTACCCCCGTACTCCCCTCCCCGCCCCCTCTTCCCACAACTCCCCCACCCTTTCCAGAAGAGAGTATATATACAATGATTGTGACTTTAAACTTTGTACCTGAGGATGACGCCGTAGCGTCGAAACTAGTCGTACCTGTAATAAATTGGTGGATTGGAACAAAGTGTTTCTTTTTCATTTATTATAAATTGGTGGATTGGAACAAAGTGTTTCTTTTTCATTTATTAAAATGAACTTCCACAAAGTTGAGGCTGAAACTATTGAACTAAACTCCTAAGATCCCACATTTTAGACGGGTCAGAATAATAGTAAAACTTTAGTATTCCTCATTCATTGTTGTGGAGTCTTCACAGACAGCATTAAGTAATATAGGAAACTCTATGAGGATAAGGAAGCAAACATTGTTGAAATACGATTAATTATTTTTAAAAGTAAAATAAAGATTTTCTCTAAATTATTGAACAATATTTAGGGCAATGCCTCAATGATCTCCAATGCAACTCACTCGAGTAGTAGGCTTAGAGTATTAAGAGAAGTGGATAGCATGTAACAGTTGAATTATGAGAAAAATAAAATTGGCACCTTTCCACAGATTTATTCGTAACGTAAAATACATTTCAGTTTATCGAACCATCTTCAGGTACAACACTCTTGATAGCTGAAGATGGTTTGATGATCTGAAACGCATTATACGTTACAAATAAATCTGTGGAAAGGTGCAAATTTTGTTTTTCTCATTATGACCAACTTCCACTACTACTTCTCTGAATCTGTTGAATATAACAGTTCCAGGTTTAACTTTGTGAAATTCCTTCATGATGAGGGTAAAAAAGAAAATTTACACTTCCACAATAAAGATTTAATATTTCACAAAGTGGAAATGTAAAGTTTCTTTTTTACCCTCATCAAAACAGTTGAATGTTTAAATATAGAGAACACCAGGGAAGTGACCATTAATTTGTGAACTGATGGCAGCTAAATACTTATTCAATTGAAATTTCATCTCTTATCAGCTCAGTTGCATACATTTCCTTGCATGGCTATTGGATCCTATGGAATAAATGTATTGTGTCTAACTAATTTCCAGGAAATACTCTTCAACAGTAAGGTAATAGATTCAAGTACATTTCAATTAGTAAATCTTAAAGCAGGTGACATATACAAATCCAATTTGACAGTTTCTTCCTCTGTGGCTGCCATCAAAGTTATCTATCCAGAAAATGGGGATAGTAGGTAGTGTCCAGAAAAATCAACTGGAATCGAGGCAGACACCCTACATTCAGTGACTACTTCATTACCGGCAAATATTATTTGATGTGGCAAATGTTTGGAAAATATATCCTGTACATCAAACTTAAGCAAGTATTTCATTCAACAGGATTGGTACTACATTATGGTCAATCTTAAAGAAAACAAACTTTTCCAAATCCATTAAGAAACATTCATTATTACTTCCTAAATTACACCTGACCTGGCTACTATGATATATGCACATGACACTTGATTTCATATCCCTTCATTTCAATGTACTGTTCATTTAATTTTTCAAATTTATTTAAACATAATTATTACAATCGAGAGTAATCTACCATTCAAAATAGGTCTTTGATGGATCAAATGCTATGGTACATATCTAAGCTCCACTTAACGCAAGACTAAATAAATACTCTAAAACCTGCATAACACATTCTTAAAATTCACATACTGGCTTCTCACCCCCTGCCTTGTCTACTGAACATTCAACCTTCCTCAACAGTTCAGTGCCACTCAATATGCCATACATCATTTTTCCTGCATTCTTTGAATTTCCCCCAACAATCTTCTCTCCTATACCACCATGCCTAAAATCTCTGTTTTTATTTCAGGCCATTTCACTTTTTCCATTTTCCTACACGCCCATATATCAAAAGCCTCTAGTCTATTGTTATTCAAATGCTTTAACACCAAGTTTCCACACCATATGGTACAATGTTCCATATTAAGGTTTCATTAGTCTTCACTTTAAATTATTACTCATGGTCCCTGCCATCAACTGCCTCCTTTTTGAAAAAGCATTTTTAGATAATTAAAAACTTTTAATATTCTTACTACTTTTCTACCCTCTTAAATACTTTCTGTTTCAATGGAACAATTTCAGAGTGTAAAAATCATTTGCCTTGACCGGGATTTCTGTTTCATCACAAACTTGTGACAACCTAGAAATAGTCCAGTACTTCCTAAATAGGTGAACTGTTTCACCTTCTCTAGTTTATGCCCCATAGTTTTCAATGCTTATCTTAGCCTTCCTAAGTAGTGAAAACCTAATTTTGTTTTCATTTATGCTCCTCCCAAACCAATCAAACTGATTCTGCAATGTGCTCAGTAATTACTGCTATCCCTTGGCTGACTGGCTGAATAAAACTTGGATTGATTAAAATCTGATTTAATAACTTTCACCACAAATTCTCAATCTGTACTCCAGCTACTCATGTGCCTTTCAACATAACATCCACATGCAAAAAAGCTAATTAATAAAAATGTAGATATTATAAATGTTTTGCAATTGAATATCTGTAAAAATTCTAAAGTATTCTAGTAAAGAACCACTTTGCATACATTGTTAGAACTTGAGAATAATTTGCAAATATTAATTTTATAATAACTACTAAGTTCCATCAAAAATATAACTGCACATGAATTTCAGTTTACAATGCAAAAAGTACAAAAAAGTGAAATATTTTGATACTAGGCTGATACAATGCATTTTATAAGTAAGAAATGAGACAGTAAATATTGTAATTAGTAAAAGGCTCATCTTTGAACCCACAGCTCCTTTCTAAATAGAGAAAATAATAATTTTGAAGTATCTCAAAAATGAGTCAAACTATTTTTCCCCTAACATAACAAAATAAAAGGTCTTAACGGGCATGATCCTACACTATACACAGCTGCAAACAAATGAGTTGGACCATGCCAAGAAATTGAGGATGGTTCAATGCACACACAGTTTTCCTTTATGGATGACTGGTTTGATCTATGAAGGCGGCCCCAGAATTGTCAGAATCTCCCACATTTATTCAGGTCCTTTTATATGTAGGCTTTGAATGGCCCCCTAATGACCATTTACTTTACATGTCACAGCTTCCTCTTGTGTTCCCTAAATTATTTTTTCATAACCTTATACTGTCTAAAAACCTATTCTTTCCCTTCCCCTGCCCAGATTATCCAACATTCTTCCACCCGTCACACTCTTCAAATATCCTACAACCTTTCAATAATTCCTCCACTTCTTCTTTAGCACACAGGTCTGAAGCCTTCAAACCTAAAGATGCCAGTGAAACTGTTACCTACCAAGACGAACTGCGGGGGAATTCCAAATACTTCTGAGCTAAGTATGGCCTCATACATTCTTTTCACAGTAGCAAAGAATTACATTAAAGTAACTTTAAGAGACATCATTAAAGCCAATTAATTGAAAGCATACCTTTGCCGCAGGGCTACTCATTTGTGTTTCCTTTTTGATTTCATTTTGATTGTATTTGGAACTGCTAGGCTAAAAACGAACAAAAAATTTAAATTGAGTTACAGTATTGATTTAAGAACAAATTTTTCTTTACTTTCCCAACAACTTAAATAAATTTACACCTTGGACTCCACTTTGCCTGATATTGGGTTTTGAATGATTTCTTTTGCTTTAAGAATAGGTGTGTTAATATTTAAAACTTTTGGCTCATCTCTTGGTAATGGATGGTTAGGAGGACTTGAGGTGAGGCCAGTCACATATGCATCTTGCTCATTTTTCATTATGATTTCTTCTCGAAAACACATGCCATTAGAATTGTCAATATTAGGCAATTCATTGAGATTTTGTTGATAGGTGGGCATATACAGGCCAGTAGTTCCTCTAAAAATGGGCCCCAATCCATACGGTGAAGATAGTTGAAGAGGCTGAGGGATAATCACTGGAGCAGAATCTGCATATAGAGGTTCTGCCAATTGCCTACGCTGAAATGGCACTTTGTATGGTGTCATTCTAGGTGTGTTCATGGCACTTTGTTGCTGACAATACACACCTGGGTTTCCAACACCTGAAGTCATTGGACTAAAGAAAGCTAACTATGCATGATTATTATATAGAGAACAACACCATATACATGTATAATTTTAACAATGAAAGAATGCAGTTCAGTTCTCCCATCACAAACATTTTCAAATCATTCACCAAAAAAGTCTCACATTTCACCCGACCATAAAATGCTAACACAATACAACGCCCCAGATTAATGACGACCAAGTCCCCATGGCTAATATCATTACGTGTTCAAGAAAACCGGGATTCAGCCAGAGTTGGCTATTGCATCACACATGCCAAGTATTAGGCATTAAGTGTGAGGATTCAAGCTAAGGAACGAGTTTCATATACAGGCAAGGGATTTTTTTATTGACATTTAAGTTTAGACTTCGATGCCATATGGAGAGCACTTAACAGTGTAATTTCTATTTGCAGCAAGACATTAGGCTGTGAACCTATTGGCAACAATTTGCCAGTTGAATGCACAATCATGAAAAATGCTTTTACAATTATGCAATCATTGAGAAAATTCATGAATTCTAATAAGCAATAACTTAACGCCAGGGATCACCCACGATTAAATTTCCAGCATAAATGACCACGATTTCTATTGGTCAATTAATAAATAATGGTAAATGCAAATACGATTTTTTGTTTTCAACATTCACCGTAAGTAATTATATGTAACTAAGGGGTTTTTTTTAAATATTATAACTTTGTGACTGCATGCCACATAAAATTAAGCTTCATTTTAGAGAATTCAAAAAACCCCCGACCAAAGTTGTGCATTTTACCCCAGAATTGAAAAACTAATTGTTACGAAATATGAGGGTCTAAGTCCCTGTTGGCCAATTAATTCTTCGGTCACGAGATCGGTTCATTTCATTTAAGAAGTCAGTAACGTCCCTATTAATCCTCTCATTATAGATGATTGGTTTTAAATCTAAATCTACCTTATCGAAGCATTTATGCTATGAATTTCATCTCTGTTCTGCATCATACTCGGGATTGTTTGCTGAATCCCTGAAATTGTAAACAAATGGTAATTATCGACATTACACCAGAGTAACCAATCTAATTCACGGCATACCGACCACGAAATCTCTGATATCTCCGATCCATTATAATAATTCTATTAATGATTGACCGTTAGAGAAAACTGGGAAACTAGTTCAAATTCGCGTTGGTAAACAATTGAATGATACCACGCTAATCTTTTGTTATTTTTATTAAATGTCACCGAATTGATAAAATATTACAAAATTAGCTGCTACATTGCAGTTTGGTTAAATAAGTAAACATATTTTCTTGCACAGACAAAATTAATTCGAGTGCTCTTCAACAGATGGATTTTCATCATCCTGTCCAATCATTTCCTGCGAAAAAAATGTAAATTACTGAACAATAATTAATAAAAGCAAGTCAATGAATTAGCGTCAATAAGTACAAGTACCTGTAAAACAGAAACTAGAGCCGTGGTCTCATCCAACATTTCCCGGTACGCTTTCTTCTGCTTTTCTAGAGCTTCCACTCTGTAATGCAATTCTTCGTTTTCTTTCAATGTTTTTTCCAGAGCCTTGAGGCGCTGCTCGGCTAGAATTTTCCAATATCCTTCACTGGGGCCGTCTGGAAGATAATATACTTAATAGCTGCTCAAACAAACTCGTAAAAATCAACTCATTAATAAGCTTACCAGGGGAAATAAGATCGTTAACATCAATCTGAGGTGCAACTTCCGTTTGAGCTGATGAATTCTGCACATCCTTTGATTCTGTTCTACCAAAAGCGTCCTTTTTCGGAGAGTGAAGTTTTTCCTTTGCATTGCTAAAGTAAATTAAGAAGTATCACCTTCTATTTCAAAATTCTTGTCCAAGAAGTGGATTGCATGCATTGCGAACCAACCTTTTAACGATTGCTGCCTTGCTTGTGGAAGCCGGTCCAAATCCAACATTTTCTTTGTCTCTCGTGTTAGGCTCAAGCGTGCATAATGCCTTTCGCACACTTGAGGTCTGAAAACACGAATATGAAACTAGAAACAATAAACACTAACTTTAAGATTCTAAATAAAATATGTTACCTTCGCATTTTTCGTTCTCATGGTGTCCCTGAATTTGACAGAACCAAATATTGATGAAAAAATACAACTAATTAATTCCTTGAACTTAGATTGCCTCAAACGTGAATGTTTACCTTGCCTCAATCACCCAATTGCCAATTGCGCGAAATTTCAAGTGATGACGATTTTTAAAATCGACCTATCGATATTTTATGCCTACAAATAATTTTCGCTTGTCTATATAATTAGACTTGCTGTTAATAATTAAATATTTTATATTACACGAAACTATGAAAATTATAAAAAATAAATATATTATATAAATTATAATGTGAAATATATTCCTTCTTGTGTACTCAATATTTCTATCATATCGATCTATACAAGGGATGACTAGCAATCGTCTTTGTGATATCGCCCGGAAAACTTGAATACCAGACAGTCAAAGAGATTTTTAAAAATTCAAACTCTTGATTCTTAGAAACATATGATTGACTGTATCTTCATTATAGCATAATGCCAAAGTTTAACCATTCAGATCTAAGTGACCATCTTGAATTAGCTGACTCAGTTTACACATTTCGTTCTAAAACCGAAATTCGTATCCTTGATATAACATAAAAAAATGAACAAAATGCTTTTCAATGAGTAATTCTCCATATTATTATTGTGTAATTTCTTAATAGTTTACAGCTGAAAAATTTCGTGATGTATTTTCATGTTATCAACACTTCAATGAGGTTCAATCTAGAGTACTTGATGACGTGTTGTATTCAGGTAAGTGGAAAACTGATACTCATAGATAATAAAAAAATAAATGTATATGGCTCCTTTCTGTACGTAATTTCGAAGCTGATTAAGATTATAATTTGAAATTTCTCATTAGTTCTGCAGCACAAATATAGTAATAGTCGATATGTAGGAATTAAATTGAGTAAAAATGGTAAGAAAAGCCCAGTAAACAATTACTCTACTAGCTAGGAGTGTACCTACTTGTGTGACCTATTATAAATTGAATTGTATGCTGAATGAATTAGTTTCTTAAGAGTAAGCATTAGCAAGCACATTATAGTATATGTTGTTATAAGTAATATTACATTAATGGAGATTGAATTTACCATGTCAAATTCTAGATAGTATTTCTGTATGTTATACTCACTAATATGTGTTAATAATTGCAATACTTGGGAAATCGTACTAAGTCTGAAGGCTGGTGAAAAGGCCAATTTCATTAACCATTTGGTAATGTTAAAAGTTTATAGAAATGGGTTGAATTAACATTGCATCTTTCTTAGATAAATCATTGGTTGTGGCAGCACCAACAGGTTCTGGAAAGACTGCTGTTTTTGAGTTGGCAATTGTGAGTTTGCTAATGAAACTGGAAACTAAAAGCTATGGAGGAGACATTAAAATTGTATATGGTAAGTTGTTAAGGCTATTTTCTAATTGATTTTTAAGCTGTAGAGATTTTATTGAAACCTGCCATCCTTATACTGAAAAAGCCTATTTTCTTCCCTTCTCTACCATGCCTACCTCACAGACTTCCTCCTATCAAAGTCTTCAATATACTACCACCTTCAATGTTTCCACTTCACTCTTTTTCTACCTATTTATATTTGCCCCATCAACTTCCTCTCTTTGATCCAATATTTTCTATATTCTTTACCATTACCACTCCTCAAAAGTTTCTGATTTATGCTTATCCTTTTTGCCTCAAATACTAGGTTTCACATCCATACTGCAATATTTTCCATATCAAACCTCATACTAATCTTTTTTTCTCACAATTTCACTCTGTTTTACCTGTGAAAATTCTCTTCTTCTTGGAAATGCTTCTTTTTGCAATGCAATTCTTTCCTTAATTTACCCCTGCTTTGCAAGCTGTCATATGAAATATTACCAAAATATGTAAACTACTACACATGCTCTAGTTTATTCCCTTGTATATATATGTTTAAATCTCCTTCCTTCTTCTTAAGAATCTAATTTCTTTAACTCTGTTGTGGTTAATTTTATCCTAAACTATTTCATCCCTCCCATAATCACTCAAGAAAAAGTTCAATACCTTGGCTGTCTAACTATTGCTTGATTATCTGCAAATCATACTTAATCACCTTGCCACCCATATTTAATTCCAATTAAAGAAATCCCATGCCATCCTTAACATTTCTTCAGCTTATGTGTACGTGAAGAAATACCAGTGATAACGGGCAGCTCTTATCTGTCTCTTGCACTCCTTTAACCATCACTGCCCGACCTCCTTCTCCCTCTGCTTCCCTTGCACTTTGCACATTATTCATATACAGCTTTCAAATATGTCACCTAACTGCTCAATGTACTCATATATTCAAAAATACTTTCACTTACTTTGTCCACTAAATGATTGAATGTATTCTCAAAATGCATGAAGCACCTCAAGACGTCCTGATTATACTCTATATTCTTCTCTACTAACTCTCCCATTAACACAATGGCTTCACGAGTTCCTATTTTTAAACCAAAGCATTATTTCCCTAGGTAGTTTTTGTGCTTTATGTAAACTTCTATTGATGATTTCAGAACAACCTTGGATGCATGTGAAATTAATATTATAAAAATTGGCACTAAGGATCATTAATAAAAGGATGGAGAGCACGGAAAATGATTACTTAGGGGATGATCAGTTTGGGTTCAGGAAGAAGAGAGGCACAAATGATGCCATTGCCATTATGAGGTCAAATAGAGAGGAACATAGAATGCAATCAGGATGTATTTGTACTTTTTGAAGATTTTGAAAAGCTATTGAATAGGTTAAATTGGTGGAATCAATGATAGATTTGAGGGTTAGGAGACTTATTCATAACCTTTACATGCCTCAGAAAGCTCAGGTACAAAGACTCATCATCATTTATGACTCTATACTGATATATATTTTATTTCAACCAGTTGCACCAATTAAAGCTCTTTGCACAGAGAAGTATAATGATTGGTCCATGAAATTCTCTCAGTATGGTCTGAGAGCTCTTGAAGTTACTGGAGATACAGATTCATCTGAATATTCAATGCTCCAACATTATCATCTTATTATAACAACTCCAGAAAAGTGGGACTCATTGACCCGAAAATGGAAAGATAATAAACATCTTATGCAAGTTGTGAAACTCATACTCATTGACGAGGTTTGCTTCAAATTTTTATTACACTGGGATTTCAATTTATTATCCATGTTATATGCCATAATATTTGGATCTAATTATTAACCTGGGAATGAATCCTGACATTGCATATTGTTTTCACTGAATAAATTGTCAGTTACATATATTTTTAGCATAATAGAGAATTGTATGACTCTGTTTTTTTTCTGGCCATACTGTTTTCTATCTGTTTATTCATTTATAAATAGGTACATCTTTTGAATGATGAAACTAGAGGCCCAACAATGGAAGCTGTTGTCAGTAGAATGAAAACTGTTCAGGGTACCATACTTCATGATTTTCGGATGCACCAAGCTGCTTTCATGAAGAAAGAATGTGAAGATAAAGAAGGAGACCATATGGGTTCAGCAGATATATCAACTCTACCTGTGCGCTTTGTGGCAGTTTCAGCATGTATTCCAAATATTGAGGATGTAGCCATATGGCTTGGGGATAGTAACTCTCCTGCCATTTTTCACAAGTATATGCATTTCATAATGTTCTTTTAATGGTGTTAAATGCCAAAGGACAAAACCATAAAGCAGTTATCAACCCAGAGGTTGGTTTGATAGGTGATGGTATAGTTCACCCAGTACTGAGCCCAATGATATGTGAAATTCACATATCAGGGAAGGGTGGGGGGAGATCCTTTTCCTGTGCTGCCAATGATTTCTTAGAAAGTTCTAGTACCCAATAATAACACAGCTTGGGTGAAGCTGAGGGTGCCCGTTAAGGTGTGCCTAGAAATCGAACCCAGGCCCTCCTGTCAGTAGTCCAATGCTCTACGCCTGAACTACCATGTCCCTTGATTAGGAGATATGCAAACCAAAATTTGCCAATTGATTATATCTTTAGTAGTATTCTATTTGTTGACATCCATGTAAGTACATAGGTAGGTCCGGATTTACTTATTCTCTAGAAAGATTTTTGGCATATTGTACCATTAGCTATGAATGATAATGCATAATATTTATTTATCATTAATCTTTCATATTATGAGCAGTACCAAATAAACACAAAGGGATATGGGACATAAAAAATATAAGATGATTAGCAGGATGAGAAAATCATTTCATAAACTGAGTATAATACACTAGATGTGTGTATAACCTTTTGAATCTGGCAGTGGGAGCTAGTCTTGCTGGCATTGGAAAGTGAATAAATAATTGAATATCTATGATATTCATGGATAGATGGGATTTTGTCAATCTACATTGGTACACAAGAATGCTAGTTTACCTGAGAAAACCAATTTTTTTTAGTGATATAGTCATGCAATTCACACCCCATGGATAATAAATGAAGATTATCTTACACAAAGGAGAACACTACATGCTATATGGTGTCAACACAGTAGCTCTAATAACCAGAGTTCTACAGAGGTGTAGAGTGGGTTAATATCCTGGTAGTCTTCTTTATAGGAAAAACCAATTTCACATCAGGAGAATGTCTCCAAATTTCTAGGTTATAATCAAGGTGACCGTTGAAGAGAGCATAGTATATGGATGACAGTTACTCAAAAGGTATTATCATGTTTAGCTTCCTTTGAACAGAAGAGTTTTAAATTAATTCTTGTGGATCTAAGAGAAATGGGAGCTCTAGCTCAGTTTTGAGTCAAGATTTTCTACAGGCCTAGCAGTTTGACAGGTTTCATTTCATTAGATAGAAAGGATACTTATTGTAATACATAAATATAATAATGATAATAGGATACTAATTAATTGCTGCCTTTTATCTAGATTTAAACAAATCATTTGTTAGTCAAAATGAGAATTTTTGGCAAAATCAGCTTGGCTGTAGGGCTGGTAAATCATGCAGGAAAGTTGCATCTCCATGCATACAAGACTAGGAATTATTAATTCCCAAATTTTCCTGAAAACTGAGATACAATGATGCTACATAGGGTCATCCATAGCACCTTTCTTAAATATAGGATTAACTCTTGTTTAAGAGGAATATGGAAGATACCAGATACTGTACAAACATTGAATATAATAACATGTTGTTTGAAAATAAATTTATTTAACCTCTTAAGAATATTCTCAATAAGTGCCCACCTTAATATTGGAGCTCTTGAGGAATTTAAATATTTTGAAGATTTTACTAAGAGTTACCATATGCATTTAAGGTGGTTTTTATTGATGATATGCCTTATTAGCATAATTTGTGCCTTATCTTTTCCAAGAGTATATGAAGATATAATATTCTCCACAGCTTGAATGAAAACTTTGTCTAAGTAATGGATTGGAGAGGTAGGGCACTAGCAGTTTTTTCATACCTGTTTATCTTTTAATAACTGTTTGAACTGCCTTTGGTGTATTTTCATCATTGACACTATATACTGATTGTTAGCTTTTTTAAGCTTTTATTATTTCAGCTATGTATTTTTCTTAATTTGGTTAGTAGTCTTCTTTTAATTCATTTCTGGGAGCTTTATAAGACTTGTGAACTGAAATGATCTCATTCCTGAGTTCAAGTAAATTAGGGGTAGACTATTTTTTATATCTTCTTTATGTGCATGAACTTCTTAGGAAACATAACTCAAAGAAATCCATAAATTCAGAAGTTTTAAAAATATTCTTCCGCATTGAAAATTGTTAGTATTGAAAACCTGATAACACTATAGAAGAGTTCCATAAAATTCAGAATGCCAAAATGTGTGATTAGCCTTTTTGCAATGCATCCAGTATTGATTTTAGAGGCTCTGTATGAAGGAGAAACAAATATGTAAACTATGAGACCCATGTGGTAGCCAAAGTACCATAAGCTTGATAATTTTATGTAGAAAATTCTCACTGTATACTTCATTTAACCCTTTCTCCGCTAGCATTTATGTGCATATATGTATTTTCAGCAATCCATAATGCTTTGTGTCCTTGGCATGTAACAATGCCTTAAACATGAGCATATATTAAATCAAGAATAAAAGTAAACCAAACAACAGTTACCAACCCAAAGTTTGATTTAACAGTTGGGGGAAGAGCACAACTAGTACTAAACCCAACAGCATGTGAAATTAACACACCAGGGAGGGGGGGGGGGCAGTTCCTTATTCCCTGTTGTGCCTGAGCTTTTCCCAGGATCTGGTATCTGAAAATCACAAAACTTGGACAAATCTGAGGGAGACCACACTTGTCTTCCCTGTAGCCCAACACACTACCCGCTGGACTTTAATATAAGGATAATGAAATATAAAGTATGGGTGAAATGTAATATAACATATCTTAGCCCCAAACTGAAATCATAACATAGACAAATGCAGAGCAAGAAAGTGGGTTGGTACTTACCTGCTTTTTGGGAAGAATTTATGAATTATTTAGCATTCAAAGGCTTTACAAAACCACCATTTTTCTGAAATTCTAAAATTGTATATTTTAATACCCAACTGCAATTTAAACCAACATTGTAATCAGCTTTAAGTTATTGCAAAATTGCCACTTCATTGATTAACATGTCTGCATACCTTTTTTATGGATATTTCAATACAGAGCACTGCAGCTGCTGTGAAATTAGAAAACTCCTTAACCTTCCTGTACGTCGCTATTCATCATTTCATCTCATCATTTTTTGAAAAAGACTGCTCAATATTTACTCAGATGGCTTAGTGTGGCTTGGTTATTCAATAGCTAATTGAATAATAGAGTTGCTCAGTCGGTTACAGCTTTTAATAGGATTGATGAGACCTTAAAAAAAGTTCCTTTCATCTCAACTTTCTCTTTCTAAATCATATTTTTGTGGTCATGGCTGTAACTAGGGTCTGTGTAACCTGCACCAAATCTGAAACCCCCATGACAGC
The DNA here is from genome assembly GCF_022747635.1 of Hetaerina americana. Lineage (NCBI taxonomy): Eukaryota > Metazoa > Arthropoda > Insecta > Odonata > Calopterygidae > Hetaerina > Hetaerina americana. Next base: position 17,380,605 of record NW_027286985.1, on the reverse strand, counting down.
CTGTCTAACCTTATGACACCCTAATAAGCCATGTAAAATTATATTATTGAAACTAATAAATGTATCCTTAATTAAATGTCATTGCATGAACTCTTAAAATGGGTGTTTTTAAGTAATCGGAATATTTGAACAGGTAGACTGTGAAGGTGCTTCTAAAATATTTTCATTTTTCAATTACAGCATTTAAAGCATACTCATGTACTACTATATATCCATTTCGACTATATAAAAAATACAATTTTTTATAGATTTAATGAAGATGCAAGGCCTGTGAAGTTAAACAAAGTCGTCATTGGTTTTAACTGCCCTAGTGGTTGGTCATCCTTCAGATTCTGCCTGACTTTAATGTACAAGCTTAAAGGCATTTTGTTGTCATATGCTGCTGGGAAACCAACCCTGGTTTGTTGGATTGGAATTAAGCCATATTATTTGTGTTAAGATATCTATTAGTATAATGATTATAATTTTCTTTTACTACTTAGATATTCTGCAGTACTAGGAAGGGAGTCATACAAACTTCTATGGTGTTATATAAGGATCTGACTTTTCAATTCACTCAATATCAGCGGGAGAAGTTGTATTATGCTGCTAACAAACTTAGTGAGAAGAAACTTAAAGGTACTGTTTGGCATTTTAATTTCACTGTGACCTAACTGATAGCTACTAGAATTTGTTTGAGGTATCACATGTGACCATTCCTATACCTTCGTCTTACCTTAAGTGTCTATAAATCATATCCATGACATGTTCAGCCTGAAATAAACTTACTTAAATTTCACCTCTAAGTTATGAATAGACAAGCAAAATAAATTTTAAATAAAGACTTAATTTATTCATCTATATTCTCTAGATATTTTATTCTCTGATGATTTGATTCTGATTGCCATTAGGCCTCAAGAATCCAATGTGTTCCCTGTGCCCCTGTTTCAAGTATTCAAGTTCCTTCTTATTATCCATTATTGAAATAGAAAGTAATACTTGTACTTTTCCACAGATTTTATTATACGGCACGACGCGTTTCACCGACTTGCGGCATCATCAGGTACAAATTTGCAAAACAGACAGAGCAAGCATATATACCCTCAGGACAGAGTGGGGGCGGGGAGGGTTGGAAGGATTTGAGGGGGGGTGGGGGCTCACAGGTGCGTTGTTGGATTGTTTTGACCATTTCCAAGCTAGTTTCTCGAAGAGGAGTTGGGAGGGGTATGGGAACAATTGCTCATTACAAAGTGTCGTGTTGGGATTCACCAAGTGCCTTCTAATCTCTAATTGCTCGAGAGCGTCCATTTTTAATCCTTTTGGGAGTGTGTGTAATATCTCTGGGACAAAGTCACTGCTGTGGTTGAATTCTAGTAAATGCTTGGCGAAGAGAGAGTTGTTATTCTGATTTTTGTGACACCTAGCGTGTTCCTTGACTCGTAACTTGATATTCCTGCCGGTCTGACCGACATAAACGCTGTTGCAATCCTCGCATTTCAGTTTATAAATGCCTGATTTGAGAAGGCTATCCTGGGTGTCTTTTCCATTGGCTAGAAGTTTGGAGAGGGTTATGGGTGGGTAGAAGGCTGCTTTGAGTGAGGTGGGTAGGCAGTTGGAAATCCTATATGAAAGATCTCCCAGAAACGGGATCGAGCACCACTTAAAATCTTTAGATACTGCGGGCTGAGATACGAAAATGCTTTTTATGGCCATTGCTTTTTGTTTTTTCCGTAGTAACTAGTTGACACATTACTACGGAAAAAACAAAAAGCAATGGCCATAAAAAGCATTTTCGTATCTCAGCCCGCAGTATCTAAAGATTTTAAGTGGTGCTCGATCCCGTTTCTGGGAGATCTTTCATATAGGATTTCCAACTGCCTACCCACCTCACTCAAAGCAGCCTTCTACCCACCCATAACCCTCTCCAAACTTCTAGCCAATGGAAAAGACACCCAGGATAGCCTTCTCAAATCAGGCATTTATAAACTGAAATGCGAGGATTGCAACAGCGTTTATGTCGGTCAGACCGGCAGGAATATCAAGTTACGAGTCAAGGAACACGCTAGGTGTCACAAAAATCAGAATAACAACTCTCTCTTCGCCAAGCATTTACTAGAATTCAACCACAGCAGTGACTTTGTCCCAGAGATATTACACACACTCCCAAAAGGATTAAAAATGGACGCTCTCGAGCAATTAGAGATTAGAAGGCACTTGGTGAATCCCAACACGACACTTTGTAATGAGCAATTGTTCCCATACCCCTCCCAACTCCTCTTCGAGAAACTAGCTTGGAAATGGTCAAAACAATCCAACAACGCACCTGTGAGCCCCCACCCCCCTCAAATCCTTCCAACCCTCCCCGCCCCCACTCTGTCCTGAGGGTATATATGCTTGCTCTGTCTGTTTTGCAAATTTGTACCTGATGATGCCGCAAGTCGGTGAAACGCGTCGTGCCGTATAATAAAATCTGTGGAAAAGTACGAGTCTTTCTTTCTATTTCAACAATGGATATCAATTACTTCCACGAAGTGAAGCCTGAAACAATAGAATATATTCCTTCTTATTATTTAATTTTTGGCTTTTTTCAATATTGGGCATATAAGTAACAATCACACTAATAACTAAAGTGATTTATATCAATTATATTTTTCCATTAAGCTAATATGAGAGGTTGAAATGATTCCAAAGAAACTGTGGGAGATGCTGCACCAGTAACTTTTAACAGAGTCATCCGCTAATGTGCATTTCCATGCAACAATTTCATTTACACTCTGAAATTGTTGCGGTTGAAATGATATTTAAATCCAAAATATCAGCCTCTTTCATAGAAGCTGGTAGTGTACTCCCTAAAATATGGGCATGAAAAAGGAATAGGCTTGTGTTGGTAATTATTGCTGAAATGACATGCAATTGAGAAAGAAAATTGGAGAGAAAGGAGAGGATTCTTGAGGTCTAAAGAGAGCACTAAAAGGGAAGGAATGTTGACTAGATTATGTTGCTTTGACCTCTCATAGTACTTTGTTGTCTCTTATGTTTCAATTTTGTATGTACCCATGGCAGGGTACATATATATCAATTTTGCTTTGGAGAAACCTTGTGAAAGGAGATGATTATCGCTGGTCATATTCAACTAAAGTCAGAGAATTAGAATGTAGTTAAATACCATCTCTTTAAGTTTTGTAATCATTTGATACCAATGCTTAATTTAAAAAGAAAATGAAAGCAATGAAAACTCTGATTTTTTTACTTGGTAAAAAATGGTATATTTAATGTATGCAAAATAATGAAACTGATTGATTCTTACAATTTTATTTAGATATGCTGCTTTCTGGAATTGGATGCCATCATGCAGGCATAGCTCCTATTGATCGATACCTCGTGGAAGATCTCTTTAGAGCTGGCTGCCTACCAATTCTTGTGGCAACATCAACATTGGGTGAGAACTGAAAAATGCATTAAATTCACCATATATGTTGAAATTCATATGGAGGCATAAATGTGCCATAAATGATCATCCTTCATTGATCCTTAATTGTGAAAAAGAATCAATATTGTCATTAGTATCTTAGTATCTAGTTGTTACTGTGGTAAAAATTATTCAATATGTACTTAAGTAATGGTGTGAAGCCCAATTTCCTTTGCTTTTTGACTGACCAGTATGATAGAGTGACAAATTTAAAGTTGCTAAAATGAACTTTAAAAATTATCCAAAAAATTTAGGTGCTTTTTCTACAACAGGCAACCTTATTATCTGCAAATAAAAGCATATAGGTATGATCATATCATTGCTATATAGGTTCATTAATTTTTTGACCAGATCTTTGGTGATGAAAGGAGACTCTTGGATTTTCCACACAAAATAATTAATTTACAACCTAGGCTTCATAACAGCACAACATTTTCAGGTAAATTACAATCCATGGAAAGCTCATGTGCTCCCTCACACACAGACGTGCAGATCACAGTAATCAATCTGAAGGTCGGTTTTGTAGGTGATGTCAGAGTTCACCCAGTACTAAGCCTGATGGCGTGTGAAATTCACACATCAGGGTAGGGGGGCCAGTTCCTTTCCCCGTACCGGTTATGGTTTCCCAGACAGATCTGGTACCTGAAAAATCACGTAGCTTGGGTGGAGCTGCAGATGCCCAGAGTACCTTGCCCAGGAATCGAACCCGGGCCCCTCCGGTCCAACAACAGCAGTCCAATGCTCTACCCCCTAGACTACCGCAACCCACACACACACACACACACACACACATACACACACACACACACACACACACACATATATATATATATATATATATATATATATATATATATATATATATATATATATATATATATATATATATATATATATATATATATATATATATATATATATATATATATATATATATATATACACACACACACACACACACACACACGAGGGTCATCCGGAAAGTAGTACCCGTTCGTGAAATAAAGACACAAAAGTAAATATTAACAAACATAAAAAATTTTATTTGAAAGAGGATACTTTAAACTACTTCTCAACATAATCTCCAAGCAAATTAAGGCATTTGTCATAACGTGTGACAAGTTTCTGTATTCCTGCTGCATAGTCCTTCGCCGCCAGCTCATTGAGATACGCGAGGGACCCATCTTGCACAAATTTTTGCATAATGCAGATGGTGTTTAACAATTTCATGAACAATTGTTCGAGAAACATTGGGAAAATGCTCACAGATGTCATCAATTGTGACGCGCCGATCGTTCCTCACGAATTCGTCAACTGAGCTCACCAGTTGGTCTGTAATGACAGACGGTCTCCCCGAACGCTCATCGTCGTGTGTGTTCCCCCTCCCCATGTTGAAGTTGCGACACCACCGCCGAACAGACGACTCGTCCATTACATTGTCTCCATACACCTCCTTTAATTGGCGATGAATATCACATGGGCGAACGTTTCTTGCATTGAGGAATTTAATCACTGCCCTCACTTCACAACTGGCGGCGTTCTCAATTTTTTTAAACATTGTAAACAATCACAGAAACAACACAGGCAATGCTAGCGTCATGCAACTTGGCTCAGAGAAGGCAGACAAGCCACTGAAGCTATCTGACCTCGTCCAGCGGCTACTCGCGTCGTCAGCACTTCATGCGGCACGAACGGGTACTACTTTCCGGATGACCCTCGTGTATATATATATATATATATATATATATATATATATATATATATATATATATATATATATATATATATATATATATATATATATATATATATGATCCGTTCGATTCTACCTTCCCCACCTCTATTGTGTTCGTCCTTATATGTGTTCCTATCCCTTTTCCTTATATCTGGTTCTGTATATATGAGTATTTATTCGCCGTTTGGCGGTATTTCGTGTTTGAATGTATATATATATATATATATATCCCTGCCTTTTAGAGACTCTTTGGGGGTAGAGTGTTTCGTGGTGTTTCAATTTCTTGCTTGTTGTGTCCTGGCTTCCGTGTTGTAGGATGGCTTTCGTGCTGCATCATGGGGTGCAGTTTTTTAGTTGTTTTGCGGTATATGTGTTTGCATGAGTATTGGATGAAGGGATTTTTGCATGAGTGTGTGCGCTGCTGTGGGTCTAATTTTCCGTGTTGTTTTTTTGCATGTGGTAATTTTCCTTTTTACGGTTGGTGACCTAACACACGTCCCCCCGCCACACGCCCTTGCGGCGGCTTGCAGGGTATTATGTAGATGTAGATGTAGATGTTTATACACACACATTCAAACACAAAATCCCACCAAACGGCGAATAAATACTCATTTATATAGAAACAGATATAAGGAAAAGTTTCCTCGATAGCTCAAGTGGTTAAGAGCACCTGCCTGGCAAGTGGAAAGATCCGGTGTTCGAGTCCCGGTCAAGGAAATATTTTTACTCTTGTGATCCGTTCGATTCCGCCTTCCCCACCTTTATTGTATTCGTCCTTTATGTGTGTTCCTATCCCTTTTCCTTATATCTGTTTCAATATAAATGAGTATTTATTCGCCGTTTGGCAGGATTTTGTGTTTGAATGTGTATTTGGCCAATGTGGTTCATCTCTTTCCTCTGGCTATGCGTGCCACGAAACGCACTGTTCCTTATTTTTTTAAATGGACACTATACTTCATAACAACTAAATTGTGATCAGAGTCCGCATCCACTCCCTGGAAGCTGTGTGAATTGATCACACTGTATCTAAATCTGTGCCTAGCCATATTATAATATAATGGATAACTGTCTGAATCACCTTGGATTTTCCATGTAAATCTGCACCTTTTGTGGTGTCTAAACCAAGTGTTGGTTATGACTAACCCTTGTCTCCTGCAGAATTCAATTACTTTATCCCGGCGGTCATTCCTCATACCTAAACCATAGTCCCCTAAAACATAGAGGGGTGAGAGAAATGGTTAGGGGAGAGGAAAGGGAAAGGAGTGGTTAGAGGGGAGTGGAGGTAGGGAAGGAGTGAGAGGGAGGAGGTGGAAATAATGCATAATTGGAAAAGAAAACAATTTGCTCACCCACACATAATGCAAAATCCAAGACCCAGGTTTCAACTTACAAAGTCGTAATCAAGATCCTGCAAGTCGAAACACAGGCCACGTACAAAAAAATTCATGTAGAAGAACAAAGTATTCTCCATTCTGATATAATATCACTTCCAAAAAGTGGAAGACCAGTTCAGACTATTCTCATTCTATGACATTGAGACCCATATGCTGATAGGTCTTTCAAAGTCGTATGAATGCCATTTCTAGAGTTTTTAATTCTATAGGGTTATCGAATGGAGGAAGGGACCCTAGAATGGAAACTTTGTGGCACTGGTTGAGGCCCGCAGATGGGGAGGAGGGATTGCATGAGGCACGATGATTGTTAATCCTAAGGTTCAGGGGTGTGGAACATTGGCCTATGTAAAAGGCTGGGCAGAGTTTGCAGGTCAGAAGATAAACAACATTCTTGGATGTGCAGGAGGAGTGAGGCAAGGGCGGGTGAGAGTTGAAAGGTGAGATGGGGTGGGAGAGGATTTTAAGAGCAGCTTGGTGAATTTGAGGATATCTGTTAGTTGGCGGGCCATTTGAAGGTGACAGAGGGGCATTTGGCAAGAAGGTTGGAGGAAGTGTTGTGATTTTTGAGGATGGGGAACAGGTCTTTGAGGATGAATTTGAGGGACTGAATCCAGGGAAGTTGGTAGTAGAGATTGAGAGAGGGTGGGAGTCTGTGGTTGAGGCAGGCTTGGGGGTGTAGGAATGTTTGAGTATTTTTTTATTGAGGAGAGAATCTGGGTATCCTTGTTGGAGGAGGGAGTGGTGAAGGTTGTTGAGGTATTTGTTAAGGGATTCGGGATGATTGAAAATACAGTGACAGCAGATAGAGAGGGAGTAAGGGAGAGAGCGCTGGGTATGGGAGGGTAGCAACTGCTGTGATGAAGATATTGCTGTTTATTAATAGGTTTAGTGTGGACAGAGGTCAGGTATTTGTTATTGCTGAAGGAAATATTGACATCGAGGAAGGTGATCTGAGAGGATGAAATGGTGGAGGTGAAGGAGAGAGATGAGGAATCATTGATTCGGGAGATGAAGGAATTGAGTGAATCTATCCCATATCTCCCCCGCCTCCCGTTCTCCCCTTCCTCCACCCATATATAGTCCAAAAATTTTAGTCCAATTAATATATCCATATCAAAAAGGAATGCTCTTGGTAGCAATGCTTTTGATTTCCTTTATAGGAATATGAACTAAGATAGTTAAATGAATACGCTGTGAATATAATCATGCCAGCTTAGTTTAGTGTCAAGGATGAAGCCTTGTTCAACAGGTTGGCCAATTCCAGCTACTTTTTTTGGACAGAGTGAATAAAAGATGTTAGGTTTTGCAGTAGTTTAGGGATATATTATTGGCAGCGAACCATATGGGGTATTAATCAAGAGTAATGTCTGGTAGATACATCCTTGGTCTATGTCCTATTTTTACCTCTATTGATAAAAGTAGTTTCATCAACAAATGGCATTGTCTTATAGAGGAATTTTACATGGTTGATGATAGATCAATAGAAGAAATAGTAGTGGTCTAAAGATAGAACTTTGTGGAACATCATCAGACACAGCATAAGTTAAAGATTATGCCTGATCAAGTTCAACATGCTGCTTTCTACCTGACAAATGAGATTTTTTCAATTTATCCTTAGATTTTAACATGCCATAATATTCTAATTTTAAAAATTATATTACTTGAGATGAACAGATATTTGGCCTGAAGAGTTATTTAAAGGAGCAGAAATCCATAAAATACATATTTGGGGGTTAAATTACTTGATCTATAGCTAAATTATATGGCTTGTTTGTTTCCCAGCACATAACTTAGCCTCTCTACATTTTAAGTACTGATTTTTCCAACCCTGATTTTCCTCCTGTTAAATACCATTGTATAAATGGAGATACTAGTTTTCTTAAAGTTCTGAGGTATATATATCCTTCTTTCTTTATTTATTGCAGTACTCATAGATCTATCTTAAAGAACTACTTTCTTTTTTGAAAGAGACTCTTTGTTATTAATTCCTTTCATATTCCAGCATCCAACATTAATAATCCTTCCCCATTGCTCCATGAGCATTTATAACCAACACAATAATCTGTAACCAGCAAAGACAATAGGTTGCATATATAGTAGGAAATACCACAATCAGGAAGTATGTTTCCCTATTTTGCACCGATAAAACTTTTCATTTTATACCTTGATCCTAATTAAAAGAATCTTCAATGGCATGTGGTTTGCTTTCATTGGATTGTGCTATGTTTGCTTATTCGACCTATCTATAATAAATCTTGTTTTTGGGACATGTAAATATTTAACTTATTAAGAATGGAAAATGTGTTGTATATATTTGTATAGAGTTATGCATAAAACACAAGTGAGATTCTGGGTGATGGTGGGAAAAATTGGAAATGAATTGCATAAGTTGAAAATATATTTTTTAGAAGTCACATGTGCACTCATTATCAATATAATGAATGAGTTGTGAGTTTTTGCTGTATCCGCAAATTTTAGCAAATATTTTTCTCTTGGAGTTATCTATGGAGGAATTTTTCACAATATTGTGTCAGTGAACTTATTATGCAATACATGTATCTTATACAATGAGGTCAAATTTTATAGAACTGTTACGGCTGGTTTCCCTTGCACCAAGACCTTTCTTCCTTACCGTATAAGAACTCATAATGGCAACGTAGCATTAAGTGTTATACGGTTAATTAAATTTACTTTTATTTTTAATTCTTTTAGCTATGGGTGTAAATTTACCTGCTCACCTGGTAATTATCATGTCCACTGACCAATATGTCAAAGGCACCTATCAAGAGTATCCAGAAAGCCAAATACTACAAATGATTGGTAGGGCTGGAAGACCTCAGTTTGATACCAGTGCAGTTGCAGTGATAATGACTAAAAATCAATTGAAGGTAATACATTTGAAAATATGTAATACGTTTTAGTTTATTTTGTATTTAAAAAAACACATACTCTATGGGCTTTAATAATGGCCTATATTAAATACATGTAATGGTAACACTAAGGGAATAATCAAGTTCATTACTATTTTCATACATATTAAGATATTATACATTTTTAAAGGGTTTTATTATGCATTCACCTGAATTTGATGGTTCTAGTGTATTCAGGATTGTGGTAATGCTGCTTTGTGCTTGGAGCACTTAGTTACTAAATCCCAATTCGTAACTAGATTGTATGTGCTAAACTTTATTCCCAACAACAGTAAAGATGGTACACTTGACTACTTTAGGTTGGTTGATACAATGTGAAAATAAATAAATAAATGAAAGAGGGTGAATTTCACCTAGACCATGAGCCCATGGCATGAGTTCCACATATCAGAATACAGAGTTTACTTTCTTTCCTTTATCCACGCTCAGCTATGCAAAAAGTTCTGGTCTGCTGAAGATCACACCACTTGGAGTATTAAATCACCAATTCGACATAAAGAAACGAACTTTGCAATATTTTTGTCAGTGGTATGGTGAAACTTTCAAGTTCCTGAGAGTAAAGGCAACTTTTGTGACCCCGTGGTAATTTTGTTGTTCTTAGTTGCCATAGGACATTTTTGTCTAATTTCAACTGAGGAGCGCAAAATTCTCTCTCCAAGAACTTAACATTATGAAATTGACTATTCCCTCCCAATCGCACCCTTGCACCCCTGCTCCTTTTTTCTGGTTGCACATTCCAGCTCTCTTTTTACTATGATTTCTGTAATTTCTGGCCACTTTGTAGTTACAGACTTGGTCTACCAAGAACCCTTGAATGGCCGTCTTGAGACGAGCACCTTCAGTAAGTTCTGAGATAAGATTTTATCATGAAGTGAATGTTTTTTGTCATTATGTGTGATTCCTGACATAAATGGTGTAAAATATGTATTAGTTGAAATTGCATAAGTACATAAAATTGAAATTATGTTCAAATGTATACAATGAAAATATTTTTCTTGCCAGACACGCTATGAAAGATTGGTTGAAGGACAAGAAACTTTGGAAAGTAACCTACACCGCCACCTGGCTGAGCACCTAAATGCTGAAATTGTGCTCCATACAATCACTGATGTTGCAGTAGCTATGGATTGGATCCACTCTACTTTTCTATATGTTTGCGCTTCGCGTCGTCCCAGTCATTATTCTTTAGTTCACCAGCCATGTGATCCACATAAGATCGAAAGCAAACTTCAAGGTATGCACATTTTGGTTATAATATGCACTAAATTACAAGTATGGTTTACATTATCTCATTAAATAAAAGATTTCCTCTGTCAACTTGCATTAAAAATTAGATCAAAATTAGGTTTCAGATTCATAACTTGTGCTTGCTAATTTTATTCATATAAATAATAAGTATGTATTTATGTTAAGCCTATGTGGACTACAACCTTGATGTAGTGGAAGGGCCTGTGAGTTCTGATGACCCCTAGAGCTAAGCTGGCAAGAGCAATAAAAATTGCTCTTGGTAGGGTCACCCATGCCAGATATGTCAAGAGGTAGGAGCCAGATGTAAGGTAGTCCATTCCAGGTCTGCCTGCAATGAGGTGGTTGCAAAGCCATCTGACCCCATTAGAGTGGCCATTTGAGTCTTGGAGTCACATAAAAAATATATTGAGGAAGGCAGTGGGAAACCACCTAAATTATTTATCCCATGAATTATGATCAACAAAGATTTGAGTACCAGCCCTGACAACTATGGGGCTCAACCTCGTGGACCATGTGTTGCACCCAGCAGCAGCAGAGGCAAGGCTTCTGTAGTCAATCATCTCGCAAAATCCTTGCAATGCAAAATTGACAGCAGCAGCATGAAAGAGGACTGAACCAGTTAGAATAGGAACTTTGTTGGAATGTTGGGGTGATATTGAGGAGAAGGAAGTCAGAGTATATAAAGGGAGAGATAGACACAGGAAATGTAGATGTATTAGGTCTGTGCAAGGTTAGATGGAACAATTGTGAGAATAACTGGAGCAACAGCTATAGGTTAATGCACAGCAGAGTAAAGAAAGCCGGAGAGGGGTGTCAATAGCATTGAAGAAATAGGTAGGAAGAAGCAAAGTAAGCATAGAGCATATGAATGGTAGAATAATATTAGTAGAGGTAAAAGCCAAGCCAATTAACTTGGTTGTTTTTCAGATCTACGTGCCCACAAGCTATCATAGGAGGGAGGAAAAAGGTATACGATCAGGGAGAAATAACTGTAGGTGCTTTTGGATGGGAACATTTGGCAATTGGAATGTGTAGCTGAGCAAAGGGAGATATGAAAATGAGGTAGGCGACTCTGTTTTAGGAATAAGGAATGACTACAGGGTAAAAAAATAGGGTTATGGAGCCAGTGGTTAAATGCATTAAACCCTTCGTTCAAGCATCTCAATAAGCATAGGTATACATGAAAAATGTCCAGGAATTCAGAGAGATATGTTACACTATATAATGTTTAGGTACAGGTTTAGGAACAGCCTGATTCATTTTCTCAGTTTCCTGAGAGCAGATTCAGATCATAATTTTGTATTATTTAAGTAGTGTAACCGGTGATTCAATTGGATAAAACAGGGAAGATGTTTGAGGAAATTGAATGCTGAAGCATTAACAGGGATGTGAAGAAAGGAGTGTCTGAAGGCTGTAGAGAAAATTATGAGTGTAGGCAGGGAGACAGCTACAATGAAAGAAAACTGGGAACATATAAAAAGAGGAAGAGAAGGGAACAGGAAATGAAAGCGAGAAGAGGAGGAGAAAACGGTGGAGAATAGGTCTTCATAGACATGCAAACCATGGCAGATGGTCTATGATGATGGAAAAAAGGAATATTGAAAGCCACAAAAACTATAGGAACAATAAATAGGAAAAGAACTTGGAGACCATGGATTGCAGACAAGATTGTCAGGAAGATACACAAGAGAAGGAAACAGAAGAATGTAAACATGGAATTAGGTAGAAGAAAGAACAAAGAGATAAAAAATGAACTGAAGTGGAAAACCAGTACGGTGAAAGAAGGATGGTGGATGATTCCGTGTGAGGATATGGGAAGTGTGACAATGGCGCCCTGCACAGGAAGGTGGAAGTACTTTCAGAAAATAATAAGGAAAAATCTGTATATGCTATCAAACATATGTCAGAAAAATTAATAACTGAACCAGGAAAGATTCAAGAGAAATAAAAAAAATACACAAAGGATCTATATTGTAAATGTGAAAGCCAGCAAACTTAGACATAGAAAAGAATATGGCATAGATGAGAATATCTTTGGTCCAGGCATACTCAATTGTGAGATAGAAAAGGCATTAAGGGAACTGAAATCAAATAAGTCTGTGGAGTTAGATAACTTTCCTGCAGAAATATTTAGGGTTTAGAAAAGCATGGAAGTAAGAGTTTTTATTGGCTATGTGTAATTTGCAGCATTTATGAGGAAATTCAGCTGAAGGAGTTTGACAGATGAGTGCTTGTTCCCATCCCAAAAAAGGGAAAGGTAGACAAGTTTCATTCAGTATGCAGCTAAGTGTTACTTAGGATCATCAATTAAATAAGAGGATGTAGATAAATGAAAATGATTATTAAGGGGATGATCAGTTTGGATGCAAGAAGGGTAGAGGCAAGCAAGATGCTATAGCAATGATGAGGTCACCATCAGAGAGGAATATAGAATGCAATCGGGATGTATTTATTCATAGATTTTAATTGCTTTTATTGAATCTTTTAAACATTTCTTTAACTGCATTTATCTGAATAAGTACAGAGCTATTTTTGTGGTGAGGCTCATTTCATTTACTTCATTTTGAATTTCAGTGGTGTGCATGCAAAAATGTCCTTCACTGGTATGATCCTCCCATTTAATGTCTTTGTATGATTCGTTGCATATACTATGATGTATAATTGATTTCAAATTGAATATTTTGCTTTGCAGAATTGTGCATGCGAGATCTAAATGCTTTGGCTAGCTGTGGTGTGATAAACCTTGATGGAATGGATATTAAACCCACAGAGATGGGCCGATTGATGGCTCGTTATTGTATTCATTTGGAAACTATGAAACTCTTTCAAAAGGTGTCTGTTAATTAAAACTTAACAGAAATAATTTTGCTTTACCTTCAAAAGGAGCATATAAATGCATTGGCCTAAAAAAGCTTTATTTATTAGAACTATTGCAAATAGTGTGCATTTTATTTCCAGGTTATAGGAACTGAGACAGTGATTGATTTGATTAAACTGCTATCAAAGAGCACTGAATATTCTGATATTCAACTTCGAGCCAGCGAGCGTAAAATTTTAAACTGTCTAAACAAGAATAAGGGCCATGAATGTATTAGATATCCAATACCAACTCGTGTGAAAACTGCGGATCAGAAAATAAACATGCAAGTATTTTCACATTCTTCATATTGGTGAGGGTTTGATAAGGTAACATTCTTGAATTAAACACTTTATCTGTTATATAAGTAACTTGTGAGTAAAATGGAAATTGATTTTTGTTGTATTTATGGTATTCTAGTAAAATATTGACAAATTTGTAATTTTTGCAGCCTTATTCAGACCATATTTGGCTGCCTTCAAATTCAAGATGCTGGACTGTCTCAAGAATGCATAAAAATAATTCGGATTGGCCAGCGAGTTAGCAAATGTAGGTGTCACAAAACAATTTTATCTTTGCTTTATTCATTGATAAGATCTGCTGCAGTGTATGCAAGGAGAGGCAATCAGCTATACTATTTCCATAGTTATGATATTGCTGCTATTTATTCTATTTATCTTTTGACAGAATTTTAAATTATTTGAACTTTGACAAATTCCAAAGAAACTGCAGGAGATGCCGCAACAGTAACTTTTAACGGAGTCATCCACTAATGTGCATTTCAATACAACAATTTCAGAGTGTAAAAATCATTCGCCTTGACTGGGATTGTTGCACTGTATTTGAACTTTCTTGTTATATTCCCATTAAATACTTTAGGTGTATATTATTCATTAAAGTACGGTCACCAGGCCAAATATACATTACTATAATGCTATGAAATTTAGTGGCGGGAAGTCTCACTACTGAAATGAACCAAGTCGGCATCTATTCATAAGAATAAGTCTATGATCTACAGTGTAAGTACTCATTTTAAGGACATGGTGTGTCCTGTACCCAGCTCAGTGTCTGAGAACAGGGTAAATCTACAGAAAGCAGTCGTGATATTCTTCTTGAACAAAATAAAAGGGAGGTCTTAGCTATTCCTCTCTTAAAGAAGATTTTTCAGTTTCTCTTCATTACAATATCTGGTAGAAACCCTAGTTTCCAAAAATGGAGAACATTTGATTATTAAATTGACAAAAATGCTCAACTCATCTAATTAACCTTTCGAAAAACCTGGGTTTTGAAATTACATAAGCTCTCTTAAACAGCCTGGATTTGCTTATTTCCTCAGAGTTTGGAGGAGAGGGCTTGGAAACTGGAACCAAAAATAATTTCATTCATATTCATTAAAGCTCCATTTATTCAATACTAGGGTCTTGAGTATAAGCCCTATTTCATCTTTAGGAAATCTTCTGATCTTACTACCTCTGTATGTGCTAAAGTGGTAGTCATATCATAGCCACAGGTTATAACCTGATATTAAGCAGTTTAATGCTCTATAATGGAACACCCTCTGCTATTTATTTATTATAAGTAATCTACTGGTTAAGATAGATTTTTATGGACACAACTACCAAATAAATATTTTGTGCCTCCTAACAAAACAGGAACCAGCATCCTACTCTGCAACAAGCTCCTCTTTAACTCTGTATACTTCCTTCCTCCCTTCATTTTATCCAGCATCCCTATTCTATTCCTGCCTCTTCTTCGCATGCCTAACATTCTCCCCTCTATCACAGTCTCCAACATCCCACTGCCAATCAATATGCCTTTCATTCATTTTTCTTACCTCCTTATGATTTCTACCTACAAACTTCTCTTATACCTCATCATACCCAGCACTTCCTCATTTATTTTCCTTTCTATCCACTTCACTTTCTCCACACCCACATATCAAAAGTCTCCAATAAGCCTTCCTCTACCCATCTCTTGCTTTATATTCTTGCTTTATTTTCCTGTCCTCAACACTGCCCTAACATTCCAAGCTCTTACTAATTTGGTTTTCTTCTTCTGTGCTGCTGCTGTTGGTTTTGCTTTGCCAAGCTTTTGTGAGATAATGACCAAGGAAGCTTTGCCTCTCCTGCAGCCATGCATGACAGATGGCTGATTGGGCTGAGTCCCATGGTTGCCAGGACTCATTTTCTGTATACTATCCATCATAAAAATCATGGGATTAATAATTGAGGTGATTCCTCGTTGCCTTCCTCAATAGTGTTTTTAACATGGCACCATCACTCACTAGGGTCAGATGCCTTTGCAGCTGCCTCAATGAGGAACAGATGCTATGTGAGCTACCTTTCTTCTGGCTCATAACCTTTCAACTATCTAACATGGATGACCCTGCCAGGAGCAATTATCATTTCTTCCACCAGCAAGGCTCTAGGGGTCATTGGAATGCACAAGTCCTTCCACCACATCAAGGTTGTAGTCCATGAGAGGGCTTTTGCTGATAGAAATGTTGAAAAAACTTAACGAATCAGTCTTCCAAGTGGGACATCATATGTGTAACACGGTGAACAGGGTTTCTTAAGCACTGATAGTTTAAAATAACATGATTTCAAAAATTGGTTGGGGAAAACAACCATCTTCACAGAGGGGTCTACATATAGTCAAGGGATGGTTGCAGGAAGATGGAAATTTGGGGGCCGTCACACACTTGAGAGGTAAATAAATACCCTTTAAGTTTGCCAACAATGCTGTGGTTTATGGTGATATTCATGATCCTGAGGACACATCAGCTTTATCAAATAACCTTAATGCTGGCACGACACTTGGCAGTTAGAATAGCACTTAAAAAAGTGCAGTCTTAAATTTTTGGAAAAAGAGCAATTCCCTCCCAAACACCTACTGCATCAGGAACTCCAAAATGGAACAAGTAGACTCAATTAAATACCAATATCTAGGTGTTACCCTCACTCATGACCTCTCCTCGGCGAAACACATACTGGGAATATGTGGACAAGCTAGCAAAAAATTAGGATTTATTAGAAGAGTACTGGGTAAATGAGATGAAAAGGTCAAAGAGAAATGTTATCATCTTATACACCCAAGTGATTGAGTGATTGTGCATTTTCGTAAGTCCTTTCTGTTCCATTTTGTTATTTCTGTGTGTTTGACGGGTCAATGGCATAGGAGAAATCCTTGTAAAGTGTGTCATATCATAAGTGTGAGTACATATGATTCAAAGAGGTCCCTATTTCTGAACACACCTGAGTGATTAAGTGAATGAGCGAGAACTTGTGTCCATCTATTTCATTTGTTCTTGTATGATAGATGGGTCCTTGACGTAGGAGGAATCCTTGTAAACCCTGAACGAATAAGTACTTGTGAATCGCAAAGATCCCTGTTTTCAGACACACCCGAGTGATTGAGTGAATGAGCAAAAGCGTGCGTACTTCCGTTTTATAATTTTGTATTCATCTGTTTGATTGATTGGTCACTGGCATAAGAGGAATCCTTGTAAACCCTTAACAAGTGAATCAGTGAGATTCGCAAAGGTCTAACACACTCGATTGATTGCAAACGTGAACCTGGGCCTTTCCTTTTTGATTTTTATTCCTGTGTGTATACAATGGGTCCCTAGCATAGGAATTATCCTTGCAAACCTTGAGTGTGGGTGTGATTGCGTTTCGAGAGTGACTGTTATTCCTTAACACAACCTAGTAATCAAGTGGTTGTAAGTCTGTTTTATTTTTTAATTAATTTTGCTATTTTTGTGTGATTGAGGTTTATGTGGGTCACTGTTTCCCAAACACACCCTAGGGACCTAGTTTGTGTTCCCTATCTTTCCCCTTACTTGTAACTTTATTTTTACCTCCTCCCTTTACAAACCTAGTGCCAATCAAGTTAATGGTCTAGGCTATCTTGTTTTCATTGCTTCACGACCGTAGATACGTTCATTTTATATTTACAGAAATGTTATATTTTGCTGGTTAGGCCTCATTTAGAATACGCTGCCAGTATATGCGATCCACACAAAGTTGTATTAATAGTTGAATTGGATCACGTGCAGCATAGGGAAGCTAGATTTGTAAAATGTTGTTTTGCTAAATTTAGTAGCGAATCCAAAATATTAGAGGAGCTAGGCTGGGAATCACTCATGGAGCAAAGGTTAAATAAAAGATTAAATCTCTTGCATAAATTGGAAGTTCGTATCTTTAGCAGTGATGTTGAAAATGTATTATTACCCCCATTGCACTTGTAGGAGAGATCATGCTAATAAAGTTAGAGAGATTAAGTGTAGAACAGATAGATTTAAGATGACATTTTTTCCAAAAAGATAAGGGATCAGAATCAAGTTGTCCAAACATGGTAGGGTCATATTCGGGTCAATACTAGTCTGGTGTGTATTCACACACCCTAGCAGTGGCTTGCAGAGAACTAAAATGAATAAATAGTTGTCATAGCAGAGATACGATGCCATAATCCATGCTGAAAAATTCACCATACTGATCTATACACAAAATTTTCTAAGAATTACCCAAGAATATTTTTTATTCTCAAAGAATAAGAAACAAATACCCACATTAGTAATACATTCACTTATACATGGAGAGTCATGCTACCTGAAAGACATTTATTTCTCCATGTTGAAAGTTTCACCTCCAAAGGAGTCTTTTCATATCATGACAAAGCCAAATATTGAGTTTTTCTCAGTTCCTGGACATTAAGACATTCGTGGAAGTAACATTGCTGATGAAGTTGCAAAACCCAACTGGTCAAGCACCAATCCTACTTACCTCCTTGCAACAGAGAACTCAAAGATATGAAGGATATCCAACCAATAATCCCTTAACACATCACACAGGGTCTCTGGTTGGGCCAATGCTTTTGGCAAAAACATTACATTTCAATTAAACTTTTTTATGCCAAAGATGACTGAGGAAAATTTCAATTGCCAACTGTGCACTTATGAGAAAACAGGCATTCCAATTTTTGGATGACGTAGGAACTCATGTGCGGATGATGCAAGAAGGGGAAATAACAAATGAGATGTGATCTTAGTCTTGAATAATGTCATAGGCGTGTTGATGATCTCATCATGATGTTTGGCACAATGAAACTGGCTAGGGGCTAAGATCGCATCTACATACATCAGATTAATATGTAACAGTTACATTTTGGTGGAAATCAGGAGTAAATTAATGTTTTCATTATCAGATACATACTTTTGGTATTAATCTCAAGGAATACACATTAACTTAGTAATATGTTTCTAATATAGCAAGTCTGATTTCACTATCTGTCTATGTAGGTGTTCTATATATTTTACAGATGAAGCATGAAATTGTATCTTTTCTAATAACATTCAACGCAAAACTTTTATTGTCACTTATAATATTTCAGCAATGTTAAGATGAGTAATGTACAAATATGTAATCTTGGACTTCAGCAATCTAAAGAAGCACTGGATTAATTTTTGTAAATTTCCTTTTATAATTGCTTTAATTCAACATTAAATTTTTGTCGTCTTGAAAATACTGTTCTCTGAGGTGTACGTCATTTTTCATCTTCCAGGTTTTTGCCAGTATGTGATGAGTTGCTTGGTGAAACAAGGAAAAAATAAATGGTACAGACTTCTTTTGAGTTCATTACGCCTTATAAAATGTTTAAACAGCCGCCTATGGGAAGATTCCATTTTTGTAGCACGTCAATTGGATAGAATAGGAGCATCATATGCTTCACTTCTTGCTGCTTCTGGTAAAACCTCATTTGCAGCTCTACGAGATTCTAGTCCTCGAGACATTGAGAGGGTAAATACTTTTTTAAGGGCCCTTAGGTAAATGAAATTAATTCATACACTCAATGGTAAGAAAAGTAGTATGGTCTGATGCTTATCCCGATATATCAGCTTGATGAAGTTTTCTTGGGTCTTCCACAGGGTCAGGGGTTCCATGTTGGCCATTGTTTTGATGCTCAACTTGTGGATCATCCTCAGGGCAGATGAGTCACCTGGCCTGAGGATGGTGCTCGAGTTGAGTGTTGAAACATTGGCCTACATGGAACACCTGACCTGGTGGAAGACCCAAGAAAACTTCATCAAAATAAGAAAAATAGTTGTAGCTAAACAAGATTGCTTCGATGATGTTAAGACAGAAATTTTTAAAGATTTTTTCTGTATGCATAATTTAATTTAAAATTGTTAAGGTGGCTAATTAAAATATTTTTTGCTTTACAGATATTAAATAAAGCACCACCTTTTGGGAATGACATCAAGGACTTTGTGAATCACTTACCTGAGTATATACTCTCAGTAGACAAGTCTGGATACACAGTAACTATTGAAGTTTCTATAGCCAATCAAGAATCAGTAAAACAGTACATCAGCTCAGGTGGGACAAATAACATTTCTTCACTTGTAGCTGGAGAACCATCAACAAATGTTCTCCTTCTTCATGAAAATATTTAGTAAGTCTGGGTAAATTATCTAATTTGATTAAAAATCTTTTGACTAAAATTTTTATAGCTAAAATTTGGTAGAACTTAAAATTGTGGGACTTGGATAAAAAATGTTGGCCAGTATAATTTCCATCTATTTCATAGTTTTCAAGCAATTTTGCCTCAGTGCAGGAGTGCTGTTTTCTGTGTAGCTATATGGGACATGCTTTAAGTTATGAGGGCTGTAAAGTTAGGAGTTATAATTAATTCATCTTGCATAAATTACTGTGCAAATATGAATATGCCACCATAAGAACCTAAACAATCTATTTTGCTGATGAATGGCACCACAACCAGCTTTGTTATAAGTATAAGAATGAATTTCTATGAAATTTCAAAGTTGTTAAGTCCTTATTTATGTACCCTGTGTGATTACTTTGGTGATGCTTGACTAATACCAGCTTTGTTATAAGCATAAGAATGACAACCAGCACATTGACAACCAGCTTTGTTATAAGCATAAGAATGAATTTCTATGAAATTTAAAAGTTGTTAAGTCCTTATTTATGTACCCTGTGTGATTACTTTGGTGATGCTTGACTAATACAGTTCACCACCACCTTTTCTATAGTTTTGAACAAAAAATACATAGAACTTCCTTTTTATTCATCTTTCATGAAAGGCCTTCATAGTATTTTCAAACACCATAATAGATCAATCTTTTTCTCGTGGAAATTCAAATTAAAAAGCCATCCTCACCTTAAAGATTTGAATATAATCAGAAATCTAGCACTTACTGAATTAAATGCCCCACACATTGTGGCAAAACATATGCCAGAAAAACCAAACACCAACTCCTCATTAGGCTAAAAAAAAATTCAGCCCGCTTTAAATATAACAGACTGGAAAAATCCAGCATAGTAAAACATTCAATGGATATCAACCATTCTAAAGACTTGCATCTTTTAAAAGGTCCCTCTGACCATCTCTTTGAATTAATTTGTTTCTGCATATCAATCAATAGTTAAAATTCAGATCTGGACCCCATTACCCCTCTCCTCTCCAAATTATCATCATGGATTTTACCTACCTTGCCCACTCTGCTACCTTCCATTCCACCTTAATTTTCTGTAGATCATTTGTGCAGTCTTTTTATGATCATTCCAAGCCTAATGATGGCTTTGTGACTTCCTCTTTTTTCTCCTTTCCCTTTGACACTTTTTGTCCTCCACAGTCCCCATTCCTGTGGCCTAACCTCACATTACACCACATCCCTACCCTAGTGAACATCCATTAACTCAAGCTGCTTGAATTTAAGTGAAAGGGCTCACAAAATTTGGCTGGCGCTGAAACTGGCCATTACTGACAGATTCTCCAAGTGATTGAGACATGTGAGTCACCATCACTCTCTGTAATACCAATCTTTCTTTCCTTCATCCTACTCATGACCACTCGTCTTCACAATTAATGGCCAATGACAACCTATCGACCTCTTCTTATTGCCATTTGGCCATAAACCAGTCTTTTTCATATTTGCAAATGAATTGCGAATGTTTATTGTGATGTAGTTTGTGCTAACAATGTATAATCATTTTGAGTTCAGGATGTTTTTCATATTTCTTGCGATTTCTTAATGCTAGTTATATTTTTTGAGTAAATTCAAAATGCATTATTCTGATGATAAATCAATTTTATTATTCAGTGATTGAAAAACATTCATCAAAATTTTGTATTCAGGCACTAAAAGATTTATAGGTGCACGCTTAATGCATATCTTACAACAAAAGTGAATATTCATTAACTTCTAGGTTTCCTTACACAACATTATTTTATCTCTTTGAAAGTATTAAAAATTTCAACCAAAATTTTTACCTTGATCAATATATAACTCCTATTTCAACAATATTTTCAGTGATGCATTCATTGTAAATTCAGGAACCATATTAAAAACAATCAACTTAAACAACCACCCTAATGTGAAAGACATCAAAGTGAATTTGATAAATGAAAGATGGGGTAAGTTTATTGATACTTTGGATACCAAGTTGTAATTCAACCTTAAATGATATGAAAATCTTACACTCAAATTTGACATTTTCATCCAAAATTCAGTTGGTCTTGATGTTGAGGCATCCATCAATGTTGACGAAGGACATATAAAATCTGAAGGTGTTCAAGAATATCTTAAAAGATTTGCCTTTTCTCAAGGTAAGTACTCTTGTGAACGTAGAGATGGAGATTCAGGTAGTGAATAATATTTTAATAGTTGTTATTCCTTGCATTGCAGGTTGCATTACAGATCAAAATGCACAAATTAAGGTAAAAAGGACTTGGTCAAGAACTTATCATCAAAAATATTTCTCTTGGAGACAATTGCAAAAAATTTAGAAAATACAACCAAAATAATATTAAAACTATGCAGACTACTAGCACATGATGTCTATAACTTTTTGAGAATCCTTGTCCAGTTTTTAATTGCAAATGACTTAGCATTAACACAATTAATCACCAACACTGGCCATTATTCCATAATATGCTGGCATAGTACTTTTTGATAACTTAGTGTTGCATCTATATAAATATGTAGGAAAGGGGATTAAGTAAGGGTTGAGAGCAGATGGATTTGGAATGATAACCCACAAAAAGGTTTCAAATGTTAACCTAATTTCTCCAGGTTACTCCTTTCGAGAAAGATGATGGAATGGTATCCGGTGGAGAAAATCTTTGTGGAAATGAGGTCATTTGGGATGATAAATCCTAATGAGCGACAATAGGTGATGATTAGCAATGTCAGCACATTATGGAATGATGGCCAGAGTTGCTGGTTAATTGAAGACATAGTTCTTGAAAACATTAAATATTTATGAGTAGCAAGGGAGCATTACTGTAGTGGGATAAAAGACCAAGGTAAAGGCAAGGAGGAAGAGGAACTGTAATTAAAGCATGCAAACTGCTGCTTAAAATATTTATTCTCAAGTCATCTTCTTTGGGCAAATCACTTCACCAACAGAACAAAAGTTTCAGTTCAAAAGAATGTGAGGAGGATGGACTTGGGAGATATAAACATATGAGAGCTAAAGATAATTTAAAAAATGTGAATAGAATGAATAGCTGATGAAAACCCCTAACATTTTCCATTAGGCCTACCCAATCTCCTATTAAGTTCATTGTAATAATTGGTAGTCTCCTTTTACTACCATTTCTAAACATTCTAATTTATCAGCAAATTTCAACTGTGCTAAAATAAAATTCAACTAATAGGTATAAAGCATAGGGCTCCTGACATACACGACTGGAATTTTCAGTGGATGCACACTAATCAAATAGATTTCTTTATAGGAAAAAAAAGGATTGGAGAAGGAAATTGGTACCTCTCAAAGTTGTAAAAGTTATCATGCTACCCAGATGTCTTATTTTGATAAACTTAAAGAAAGAGTCAAGATGCTACCCAAAACACCAACCATAAAGTTGAAAGAGGTAATCATTTAAGCATTACAATCATGCAAGCCTTGAGTAGCAGCAAAATAAAGCTGGAATGAAATGGAAACTAAATTGATAGAAAAAATCCGAATATTTTTCATAAGAATTGTGGGATAATACTGATTTAATGATCAATTCTTATAGGGTAGACGAAATTCATGTAAATTCCAGAGATCCATTGATATGTACTTAAATAAAGATACTCTATCAGCTAAAGCACCACAAAAACATGGAATGATAGAAGAATTTTGTGTTCTAAGTGAGGAAACACCAAAAAAGAAATACAGAGAAGAGCACTTGATGCATGGTACCAGCTATGATAACATTTCAAGTGAGAGTAGTTTTGAAACTTACGGTTTTATTTAAAACTAGGTACTTTGAAAATGTCCAGCATTTCTAAAGAGTCACCTTATAATGTTAAACAGAAACCTATTTAAATTTTTGAGTAAGGCAATAATAAAATAGGTGAGCTATTGGCTAGTTAAATGTATTGATGATAAATCCTCCAGCCAATGAAGTGTCAACCACACCTTCCCAGCTGACTAAAATACTGGGATAGGAGCTCTTGATAAAGCCACTCTTGATTTGACATGAATAAACATCAGTAAGGCATATTTATTATTAAAATCATTTCCACAGCTATAGATTCTTCAAGCTCTAATGGAAATCAAGATGATTATACTAATTATGAAATATTAAATGTCTATGATCAAGAAAGCTCAAATTTGGCATCCTCTGTCATCCCATTATACACCCCAGATTTCGAAGTTGACAGTCAATTTATTCCTGGAGAACATTATGATGCAAATGAATTTTATGCTCCAGGGCAAATGAGTCTAAGAACAAATGAAACAAAAGGTAAGTATTTCTCCAAGTATCTCATATATGAAAATTAGTTATCCCTGATTTCAATGACTATGGAAGGAGATAATTTTGATGCAAAGTTGTATGCTCTACAAGTTCACATTGCTTTTATTAAATTACATTTTTTCAAAACTTTTTATCAAATATGAGTTATAAAAATGTAACAAAAATTATTAATTTGATTTGGGTGCCCAAGAAAGTCACATAGGTAATTTGTTTGGCCATGAAGTTCTATTTTATTTATGTTACATCATTTGTTTCCTTCCCTTTCCAAATCAAAACTCATCAGCCCCAAGGTGATCATTCATCATCTTGTTCATCTTAAGAACTGCCTTTACAGATTTGAAATAAAACTTAGAAAAATTCTATCACATCTCAAAGTGATGACTTTTTCCAAAGTATGTGCCTGTTTTATTTGATGAGAAATGCATCTTTCATTCATATTTACACATTTAACATTGGTATTTATATACTTCACATGTACATAGACTTTATACAATGACTTGCTCTATACATAATGCATGTATCATGGATATAGTCCATGGATGAATAAATATTGTCAATGTAAAAGTTATGCTGGAACCAGAATACATTAATAACAATGGAATCAGATAGCACATATGAACTTTTTTTAACCTTCTCTCTCTCGTTAGATCTAGTAAGAAAAACAACTTTGACCAGCAGATTAGAGGAAGAGTCTTTGATCAATTTTGCAATTCCAAATTTTGATCTTGGGTAAGTTTAATGTGTGATTACTTCTTTATGCTTGTAAGAACCAAATAAGGTGCATTCTATGGTCAACAATGCTGTAAAAGGATCACAAAAATCAAATTTAGCAACTCTACGATGATTGAAATAGTATTAAGCTTTTAATGTGATACAATAAAGCCTTTCTTTTCAAATTTAAGAGATTCTGTTAAATCACTTGTTCACAAATTAGTGTGTCTGTTAAACCCTCATGACACAAATATATTCACTGTGCTTACATATGCAGTTTAGCGCATGCAACTCATTAGTGCCTTTTTAAAAAAATGATATCACATTTTAAATTGCATGACACGATTACTAACTTCATAAATGTTTCTGAATAGATTTATTTCCTTTCAAGGATGTAAACTGCTGGTTATATATTTTACTGAAAAGAGTAATAAAGGTTGAAAACAAAATTGTGAAGGGCTAGAGTGGTTCACTAATGTTTTGATAATGATTCACTTGGTAAAGTTTACACCACAGAAGAATAATTCAAACTACTTCTTACTCATTCTCTGTAAACATCTCGAAACTGAGCAAGAAGAAACTGATAACAGCTGAAAAATCAATGTTAAAAATTTAGGAGTATTATTTGACTACTGTTTTCATATAAGTTAAGGACTTTCTCAAGATTTCAAGAAGCAATTTCAGTTCAAAAGATATCTAATTACAGTAGGAAAATAAAATTGATGTTTAAAATTTTGTCACCGACTGCTTTTCCCATATGGTATTGAATTACGTTTGATGATTTCCTCCTCGATGTCCTGACACTTTTTGATTCCCTTCATATTTTAAAGTATAGCATTCATACCGTTAACTATAATACTATGATAATATTCTCGAAAATCGTGCAGATATAAAACAAATAAGTTGCCCTTGATAACTGACCAAGTAGTAGTAGTAGTAGTTTTTAGGGGAGGCGACCGACAGCTAAGGTCATTTGCGCCATAGGGGATGGACAGGAAAGGATGAAGGCTGGAGAGAAACCCGGCGTCGGCATTAGCCTACTCTTTACGAAAGGCGCCAAGGGGTCCGCAGCTTAACGTCCCATCCGACGGACGCCGTACTCACTCAAAGTGCCCTCCACAAAGTACCTCAAGTAGGGATCGAGATACCTCTGAAAAATATTCAACACCGCCGGGATTTGAACCCGCGCCCTCAGGGTGGGAAGCCAGTACGTTAGCCCCCGCACCATCTCGATCCCCATAACTGACCAATAAATCGATTTTATCCCCATTAAAATGCCACTAACCCAACACTTATCATTGCTAATTCTGAATTTGATTTCCAGGGAGGATCTACTACTTAATGAGAACCAACATATGGACGTCAAATGATTACAGGCTGTTTTTTTGGATTTCAAATATGGACATAAGTTTAACTACAATGTTTCTCACGCTAAAATGTGCATCAATAAGTTTGTAATGGCCTAATTAACCTCTAATAAAATGTTACCCTTCCAATATTTTTCTCTCAAGTTTCCTTGAACATCATAATGTGTCCAATGAAGAAGATTTCAATTAGCTGGCTCTTCGCCAGCAGCTACTTAACCAAACATTCTGGGCAAGTCGCTCAATTTGTGAATTCAAAATTCAATGCCAAAAATTACTTTTTAAGCCTTGGGTATACATGCTGTTGCATGTACGAAGGCGAAAAATTAAAACATTGTCCCCAGTTTACCAATTTCGTGACGTGGAAATTACAACTAGTGCATAGCGGTAGCCTCTGACAACTTTACTCAATCTTCCTACTATTCATAAAATCAATTTATAAGGACGCTGTGCTTACCTTGAGACTATTCGTAAACGGTTGAGGCGAAGCCATAACTATTTCACCTCTTTCAATGCTTAGGAAAATAAGAAGATGTCTTTAACGTACTGGACAAATTTATTTAAACCTCTGTTACACTTGCAACCCAGGCACACTACAATTTACACGGTATTCTTTTACACTAACATTGTCAAAAATTAATGGGACTCTTCATAACCAGTTGGAAGCGGATTGGTATGAGGGTTGTGGAACAAGGTTTTATTGCCATCGCCCCATGGAAAACGCTAGAAAAGAAAAAGTTATTAAATTACATTGGTACACGCAAGAAATATGAATCATTGAACCTAAAATTAAAGCCCTTACCTTATCTCTCTTTCTCAGATGCTCGTACGGAACAAACTCTGGCGGCTGGTGGGGGTGCGCTTGTTCCCTCAAATACGTGTGAACCGCACACAATAATACAGCAGGAATAGCAACGAAGAAGCTCAGCTTCCTCCATAAGTCCATACCCCCTTGAATTAAAAATTAAACAATTATTCTGCGGTGAACAGATTGCAAAATAAATCCATCCATCTTTGATGGTTGAAATCCATATGAAATGACGTAAGTTTAATGAAATATAATTTACCAGCATGCCCTGCAGTTGCAGATGGCCCCTCACTCGCAGATAAATTAACTGCAGTAGAAATTCTACGACCCACTATTCTTCCTAGTACTCCAGCCATTTTTCCTTCGCCTTCAGACAAGGAAGATCGATTGTTGAGCTACTTACCAATACTACCAACGCAATACTATCGAAATATCGAGAATATTAGAGTCAAAAAGTTACTCAGTTAAAAATAACAGCTAAAAATTATAAAGATTCAAACTTCATTAATGTTCATTAATTATTAACTATTTTTTATTTGTTTTTATTTGATTAATCTCAGAAAAAGTTTTAAATAACAGCTGTTTTGGTAAATGTAGTATTTTCTAGAATATGGCGGATGTTTGATTTGTGAAAATGAATTTGTTATGGAACGTATCTTTGTTTCCACTCGTTGGGTCTACTTTGTTGAAAGGAAAAAGTTTGTATTGGCAGATCTCGAAGTTATAAAAAATGTATATTTCTTGAAAAAAATCTCTAGAGCTCTTTCGGAGGTATGTAAAACGTTTGACATACTTTCGTAGGACAATCTTGAGTCCAATGATTCTGTCACCGTTTTCGTTACCGTAGAAGATATAGTTGGAATGAGCACGAGATCAAAGTCTTCTGTTGGAAGTTGTATTCCTGAGCTCTTGGGGTTTAATGCCTTTCGTAGAAGGTGAGAAATTGGCGAATTCCAAGATATGTATTCTACGTTGTTTACACGCATTTTTTATAGTTTTGATGTCTATAGAATTAATTATTAATTTTCAGGAGTAATAAGTACAACAAATCTGAAGATTTTGGTTCCTCTAAAACCCCTTGGCCAGTTTCTTTCATTGAATCCATTTTTTTCCCAGAATTTAAGAAGAAATGCCATGTCACAGCTCTAGAATTTCAGGTATGCCTTTTTATATACTTTGTAATACAATTTCATCAGCTAATTGATTTCTTAAATATGAACTTTTTTCAGGTAGTGGAAACTATATCAAAGGGTGCATTTGGAAAAGTCAGTAAAGTCATCGATAGCGAAGGAAAGGAATATGCTCTGAAAATTTTGTCAAAAGCCCAGGTATGTCATATGTGTCACATAGCAGTGAGGGCTATAACAGTTATTTGGAAAATTTAGTAAGCTTAATTTATATGCGCCTTCAACTACAGTGGTATCGAAGTGTTTTGCAAAAAGGTCTTGAGATCTAAACATATGTCATCCTCACTTTTCTACATGCTTACCTTTACTCATTTTCAATTCCCTCACTTGGAGTGTAAATACAGATAATAATAATTATAAAACTTCTCTATTGGGATGACAGTGAGACTAGATAGCCCATTCTTCCACCGAACCCCAAATAGGGTTGCTTAATAAAAAGTGCATGAAATTCCTTGAAATTAAGTAGAGGTTTTTGTGCCTAATTTTTTAAATTACTTTGCCAATTTTGAAAGATAATGTTGCTATGCTAAACATTGCCACAAACAAGAGTGCCATCATTTGCCAAGGGTCAAAGAACCTATGCTCAGAAAATCCCCTAGAACTGTAATGAGCAGTGATAAATGTTACTGATTGAGTTGTTTACTCCATTACGATTTAATATTAGAATCCAGGAAAGAGATAATAGTTTGTTTGACTGGGGTAACTCTTAACATAAAATAACATTAATAGAATGTTGTCACAAAAGGTAGCATTCAAATATATATTTCAGAAAATAGATTAAGTATCAGAAAAAGTACAATTAATTTGTGGATATATTTGTAGAAAAATGAAGGAAATCATCATCATTGGTCGTTCAATCCTGAGATTGGTTGGCTGCACCTCCATCCTACCCTATCCTATGCTAATTGGCTTACTTCCTGGTATATTTTGCAATGTACTTTCTTCTTCATTAGTCCCATGTATTTATCCCTTGGCCTTCCTCTTTGGACTTTTACCTCTATTTTTCCTTCTATTTTATTCTTCATGAATCCATTGTGCCTCAGGGTTTGGCCAATCCATCTGGTTCTTCTTTTCTCTACGGTGTTCCATAAGGTCCATTCTTTGTCAATTCTTCTGTAAACTTCTTCATTTATTATTTTATCCATCCATTTGATCTTAATTAGCCTCCTCCAGTGCCAGGTTTTGAAGGCTCCTAGTCTTTTCTGGTCTACTTTTCCAATAGTCCATGCTTCTGATCCATAGAGTGCCATGCTCCCTATAAATGTTTTCACATATTGTTTCCTCGTCTGTAGTTATATCTTCTTTGAACACAGCAGTTTTCTTTTCATTGTGAATGCTCTCTTAGCTTGAGCTATTCTTTGCTCGATGTCTGTAGTACTTCTTCCGTCACATGTAATGGCACTTCCCAGATAGGTGAACGAATCCACTTGCTCTAATTTTTGTCCTTTCAGTGTGATTACTGTATTCCGCTTCACTCTTCCACATACTAGGATTTTAGTCTTCGTCTTGTTTTTATTCATGTTGTATCTTTGTAGAACTTGATCCAATATGTTTAGTGACCTTTGAAGATCCTCCTGGTTTTCTGCTATCATTGCAATATCGTCGGCAAAGCGCAGAATGTTTATCTTTTCTCCATTTATCCTAATTCCATTCAATCCGATGCCTTGTGTTTCTCTTATTGCCTCCTTCAGGTACATGTTTAGCAATACAGGTGAGAAGCTGCTTTCTTGTCTAACTCCTTTGTTAATTTTAGCCTCTATATGGCTTCCATCTCTCATTGACATTGTGGCTACTTGCATCTTGTATATCTGATTGATTATTCTTCTGGTGTTTTAATCTGTTCCGAGTTGTTCCCTAAGTCCAAACATCTTGTTCCATTCCACATTGTCGAAGGCTTTTTACAAGTCTACGAATGCCAAGTACAGTTGCTTTTTCACATCTATTGTTTTCCCTCTCATGATTCTCGGAATGAGTATGGCTTCCCTGGTTCCTCTGTTCTTCCTGAAGCCAAATTGGTTTTCCTATAGGTTATCTTCAATTTTACATTCCACCCTTAGAGTTATTATTCACATAAGTATTTTTTATGCATGTGACCGAAGACTCAAGGTTAGGTGTTCCTCATATTTCTCTGTCCTTGTCTTCTTTGGTATCGCGATCATATATTCCATCTTTGTAGCTATCTTTACAGCTTCCATACAGATTGTCCTTGGATTTGTTTCCGAGCACCTTGATTATGTCTCCGTAGATTTTTTCTTCTCCAGGAGCTTTGTTTTTCTTAAGGTCTTTTACTGCTCTATCGAATTCCCTCCTCAGTACGTTTGGGCTTTGGTTTTCATTCTTCATTTCACTCTCATCCTTAATCAGGTTTTCTTCGAGTGACCTCGGACCTTGTTAGAGTCCTTCGATGTATTCCTTCCATGCATTGCCAATATGTTCACCTTCTATCAGTATATCCGCGTGTACATCCCTAATGTTTTTGCTTTTCAAATGAAGGAAATACATTGCAATTTTGTCATAGTGACAAGGAATTTCAGTGAAAAGACTCAACCATTATTTCTAAGAAAAATTTTAAGGCTTATTCACCTATATTATATGTAATCGATGCCACTCCAGCATCCTCTGTACTAGAAATTGTTAGAAGAAAGTCATATTTGGGGAAAACAATCATTGCATCGAGTAGTAACAAAGGAAAGTAAATTAAAACTAATAATAGAATTAAATTACCTCATAAGCTCATTTAAAATGCATTATAAAAATATTAGACCAAGTAGTTTTATTAGTATATCTTGCTATGGTGTAATTATTTTCTCCCTTATTTTTGGGTATTTGAATATTAGTACCAACACTTTTACTAATTTTTGCTTGGAGAATGGGGTGGACCATAGTCAAAACCTATTCTGATATCAAAATAAATCATGTCATCCAGATTGATTTTTATTTATTTTTTCCAATGCCACCAAAAATGGTATGGTGGTTTTGTACATTGGCTGACACGATAACCAATAAATAAATTACCAGTGTAAAAATAATATTTAAAAATTAAGAAATAAAATAAAATATGGCACATGAAAAGATGGAGACTCCTTAGTGGGAGCTTAACTACCTAGTGGCATTTAAGAAGAGAGCTAAAAATCTCAGGTGACGGGAAGAGTTACTGGGAAGGCAAATTTGTGACCAGAGAGTTAAATATGGTGGGGATGCGGTAGGAAAGGGAATTCTGGGAGATGAAAAGAATTTTGGCTAGGGTAAAATGCAAAAAGCCTTATGACCCAATTTATGGAAAATATTATTTTGAAAAACCTGTACATTAGTTGTGGTTGATTTTCCGCTTCATAGAAGATGTGTTGAAAAGAATGCCTAGTGGACGAACGAGTGAACGACTGAAATACTTAGCAAGTGAGCATAGTAAAAAATTGATTTGGTGATTTTGGAATTGGCTGCATGTGGAGCAAAAATGCTCAACAGCCAGTACCAAGAACCGCCAGTCAGATGGCTGTGGAAACTAATGATCTACTATTCTTTTCATCAATTTTATTTAAGCTGGTTATCTTGGGGTAATGAAGATTATTTATATGACTCCAAAGCTCTTTTATTTATAAATAGATTATCCTGTGAGGAATTAATATAATTGGAGCAGTGTTGTGTAATTGCCTTCGTCCAAAACTGATGTAATTCACAGAAGCTAGCATGGAAGTGAAAATCACATGAGGACCTAAAAGATTTACAGGGATGCTTTTTAATCTTGATAGTTTCCTTCAGTTCAGCTGGAAATCACTTAGGGTAACATGGTATTGTTCCTAAACTCAATAATAACCTGTGTATTGCAATCTTGTAGCATGGTTGTCAAATCAAATTGAATAGAGGAGAAACAGCGTCGTCAATGTTATAGTGTCACCACTGTTTTGGCCAAATTATTGTTTCTAAGTGGCTGGCGATTGATATGAGATAACTAGTGATAAACTAATTCAGGGTAATACTGTGAGGATGGTGGGTCGCAGTAGTCCAGGGATTAGAGCATTGGACTACTGAGTGGAGGGCCCAGGTTCGATTCCTGGACGAGCCACTCTGAGCACCTGCAGCTCCACCCAAGCTATGTGATTTTTCGGGTACCAGATATTTCTGGGAAACCATAACCGGCACAGGGAAAGGAACTGCTCCCCTACCCTGATGTGTGAATTTCACACGCCATCGGGCTTAGTATTGGACGAACTCTACTATCACCTACCAAACCGACCTTTGAGTTGATTACTGTGTTTATGGTTTTTTACTATGAGGATGGCTTTTTTAGATTGCTATGTTGATGGGTTGAAGTTGATTAATATAAACATCACACTCTGGTGCAGTGAGATAGTCATTACATCTTTCAAAGAACCAATAGCCTGGGTAAGCCCTTCTTATTGCTACCTCATAGTAAGTTAAGATTGTTATCAGTAACACTGCGCACAAATTCAACTGGATCAAATCATAAAATCAGTCAGGTCCTTCAAAGATAGTATGGTTTGATTAGGGAAATAGGGAGATCATCCATATTCCATTTAACATTTGGAAAGTTGTCATCACCAAATAGCAACAATTAAGTCATATCATCATGTATAATTTTGTTTACCATTTCATAAAGAGTACTGTAGACTTCAAAGAATTAAAAAGAGACGTTTCAGGCGTGATATGGTGGAATATCATGATTAATTAAAAATAGCAATTTTCCACAAAAATAAAATTTAATGCGACCGGTTTCAATGTTACTACATCATCATCAGGTGATGATGATGTAGTAACATTGAAACCGGTCGCATTAAATTTTATTTTTGTGGAAAATTGCTATTTTTAATTAATTCAAAGAATTAGTTATGAGGGATAAGACCAATAGCCATTTTTAGCCCATTACATTTAACTATAATAAAAATATGCTCACTAATAACCTTTCAATAATAGTTTATGTCAAATCGCTTAATTTATAGTGATAATGGTGTGCACTGTCATCTTATCAATGTGAATACTATCTTTGATCATGTACACACTTTACCAACGGTCTGCATGGACTTCACGCACACATCAGGAAAACATCGTTACTGATTATTTTTATGCAAACTTAGTATGTATACAAGGTTTGTATAAATATACCTTGCATATATACAAGACAATCTCATGTACAGAAAACTGAACTGATTGGTATATTTGGACAATGTGGCTTGTTTCCTTCTTTTGGCTATGCATGCCACGAAATACACTGTTTCTATTATTTATTACTTTGCTTGGTTGCTTTCCCCACTATCCTATTCCTCTTGTGTCCTCATTCATTTCTCCTTTGGTATGTGAAATAGCTCCCTAATGCTATCTCCAGGCCAAGGGTTTCGGGCTTTTGGTTTGCATGAATCCCCCTGCATATTTTGGCATAATATGTCTCCTTGATAGCTGAATCGGTTAAGAACATTGCCCAGCCAGTCGAAGATCGGTGGTTCAAGTCCTAGTCATGGAAACATTTTTGCAGTTAAATATATACATATACATTGTAATCTATCATTAGACTTGTGACTTTCATTTAAATATACATATTAGACATGAATGCCAAGCGATATGGCACAGCCATTAATAGGATATCTTACACTTCTATTCTCCAATATTAGACAGTATAGTTTATAGTAACTTAATTAATAAGCTAAAATTTATATAGATGATCGCAGCAGAACCCAAGTAGTCAACTTCATATGAATTGGTTTCCAGATGATTGTCCACAATGTGTCTGTATGGCCACCACAGGCTTCAGTTTTGTAGCTATTTATAAGGTGTTTTGTTTTAAGCCCGATTGGGCAATGCAAGGTTGAATGGTAACTACTTAAGTCCTCTATAAAAAATTCCTACTTATTTTGAACTGTGCAAATCTAAAGTTGAGTACAGATAGTTAAAAATAATTTAAGAGGTTAGCTATTGTGCTAGCTAATGTGTTTTCTATTATAGATCATTGCTGACAATGCCATTAAACAGGTGAAGGATGAAGTCATGATCCAATCAATGTGTGGCCATCATCCCTTTATTGTAAACTGTCCTTTTTTCTGGCAATCTAAGAAGCAATTATTTATTGGTGAGTATTTTAATTAGCTGAAGAAAATCTAACCCAAGGGGTCTGATTGAAGTTTGTTGAAATTAAGATAAATGCATTACAGTTTGTGCTTAACTGAAGTCTTATTGCACAGATGCCCGTCCCTGTAAGTGAAGTAAAGAAAGTGGTATAGAATGGGATGGCTTTAGCACTATTTGCATTTATTTTCCATTATAAAATTTTTGCGGATCTTTTATTGGATATTGAGTTGAATTTTAAATGTGGTCAACAATGGCAGCAATAGCAATGGTGTCTTGAGCATTAGAGGCACAGAGCTTCAGCATTTCCCTGTTTTTCTGCAATAAACATCTCTATTTGGCATAATAACATTTAAATTTATTTATTTAATGACTTTTTATTGGGGGGAGATTGAGACGTCTTAGTCCCTTCTTTTACCCAGCCCTAATCATTACAAAAATCCATGCCTAAGGTGGAAGAAAACCCACCTAGGCTGGACTCGCGACCTCAGGATTAGCAGGTGAGGGCTATACCCCGCCGCCTCTGGTGAAGGCATATATTGAAAGCGAATAAACATTCTCACTCTCAGCTGTACAGTTTTCTTAGTGCTGCTGGCCAAGATTCAATATTATCATGCAGCGATGTACTCTGTGGCTTACGTTTGCCAAATTGAGTTGGTTACTTTTGTACCAATGCAGTTTGTCAAGCAGGGACCAGGAGAGAGAGATGTAGAGAAGTATGAAGGTTAAATGAGAAATAGGGCTGCATTACCTATGTCTCAATACCTATGACCAAATTGGTCAAAGAGTGATGTGATGTTAGCCAAGCTGGGCCATAGAGATTTTGTGCTTTAATGATGGAGGGTAGGGATGAGTTTTGGTAGAAGGCGGAGTGGTTAATGTTTGGGAAGGTAGAAAGACATGATCCAAATGTAATAATGGAATTGTACACGATAAAACCAGTGTTGACGAGGAACTCTCCAAGGACTTTTACTTGAGGAACCACATTTGCCTTTGTGAGTATTGGATGAGTGAAGTGGATGTCACAATTCCAGGGTACGTGATAGGGGACTGTTATTGTCGAAAAGTGATACGCCATGGTGCAGTGGTTATGTATGTAAAAAACAATATTGTGCATGAAAATCTGAAGATAAATCTGCAGTCCTTGAACACTGAACAGGTATTTGAATGTTCAGTAGCAAAACATACTGTCAATGAGTATATTCTAATTATCTCTGTATTGTATCAATCACCTGTAGGATCCTTTGGAGACTTCATTGAAAAATTGGACCAATTCTCTATAATATCACTACTTATTTCAGGAGGCCTGCAATAATTTTCATAGGAGACTTCAATTGTAACCTTCTCACTGATTGTAATAATCAAAGAAAACTGCTGTCTTGATTAGCCCCCTATTACAGAAAACCCTTGGTAAATAATCCTACAAGTTAAAATACCCTGCTGGAATCCAGAATCCCAAGTTGATAATGTTGTTTTTGACCCAGCTTTTCTGATCACTGTGCAATTATGTCTGTTTTCAATGTGTCTGAATTGAGCGAATCTGCCATTGCCCCTACCATATTAAAGAGGATCTTTAGTGACTCGTATGTCAGCCACTTTCAATTTCTCTTGAGTCAAGAGAATTGGAATTAGTTGAATGGGAATAACTCCCTGAACAGTAACTTTGACCTTTTCTACAGAATGTTTTTGTTTCACTTTGAATCAGCCTTTCCCTTTGAACCAATTAAGCACCCGAAACCCATTCAAAAAAACTGGATCACTCAAGAAATTAGGCATTTGTCTCGGATATTAAGAACTATATCACAAAATAATGTGTCCTGTACAGATAACACATTTCACCATGAATATTCTACCTAAAAAAAGCTGTACCATAGTGTTATTAAGAAATCAAAGAAAGAATAAAATGATAAACTAATCTTAAATGCAACTAATATTACTTAAATGGCATGGCATATTATTGAACAAAATTCTAGCTCTAATATAGTGGAGTTACCAGCCCAGTCTAGGGATGATAAAAGTAAACCAGCAGATCCAATAAAACTGGCAAATGAATTCAATTGCTCCTTCTTAAAGCTGCCAATGGTTAACGCACAACATCTTCCTCATAATATCAATATCTCCTTTGTTGCGCCTTTGAAGTCTATTTTTCTTAAACCTTGCAGCATATCAGAGCTTTGCTCACATATTACCAAAGTAGGGAAGAAAGCTTCAACTGATATAAATGGTATATCAGGAAAAATTATAAATAACTGTGTAGATAAGATTTCAAGTCCCTTACTCTCGCTTGTAAATCAGAGTCTGAGAGATGGTATCTATCCTGATGCCTTCAAAGTATCCAAGGTAATACCGATATATAAGAAAAAAGGTGAAAGGGGATGTGGGAACTTATCGACCTATATCAATAATCCCCCAGCCACGAAAAATATGTTTTCTGGCTAATAGTTATTAAGTTACTGTACTTCTTGACGTACCGTATATGATTACAAGATGTATGATATTCTCTACCATACTATGTATTTGTCAATTGGGTAAATAAACTATTATTATTACAGACTAAAGTCATTAGTGAACTAAGTGAGAAACTGTGGGGTAAATCTGAGATTGTTTCTCTGTCCAAAAGAGTAAAATTTTTCAGTTGGTCATTTCAAGAAAAAAGCAAAATTCAAAACTAAGAACAAATTTACTACTTGAATTTAGTTTAAATTTTATCATACAGTAAACATAAGTTTATCGAGATGGTGCGGTGGCTATCGCACCAGCTTCCCACCCAGAGGGTCCAGGTTCAAATCCCGGCAGTGTTGAATATTTTTCAGTGGTATCTCGTTCCCTACTTGAGGTGCTTTGTGGAGGGCACTTTGAGTGAGTACACCGTCCATCGGCTGGGACGTTAAATTGCGAGCCCTTTGGTGCCTCTCGTAAAGAGTAGGCCAATGACAACGCCAAGTTTCTCTCTACCCTTCATCCTTTCCTGTCCATCCCTAATGGTGCCAATGACCTCAGCAGTCGGTCGTCTCCCCTAAATACTACTACTAACAGAAATATAATCATAACATTAACTGCAATCTATAAATTAATCATGAATGTTCATGTGACTTGATACAATAAATGTTGATTTACTTTCTATGCCTACTTTTTGGTGATGACTTTTCGTGGAATATGAGCAATTTAAAAGATTAGGAGAACTAATCTTTGAATATAAATAAACATGGGAACTCTTATAAGAGCATTAAGAATGCTCTCAGTGAATAAATTGAGTTTAAGTGATGTCGTCTTATTATGAGGGTAGGTGACCAACAGCTGAGGTCATTTGCACCATTAAGGATTGGTGGGTGATATGGTAGAATTAGAATTTTGAGACAATGGAAGAGAAGGATGGAGAGAAACATGACATGGCAATTAGCCTACTCTTAACGAAGGAAGAAGAGTGTTTTAAGCTTGGAAATGCTTTCCAGATTAAAAATATGGAATTACTCCTGAAAATAATTGTTTCCATCAAGGTTTGTGGGAATTTCGCAGGACCCTTAAGATAATGAGTGCATTTCAAACCTGGTATTTTTTGTTGACTGATTAAATATCCTTGGAAGCTTGATGAATGTAACACATCACTTTGACTTATCTGCTGCATTCTATGGAAATTCTAAAATAATGCAGAGTGAACTGCAAAATTGAATTGTATAATGCAGATCAGAAATAATATATTTAGAAAATCAGTGAAGCTTCATTTTTTGTGGTAATTTTTAATGAAACAACATATTTATGAAATTAAGTAGGAGGTACTAATAAACTGCTACAATAATCAAAGAACAGTACAAGAATGGTTCCATTTAAGTCCCAGAAAGCTGAGCGGTTGTTGAGATTTCAGAAAACTTGATATTCTAAAGAGCAATTTCGAAAACTAATTGGTCGCAGCTACTGGTATGAAGAAGTATATGGTTTGACTTTCAGTAATTTATTTTTCATGTTGAATATTTAGAGATTTTTGAAATTCCCGTGCAAAAACATTTCTGAGAATGATATTGTTTAATTCAGCTCATTTGGTCATTCAAGATGTAAATAACTTTGCATGAGTTATTAGCGTGCAGGTAAAGCTACCTGTACCTGTAAGGCTGTTTGCCTGTCATGGAAATGTGAAGATTATGAGCCATAAGTGTTTCCATCTCTGGGCCTCTGTTGCTCACTGGGCGAGTCTTTGGAGTGTATGTAAATTTAAAGTCAATGCATTGAAACAATTAAAAATAATAAAATCAAGAAAAACCAAAAAAATTGTTTCTACATAGGGATCATTTTAATTGAGATGCATGAGGAAGTTTGATTTTTCAACAAACTTATGCTACCAACATATTCAGCCCAACTATTGGTGAATCATAGCTTGAGTATATAAGAAGTAAATTAGATTTTTTCAAGGGACATTAATATTGAAGCATATTCAAACTATCTGTGAACTAATAAAACCTTTTTGATCTCCTTATGTTTGTATGTCTCTGCAAATCATGACTGTCATTTCTAACACTGTCCATTATAAATAAAGCTGTGTGATTTAGTAAAGTCATTAATTTTAGTGAAGTGCATTTTCATTGTCACAAGCTCTCGTTGAATTTAAATCCTTTCTTGTTTTTTAGTGACATATATTACTTTTATACATTTCTCTGTTAATTTTTCAAGATAATTAGATCAGATTTGACACAAAATTTATAACATATGTAACTAAATGTTTCAGTAAATTCATTTTACTGTGAAATCCCTCTTAATGCTCATTGCTTCATAACACTCCAAATGTCTTTTTGCTGAACTATAGCTTTTCAGCATCATTGTTTTACTTTTTAATGTTTTACCTTTGAAAATTTCAGTTAGTACATTCATACCAGGAGGGGAGCTGCTAAGACTGTGGAATAACTATGGGCCCTTACCAGAGGAGGTAGTGAAAATTATCATAGCTGAAATCGCACTTGCTCTTGGTAAGTTTTAATTTAAAAAGTTATTTTATGGACGAGGGTTAACAGTTTTTCTGGATATATATTATAGGCTTTTACATAAAGGTTTTAGAAATTGATTTGAGCTTCAACACTATTTAATTTGCTCTGCCTGTTTTTGTAGTTATTTAAAATATTTAAATAATGAAAGTATTAATTGGTATATCAAATAGTATTATCTTACCTTGTATACATACTAAGTTTGCATAAAAATAATCAGTAACGATGTTTTCCTGATGTGTGCGTGAAGTCCATGCAGACCGTTGGTAAAGTGTGTACATGATCAAAGATAGTATTCACATTGATAAGATGACAGTGCACACCATTATCACTATAAATTAAGCGATTTGACATAAACTATTATTGAAAGGTTATTAGTGAGCATATTTTTATTATAGTTAAATGTAATGGGCTAAAAATGGCTATTGGTCTTATCCCTCATAACTAATTCTTTGAATTAATTAAAAATAGCAATTTTCCACAAAAATAAAATTTAATGCGACCGGTTTCAATGTTACTACATCATCATCACCTGATGATGATGTAGTAACATTGAAACCGGTCGCATTAAATTTTATTTTTGTGGAAAATTGCTATTTTTAATTAATCATGATATTCCACCATATCACGCCTGAAACGTCTCTTTTTAATTCTTTGAAGTCTACAGTACTCTTTATGAAATGGTAAACAAAATTATACATGATGATATGACTTAATTGTTGCTATTTGGTGATGACAACTTTCCAAATGTTAAATGGAATATGGATGATCTCCCTATTTCCCTAATCAAACCATACTATCTTTGAAGGACCTGACTGATTTTATGATTTGATCCAGTTGAATTTGTGCGCAGTGTTACTGATAACAATCTTAACTTACTATGAGGTAGCAATAAGAAGGGCTTACCCAGGCTATTGGTTCTTTGAAAGATGTAATGACTATCTCACTGCACCAGAGTGTGATGTTTATAT
Source organism: Hetaerina americana (assembly GCF_022747635.1). NCBI lineage: Eukaryota > Metazoa > Arthropoda > Insecta > Odonata > Calopterygidae > Hetaerina > Hetaerina americana. The sequence goes on along the minus strand of NW_027286985.1, from coordinate 17,340,134 downwards.
TAATCACACCCACACTCGTTTATTGCGTACGCGTTGCGCATGACAGTTTCAGGTTTAATTTTGTGGAATACCTTCATTGTGAGGTTAAAAAAGAAACTTTACACTTCACAATAAATATTTGATATTTCACGGCCATGGTTTCGATGCTGCATATCATCATCTGGTAACAAACATCAGCATTTTTTCAACTTAAATAGTCTGGCACCAAGAGGGGAGTAATGGAGAGGAGAGGGGGTAAGGAAGAGGGGGTAAGTTGAGTTTAGGTGCAGCAGCGTATTAGTGGTCTAGGTGAGGGGGAGGCTATGTATTGGAAGGTTTCTGGCCCAAATTTCTGAAATTTAAATTAATTAAATGATCATTAAAAGAAGAACACAATGTAACGCTCACAAGGTTAATATAGTCGCAAGAATATAATTTTCAGATAGTCCTGGATCAGACACATATGAAGCACATTTTGAAGGATCCTAATTTCTAATTACATTGCCAATGAGCATCTTGGATGCTCTTGTTGTACATTGTATAGCTCTAATTTTTGGAAATCCTAAAAGAAAATCACAATTAAAGTCTCAGTTGGAATAATACTTCTGTCTGAATCAAACAAACTCATTTAACAAAGTTTTTCCAACAATATTACAGAAGCAAAAATTGTGCATAATTGTTGAAAGTACATTATTTTAGAGATCTTGTAGACCTTCCAAATAATACCAAAAATGATAACCTGTCAGTAAGACCAGGAGGATAGGAACATTTTATAGTAGTTGATGGATTTCTTATTTATAGCAACAGTCCTGTCAAATATGATTTTGACGAAATAGCTCTAAGGTATGGGAGAAGTAATAAAAGAAGTAGATAAATAACACATTATTCCATTATGTAAGCAAACTAGGTTTCTTAATAATTACATATCACCAAACTGTGTTTTGTTTTACATATTCTTGGTATTGGTGAATAAAACTTATATGTACTTATTTAAAAAAATTTGTAAATGAAACTTAGGTATTAAAAGGCTTGGGTTAATGTATCAGTTGTTGGAGGATGATATTTTTTTCATTTCCGGTAAATTTAGGCAATCAGTAGAATTGTTAGTTAACATAAACAAAAATATTAGATCTATTAAAATGTAATATTTGTCAAGTGAAGGTAATTCTATATTCTCATATTACCTTATGTTAACTTTTTAACAAACACCCATTTTAAAACAAATTCATGTAAAAAAATTCTTTTGGACTCTTTCAGTATTATTCTTACATTTTTTGTAATTAGGATTCCACAAAAATGAGTTACACTTTAGTGTTGGCCTAACTAGGGTGAAATGTAAGTTTTTCAAAACATGAATATTTTTTAAACCTCTAATAATAAACTTAAATTCATACTAATCATAAACTATCGCAAACTTACTTAGAAATTTGAAAGGGCAAGAAAATGAAAAAGTTTTACCAAAAATGGGGGAAAGGTTATGGAGGATTGAATAATGATGAGGAGTATGCTCACAGTCATGATCAAATTCTATTCCATGGAAGAGTAGCATCATGGTACATGAAAGCTGTTTTAAATCTATGACGAAAGAGTTTGGCCAGAGAACTGATTTATGCAGTCAGCCCTAGTCCAATGAAAAGATTGAAGTATTAAAATTTAAGAAGAACAGGATTATAAATTGAATGCATGTGTGTTTAAGAAGTCCTGACCAGTTTCTTAGTTCTTTAGAGTTTTGTATGTCTACGTCAAAATCCACAAAGCAAAGTAAAAGTGTGTGAATTAATTGTCAGGTTTTCCTCCCAGTTAAGCTATTAAACAACGATTTCATTTGGCTTAATCCGCCATCTCCTGAGAGTGAGTTACAAAAGCAGTGAAGTTCCTTGCCATGGATAGTTCGGGGGGCACCTCTCAGGTGATTACTAATTGGATGCCCCGTTTCCCTTCTTTTGATATTGTGAAGGGCTTCCAAGTACGTATTGCTTAGGAGAAACCTTAGCCTTGTTTGAAGTTTTTTACCATGCATCCATCTGATTTATCCTATAGCCTCCTTTATGAGCCACTCTTTATTGTGTGCAAGACAGGTGCTATTTTTGTAGAGTAAGATATTTGAGTAATAAGATTGGATGAGAAAACAATTGCCTGCTCCCAGCAATTTTCCTTGGGCAGTGCTTAGAAGGCAGGTTTCTGCAAGATTGGAGAGGAAAAACCACAGAAAGTTAGTCTTTTCCGTCAGTGGTCAACTGTGAGTTACCATAAAACCAGGATGGGTGTAATACTTCTGTACTATATTGTTTTCATGATACATAAAATCTTAAGTGAACTATGCTAAAATTTGATGAATTTCAATTGAATATTTTAATCTTCATAATCAGGATCATGAATTAATGTTAAATAGAAATATGTATTTATTTTGTTATTTAAAGAAAGTTAATTATAGGAAGGAATATGGCCAAATTTTGGTGAAAAAAATGTGTATAAATTTGCTGTTTCATTGAACCATATGAATTCACATTTTTGGGGCATAATATTTTTGTATATAATCTTTATTGTACTTTTAATTGCAGATTTTTTGCACAATGCTGGTGTCATTTACAGAGATCTGAAATTAGAAAATATACTGCTTGATGCTGATGGGCATGTACAAATCATTGATTTTGGTTTGGCCAAATGGCTTAAATACGGATCACGTACAAATACTATGTGTGGCACCCTTCAGTACATGGGTAAGTGTTACATTTTGCTAATGTTTTGTGTAATGTCTTCACTAATTTTTCAAATAGCTTAGTGAACTAGTTTTTATGCAGTCATTTGTAGTTTTGAGTCCTATTTTAAATGCAGACTCATGTAGCTGTTGCAGAGTTAAAATAAAAGCAATGAAGATCTCAGAGTCTTGCAGCTTGGCATTACCCACTCTCCTTTTCACAGGACTCTTTTTCCACCTAAATCTTCTGTCTAAGTCCCCCTGCTGCACTGTTGCTTTTGCCTTATTACTCTTCTCCACTACAATTTCACTATTCAATCAAAATAAAAGCCTATTAGTTTCCCCATTTCTACCAATTGTTAGCCTTGTGGGATATGTCTCTAGCAAAATTCGAAGAAACTGTTTGAATCACTTCTTACCACTAAGTAGTGGATATCAGAGGTACAAGCTGCAGTGATTTTGCAACCCCGTCGTGAGGAACAATTCTCTAAAAGATGCATTGTTTGAAATTTTCAATGAAGAAGGAAGAGGAGATGACTTGCTTTTTGATGCTGATGAAAATACTTTTTCTGCTTCCGAGTGTAAGAATTCTGAGTTTGTAACTCCATTAAGAAGTCATCCTACAGCAACAAATGAGGAAATTCTGGAGCTATTGTTCAACATTTACTGATGATCTATCTGTTGATGTAGTAGCAAATGGGATGATGCTACAAGTTACCACCAAAAATTGAATTTAAAGGAGAACATGGAATTCTCAAAAGAAATAGCTGCAACTATACTTCACTCCCAGAGAAACAGTGTGAGGATGAGACATTTATGCCTTTCAGGGTTCATCTAATAATGAAGCAATTTATTCCTCGGAAGACCTATAGGTTTGGCATAAAGATGTTCGTGTTGTGTTTGGCTCAATTCAAAATAAACTGTAGTGAAATGTAGTTATTACATCAGTCGTAAACCAATAAATACCCTATTGAACTAGAGAACCCATCTTAAAGGTACATTGAGATTAAATAAACAAGCCAATCAAAAGAATTTCGCTCAGAAAAAGCTGAAAGTATGGAAAATATTTGCAAAAAGAAATATAGAGGTGTGTTGTAATGAAATGGTGAGATTGACATGATATAGCCAAACTAAGCACGAAGCACAAGCACAATGTGGTTACTGTTGACACATACAGAGGATGTGTGCAAAAGGCCTTTGCTGTTATAGGGTATAATGATGCATATTTATTATGAACCCTATGCAGACATCCTTACAGCCGGGTGAAATTAAGAACAATAATGTTTATTTGTTCCTATAAGACATGTTTGTAACAACAGTGGAACATATCACATTGTGTGCTCATGTTCTGTGCACTGTTCTTATCCTGAATGATCATGTATGATTGCTAGTCTACTATCCTTTCCTCTTGTGCGTTGTCTATTTCTCCTTTGGTGGGTGAAACAGCTCCCTCGCCATCTCTAGGCCAAAGAATCGGGGTACTCGGTTGCTTAAAACATCGCAGATCTCATTGTAAATTATGTTTCCTGGATAGCTCAAGTGGTTAGAGCATCCGCCCGGAAAGTGGAAAGATCAGGAGTTCAAGTCCCGGTCTAGGAAATGTTGGTGCACTTGTTATCTGCTTAATTCCGTCTTCCCCACCTCTACTGTGTTCGTCCTTTACATGTGTTCCTATCCCTTTTCCTTGTATCTATTTCCATGTGAATGAGTGTGTGTGTGTGTGTATATATATATATTAACTTATTTATATTAAATTTATGTGAAAGTCTTATAGATATGAATAATAATGTACACCAAGATTGTACTAGCAAACAAAAATACAGAAAAACACTAGAGAGAAACTCATATGTATTCTGAATTTTCGGTGGCCCTGCCACCTTTCTCAAGGGAGAGAAGGAACTCAATTATTTGTTGGTGGGTTTTATTTGTACAGAAGTGTGGAATTTCTTGTCTGTTAATGATACACACATGGTCGATTGGGCGGAGCCCCCTAGTTGCCAGGACTCATTTCTTTGTAGTGTCCATGATATTCATCTTGGGAATGATAATTGAGTTGGTTTCCCGTTGCCTTCCTCAATAGTGATTTTAACGCGACACCATCACTCAATGGCCACCCAACTGGGGTCAGATTGCATTCACCTCACTGAGGAACGGATGCTGCGTGTACTACCTTTCGTCTGGCTCCTAACCTTCGACCTATCTGGCATGGGTGACCCTACCGGGTTCAATTATTTTTACTCCTGCCAGCACTCACACACACACACACACACACACACACACACACACACACACACACACATATATATATATATATATATATATATATATATATATATATATATATATATATATATATATATATATATATATATATATATATATATATATATATATATATATATATATATATATATATATATATTTATATAAATGTGTGTGTGTGTGTGTGTACAGAAAGATCCGGTGTTCAATATATAAATATCTTTGAAATAGAACACTCTTTGGCGATGCAAAAATGTATAAAAACACTGGTATAAATTTTTAAAACGTATAAATAGAAAGAAAGGACACTCACATACATATAATTCTTTATTTTCTTAATTTTTATCCATCAATTTGTGAAATCAAAGACCTCAGTATATTAACCATTCTTATCAAAAAATTAAAATTTCTAATAAATAAAAATATTCCCTATAAAAGTGAATATACCAAAATGTGTCTGGTCATTTTTTGCAAAGGCCTGCATTGCATTAAATTTTTAATAAAACTATTCCATTGTTTAAAAAACTTTATTTGGAAGTCTGAATTAGAGTTAAAATGAGATCAACTATCTATAAACAAACTGGGGTCTTGCGGAAACAAAATATTTTGTTCTGTTATTACCTAGGGGTTTACGAGTATGTACTTTGACAAGTAAGTAGTGCCACAAGCTCTTGGTGACATATTCTCAAACAATCAGATGTTTTATTTGTGAAGTAATTATTCTGTAATATCAATTATATTAATTATGTACTCTAAACAAATGAAATTTCTTGCATTGCTGATATAATGATCCCCTATTTTGGTTCAGCTCCAGAAATTCTTCGAATGAAACCTTACAATCACTCTGTAGACTGGTGGTCCCTTGGTGTGATATGCTTCTCTCTGTTGCAGGGATCGGTGAGTACATTTTCTTTTATTATTAATCCGTCAAAAATTTTTGCAAATTGATTATAAAATGCCAATTGAAATGATTAAATTCATAGTGGCAGGGCAATTTTCTGCAGTATTTTATTTCCTAAATTGACCTTTGCTCTTCAAATTACATTAATGTCACTTATTAATGGCTACGTCACCATGAATTACTCATAGACCACTATTCACAGTGAGAGTTTAAGTTATGATTTCATACCACCTTGATAAAGATTTGCTTATTAGTCAATCCTTATCATAGTTGTCAATCAAGATGATCTTGGTTGAAGCAATCTTGATTGAAATAATTTTTTTTCGTTTAAAGTTGAACATCAACAAGCTTTTTTGGATTATCATCCAATCATAATTGATGCATCAAATTCTTTCTTGGTTACTGATCTGTGATAGGTATTCATCTTGGTATCATAGGTATTACTCTTGGATTATTAAATCATTTCCTGACCTAAGAACTCATCCTAAGGATTTTATATGAAAGTTTTTCTCCAAAAATATTTTTAAAGGTGACAATTCTTCAATCTTGATACTTTAAATGAGCAAAATTAGTTTTTAATAAATTTTAGGCTGTTTCTTCGTTGTGAATATTTTTAAAGGTGACAATTCTTCAATCTTGATACTTTAAATGAGCAAAATTAGTTTTTAATAAATTTTAGGCTTTTTCTTCGTTGTGGAATGATGGTATTGAGCAAAAAATAAGCATCCATTTCTATAAGTTAATTTTACAGCTGCCTTGATGATTGCATGCTTGTTTGTGGACTTATTTAAACAACTAGATCAATGTCAGTGAATGAAATCATGTTCACTTGAATATTTTCTTGGTTACAATAAGACATGACTTCGCAATATTTATTTGATAGTGAAATAAGAAGACCTTGATGTAATTAATGCCATCTTATTTTGACCATGAAACTAGATTACTAAAAGACTTATACGAGACATTAAGATAAAATATAAAGTTATCTTGGTCTAGAAAATTCTTAAAATTTAAGGATCAATATTACATTTCTTGAAAAATGTTTTGATCGCATACTTTCCTGATTATTTTTGATAATCTATACATTTCTAATTTAGGAACTTTTGGCTGGGTATTGTGATTTTGCAGCAAAACAACAATGTCATGGTCAATTACCTTTGTAATTTGTGTCATTGCCCTTCCAATTTAATAAGTTATTTTGAATTTATTAGCTCTTGGTTTAAATTATGAGCCTGAGACTCACCTGTTCTGAAGCTCTCCAAGTTATGCCAGAATTCCTTGATGGTCACAGATCCTCATGGTTGAGCATTTGTGATACTTGTGTTTCTAAACCTTCGAGGAATCATCTTTCAGCTCTTGGTTTGATTTTGTATGAATAACTGCCAATTGTAATTAACTAATATTAGAATGAGAATTATCTTTTGGCTTCTCATGTAACCAAAATGAATATTCAATGTACCTATGCTGACCTAAATGAACTGCATGTAAACCATCAGATCTTTGCTTACCATGCATAGTAATGATTAACAGTGTCTCCTCTAATACTTAGTCAATTATGAATGTGGTTTCTTGCTAAATCTAATATCCCTTGAAAGTAAGCATAGATTTCATATCTCAGCTCATTATTTTGCAAATGGTATGTGTGTATATGGATATAGTATTAATATTTCATGAAATAAAGTTTAAAAATATAGGCTGCACTATTTACTATCAAAAGTGAAAAAAAAATCTTTACCATAGAACCATTAGCTTACTGAATTACGGCCGCCACATGGTTGGTTCTATTTTGTGCTTTGACATGTGAGTATTCCAAGTCACATATATTTTTTTATTTATCCAAGTCAGTAATCATTGTGACTAAACTCTCAACATGCTTTCTATGATTGATGAAACGCTCCAAAGAAATTAGCTAGCGGTTTTTTAATTTTACCCCAATTAGAGAGAAATCATTATTTATGCCACGAATGTTCGGTGTCCAGCCGCCCGTTATGTCGAAGAGTACGCAGCCAGGATGATAAACGTATCAGTGCCGCCGCGTGTGTAGAATCAGGCCGAATGGGGTGAAGTCTCCTTGGCTGCCCCCGTCCACGCCCTCCTGTTCCTCTCCTCCTCTCCCCCTTCCCGGGCGACAGCCCATCTGAGTGGTGAGGCCAAGGAAGCGGAAGAGAGGTCCTACTCCTTGTATTCCCTTTCCCTCCTTCTTCCTACCTCCTCCAACTCCGCTCGAGGCAGATGTGCCTTCTCTTGCCCACAAAAGGTCAAGGCTAGACGAGACGACTGGCTTTTGCCGTGTTCTTACATATCCCGCTTCCTTCTTCCCTCTCTGCAACCCACCACGTCGCTTGCACTCTCTTTTCATTATCCTCTCCCACTATTTCATCCCGTTCAGCCTCACACGTTCCTGTGAGTGCAGCCACCGTGTTTTCATCCGCGAAAGGATCGGCATTCCATCGGATATCTTTCTTTCCTCATCTCATCCACCACCATCCTCTTCTTCCGCGGGTTCATCGAACTCTTCTACAACCACCCTCTTTTCTCCTCTCCCTACTCGCTCCCCCCAGCCTCTCAACCTCCCCCTCTGACCAATCACCCTTCTCGAATGCTCCATTCCTCACCCTCTCAGAAACTCCCCCTCCTCCCGCGGACAAGATCCAGAGCGACGATCTTTATTTCCAGAGCCCATTCCCGCTTCCGACCGGGTCACCGCCCCGCCGTGCCCAGATTCATCGTCTCCCCGCGTGCACGTCTCGTTGTCCCACAAGGATTTCAACGTCCGTAATTCACGAATGTTTCTCACGCTTACCGCATATTTATTAGATGGGCGCAATCAGATGGCAGGAGGAAGTCTTTTTTTTATTTACACCGCCTTACGTGTGTGCTTGAGTGGAATGGGTTTAGCCAGATATTATTGTAAGTCGGGGATTCTCATCATCTGACTTTCCGACGTAGTGAATTTATTGTGTTTCTAGATTACCTTTTCCTTCATGTGGAGCTGATGGGCTCACATTGCGGTCGGGTGTTGGTGCAAATGATCCGGATCTTTTCTTGTGGAAAGGATTCGAGACAGCGATTTCAGGAAGCCAAACCGATGCGAGAGCGTTGTTTTTATTGCGGCGAAGGTTGCATGAATGAAAACACATATTATTTGTATATTTTTATTTGGAATGTATTAAAAAGGTATTCTAGCACTTAAAAGGATCAATCACTCAGTGACAATTAAATACAATGGATATGACCGCGACCGAACTACTCTACTTTTTCCATTCATCGAAAAAAGGGGCGGCGGATTCGATGGAATCGTCATCGACTTGCTGACTTCGTTTCACTTGGCCTTTTTTTACTTACAGTTCAACACAGCACAATGGCGCACTGAAGCGAAAAATTCGCTAATGGGGAAGGGAGGATCCGTCCGCACATATTTATACATTCGTGTCCTTTGTGTCTAGCCCGGTGCCAACGCTTGAGCGATGGAATTCGCGTCGGTGGCACCTGCTTCAGTTGGTGTGATCACTGTTTTGGCCATTTTGCGATGGGGTGTTAATGTTGGGTGGGTATGGAGGATAAGATACGACTGCTGAGCACCGCAGTAGACAATAATGTCCGGGCAGGTGGGATTTTCGAATGGAGAACATAATGTTCCTCCAAAAAATCATACTCCTTCAGAAAATAAGCAAAGCTCTCTGGAAATCAAAGAACCTTCTCTTTAGAGTGCTCGAAAGGAAATAAATTGTTTACAATTTTAATGGGAAAATCACAAGTAATACCAGAATGGTCTTTACTTATACCATCCATTAACATTTAAACATTCTTACATTTAATCGTTTGATCGAGGCACTTGGAAATATTTTCCCCTTCGGTTCCTCTACCCGTTCTTTGCGTAAGTCTGTTTCCATAAGTGACTCTCGCGATTCTTCAGTTAGGGGAGGAAGTCAGGAGAGGCTAAAGGGAGGGTTCTTCGCTACTCTTACATTCCGGCGAGGCTCTTGCCACAAGCGAGGTTTGAATAATTTATTGTTGCAGATGTTGGGCGTAACTGCCAAGGGAAGGGGTGGGACCGGGGCGGAAGTACTCTCACCCCTCGGCGAGATCGGAGTGGGGCAAGATGAGTACGCGGAAGCCTCTGGACGGAGAGTCTTAGAAGGGTTTAAAATAAAGGAAATTGTTCGTTCTACTATGATTTAACCTCGGGCGTTTTGTCCACGACGGGTGCCACCTCCTCAGTCTTTGTAATTATGACATCTGGTTTCTTCTCTTCTTCCTCCTTCGCCATTTCCTTCATCGGTGAGAGCTCTTCCTTTTTCTCAGCTTCCTCTGCCGGCATCTCCTCGGGTTTCTTCTCCTCCGTTTCCACTTTCACTTCGGGTTCTGCCGCCTTTACTTGGCTTACTACGGGCTCCACTGTCTTCGCCTTCTCCTCGACAACCTCTACCTTCTTCTCCTCCATGGCTTCCTTGACTTCTTCCTTAATTGCCTCCTCCACCTTCATGGGTTCCTCGACTTTCACGGACTCTTCCATCATTGGCTCCTCCTTTATTTCTTCCTTCGATTCTTCCTTCGACTCTTCCATTGCTTCCTCCTTCATTGGTTCCTCCTTCTTTTCCTCCGCAATGGGCTTCTCCGCCTTCTCTACGGGTGCAACCATTTCTTGCTCGGCCACGATGGGTGCTATCACCTCCTTCTTGAGTGCCTCCGGCGTCGGCTCCTCCTCCTTTGTAACGGGCACTGACTCCGGCTTCGCAGGGATGGCAATTTCCGGCTGAGAAACAACATCCGCAGGTTTCTTAACGCTCTCGGCGGGGACCTCCGCAGATTCTTCCTTAACAGACTCTTCCTGAGCCACGACGGATGCTTCCTTCTTCTTCTTCTCCTCAGTCTCTTGCTTCTTTTTCGAGGGGACACCTTTCTTCTCCTCCTTGGCAGCCGCCGCCTCCCTTAAGACGCGGCTTACGATGCTTGCCTTGTTATCTTTATCGATGACGGGCTCTGCGACAATCTTCTCCTCCACAACTTCAACAACCTTCTCCACCGCGGGTTCCACATCTATCCTCGCCTCGTCAATCACCTCTTTTACCGGCTTCGTTTCCACCTTCACAACCTCTGGCTCTGCCTTCACCACCGATGGGTCAGCCTTAACCGTTTCTTCCTTCACCATCTCCGGTTCTTTTTTCTCCATTTCTGGCGCTTTAATGGCCTCTGGCTCTTCTTTCATCATTTCGGGTTCCTTCTTCTCCATCTCTGGCTCCTCTTTCATCATTTCTGGTTCCTTCTTCTCCATCTCCGGTACTTCCTTCACCATTTCAGGCTCCTCTTTGACCATCTCAGGGATAACTGCCACAATTTCGGGGACTGCCTTTACCTCCTTGATCATCTCGGGTTCTCCTTTCACATTCTCTGGCTCGGTCTTTGTCTCCTCTTGGACAGCATCCTCGATCACGACCATCTCTTTTATCACGGGTTCCTCTTTCTTCCCCATGTCGACCACAGGTTCTTTCATCTCTTCCACTTTCTCCTCCTTTATTACCTCCTTATTTTCCTCCACCTTCTTAGTCTCATCTTTAACAGGCGCGGACATGACTGGAACGGGATCGACGAGGACCACTGGTTCGTCTGCTCCGGGTTTCTCGACAGGGAGCTCCAGATTTGCGCTCTTCATCTCTGTTTTCTCGCCCTCCACCTCGCTCTTCACCATCTCCTCCATTGCCTTCATCTCCTCCACTTCCTTCATCTCCTCCTCCACCTCCTTCTTTACGAGCTCTTCTTCCTTCTTCATCTCCTCCTTCATTATCTGCTCCTCCTTCATCTCCTCCTCCTTCTTGGCTTCTTCCTTAATGATTTCCTCCTTCATCATCTCCTCCGCGTTCATGGGCGGGTCCACCTTTTCCTCAATCTCCACCTTTGCTACATCTTCCACGGGGACCGCCGCCACCTTCACCGGCTCCTCTTTGACAGCCTCCACTGGTTGCGGTTCCCCCGCAACCTTGAGAGTTTCCCCCTTGACTGCGTCATCTACTGCCGCCACATTCTCTTTCGAGCCTTCCGGAAGTTTCTTGTCGGCCGGAGTGCCAACGGCCTCGCTCTCCTTGACCGAGGAGTAGTCGCCGATGACGAGGGGCACGACGGGTCTGGGCTTGCCGTCAGAAGCCACTTCTTGGTCCTTCAAGGGTAGGGCCGTGACGGAGACCACCAACAGGGCCACAACTGCTGTCCACCTCATCTTGACCCTTTGGCTGATCTACTATCTGGAAAGAGGAGAAGAAAATTAATATCAGTCACTTAGTAGGCGTCTAACGAGTGGAATGGAACATTATTTTGGAATTATTTGCGCTTCTATTTGGTTTCTATTTGCAAAGTTTATAATTTTCTAGTAACCCACCCGTTGCCAATTGGGTGTGAATGAGTTGGAGATTAATCCTACAATTGGGTCACGTAGAAAGATGAATATATTTATTCAGCCGTAATGATGATACCGTCGTCCCTTACTCATGCATGAATAATTCATGAATTTTTCGATTCATTACCATTTCCTTTAAAGCAGTTCATTAGCTATTTGACGGCATGTAAACATCGAAGTCGTTTATAGAGCATTCTCCGAATAGTGCAAATGTGTGTGTGTGTATATATATATATATATATATATATATATATATATATATATATATATATATATATATATATATATATACACACTCATACATATAGAAACAGATATAAGGAAAAGGGATAGGAACACATATAAAGGACGAACACAATAAATCCCGGTCAAGGAAATATTTTTACTCTTGTGATCCGTTCGATTCCGCCTTCCCCACCTTTATTGTGTTCGTCCTTTATATGTGTTCCTATCCCTTTTCCTTACATCTGTTTCTATATGTATGAGTATTTATTCGCCGTTTGGCGGGATTTCGTGTTTGAATGTATATATATATATATATATATATATATATATATATATATATATATATATATATATAATGCACCTTGCTAAGTATTGGTAGGGGATGCTACTTGGGTCTTGTCTAGATATTGATAAGGAGATGTGTTGCTGAAATCAGTGAGTGAGATAGGCGCTCATGATGTGCTAGAGAGATGTACAGTTGTTTACATTTTATACCCAGGGCGTGCTGTATCGCCGTATGTAAATGTCGAAATTCACCCTTGGGTACAAATAATTGAAAACTTATAAACTATTATGCATTATCTAATGAAGAAACAATTAGCAACCCTCACCCAGGCACCAAGGATCGAAATTACTGGAGCCTTGATATCTCTTGAACACATTTTCTTTTAATGTTCCAATAATTTCAAATTGCTAACCTTCTTTAATTAATTCCAAGTATTGTTGCAGTTTTTTTAAGTATGAACTGTCCTGGAAAGTATAGGGTCGCATGAATTTCACGTGCCTAGGATCGAAAAAATTTTGTTTTTGATATGGATAAACATTTGGCACTCAAAATTTTCTGTGAAAACACGCGCTCATTGGAATACTGGTGTTTCTAAGGATACTTAACGTGTCATATCTGAAAATGAACATTGATTTGTTGTTGATGCAGTAGTTCACACCTGTTTATCCTCAATAGCTTATAATGTCATGTCGAGGACATTACTCAGCTGACAAATATTTGTTAAACAATGAATATATTATTAAAATACCTGTGATTTCATGTATACTTGCTTTAAAATATCTAACAGTCATTATCATTATTAATAAAATTCAGAAACAAATTACAATGACATCATTAAAAAAATATCCTTTTCTCACCTTCAAATGAACAATAGAAGGTTACCCAACATTTCAGAATTGATAAAAAAATCGGCATTGGTTGATGATTTTCTTAAAAATTGATGATAGCTTTTATGACTTATCGCCTATTCGGATATCCTAATTAAGGGTGAGATTAACTGCTGTTAACAAGGTAACACTAAAAGTTAAAACTTTTTACCTTTAGCGTTACCTTGTTTAGGCTCAATAATTTAACATAAATTTTTAAGCATCACGTGCTTATAAAATCGCTTTCGACCTCTCTTTGCTTTGAAATGCGATTCATCTTCAGATTAAAAGTTTTCGCGAAGTTGTCCGTGGGGAAAGATTAGGATGTAGATAAAACTTAATTAACGAATTAAAGTTGGCGTTAATCGTCCTCGCACCATCTGTGAGAGATTTTTACTTGATTTGGATTTCAATGTGAATTTTCCTTAATCTGCTAAGTATTTCGATTTTTTTTAATCAGTTATTTAACTAAGAGGTAATTGCATTCCGAGAACTAAGGTGTCCTACGTCTAATCGGCCACTCTTTCCATGCTTAGTTTCTTCTTCGTCTTCTCTCCCCCCCCCTTTATATCTCATCTTCTCATCTCACAGACTTCCTCCGGTTACGCTAGCTGGGTTTTGTTTTTCTCCTTCGAATATGGCCTTCTAGTGTCCGCCCCGTGGACAACAATGGCTTTTTCCTCCGTTTGTTGCGTCGTTCGCACCATCATTTTTGCAGCCGCATTCATTTTCTCTGATGCCACCTGCAGCAAGCCATTCCCGCAACAATTCTTCTGCCCCCCCCCACCACCACCTTTCCCCTCATCGTCCCGATACCTCCGCCTTGATTTCCGTCCTCCCCTCGTGACCAGCCCTTCCAATGCCAAGCCATCGCTTTCTTCCCTCAGTTCTTGACTCTTCTTCACTGAAGCTTAGCCCCTCCCCTCTGGTCTCATCTTCCAGAGCACTCTCCATTTGAATGTTCTGTAATTTATTCCTTATCTCATATTAATCCTCATATTCATACGCTGGTGTCGTCCCAATTCTCCCTTCCTTCCTCAAAATCGATTCCCCTAGGGTATATTTACATCCTCTGTGTCTTAGTTAGTATTCGCGCTATTATTAGTTGCACTAATTTTTCGTCGCATTTTTAATTATTTATGTATAGTCGTAATTTACAAAATCTTTAACGTCACTCGGGGAATACAAATTTTCATTGAAGTTGGCATCGTTCGCACAGATTTGCTCCTGAGGAAACGCAGCCAACTCAGGATACCTAATGGGATTCCAACTATTACATCAGGGCCTTTATCTTCACCTAGGTAGTTGCACTTATATCGGACGCAATACTTCGTTTTTTTTACATAGTTGAGAAGAAGTCGGGGAATGAGATTTTCAATATTTCCAAGTGTTTTCGGTATTAAGGCATTAAATGGTATGAATGTTGGATTTAGACAATAAATGACTATCGTTGCGTAAAATACTGTATATTTACTATATTGCAGTGTATCCTAAATTGCCATGGCGTGAGACCAGTTAAGGTGACTTAACTACATTTTTGCAATTGCTAACAATATTATTATTGTTATCTTGTAAAAATATTTCAATTTTATAAGTCACAAGTACCAGCGGAAAATAACAATAAATTTTTCCATTGCATTGCCGTGTAATATAGTGCCTTATTACAGAGGATTCTTTCCAAAAATATTGTGCGTACTCTAAAAGCTATAGTTTAACTTTTTAAATTGAAACGAAAATTACCGCTAACGACTGCACCATATTTGTAAGTCGCTTAATTTTTAAAAGAGAACTTTTGCATTAACTGATATTTCAAGAAAATCTTTGATCAGTTTCGTTGCGGTGGTGGTCGTTCCTGTATTACGACACTGAGAACACATGTTGGAACCACAGAGGAAGCTAATACAAATGAATCTCCTTAAAAAAGTGAACTAATGGACTGTATTTTTAATGCTTTTGCACGATACATTATCACAATTAATTAGGCTATGAGCATATATCAGTTGTGAATTTTACATTTTTAATGTAGTAAGCCCGAGGTGTTTTCATCAAATTACATATTTAATGAATCCGGAAGGAACATAATTATGCTTGTTTAGAATAAAAAAAATCTTGAGAAAGTTTTCCGACAGGCATTTCGCTTGTTGAAATCACCAGAAACAATGCTGAATTTCTCGGAAGGGAACCTGAACTCTGGGTTTCGTTACATTTTTTTATTCACCCTTGAACGCATTCGAGCCACTTTCGGTTTTCAGATTTCACCGCCTTCCCACGAATCACGTGCAACTTTATGCATCGATGTAGACCAAGAAAATAACCTAACCGTTAGCTTCGTTTATGGCACTGCGACGGACTGAAACTACGCAATCATGTCGACACCCCTAGCTTCCCACGGTACAAATGTCCATGACACCACACCTTCGCACACTTTCCCGCCGATCGAGAGAGAGACAAAATCCCATTTTAACAACGACGAGTTAGTCTCCCCAGCGAGTCTGCTTCCCCCTTCACTCTCGGGCGGAAGGTAGTAGGTGTTTTTTGAGTGGGAAGTACGTTTCATGGGGCGTGTGCGGGAGGATTTCGGGAACGGTGGGGGTATAAGAGATATTTTTTTGTGCCGGCGACCAGGGCCGGCTGCTCACCTCTGCTTCCTTCCTTGCTGTTCTGCCGTTCTCCGCGCGCGCGCGCGTCTCCTTCCGGCCCGCGACCTTCTCTCGGATTACGAAAAACAAGAGGAGGACCCCTCCTCTGCAAGCACTTCACTATCGTCGGGAGTTCCCTCTCCTCGTGCGCCGCCGGTGGGAGCGAGGAAGGCACACTGCGGGACGAAGAAGGGTTCGCGTGCGGTGGGTCGGCGAAGAAGACGCGTCGTGGGTCGGTTGTTGGGAACGGTGCGCGGCTGACGTTCGCTTCGGGCGTGTTTGGCTGCCTCGATGGTCCGACGGCCTCCTTATAAAGAGTCCTCCGCCCTCCCACCCACTCCCTCGTGCCGACAGGGTGGGGGGCACGGTGGGTAGGAATAGGTCGGGTGGGAGGGGCAAACACAGGGTGGTGGGCGGGAGAGGGGCTAGCGAGGCGCGGGATATTGTGGGGGCGGGAGTGTCGGGCATCGTGGGGTGGGGGAGGGAGATGAGGAGCGAGGGAGAGAGAGGATGGGGGAGAAGAACCCTCTCTTTCTCGAGTCCGTAGACGAGCATTGGCCGCATCTCTTCGCCCTTCGCACGATTTTTGCTCCTTCCCTTCCTCACTCTCCGTCTCTTCCTCTCTTTCTCTCTCCCTTACTAAACCATTCCACCTCTCCACTCCTCCCCACCATCCGCTTTTGCCGTCCTCTCCGGTGAATCACAGCAGTCCGGGGAGGGACTTAGCGGGGCGGCCGATAGGCGCCGGAGGATGGCTACGCGAACGGTTATCTCGCCGATATTCCTCTCCCGCGGGCCTAGGAAGACTCACTTGCGGAATGAGAATGGGAATTTGGAAAAAGAAATCTGGGGTATGGAAACACAGGGGAAGGGTCGTGATAAACATGGATTAGATGAGGAATAGTAGAGGAAGGAGAATTTTCAATTCCCTATCTACGGTAGCCATGACATTCATACTCGGTTTTCACAACAGCCACTGAGTAATTGTTGTCTAACGCCATCCTCGTGTCGTGTGTCGAAGTTATTAGTGACATTTGTATTAGGGTAGGTCATTGAGTTCAATATTTGCTTCCCTAGTTGACTGATTTGATTCATAATGAAAAATTCCTGTGAGAGAATACTACTAATTTCGTGTGGTTTCGTGTCTCAGTGTCTCAAGAAAGAAAACGAATCCTAAGTGAAAATGATAGCAGCGCGCAAAATTGTATTTTTCTTGTGCTAGATGAATTTTATTGTATATTCGGTGAAGTTTGTGTTGTTTCTTCAAGTGTGTGGATATTTTTAATAATCTGGATGCTATTTCAAATATCTGTTTTTGTGTCACTCATCGCGCTGTCTTATTCCGAGCATTAACTAGCTAACTGCTCATTGTTTCTGTTATAGTAGTAAGCATTTCGTCATATTTTGACTATATATTGTTTCTGGGTGATGATAGAATATATAAGAACATCGTTTTCAACAAAGATTTTCAACTTGAACTTTGTTTTCTAGCAGGTCTACAAATTATCCCATGCCCTGTATTTTATTCATAGTTTCCTGCGCAAGAGATGAAATTTGTACAATATTTTCACATAACTCACGTTCTATGGATAATTATTTATTTAATGTTAACGTTCGAATGGGAATCAAAAGCGGCAAGGATTTACAAATTACAATAAGGCGCTTCGTCAGTCTGTTATAGAGCGCCATTTAGTTTGAATTTTTCAATATGCATATGTTTACATTATTATAAATTTAAATTTAGATCAATATGAAAATTTACAAGATTCTCTGATACAGTTTGATTTCATAAATGTAATGTTGTTCATTAATGTGATTAAATAATTTTCTCCCTGTATTTTCTAATTTTTTTATTTTATATTTTATATTTTATTTTACATTTTGTTATTTATTTTATTTTATATTTATTTTATATTTTATTATATATTTTATTTTACATTTTATTATATATTTTATTTTACATTTTATTATATTTTATTTTTAAAATTGAATATCAAGATACCCAGTTACGGCCAGAACACTAAACTAATTTTTCGTAAAAACTGCGTTTCATGAAATACGTAGAATCAACGAAAAGATCTGGTCGTCCTGTCATCAGATTCCGGCGGGAGTAGTCAAAGTTTCGATCCGAGAGCATCAATAACTTCTTATTTCGTCGAGGAACAAGATTCAATATCATAGTGAAATAAGTGTCAATTGACATCAATAGAAACATTAAAAATTACGAAAGTAATTAATAGTTATTCTGACTCGCTGTAATTGCAAGTTTAAATTGAATGTGTAATCTTGAGCCTGATACTACTGGCTTTATACCCGTCTTCGTATGCCAAGGATGATTGATTTTCAGCTTTGCCGAGATGTATGGAGCTCAAATATATCAAATATATGTGGAAGCGACGACTTCTTCCCACGAGGGAAGGAATTTCAGTGTTTTTATTTTTTCAGCATAACTAACGGAAAATAACCACTTAGTAGTTAATAATATAGCCGAGTCAATCGTGTAACGGCGTGTGACCTAATTTCATCTATGAATCAATTAGGCGACTTAAGAAAGAAATGAAATAATATGAGATCAAATGAGCAAGGAATAGGAAAGTAGTGTTACATTTACATTACGGAGTACTTTAAACAGGTGTATGAGACAATATTTAGACTAAACGTTTAACGTGTAAAGTTTATTATTTGCAATTCGTTTAATAAAATAAAGTAGTCGGTTTTACATAAAATAATTAATGTGCTGTTTTAATGGCAGCATTAAAATATTGCATGTGTTAGGCATGTAAAATCAGAATACGTTGTATAATTAATTCTACCTACGCTCTACTAAATGAGAGCACTGAAGTCCGTGGTATTATTTCCTTTCCTTGAATTAAAATTTCAATTGTAATTTTATCGTATTCACAAAATTAGAATAAGATTCAGTAAGAAATTTGGGCACGCCGTCGTTGATACATGTTCATTATGTTGATGGATTTTTTATCCTGAAAGTTTATCCCATGCCACTGTCGCTCATCACGAAGCACATTCTTTGTCCTCAATATGATTGCATTTGGTTACAAATACTTACTTTCATATCGTTGCTATCACCATCATACTCGGTTTATATGCCGTGCTAAATGTTAATTTTTCGGTCAAAATTTTCGTAGTTACCGAATATCGTAAACCCAGCCCCTAAATATGGATTTTCTCTCCTTTTAGTTTTACTTCCCCTCATATCTTGATTTTCAGATATGGACCTTTGTACAAAGCTATATTTGTTTGGTTAATAATTTTGAATTATTCAGTTATTTTTTCCATCTGTCAAGTTGATCGAATTTTCGAGGTTTTCTGTAAAATAATTAATGCATATTTTCTATGTATTAACCCAATTTTTGACCCAACCTCCACATACGTGGAGGTTGGGTCAAAAATGATAAGATAAGATTTTAAAAAAATATTTACCCTTTAAACACTCGTGTTTTCATTTTACAAGGTAATACATCTCGGTGGGCTTAAGCCCGCCGCGTTGTATTTTACACCCAGTATGCATTAGCATGACCACCCCCTTGCGATGCCCTTGTCATCGGTCATGTCTATTTTATTCAGAGTTTTCAAAACGGTACAACCTGCATGGATTAAGTAGTACATCCGGCACTGGCGTTCTGTGGATAAGGGTAGTATTATTAGGATATTTAATGTTTGAATTTCATTAAATTTAATTGTGCAAGCATGTTGTTTTGGAGGTATATCCTCTGAATTCCATACTAGAAATCGAATTTTCCCCGTGCACTGGAGGTTGAAATCATATTATTCCGTTTACACAATCCATATAACACAATCACATCGGATCATACACGACCGAGACGGAATTCCATACCTCCACTTTAAGCACTCTCTCGTTGGTGCTACCCACTAAGCTGTCCGCGTGTTGACAGCGCTTAGCTGAAACTCTTAAAAACGATTTTGTTTTTGGGTAGTTGAGTTTCGTGTCCCTTTAAGGACTCTGTCACGGCAGACGGTGAATTCCTAAGCTCGGTGGTGTACCCGCTGCGCTGGCCATAAGCGAGAGTGTCGGGAGTGAACTTGTGTTAGACTTGAGTAGGGATGGGATCTTCGCAACTTCGGCTAGCTTCTGCTCGGTGAGCGGAACGACTGCCTCCCTTCAGAAGGCTCTTTCCCACAGCTAAGAGTTAAAGGGGGAGAGGCGGTAGATGTGTTTAGATAAAGGGCGGAGAGTAGTGCAGTCGAACGAGGGGGCCTTCTCTGTGAATTATCCTTTAGCTGTTGCTATCGCATACTTCTGTGTATGTTTCCTCGTCAAAGTAAGAGCAAGGGGACTTGTCTTAATATTTTCGATTGCACTCACAGATCTTTCATTCGCCTTGTTCTTCCTTTCCACTCTTCTTCCTCACGCACTACTTGTAGCATGTACATTTTTAACACACAGCACCATCTCGCATTATTTGAACTGCATATTTCATCCATGATCTTCCTCAGGAGGCCTTCCCAGTGTATTTAAATTTAGATTATCAATATTTGAACTTCCCTCCATTTATTCCTCACAAGTTCCTTCATAATATATTCGCATCTCTACTCGAAATTCACTTTGCTTTTAGCACCGTATTGTTGTTTCCAATCCTCGCCTCTTTGTCGTTAATACTATTTCCAACATAAATGAGGACATTTATGATTCTTCATTATTTTCCTAATTGCCTGTCCTAGAAATAAATGTGATATGTATTTGAATTTAATCCTGAATTTCACATTAATAATTATTTATTTTCTGGGAAAAATTATTTCATCTCATAATTATGTATTTTAGGTGTTCCAACTGCTAATTTAATACCTTACCGTAAAACATAAGTAATCCATCTAAAACAGCCAAATCCGATGCGGCATTTAGACCTTGTGCTGCCGGGTTTCTGTCTTACTTGTTTTGTCATCGCTCATTATCAGAAAGGTTGTGTCAGCTACGGTCCGTATTATCATATTAGTGTCAGGTTGATAATACTGATAAATTGTTTGATGAGCCTTGGTCTCCATTTGATTCTTCAGCTGGCAGAATTTTGAAGGCGATCTGTTTCTTACGTTTGTGTTATTTCTGATCACGTTAACTGCTGCTCACTACCAGTGGAATACGAAGATTTTCTTCTAGAGTAGGAGAACAACCTCGAGGGTTTCTTTTTACTCTTAAAATTAGGGCAAAAATTTAGATGGCTTAAGATATTGATTGCTGTCAGTAATGAACTTTGATTATTCAATATCAATCATTTCTTTTTAAGTAAATCGAATTTATGCTCAATCGTTAATCATTTCTTCGTAATAAGTAGTTGGAGTGGTATGTCTCCTCGACTTACCCTTGATTCAGTTAAAACCGTTTAACCTATTTTAGTGAAAATTTTCTAATCTTTAAACTTAATCGTTTTATTCTCACAGTGACCTTTAAAGAACGATTCAAGTGAACGAAATGTGGAATTAATTTATTTAAAGTCGCATTCAATGCACTTCAATTGAAGGAGATAGTACGCATACTGACAAGAACGCTTGGATCTGGGGTCCGTTTCTCAAAGCTACAACTTGATTCACAAGCACTTGTTCGAGATAATCGGAAGCCCTCTTAAATTTCACGTCCGGAGATTCTGATTTTAATAAATATTACAGTACTTTTTACTTGCTGCATTACACAGTTTGCAAATTTTGAAGTTTTATAAAAAATTAAGAGAGTTTTCTGAGTGCTTGTAAATAGATTTGTAACATTGAGGAACGGTCGCCTGGTGCTCCTTTGGGAAGTTCAATAATATTCCACATAGTTGGCAGTTCTTGCGCCTTTTCCTGACCATTTAATGATTTTGAGACCATTTTGACGTGCGCTCCAATAAGTTAATGTTTATTCAATGGTACAATGTTCAGTACCTATATAGTCATTTGCCTAATTCCACCATACCGATTCATACTTGTGCATATCATATTAGAACCATTCATAACGTTAAAACAAACAAAGTGTGTGTGAAATAACACAGCATTAAATATATTTCGTCGCTGCTCCCTTCGTAACGCATTCGAGTAGGTCAATAGTCATTCTCCTGGGTGGTTTTAAAATTAAATAGGTTTCGAATGGTAAGCTAAATATTCCATATATCCCATATTTGTGATATGTCTTTGTATTAATTTAACATACTCTCTTTGTACCGTTGTTTAGGCTAAAGAATGAGTAATAGAGATTGCTAAGGCATTAAAAACTGTTTTCAGAGCCTTCGCAAATGGTGCCCTACATAGGGTCTGTAATATTTACTCAAAATAGAAAATTATAGGCTTTTTTATAAAATATTTTTTTTACATTATGATTTTGTTGCCAAACACGAATAATTTTGACCATAATTGTCATCATCTGATGTTGGGGTCAGTTTGTAGCAGAATGTGTCGTAAAAAAATATATTGATTTCTTGCATTCAGTTCAGTAAGGTCCAACCTCCTGACCTGTACCGATATATTTTTTTTCCATGCAAGGTTTCCCTATATTCCCTGCCTTTCGCCCTTGTAGCGGCTCTTGGAGTATCGTGCAAATATAGATGCTGTTATAAGCCTTGGTGATTTTTTAGCCTTATGTATGATATCGGAAGTTACTCAGATTGATACCTTGGGTACTGAAGTTACCTTATCTACTCTTTTGAAACCCGCAAAATACCCTTTTCGGTCTATAAAATATTATATATAATCTTGTTTTTTGCTAACCGTAATGATTTATTCATCCCGTATGGAACGAAATATAGATTAGCTTATCAGATTGCCTTCCATCAACTTTTACGACGAGAGCTCTCAGCTTTGATTTTATGTACATGCAGGTTTTGTAAGGTACCGCTCGTATGATGGGCGTCAAACAATGGAGCCTCAGGATGTATTTCGTTCTCGATTCGACTAACTGCCTTTCGAATAATTCGTTCCCTGTTAAGTCACTTGACCTTATTATTATACATGGTCCAGTGTTAGCTCAGATTCCTCACGAACTAGGAAATAATAATAATTTTTCTTTTGCGCAAAAGGTGTTTGGAATGGTGTTAACAGTGTGTATTGCCTAAATACCGGATTATTGGAATACGTGGGACCTATTCAATTTCGCCGCCATGCAGCGGCCGTGAATATGAAAGACTCGGAATGATGTAACGATTGGTGTGTCGCTTTGTTTCGCCTTCGTGCTTCCTGGTCGCGCTCGACATCGCCAGTAATCTCCCTCCCCCATCCGGAGTTCTCTTCCCCCCTTCTCTGCCCCCTCCTCACCGCTCACTTTGATTATCCTCGGCCTGTCCCACGCTCCCTCAACCATCGTGCGTCGTCTCCGTTCCGATGCCCTCCCGTCTTCCAGTGGATTTGCCCCGGTAGCGAGAGGGGAATTCGCAGCTTTTACTCTTGACTGAGCGCTTTGCCGCGGGATGACTACGGCGCGCCGTGATTATTTATTGCACGTTGTCACGATGCGGAGAACGTTGGTCGGAGAGAAGTCTGATGGATAATGAGTGTTAGTTAAATATCTCGCATGGATACATGTAAAAGTCAATTATGTTTTCAATGAACATTTTTCGTTAAATGTCCCGCATGGTGGCGCGTAAGAATCGAGTTGCTAAATATTGGAGAATTCTTGCATATCAAGGATGCCCCTTTTACGGTCGTTTCCATTAAGGAACTGGATTAAACTTTTTTTTGGTGGTGAGAATTAAAGAAATTTCTCGTCTAACTTTTTTCATTTTCTTTATTTATGGCCTGTGCAAATTAATGTAGCTTCAGTAACGGGACCAGTGATGTGAATCGAAATTTCCTGGAAAAAACATAAATATGAAAGTAAAAGTGAATATTATTCAAAGTAATTGAAAATATGGAATGATAGCACCTCTTTCCCAGCGTGTTATCAAACACTCATGCTTAATTTTCCATGGCGTATCTGATACAGTTTTGGCTGACTCATTAAGGTCAAGAGTAGGTATTTTATGCCTTTACGTGGAAGTTCGTCAATCTTAATGGCTTAAATTCGTGTGCGAAAATAAGTTTGCATGTGTCCTTTACTTCTTGGTAACTTAAACTGACTATCCAAAGCACTCTCAACATGGAACGATTATCTCCTTTCATATCCAGTATTTGTCTTTCTTCATCGCTGCACTAATGATTTGATAAGACTTTAACATCACGCATCAATTTTCACGTATTTATACACATAGTTTTTTGAAAGCGTGGACTAAAATAAGAAAGCATATTCTGATTACACCCCGAGGTCTCTGGCATCTCAGAGCGTCTTGAAAATGTCTTCTCGTTTTCAAAAAATGGGAAACTCAATAGCTCTCTAATAAGATAAAATTATGAAGAGTATCCTGCGATTTTCATTCAAAATGCTCTTGGCAGACTAGTTAATCGACGAGAAAGAAAGCTCACGTTTTGCCTCCGGCGTCACGAATCATCTAATTTTCGGACCTCAGAGGCGCATGCAACAGTTAGTGTCAGGTGAAGGTTGAAAAATTTCCGTTCCCTCAAAATGTGCTACATTTAAATAGCCATTTAAGTTGCTGAGGCCGGATGTCATCGATCATGCAACCTATAGTGCAATTCTGGGTAGATCATTGCTCTTCGTCGGCCTTTTCATTCTTCGGCAACAGAAAAAATTGGACAGTCACGGTGATTTACGATTTCCATTTTGTATTAGTTTTTTTTGACCTGATACCAGTGCATACAGTTTAATGGCAACGATTTGATTTTAGGCTATAGGGCATTCTCAGCTTAATGAGTTTTCCCTCGACCAAAATCAATATCCGAGCAATTTAGTCTGTTCATCCTTAAGGAAGAGATCTTTAGCCTTGGCCTTAGAACGTATTAATGTTCGCTAACGATATAATCTTTCCTAAATTCTGTTAAATTTCGGTTATAAGTTTCGCGAAGACATTGGCGAGGAAAAAGGTTCGTTGTAATGTTCAAAATGAAAATTTGAATTTTAAGAGGAAGTATTTCCCTAGTCCGTTTTTCTTCAGTTTAAAATATTACAGAAAATTATTCTCGGTTGAGTCATAAGAATTATACTTATTAGTTTTCTTTGGATGTCCTATTTGCACATACTGGTTAATTTTGTATTTATTCGCTATCATTCTCGTTCATAAGAAAAAAGTTATATTTGAATCAGATTCGAGGTGAAATTATGCTGATCGATCGAACCTCAGACATGCAATCCTGACTTCTTGGAAAATCGTCGAGGATTTTCGTGGATCAGAGGTATCCTTACGGGACTTAAATTGCCGTGATTTTGTAAACGGTCGATTTTCTGTAACGCTAAATAAATCTATTGATCATTAAAAATGATCACGCTCTTAAAAATTGGTTCTTCTGGGTTTAAGTTGAAACTTATTAATGCACGACAACAGTCAAGAATTTTTTTTATACAAGGAAACGATTTTGGTTTTTCATCTCTTTAAGTGAGAGCCTCTTAAATTTTATTATTTTCCGACATATACTTGTGCTTCTGAAGAAATCTATTGTCAAAACGGAATCAGGGCAGGTAATATTTGAAATACATTACCACGTTAACATCTGTCGTCTTGGAATTGAAAGTTTTTCCGTTTAGTTGAAGGTTCACAGCAATGAATAAATGCGTGATTAATTATGTGACGAGGACTGAAACGGTGTTTCTCTTTGCGGAAGAGGAGTTTTCCCAACAGATATTTACACATATAGAACTTAAGAAAAGAACCATTTTTAAAAAATCTTGTACGAATTGTGTAAAAAATAGATTAGCTTTAATCTTTTTTAACTATATCGTATCGACTAAATATTACCAAGCAGGAGAGCCGTCATGGAAGATAGCGCGACAACGATGGTGCTTGAAGTACTTCATTAACACTAACTTGACATTTCGACTCGTACTCATAATTGTCACCTACTTACTAGTTGTATAAAGAAGTTCACTTTTATTTGTTAGTTTCATCAATATTTTTTGTGGCCATTGAAATTGGCATTTACGAAGAACCAAAATCGTGTGCGCTGCTTAACTCATTTGTGAAGCTACCACTGTAGTTTGATATGATAAGGGAGAGTAGTAGCGCTCACTTCGCTTCAAGCCCTCCGGCTTGTGAAATTCACACGTCCGGTGTAGAAGGGCCAGTTCTTTTCTATGTGCCAATTGCAGTTTTCCAGGAAGACCTGGACCGCAGAAAAATACGTAGCTTGACTAAAGATAGTGGTGTTCAGGGGCATCACCCGGACTGTTAAACTTGATACCTCTCAATGCGTAACCGATTGCTCTAGCCGTTAAGCTACCCACCATTTATTGTAAAATTAATTTAATAAAATTTAAAAATATTTAAAAACTTTCCGAACGTACGAGGCATTTTCATTTTCCTCTCTCTGTATTTTTGGCGGAGATAAATGTTTACTTATACGAATATTTTTGTATTTATTTATTTTGTAATGTGTTTATGAAGAATAAAAACGAACGCAACCCCCGTTGTCCTAATATTTTGGTCTTATTCCTGGCAGTTTCCGGTGTGAAGCTCCAATTTTACATCACCTTCCCGTAATAATTTACATTGCCTGACTTCTGCGTATTTTTTACGGCCTGCGAAAGTTTTTGTTAAAGTTCAAATTGATAATAGGACGAGAAAGCCGGTATATAGAGCATATGACAGCTGCCCTGCCTGTTGGTCAGTAAAATGGTTATAACTATTCAAGTAGGCAGAGTTATACCATAAAGTTAAACAGATGTCTCCTATGCACGCAAGATCCTGTAGCAAGAGACGAAAACTTCTGCCTATGTTATCTCAATTTCCTGACTGCCGCCCTTTAATCGCATGATGGGCTCCTAAAGCCATCCCTCCAGATTGACTTTGAAGTGACTACTTGCAAGAGCGGGGAGATTGGTTACCAGGTGCCTGCTCAGGTTTGACCGGTGTTCCAAGTTCCATAAACCAAAGGTAGATCCCTCGGGGGACGCCGTATACCTCTTCTCCTGTCTTAAACCTTCAGTCAAATCCATGAACTGGCCTCGGGAAGTATTTTTTAAGAACGGGATGTTGACGTATTTTATTCCTGTGTTAAGGCACAAAAAACTGCTGGTTAAATTCTCACTTCGCAATTGCACGATCAATGATGAGGGTTTAGTTATCCTTTCGGCGTTTTAGAAAGGACTCGATGGAGGATTGAGATTACAATATATGTAGATGAGCCCAAGAGAGAGTATTTTTTCTTAATTTGTTTTTCACTGGTAGTTGAAACTATTATGCCAATGATAACCAGGGATTATTAATTTAATAGTACTTTTGCTAATAATTGAAAGTCGTGTTATTTATAGTTTCTCTTGTCCCCACGGGTAGTCTTTAAGATTGTCACCAACGAATGAGATAAAACATCAGCCATTATTATTTTTTAAAGTAAGGACAGCCCCTTGATGGGGATCCATCTAAGGTTTGTCTGCTTAAAAAATCCTGATCCCTATTCCCAATCTCGGCACATGCTATCGAACGGCTTAGATCTGGCCGCAAAAATTTGACTTTGGCTAGTGGCCAAAGTGGTTGTGCATATTTCGCAATAGTTAATTATGGTGGAACTTGTGAAAGGCGAAGTCATGTAACGGCAAAAACCTGCCAAACCCCGTAATCTAGAAAGCGTACCTTACAATGATACATCTTTTCTTGTGAATGACTATCCGTTAGGTAGACGAGGGCAGAGAACATTTTCTCTCGTAAGTTTGATAAGTACAATTTGGATTTGTGAAAGGCGGAAAGAAGAGTCACTTTCGCGCAATTAACGAATTGTTGTATCGCCTTAAAGGCAAAATTCCAGTGGAAAACCAGTTTCTTTAAAACGCGTTTCTGGCTCTGTTTTATATTTTGTTTGATGCCCATTCCCTTTGTACATCGGATAGCTTTCCTCTTTTGTTATTACTGTTTAGTTATCAAATATACCGCTTAAGAGAAACCTGTGAAAAACGAGAATAGTGGCTTATCCAGCCAGCCAGTAAACTTCATCGCTAATATACAGGGTGTTTCTAAATGAATATTGGGGTTTTAAGGCTTGGTACGTAAACTGTAGTATGCAGGCTTTAGAGCTTGTGCAACGGCAAACGATATGGACGTAGTTGTAAGCGTCCCCCAAAAACTCTCTACACAGATGTCATTGGGATTGTTAATGAACGACTAACCTTCGTAACTGATTTCTCGGGGCTACGCGTTGAAAACTCACTTACTAGTTCAACACGTTCTTCAGTCAGTCTTTGCCGTCCCTTGCTCTTTCCTTTGCAAAGACAACCGGTGTCTTCAAACAGATGATACCATCTAAGAATGTTATTATCACTTAGAGGCTTACTATGGAACCTAGTACGGAACAAAATGTGACGTATCGGTGAAAGCCGCATAATTAAATATATTCATGAAATTATTAACTTTTTATCATTATAGGAAAGTATTATTTGAATTTGTCCTATCCTCTTTGAAGCGTTTTCAACACAATTCATTGTGTGGAAACTCTTAGAACCCTTCTTCCTTTCGCTACTTCTCATAGGATCCTTCATTGTTGATTTCCTTGTCCCATGAAATACTCATTATTTTCTGTATTACCATATTTCTGTTCTTTCTGCAGCTGAAAATATTTTCTTAGTTGTAAGTGTTATATCACCGACGATTCTTGAAATGTCGGCCACACTCGTGATCAACTGCGAAATGAAAAATTTCCTGTCTGCGTGCATTTCACTTGGGTAAAATACGGTACAACATCCAAATGAAAGAAGTTACGATACTAATTTTGCAATTGATCCCAGAATTAATTCCTTCCGCAATTAATCCCGGGATCCTTCGATGGCCACCCAGGGTCCTGCTCATGAGTGAAGTTCTGCCCGAATGCGAGTGTATCAACGGGAATACGGAAGGAAGATTATTATGGAGGATTATTATTGGCCACAAAATCGAAATTCGGATAAACACGTTGATAGAGCTGCAAAAGAGAAATATTTGAGCCAGGGAATACACTGTGAACTCTTTGAAAGGTATAATTAGAGGGTGGTCCCATTAGTACCCGGCCTGGCCTAGAGATGGCGGTAGTTGTTTGAAAAATATCTCTGTATTAGATAGTATGCATTCTACAGAGCATACTAGTATGCTTCAAGTTTGAAGACGCTAAGTAGTTAAGTATTTGTTTGGCAGCCATCAATGGTAAACGTTTTTAGTAATTTTTTTGAAAATGGAGAACATTGGTCGTCGTTATGTGATACAATACTTTTATTTGAAAGGCATCAGCCCAGCCAATATAAAAGCTGAACTTGATTCTGCTCTGGGTGAGTCTGCTCCTTCGTTTACAACAGCGCAATATTGGGTAGCAGAGTTTAAACGAGGCCGCTCGAGCTCTCAAGACGAGCATCGCATTGGTCGACCAAATGAGGTGACCACTCCAGAAACGGCGAAGAAAATCCACTAAGTGATACTGGATGATCGTCGACTGAAATTGCGCGAGCTAACAGACAGTAGGAATTTCAAGAAGATTGGTACATCGCATAAAAATGGAAAACTTGTGCGAAAAGCTGTGTGGAAGCTGGGTGCCGCATTTGCTCACACTTGAGCAAAACCAGTGTCGTGAAGATGTTTCAATTGAGTGTTCAGCAAAGTTCCACAGCAACAAAGCATAATTTTTGCGCCTTTTCATAACCATGGATGGAACATGGGTCCATTACTTCACACCCGAGACAAAAGAACAATCAAAACAAGAGGTTGAAAGGGAGAACCGCCTCCAAAGAAGGCGAAGACCGTTTCATCTGCAGGCAAGGTCATGGCGTCGGTTTTTTTTTTTGATGCGCGTGAGATTATTTTCATTGACTATCTTGAAAAAGGGAAAATATCCACGGCGAGTATTATGTTAACTTACTGCAACGTTTGACCGAAGAAATCAAGCAAAAGCGGCTGCATTTGGCTAAGAAGGAAGAGTTGTTTCATCAAGACAATGCACCAGCTTACAAATCCGTTATTACAATGGCCAAAAGTCATGAATTAAAGTTTTAATTGCTACCTCATGCACCCTATTCGACAGATTTAGCCCCCTCAGATTATGTTCAGTTCGCTAACTTGAAAAAATGGCTCGGTGGTCAAAGATTATCCAATGGCGAAGAAGAGATGTCGGCAGTTAATAGCTATTTTGAGGAGCAAAACAGTTCTTATTAAAGAAAAGGGTATCGAACTTTTTGAACATCGCTGGGAAAAGTGTATTGAACTGAATAGAGATTATGTTGAAAATTAAATAATTATTTTTCCAAAATTTATGTGTTTTCTTTTTTGGGTCGGGTACTTCTGGGACCACCCACGTATAAGGGCCCATCACGAAAAGAGATTAAGATTTCAGCTCAGTAATAGACCACTACTATTTTCGTTTCGCCGCTTAGAATCGATGTTATACTTACCTAAAAATATTCAAACTAACTGGTGATGCTCCCTCCCTCTGGATAATGAATTTGCTAAAATTAAGTATCCTTAAAAAGAAAATAATTCCCTATTTCATCATGTATGAAAATAATTATATGAATCGTCATCAGTATTTAAATCATAATATTGGTTTACTGTAGCCCTTTATCCTTCTCTGTTCGTTTTTTATGCCCTCTATCTCAAATATCTTTTCTGTGTTACATCCTTCTTAATTTGTCCTATGTACAATTTGACCTTGTACTTCTCTTTTTTTTCCTCGCGGGATCTTTCCTTCAATGTTCCCTTCCATTATGTTTCCATTCAATACATATCGTGTCTTAAGGCGTGTCCAATTTGTCTAGATCTCTACCGTAAAGTTCTCTAAATTGCCCTTTCCTCTTCTGCTCTTTTGTATGCGTACTTCCGCATTCCTCAATTTCGTCTGTCGATTTAATCTTCGGCATCCTCCTCCAGAACCATATATTAAAGGCTTCTATTCTTTGCGGGTCCACTGTTCCTTGGCCTTCTTGTACTTTCGTATGACGTGGTTCCGAAACTTTTTGTAAAGGCTTTCCTCAGTTTCATTTCTTGGATTATTGTATGTTCTTCTTCAGTCTGTGAGTTGATATGTTTTCCCTTTATATGCCTATCCAGGAATCCCTTCCCTGTAAGTTATTCTTGTTGAAATGATTCTTAGGTGGAGTACGATACAATTACAGCATTGATAAATGGCATTTACGAGGGAGAAATTCGGCTGGAAGACTTCATCAGATCGCACTGATCTATGTACTATTTTAATAAAGGGAAATACAGTCATATGTGAGAACTACAGAGCCTTAAGTTTGATTTCGCTCGTTGCTAAAGGATCACCAATGAGAGGATGGAGAGCAGGACAAATACTTAGGGAATGATCAATTGATCAATTTGGGTTCAGGAAGGGGAGAGGCATCCGGCGGCAGTATTGAGATCACTAATGGAGAGGAGCTTAGTAGTCATTTTCGTACCCTACAAGCCACCGCTATGGTGTGTGGCAGGGGGTAAATAGACACCAGGCCAATTTTGACCCGAAAATGACCCGACCGCAGTCTGACACTTTTATTCTAATCCTTTATCTTTCGTGGAAAAATTAACATATTAAATCTATCTGTTTCAAACTTTATCTCTCTAACTTTAATGACATGATTTCTCCTACCATAGTACGATGGGGTAATAATACATTTTCAACATCAATGCTAAAGAGATGTCCTTCCAATTTGTGCAAAAGATTTAATCTGTAATATATCCTTTGCTCCATGAGTGATTCCCAGCCTAGCTACTCTGATATTTTTGATTCGCTCCGAAGTTTATCGAAACAACGTTTTACAAATCTAGCTCACCTTCGCTGCTCGTGATCCAATTCGACAATTAATCCAATTTCGTGAGTATCCCATATTTTGCAGCATATTCTAAATGAAGCCTAACCAACGATAGATAACTTTTCTCTTTGACTTTTTCATTACATTTACCCACCACTCTTCTAATCAATCCGAATGTTTTGCTAGGTTGTCCACTTATTCCCCTTATTTGTTTCACTCAGGATAGGTCGCGAGTGAGAGTAATGCATAAGTATTTAATCGAGTCTACACTTTCCATTTCGGTGTTCCCGAGGCCGTAGGCGTTCAAAAGGGAATTGCTCTTTTTCCAAAAATTCAACGCAACGCACTATTTTAAGTTTAATTCTTATTGCCAAGTGCCACACCAGCGTTGAATAGCATTAAGGTCATCTGACAGCGCTGCTGTGTCCTCAGGATTACGAATATCATGGAAAACCACTGCATCGTCGGCAAATTAAAGTATCTGACTAGTTAATACGGTGTCAATGTCGTTAAAGTAAAGTAGGAATAAAAGTACTTCGATAACGCTCCCATGGGGAACACCTGAAATATCTTTTACTACATTTGAGCTAACTCCATCCATGACCGTTCTTTGTACTCGAACAGTCAAAAAGTCGTTAATCCAACCCAGGACATTTTTATCTATGCTATATGCTTTTTGTTTGTGAGTAGTTTAGTATGAAGTACTTTGTCGAAGGCTTTCTTAAAATCTAGTACAACAGCGTCCACTAAAACTTTGCTTTCTCCCGAAGTAAGAATATCATGAACAAAAAGCGCAAGTTGTTTCTTACAGGATCTACCCTTTCGGAAACCATGCTGATTTTTCATTGATTACTCCTGGTTATCGAGGTGTCTCACAATCGAACTAGTAACTACATAACCTTGCACGAAATGGATGTGAGTGAAATAGGTATCTATTCTATTCTATCCAAGGAGGTACCTCCTTGTCTCCGTTTTTAAACATTGGGGTTACGTTAGCCGTTTTCCAATCTCTAAGAACCTTGTGATCTACTGGTGACCTCTTAAATATGATTTCTTGATATAGAATGAAATCAGGATTTATTTTTCTGTTTCTTACTTATATTTCGAAAAGGAGTTTGATAGAGTCAATTGAGATAAACTAATGAATATGTCGCAGAAAATAGGAGTATATTGGAGGGATAGGAGACACCCACAACCTGTAGACGTCTCAGAATCCTTAGGCGCGAGAGGCGCATGGAGAGTCCGTATAGGCAGTGTTATTAAGTGTAGTATAATGCAGGGGTGTCCATTTTCACCTGTGCTGTTCAACGTATATGTCGTGAAAATGGTGAAAGAGGCATGGGAAGAACTGGAGATAGGAAAAAAATTCGGTTGGGAATTTATAAAATCAGTTAGGCTTACTGATGTTCAAGCTTTAGTTTGTCAGTCAACCAAGGGGTTGCAAGTGTTACCAAGTGCATTGGAAGCTCGGTGCGATAAGTATGGGATGAGAATAAATGTAAATAAAACGAAGGTTATGCGGTTTTCTCGAAAGGGAAAGGCTAAGTTATATATCAAAATAGGAGTTCATAAACATGAGCAGGTGGAGCAATTTACCTATCTTTGAAGTATTCTTGACCAAAATGGTCAAAGAAATTGGGGCATAAGGCAAAAAATTGAATGAGACAAAGAAAATATCTCAATGAGGGAATGGACGATAGAGACGTTGAGCAAGGATGTTAAGAAACGACTCCTCAAAAGTATTGTATAGAATGTGGTTTTATACGGCGCGGAAACATAGTCATTGAAGCTGATGATATACATAGATTAGAGCCTTTTGAAATGTGGGTGTGGAGAAGGATGGAGAGAATGAAGTGGACGGAAAGGAAAACAAACAAGGAAGTGGTGGGAGAGGGGATTGTTGGAGAGAGGATTGTTGAGAGAAATCGAAAGGAGGCAGGTAAGATGGATTCTGAGCGTTTTGATTGGGAATGTGATGGTGAAGACTGTCATAGAGGGGAGATTGTTGGACAAACGAGGAAGTGGCAGTAGGATAGGGATGTTGGACGGAATGACGGGAGGAAACAAGTACGAGGGTCATCCGGAAAGTAGTACCCGTTCGTGAAATAAAAAGACAAAAGTAAATATTAACAAACATAAAAAATTTTATTTGAAAGAGGATACTTTAAACTACTTCTCAACATAATCTCCAAGCAAATTAAGGCATTTGTCATAACGTGTGACAAGTTTCTGTATTCATGCTGCATAGTCCTTCGCCGCCAGCTCATTGAGATACGCGAGGGACCCATCTTGCACAAATTTTTGCATAATGCAGATGGTGTTTAACAATTTCATGAACAATTGTTCGAGAAACATTGGGAAAATGCTCACAGATGTCATCAATTGTGACGCGCCGATCGTTCCTCACGAATTCGTCAACTGAGCTCACCAGTTGGTCTGTAATGACAGACGGTCTCCCCGAACGCTCATCGTCGTGTGTGTTCCCCCTCCCCATGTTGAAGTTGCGACACCACCGCCGAACAGACGACTCGTCCATTACATTGTCTCCATACACCTCCTTTAATTGGCGATGAATATCACATGGGCGAACGTTTCTTGCATTGAGGAATTTAATCACTGCCCTCACTTCACAACTGGCGGCGTTCTCAATTTTTTTAAACATTGTAAACAATCACAGAAACAACACAGGCAATGCTAGCGTCACGCAACTTGGCTCAGAGAAGGCAGACAAGCCACTGAAGCTATCTGACCTCGTCCAGCGGCTACTCGCGTCGTCAGCACTTCATGCGGCACGAACGGGTACTACTTTCCGGATGACCCTCGTATGTATGTTTTCGGAATCGAAGAGCGTCTTATACTGGAGGCCAGGTTGTGTTTTGTTAAGAGATATAGTAAGTGGAAATTGTCGCTGTACCGTTTGCTAGATTGTGTCCATTCAAAACCTACCTTCCCTAGTAGATTACCAATAATACTAATTTATTTTTGTGCAACATTTTCCCTCGCGCTTCCCCAGATATACACACAGGTATCGGACGAAGTCCGCCTTAACGTGTTGGAACGTCGCAGATGCTATTTTTGGTTACACCGCTCGGTGCTCCATCCATGAGGCCACCACGCGACTCCATTTTATGAAGAAAATGAAAATTTCCTAGCATGACCAAAAAGAAAATATACCCATGGACCGTTACTCGCACGTTTTAGACTGTCGCACGTGACCCAGGAATGTATGTTCGGAATCCCCTTCCACTTCACCGCCAGCGCAGTCGGTAGACGACGGCCGGCAGACCGGTGGCGTGTGACTCTCTGAGGGTGGTGGGCCCGAGGAGTGGGAGCGACGGTAGTGCTCCAAGGGGTGGGTGAAGGGAAGGATAGCGCCCTGCGGTCCGGTGAGTCGTCGCCTCCTTCGTCGTCGGCGTTCAGACGGCGGGCGTGTCCAAGGCCGAGATTACGCACGCGCCCCTTCAGTATGGGTCGCGTAGCTCCCAGCCGCCCACCCTGATCCACCTGCCTACGTGCGAAAATCCCGGGTGTGTGGGAAGGGGGCGAGGGAGGATGGGAGGACGTCAGCCATTCATTGGCAGGTTCCGTGTGGGGGAGGTGGTCGGGAGGGGGGCAGACGCAGGAGGAGATCGGGCCGTAAGGACATCACCCCGTCGACTCCGTCGCCGACCGTGTGGTATGGTGCGTAAGCGACGGGAGAACGGTGGCTGGGAACGGTCTGGTGGCATGCTCTCTTTGCCCCTCCACCCTTCGACTAGCTGAAGCCACCGTGTTTCCTTCCCACGGCTTCCGGCATCCGCAACCTGTGTGCATTTCTTCTGTGGCAATCCTTCCTTTCACTTTCTCGTCATCGATCCTGCTGTATTAGTCCTTCACCCGCTACTCCATCATTGTCTATCCAACTCTTGCGAGTTTGAAATGACAACAGCCGATCGAGTTGTTTCGAATCTGAATGAAGAACTCCGTACTGTCTTTTCATCCCATGGAATAATCACCTATAGTGACTTATAATAGTTGTTCATTTTAATCAATTGCCTACTCTACCTCCATAGTCTAATTTAATCTGTATATATTTCAAAAAATTCTTTAGCGTACTAGTATATGAGATGTTGAATATGTGCACGGAGAGTCGATTATCTTGTGATTCCGTATTTTAAACGAGATTTGTATGTAGAACCTATTTTTTTCGCAAGGTAATTTAAAGCTCTTTCTTCATGAGTTCTAGTAGATGTTTAAGTCCATAGCCTTTAGATACCGCCCAAGACCTACCGTTAATTGGTAGAATACCTCGAATGAATCTCCGTAAGTAATGTACAGTATATTGTATCACTGTATATTATCCTGTATATTGGTCTCACGTCATCCAAGATTTGTTAGTTTGCCTTCGAAGTATAATCAGGCGAAATGAGAAATTCGTCGGAGGGACTATAACTGACAGACATAAATGAGCTATATCTGATAGCCGTCCTATCCTTGCTTAAGTTCATCTCTCGACTTATTACTTTTTTTTTAAATATTACTTTGTCGCCGATACTTTGATCCCATTAGTATTCTAATCATTATTATCTATTTGATTACCGACTGGTTTAGAGATGTTTTTCATGTGGCTTTCAGCTGCCATGAGATAATGTTTTGCAAGTAAGGAGACAAACTATAAGACTAATTGGTCTATTGCTTCGCCTAATACTTAATATGTAATTTATTCTTTCATTAGCT
Organism: Hetaerina americana; assembly: GCF_022747635.1. Lineage (NCBI taxonomy): Eukaryota > Metazoa > Arthropoda > Insecta > Odonata > Calopterygidae > Hetaerina > Hetaerina americana. The sequence continues at coordinate 17,303,429 of NW_027286985.1, read as the reverse complement.
GTCATTAATTGCAATTATAGGTTTTTAATTTATTATTGTCAGGTAATACCTTATTAATTACTGTAGGAGTTAACACGAATTTGCGCTCCAATTTTTGTTCCATGTAATCAGCTACTGCCTGACTTAATTTATGATCTCCATCAATTATGCTATGTCTTTGTTAATTCTTTTTGAGAGTTCTTCTAAGGTGGTATATATGCCGTCAGAGATATGTCTGAACTTAATATTTTATGATTTTTAAAAGGAGGAATCAGAGTGGTGTCTCATATTTTACCCACAGTTCCCTCGGAGTTTGTTTATTCTGAGTCCGAAGTATTGGAGTTACCCTTGTATCTTCTATCGAATTTTTAAAGTAGATTTTTAACAAAATCCTGTCGTATGACTCAATTCAAGTGACGCAAACTGCAGGTAAGTCAGGCTTTTATCGTAACTAATATATATACTCCCAAGTTGTTGAACCCTATTCTATTTCTGCCGAGCAGTACCATTTTCCCGTTGTATGCTGGTGTCTATTTCAATTTCGCGCAAAGAGCATTCCCGGTATCATGGACGGTTCTTCAGAAATTGACATTGGTATTGAGACATTCCGCAAGACCTTGATCCATTGCATTCTGAGTAGGCATACTAATACCGATAAGGTACCTTTGATCATATTGTCTTCCTTTCTCGTTCCCCTATGTAAGGCTCGTCACCATTCACCCTCTAGTAATCTGCACGTGGTGTCAGATACCGTCTTCCAACAGACAATAAATGTCACTATTCAGCAGCTTTGCTTGCGCATTACAAAGCGCCTCTCATTCATGCTGAAAAAAGAAACACTCAGTAGCACGCAGACCGGACATGCCGACATGTGTGTATTCAGGTGTCGTCGTATCGCCCAAGTTTGCACCTTTGGGTCTCTGCAGTCCTCTACATTTACGTCAGATCAGACCCATGATACATCATAACCATTCAGGGAGACGACAAGGGGTCCATATGTGGCCCAGGGTAGATATTATTAAATAAATAAATTATAGCATAAAATGACTTAACATGTAATTGCCGGCCCCGGTGTAACGGAGTAACGTCCTCGCCTGCCAACCCAGAGGTCGCGGGTTCGATTCCCGTCTTGGTGGGTTTTCCTCCACCTAGAGTTTGAGTGTTGAGTAATTACCTTCAATGTAATATACATTGGTTTGGTGAAAGAAGGGACTTAACAGTCTCAATCTCGCTCCAGTAAAAGTCGTCAAATAAATTAATAAAACGACAAACGTGATCATTATAGTGCGGTGTATTTTAAGGATGGCAGCAGGATTTGTTGCCATCAGGAGGCTGAATTAAATGTAAGGCTGAGTTATTTGTTTTGCAGATTCATGTGACCTGACGGCTTGATATTTGTATGTAAGATTCCGTGGTAAATTTCGGATTTGACAACCTTGCTCCGGGATGTAACTCTTCCGTTAATCTTAGCTCTCGCCGATGGCATAACCATGGTCTTGCTATCACTTTTCCGCTTTCTTGGGAGACATTCCTTCAGCTTAAACCTGCTGCACCAATTCCTTGCTCTACCAATACTCTCATTACCAATACAAAATATCAAGGTCAAATCCTGAGAAATGAGTTGCAGAATTCAAGGCTCTGGTATGTAGTCGTGGAGAACTGCGTAACTGGAGAAACCTGAAATGACATCTCAGTTGAAGTGCCAGCCTCCACGCTCTCGGATCTCTTCTTATAATAGTAACATTTTGTTTGCGAAGCGAGATCAAAAACCACCCCCACCGCAGCGCATCACGCCTCACCCGCGTCATCCACGTCCTCGCCTATTTTCCCCCTTCTTCCCCCACGAGTCCTCCCGGCATCATTCCTCCCCCTGTACTCGCCCAACCGCCACCCTCTCCTTTTGTGTTAGCTAGCCCCTGTCTCCTCTCTCTCCCTTCTTCCTTACAGTCCACTCCCCCTCTCCTTGCAGTTCAAGGACCTCGTCGGTTCCTTCCCTCGGAGAGCAGAGAAGATGGGACTAGCGCAAGAAGCAAGCAGCCGGGTTTCTGCTTCTCCTCCCACTCCTCCTCCCCCTGCATCCTCCCCATCCTTCCTTCTCCTCGTTCTTTCGCTCACTCCCATTCTCCCGTCAACTCTCCCTCTTTTTATACACCTCTATTCCTCCCCCACTCTCTCTCTCCGACTTGCACAAATCTCCTCCTCTCTTCGTACTCTTCCTCCCCGCGCACCTAAACACTAACTTTTCTTCCCCTCCCACCGTCCCTTTGTCTATTTCTGACTCGCTTCCTTCCCTCCCCCTTCGCCCTCCTCCCCCGTCCATCATCCATCTACGCGCTGGCTTCTCTTTCCCTCACTCTCTCAATGGAAGAGTGAGAGAGAGAGATCGCTTTGTCGAAGTTGTAAACTCCTCTCCTCTTTACCTCGCGGTGCGATCCCTTCCACCCCTAATTGACGCCGTTTTTAGCTGCGACCGTGGGAGTAAAAAAAAGAGGATGGTCTAAAGGGGAGGGGATTACGACGAGTGGAGGAAGAGGGTGGGAAAGAAGAGAAAAAGGAAATACCGCCGTTTCTTTGCCTCGGGAGGAAGAAGGTAAGAAGCTCGGAAGGGTCATCCTTCCCCAGCAGGTAGGTTTTCGCGGGGGGGGGAGAGGAGAGAGGATGCTGCCATAGCAATCTGTATTCGAGTGCAATGCACTAATGCCCCTCCGCCACTTCATCCGCTCATTCATTTTGCACATATATTTTGCAAGAGGCAACGAATGGAGTTAACGTTTGGCTCACTGATCCTTGCATTCCTGAATGAAATTACTATATGTTAATTGTAGTTTCTTCGTCCTGTGTCATGTTTACTTCATCCAGGTAACGATTTGTATCGTCTGATAAAAAAAGGTGTCGTCTTTCGTTCAAAATGCGTGCATGTCTGAATTGCGTATCCATCGTATAGACAAGGATATGCTTCTCTCCCTTCGTGAAAAATGCATATCTCATAGTGGAAGCCGTGCAATGAATTTGTTGGTTGAGATTAACGTAATTGCCCGTGTCTATAAGTCCGTTTCTCGATATATTCCCCCCATGTTTTCATCTCTCATGCCGAAGATTAAGAATATCTCTTGATATTTCTGTGGAGTGAGTTTATCACGTTAGTTCAATGATGCCAATTATTGGTCGTGTTTACTCATCCTTGTATGTTTTTTATTTTTTTTGACTCAAATAGCCATGTAAGTTTAGGAAATGATAACCCAAGTCAAAGGATCCTAATATCGCTTGTCAGAAATATCTTAGGGAATAGAATAGAGTCGTAATGAGTAATTCTACCGGATAGTAGTAAACATGATAATGAGTAACCCTGGAGATTTAATGTGTAATACGAGGCATGGAATTCATAGTTGCGAGTGAAAATTGAACTATTTATATTAAAAGTTGTTTTTTATCATACAGCTCCTCATAAGAATTACTTCGTCTTCCTATAATGTATAAAATAAATTAGATTTTTTAATCCACATCAAATTAAACAAACTAATACTCCGGCTTGCAGAAGTTAGTGTGGGGACCCCATTGTTAACTATGCAATTGTTCAACGGATAACAATTTTAAAGTATTAATTTATGGAAAGGCGATGAAATAATGGTGAGATGGGAAAATAGTATTAATGCTGCTCGGATTAGGAGTGTTATTTCTTAATTTAAATGCTATTGTTGTGTATTGATATAATTTTAAGTTTGAATAATCCCTTGTATGTCAAAAATAAATTCAAAAATCCCGTAAGCACTCCTACTCAAGCATTGTATAACTGTTTTATTCTGGGCTCTTCATTTTGATAGCGGAGGTATTTCAATGCTGATTTCTCTAGTTAGCCAATTCTTGTTACAAAAATGAAGAAATGTAGCGGATATCCTTTGAGCCTTTGGTAATTTATTATAAAATTCCTTTGGCTATGAATTCTATACACCTGCATGATGTGATGATAGGCAGATAACTATGGAGAGTACTCGGAGTAAAAAGGTTTTCATTATTAAAAAATTCCCAAGTAATGATTCTTCCTTATGTTCTCTTTCCAAGAAATGTAAATATATAAAAGATGTTAACAAATTATTCATATCATTGGTTTTTGCACAGTGAAATTGCAAAAGTATTGTGGAAACATCTTTTACGAGCCTTTTTTATTCGATCTGTGCTCGAAAGAGCATTACATTGCTGGTTTCCAGCACCTAATGACCTGTGGCTAAAAAGTAGTCCTGCCGCATAAAATGTGATTCATTTACCAATCACTGCTCTGGATTATACAAGTCACAAGCTGTAAAAAATGTGGTTTTGTTTTTGCAATCCGCCCTTAGTTATAACCCAAAGACTGGTTTAATAGGTGAGGTACATTAGAGCTATCTAATGTTAAGTCTACACAGAATAAAATTATTCTTTCTGTGCCGCTTGTACCTGTACAGGTGAATGTTGCACTCTGGGAATGATGTCTCTCATCTCATTTGCTGCATTTCCAGTCGAAATTCTCCGTTTGAACCTTGATCCTTAGTTTGGCGGTCAGATTCTGTCAACCCGTTAGCCCGCTACATCTCATTTTTATTAATGATGTTGAAACATGCCGAGAGAAGGCTGACATTGCTTATTACTGCGAGTTGAAGCACCTTGAAAAAGCGAGCGATAATTTCATTTTTTATATGGACTCGTTAAGTAATCATAACTAATATTATTCTTTCGTAAAAAAGTTGTCGAAATAACAAAGGAAAGTTCTCTTCTACAACAGACTGTGCAGGCAAAATTCATAAAATTTAGCATTAATTAGTAACTAGGCACTTTGCCGCAACAGAACCATGTACCTCTTCCGTCATTAAAAATGAATAAAAATGTTCACGTAAGCAAAGTTCAGTTATAGTTTTTTTCGGAATAATGATTTAAACTTGATATTAAATCATAATGTTATTGGTAACGTGTGTATTCTTAAAGAAGAGTAAACTTCAAAGAGGAATAAACATCTTTTGATGTTCTTGCAATCGAAATTGTCATAGCTTGGGCAAATACGTGTACGTGTATCACGAGGCCAAAGCTATTAAAAGTAGAGAAGTTCCTATTAATATATGAGTTCGACTTCTAATGTTTACCTTATAGATTCTCTGAAATTTGTACGAGTTATAATACAACATATTTTAAATTTTATTGATATTATTTATCACTCCTTAAGAAATGAAAAAAAACTGGATCAGCTATGACAATCCCTGGTATATTTGGATGGAATTTGCCGTTTTGAAGTGAGAGAGTATTATTATATCATGTATAATTCTCTTATTACTCTGATGTACTTGTTTTCAGTAATTTAAGTGATCATGTGACCTAATTAGCTGCCAAATTTATGTGAAACTAAAGTAGTTTCATCTCTCAAAAATGCATTAACCATGAAAAAAAGGAAAATATTGAAAAACTTTGTTTGCTACCCTGATAATGTTGTTGAAATAAATGGAAAATATGCGAATTTCATACCCAAGAAACTTGAAAATTACGGATGAGAGTCGAAACACCAAATTGGTCTGCGATGGTTTGAGAGGAAGGGCTGGGCCAAAAGGGTAATAGGTGAGTGTGTTGGAAGAAACGGTCAATACAAGAAATATTAGAGGTCTCAAAATCAGAGGAGTATGTAATAAATAATATACGAATGGGGAAAAGGCGAAAGAAATATGCTTGGGTAGATAGATAGGATAGACAGTATGAAAGAGATTATGAAAAAGTGAGATGCTGACCTATTCTAAAATCAGCCTTTGTTTACTCTGCCTACCCAGAAAGGAATGGACTAGAGGGGTACGTTGTACTAACTTCACATCGGAAAGGCTTGAGCCACGTGAACTAAAATCAAACACCTATGTTGCTCTGAGATCTACGAGGGAAGCTGGCATGGAATGAGCTTTGGCTGTACGAAGTTAAATAGGATTAGGTAGTCAAACATTCAAGGTAGTTTTGGATGGGAAATGGCTGAACTATTATACATTTTTTTTGCCTTTCCTAACAAAACACATTCCGCCTACCGACTCTTCTTCAAAGCCGCATACTTCTTCCTCCCCTCATTCCATCCAGCATGCCTCTCCTTTTCCTACCCATACCTCGCTTTCCTAATGTTCTCCACTCGATCAGTCTTCAATATCCCACCTCCAATCAAAATTCTCTGCATCTACTTTTCCTGCCTCCTTTCCACTTCTGCCAACAATGCCCTCTTCTCCCACACCGTGCCTAGCTCTAACTCGTGTTTTTTTGTCCATTTCTTTTCCATCCTTCTCCGCACCCACATTTAAATAGCTTCCAATCTTTGTCTATCGTCTTGCATCAACGACCATGCTTCCACGTTGTGCAAAACCATGCTCCATATCAAAGTTTTAGCGAGCCTCTTCTTAACATCTTAAGCCAACATCCCCGTCATCACTTCCTCCCTCTTTGTGAAAGCTTCTTTGCCTGATGCGTCTTCTTCTTATGTCCCTACAACCTTTACCGTTTGATCCTAAACGCTTCGGATCGGTGCACCCTTCCTCCTCTTTTAGTTTATACCGTTTATTTTAATCTTCCTCTTTGAAAGCCGCAGAAACTACGTTTCTTAAAATCAGTTTTCATCCCGTACTCATCACACTCACTTTTCAATGCATACAGCGATCATTGCAAACCCTTGATTTAATGACTAGCTTAAGCTTGATCGTCGGCAAATCTGATTTATGAACTTTCCACGGATTTTCAGTCGGATATCCAGTTCTCATTCCTCTTGAACCATTTCCTCCACGTGCACGTTGAAAATTACGGACGATAGTGTTCACCCCTGTCCTACCCCTCCTTCCAAAACTGCACATTCTGACTCCAAATCCGCCTGTAAGATTAATACTTGTTTTAATTGTGTGCAGTACACCGCAATTTTCCTGTATCCTTCGGTGTGAATTTTCCCTTAATTGGTTTTGTAATTGGGGAATTCATTTTGACACTGCCTTATAAACTTGTTTTGCCGAACAGCATCTTCACCATTTTTTTACTGTCCTTATTTTCATCGGGGTAAGGGGGTTTGAAATGATGCAGAAGCTTTAATGAAAATGATAATTACCTAAACCAATGGACTTCTTACGCCTGTACTCCTGTTTGATTGGTATTGAATTAAATCCTTAATCTCTTACGCCTTCCGTTTTCTTTTAGAACCTAACTGGATCATCCTTCGTTGCATGATTCAAGATTTATTCAATAGAAATTCAGTAATTATCAATCATGTACAGGCGGTTTTTACAAGGGAACTCGCACACATATTAACTCTTTTTAAAAAGTTTAATCTTTTTTCAACCCCTGAATGCCCGATTTCGTGTGAAAGAATTCATATATACTTTTAGAAATTACAAGTTGGCAATAGTAACTTTTGGGCCATAAATATTTGGGAAAAAATAAGATATGTTACTTGATTGGGTCTGGATTGAATCTCAGTTCTGCTGGGAAGAGACAAAACTGCCATTATACCCTGAAAAATCTCTGCAGTGATTTCTATGGATTTGCTGCAATAGTGCGTTATCTATACCCCTTATAATGCTGATAAGTACTTGAAATAGGGGTAACATTTCTCAAATATAATGTATCCCTAATGTCATCGTCCTGGCCCACGAAATTGTTGCGAGTACAAGGAAGCTGATGATTGAATAGCCTAGCGATAATTGTCGAGAATAATGGCTCTTGTGGATTATTCACATAATTACCCTAGAAAATTCAGAACACGTAGCAGTAATAAACATCACCTTATGTATCTATTACTACATTTTGTTTCCTCTCGTTGTGTTGTAGTCATGATTTTTGCGTGAGGATATGCCCAAATCTAATTCTTGAATCTATGTTTTTGACAAATATGTCACTTTGGTTTTATCTCGCTTTATCGACAAACGAAACTTGGACGACTACACGCAAAAATCTCATCAGATATGTATCCTGGTGGGGGTAGTAACTTTGTAACCGAATCATAGGGATGTATCAAGGAAAAAAAGTGCCGAAATTTATTGAGCTGGTGTACCCTCTATTTTTCCCTCTGAAGTATATTGATCAAAGAAGATAATGTTCAATCGGCTCAAATTCAGTCTAGGTGGAAATGTTCTTTCCCGTGAACCAACGAAAATGGTCGCTCTCTGCTAGAAAATTACGAATCGGTTCACTACGCGCCACGGCAATTCAATGTACGTAGTAGATATGGACGTCACCCGTGTCAAGTTCGGACTCCCGTGTTCTGCTCATCTAATAATTCCTGTCGTCACGATCTCTGCCGTGGCTCGCGGAGTAAATGTGCTCGTCAAAACCTGAGTGGCCGTTCTTTTTTCCGCGACGCGAAGCAGTGCTTTCGCGAAAAGTGCCGTTATCTTCCGATTCCCAGGATGACTTCTAGTCGCACCACGTAGGGAGGGGAGGGGAGCGGAGAAGAGGGAGGGAGCATGGGATTGGGGGCGGAAGAGGGGCACATTCGGGGTTGTGAGAGGGGGGCAGGGGGTGGACCGGGACATTTATTAGGTCCATCGTCGAAACTCGGTATGCAAAATCGGAATCGCCAGCGCTCACGGAGTGTTCGGACCCGCCCTTGCCATTTCGCACTCACCTGCTTTGGCAAGAAGGATAACGGAGGGAGGCGGGGGAGAAGAAGGAAGATTTCGGGATTTTGGTGCAGGGGAAAGGGTCGCTGTTTGGGAGAAATGGGAGAAGGAGTGGGAGCGAGAAGCGGGCACCGTAATGGGTGCAGCTACTCGTCCGCCAAATGAGATGGCCCGTGAAGAACTTTTCGGAATGGGGGCCAACGGAGACATTCCCAAAAGTGCGCAGGAGATGGGATGGGGAGGAGGAGACGCTCCATCGCGAATTTCTTATTCCTTGGCGCCGTTCGGTCTTCTTTACTAGCGGTTAAGTGAGACAAGGAAGGGGATAATTTCCTCGAGATCCAATAGGAAACCGTTTTCATTTCCTTAATCGTCGATGAGGACGGTTAAAGCGAAACTAAAACCATGCAGAGCGGTACTCGTAGGATTGAGCGGGCATATGGTCGAGCCAGTTTAGAGGCGGAGCCATCTGTGTATGGATATCCGGACGCGGTTTCCTGCTTTTTCCTCTATGTCCTCTCTTGCTTTTATAGAATTTTGTCCTCTAGATTTTGTGGTGGAGGTTACTTGAAAGTGTACTAGAGAAACATATTTGAGGCCATACTCGAGAAAAAAACCAACCGATGGTCATACCTAAAACCAACAGAATATCAGCTTAGATTGCGAATATTTTATTCGATATTGTATATGTATATAGTCATTCAGTGCGTATTAGTGTATTGCTGGAGGCACAGGATCCATTGGAAAGGAATTGGTAAAGGTTCAAGATTTTTGAATTGGATTACGTGGTGATAACACGAAGATGTTGAAGTGAACAATTGTCTTATTTTCGGTTGGTTTTTTATTCCGTCTGTTTTAGAATACCTTTGAATATTCCTGTAAGGTATTGTTCGCAGAAATAAGGATACGTGACTCTATTAGTTTTGGTGTCTATTTCTCAGTTTTTATAATTGATCCCCTATTCTTTCCATCCTAATTCAATGGCCATGTTTCCGTGCCGAACACAACTGCGTCCCATGTCATAGTTCTAACGTACTTTTTCGGAACATCCTAACTCAACGTCTCTGTCATCAATTCTCTCCTCCTTGTGAAAGCTTCTTTGCCTAACCCAAAGTTACCTCCCTTTGCCTAACCCAACCTTACGTCCCTACTGCTTTGACCATTTTGGTCCAAAGCACTTCCGATATACGTAAACTGTTCCGCCCGCTCTAGTTTTTGCCCTCCCACATAAACATTTAACTTAGCCTTTCTCTTTCTGGAAAACCGCATGACATTTGTTACATTTACATCGATTCTCATCCCATACCTATCGCAATGCATTTCCAATGTACTCATTAATGCTTGCAATCCCTTGGCTGACGGACAAACTAAAGCCTGATCATTAGCAAACCTAATTGACTTTATGGATTCCCCGCCAACTCTCATTCTTATCTCCAGTTCTTCCCATGCCTCTTTAATCATTTCCTCCGCATATACGTTGAACAGCACCGGTGATAATGAACAACCCCGCCTTACCCCTCTTCCTAACACTGCCCATCCGGACTCCCTGTTCCCCACTCGCACCTGAGCACTCTAAGTTATGTACAGGTTACGGATTAGCCAGCTCGATTTCTTCCTCCCTATGATTGCTTGGTGGCATGTAGACCTGAACAATTACCAAGTTCGTCAGTTCTACTTTTACTTCTATTAGTAATATTCTATCTATTGCTTGCTCTGTGTTGAATACTCTTCTACCTACCTTTTTATTTAATATTATGGCAATCCCTCATTAGCTGCCGTCCCTTGCGCTGTTTGTTACTCACTAGTAATCCCCGATATCTTTTCATAGATCTAAAACGTCTATATTTCCTCTTTCCGTTTCCCGCCTTATATTCTCTCATTTTCCTGTGTTTAAGTTGTCCTAATATTCCAAGTTCCTATTCTAACTAATGCAATCTTCTTCTTCTGCATTTTCTGTCCTCCTGCTGTCGGCTTTCCATGGCAAGGGTTTCGTGAGATGACTACCGTGGAAGTCTTGCCTCTCCCGCTGCTGGGCACGACACACGGCCGATTGGGCCGAGTCCCGTAGTTGCCCGGACTCATATTCACTATAGTGTCCATCATTTAAATCTCGGGAATGATAATTGAGGTGGTTTCCCGTTGCCTTCTTTAATAGTGTTTTTAACGTGATACCATCACTCAACGGCCGCCCCTCTGGGGTCAGGCGTTTCATTCGGAGTGAAGTGCGAAATGCACACATTCAGGATAAAGGGGCTCGAGTTCAACTCTCAATCTGCCAACTGACCTCTGGATTAAAGACTAGGTTGGGCAGATTATCAAGTTAATTAAGTGAAATAATAAAGAATCAACTGAATATATGAACTAATGCGCCATAAATTGATTTAATAATTTTAGTATTGACGTTAAATATTCTTTTATCTTAATAATTACAACCCGGGTCTCAGATTTGTGGATTTGATTTCCATTTTATTGTGATGAATTACAGTTAATTGGGCTTCTGAAATGATGGTGCTCCGGAAGGCTAGATTTTTCCAGTGCTTCGCTGTATACTACTTGATGCTTGTTCTTTCTCCATCGTGCCTAAAAAGCGATGCTACAGCGGTGCTACGTGGTGATTAAGTTGGCATGAATATCTTTAGGTGTTTACGTCTAAAAGATGTGGCCAAGACATGAGTGAAAGTGGAGGGCAGTGGAATAAAATTCCGCTTATTAATTCCGATAATTATGTACATTGCTACAGAATTATCATTGTAGAAACTTCAGCCTCTGTAATGGGATTCACTCATATTATTGTGAATAACGTTGAAAGCATGAATATTTTAACAAGTTAAGCTCTTGAATCGATCAAGTTTATAACAAAAGAAACTTTCCATGCTATAATGAATATAAGCTGTGTATACTATACGTAATGCATGCATACTATTTAGTGACCTTGGTTTGTGGAATATTTAGGTGATTCCACGTGTGGTGGAATGTCCCATCATGCAAATTTTTATCATATACGAGTATCATCTGTAAGTGAAATACGTGACAGTTTGGATTTGTATTTTCATTCTACATCATCATGACTCTTCTTCCTTTTTGTATGCACTGTCCTAGAGTAATTTTATTGGTGAATCCAAATTTGTCATCATGAAATGTCGATTCTACGGGAAAATTTACTGATATAAAAAGGATAAACTTCTAAAATAAGAGGGCAGCCTAATTGTGGGTTTCTGGAGTGATCTTATGTGTTCACTAGTGTCTTACTGATTGATTAAAATGTATCATTGCAGTTATCATACGGAAGTCATCAAGGCTATATGTATTTACATAAGTCTTTCAAATGTTTTTACTATTGGAGAAATGTTATCGAAACCTATCAGACATCAAATTCTTTATTTGATTACTTTTTACAAGCTGTTTTTTTCAGTAATTATGCTTGCAAATTTTTCTCAGACAGAAGAACTTTTGTGCGAATACAATCCAGGTTAGCTATCCAGCCATTAATTCGAAGTTTAAGCTTTCAATAATGTCTGATTTACGGTATTCGTTTCCACTTTCTCTCTCCATTTCGCAAAGTTTTTCAAAATTTCATTGTTTTTCATATTTACTTTATCGGAGCTTGAATTTTTTATACAAAGGTGCAATCTTTTCCCTCAAACCGCAAACCTCTCTAACATAAAGCAAGTAGATGTGTTTTTCCCCTTGAATGGGTTATTTCTCTTACTATACTTTTTGCAAAGAATTGTTTCGTGCAATATCATAACTAATGCGAAATGGATTATGCGATGCCACGATTATGCATTGTCCGTTTATCTAAGGTCAGGTGATATGCAGTGGTTTTGAAGTGACCATTTACGCTTTAAGCCTCGGAGAAGTTATACCGCTTACTATAACATATTATTTACATTACTCATATACGCAGCAGCCTTTCAGTTTTGCTTGAGAATAACCTGTCCTGTATTTTAAGTCTCATTTAAATGGAATTCGTTGTAAAACGAAAGCATCGAAAAAGGTCAGGTGTTTATTCATTGTCGAAAAAGTTCACTTATTACTAAATATTTTTCAGTAATGATATTCATGAAATAATTTGTCCGTAATGTAATGGATGAGAGGAATAATAATAGGCTAGGTAAAAAATATTCGTTCATGCAATCATTTTCATTGAATTTTTTTGTGTTAAAATGTAAGAGAGAGAAAACATCCTTTCGGTGAATATTCGTCCAATCCTATAAGCTCTTTTTTATAAATGCAATGAGCGCAAAAACAAAATACTTCGAAATATAATACTGTTCTTTCCTATATAATCACCGATAAATCGCACAAATGTACGACATATAGTAGTTCGTGATCAGTGTATAATCCGGAGCCGTTTCGGTGTCGAAACTACTTCTTGACTGTGTCTACAGTTCTGTCAATTTCACCTTGTTTTTTGTTAGATCCTTGTCACCGGCCTGAGAGCTCCAGTAGGTTCAATAGCTCGGAAAACAAAACCTGCTCACTTACCCGTAACAATTTAAACGCGAGTTACGTAAATTTTTGCGCAACCAAGTTGTAGTTACATGATTTCTCTCTCTCTTGTCATCGACTATGTTTTTTATTGAATATTTCTCATATTCACTCATAAGTTCCTCAGTTATGATAATGCGGTTCGTGAAATCATCTCTGGGTTTCTTGATGATTCTGCTCTTCCAAGCTGTCCCCATCTAACCATTCTTATTTTTCTTTTTCCAATTTTTTTATCCTTTGTTACCTTTGTGTCCACGTGGTGCCCACCAAGGCATCATAATCATGTGTGGTAGAATAGTATCTCCAGTACTTGTTCCCAAATTGTGCGTTGCGATTATATAGTGACCAGAGTTGACGCCAAAAACAACAAAAGTGCGATTTTAATATTAGCTACGCTTCGTGGAGTTCATTACTATTATGGACGTGCTTTGTTATATTTGGAATCAATAATTTAAATAGTTGTACTAATAGAATTTTAATACCCCACTAATTAATTATTTTGAATTTACCCGCTTGCATAACTTTTAAATTGTTCGATTTTTATCCATTTTAATTTATTGTAGCATTGAAAACCCATCAAAAGTGTGTCTTTGATTAAGGAGACGTCAATCAAAGGGTTTTAGGAAACTTCTTGATCTGCTTGCAACAATAGTGTCAAATGTTTTGCGTCGTCCTTGCGAAAATCATGACCCAAAGTCGGCAACAAGATTTTACACTTCATTCAATCTAAAGATCGTGAGACTTGATTTTTATTTCTTTAAGGTCTGAGAACATTCGTAGGTATTTCATCTTAGTGGCAGATAATATTGTGCATCATCATTAAATTAAGATGGAAGAGAGTTTCAGCATATCTGAATGATACCCGTTACTGACTTTGACCTGAGTTTCTTAAGTTTCTACTTAGTGATGTATTCCTAACAATTACAATTTTGTTCAATGTAACTTGCTTCTTCACCCTTGATATATTTTCCATTGAATGGCCCGTGAGGAATACATTTGAAACTCCGATTTTCTAAAACCATGCCCTAAAGACTGGTTCTTATCGTTGGTTGCCTCACAAAAAAGCCTCCTCTATCGGAGATCGCACCACGTATCTTTTGCTTTGTGGAGGAATACTGTGACCCTGTGTGTGAGCTATCCAGATTTTTTTTGTTCTGTGGAAATCTTAATGAGTAGTGGGTGGCATTTTATTTTCAGACATTTAATTTGCTTCACTTATTTGTTGTAACTTTAGCAATTGGTTTATTACTGGGAAACTTTTCCATTTTTTTGCTAACCAAACGGGTAACCGTGCCGCTGAGTCCATATTCTCAATTAGAGAGTGTTTGCCCACATGTTCCTACTTTACCTTTACATGTACCCATTTTACATACAATTTGTACGTGCCACGTACCTTTTCCACGTGTTTTCTCTCCCCTGTGTTATTCTTCTAATTTCTATTGTTTTCATTTTCATCATTATTAATGTGTATGTACTTTTTTCTTATTTTTTCTCGATAGTTACGGTTTCTATTAACGTTACATTTGATAAGTAAATAAATAAACCATTTTTACTTTATTCAACAATTTATTAAGCATAAATTAACCATTTTTATTTTCTACCATATACTGCTTCAAGAACAATGTATCTCTTCCTCATTGATGGCAACATTATCACCTTCAACTTAAGTGAACTCTCATTGTATGGTTCCCTAAGTCAGAGCCCATTTTTATGGCCAAAAATTCTTTGTTTTATTACCTTTTTAATCTACTAAAATGTTAATTTAAATGCTCCAAACTTAGGTTTACTTGTAAAGGTCTCTTAAAACATTACGGTATTATTCAATGGCTAGGTGTGGCATGTTTTGAAATGCATTTTTAAGTTACAAAACTCTATTTTCAAAGAAGCACGGATGAAATGGATAGTCCCCGTACTCGTGCTTCAATTCCTTTCGGTTTCACTTGCGTACAACAATCTTTACGCTTCTTGTTCCGTCAGCCACCCTTATCAATCCTTTCAGTTGTCCAGATCCCTCCGTATCCGTTCGAAGATCTTTCCCGCAGATCCGTGTAAAGTAAGTTAGAATCTCTCATCGCCCCTCTTCCTTTTCTCTTTCAAATCTCGCATTCCTCCATCATTCTCCTCTCCTTCGATCCACACTTCCTCCTTTTCCATCATCCCCTCGCCTTCCTCCCCAACTTCTCCCCATCCCCCTCCCCGTCCACTCCACCACCACTTCCTCTCCCCTCCGGGTAGTGCCACCTACGAGGCCGAGATGGACGATGGCGTCAGGTGTTGGCGCCACTTCTTCATCCCTCCGCCCGCACCCTCGCCGCCGCGTTTTCGCGTGCATCCCATGGCTGCCGCCGTACTCCCCTCGCCCCTTCCCCATCATCCCCAGCCACCGACGCCACTTGCATTCCTCCTCCTCCTGTCTCCCTCTTTCCGCGCACCCCCCCTCTCCGCCTCCCCCTACCCCACACCGCCTTTCGTGCCGCTTGGCTTCTCCCGCGCCTTCCCAGCCGGCGTCTCGGGGCCGATGCCCGATGGCTCCCTCTCGTTTCCCCCCTCTCACAAACCTCCCTCCCTCTCCCCCCTCCCCCCGTGCATTCCCGTCTCCCCTTCCTCACCGCCTCCGCCTCTCCTCGGTTTTCTCTCCCCTCGGGGCTTCCAACCCCCTCGCAAACACTATCAGCTCCACACCAAGGAGGAGACAATGCCCCCCCAGCTCTCGCACCCTGTCCCTCTCTCTTTTTCTTTCTCCTTCCGGGGAAGGAACTCGCTGAAGGGCCATTGTCGCCGCGAAATCGCTTTGCCCTTCGCCCTTTCCCTCCCATTATCTCCACTTCCCTTTTCTGCATCCCATTTCTCACCTCGCGCCCATCCTCCCCCTTCACGTACTAGGCTCTCTAACCGTCTCTCTCCTCATCTTATTCCTCGGGCGAGAAGAAGGGGGAAAAATCCCTTATTGCTTTTCCCTCCTTGGCTTGCATGTGATTACGGATGAAAACTAAGGCTAGACGCTGGCTCGTCTACCCCTCCCCTATTTGGGTAGCTGTCGTTCAAATCTCCACTTAATGAAGGAGACTAATTACCCCGCGTAACCGGAGATGCTGCAGGGTGCTGCATAATCAACTTGGGCAGTATAAAGTTGTTTTCCAGACTCGGTCGATGGTGTGCGACCCAGGCGTCATTTTTAGTTATGCATGCGTGCTCGTGTTTGGTTTTGTAGATGATCGGCCATTAGGAGTGGTTTCATATTCGTCTCTAGAGAGATTATTTCAGTGTTGAGGTTTGGATAACAAATATCAGAGTTGAACCGATTAAAATTATATCAATTTGTTTTTAAAAATGTTATAGTTTTTTAGAGGATTCGGCATCAATTTATTTTAAAAAGTAAGCATATTTTAATAGTATCTAATATCTTCGAGATATTAGGCAATATCTTTTTGGAACGCGTATTTCATTGCCCATTTCTTAAATAAATTAATATGTGTAATTCAATTACAGTTCAGTATTTCAAGTGGTAAGTTGTCCATCCTCTTAAAAATTCATATGTATGGTATGCAGGCTGAATAAAGCTGTGTTCACGGATTTGACATTAAAATGGAAATGGCATTTTTAGTGTTATTTATTTGAGGCATTGAGTGAATAAGACAAATACATATGATGTATGCAAATGCATACCTGTACATGTATGTGCTGAGAATTTATGTGATGTATTTTGTATTTCGTGTAAAACGTTATTCAAAATCATGGATCCCTGGATTAATTTAGTAAATTAAAACTATTTTGCCTTCTGTTATCATCGTCTGTGTTATGTCCTAAAATTTCGACCTGCGTTATTAAAGTTCTATTGACTTATAATTGATTTATTGCTAAGGATAGTGTCATTTATTTCTAATTCTAACTTATTTAGTTTGCCTTCATTCTCATTTTGTCCGAAAATTGGACTCGCTTGTATTTTGAATAAGTTGAGTCAAGATAAATTGAATGTAGCCACTTTAATGATGCTTTTGATAAGTTAATCTGCAAGTGCTGATATTACTTATCCTCTCCATTGAAACAATTAATGCCGATGTATTTACCTCCAAAATCTTTTGAGTTCAACAGTTCCAAGCAATACGTATTTTTGTATTCCACAAGGTGTTTAAATTATTTCACTCCATGATTATGGGTGTAAACATTTGAGCATATTAAAATAAAACAATAAAAACGCATTAAAGCGTACTCATTCTTTTTATGCAATGTGGGTATCCTTTTTTTTTTAGCTACGGCAAGGATCGCAATATCGCAAATATTTTCCAAATTTAATTGAGTTACAAATTTCCATGTTACAAATTATAAGTTCCAAATTAAATTGTGAATACATATGAGCACTTTCTTATTTTAAAAACTAAAACCTTTCATTGCTCTTTTTCTTGTACAGTAAAATTTTCTATGGTAGCTTTACGACAAAAATACTTATTTTTATAACCATTATTATGTTGGTCTTCAACATTGGCTTATATTGGCTTTTGATATTCAGCGTATCAAAAATGGCTTCTGTCCCGGCTTTGGTTCTCTACTCAGTTCTTCAGCATCGTGTTTAAACGTGTCAACATGTTTTAAGGATGTTGTGAAGAATTTTATATTTTCTTATCAATGGAAGATCTTCTTCTCGTCTTAGGGTGTACCATTCCGGATGAATGTAATAAATATTACGGAATCATCTTTAATTGAAGTGAAATTGCCTCTAGTCCATTAGGAGAGTTAGTGCAATAACTGGTAGAATTTATTTCTTGACATTGGTGTATGATTTTATGCAGGACTATATTTAATTTCACTTTTCACCTGAGAGGCTGTTAAATTTATTCATGTTCATGATATTTCCACCTACATCATTTGCATGAATTATGCGAGTAATGAAAAGAGAAAAATGCCAGAGGCAAAAAACTTATCTGTATCTGATTTTTGGTTTTTCCTGCGAAGCCATTTGCAACTTAATACGTTTTACGTGTATTTTACAATGTATTTTTCTAATTTGATTTTTAGGTGTACCTTAAAATGCCTTCAATCCTTTTTGAGGTAGATCTAAAGGTATCCGATGTGAAGTTGCAAATATTGATTTATAATTACTAGATGTACGAAGTTTCTCAACCAATTTCTCTCACAATCCCCAATAATACCAAGTTATTGGTTTGTTTTTTGTGTCGAATGTGCTTTTAGGTACAGCTTAGGTTTTTTTCTTTCAGTAGTTTTGGGTGTTTAACTCAAGTGCCGAATTATCTTCAAGTTGAAACCTGACACAAGAAAATAATCTTTTGGCTTGGAGCGCTTACGCAGAACCTCAATCTTTTGTGATTACGGGAACCTAAGAGGTACACTTCCTCTCGTTTATATATTCTTGACGAATGTGCTGATTCTCTGTCAAATTTAAGTATTGTAGGTTCAGAAACTCTAATCGGCAGCTGTTAATTTTATGACATTTAAAGGATTTGAGTAATATATCTCATTTACGTCCGCAATCTGTGATCTTATCGTCCCCATCGTATAAGTTTTATAGTCGCCTTTGGCCGAAGTGATAGGTTAATAAAACTTCACTCCAACCCTCGGTGCTTCTATAGTGTCCTTTGTTGTATCGGCTCTGGCGAGGGGCATGGACCCGAGTCTTGAACTCCGTCAGACCAGTTCGCGTAATAATAACCGTACGTAATTCCTGCGATGAAGTCCCACCCCCTCCCAAGTGCATGCTTACTCGCATTCTGTTTAGCAAGGTCAACACTACGCACGTATGGGCAGACGCGTCGTGGCGCCAATCTTGGACCGCCCGCTAATCAAGGTCTCTGGGAAGAACTTCTTACGTTTTCACTGCCGCCGTGCATCTAGTCTCCTCGTGCACCATCCCTAGCGATTTATGGCACGGCATCCCATTCGCGGGCTCTCATGCCACTCCTCCCCCTCTCGCACCGTTCGCTAGCACGCTCACCTGGAGCCGCATACCTCGGTGGTTCTAAGTGCTTAGGGGTCTTATGACCCTCCACTCCCTCTCTCTTCCTTTTCTCTTCCCACCCCACCCACCGTCGCCCACCCTCCCTGGTTAATCAAATACCTCGCCGGCGAAGAATACATCGCTCCCGCCAGCTCGGCGCTGAAGACTGCTCCAAGCGCGCCCGCATGCTCTTCCCCCCCTCCCCCCGGACAATAGGGCGACGTCCAGGGGGAGGGAGACGAAAAAATCCTCCCCATCTATCTACATTCTCGCGAATTTTCTTCCAGTTGTTACGTGTTTAGTCTCGTCCCATGACCCATCACACCGATATAAATACCCCCCTGACGTTTTTCTCTCATCTTAACCAGTTTTTCTCGTTAACGTATTTCTTTATACATTCATTCAATACCAGTTTTCCTTTTAAATATTTCCACCTCTTTTTTTCGCCCTTAAGTAGTCGCCGTGAATAGGAATTTCCTGAAGAATGCAGTAAACGCTGCCACTCGAGTATTTATTGATATATTAGCTGTCTCGTGTCTCCGAGTAAGCTCTCTGTATCGCATTGCATCTAAAGAGATTTCTCCTTCTCCCTCCTGGAATAGGTGACCAGGAATTGCAAAGTCAGGTAATGATTAGTGCATTGCACTAAATTTATTTATTTTCTGCTAATTGGAAACTGGACTTAGGCTTTAAAATTAAGAATATGACTTAGCGGAATCCAATATAAAAATCGACCAGTTTTCTCTCTTCACTCCCTGACTATGGAACTTCGTCATTTTTTAATGTGATAAAAGTGCAATCTTAAGAGCAGAAAAGCCTTTTTTAAAGAAATACCTTTGCTAATTGCGATGAGTAAGCAGCAGTTGGGATCATGTTTTTAACTTCCTCGATTGGGGATACATAACTGTCCCTGAATTTATGAATTTTATCGAAACAACACTATCAAGTGCAGTTATAATAACCTCATTATTTCTTAATTGAAGTTCATTAACATTTCTGTGCTTTTTTAAATTACCGGAATCCTTTTTTGGGATTCAAGTTGAAATTGTTGAAAACTGGATTCGCATTTGTACTTCAAGTGTAGGTAGATAGATAGATAATTTTTTAGTTAAACCTAAAATTAACTTAGTACTTAATGCATGTTGGCCAGTGACCATAGAAACTCAGAATTTCGTTTTCAAATCTAGATATCCCCATTCAGTAGGGACCATTTTATTCAATAATATGTGCCGTTTGGTCATATGATATGATTATTTTCTGCCCCATGGTATTGCATATAGTAAGCTAATCGTTTATACACGATATTAGGAAGCGTCCCACATTCTGTAAAGGTTATATTAGGCGATGAAGTAATAGTTAACAGTGGTAGTAAGTGGAAATTTTGTAATAGTTGTCTCTCACCTGCCATATTTTTTACAGGAAATATTCTGCCCTATTTTTTCTTCAAAATGTAACCATACTTTAAGATATGCTTCTATTGTCCATTTGATGGACAAAATTGTAAACGGGTTTTTGACGCATGTATTAGACACATGCATTGATCCGTAGAGACGAAAAGACCAACACAATACATTTATGTATTTCATAACCGCTGAATGTAGCTATTATCGCTCCATCGCTGTCAATTCAGTTTATGTACAGCATTTAGTTGTGTTAAGTTGTGTTGTATGAAGTAGTTCCGAACTTATTAATCCATTTTAATAATGAACGCGTTATTAATATTGTCTGATATGGATGTGATACATTGATTAATGCTTTAAGCCCAATGGTGAAGCTCTTAATGGCATAAATATACTCAACCCTTTCATTGAGTTTCTTTGCATTCAAGGGATATTTCTAGGAAGTTAAACTGGAGATTGTTACAAAATATTTGAAAAGCTAAATGTAACTATCAGTGGCATGGTTGTTAGCTGTTGACAAGTCTTATTTTAAAAAAACCCCTAGTTTGTTATGAGAGCCTTTCACACCTCCAGTTATTTTGGAAGTTTTTAATGGGGCCATTGTGCATCAAAAAGGAAAGCGTAAATATTACGTTTATAGCTGGAGATAATGGGATGCTCGACAGTAGCTTTGGCGAGCGAGAATAGCCCCGTCCTCACTGATTACATTTTTTGTATTCGAATTCCTCAGAAGATGCGTGTTTGGAATCGAAAATTATCTATTAATTCAGGAGGCGCGTCATCAATGAACCGCCACTTTACTGATGAAATTCACTCCACAATTCGGTTAATACGCGGCAGGGATTCGGCCAGCGCCATTTATCCCAGTGCTGCCCGTGTTAATTGAAATAATCACCTGTCCCCCATCGCTCCCCACTTCCAACCACCCCTTCTCTTCAACTCTCGAGCCGGCTGGCCTGCCGTCTCTCACATCTTCATCGGTATCGCCCCTTCACGCCTCCCTTTGCCTTCCCGCGCGGCTTCCGCACACTGGAGGACGAGACACGTGCTTCTTGGAGGTGACCCTTGCCCAGGCATGACTCGCAGTCGAGCCAAGGTGCGTTGACCCCACCCCCTCGGGCCGTCTCGTCCATCGCCCGCCCCTACTCCACTCCCACCACCATCACCGCCGCTTTCTCCTCCTCTGCCGGCGACCCCCCAACCCCCTGCCTCTTGGACGTAAGAAACAGTGACGAATCGAGGGACTTGCTTCTCTCCTCTTCCCGCGAGTGCCTCGTGAATTTACCATTCTCCATCTCGAAGGATCTCCTCACCCCTCCCTCTAACCTCCTCCCGCCCCTCCTCCCTAATCCTCCGCGTTTCAGAGCGACCAGCCTCCCGGCGAGGAAAGGCAAGCAAGAGAGCGGACGGTGTCGGCTTCGCAGCCGGACGACGCATGCGCTGAAAACCCCGCGTTTTCCCCCTTCCCGCAGAACACGGTGTAGCGTTTAGCACCTTCGCTTTCCACGGAAGTCACTCCACGCCGGAAGGTGTGAAAGAGGTGGGAGTATGCCTTCCCCGTCCTCCTCTGTCCCCCACTCACCCACCCACCGCCCCTCACAACTCCGTTGTCGTCTCACCGTCGCGTTCTCCCTTCTCCCCTCTGTGTCCCCCTCCCTAACATCTCGTCCCGCATTCTTGTGGATGCCACTAAAGATGTCCCCTCGGTTCCCATTCCTCGTCGTGTTTTCGGCCGTCTCGCCTCTCCCGGGCGCCCCTCATGCATTGAGATCACCAACTCACGCCTGGCTCCTGGCCTACTGCCCCGCCTCCTTTTCTCACCCGCACCCGACTTCCCATCAGACAAGTGGTGTCTTGGCCGCGAGCCCTTCCCACAGTTTACGTGCCCAAAGTGAGGGGGCCAACGCGTTGCTTTTGCATGCAACGGTACACCTTCAGTAGAATTCTAAACTAATAAACTTATTTCTCACCGAGTTTAGTTGTCTTGACATGAAGTGTTACTGCACAGCTATTGTCATTGCAATTTATATTTAAAGTAGGGATTTAAGGTCGATATTTTGGCCATCTGTCAAATTATGAAAATTAACATTCACAAGCTCTCTGTTGCATATGCACCGTAGCAGCGAGTTAATGCTAATCGGAAAATCTCTTTTATAACAAGTTGCATACTTTAGTTAAAAAAAGTTGGATGGCATTTGAAAAAATGCAAGTGGTTTAAATGTAAAAATAAATAATTGATAGCGATTTTTGGATAAAGTAGCACTTTAATTACTATTATCCTCTCATTTATTAATCTAGGAATTCGGCATACTATTCCCGCGCAAGTATTTTACTAGAGTTAGACCAGGAATGGAAATACCAAATAAAATGGTGTTCTACCCTTAGAATTTATCTTTTGTAATGTATTCGTTCATTCGCCATAACATCTATTAGGCCTTGTTTGAGACCCTCCTCTATTGGTTAAATGTTCTAATGCTCTTATGCCCGACATCTTTTTCAACCTACTTCTCCCTTTGTTTTTACTACGTCCTTTCCCATTGGTCTTCTTCTTCGAGCATTTCTTTCTATTCATTTAGTTCACATCAGTAAAAAAAATGTTTACAGATATTGGTGCGTGAGAAATAATACATTTTTCGCTGTTAAGATGATGAATGTAAAAAATATTTCATTTTGCTTGCAAATGTTACCTAACTTAAATTATTAATTCGCATTTTACAATCACTTATTTTACTTCTGTCTTGTCTGAATTGACTGTCTGAATTTGATCCATGGTTGTGGCTTTTAACTCGAATGAGGAGTGTGTAATTAGGTTCGTAATAATTGTTTTCGTTGTTTCTAATTCCCTTCTAATCAACCAGTTTTCCTGACTGAAGGATCCATAGGTGTCTTGAAATTGAATTGAAATTAATATTAATCACCCGGTCATGCTTTGTAAAAGCATATATCGATAAGTATAAATTTCGGCATGACCAAAATAAGTTTTTTTGAAAGAGATAGTTATTTCAATGGTTTTTGCGAGCTGATAACAATTATGAAATGTTAATCAACTCCAGTCAGCTCTTTGATATTGCAAATTCTTATGAAATCTCCTGTAAATCAAGATAGTATAAATATGGAGTGTTAATAGTCTATTTTTATTTACCTTGATTCGGTTCCATGACAAAATTTAAATCTTTGGAAATCTGAAATACCACGTTTCCTATTGCTAGAGATGTAATAGGGAACGCGGACATTTTACTAACATTTGCAAATTGAGATCAAGATTTGATCGTTGCACAGTGAAATTACGAGGGAACATTTTGTATTTCTTCGAGTTCGTGAATTCTTCCTTTCGGTCGTCCGCATGTTCAATTAGCTCGGAAATATGAAACGATTATGTGACTAAAAACTTAGCAGTCGTATTTTATTCAAAATTAGGTCGCTCTTGTTTTTAAATTATTTTCTATCAAGTTAATTAAATGAAAGCACATGCAGCATCTTCATTCTTTCTTGTATAACTTGTAACTCCTCCTATATGTAAAGCTAATTAATACAATAGCGCGAAAGTATGTTTTGAATTACAAGGTGGTAATGGTGCAGAATGAATGTTGGAAATACTTTCCATTTTCTGCACTTGCTCATGAAGAAAGTAACATTGAATCAGTCAGGATATGAATTTACATATCCATGCTGACATGCACTTCTCTCATTCTTCTACTGTAGAATTTTTAGTGTTGATTTTCCGCGAACCGTACCTTTATTATAAAATAATAAGCAACGTTAGTTAAAATTTTTAAAGAGAATTGCAATGCATCCGGTAAAGCTAGTATTGTATAGGGTAAATTACCTTATTTATGGAAAATGAAATCAGAGATTCCAATGAATACTCACGTTTTGAAGTGCCCTAAACATATTTTGGCAATGTTTTCGATGATAACTGTACATTTATGTTGGTACGTTTGTATGCTATTGAGATTTCGAGGGTTAAATTAAAACTATTTGAGTAGCGTGTAGTTTATATTAACATAATTATTAGAAATTGAACACTGGATTTTAGCACAGACCGACCATCCTAAATTATACTTTAATAATAGATGGATATTATTTTTTAATTTAAGTTTTAATTTTTTTTTCAAATAAAAAAGCAGTGTAATCTTCATCATATATGATATACAACAGAATTACAGACAATCAATACAACATACAATCACAGAAAATCTCCATCATATACCGTAGTGGTATTATCTTCACAATATTTATTTAAATTAAAAATTGATAAATTAAATACTCATTCTCTTCCTGCTAAACCAGTCTGTTCTGGCTTGACAGCAAGTGCCACATAAGCAAAAATGATAGCTTAAAGTGTTGCGATTATAAAGCTACATATATTCTGTGTCAAGTTTTGTTCCAAGCCCTAATCCTTTCTCTGTGATAGCCAGTCTTTTATTTTCCCTTTCACAGCATTTAATGACGGCAATATTCTGATGTATTGAGGCATTTCATTACAAATTAGAGGCACAGTAATCTCTAATTTTCTTCTACCTTGATTCGTATGAAAGTTTTTGTAATACTCGTATACTAAATATTGTCCATTAATGGTGATTCCTTTTAATTCAAATCAGGTGTTTTATATTTGACACGAAAATAGTTTCCTATTATGATGACATTTCTATACAGGCTGTCTACAGAAAAAATTCCAAGTTTTTGAAAGATATTTCTTCCATGTAGAACATTTGTTTTTTTTGTCTAGCCTCAGACATTTTCTGTAGAGTTTTTTGCGGTTTATTTTTTAATTTATTGATTTTTGTAAAACCATTGGATCCCCAGGCTTTTACCATATTTTAAAATACTTTCAACCTGTGCAAATTACTTTGTCTTGATGACGTTCAAACTTGCAAAACTAGTAATGTAGTGAACTTGACGAAGGATGAAATTTAATTTATTTTAAAAATATGTTCACCGAAGTTGATATTTTGATGAATGAATACCCCCAAGTAATATATTTATTTACTTGTTCCAGCATGGGGCAATCACAGTTATTGGTGGGGTATTGTAGGCAGTAATGTGAATGAATCGGTAATTAAATATCTATGATGTCAGGGGTTTTGTGTTTCACAAACATGACTTTGGAGGTCAGTTATCAGTTATATAAGAGATAAATACCTCCATAAATTTTTCTCAGTTATCGTAAAACCTGTTATTCCTAAGATATTCATTGCGATCCTTATGTAAACAAAAACATTGATTAATGCACCAAGAAATGAGAAGTAAATTCGGATTCGCAGAAAACCTTGTTTCCACTGAAGAAATTAAACCGTAAGTACGTTAATTTGTGTTTAAAAAGTTTTGCGCTACTTGTCTAAAAATGCCACTAATAAGCCAACAGTAATATAAACTCAGAATTTATTACTGGCCTGTCTCTAATTCTATGAAAAGATTAATTCCTTAATGGGGAAAAAGTAATTTTCAGGAAAAATTAATTGCATCTACCCAAAAATCGCGAGGGAAGATCTGAAGTACACAAAACCATGGAAAACCTTTCATGGGATACATAGCCACAGACCTTTTTTTTCCCCACTGAAGCCCACGCGGAATAAGCGTGCTATTTTTGATGTAATAGAACATATTAATCCCAGGTTATTTTGAAATTACGATTTGCTACCGTCGCTCTGGGATTTTGGTGACATTAGAGATGTGTACCTTGACTTTCTATATATTTTAATCGAGTATGCCATGTTCATAAGTTGACTGTACTTTGTCATCTATATTCGCCTTTCATGATGAATGATGATGATTTCTTATAAAGTATGAGGAGGCCCCGAAATGTTTGCTCTTAGATTACTTGATTCTCAACTGAGTGAAATTAAAATCGCTGGGACAACGTTTAGATTACTATCAGAGTAGAGTTTTCATGACCCTAACCGAGTGAAATTCACGCATCAGAATGAAAGGACCAGATGTTTTCCCAAATGTCTAGCTTAAAAAATGATGATCAACAAGTGGTTTAGATTTTTCATGTAAATACGGCTAAAATAATTTCATCATACGCTTTTCCTATAAAACATTTATGATTCGCTATGCTTTCTATGTATTGCACTTTTGTGTACTTATTATGCAATATAAACTATTCCAAAGAAACTGCGGGAGATGCCGCAACAGTAACTTTTAACGGAGTCATCCGCTAATGTGCATTTCAATGCTTCAAGCATTGAAATGCACATTAGCGGATGACTCCGTTAAAAGTTACTGTTGCGGCATCTCCCGCAGTTTCTTTGGAATTTGTCAAAGGGAAAACACCATACGTGTTTAAAAGTTGGCTTTAACCTCGTGGACAGTGGCGCCTCGCGCACGACTACGAATACATGTGACATTGTATGTACGGTATTTCGTCATAACATCTAGTTCCTTTAAAAGCCCCAAAATTAAGCATTGAATATAAACTATGCTTCAAGATTTAATTTTTTTGTTTGGCATTCGAAATAAAAAGTTTAAAGGTGCGGCAATCCATGTTCATCCAATGGATAAGTATCGTGCAACATACAAACCAAACCGTCGTACCAGCAGTAAGGGTTGTAATCGATGGAAACCTGAGGTTGATCTCAAGTTTTCTCGGAACCTGCGGCCCTCATTCCCATCCACATACCACTCCGGAGGGCGAACATTCCACCACGTCACCCAGCAACCTCTCTCATCGGCCCTTCATCCCTCCTGCGCAACAATTTATTTCCAATCCCTCGGCTCCTTCCACCTCCCCGCAAACTTCTCTCCCGTTCCACCTATTGTCCATGGCAGAGATTTGCGATGGTAAGGGAAGCGTTCAAGTTCCATCCTCCTGTTTATTTTTAGACTCCTTTATCTTCCTTTCCATCCGCTCAGAAATTCTAAATTCATCCCGCAATTTGTTCTTGTCGTCGAAATTAATTCTTCAGAGTCAAAGGAAGCGGAAAACATCGGCAGTTCGACTTTTTGTGTGATGTTTATTTTTTCCTGCTTATGGTAAGAAAAACAGTTCTTTGAAGCCATTCGGGTTTGTTTTCTTCGGATGGCCTAGGTCGTGGACTTTTATAGTCTAAAGGTGAATAGGACCTTCGGCGGTCTTTTTGTTTCCTGGGCTAATCAGCGTTGCAGAAACGGTTTTGCGATGGCAGCCGATGTTTCTTCACGCACGAAGTGGTTTATTATTAAGTGCTTTATTTTGTTTCCCATGTTTAGAATGAGGAAAAAATGCATTATTCCTTTCGATGAACTTCGCTCATCTCTCAGGCCGCATCTACCTTTGGTTTGCCGCGAAGGATTCTTTTGCTGTGTTGTTCAACCTCTATGAATACCCTCAATACCCACTCCACTCATCTCCTTCATTTCCTCTCTTATCATGTCACCACGTCCTTCCCTGCCTCACTTTCTTATCCTAATCTCTCCCTTAAGGTATCTCATCGGTTCGGTTTTGTTCTCCATTTCGTTACTGTTAAGTCATCTGATTTTAATTGATTAACTATACCTCCATTTCAACCCTTTTTTCCGTATAAATTTAACCTCAATGTGTTCCCAAACTTATTCTTATACCCATACGTATGCTCTCTATTCGTGACATTACCTTGTAAATCTTTTTTTTGGAGTACATTTTATTTTTAAATAAGTAATATTACTGAACGTGAGAAATCGCCGTCGTTTATATTCAAGTAGATAGTTATGGACTTGTTAAAAAGAGAGATAAGGGATGATAGAGAAAAATTGAACTTGCCTTTAACCTATGTTTTACTGGTTTCACTTATGGGTTTACAGTTAATCGCCACTTTCGACAGGCTTCCTGCTTTTGACGTGAAATACACAGAAAAATCCTCACGCGCTCGGCGTATGTTGATAGTGGATTAATCTACGCGCTAATACTTTTCTCAGTTCTGCAACATGTTTATTTATCATTATTTCACCCACATGAACGTAATTTGCTGCAGGACACAGGCATGGAATATGGCAGAGCTTGCATCCACACAAGGCATACGGAGTCCGCGAAGCTTTGAGGTCACGCACCGTACGTGAAAGACCGGCAGTTACAAAAAGTCAAATCATACTACGTCAATAAAAAATTGCATTTGTCAAAATCGTGGTGAAAGTACCACCACTATCAATAGAGTAATCATGCGAACGAAGAACAAAAACGTAATATCCCCAAAAAAATATCTCTAGTAGTTTCGTATACCCAGCTAAATAATATCAGTTACCTAATGGCAACACTAATATCAGCGACACAAGGAAAAATAGCGACGCCTTCGAAAGAGATGCCTGGTGATTTTGTTGATTTAATTGTAGATAGCTATCCAGCGAAGAAAATAAGTCATACTTTCTTTTATTGTACCCATGTAAAATATCTTGCATCATTTTTCTACAACTGAACCGTAAGAGTAAATGTTTTGAAAGGAATGGAAACACCGATAAAGTTGAGAGGCTATGAAGATTAAGAATAAGAGGCCTCTGAAATAGAAGAGCATGTATGAAACAGTAAATTAATCAGGAAAAGGTAAACGAATAATTCAAGGACAAGGCATATAGAAGAAATTAGAAGGGTTTGAATTCCCTAAAATACGAGGAATTCGACCGTGAGAGATCAATTTTTTTTCGCATAATTTACTAAACAAACATTTTCTTTTATATTGTTAGCTTAATGTGCAATTTAAATGTGTCATAAGTTTCACTGACGTGACTGTAGTATTGCGTCGGCGATAGCCGCTGTGAGTTGAAACATGTTCAGTTTGCTCGGAATAGTATTGCTACAAACAGTTCCACATCGGCACATCATTGAAGTACAATAAAAAGTGAGAATCTGTTAGGATCGCTTGTAACTATGCTATTTTGGATAACGAATGATTGCGGGTTCGTAATGTAAACATCTCAACGGATAATTGGAGAGCTATATCGCAAGCTGTCCTGAAGTCTATAAAGAAATATATGATTTCATCGTTCGGAAGTGAAATGCTAACCGAAAGGGTGTTTTTAGGCTACGAATCGGTTGTAGTCAGACCATTCATACAATCTCCCATGTGTTGCTTTCAATCACATAGTTTCGATTATTTCTATATAGACCATCTGCCTGCTGTATGGCATTGATAATTATGAGGGTGAAAAGTGTAGCTCCGCTCCCCATTGTGCCGATTACGCAGGAAACCCTACAGTTTACTCTTGCGGTCGCCCACAGCTATAAGAGGAGAATTAGACTAGGGAAAGTAAAGAAATCGACAAATATCACATTTGGAAGTAAGGGAAAACTACTAAGAGACCATGACACCTATCGGTTCAAGATTATTTGTCTCTTTAGCTTGAGTACCTATTCAAAAGTGCACCATAGGGGTATAAATAGAAACCTCTATCTTCAAACAGGGTAGCAAAGTAGCGAAATCGGCAAAGCCGTACAAATCAGCTAAAAGCATAAAAAAACAGAATGCTAAAATTGGTATCGGCCGGAGTATCTTCAAGAACTCATCACTTTCCGCTATCGAGGTTTAACCGGCCAGGCGTGGAAAAACACCTTCCGCCAGCCTTTCCGTTGTAGGTGATTTCCCTCATCCGGTGGCTATGGAGGCTCTCATAGAGGCGATCTTCCTTGTCAGGAAAGAAGGGAATAAATATCGCATAAAGTGCAACTTCTTGAGTTTGGACGGAGACTGCTGGGTGTATATATTTTTCGTTGTTATTCTATTTTGTATTATATATTACAATTTCATTGTAATACATTTATAGACGTAAGGAGAAGGCGGAAGTTATACTTCATGATTTGAACCTAGTTTTCATCTGTCTACTAGGGATATTTTTTAAACACTAACGAAAGCATTGAAAAGGTTTTGAAGCCTTAAGATTTCACGACAGAGATCGCCAAGATGACCAAGGTGGGGTAGCAGTTGCCATTCGGAAGACCTAATACACCTCATGAGTGCCACTGAGCATGCCATTTCAGGTTGTGCGTGTGACAGTTCATGCACCTTAAATGTTGTTGTTGTACTATATTTACTTCCGGGAGAAGCTCCAAAAATCGATTCTATAATTAAAGCCTTGTTCGTCAGCTCCGTAAGGTCATATTTTATTTGGGGTTTTAATGCTGAAAAACCTACAAGAGATCTTGCGCATTAAAACTCAACCTCCATGGCCAACCTATACTCATTGTCCCAGAGCAACGCAAGAGGTCGTATTTTATCCAATTTCATCGATGTTTTAGCCTTAATTAGTGGAACTACGGGGAAGCTCTGTGGCAATACTGATGGCGAAGAATTATCACTCATAGAAATATGCCTCTAGTCGAGTAGTATCTTGACCAAAGTGTGGAGAAAATTAACTGCGTGAGAGTGACAGTTTCGCCATTTTTGTCACCATGGAAGGGGTAACTCCAGTAAATCCCATTTGCCCTGGCTTTTGGATTCTTGACAAAGCCAAATGGCTTTAATTTCGATCTCGACCGTAATCGTTAAAGATCGCTCGACTTCATACACGTTGCACGCGTAATACGTAAGAATCACTGGCCTCTTTTCAAATTCTCGCTACCAACAGGTGTG
The DNA here is from genome assembly GCF_022747635.1 of Hetaerina americana. Classification (NCBI taxonomy): domain Eukaryota; kingdom Metazoa; phylum Arthropoda; class Insecta; order Odonata; family Calopterygidae; genus Hetaerina; species Hetaerina americana. The sequence goes on along the minus strand of NW_027286985.1, from coordinate 17,272,504 downwards.
CCTCGGTCGGTTGGTACCTGTAATCATCGTTATTACTTAAGTGGAACAACTGTTGCTCATAGGTTATTTGGAAGAGGAAGTGGGCACTAGAACATTTTTAATTAGTACCCTATGGCAACAATTCTATCCATTTTCGGCGCCTGAGAGCGAAGGCTTAAGTTTTTAAAGAGGCTATGAGGCGTGGAAGAAGCTTTCTGAGCTCTAGTTAGAATTCCCTGTAGTCTACGTTCAAAGCGATGAACATTGTTGATATAAGTGAGGTTAATTTAGTGATATGTTGTGTCGTATTTGTCGTTTATCCAACTACTAACGACAATAAGCCAAAACGACAACTACTATATGTCGCGTCATTCACGGCCTTAAAAAAAGGTATTTTGAGGCTGAGCATTATAAAATAAAGGAGATTTTTACATATTAGGGCTCTAATAACCATTTCATTCTTTTGAGCGTTAACGCTCACCGTCACAGAATCCCATTAAGCACCCAGCAGACACCCTACACATGTCCACATTTGCGGTACATGGGATAGTGACCGAGGATCTGGAAATGCGCAAGGTCTGCGCGAAGCTTGTGCTACAAGTGTTGACGGAAGGCCAGAAAAACTGAGAGTTTCGTACTGTGAAGAATCGTTGGATTTCATTCAAAATGAGCCGGACTTTCTTAACGCTGTCGTAATCGGAGAGGAATCCTGGATGCTCGAGTACGACCCAGAATCGAAAAGGCAGAGCTGCGAGTGGAACACAATATCATCCCCCCGCCCCAAGAAAGCACGAGTGAGCTAGTGTCGCATTAAAACGATGCTCATTGTCTTCTTTGAGCGTCCGAGGAATTGAGTTTGTACCGCAGGGAGAAATTCGCACGCGTGAGAGCTGATATCGAAGGCATGGTCAAGATCTCCCATGAAAATACCCCCAGTCACAGGTCCTTCATCGTTTAAAACGTCCTGGCCCGGAGCACAACCTCGGCGGTCCCCCAGCCCCCTTAGAGTCCCGACTTGGCTCCGTAGGAAGGAAAGTATTGGAACACGGTGGAAAACATCCAACAGCGTGTTATAACGTTCGTGAGAGACATTCCCGTCGAGGAGTTTCAGGGTATCTTCCAGGCGTGGCAGACGCGTCTCCGCAAGTGTATTGATTCCGGGGGAGAGTATTTTGAAGAATTTCAAGTATTTGTACAAGTACGATCAATTTATCTAATTTTCTCAGAGAATGCGCATTACTTTTACAGTGGACCTTGTAGGTAGGCAACTTCCAAGGAAGTAATAATTTTATTCAGGAACCCTTATTCCTTCGCCAGCATGTGTTAGTGGTAATTAAATGAAAAATACAATGTATCTTTCCACTGTCTTAAGTTTGATTTGGAGAGAACCACACTGTGCTTGGAGACCTGATATTTTAAGACCATTCGTTGTACGACTGGGGAATCTCTAATCATAATCGTAGGCTCTGTTTTGAGTATAACGCTCTTTTCCATCGCCTAAACGATGTCAATAAATTCATGCAGGCACCTTTAAGGGTTCTCAGGTCGAGGGCGATCTGAATATTTTCAGCCGATTGTCTAAGACACTCAGGGAGGTAAGGCAATCTCAAATTAATCTGAAAATTCAGGACAGGTGTAATAGGAAAAATGGCTTTCGTTTTTCCCAGAATAAAATGCATGAGTGTTCATGGGCTGCAAATTATGAACTCTTCGCTGCCATTGAAGTTAGGCAGGTTTGCTGTTACAGACATTTACCGTACTTCTCCAAATTTTATCCTGTCTCCGCATATTGCTCTATTGTTTCCTCAGATGAATCAGCCTTGAAAATGGCGGAAGTATGTTGGTACAGATGAGGTCGTTTGAGGTACAGTATTATAATTAGGTAATGTGGTAGGAGTGAAATTCCAAAAAATGGAAATGGGAAAGAGTAGAGAGAAATCTGGCATTGGTATACTCTTAACAAAATTGCCAAGGGGATCACAATTTTACATCCCTACTAATTCACTCAAAGTCCTCTCGACATAGCACGAAGATCCCCGGAGTGGGAAAGCATGGAATACCCACTAGCCATCGTACTGAACCGATTCCTACTGGCATTGTTTTTTAAAAGCAAAATTCCCTGAGTTTCAAAGCATTTTACTATTTTATATTCCACTCGAAGTAGGGTGCAAACTTCACCACAATAATTTTATTTTATCGCTCACAGATTGCTACATATTGCGTTATTAACTGTGGTAACCACAGTCAACCCGAGGATTTGTTTGATAAGTGAAGTGAGAGCTCACCGAACCCTGGACCGTCTGTGAAATTCACACATCAGGATAGGAGGGCCATATATATCAATATCCTAAAATGTTGAAAAGCGGTTGGTGCTTTCAGATCCTGACCTCTGCTTAGTATTTCTGCAGGTGCTAGAGAGCCACCTTCATTCACCCGGCGGGCCATCCTATTACGCAGTTAATCTGCAAAAAGTTGATAATTGAAGACCCATCCTTGTTATAAAGTTATTTTTATACCCCGGTGTGTAGAATATTTTTATAGGAATCAAGGGCTCAAGGCCATTGAGCGTGCGTTTAATAGCTAACGTAGGAGAGGGGTCTTATTCTTCCAGATGTGTACGCTTTAGGACATCGACGTACACGCCTTGGTCGGTGCGGATTTCTAACAGGAATAAAGACACGAGAATCGTCCACCATCCTCACCATAATCTGTACTGATTCTCACAGTCCCCTTCATTCGATCTTTGACTTTTCTCCTCTCCATCGAATGGTACAAAGAATAGTTCTCATCTCCCTGTTTAAGACGGAAATTGAAGTGTTCTTTGTATGGATTTCTGGACATACAGAGATTTCAGGTACTAATAAAACTGATTTAGCGGCAAATGAGTCACTGAGCGAGGGTTAGTCGCAATCTATTCTGGTCTCGTCTCTAGGTCAAAAAGTCTCATTGAAAAATACAGCCGTGAATAAGTAGGAGGAATACTGACACATTTTAGAAAACAACTAACTACGTACTTTCAAACTAGATAGAGCAGTGCGGCCCTCATCCATCAGGGGTAGTCAGTTGAAAGAAGTCGCGATCATACGAGATGACCGTTAGCGGGACCGGACCCATTCTTTGCATCAGACAGGGCGGGCTTGTGCGCCTCGATGTGATGTCTGAGGCTCTCCTCTGACCGTAAGACATATTAATGGAATGTAATATACACCTGTCTCTGCGAGATAGGCAAAGTATTAGGAAAACACCAGGTAAGTTTCTCTGACCTAGATAGTCTAAGCCGCATAATCTCTTCTTTTACCCCGGCTCTTCAATGTCCATTATTTATTTGAATCAATGCCGATTATATAGGAAACAATACTTATCCGTATCATGTAATGATTGCGTTTCATTATATAAGTTAATTTAGGTTTTATGTGGTGCAAATAGGTGAGGTGTCTTGCACGGTCGACACAGCCAGGTAAACCTAAAACAGTGGTACTTTGACTTACGAACCGTCCAAAAGACGAACTTTACGAGATGTGAGCAGTTTTCATATTCCATTTTGGCGTGTAGGTACGAATTAATTCATGAGATACCAACTGTGATGCTTTTATAATGCTTGGCATTTTAGAGTACTAACCGCGGGCAACAGAGTTGTAAAATTTGTTCAAAGGCTCCCACTTCCTACGATGCCGTTGCCGTATCCACTTCTTGCTTCACACTTCAAGCGTAGCTGTTCAACTCGCGTACTGTATATACCTCCGTCCAAGGCTACAACTTCACTAGTGTAATCATACTTATTACTTTTGGATAAGAAGAAATTATGTTCTCCAGTCGAGAAACCACTGTACGTCTACTAAAAGCGAAACTTCTATGCCGGTAATAAATATTTTAAGCAGTGGGGGATTGCTTCCTTATATCCCTTGTATATAACATTGATGTGGGTTCATGGTTTCATCACGCTGAAACTTTTTTTTGTTCGTTTTGTTTGATTATAACTTCGACTTTTTGTCCATTATTTTATCAAGAGTGATTAAATGACCAATATTTAGATGCAGATCAGGTGGAAAAGGGCTCACAGCTTCAATATCCATTGACCATAATGCTCTAGCGGAAGGAAATTCACCCTTCAGAAAGATATAACAGTCATTTAGTCAATAGGTATGATGACTTGACAGTCATCTTGAGTAAAGATCTAAAGAAAAGAGTAGTAAAATTTGATATGGAGCGTAGTTTTTTTAAGGGTCTGTAACTTTGTCGTTGAGACAAGAGATAAGCGCAGATTGGAATTTTTTAAGATGCTGGTATTGAGAATAATAGAGAAAATAAAACGAATGGAAAAGAGAATAAACGAAGAAATGGAATGGTAGGGGAAGAGATGGTAGGGTTATTGGGATAAATGCTCGGAAAGCAGGACTTGTGAATGCGAGATGTACAGAGGAAATGTTATGCTAGGGACAAATAGAGAGGGGATAAGCTGGAAAAGAGCGGTAGGCGGAGGCAAAATAGACATTGGATGGCATTAAAGGAGGTAGAATATATCCAGAGCTAAAGAAAATGTTGGCACAGTGCAGCACAGTGCAAGCACAGCGCAGTGGACCAATGGAAAACATGCCCAAACTCGGTAGACTATTACTGATAAATGTGCATGTTAAAAAATGCCATTTGATGGGCATACTTATAGTGTTTTGTTTTATTTTTTTGTATCAAGTTTAATACCAGTGAAATACGAAATTAATTTTTCGCTAATTTGAATCAGTAGTATTTTATGCATTGTATCAAATGCTTGTAAATTTTTCTTTTTCAATGGTACGATTTCCTTAGTAATTGAAAATTCTTGTTATTCCATTTTTGAAGCCAAATTGGTTATAGAAATAGATGCAAATGGGAAGTGAACCTCTATCAAATATTAACTATCTAATAAAAATTTAATCCTTCTCAGATTCAAGTATCCAACAGGAGAATGGTCGTTTTTCTTGAAACCATGAATGTAAATGGAATAAGATTTGGATTCAAACTTCGTGGTTCTGTCATTCAGTGTACTCGATGACAGTGCGTTATGCGCTCCTTTGAAAATTTTCAGTATAAATGTCAATGAAAAGTATTTATATATGAATAGTGAATTAAAATTTTATTTTTATAACGTTTGAATCCACTAAACCCAATTAGTTGAGCGAATAATTTTGTTGTTAATATAAGGTGGTCTTAGGAATGGATGTCAATGTCTGACTTTGGTGCCTGAAAGGTGTTGGACGTTAATTCAATTTAGTTTGTTTTGACATGTATCTTTCTTTGTAGCTAACTTTCGCTAATGCTCAGAAGTGAAAACTCTTCCCGTATGAGAATTTCGTCTGACTTCATTGCTAATTTGCTTGGCAACTTTCGGTGTACCAAACGTCTTTCTTTCTCCATCGTCCTCACCAATGTTTTTCTCTTTCCTCTCCGCTTTCGACCTCACCTCCGCTCTCTCTCTCTCTCGCAACCTCTCCAACCTCCTCCCCCGCCTCACCCTCCCTTTTCACGTCGCAGGTCTTACTACGCCGTGGTTCATTTTGCACGGCAGGAATCGCAACCTCCTCCTCCTCCACTAGCCCTAAACTGGTTTCTCTCCAATCTTCCCTCCTCCAAGATGGGAAGCTGTCGCTGCTGCAGCAGCATCAGAGAGGTTAGACTCCTCTTGAGTAAGAGAGAGAGGGCACGATAGTCCTCCCTATAGTCTGTCCGTCTTGGCTTGGCCACGGAGGGAGGCCAGCAGGTGTTCTTACGGCCCTCTTATTTTTTCTTCTCTTTTTTGGCCGTCCCCATTCTAATTTTTTCCTCCTCCGCCTTCTTCAACGGACCCTGGAGGCTCACGATCGTTCGCATTTTCTTCGAATCGAGTCCGGCGCTGATTCGGTGGTACCGTTATCACATCTCGGATGCTGAGACATTTTATCGCTTGAATAGCCGTTTTGTTTTGCGGCGGGGAAAAGGGAGAGGAGAGGCGGACGGGGAGTCACTTTTCACAGCCTCCCCGCAGGCAATCATGTACCACCGTCGACTCACAATCGGTCCAGCTCCCTCACTCGGCTTCGCCCCACTGAGTCCCGCATCAAAAGGGACGTTTTGTGACTAAACACGTGCCGCGGGATGGCCCGGATCATCGCTCTCCTTCGCGTCAAATGGGAGTGGGTCTTTTGGATCCCTGTGTTTTCCTACTACCTTTCTCCCCATACCCCAAAGGTGTTATCTAAATTACGGTTTTTCAGAAACGCCGTCGCCACTTGCCTAGTTTTTGATATCTAGGTATCATGTCAGGCCTCATAAGTGGTTGCTGCACTAGACTTGCCCCCTCCGGGAATTGCGGATTCGCATGCCAACATGCAGATTTGGGAATGTGGAGAGAATTCAGCCTCACGATTTTCCGAGAGCTTCCTGTTGAATTACGTCTTCAAGCCGAGCAGTCTTTTAGATTTTCACTACAGTAAGCAAACAGCTTAAAAAATAAATTTTTCGTATAGGCAGTATGCTTTGCGAGGAGTGAGGGTTAATGAAATAATGGTAAGCCGAGATGATAGAGACTTAAGCTTTCTTGTGAGAAAACGTTTGCCCCCAGGCTTCAAGAACATATATGATATTGCCATTGCTTTTATTGTGCCTAAGACGCCTGAGCTGATGTAAATTCTTCTGTAACTTTCACCACTAGGCATTGATATGCCTTTTTTTAATTCACTCTTTTCTCAGAGAAAGTTTAATTGCATTAGCTAACAGTGTTTTCGTTTTTGAGGCATTCGTGAACCAAACCGTAGACACGAAACGGGTTTGTATGATTTAGTAATCATGTGTGTTAATATGCTGTGGTAGGGGTACTCAGTGGATGTATTATTTTTCCCATCGAAAGCACTTTTAGCCATCGTTTGGTCGTAAAAATGATCTTAAATCGTCAAATAAATACCTGAAATGATTCATTTGCCACAATTCGGTGCATGCTAGTTGTATTTCAAGTCGTAAATGATAAAACATAAGTTTTGGCCCTTAGCATCCAATAAAGTTGTAATTAGAACATTTACCATTATACTGTAGTTATGGTAATAATTTTTATTCCAAATCTATAAATTAGGTCCACTAAATTGAAACTTAGTTTTAAAACGTACGAATTCGCCTCTTTGCAGAAGTGTTTGTGAGAATTCGATGACGAAATTCTGTAAAGCCACTTAGAAATATTAATTTACTTATGAATGATGTTGAGTGTTCCAAGAAACTGCGGGAGATGTCGCAACAGTAACTGTTAACGGAGTCATCCGCTAAGTGTGCATTACAATGCAACAATTTCAGAGTATAAAAATCATTCGCCTTGAACAGGATCTCGGTCAAGGCGAATGATTTTCACACTCTGAAATTGCTGCATTTTTCATGATATATGATAACATCATACATCAACATAATCTACAGAAGTGCGGTAAAGTCGTTCGTAGTTTTTACAAGATTGCCAGAGCATCAGCATAAATAGGTCCTCCTTTGACAAATTGGTATATTATCATCCGTTTAAATTTAATTAGATGTGTGGAGATTAGTTACTCGAAGATTAATTACATTCATGATTATTTGGTGTGATGTACCATGCATGAAGTCCGTCACTTTATTGCGTACCACATTCATTTTAGCATAACGAAAAAGAGTCTGTCGGCAGACGGGTCATTTTGCGACAGATTTACGAGTGTGAGATGAACTTGTCTGCTTCCCAGAAGTTCCCGGGGTTAATTTCCCGAAAGTATGCAAAAGATTTTCCTCAATATTTGTAAGGTCGTAAACTCTAGACGTACGTAAATTATTCAGCACTTACGAGTGTGTATACCAGCGCCAGCAGATTTGACGGGCCTTTTTCCAACTAAATATGTCAAATGACCTAGCATGCCACTGCTAAAAATCAATTAAAAACTATCCCAATTTTGTTGTTGTTGAGTGTATTTTTAAAAATATGTCTAAACATTATGTTAAAGCCATTTACGGGTCAAACATTTAAATGTCCAAGTGATTTTTGGTATCGTTTTTTGAGTTGGGGGTATTCACTACGTGCGCATCTCATCGCAACCGAAACGGCCTCGCAAAGCCCTGGAAAAGGCATTGTATTAATTCAAAATTAACACTGACGGTATGTAAAAATAATACTCTCATGTGTATACTGTAGTACTGTTCGAAATAATTTCTCGTACGCCCAATACATATGGCAAATGCACGTTTTGAGGAATGGCTCCAGCTACAAATTGTCAACTTTTTTGCTGGGTGTCTCTTTAATTTTTACTTTTCTGAATCGTTCACTTTAGTTCTTCATTTCCCAATACAACCATTGAGTATTAACCGCCGTCCCTCAGTTTAATATATCTAGCATAGAATTAAGCCAGGCTGAGTTCATTTACATCCATGAAGAAGAGCCCTGCTTATATTAATCACTGTTTGCGAAGAAAATTATCAGAGGAGTGAACACTGGATTGTTATTTACGGAGAAACTGGTGTATAAAAGAACGCTGCTATGTTGGAAACGGAAAGGTATTTTTACTACCGCTTTAAATGTGTTCTTCTTCTCCTTATTTAACTTTTTAAGAAGCATATGGCTTGCGCAAATTGCCTTGAGCAGTTACTAACTCTAAATTGCTTGCGAATAAATTCACTCCCCACTAATTTTAATGATATAGTCATGAATTCCGTCCCAGTATTTATTCACACTTTTTTGTTTTCTCAACCTGATACCTTTCTCCAGGTTTTTTATGATATCGTTTCACTTTCTCATGTGATATTCAATCTTCAAATTATTTTACTTTTACTATCATTCTTATTAGTCCACTTTTAGTTCTTTTCGGTATAACCTTTTTGGTATAACAAGCCCTCGTCCTTTCATAAACCTTTCCGTAGCTATTAGCGAATAACTCAGCGAGCAGCCTTCCCTACCGCATTTCATCAGTACCACTTGTCAGTTCGCTTTCACTCGCAATCAGTAAGTAGGAAGCGTTATGTTAATAAACGAAAATATTTATCAAGCCACCTATTTTTCAGGATGTTGTTCCTTATTGAATTTGTCTTGTATTTTTTTTCTTTCAGGAATTTCTCTCCTTTTTCACTGTAATTTTTTCCATCAGGTAGTTATTATTGGTGACTTAGAAGTTATTATTTGTGGAGAGTACAACGTTGAGGGATGTGTATTTTCCATAAACCTAAATTAAGTACTTTTCCTTTAACCGTCCTTCTAAGAGCCAATTATTCTTTCCCCTTAATCTCCTTTTTTGTTATTTCATTTTTATAAGACCTGTAAGCTGTGGAACTTAGTATACGTTGCATGTCTTTTCCTCCTTACTTAACAGTCTTCTTGGTTTATTGAAACTTGCCTGGCCATATTGAATCCCTTAAGAAATTTGAATGCACTGATTAATAAATTTCAGGCAAATAATACGCAGTAGCAAATCTTTATCATGTCCGTTTATGGGTCGTAAAATCATTGTAAGAGAATTATCCTTTTCCTCTTTTACCTAAATCTGAATTTGCTACCCAGGCTTGAAAATTTGGAGTTTCATTGCCTTAGTCTGAATGTGTTCCTTGGGATTGATTGATTTTTTTTGCAATAATGAAGATATAACATTCGAATTTATAATATATCAATATTTAAATCCTTAATTTAACTCACTAGTGTGTCATACATGTGATACTTGACATGGGCGTATGAATTTCTATTTTTTGGAAAATGTTCAATATTTCCATGTGTTAGTGACTATTTATTGATGACTGGCAGTGTGAAAATAGGTATTAAATTCTCCCAGCAGTTTAGTCGATCTATAGACTATGGAAAATGACATTCCACCATCTTGTGTTACTCTCGTTGGAAATTTTGAAATATGATGGAGTTATTTCTTACTGCTGAATATTTCCATTGCCCAAGAATTATCGTTAGTTTCTTTCATTTTTTGATTGCAAGTGTTATCGGCAAAATAAATGTTCATTTTTAAGTTAAAAACACCAGTTAATCAAATTTTTGGTCGTTTCCATCCCTGTGCGAAATATAAGGAATTTATGAGTGAATTGATGGATTGTATTGTTCAACTCGGCAATTGTTTTAACCTCCCACACTACTTATAACATTTTGTTGGTTAACTTTCAAATCTTTCAACATTACAACGCATTTTCCATGATTCATGGGAATTTTACCCGGATGCAATCATGGACATCGGGATTAAGTCGGCCTCGAATTTTTCATTATGCTAACGTGAAAAGGAAATTTAAATTCATCCGTGAACGACATATCTGATCGCAAAATTACGAAAAATCCTTCGTTTTATCGTCTGGCTAAGGAAAACCTCTTTAAGTAATAGTGAACACAGTGGTTTTCACACTCACAATTCATCTTCTATATTCTCAGCTTAACTTCCCATCAACACAAGGTTTTAGTGATGTACTTTTTTTCTGATATATTGATGAAATAATTTCTACCGCCAGACTATTTTGTAATAAATTGATTGGTGTCAAAAATCTCTACATAATCAACATGTAACACGTATATTTTATTGTAGTTAGAATGTATGTGCCAATACTTGGAATTTAAAATACCATTTCTTATGAATTTTACTTTTGTTAATAATAAACTAGCTCTTTATCACTGAAAAATGAAAGCAGTAAAGTCCTCTTTGTGTATCGTAGTAGACCAGTACCTAGATTATCTACAGAACTTTTCATAAGTGGCCGCACGTGTCTTTGAGTTCTTAAGTTCTTGGTACTTCCAGCCCTCTGTAATAATAATTTAAGGGTGCACTAGTAGGTTAAATGGTATATGAATGCAGTATTTCTAAATCTATTCTATGGCAAGACTTAGAGGTATATTAGCCCGAGAAATTTTAATTAAAAAGAAATGATTTGGTTACAATTATTCTGTTAATCAACAAGAATGTTGATTTAGCCTAGAAATAGAGTATTTACTCTTTGGTACTAACACCCTGAGAGTGGGAAATGGTACTTTCTTTAGTTCATGGAAACTTCAAAATGCATCTATGTGCTGCTTATCCAGGTGAAATTGCTATGGAGACGTTTCCAAATGTGAATATTTAATCCGTGCACCATGTCAATAATTTGTATCGATTCAGGTAAATTAATAGTATTACGTGGTTCGTTCAATAAAGCAATAGGAAAAAACAGAAAAAGAAATAATTTTTGGTAGATTTTTTATCATTTGACATTTTCTTCTTTTAGCTCGATACGTACACTTCCTAGCATTTCTTAAACGTTTTTTAAGCCGTCCGAAAATTAGGATTTTAGAAGGTCCTCAAAATATGCATCAGTGTTGGTCATGACCTCCTCTTTCGACAGGAATCGATTTCCGCCACGCCATTTTTTAATTTCAGAAATAAAAAATTCACTGGGAGCCAAATATGGCAAATACGGTGGATGTTGTAATAATTCTCACTTTAATTCTATAATTTTCGTCATCGAAACTGCGCAGGTGCGCATCCATGTATTGATGTAAGAATCTTCGTCTTTGCGAAGTGTTTTTTCTTCATTTCTTCGCTCAATATTTGCTATAAAGACGTAGAATATTCTCCATTTATCTTTTGTCCTTTTTGAAAATAATTGATGTACATGATTCCACTTTTATTCCCGAAAAACCGTGGCCATCACCTTGTCGGATGATATCACCGCCTTTATCTTCTTCGGAGCTGGATGACCTTTAGAAACCCGACTGTTTCGACTGTTTCTTTGTCTAAGGAGTGTAATAGTTTATTAGTATTATGTTCACAATCATGTTTCGATGCAAAAATTCATCAGGATTACGACGGAAAAGTATCAAATCAGCCTTAGAATCAACCACACGATTGCGTTTTTTCTGTGCTAAAACCAAACGCTGGCTTGCCCAAATTTTTTTACACCCGATTTTTCGTGCAAAATTGAAAACGCAATGTACATATCTTGTGATATGCCTATGGAGTCAATTATTTGGCGAACTTTGATTGGTCAATCACTCAACCATATCGTAGTTTTTTTAAATCATTTCGGAGGAAGTTAATTCCACCGTGCGTCCTGAACGGTGTTCATTTTTTGAATGTACAGCCCTGTTTAAACTCATTTCCCCACTGTAATCAGTCGCAAACACTGGAACAGAAGTGTGATGAACTTAATTGAACTCGAATTTTATGTCTTTTGGTGTTAAGCCTTTTAAATAGAAGTGATTAATCACCGCAAGAAATTAATTTTTTCATTATTCTTTATGAACAGATGATTGTTGCTTCAATATACTATGAAAATGAAACCCAGGTGATGAATGTAGCCGAAACCTTCGCATAAGTCTACCGAGAAATAATGCTTACTTAAGGGAACACTTTTCCGATACTACTGGTTCTTCTGTTGCAAGAAAATTCGCTGCGCAGCTAATTAACTTGACGAGCTGTCAAAATATTGTTTCCCATATTAGGGCAACTCAAATACTTGCAAATTGTGATAGTAAGTAAGACATGCAATTAATTCCTTGATTAATTTGGAATTGTATGAAATGAAATTTAACACTGATTACAATAATTCGAATAAATCTTGAGGGGTTCGGTTAGATATAAGTGCAATCGACTAGCGGTATCCAAGTTACATCTGCTTATCTGACTATGGGTGCAAAGTTCGAGAAATAAATGCATACAATAGTAATTTATGACATTATCATATCTACGAGCAATACGTAACACATGAAACTTTTTTCCTATTCCTAAGTCAATCAATAAGTGTACTGATTGGATGCTATTTCATCACTAATCCCGAATCAATTCTTAGTATTGTTTGCTTCAATCTCTTGAAAGTTAGCAAAAGGCGTGTTGCAGGGTGTGCATGTGGATATTATTGATGGTACTAACGTAATATGTCTAGGTTGATTTATGTATTATGCCCAGGCCAACCTCAAATATTTGCAGAATAAAGCATAACGAACTATTTTTTATTTATCATATTTTACTTTGTGTTCATATGTATCTATAATTAAAATTTAATATCCAACGGATGCGAACAATTCATATAAATTATTTTCTTATTAACCCGTTAATTTAGGTAAAAATTATGTTTTTTTAATATTTAGAATGCGCCATCTGTATCTGTAACTTTTAATGCCAGAGGATATTTGTCAAGTGCGAGTCTAAATAGTACCATGAAATTCCTTGATGATTTTATTTGTATTTTCATTTTTCTTATCCCCAATTTTTCTCTGCATGTTGCGTATGGTCACCAAATCGAGGATTGGCGTAGTTGGGTTTATGATTCAATTTATAATGGTCAAAGTTGCAACTTAACTGTATTTCCTATACATAATCTCTTTGCATGCCCCTTGGTACATTTTCATTCGCTGGGAAAGATTTCTCACTTTTGCTGGAAATTAATGTCATTTCTTTTATTGCGGTACATTTCCCATATTTTCAAATTGCCTCTCTTGTTTATTTACTTTTTATACTCGAGAGATATTTAAATAAGTCTATGTATTTTAATACGTAATTATTGATATTTGCTGTATTTTTTCATCCAATTACAATAAATAAGTATAAGTAGTATTAAGGGGAGGCGACCGGCAGCTGAGGTCATTTGCGAAGTTTTTATATGGGTGATTTTAATCATGTAGTCCGGGGATAAGACGATGAATGGCTCATTTGCCTAAGTATCATGGTGGCACTCAAGTCGATCCAGCTCCATACGGTCCTTAATGCACGTTCGATTTCCGTGTAGCAAGCTGCAGCTCAACTCGATACTCGTCCTTGGGCCTGTGTCAGCTAATTAGGGAATTCGGTTTTTTATCCTGCGAGGTGCGCAACATGGTCCTTGAACTTGTCGCATGCTTATGTGCGTCGTGGACAGTCTATCTTCAAGGATACTAATCCAAGAGCGCGTGTCCTCCCTGTGGCTACCCATCCTCTCTTCAACCGTTTATCGTCATCCCTCACCCCGTCCCTCCCCGCTTTCCTTTCTACTTCTGCGCAAGGGGGATAGCGAGTGTCTCCCTTCCTCCTTAGGAATCTTACACCTCTCCAACGAGCGTAATTCTCCCTCACCCCCCTCGGCCGTCCGTCCCCTTCGCCCCTCTCTGCCTCCTCGCCTCCATTTTGTACCTCCATCCGTTTCTCTTCCTGTTTACAGCGGGGCACGGGACTCACAGGCGCCGAGCGATTTGACCTCCCAGAGATCTCCCCCCCCCACTCTCCCCGCGCTCTTCCTTCTCTCATCCCGCTTCTCCTCTTGTCTTATTCATCCCCCATCCATTTCGTCTTCCTATATTTCCTCACAATCCGTCCACGATTTCCACCTCTACAGCTTCATTAATATTCGTCCATAATCCGTTGGAATGGTCGAGGAATCAGATCCAAAGCGGCTACTGTGTCCCATGATTTTTCATCGTCACAGACAGCTATATGAGATTGTCTCCTAATTACCTGGCTGTGATGTTGTCTTTTTGTCATGATACTCTGCATTTGTAAACAAAGGGAGGTTTTTTTTCAATTCTGCAACTCATTTCGCTGGTAAAATTTTTCTAGTATTAAATCATGAAAAATCTATGTCTCCTAGTATTCTTATCTTCCTCCTAGTGGGTCATTCCTCTGCTTTAAAAATTATGATTTATCAAAAATGCTACTCTAGGAAAAGGTAAAAGACCGAAGCAACAGTACGCTCAATCACACTGAACATATTGCATCACAGGGTAGGCGCATATATCCGAAGCTCGGCCAATCCTATTGGCTTGCTGTAGACTTCATTAAATCCTCTTCTTCCTTTTGGTTATCGAAAGATAAAGAGGCTTACTTTAATTGATGGATCAAAACTTGTTGCTTAAGTTCTTCCAGGACAATAATGTGGCCAATTTCACGATTCAGTAGGAGTTGATGATCTATTTTAAGCTCCGTAGTGCTTCCGGGTTTTTTTTGTGCCGGCAGCCTCATCCATAAGTATTGGCTGAATGATCGTGTACTTCTTCGGCGTTAATGCTAGCGTGGTTTCTCCGGGTAAAAATAATCCGTGAGACCTCTCTTTTATCCTCCTTTTCAGTGTCTTCGTTTATGTTGGACCTTTTTTCTTGGAACGGGAGACTATCTCGAGCAACGGTTACGAGTCCCGTATATTGGTTATTTGTGAGACTTCCTCTTCCAAATGAAGACCTCGTTGGTGTTTCTATTCTCGGATGTTCCTTTTTTGTTCCACGTTAGCGTTTAAAGAAGGCCTCCATCCATGCACTTCAATCCAAAGGAAAGAAAAAGAGGAAACACTGATGCCTCATCGCTTGTAATTTACTTCAATACCATTTAGAGTGTTTGAGTCAAGCAAACGGGAAAGGATTTTATTACTAAGAATTAGTGAAGGAAAATGCCGTAATTTTAAATGCAGGAAAAATTATTGGGAGTCAAGCAGTTAATTTACTTCATGCACTTCACGCAGTTTTTACTCATATGCATTCATCATCGATTGTCGGATGAATAACTGGAGCTTTATTGCAGAAAAAGGTGAGCCGTTCGTTTCTATACGCTTGAAATATCTCATGAAATGTGTTACCAAGATTGTTATTCATAATTTAAATAACATCTTACAAAATTATTGGCTTACAGTAGTTCCATAGTGGCTAAGATAATTATACCTATGAGTGGTATGCATTGCAGTACTTTCAGTGTGACCTTTTTAGTGGCCATTTTTCTAATCCTGAAATACTATGAACGTTCTAATTTAATCGGACAGACTTCAATTGATATGACTGCAAAATAATTGACTTCATTACTTTAACATAACACTAGAACTTGACTTATTGTTCGCATACCATTCGCATATCAAGAAATATAGAAAGGAGACAAACACAGAAAACTGATTTCTCAAGTTCATTCATATACTTCCGTGTTTTTACTGTAGGAAGATGTTTATAATTGCTTACAACAGTAACAGTTGGATTCGAGGTTGTTGCAATTCCATTTTACTTCAAAGTTTTCTTTGACCCGAGACAGTATGTGTATCAAGTTAAGTAAATTCTATGGATCGAATGAATCTAATTTATGTAACTTTATTATTTTGATACTTGTAGCTCTTTAATGACACTGATTGGCTACCAAGATAAGAAAAACCTCTTTCCTTATTGGCCTTGTCTTTTTAGTCCTTCGTAGTGGTGAAAAAATATACATTTTTTTATTTCTGTGTAAAATAGCCTTTAAAACTATATACAATTTCAAATAAACCTTTGACCGCATAATAATTCCCTGAGTGTACTCATGATAAATACCAAAATTGGTTGGCTCTTATGATAAAAATCGCTCCTATTATTTGTTGGCTATTATGATGATAATCGTACTTATTGTTGAATTTTACGAATTAATCGATGGGTGACCTTGTATTAATGCTTGGTTTATTCATCTAAATGGTTATTAATTCCACATGATTGGTGTTATTTTGACATTAATTGAGCATTTTTGATGTCTCGCCTATAAGGAACGTCCTCAATAGTATATTATTTAATATTGCGTTATGTGTATTTTTTTAAAGTATGATATCTGATCGTGGGCATTTTTGGTGGTTCCTGAATAAGTATTATTGCTCAGCCTACCGGCATTTTTACTTTTAGTTTTATTATCTACGTCAAATCCAAGCAATAGATATTATTTATTGGAAATATTTCAGTGAAAAACATTTTTCGTCACTGGCATTGTAACACGAATCCCTCGATCTCGATAGTAGACGTACGTACATTATTTGAACAACTTACAGGGTTCGTACAATAAGTATCGTGACTGATTCGCTGTAGCCTCAACAGAGTGATGGATGGGGGTCTGACCGGTCGGCTCGGCAAAGGTGTCCCCCACCACTCAGGCACACTTTAGTTCAGTCGCCTCTTAGCGACAGGAGATGCATTTTTGTGACGTGTGATTGTTTGTGGTGTCGTCGCGCCAGCATGGAGCACACCGTCGAGCAACGCTACGCTGTGAAGTTTTGCGTTAAACCCGGGAAATCCGCGTCGGAGACCCTTGAACTTATTAAACAGGCTAATGGGGATGATGCCTTAAGCCTCAAAAGAGCTTTTGAGGGGCACAAAATATTTATGGAAGGTCGGGAGCTCGTCGAAGACGAGCACCGCGTCGGACGCCCGACGACCGATCGAACCGATGCTCAGGTGGCCAAAATGAAAAAAGTGTTGGACTCGGACAGGCGTTTAACCATCGCCCTTATCAGTGAGGAGACCGCCCTTTCAATCGAAACCGTCAACACCATTGTAACAGAGGATCTTGCGATGAGGGTAGTGTGCGCGAAGCTGGTGCCGAAAGTCTTGATTGAGGAACAAAAATTGTCGCGGGTTGAAATTTCGCAAGAAATTTTGGACTGCGTCCAGGAAGATGAAGATTTTCAAAAGGAACTCAAAGGATATTGGTACGACTCCATCGAGGCGGTTCAAGCGGCGACGACCAAGGCTGTCTACAGTATTCCGGAAACCGACTTCCAGCGGGCTTTTGACGAGTTACAGACGCGCCGAACACAGTGTATCGATGTAGGAGGAATGTATTTTGAAGATTATTAAGTGATTGTACTTATAATACTTATTGTACGAACCCTGTACGTTACCACCTATTCTTTTCCTCGACAATTTCTGCAAGCTTTAACTTTGTTTGCACGACTTAATTCGTCTCATAGAGTTTATCCTATTTCTTTTAGATTCAAAGCTAAGCGTGTTTTTATAATTTTAATAGCTTTCATTTTTGAGAATTATTATATCTGCCGTTAAAGCTGAATGCCTAATTTTGCCTAATGCCCTTCTACTAGGTTAAATGGTTTTCCACAATTAAGTTAGCCATCCTCGGAGCTTGTAGTAAAAATTCCATTAGAGAAAGCGAGCTGTTTTTTCAAGTCTTTAATGTACCATTTCATCTCTGCCTTTTTAAAATTGAGTTTTACCCTAAAGAATAATTTATTCTTGTCGATCTTTCGGGAATTTCATGCAATGCAGCTAAGTAACTGAGTTATTAATTTGGCCTGATTCCTTGAAATCCAAGGAAAACTTGATGAATACCTGAGATGAGTCCTGCAATTTAAATATTATAACGAAGGCAGCGGTGCTCTCTGCTAACGACAGCAGTAACATCGGAGGCAGGTTGTTAGAATGTCATACCGGATTTAACGCACCTGCTTAACGTTCGAGTGGTGGGAATAACTTTTTATCAACTGCGGGAATGGAAGGTTTTTGAAGGCGAACCACTCGTTTGGTGCCTTTGCCGCTGCGCAAGACGGGCACGTCGTATTACGTTGGCGTGTCAATCCATGCTTTGTGGGTAATCATCGTCCCTCGGACGTCGCAGTGTGGGAGGCAGATGAAATGGATGGGAGAGAAATTGAGGGGGGATGGACGGGTGTGAGCTGAGGTGGAAGGGGGTCGCGCTGATGGGAGGTAGGCGGGGAATAGGACCCCTTTGCGGATGGCTTGAGTGTCTGTGGATTGCCTATCAATTCATGAGTTCCCTGGAGAAGGACCTTCATGCGTCACACTGTTATCTAATACGTCGGAGAGCTCGGGGATGAGAGAGGAAGAGTGAACGACAACATAGGAACGTGGGTTGGGGTATCCTCGCACACCTACGTGTAGAGTGCCCTAACCAGAATTCTACTCTTATCAGTGATAATATTCTGGGTTATACTTGAGTGGAATGATGTGATGTCCGTTGATTTCGACCGTTTAATTTAGAATTGCGACATGACGAAAATGAGAATGACCTTGAATTCAATTTGATTATTTTTATACGGTCAATGCTCATTCTCTACGCTCAACCCAGTATGTTCTTATAACTGAATTATTACGATAATATATGAACTAATCCGCAGCTCGAAGGTCGATTTAGTAGCTAAGACAGATCTCACCTTGTACGGCGATCGGCGTATAAAATTCGCACATTCGGTTTGCTAAAGCATCGTTGATGTGAATGAAGGGTAATTACAAGCTTATAAAAGGGCATAACAATCACTGAGATAAGGCAAGAGTCAGGCACTCGGACCGTGGATCGTGTATTTCACAGTTCATTTTTCATCCTGTAACTTTGATATGCATGTATACATTTCATAATATTTCAATCGGCTAAATATTTTCACTCTTTGCAAATTAAAAGAAGGCCCCTTTTTCTTAAATCCTATATTTCTACATGTGAATGGTTTTAGACCTAAAAGAGTTTTATTTCAGCAGTAGCTCTACAATCGTTATTTCTGCCTTCGTACACTCACTCAAGTGTATAAATAATTTCGTGAACTAAATCAGCTAAAATATGCTCATACATTTTTATATATACGTATTAGGTGATTCGTACGGTTTTATCCGTGCATTTATGCTTAAAATAAAAGAATACCGGATTATCATGGCATCTAAGTTTTATCCGGCGAGCCCGCGCTGGACTGTGTGGCATGGTCCTTAAGGACGTAAACCTTCATTATATCAATTTGAGTGTACGTAATGTGTTCGTAGCAGGAACTAATGGGATACTCTAAGGATCTTCGATCTTTTTTTATGACTAATACTTAATTATACGCCATGCATATGAAATTAACTGAAAACGATTCCTTGAAGATCAGATTTTTATATGATTATCTATTCTTCGAGTCTGTACTAAGAACGAGTTCGTAACTTCGTTGCATCCCTTTTGGCACTCATTCGCAGAATTTCCTGCTTTATCGATAACCGCTTCTGATAGGCTGGCGTCATCTCCTCTCCTCGTGTGTCTGTACCTTTCCACCTCCATGCACGCCTCTTTTGAGGCATGAAAATGCATTATTTATCCTTTTATGCTCTCTAAATTTCTCCTTTTACTTTTTCCCGTCTACAATGATATCCATTGAATTACTATACCTCTGTATACTCGACCTCTGCTTGAAGATGTAGTTGCTCTTTAAAAATATTTCATCGCATCGTTAAATTCACTAGCAACACCTGTAAGTAGTGGATCCAAACAACAAGTCCTTAAACCCTTTGATCTGATAGGGTAGTTCCTGTGAAAACTGATTCAAACCTTGGGTACTTTCAGTGAGTTAATTTAAAATGTAACTAAATGCAACAATTTCAGAGCGTAAAAATCATTCGCCTTGACTGGGACTCGAACCCAGATCCCTCAATATCCGGTCGAGTGCTTTAGCCACTTAAGCTACCGAGGCGTCCTCTTAAACTCTGAAATTTTGGGGCTTTTAAAGGAACTAGATGTTATGACGAAATACCGTACATACAATGTCACATGCATTCGTAGTCGTGCGCGAGGCGCCACTGTCCACGAGGTTAAAAGCCGAAGGTTTAAAGAGGTTTAAAGTTCTTTGGAATTTGTAACTAAATGTTTTGCAAATTATTCATCAATACTTTTACAAGAATTTCATGCATTTTTCATGGCATTAGGCGAGTTTTACCAACATAAAATAATGTAGACTCCTTTAACTATTTTTAGTTAATATAATGAATCATGCATTTTTAGGCTGAGATCATAAATATATTATTTTATTATTTATTTGACCGTTTTCCAGCACATTCATGGAAAAAAGAACTGTTAGTAGGAAAATGTTGCAATTTCAAAGAGCTAAAAGGGAGGAAACGGAATAGGCTGCATTGTTTATTTAAACTTCGCCCAATTTATTGGCTATGTCAAACATCTACGCTATTGTGATCGATTGAATTTTCTAGTGACTTTCAAAGTCGACTTCTTGAATAATTTCCCCTCAACATTTTTTGCCTATACTATTCGGGTGCTTTCCAAGAAAAGTCAGCTTCATTTTACTGATGTGGCTGTATATCTTGGAAATCACAAGTACGCTAATCAGTGAAGAGCTCAAGAAAGATTTATTTGAATCTCATTTGATTGCGTATGAGTTAATTACATCTCTAATGGCAGATTTTATTTCGGAATTATTACTTTACCACCGAACGAAGGGAGAGAACACGTGAGTGGTTCGAATTATTCGATGTTTGGCTTGCGAATTCCTCCGAATAGGCAGTTACGAGATTAATACATGGTGGTTTCCAGGAAGCGTTTTTGATTTCAAACTGGGGCCTATAGTCAGACCTTTTATTAATTTTTATCTTCTTTGTATCCCGAAAGATATTCTGTGAATAGATAACAAAAATAAAATTCGTTAGGGAAAATATGTTCGTGTCCGAAACACTCATACGATTTACGAGTCGGGATCATCTTTGTAATTACCGGCAATAATAGTTAGTGAGAAAGATGGGTCTGTAACCTGAAATATGTACTATTCAATGAAACGTCGAACGTGCAAAGTTATTTATACCTGACACACCTGAAGGTTTCGTCGAATCGCCTTCTTTAAATTTTTCTTAGTTGGTCACCGTTCGTGGAAAAGTGCAGATTTTATTATCCGTGTTTCTGTGATAATGAATACATTCGATAATATGTATGGCAAATCTGATGTATGTGTACACATTCACGAATGCGTTTTGGAGAAGATATACCGTAACTAAAAATGGATATTACATGTGGAATGCGACAGCTTAAATTCCCTAGTCCATTCATATGCCTAAGAAAGTTTACTTACTGAGTTATTGGAAGGAAAAGTACAACATAAAATAGTGCAGAGGATATTCAGGTCATTAGAGCCGTTGTGACAAGATAATTAGCATGCCTGCTCAAATGTTTGAGCAAGCCGCTGTGACGGTTACAAATAACGGCTGCTTTTGTGGCTATAATAGATGTTTACTTAGCATCATCCACCGTAAGAGTAGTCTTCTGAGTCCTTTATCCTTACTTCACTCGAAAAATTGAGATTTTACAGAGAACCTACTCCCAGTCAACGGTTATGTATTCATTATGGCTCTCCGGCTTATTGAAAATTTCGGTTTCCTTTTTTATCGAAGAACGGTCCTTTTCTGTGTATTCGCATGCTCCTAAATGAAATGTCAAACATCTTGTCTGTTTATTCTTAGTTCTAAAAGTATAATGTGATATTTGTTCCAATCTTTAGACCTACGCCCAGTAATTGTTATAGGTACTTGTACGTTAATAGTTGGCAAGGTAAAAACTTTAAGAATCGAGTATTTTAATATAATATCTTACATTAATTATATACTATCAGAAACATCCTTTTGATTTATCCCCGTTGATTGCGTATCGTTGTGTTTTTTGTTTCCATAATATTTAATTCTTAATCTATTTTTAAAATTACTTTCTTCCTCTTCAATTTTAGTGGGATGAGTCGCGATATTTTTTAAAGTCCATCCCATTATTTCATTTATCAACTAAAGCCCGGTGTGAATAATAAGTGTGGTTTTGCTGATATATATATATATATATATATATATATATATATATATATATATATATATATATATATATATATATATATATATACATATATATAACGATTGTCCGGAAAAACTCATACGAGCGGCACAATAATGGGCTGACACAACATAACACAAATAGAAAAGAATAGACACATATAAAAGAACACTTACACGGTAAATTGTTCGAGCTTTCGGCCCTCTCAGGGGCCTTCTTCAAGAGAGACTCTCAGTCTCTCTTGAAGAAGGCCCCTGAGAGGGCCGAAAGCTCGAACAATTTACCGTGTAAGTGTTCTTTTATATGTGTCTATTCTTTTCTATTTGTGTTATGTTGTGTCAGCCCATTATATATATATATATATATATATATATATATATATATATATATATATATATATATATATATATATATCACGATTGTACGGAAAAACTCACACGAGCGGCACAATAATGGGCTGACACAATAAAACACAAATAGAATAGAATGGCAACATTTAAAAGGACACTCACACAGTAAATTGTTCGAGCTTTCGGCCCTCTTAGAGGCCTTCTTCAAGAGAGACTCCGTCGAGACTGAGTCTCTCTTGAAGAAGGCCTCTGAGAGGGCCGAAAGCTCGAACAATTTTCTGTGTGAGTGTCCTTTTAAATGTTGCTATTCTATTCTATTTGTGTTTTATTGTGTCAGCCCATTATATATATATATATATATATATATATATATATATATAAACCTTGAATGAATATTTTTTCGCCATATGGCAGGTTTTTTGTGTTTGAAAGTGTATGTATAAATATATGTCAATGTGTGTGTGTGTGTGTGTGTGTGTGTGTGTGTGTGTATGTATATATATATATATATATATATATATATATATATATATATATATAATCATAAACACTGTAATCAACCAGGAAGTCGGTTTGGTAAGCGATGTTTGAATTCACCCAGTAATAAGCCCGACGATTTCACCTAATAAGTCCAAAATACGTGGAAGAAAAGTTGAGGAAGGATGGGATTTTAGTTGGGAAAATGCGAGAATAGACGGACTTGTGAATATAAAAAACTAAGCGATCACCGTGAAAAGGAAACTTGTTTCTACCCATACTAGCCTATTCGTTAAAAACCTACCGGGTGAGAGTGAAAGACGATCCGGCCTTGTCACAGGGAAAATAAATTGTCAAAAGAACCTCAAATCTTAGATTTCTCGACTTAATATATAGAGATCGCTGTTATACGTGCTATTTGATAAATATATTTTTTCCTAACCGCCTTTTCGCAAAAAATATCGTCCTCATATCTTCAAGTGCGACATGCAAAGCTTCACCGTCCATAATAAATTTGGTCTGATTTATGAAACATGTACGTCTATATTTTCTTGCAGTTACAAATGTCAATAAAAATCAAGTTCCAATTTTGAAAGCAAATTTGCATAATTCAGGAAATAAATTTGCTTTGACTAATGTAGGGACTCAATAGAATCATATATTTATTCAACTGTAAACACAGTGTCATTGCATCCAATTCGGGCTTAACACCCTAGGGTAAAAAAAGAAAGTTTGCATTTCCACATAAAGATTAAATATTTCACGACCACGGTTTCGATGCTGCGCATCATCATCAGTTCCATCATCGAAACCATGGTCGAGAAATATTAAATCTTTATGTGGAAGTGCAAAGTTTCTTTTTTTACCCTCATCATGAAGGATTTCCCCGCAGTTAAACATGAAACTGTTATGCTTAACACCCTAGATTTACTCGAAATAGGCATTCCAAAGTTTCCTATAAAGTTCTTGTCTCAGCATTGAAGATCAGCAACAAACGCAAATAAATTCCGGATCATTGTCTCCTCGCTCTGTTACTTTACAAAATTCCAGATCCTTAAAGAATCCGAATAGATGTGGATTCAGTTATATCCAAGTGCATTATCAATCCGAATTCAAATCCTTTCCCACTTACCCAGACCACTCACCTTCTGAAATACGAATGCTCGTGTACTGTTTAATTTCCTATCCTCACCGACCCATCCCCGTCATTGCTGACAAACGGGTGTTCGTCGGAATTAGTTAAAGAATTTACCCTTGACCTTTATGCGGTGGCCGAGTTGCGGGAGTAAGGGGCGTTCGCTCGAATTGTGCGTCTCATTCCTGGTGTGGTGGGGAGTGGCCGGCGACTCCTCTGCGCCTCCCAATCTCATAACGATCTCCAATCCTCCACTGGAATCGCCTCTAGGAAACAGTGCGGCAGGGGCGTGGCCGACCGGAAAAGGGTGCGACGGTGAGGGGCGGGGTCGGTGTCGAGCGCAAGGCGGAGAAGGGGGCCACGGGACCTGTGCCGGCGAGTTGCAGGCCGCGTGGTTGCAAAGGGTTTGAGGTCTGCGCTGAAGATTACCTGGGGTCGGTGGGTTGTGGTGGGTTGGGAAAATATATATCGACGTACTGGAGCAATGCGGTATCTCATCCTGAAGCGAATGTTAATAATGCTAAAATTAAATGCTATCAAAACAATTAAGAATTTTAAGTCTCCCGAGCGCCAACATGTTTTTCGATAACCGATAATAGCTGGTAAATGCGTCTACCTCAGGTGTGGTCGGAGGCTAACGCAGTTTTTGGCTGTTGCCAGCATTCCTACCATTCTTACATTACGTCGCAGTGGAGTGCCCCAAGCGAAATTATCCCATATTCCTCCTTAACCAGGATACCTTTTATAGGAAATGCATCCCTTTTGGTGAAATCTGAAATTTACTTGATTTTGACTGAGATGATCGTTACTTAATGCAGCTTCCTCAGTACCTTGGGCAGTTAATATCAGAGGATAACGACAATATACCTATATATATATATATATATATATATATATATATATATATATATATATATATATATATATATATATATATATATATATATATATATGTACAAACATTTTTTCGCGACGCCTGCTTAAAAAGGAATACGCTTCTGGGTAAGCAAAACTTTTTTTTAACCATCCATCCATTGCTGTGAGTGGTGTTGGTTTGTGATTTTTAATCTGAGACGCGATGGTTGTTGTGGCAGACTTGGTCCCTGTGCCCTCCACAGATCCGGATGGCATTCCCCGCCATCCGTGCGGCGTCAGAAGCGCCAGCAGCCGCCGCCCCGACCTGGATCCCTGCGCGTGGCCTCTCTTCCGCCACCGGCCCCGACTCCCATTATCATTTTCTATTAATAACCCAACTCTTTTTCCGAGAGGAAGGCTACCCCCCCTCCACTCGTCATCCAACATACACACCCGCAGTTTCTTCTCCGTTCCCGCCCTCCCTCGGCCACCTCCCTCCCTCACCCAATAAACACTGTTATGTACCCATCTGCCCGCTTTCTTCCCTCTCCCTCATTCCCTTTCTCATCCGCGCTTACATTCTCTCTCTCTCTCTCTTATACCTCCCCTCATTCCCTTTGATAAGTAGAAGGAGGGCGTCCCAACGGTCCATCTCTCTTTCCTCTCCCCTCCTCTTCCCCATACCATCTCTTCCTCGCCGGAAGGGGAGAGTGGGGTCGACGCCCTCACTGGCGCCTATCTCTCTCCATCGCGGCCTTCGGTCTCTCCTCCCCCTGCCCCCTCACTCATCCCTCGTCTCCCCACCCCCCAATTCCAACTCCGTCCTCGCCCTTCCATCTCATCTTCAACCCTCCCGCGACCCGATCATCTTAGATCCACAGCACATCGCTACCTTCTTGTCTCCCTCCCGCCGCCATCCCGCCAGGTGTTTACACTCTATTTTCCAAACCTCCACCCAACAACCCTCCCTCACGCCACCTTCACAACACCCTCCACCCGTCCCAGTCTAACCTCCTCCCTTCTTCTCTCTCCTCTGCCCCTCGCCATGGGATATCTTAAAACTGGTTTCTGGAGCGCTTAGACCATTGCCGTGGATCGTAAGCAATGGACCAAGGGCTGCTGCATCATCCTACTCCTCCTTTTTCCCTGCCCCCCCTTCCTCTTCACCGTCGTCTCCTCTTTTTAATTGCTCTACGTCTTAGGGCGCATCATCGCAGTCCATTAATCTTTCTTCTGAAAGGGGTGATTTCTTCCGGGATGTGACAGCGACGCTGAGTTCTCGGACTTATTTACGCCCTTGCGTTCTGAATGGGTCCTCAAAGAGGATTGAGTACGTTTGCACTCACCGCTGAGTTTTTTTTAAATTCTTTCGAAGGAGTAAGTCGGTGTTAAAGCACGGATGTACTCATCTACAGGATTTAGTATTACTGCTATTATAACCATTCCCCATATGATGTCGTGTTATTTTCGTACGCACTTAATAGTCTCGCTAAAATATAGGGGCTCTTACGTGCGAGACGTGATTTGTATATAATTTGTTTTGCTTATTTATTCGGCAGAGAGTTACTGAATATAAATAAATTATTTGTAACACATAAAGACGTATATGCGTTTCTTACCCGATCTGAAGTTATGTTGAAATTAATTCAGATAGTCTTTTTGATAATTTTTGTGCGGCCTCTCTTAATTTAGAACGCTTACAATGAATCCTTCAAGTTACGTTGCCAAATAAGTTGTATTATTAAACATTGATTGATAAAAAAAAAACGATGCACAATTCTAGTGATTACGATGTTGGGAAAGTTGATGCTTTTGTAAAAAGCATTTAATCGGCTAAAAATTGAGTTATCTCCGCAGCAAGTTTCCATCTTGGGTACGAATCTTGGCATGTGAAGAATATGCATTAATGCTGTAAGTTGATGGCTATCTATCTTGGATCTTATTACTTTGTTTTTTACTCCCCATACAATTATTTTACCGATTGGGATAGAAGTGCAATATATACCTCTCCTTCGAAGATAGTAATTTAATGAATATTCAAGGAATTTTCTTTCCACTTTCATTCTATCTCGTCCGATGGCGTGCCTTGAAAAAATTGTTTCATGAATAAAACATTTCTACTTCATTTGGAGCCTTCGGGTTGTAATCATTGCCAAATACTTCGCTATCATTGACTAGCTAGGTAGGCATTACTTTCATAAGTGGTCGCCATCATTACATTTATGTTCAAGTCGTAAAACAGATGCGAGTAATATCTGTGATCATTTTCCAAATACTTTTAATTTCAAGTCAAACTTTTATAATTGCGAATATTGCGTATGCGTTCGAATTAGAGAAGTAGTTCCGTCACCGCAGTATAAATACTAACTTATTTTGCACGTTCGGTTACTTTATTGTAGGAAAAAATCCGAAAAACTCCTTCAAAAGGCTTTCTTTTAATTTATCTTCATCTCACTTTAGTTTTCTTTTCGACAGCTTTACGTAAAAAAACGGACGGCTGTACATTTGAAATCATGCATGCAAAAATTTCGTTAGGTTATTTCTCCCTAATTTTGAATTAGCATGAAGTAATATAGCTATCATTGACAACTATTCCCTCCTGAATAAAGAATTTTTCATTTAAATTCCCCTGGTCAACATTAAATGTCACCTATCTTTAACGTATACTTTTATTATAATGTCGTTATCAGCTATTTTCTTATTAATTCATTATTTGTTTATTTTTTCGTAGTTCCTGCCCAAGCAACATAGTTTTTGTACCCTATTATGATCACTAATTTTCAATAGTATTGCGGGAGATAGGCAGTTGCTAAATTTTCAATCCAGATTATGCACTTTAAAATGTAAAATAATTAACGTAGAGAAAGAAGTTGAATAAAGATAAACCCTGTGTCGTTATTAGAATATCCCTTAACCAAAGGCATTAGAGCCGAGCGTAAAACACTGTTTAATGCACCTAACTATGGATGTTATATTGAAGTGGCCCAAAATAGGTACTAATGAAAAATCCTGCTATACAAAAAATTCTAAATGGTAAGCTTCACCTTGAGCCTTACACCAAACCTAGTCTTTAGATTATGCAATTATGCAATCTCGAAAACTAGAAAGCGGTATAGGATCGCCGCTTTCTAGTTTTCGAGATTACATAGTTAACGTTTATGAGTGATAGACTCCATTGATAGCCATCGGTATCACCCTTATTAGCCCTATTCTCCTTAGGCCATTTTGGCCACTGAGGTCCCATTCAGATTAATTAGAATATGGTGACTTCAATGCCTGCAATTTGCATGTCATCTTCCTCTGTGCATCCCATTTTTTTCATCATTTATCGAAGTAGATAGTTATGAGATTTAATTTTAATTATAAAGTGAATGATTTGCGTAATAAATTAATATTAATAAATTCCTACACTAGATATTCTTACACTCTGTTCCTATCCTAATACACTCGCTAGACAGCCCAGAATATCCGATCACATTTTAGGAAAATAATGATTGCATCCGTAATTTATGTATCGTTTATATTATATTCGTAATACTTCAGGGGTGCTTTGTCGCCGCTAATCAATTAGGTAGCGTGATTAATTGTTTTATAGATGACTTTATTTCACGGTGTCTTCATGATTGAGTGACTGACAGAATTGCAGATTTAGATATGCTCATGTTCGAAAATTATGAGAGAAATCAGCTATTTTTGTATAAAAATGGTATGTATTTCTGTTACATGTATTAATTCATCCACGTGATCTGCCGGTATAGCGTGCCATGCCATACATTTCCTTAGTTTTAGAAGTAGCTCATTAGGGTAGGTGTTTTTTGTATTTTATCAAAATTAAATGATTAGGTAAATAAACAGTCAGCCGTGTGTTAAGTTATCTTGTTTTGTGATCCACGTTAAAATGAACAAATCAACTCTGGAATTTTTCACTGCACCTGGTGGCTTATATCTCCATCTTATTCCTTGGAATTTTGTACCAAAATGCCCATAAATGCCGTCAACTTTGAAATGAATATAATGCGACGCGCAGTTTTTTGTCTGAACTCTTGTGATTCTGATAAATGCAGTCGGGAAAGGTTTATAGTATTAGTTGAACAAATCTCATATTTTGAGCTAATAAAAGCGCCGCTTCAAAATACATGATGTAAAATAAGAAACTTTGAGTCATGAGAACAGGCAACATTGTATAACGGTTTGGTTGAGACGAGCGTATTTTAGCAATTTATTTTCAGATATTCTTTTTAAATGAAGGCATCTTTTGGCAGAAGTTTTGCTTAAGCAGTACGTTTCTAATGTACATGCATTTAATGTTTCCCTATTTCGAAAAACCATTAGATGTTTATTACTTTAATACGAATAGATTTGGAATGTGTACTGAGCCAGAAGTCGACCCCAATGCACAGAAAGTGCATGTACAACTTACCTCCCAAGGGCCAAAAACAAATACGCTGAAGTGGTAATTTAAATCCGATTATGGAGTTTCGTGCTATTCATCAAGTCATTTAAATGAGATCCGAGCTGGGCCAAGGCATTCACAAATTTTTAATCTCGGAAAATGTCTTGCTTCTTAAATAATCTCATTTTCAAGCGGAGCATCTGGATTTTTTGGGCGGAGCAACGGACCTTCAGACTTATCCAATTATCTATTGACGCCAATTGCAGGAACGGAGCCTTTCATTTTCGTGCCCAAAGTAAGTTCAAAGACCTGCGCTTCCCTCCTCAGAGTCTGATAAGAACCAAGGAAATGATAGGTTATTTGCAGTCCTCGTTGTCTGCACTTAGGGCGTGGAGCTCTTCGTCCCACTAACACCACTGACTGCGTGTCGCGAAGAATTTCTATGCGAAAGTAGTTTTTTTAGTCATAATAGCTTCTTTTAATCCCAAGGAGACTTGATAGCATTACGTTGTTTGTAGTTAGTAGGTGAGTGAGTTGGTGGAACTGATTACTTGGGAAGCCTGGAAAAAGAGGACACCTAGCGATCGAAGCGGAAAAGTAGGTGAAAAAGGAAACGTAATTGCCGCAATTGTGTAAGTAGAGAGGCCTGTAATATGTGGGTTGCATTACCAATTGACGCCACCCTACTACTACGCCCTGCGAATCTTCGGAAAGTTGAAATTGGATTTCAAATGACCCTGTTTCAGATTATTGTAAGAGGTTGTGGGAAGTGATTCCGGTTTTGGACTGGTATGCTCTGTATGTCGTATTGGCTATGAGCCGTTCCAACGAAGGACTCTCATTTCCGCAAACGACCATACGTCTTTTTTATTTCTTGATCCACTCCTCACTGTGATTCAACTACAGGAAAATTAATACTTTAAAATTTGGATTTTCCCAATAAGGCTTTGTTCTTCTTAACCTCTACCCTAGTCCCGTCTTCTTTAAATTTGAGTAATCTTTTGGAATCTACTAATTTTAAAATGTGAAATCTTATTTTTTCAACATTTAGTTTTTTCATATTGAATTATGCTTATCTGTATCGGTATTCAAAATCGTTTTGACTAATATTTAGAGGAGAGAAAATATTCATCCTTGACCGTTTGCTGATGGAAATAAATCTGTTGCAAAGAGCACAGTGTCAGAGAATGAAGTTTATTCTGTTTGACCTTGAAAATATATGAATATGAAGACATAATACCATATAAAATGAGTTTTTAATGGTGTGGTAATACCCCAGACACATCAAAAATTGAAATGTAGACCGTGTAGTAACTATCGTTGGCTTTGAATTTTATTGCTTTAAATGTATCTGGAGTGTTATCAGTCCATCAGAAAGCACCTTCGGTGTGATGTTGTACTCCGAAAGCTCTTCAGCTTTGTTGTACGTCACTGAAAATGCAATTTCTCATTTGCGTTGTAATATTATGCGGGTTATAAAGTTTTACACGGAGCTGTATGTTTCTATCCTTTCCCTCTTTAGATGGAAGCATCGGGCCCACGGAGAAAATTTTGAGCTGTTGTTGTCAGTCTTTTCTTTGATATATGCCCAAGCCAGAAGTTGACAGCAGTAATACTTCACAGTATATATTAATATGCAACAATTTCATATTGTAAAAATCATTCTAATTTCAATCAAAAAATTATTTTTACACCCTGAAATTGATATATTTTAATTTTATATAATTTAATTATATAATAATTGAGGATGTTTTGTGGAGGGCACTTAGAGTGAGTACGCCGCCCGTCGGATGGGACTTTAAGCTGCGGACCTCTTAACACCTTTCGTTGAGAGTAGGTTAATGCCGACGCCGGGTTTCTCTCCACCTTTCATCCTTTCCTGTCCATCTCTAATAACGTAAATGACCTTAGCTGTCGGTCGCCTCCCCTAAAACTACTACTACGAAACCTGTCAATTACCGATCAGTTATTACTCTTATCTACATGCATAAATCTGATTGCAACTTTTATAAAAACTTGCAATATTATCGGATGACTTGAAATGGTAGATTGAAAAAACCCTGTGGGTGGTAGTGGTATCGAGTGTACCTAATTGGAGCGTCGGAACTTCATTTTTTCTTTGTATGCGTTGCATTAAATGTTTTTTCTCTGGAATCTTGAAGAACGTCCTGGAACACTTCTTGAGTTTCGCAACAGGAGCTCCTTCACTTGTCCCTCGCTATTTGCGTCTCGAGGCGAGTAAATCTGCTGTCGTCATAGAGGGAAATCATCCGATTGAGGAAACTGAATCTTCTGCGGTAGTTTGGCTGCTAAGCTGCCCTGAGGCTCACGGATAGATTCGCGGAGAACGCCATGGGGGTCTTGCGATGGAGCCTTCTCTTCCTCCCGACCCTGGGCGGGCATGTGGGTGCATTGCCAATTGTTTTTCTGTTTGTTTTGTAGTCTCCACAGTGTACGCAACACGGCTTCGAAGTAGTGTGAGGTGCGTTTCGGATGACGAGTGGCGATGAGGCGAGCGATGTTCGCGGGATTTCCACTTCCGGTCACGGAGGTCCTCTTAAGGGAGACACGTGACTTCCTGCGCCCTTACACGCGAATCCCACCTCTAAGATCGCCTCCCTCATTCACCTCCCCCCACTCTCCCCGCCCCCGACTTCCTCCTCCCCGCCCCTTCCCTCTAACGCCGCCAACCTTCCCCTTTCCCGCTTGCACGCAGCACGGCGAATACTGTGTTTAAAGCATACCTCCCGCCTCGGAATAGCAATCAACTCTCTCGCTCTCTCTCCCCCCCCCTCCCCATCACATTTTTCGCGAAGCATCCCGAGTACCATTATGACGAATCCGAGTAATAACCATTTCGCCCGTAACGAAAAGTATTTTAGAATAGATTTTGGTGGTAGGGGGTTTGGAGGCTGGGGAGGAAGGAAAAGGGGCAATGCTGCCCGCACCAATCCCACTACACCCACTGCTCCACGGGCTCTTGTCTGGCGCCCTTGAAATCCCCAATAACACCTCCCGCCAGCTCCACCTCCGATTCCTTTGGATTGCAATCACGACTCTGCGCTCTGCAACCCTATCTTTCCCTTTGAAACGTGGAAATGACTTTTTACCCCTTTCTCTCCCCCCCCTACTCTTCCTTTTCCACTTCCACGTGTTGCGATGGCGCATTGGATTAAATTGGATGGAGAGGAGGCTGAGGAAGCATAACGTGTTGGCGTAACCTTGCCGAATGTAGGGTCACATTTCCCCTTGTATGCGTCCTCTCCCACCTCACCCGCCCGCCCCCTTCTCCTTCCCCCACATCCCTCGCTCTTTATTTTCTCTCCTCGCAATTTAGAACGATTTAACTGGCCTTTTCATTTCACTCGGGGGCCTTTGTTCTCGGAACGCTTCCTCTTCTTTGCCGCTTATCTGCATGGAACTACGACGTCCGTTTTCATCTATATTTAACACCTGATTTAGATTCCCATTCCAGCGCGCTCGTTGGGGAAGGGGAAGGAATGTCCGATAAATGCCGAGGAGCCAATGGGAATACGTAATCGTGAATTAGAGAGGTTATTCAATCGTCGTCCCGTGGAGAATATAGATTTTTCATCCGTGACCCTTGCGGAATGCTCTGGTCGTCAAACCCGATTCCTCGGCTCGAAAGCCCTCTTGCGGAGGTCGCGATTTTATTTCGTTTTTTTTCTTCCAGACAAACTTGCTAGGAGCTAAAAGTGTATTTCTTGTAACGATCCTAAATTTGAACTGAGCCCTCTCTCTTGCATATTACCAGTTATGAGATGCATACAATCACCCTCGCAGTATGAAGTAGTTACTTTCGATATGCTCTTCCTAATTTGACGACTTTTGAGATAGGTTTCACTATTTGTTTTTGCAATACTAACTCATAATCGTTCCGCTCTAATAATTATTTTCAATTTGTGATTCATTTAGTGACTTCGATTATATTTCCAGAAAATTCGACATGAAGCAACAGTTTTTACTCCCAATCTCTTCAATCATCATTATCATAAATCATCATCATCTTGTCTCCCATTAAAAATATATAATCATTTATTTTTAATATAAAATCTTTAGTTACTTCTAAGTCTTTGAATCATGATTCAGATTTATATTCATATAATGATGCCAAGTCAGTGTAACAATATTTGTGACAAAAATCATTGAAATTTAATGATTTGGTAGTAGGCATAAAATTTTAACTGTCAACATACGTTAAATATGCGAAGTCTTCAGTGTTCCATTCACAAAAAATGTAAACCCTCAGCCGAAGTAAAACGGTTGTGTTTCTATTGACGACAAGGTTGTTCCTACATACTTTCAAAGTATACAGAATATACGTGCACACTGCATTGGATTGAATACTGATGCTACGGTGAACTTTTTCCACCTCCTTTGACATCTCCATTTCCTCTCCGACTTCATTCCTTGCCTTTGATTTCCGTTATTTTGTCGCTTTCGCAATGTTTTCTTTCCCATCAGTTGCCTACTCGTGATTGATTTTTCGTAAAGGTTGAGGTCGCACCATTCCCTCGAGAAAATAAAGATTGGAAAGTGTCCTTTGTTGTCGTATCTATTGAAAGGCCTCGCAAGGATCGATTTTCGCATTATGCTCTGCCACCTTGCTCGCTGCGGAGAGGTTATTTAAAGTGCTCGTGAGCATGCCACATTACTCGGAATTCGATTTCAATTGTTATCACGCTCACGGAAATCACGGCGCGACGAACGTAGCGGAGCGGAGGAATCGTGTGAAGAAATGTGAGGCTGTCGTGTGCGTGCACCCCTCTATTTGTCGACACCTCATTTCGAAGTATCACAGCTGCGTTCCCAGTTCCTTTCTGGTCCTTTACATCATTTACAGAGATACCCACGCATATTGAAAAATGATTTTATCCGGGCTTAATAAAGGGAGATCGAATTAGTGCGGAGACTTTGATGCATTCCTACGCCGATAGCCTGTGTTCTGATTTCAACGGTGACGTATCTCTTTATGTCACATCCATTAGTTGGTGCAATCCTCCCGTCTGTCGATAGTCCCGTTAAACTATGTACTATCTTGTGCCTTTCAGTAATGATCGATTAATTCCGTGACTCTCTCCACCTTTCCTACTTTTTTTAGCATTCCCATCTAAACAAAATTGGTCGTGTATTCCTAATGGTTTACAAA
Organism: Hetaerina americana; assembly: GCF_022747635.1. Lineage (NCBI taxonomy): Eukaryota > Metazoa > Arthropoda > Insecta > Odonata > Calopterygidae > Hetaerina > Hetaerina americana. Next base: position 17,237,913 of record NW_027286985.1, on the reverse strand, counting down.
TGACCTTTGTAGTGGTTAGCCTCCTGTACTAAATTCAATGGCTATGAAGTAGAGCGAAGTAAGATAATTTAGACTGCGGCCTCCGTTAAATCATCGATCGGAATCTCTTCGAAGTTAACCATTATTTCAGAGCCACTTTCTAATATTTTTTTATCTTTATTTGAATTTTATTGACGCATCGAAGATGTATTTCCAAGAATTGCAATGTTTTATTTTCTCACTATCGTTTTCATTCTCATTGAATTACATAAGGGTCTCATCTTTTTCGAGAGAGAACAATAAATAGGTATATTTCAGTTCAGAAATATTTTATTTGCTAAGGATAGGGGAATAACTTATAAACGATATAATCATAAAACTTACGTCTTACAGTGCCTATAGGTGATTTAAATTGAATTATTATTTATGTAAAATTCAAACTTTAATGAATAAAATATCGTTTTACAATATTTTTTTCATTTACAGAACGTACCAAGTGTATGTTTTTACTCTCCAATTTAATGTGTGATCTGTGTTTAGGTGTTATTGAATAATGTTTTCAAAGCATTTTATTTAACGCTAATGCGCCTTTAAAATACGGATAATGGGTTTTGAATGACAACGTTGGAGAGTGTATTAACTTTTTATTTTTTTTTGACGTGCCAATAAGAGATTTATCACGGTATCTCTTGGATGACCCCAATTTTGTGTTAATTACCCATTGAGATGTTTTCTACTGCCCCTCCATTGTCCTCACACCTCTTAGGTCACGCTACACCTGTCAATCGACCAAGACTGAATGTTTTGATCACCACAACATCTATTATGAGTTGAAGTTTTTCCTATGGCCGTTTCCAATGGGATTGTCCTTCATACCAATCGTGGAATTCGAATGACCGAGGTCACATGGCAAAGACGAGTTCGCGATGCTCATGACTCGCAGATTCTAAAGACACATTTGTTCTTTGATTATAAAAGCGTACAGTTATTTTAAATATTATTCAGTAAAACTAATCTTGAATGTGATTTAGGCGTGCTTTTTTAATATAGCCGTGAATTCCTAGTTCAGGGATGCCAAGGACAACGAAGGAGAAACTAATGGAGTATAGTGTATTCAATAGTTTTATCGGCCAGGGATTGGAATGGAAGAGAAAGTTCGCAAATTTTTCTTGTAATAAAAATTACGCACTAGTTAATCCCAGATTATTGAATCGTCAAACCTTACGGTTTTTCTCGCTGGGTTTATTATCGGTGGCTCTTAAGGAAAGAACTAGGTAGCATGAGCATTTAAAAGAAACATTCCCACTAATTCTAAAGTAATTTTTAAGTATCAATAATAGGCATTGCTGCCTTTGACGTTTTTTATCAGCTACGTAGTACGTATACTGTATTTTCCCAATAAACATACTCTTTGGAGTTTTCGCATGTATATTTATGGAGAGGAAAATAAATTTACAAAATTCTTTCTTTTCATTGAAGTTAATGGAATGATAAACACTGGTGTCGGAAATATGTTAGTTCAGTTTGATGGCGTAATTAAGCTGCCTACTACGTGGATGTACTGGAAAGACTCCGAAAAAGGGTCATCAGGACGAGAAAAGACATCTCCGCTACCTGGCAACTCCATCACGACGACACGCCTTGCCACAACGCGCTACGAGTCGGCGAGTTGTTGACCAAACAGCAGGTGCCAACGCTGCGCCACCCCCCTATAGTCCTAACGTCGCACCAGCAGACTTCTTTTCGTTCCCTCGGATTAAGGCAGCTCTGAAAGGAACCTGTTTTTCGTCCATATAAGAGATCCAATCTGCCGTGACGAAGACCTTGCGAGAGGCCCCCGAAGATGCCTTCCAGGTTGCGCACCAGTCATAGCAGAGTCGCTGGAAAAAATGCGTTGAGGCCCAAGGACAGTACTATGAAGAATTTAAGTGTGTGCCAACCTGTTCAATAAATTACTTTTAAAAAATTATCGAATTACTTTTGGAACGCATTCTGTAGTTTCAATGGCGTCAGTGAGGTTTATGGTGTCAGAATGAAGATAAATTTGTACATCGTCAGCATATAGATGATGTTTACAGTGATTGATTTGGGAGGTTAGGTCGTTAATATAAAGGGAGAAAAGTAGGGGTCCAAGCGTGGATCCTAGAGGTACGCCGCGAGACACTTCGATCCACACAGAAGAAGAGGCATTGGAGATAACTTTTTGGTAACGTTCGCTGAGGTAAGACTTGAGCCAAGATACGGCAGGAGAAGAGAAATTCATGTGATGGAGTTCCACTTTAGTCAAGTAGGCCCAGGACAGTAGTCTTTTGTCGATTGGACATCTAATGTCGTCTGTGATTTTGAATGGTGCTGTGAGATTTACGTAAGCCGATTAGCAAAGTATTGATTATATTGTTATTCTTTATGAAATGGGCTTGAAAACGAGCTTTGAAGATAGTAAGCAAAAGACTAATCGGTCTGTATTCTTTCATATCAGTAGAAGGATTTTTCTTAGCCATTGGACGGACTAAGGCAAGTTTCTATTTTCAGGGAAATTTGTTTTGCAAGATGAACCAATTAAAGAAAGATATGCGTAATGAAAGGCAAAGCTATGTGAACCATGAGTATGAAAGAGAGAAAGAGTATGAAAGAAATTGGTATTTTATGAGAATTATTAGCGTTGAGCGTTAGCTTTAACTTTTCATAAAGCCTTGAGCACATCGGTTTGAGTTACTGGTAAGATATTGAAGGGATTAGGTAAGGGGTGCATGGTTAATTGAGAAAGTTGGTTGACGTATTCACTTCTGTTCTCTGGGTCATCGAGAGTTGTAATGAATCGGGGGCGGTAATAAACTGCGTGTTTCGTTTGTTAAGACATATTGACGGGGGTGGATATAAGAGGAGTTGTACGCACTTCATGGTACCGCAGTAGCATGGCTTGAAGCGATGATCGTTCGGTAATTTGGTGATAGCACTTAGCTTCTGGTGGGCCAGTTTTAGTGGAATCCCTCTAGGGAGAGTTGTCAATTTGTAATTTGACGTACTATTCTCAGTCGAAACCGGAAGTTAACGTAATGTTAGCTTAAATAAACAAAGTTAATATTATTTTTCTGTAAAAACGTTTTGATTGTAAATTGTAAACTTAAAATGTTATTGTCTCTCTACGTTTCTACAAAAGAATTCAAAGAAAATCGGTGCACTTGTCATTTCCAGTATCATAGAATACTGGAATGTCATAAAATAATAAAATATCAGCTTGTTTTATCATTCTGGTTTTCATCAGGTATATCATTTGGTGTTATACGATGGGCATTTTGTTGACAAGAGAAAATGAAATGAAATCTTTTAGGAATGTATTTCGGACAAGTGTTCGCAAAACTTTATCCCAAAGCTACGTATTTCAGTTCATTTTCTATGAGTACGCAATTTACTTCGTGAATCAAGTAATTGAACAGAGTGAAAATGCGAAGTTAGGCTCAAATTTTTACCTATCAATTGAGTGTTAACATTGTACTCGGACAAGACATTGATGGCGTTTCCAGTGAAGACTATACTTATATACGTGGGCAAAACGATCGCCGCGTGTAGCAAGCGTAAGTCCAAGGTAAGGATATTCTGGGATATCGCTTTACTTTCGCAATTACGGTCTCGTATCATTGTGGTAGAGAATTATTTTGTGGGGAAAAATTTGTAGGCCAGACGCTGTGACTAGAAAGATTTTCTTAATGTTTAACATCGTGGATTGAGCATTTTTTCTTCATTAATGGGATAAGGAGTTAAGGATATGCTAGCCTCGTCACATTTCTTGTTTGGATGATAGCTTAACGTGACTATTCTAATTATCTAAACCATTTGTTAATAAAATACTTTTATCTATACTTATAATAATTTCCTGGAGAGGAAATGATAAATATGAAATTAAACAATGCCATACAAGAAAAAATGTTGTAGTTAATGGTAGAATAATCAATAAATATTTAGGATATTTCTACCGCATTGATGAAACTTGCGTATTTGTAGTAAACATGTATGTTTAGTGGTTATAACTATCGAAAGACTGTACACAGAACCAAAATATATGCATGAAGTTAAATGTGTAAATTAATGGTAAGAGAAATAATTTTCTAGGGAATGGAGGTTGAATTTGGGGAGTGGGCAGTAACTATATTTTGTGTCGATAGTATTTCGTTATTATAACTTTGAAGCGTAGGAGTTGAAGTCTTGAAATAAAAAGCTTTAAGAATATTTATCTCTGCCTATATGACCATGACCATGGTCATGTGCCCAAGGCACAGGTTGTACTTGCACGCCTTACCAAATGTCTTGACAAAGTACCAACCATTGTGCGAGTATGATATGATATTTCACGACTGTCATCAGTCCACATATATCCTTTCCGGTGAACTGCGAATGAGAAATTCGGCATGGAGGGAGAGCTCCTGACGAACTTGACTGGAAAATTAGAATCCTCCAAGAATGTTAGTAGCATGGGGCTAATTTAGTCTCCATTGTTCCAGGGAGTCAATCCACGGGAATTTCATATCAAAGCTTATACAGATCTGAGATATATTGAAGAATGATAAGATAGATGCTCCCGAAATTATTCGTAGTTTTTTTTCAATTCCAGTGGGGCGAATCATATCCCGTTCTTCCGTCTTTCACAACATCACGGTAATTTTTCAGCAGAACTTCCTCTATGTCTATTTCTGGTTATTGAACTGGTTAAAGAGATTTATGTGTGATAATCAGTCGGTTGTTTCTGACTCCGTTACTTTTCGTTATAGGCCATCTCCCTTGTGCTACGAATTTGAAATAGGGGTATTTCTGAATCTTGATAAAAGTTTTACAGTAATATATTTTAAATATTTACACTACTTTTGTTTTTCTGACTCCAATCCCTATCATTGTGTGCTATGTACAGGCCACACAGCCGTCATTATACGTCTTCATTGTGAAACATTTTCAAATGGACTATGAGTCTGAAAGTTGCACTATTGAGTAATGTGAAAGATTCCAAAATTAAGGAGGGAGTGGTACTTCTTTTCAAATTTGCCATCAAATTACTATCACTTCTTTTCAACTTTGCAGCATTTCTCCTAACCCATTTTTGAAATTTTCGTTGCATTCCCGGGTCTGTCTGGGATATAAACCTTGTAATTATATAAGGCCGCAGTGATCATAAGAAATCGGTTTCATGAAAGTTTCTTTAGTATTCCTCTTTCAACTAAACTTGACGAAGGATATCTGCGATCTATCTACACCTAGCTTATTATTAACATTAGTCAGCCGGTATTTGTTGATGAATGCAGGAGACTACGCACATTTCTACGATCAAATCCGAGATTGGTTTGGCGCTTTTCCGTCGTAATCCTGGCGAGCTTCTGTGTCGATATACGAGAGCTGTCGAGAAAGTGACCTCCGTTTTCGTGCAGCGTGAGAATTAGTGGTGGGATCCGAATGGTCGTTGTATTGATGCAAACAATAGTTCAGTAAGCCTCGAGCAGCAGTGGTTGGAAGGCCGCGCCGCTTGTCATTTGTTTACAATAGCGAGCCAAAATGAACGACGCAATTGAAATTACCGCCAAATGGTCTATCCAGAAAGTAACCCCCGTTATACAAGATACGTACTAGCCTAACTTTTCAGTCGTGTTTCCATGCAACAGAGGGATAGTAATCTATGGAAAACCTTCTAAAGATTTTAGTAGTCGCAAAACGATTTTCACGAACTTTTTCATCAATTTTCAGGTGCAGTTCATTGTTCACCACAAGCCATCATGGAGTTTTGGATTGACTCTTAACCGAATGACAACATTGACGCACAACTCTTGTCACTCATCACATATGGCCCGTACAGAGCAATAATTTTCCGATGAATTTCAGCAGTTTTGAAGTTTTTTATCAGTAAAAGCCCTATCACGGAACTAACTTCAAATTCGGCGGGAACTTCAGTTACATTGTTCTCATTGTCTTGCTATTGTATACAAACAACTAACCTTCCAACCACTGCAGTTCGAGGCGTACTGACCTACTGTGTGCGTTAATACAGCGACCATTCGGCTCTCTTCACCAGTTCTCACGCTACACGAAAACGGAGGTTACTCTCTTGATTACTCTTGTATAACTAGACGAAACATTGATACGCTGATGCACTTCAGAGACAAAGAAACAGTTGAAACCGTGAATTTCTGAAGGCGATCCGGCTCCGAAGGAGGCGAAGACGGTGACGAGGCCAACAAGATGATGGCCACGGGTTTTTGGGATGCCCGCGGAATTATGTGCATCTATTACTTTCAAAAAGGACTAAATATAAATGGAGAATATTATGCGTAGTTACTGCAAATGTTGAACGAAAAAATCAAGAAAAAACATTTGGCGTAGACAAAGATTCTTCCATCAAGACAATGCACGTATTCGCACCTGCGCTTTGTCGGTGGCGAAAGTTATAGAATTATGGTTCAAATTATTACAGCATTCACCACATTCACCAGATTTGGCCCCCAGTGACTTTTTTTTTGTTTCCCAACTTGAAAAATGCATCGGCGGAGAACGAATCGCGTCGAATGAGGACGTCATCGTCATCACAGATGTCAATTTTGACGACGTTCCAAAATCCTACTTTTTGGTCTGCTTAAAAAAGTTGCCGAAACAAGCTGGGATAAGTGTATCGAGCTAAAAGGAGGTTATATTGAAGTATAATCTACCCAAAATTGTTTTTCTATTTTTACTTAAGGGCTTATTAAACTACCCATGTAAATATGTCCAGAAATATGTAATGCACGAGTGATTTGGTGATTTTGCAGCTTTATGCTTGCGATGTGCCATCTATGCACGTAATAACCTGTTCCTCTGCTATCTGTCGGATTGTTAGACTCTTGCCCAAAAATATTTCCGTAAGATGGTAAATGGTAAATTTTACGGTTAGATCCAAGAATCTTACTACATCCTTTCGAAGATTTGGATAAAAATATACAGAAATAACGGTTGATTCAATTCATTTGCCTTGGTGTATACGGTGCATTAACCATTTTAATGACGGAACTAGACAATATTGGGTAAATATATTGTTTGCAAGTCCTTCAATACGGAGAATCAAGAATTTCCAGTGGGATGAAGTTGTCATCATTTGCAACCCACGAATCTCTTTGTTGCCCTTATGTGAGACTCACATGAATATTCAGATACTAGACGTCGGAAAAATGTCATACAACGTTATTCCGACAGCTTCGACCACGCTGCACTATTAAATTATAGACAAATTTGAGCTATGTGAGAGTTATTACTGCAACTCGTGTAACGGCTAGATTGCTCCTTGGGGTCTTGTCTGTTGCAATAAACCCAGAATCCGCAGCTTACTTAGGAATCTCATTTGTGATTTCTCATGTTTGGCTGCAATTGAAGACAGTCCGTTGATGTTTTCAACAAGTACATAGTGTATTTCATATAAGAATAGGTCAATGCTTGTCCTCAGCCTAGAAATAAAAAATGAAATGATGAAGTAACCAGTAGCAATAATGATATATGCTCGTACGAAAAACCATATCGTATTTTAGCAATCATGCTGTTTAGTGGTAAGTTGTCGAAGAATGAGATAAATGCCCCGGCGCGGGGCTTATTAAGATTCTTGAATAAGCATGGAAACGGACAAGAAAAAATGGGCGTTCTTGGAAAGAGTGAAGGAATTATAATTTGGTCAGGAGCTGAGTAAGTGCATGTTGAGTACAATTAATTTTTTTATGTTAAAAGTACTTTTTAGTACGTTTTTGACACAGTTCCTCATTTACATGGTAGCTATAGTTTATGTATATTAGTTTCAATGGAAGATATTGTGATAATCTAATGTTAATTAAATTATTGATTTTCGAAGTTTTCTGGCTCTAAGTTACTCGTTTATTTATCGTGACGGGTTGAATGAAGTGCTAATTCCAGATTTCCGTGGACATAATTGTGGCAAAATAGAGAGATCTGCAGAACGAAGTAAGGCATTCCCTTGCCCTCATTCAAGATCCAGTCCTTGCGATTTGTCCGTTTGCGGCTACGAAAAAGATTTACTCTGGTTTAAATGCCTTATATCGTGAAAGAAATTAAGTATCTCTATTTCAAAAGTTGTGCACCTAACTTCGATTCCGATTAGATTAAATAAAAAAACATCAAATGCGTTACTGCCGCCTGAAAGGTGAAGTCGTGGTTTGATCATCAAAGGCGACCCGTGGCACCTTGAAGCGACTGAAGTACGTACGCGGCGGCGGTGCGACCCCAGGACGTCTTTCCCCCCTCACTGCTCACCCGGCCGTGAAGATGACAAGAGATTGCCCCTTAAACGAGACGGACGCGTATGACTTTCGACTCCTGACGCGGATCTAAATAATGCGCAGGCCGCTCCGTCGGCTGAGCTCGTACGTCAAACCTCCTCGTCCCCGTGCGCCCCGTCATTTCCAACGTCGACGCCTCCCGACTTCCCTCCCCAATCCCGTAGCATTTCCTTTATTTCCCAACCCCATCCTGTGTCTCACTGTCTCACTGCGACGGTAGTTTCTTCCCCTCTCGTTCGCCACTTCCTCCTCCGCATCTTCCTCTCCTCACTTTTTCAGTCCAACCTTCGGTGCCATCCTGCATCCTTCCCCCCTCAACCTTCCTCGCCGTCCCCCCTAGCCTCGACGAGACTCGCCCACGGCTCCCATTACACAACCATCATGAGCAATCCTCCCACGCCTATTTCATCAGGACTCAAATTCACTCCCTTACCAATTACTCCAGTACCTACCTTGCGCCCGCGCCGGCTCCTACCAATCCTCAGCCCCTAGTATGTTGCCCTCTGCTATCCTCCCGTCTCTCATTTCTCCCTCATCTCCCTTTTGGATCTATATCAGTTGATTTCTGGCCTTTCCACATTTCCATTTTTCAATCAATTCTCTACCAAGTATTGTTGAATAAGAGTAGGACATTGCCTTAAGAGGTCCTCGCAGGTAAACAAGATATTTTTAGTGGAGAACTTGATACAAATTATGATGTAGCCTTCCGGATTCAATATTGTATTATATTTCGGGTTTTGTATCTCTTCAATCAGTTCCTGATTATACAAGTATAAAGTTGTGTTTATCAGCTGTTTTATGTTTATTTTTATGGCAAATATACGATATTCTACGTTGGAATTCATTCTTTCATGCGATTCTGTCTCTAGTTTGAATCCATATGAGTAATTTTAGGAAGGAAAATTATCATAAATATTCCGTTTATGAGGAAAACTGATTATGTTCGAGTATCTTCTTCTTTTGAAGTTTATCATGTATCTACATAGGAATTGGTTTTGCTTCTCAGCCGTTACAGATTTCTCCACCATCAGATGTGTCGTCCCACAATCGTGCGTGATAGCGCATGTGAACCAAGGTTTATGACCGATATGGTGTGGATTTGAAAGATGACAGTAGCAGATGCAATTGGGTACGATATTCCATAAGCAGAATGAAATTTCTTTAAGCAGATGTATGATTGGACAGCATTTTATAATTCTAGAGAAAGCTCGAAATTATGATCGAAAAACGTAATGTGTTTGGAAGTTTTTTATGTACCTTCTCTTTGTTGAAGCTCTTCTGAATTATGCTCAGGGGAATCAAAAGAACCTTGATTCTAAAATTATTACACCTCAAAGGTCCTCGAAAGATAACACTCGACTCGGTGAAAGTTGGGTTAAAATTCTCAAAGTGGAGCCCACAGGATACTTCATTAGCTCGTATTGATGTGTCATTCTGTAATTACTTGGAAAATGTTGCCAGTATAGGCTACTATTATTCATTGGCAGTAAATTTTATAGTCGAAGAAATATGAAGCCGCCGCCCATATAACGTCTGTGGTGGCCCCTATGCTCCTAATATTTCGATAAGCTCTTTGCTTGTCAGCAGGTTTCCCAGGGGCCAGACCTCCACAACTGACACACCTTTCGCACCCGAGGCGGCACTATAACCCGCGAATTTTGGATGAGCAGCCAGCCAAATCCGCCCGACTAGCACGGCCTGCATTATATTTGAGTTTATAATGAAAGTGATGTGGCAACTTCGGGACCTATTTCTCCCGCAGCTGTAAATAGGTAACGATCATTGACGCAAATTAAATTTCAGCCGGGGTACTTTCGGAACAAAGTTCGCATGAGCTTTATTCTGCTTAAACCTAATGGTAGTTTTCAGAATAAATTATTAATAATTTATGCCGAATGGAGCGAGATCGAATGCCGTCTATTCGATTGGTTTGATGATTTGGAAACAAATGGAGATGCTTCGTTTAGTAAGTGAAGTTTTAATTTTTCTAATCGCACGAAAATCTAATGGCCTTATTCGGTATTACAAAAAGTCTCATTTTTAAGTTGTTAGCTTTAAGGGACACACATATTTATATCAACATCTCGCCGCATCCTTGCCGCGTGGTGGGCGTCACGAAGGGGAGACGCTTCTAATGAGAATCGTAGTTCTCGAATGTATAAGGAAATGACTCGAAGCCTGGCGCGCCTTTTCTCAATTCAACTCCACCGTTATGCTTTCGCCCTGTCCCAAACGCGCGGACACCTTGCGTTCTTGGTTCCACGAAGGAAAAAAAGTAGCACCTGTATAAAACGGTTGTTCATCTCCGCCAGGCTTTAATCTTCTCCGTCGTTACGAACGCTGTTTTTGACCCCTGTAGTGCTCGGTGAAGCACGGCTTTTGAAAAAATGTTTCCATTATTACTTGTTGGTCATTTATTCGCTTCGTTTACGTGGCATTTATGTTCGCAAGAAAGTTTTACTCCGAGCAGTAAGCCTCTGAATTAAAGCAATTATCGAATATTCCACCTGAGGGTCTGTGGTGTTTTTTTCGCGAATGATTTAAATCCCATTACGAGTTTTTTCTCCTCATTTGCTCACTGAACAAGTTCAATTTACCCTAGGGATGCTGCTATTAGCGAGAATTGATGCTTAAGAATGCAAGGCTGGAAATAGAGCTGGAACCATTACAACTCTTTGAACTTATTTTTTTTTGGAAAGTATTGTTAGCGTTTTTAGGTGAGTTAAAATATACTTATTACACATTTCAAAATTAACGTTTATAAACTCCGGAATTTAAAAAAAACATGTAAAATCATTTAAAGTCCTATTTTCGATCTTAGTAATAAATGATACATTTGGAATATTATATTTTTGCCCGAATTATAATACTTCATGGATTTTTTGTTTTATGTTTTATTATTTAAGGATAACTGCGCCATTGGTAATATTTTATGACATGTTATTGATTTTTGTTATTTGAAGTATTTTTTAATATATGTAACGGTGTCAGTCTCATATCATTTAGCATAGCCACGGTATTATTTTTGCTGAAATTTTCCTTTCTGATAATTAAGGAATGAGGTTCATAACCATCTTGAGAATCCAAGAAATTCCTTACTGATGTTGTCACGTGTATTGTTTTTCCCCAACCCTCCTAATTCCTTTTAAGAAATTTGCATCTAGGGAGGGTGAGATTCCTTGTCTGGACGGGTTTTGCTCGCTGGTGTTGATTCATCATTTCCTTGGATTAAGTTTTCGGAAATATTTCCGGGAACGTTCCCGGAAATTTAAAAAAGTACCTTTATGAACGACGAGGTATGGTCGCTCACTTTGTGGAACAGGTTTGAGAAATAATTATTGCTTTCAAAATTGGTCAAAAGAAGTGTTAAATATATGTCCTTTTGAGAAAATAATATCAAAATTTGATAATACATCCCAAGAATAGCGTTCTATAATTATATTAACAATTAGCTTGTTGAAATTGATGATTGTTTTCTATGATTATCATACGGATCGTTTTCCTCATTCGGTTAGTTATTATGATCTTTTTAATTTTGATATCACTGTGATTACTTTATTACTATACATATGTATGGTGTATTCATTCAAAGAATACAATAGCGATTCAATTGCTCGTGACGTAAAGTACGTGTTAGAAGAAAATGTCTGTTTTGTTATTTTTCGAGATCAAGAATATATTATGTACTATATTTGTTTTCTAGACACGAACATTAGAACTTGTTATTGTGATACCCTTAAAGAAGTTTAGTGACATTTAAAAGGTGAGTATTATTACCGTTCTCCATGGTCAGTTTTTTTTCTTTCGTTCGTACGCACATCATCATTACTTGAAGCATTGCAATCATTCGCTTAAAAAAAAGACGAATTTACGTTCAAATGAAAATGTCGAGTTATTATATGTTGCTGGTTATGAAAGTTAAGACATCAGGATAAGTTAATATATTTCTTCTCAACCATCGAAAGCCGTAGAATTCACTTGCCACCCACCGTTTTTGAGGTAATGCCGTAAACTCTGTGTGACTGGATCCGTGCCTTATTAAGTTCAATTCATTCTAGCGCTTGTTAAATTGTATCAGTCGTATGTCAGTTGATTGCGCTTAAAAAAATCCATTTTTACTCTGCGAGCGAAATATGCGCACACACTGGTAAATTTGTGATAATTTTTGTCGTATCTACCTTGACCGTTTAAGGCACACATGCCCAGGGTTGCCGACCTCTTTAAATGGTCTCGTTCTTTCTTTTACTCTCTTTCCCACGTGTTGTCTACAGTGTAGTCTTCTGTTTCCTATCCTTGAGTTAATAACTGTCAATTTTTTCCTGTCGTACCGCTGCAATTTCCGTATGATGTCTCATGAAAAAAATTCAGTTGGAAAAAATAGCATGATATACATTATACAGCATGACCGCGATTCATAGATGTTCCCCAATTCCGGACTTTTTTATTTGCTAGCAATTAAATAAATAATCGAATGCACGCGGGAATTTAAATGCCCATACATCGGGTTTATTGTGTTCGACTCGCCATATAGTATATGCGATCTTCCCTTTGATTAAATAGTAATAATATTAACATCTCGATTTTAGGAGTAGGACTTAAATTCCTAATCATTCTAAAATTAATTATCTATGTTATAGTAACTGTATTCATATTTTGCTTGCAATTCTCCAAATGCTGTTAGCTTGTGAAATTTCATCTTGGCATTAACATTAGGTATGTTAATCAAGGTTCCATTTTTTCAAGCTCTCTCTTTTTCATTGTACTTACGTGAGAACATATTTGGTTGACTGTGATCTTTCAAGGAGCGGAATAAATATTCTTGTAATTAATTAAGCGACTATCTTAATGAGCCTTCAATTGTCTTTTCACTTCACTTGTGCCGGCTCAAGGTATTTTAACGTGATTAAAGTAAGGTCCAATTGGTGGCCTTCGCGCACAGAATTTTGAGGTCTGCTATTAAAAGGAACTCCAATCTAAATGTTTCTACCTGTGGGATAAATCCAGTCCACTTTTATTTCATTATTGCGGCTAAACATGAATTAATTTTGGTCTTAAAAGCCTGCAAATGGATTATTTGGAAATACTTCGATCCTATTCTATATGATTTCAATTTGGTCAAATTTCAAACCATGGTGCAAGGCAAGGTGTTGCTGAATTGTTTAAACTCCATCTCGTAATAAAATACTTGGAATTCTAAACTTTCTAATTGAGACATAATAGCAGTTTTTAAGTCTTCCGTAGTCAATGGACGTTTATTGTTCGTATCATAACCGTTGACGAAATTTCGAGCTGTACCTCAGAAAGGTGTCTTATTGGTTTTATTCAAGCATATTAAGATGATTTTAGGGCGTAAGTATAATGAAAATGATACATTTGTTTAGTTGGCATTATCAGGACATCGACCTCCAGACTAATTTCATCGAAAAATTTTTAATTTAAAGTCAAATTCGTCTTCATTTACAGCGACAACGTGGATGTTTCTTTTTCACTCAAACGTATAGTCTGCCCAGCCGCCTCTGCCCAACCGCCTACAGCCACACAACACGTTGACTGACCGAAGGAGCAAAGGTTTCAAGCTCGGAGGTTATTATGGTGTACTTCCTTGAATCCATTTGCATCGATTTTGATGGAATACGAAGGCGTGTCATCCTTATTCCAGTGAGCTAACAGCTCGAAATCGGGAAGCGCAGACCTCTTTGGCCTTTGGGTTCGTTTCGTGACGAGTGGGTGAGATTCTAGAGAGGGAAAGAGAGAGAGAGAGACGTGCGATGGCGTCCTTGCCCTTGGGGTTGAGACCTCCCGTCAAAAATAATTACCTCCACTACTCCCCCATATTGCCTCCCTCCAGGCCTCCCTCCCCACCTCCTCCAGGAACAAGGTCGCTGGCTGGCCTCAGCGCTTTTCTATATCCCCGGCGTTCGGGCGGTTAGGTTGCCCAGCTGAGGGTTAGTACGGCGTAACTACATATTATCGGACGCGGCGTGCAGGAGTATCTACGTAGTTCCCGATATCAGCTTATTTCGGCCGCGTGGTACGATATACTTGATAGTACGCAAAATAGTATCCTTGATAATGTTTGGGGCTCTATTACGATTATTTAACTCTTTCCAGCTCTCTGTCGATTCTCATCGTCTGTGCCCCTTTGCCAATTTTGAAGACTAATATCTATCCTTCGCACGCATGACGTATAAAACGTTCATCCGTATTTATTCTTAACTTAATGATCACAGATCTCAATTGAACTAACAGAATTGTGTCTTATTACCTTTTAATGCACATACAGTAGGGTCTTCATCTAGGGATTATAGATATGGCAACACTGTGAATCCATTGGTGGACAATGTCTTCTCACACTTATGTTATCCTCGACCTTGGAAAGTAAAGTTAGGTCCTCCAAGGGTTGTCAGTGGTGGGCCAATTCATCCTCCGCGTTTCTCTTTACTCTTTGTGATTACATCGAGTGGTCGTAAATTTCGCGACGATTGTGAATCGTGCCTTTTAATATTTCTCCTGGTAGCACGTTGATTAACCAATACCTTCAAGGCCATTTCCATATTTAATTTAGCATTGGATTTAATTGTTGTTCTTGAAAGTTAGGTAATTGGAATTAATGGTTTATCGTTATATGCGAGTACATGTGAGGGTTGAACATAGAGAATGTCGGTCCTGCGCGTGTTATATTTATTGGACCCGAATTTAAAAAATAGTATATTCATTGCTGTAAATAGATTGGGGAGTTGTGATGCTTAATGAATGATTGGTGTTTTGTTGAATTTCAAGAATTGCATTTGGGGAAGTGATCATTTGCGATTCCACAGCTAGAGAAATGGGGGTGAACGTGGTAGACTTTAAGCGTTTAGCACTGGCAAGAAAGAATTTTGAGGGCGGAGATGTTCCTGGATTGATTATACTCGAGTTGCCCCCGAGGATGGGAGTATCCAATGAAAGAGGTCCCAGCGGCTAAGGCGCCGTCTGAAGGAAAACTGGCGGCGTGGGTCGTCGTAATTTCTTGGAAGTAAACCAGGGCTCTGGGAGAAGAATTTATGATTTGGACTGTTGAAGAGTTAAGGGAAGTTGCGGCGAGGGGATGAGGTGATCGGATTAAAGGAGTCAGGTGTTGAAAATCCATTTGCTGAAAATTTCTAAATCATAAATTTACCTGAACGCCTGGCAGTTGAAACCCCCTGTCATACGACTTACGAGTAGAAGTTAATTTTTCCGTAATCGTTCATTTAATTCCACTCACCACAGTTCAGTACCAGGGAGCCTTAATATTTTTAAATATAAAATAAATAAAATAACTAAATTTTAAGTCGTATCTAACTCAGTTGAGCTCCATCAATTGAAACATCTCATTTCGCCATTTTTCAAGAATAATAACTTGGTGGAGTATCGCGTTTCAAAATTATTGTTAATTCTTAGCAGTGCTTCATGAGATTGAATTTTGCGAAAGTTAAATTTTAATTCAATATCAGCGGTAGATTATTTTTTATTCAATTCCTACAGATTCTGTTTTCCTTTACCTTCTTAAACCTCCTTGGGGTTGCATAACGGATGGCATATGAATGCCGGATTTTTCATCAATTGAAAATAATATTTTTGTGGTTGTTGTACAGTTTTTCCAACTGATAAGTGGGTACACTTTGTCGTTACTAATTACGTAGGGTGCTTGCTTGAAATTAAGTTATGTTTCAGCGGTCTGGTAGATGTCAAATGAATAAGGAATGAAAAAGAATGAAGCGTGTTTATTCCTTTCGGTTTGAAGTCGCATTCGGATGCCAAGTAGCTTAATTGTTGCAATCCTCCTAACTTCTGGTACTATTTTTTTTCTATTTTCGGCATTCATCAACAATTCTTGATATGTTTTGTATTTTAGGAACTTCATATTAAGAGTTGAAAAAAATTGTTCAATTAGGGAGGAGAGCTATGTAACAAATGAACATGTGGTTACCGTTCCTATTGCCTATGGTATCCTTATTTATGATAGAAATGAAGTTGAAAAATCATTATTTATCGCTGATTTTCAATTTTCCTTTTATTCAAATAACAGAGTTTGGAGATAAATAAAGGCTTCGTATATAGCAGCAGACCTGAAAGTTTCCAAGGCAGGGTCTTAAGTCAATCATCCCATGCCTCAGATTGAACTGAGTGATTAATGAACGGAAATATTCAAAATAGTGTGGGTAATAATGACGAGATAATCTTGTAATTTGCAATTATAATTGGACTAGTATAAAAATATAGATATTAAATTATAGTAAACAGTTTCTACCGGAGCTGCTAGCATTGGTTCCATTTCACGAGTGGGTTAGGATGGAAATTGATGGAAACCAATTTATTGAGAAAAATCTCTGAGGATAGCATTATAATACAAAACAGCCAATCAGGAAACTACAAAGTGGGACAATATATTATTCCTAAGGGATAATAAATAATATTAAGGGAATTTCCCGATGGAAATTCCCTTATGGAAATTCATACACATTTTCAACTCATTTAAAAAAGGCTGACGTGCATACGGACATTATTCCTGAAAAATTCTCTATTTGTGTTCCCCTCAAAGGTGTAAATTAGCGGACTTGAACCCAAATTCTCCATGTTGGACGAAATTAAACTGAAAACCTTCTAATCGCCACAGAGTGACTTGCCTGTTTCATTCCTGAAAAGGTTTTCCTGAATTCTCTTGACATCGACGAATTGTACGCAACTGTCTTGAAAAAAAATTAAAAACAAGGGCCTTTTTTATTTTTGTTCCCTCCCAGTGAATTTGCTGCTATGATCAGTTTTAATTAACTGAAGGGTGCCCTGTTGGCCGTTTAATATTCCTGCTTTGTCGAATTGCCCCTTATTTAGTTGGGGTTTTATTAATTAGTTCCATAATTACGGGCCTATTTTTTCGTAGTTTTCATCTTAAAACTACAAGCTACGGAAACCCTTGCTGAAAACGGTTTGCTTTTGTTGTCGTCATTGTATGTAGCACTTTAGCCGTTTTGGTGTTTGAGAATATAAAACTTGAGTATTCCATTTCAGTCCTTTGCCTAGAATAACCTTGGTTAACATTTGGACAATGGCAAATTATTTTGCTCAACTTTTGTTGTTCAAATCCGCATTTGCTTTTTGTCTGAATTGTGTAATTGTATTCAGATTTCAGTGTAAAAATCTCGCTCTTAGGAGTACGTAGCCGTTACACAATCGTTAAGATAGTGAGTACTGTGTGCAATTGCAATTGAAATAAACGTTTTTTAAGCCTTTAAGCCTTACGAATTAACTCTTAAATGCTCAGCCATTGATAATTGTCGATACCTGCCCCGAGGATTTTTTACTCTTCTCCTCTTTTGGTCTTGTAAAATAGAGTTATTAATTTGGTTAAGAACCCCAGTGCCTAACCGGGCATCCAGATATGCATAAGTCTATGGTATGTGATTCCAAGGAGTTCTTTAACTGTAAAATAGCCTTCATAAGTTGTACCAAGAATATGAAAGTACAGTATTTTGAGCATGGTGTTTTAATGATAACTTCGTTTTTATCTTAAAAAACTTTACACCGTCATACTGATTGCTCCTTTTTCCAAAAGCCAGTAGATGCGGATCTATAATGACTTCAGCCGCCGCGCCGTAATTTCACCTCTCGAAACATGTTCTTAACGTTCTTCATAAAATAATAATTTTCAAAGTAATGAGAAAATCACTTTTTGAAACTGTAACCATTAAAAATGCGACTGTTGCTAGATTCCATTAAGCTCGTTTCAAGTGGTATTTGCCCTCCCATGCCTCCTCTATTTAACCGCAACGCTCGGAGAGCGGGAAACGGCCTCAAGGATAGTCGGTGACCTTGCCGTTTCACGCAGGAGCACCCACACCTGCGTCCCGAACGCAGCACTCCCATCTCTACCAAGAACAACATTCTCATGGGAATTATTCACGTAGCAATCCTCTCCCGTCAACCCCCCCCCCCCCCCCCCCCCCCGAACCCTCGCCTGCAAATTGTGAGGAATTGGGAACGTTGTAATCAGCGTGGCAACGTTGGAAGGATTCTCTGGCCGCGCCAGCTTCGAAACACTGATGATTCGATCGCTCGCTCATCCCAATCGTAATTATATGAAACTACTTTGCAAATAGACAGCCGATTTGAAATCACAGCATTGGAACTATACCCGATTCAAGGAAACGTGAAACATGTCCCAGGCATGTATGGAAACCACTGATTTTGAATCTTTTAATATATAGTATAGTGTGTTACTGTTACATAGGTTGGCGAAGAAGGAGGAAGAGAGCATGCACTAGGCCCTAATGAGAGACGGGACGGAAATGAAGTACCAGGAGGCAGTAAAAAAAGTTAAAAGAGTGGGAAATGGGTGCAATAGAAGAAAAATGGGAACGTATAAATAAATATAATTGTGTATTAATCGAAAGCTTCAAACAAAACTATTAAAGGATAAGGATCAATTTCACGATGGAAGGGTGATATTGGTGCACTCTGCAGGAAGATAAGAACGCTTTCAGGAGGTAAGAAAGGAAAATCCGTGCACGCTATCAAAGATACGTAAGAAAAAAATTGATAATTGAACCGGGAAAGATTCAGGAGAATCGTAAAAAATACATAGAGGATCTGCGAAGACAGTAGGCCAGCATGCTTAGACTGAGAAAGAGAATATGACGTCGATGGGAAAAGATTACGTTCGTGAATACTTTTTTGTGAGATAGAAAGGTATTAAGGTAATTGAAATGAGATAAGGCCGTGGGAATACATAAAATTCCAGCGGAACCACTTAAGGGTTTAGGAAAACGGGGAAAGAAAATTTTTTATTAACTAATCCGTAGCGCTTGTGAGGGAGGAATTAGGCTGGAAGTGTTTGTCTGACTGGTGTCAGTTCCCATCCCAAAAAAGGAAAAGAATCCCATATGCGAGGAGAATAGAATAATAAGTTAGATTTCATATAGGGCTAAAAAGATATTCAACATAATTTTTGAGAGAATGGAGGGCAATGCTTACTTGATTTATGATCATTTTGGGTTCATGAACGTGAGAGGCAGGCGTTATGCTGTAACTAATAAAAAGTAAAATAGAATGAAATCAGGTTATATTTGTTTGTTTCGTAGATTTTTAGAAGGCGTTCTCTAGGATAAATTGGATAGAATTAATACTGCCGAAAGTACTGCCGAAAATAGAAGTCGGTAGGATGGATAGGCGACTTATCTGCAGATTATGCATACTATATCTAGTATCTCAGATTACGCTGGTGTGTCTGGCGGGTGGAGAGTAATGGGCAGTGCTAGACAGGGGAATGAGAAAGGGATACCAACTATCGCCTGTTATTTGCAATATGTACTCGTATATGTGGAGGTAAGAGAGACACGGGAAGGGTTGTAGGCATTAATGTAATCACGTGAGTGTAGCTGGGGAATCCCTAAAATCATATTTGTCGATTATCAAGTTTTAGATAGCGAATCAGCCGCGGGTCCTTAGCCTTTACATGTCTTAGACTTCTCAGGTGCGAGTGGCTGAAGGGGGGTCGGGATGTCAAGTGTAAGGAAGAGGGGTAATATAGGAGTGCACCCTATTATCACCCCTGATTTGTGGAGGAAATGGTAGAAGAGGCATGAGAAGAAGAACTGGATATGGGAATGAAAGTTGGTTGGGAATACGTAAAATTAGTTATGTTTGCGGATGATCAAGCTTTTTGAGAAAGAAGAAAGCTTTGTTAAATGTTAAAATAGCTTGGCAAAAAACTAGAGGAGGTGAGTAGTTTACCTAACTATTCAATGTTTTGGACCAACATGGTCTAAGTAGTTGGGACATAAGACGAAGAATTTCCTTAGGCAATGAGGTGGAAATTGATTTACAAGGACATTGAGTAAGAATGTTAAAAAAATCCTCGTAAAAATATGGAGCTTCGTTTTGTGCGCCGCGAACATTTTTTCTTTGAAGCAAGATTATAGTTATACAAGTAAATTGGAGGCTTTTGAAATATAAGTGAGGAGACAGATGAAAAAGATGAAACGGACCTGAAGAAAAACAAATGAGGAAGTGCTAGGCATGGTCGAGGAGGAGAGGGGATTATTGGGGGAAATCCATAGGAGGGACGAAAGACGGATGCAGAGCTTTTTGATTGGCGATTGAGCGTTGAGGACTTTGATAGATCAAACAGATTCAGGCAAGATGTAGTGGAAGTTCGTCATTATGAGAAACAAGTTTGTACTTTTCCATAGATTTATTGTAACGTGCAACGCGTTTCAGTTCACCGAACCATCTTCAGATACAATAAACTTGGTAAAGACAAGAAATCTGTGAAAAAGTGCAAATTTGTTTCTCAAACTGTGATAAAGTTGAAGACATAAGGAAAGCGAGGAAGTGTAAGAAAAAGGATAGGCATGTTAGACGAAATGAAGGGAGGAAGGTGATCAGAATTGAGGTAGAGTGTAATGTAGTGCCGGATATCATGTTTTGTTTTGCTAGGAGAGACGAAGATGTTAATTGTTTTTCTGTCTGTGTCCATTCAAAACCTACCTTTAACTGTAGACCACCGTTAATACTAAAGATTCTTCATAGTATTGCGCGTATAAAATAGTTGGAACATTTTTAAAAGCGCGTAGGCAGTGAATCATTCTGTTATTTATTTTCAAACTCCTAACCGGGAATGACTCGTGGCAGCTTCCCTCTACCCTCCAGGATTGCTATGATTCATCTGTTGCTCCTTCACCTTCCTCCTGGTCAATGACGCAAGACGTGGGGACTAATTCGAGAAAATTCACGTCCTTCGGAGAAACTTCATTCGGCCTTCCTTAATTATGGGTCATTGGAATCACCAGGCAGATGGGCATAAGTTGTGATTATAAAACCCCAAGTCTGACATCGCTCTGAAAAACATCAGTCTTGCCCTGCACGGAACTCATCGCTAAGATTTTCCTCATCTTTTCATTCAATTCTGAGAGTTTCATGCAATACAGTGATGGATGCAATCGTCCATGCATGCAATCGTGAAAAAGTTTTAATTACAGAAAATACTGTGTTTAAACGTGACACTTCCCGTTTATCACGGGTTTTATTTAACCCGTGGACGTCCGCCGCAATTGTTAAATCGGGATTCTCGAGATATTAGTCCTTGTTTTGGTAACTAGCTACTGCTGGCAACTCGTAGAAGTAATTGAAAGTAATAATGAGACAATATATCGACATGAATAGTTCTACCACACCGAAAAGTGAAAGTTACAAAAACCACGATGGGGCGCTGTTGAAATCAGGAGGGTCCTAGGACAACAAAGAAAACTGTATTAAAAATACGAAGACATTTTAGTTCAGCGAAGGTGTACTCATAGTTAAACACTGTAACAATACTTTTATCATCGCGAAAATAAGAAAAATCATGTGATCAATCCTTTGTCACTTTAAAAAGAAAATACTGTGGGAATTTCTCGTAGAAAATCTGTAGGTCTTTTCGTTCTCTCTACGGAATTTAAAGTTAATAATTTAATCGTCGAATATCTCCAGGACCAAAGGAAAGATATAGCCACTGATTGCATTAAAATATATTTTAATAATTAATTAGCCGTTTTGTACTGATCCTCCTCCCTCGTCCTCTCCCTTCCTCTAACTGTATCCACTTGTGAGTTGACTGTGACTCTTCTTCATTTACATAACTACATTGACCCCAGTCTTTGAAATCCATAATAGTAGTCAAAGTACGACAATGTTTTTATACTGTGCTAACAAAAATAATCCATATTGTATGGGAAAGTAATTCTTATGTTTCAGTAATTTAGAATTGCCATATTGTGTAAGCTAAATTCCTTATAGCTCGTCGTGCCTTACTTTTCGGATAATACTTATGGATAAATCTTTTAAAGGCATCGGGAATCTACAACAATCTTACGTTTATAATGAATTACGCATTTACTGAATGAGATTTTCGCCTTGTATACATTATATTCAAGAGTCATAGAGATCTTATTTTATTGCGAAATTTCGCCAAATCGGACGAAAGAATTACCTAACTAACTTACTGCGAATTTTTGCATTGTCAAATTAAAAATAGCTTACTTAACCTTTTGGAAGCGTGTTTATATCCTATAACTTATAAAATAGATAAAAATATTTTTATTTATCAGTTTCTACCAACGCTTGAAAAATTAGTAAGCACTCTCTTTTATAATTTATCGGAACAACATGAACATTTTACGCCAATGTCGACTATAAAATAATTCAAGTATAAACACCAAAGTAAGCATAAGTAATAACGGGTAACGAATGAATTCATGATAATTAACGTGACAAGTGTGTACTCATTGAATTTTAACTATTGATGTCTAAGTCATGTTTTTCCCCTCTACCGTTGCTATTCGTTATAACTTCTATAACATCGTCTCTGGTTCCACTAGATTTTAAGAAATAAATAAATTAATGCGGAACGATCCCCTTATTTTTTGCTTTCATTATCGTTAATATTTCAGTCCAAAGACTCTCTTTCTCCTCTCTCTTTCTTGCGCACTGTTCCAATCGTGCTCTTCGCTCATCGTGGTGCATTCATAACTTCCTCATTTGTCGCAATTCTGAACACTTCCTTAAATAGATCTCAAGTGGTAATTAGTCTTAATTGTGTGCTTCTTTCCCTTCTATGAAAAAATTTCCTTAGAGAGGCCAGGACTATAAATACTTATTAATCCATGATTATAATAATAAAATAATAATAATAAAATAATAATAAACTTCTTTTTATTAATGCAGTAATAATTCAGTTTAAAATTACTTTGGTGCCCCGGAAAAATATGAAACCTTTGGTAATTAGTTTCAAATACTATTGCAGTAATTAAAGCAGTCCCAGATTCAACATTTTTAATATTATTGTCTTATAACCTGCGTCGCAAAGATTTGAAAAATAATTGTCGTGTCTCGTTTACGCCAGTAATTAACCCACACAGGGTTAGATTCTTAAAACCTTTCCTGGTTACATTGCCGTCATAAGTCGTTTAGCATCCAATATATCTTCTAACAAATCTATTCCTTCTCATATTCGTTATTTAATTATATTTGTAGTTCTCTTGGCCGTCTAATATGCTTTTGCTGGAAGTGGAAGAATCTCAACTTGTCACCGCAAGAAAAGACGAAATGCCAATCAAAAAGTATGATGCGCAAAATGTTTTAAACCTAAGTTTTTAGTTTGTGATGGTAGCTCATTGTTCCATCCAACCTATGTTAAAATTTTTTTCTATATTTTTATATAATTGATGAAACTACCCTTAAAAATTTGATCACACTTAAAAGTTAATCCTGTACACTTCGAATAGGGACGTTAAATTCGCAAATACCTTCGGCCACATAATATGCGATGTTCACCCGCTGTAACAGCCTCTTGCGGACCTTTATTATTGTTCTTTTGGGGTCGGTATATTAAGTATTTGAGATATAGGGACTCGGCTGTGTTCACTTAACTAATTCACACCTGCTGAAATTCCCTTTACGAATTTTAGCAAGGTCTCGCTGCTCGTCATTATTGTACGGTAGGTACGAAAGGCGTCTCCATTACGTAATTGTATATAGTTGAACATAACTATGTACTGTATTAAGAAGGACGAAAAATGTTGACTGTGATGACGCATTTGCTGTTTGAATTCACCACACCACGCGCTTCTCAGGAATTTGCAGCAAGAGGAGTATACATTTTTATGTAAGGTGAAAAGCACTGGAATGTTTGGCGCTTTGCGCGATCATTACTGTTGCTACCAACTTTCTTGAACATACTTCTCTTCTCCATGAAAATTATATCGCTAATACTGAATTTATTTCAGCCATTTTCTTCCAGATAACTCGCTTTTAACAGTGCTGTCTGACTTTCCGTTGCTATTTTCTCTCCTTCTTTCTCACCCTCGTATATGTCTTAATACCGACGTGTTGCTTGCCAATATGAGTTGTGGTTGTAGTTTGCTGAGCAATTGTACAAACGTCACGTAGACTTATTTGAATTGAAGGATTAAAACATTTAAACCAGTTAGTGGGAAAATATGAGCTTTCCGTCTGCATACATGGCCGTCAAAGATGGCTGCGTGTATGTACACCGTATGCTGGAGTCATGAAACATAACCCACCACGCATAATGATATTAGCTTTCTTAATCAGTTGTACTTTTTTCGCAAACTCTTTACGGCAAGGAATTAGGTTCACTTTCGTCAGTCCATTTCCATCAAGGGCTAATTTGCCGTAGGAAAAAATCCATAGAGATCACTCTCATGAAAGTGGATGAAAATCGTAAAGGCTAGTAGTACGCACTGGGATTCTTTGTTCGGTCGCGCGAGCTGCGTCTGGGATTCATTTCTAGCATTCGGGACGCTCCACAACGATGGATCTTGCACCTCGTGTGATGCGTTTTAGTATTTTTTGAATCCCATCCTAAATGGGATTCTTTACACAATGTCGCGCAACAATGAGTCAGTGCGTACGTGAATCATAAACAAAGTGAACCTCTCTACCATTTTCGTTTTTTTGTTGATAAAAGAGTATGCAACACTCCTGATGATTTCAGCGTTGAGGCTTTGCAATGCATGAAATCTTTGACTGACGCGGTTGCGAAAAGGGATAGTCATTCAATTTTTGCCAATTTCATAAGTGATTCTTTACGAACCGCCTACAGACCACAATACGGCGTTAATTTGGCAAAACAGAATGTAACTCAGATTATTTCTAATTTAAGAAACGTTTTATACGCTGATAATTCACATTCATTGCCTACTACCCCTTCTCACTCCACCGCACCCTACTCTGATGGCCCTATTACAGTACAGTTCCTTCACCAAGTGGGAGTGATAGCACACTCCACTACGGCACGCATTCATTGTCCTTCTACATGAAGAATTACATGCCAATGCAAACTTGGTTTAAAATTTCCTATTTTTACATTTCTAAAAATAATATTTCTTTTTTTATATAACTTGAGAATTAAATAATTACAAAGAAAAAATAATTTTACCTTTTTTATTACAAATTGAGCAATAATTAAACATGTACCTACTCCATACAAAAAAAGTTACCTTTATACTCGTTCTCAACCCAATGGTGGTGACTGCAGACTTCAGGAACAAACTCGGATATTATCTGTCAAGAAATTTTGAAAGTGAACATGAGACTTGTGTATGAGTTCCACTTTTGAGGAAATGGAGAGTAACTGCAAGCGTGCTGGTATCAGAGACTGCCAGCCTAAAATTGATCTTTTTTTTCAAAATACGTGGTCCGACCATTTCCAGAGGGCATTCAAAATCAACTGGACTCATACAAACAAAATTTCTTCATCCCATCTCATCCTCCAATCTAAGAGTGTCAAGAAGATTGTGCCCATGCATATTCCGATTCCGATCCTTGAATAAACCACACATCCACCAAAGTGCTTCTTGTTAGCCGTTTTTTTACTCTGTAGGGTGATGTATGATGCTCCTGCAATCCCTGAAAGTGCGACCTTGTTCAAAATGGCTCAAATTCAAACTAGATGCATATCTGATTTCCAGGGCGACAATGTTGCGGGGCAAACAGTCTGCAACATGAATCCGAGCATCTGCGACAAAGAGTTCGAACAAAGAATCCCAGTGCATACTAGCCCTAAGTCACATTTGAAATATTTTTCCAAAATTCAATCGACATGCAGAAAGGTTTAACAGAATAAGAATTCTAATCTATCAACTGCATCATTGTCCAATCATTAGACTTCCAGGAGAATAATTTCAATCTTTAATAATTTTAAGATTTGTCTTTCACAGACAATTTCTGGCACACTTTTGCAACCCTCAAACAGGGGAGTTGCCAGTGTGTGGAACTATTTTTACATTGAAATGCAACACTTGTATTGTGATAATGTGGAATGAACTGGGAATTTAGTGAACTGAAATACTCCATGACCTTAAATTCTCTTCTCTCACTTTTGTATTTGAAATGTAATTTAGATAATAAAGAGAGAACCATACACTTGCAATAGTGATCCATACCAATGTTCTTAGTAGCTCCTATTATGAGTTGAATTTACATTTTTGATATAGTCATTTGCACCTAATTGCAGTCTTGTGACCTAGTAGTCTAAGACATTGATGAATATTATTTTCAGTTGCCTTTTGACGATAGCGAAGTATCAATGAGTCCAGAATATGAACCAGTTGAAGTTCCTCGACTTGGTGCCAACTGTAGTCCGGCAGCAAAAGACTTGATTGGCCGCCTTTTAACAACTGATCCAGAAATTCGCTTGCATACCCTTTACAGGCTCCAAGGAGTTTCCTTTTTCCACAAATTCAGCTTTAAGGATGTTCAAGAGAAAAAAGTAAGTTGGTGTACTAATAGTTTTCAATGAAGAGACTTTTTCCTTCCTGACAAGAGCTATTATTCAAGTTACTCTACCAGGTTAGGGTAGCTTTGATGGAGTAGGGCACTACAGATTAATGTGCTCCTAAGATCTACCCAATACTCTGGATACACCACCTAGTACTGCAGATTACAATAACCCATTCTTGAGCTCTGCATGCTTCCTACCTCCGTTAATGCCATCCAAAATTCCTATTCTTTTCCTCCCTCTACCTTGCTTGCCTAACATTGTCCCCTCCATGACCAGCTTCAGTATCCTATACCAGACTTGATGATGATGTAATACTTCGAAACCCGGTTGTAAAATAAATTTTTATCAAGTGGAAAAGTGCTGCGATCAGTTATTCATCCTATTTCCCTTTAGTATATTTTACATCCACTTGTCCTGCCTCTTTTTTAATATCTCCCAACATCCATCTCTCTTCCCCTGCCATGCCTAGAACTATATAGTTCTGCCATGCCTAGAATATATAGTTCTAGGCATGGCATGGGAAGAGAACCTCATTTGTTTTCCTTTCCATCCATTTCATTTTCCCTGGTCTTCTCCACACCCAAGTCTTAAAACTCTCCAATGTACACTTATCATCTTGCCTCAACAGGCAACTTTTGAAAGCCATGCAAAACTACACTCCATAATCAAGTGCTCAGTTGACAGCATTTCTTTATTTTTATACTTTATCTGACATTTTTACTTTAGATGCATATCATCAACTCCCTTTTCTTTATTAATGTTTGTTTACCTAAATGCAGTTTTTCTTTAAATTCCCCATCACTTTTCCTACCCTTAACCAGAACACTTCACAAATAGGGGAACTATTTTACCTACTCCAGTTTAGGTTCCCCAGCTATAATGTTTACATTAGCCTTGCAATCCTTGAAAATCTCATTACCTCCATTTTCATATGATAAATCTTTATCCCATATGTATCACACTGATTCTACAATACAATATGTAATGGTTGTAGCCCTTAAGGTGAGTGCCTAGCTAATACATGATCATCCTTTAATCTGATTAGCTGAGTTTCCCCCCTACTTTCACTCCTGCTGCCAGCCTTTCAAGTGCATTTTGCCATTTCTTATTCATCTATCATAGGCATTCCTGTCTTACTCCACTGCCCATCCTGACTTTCCATTTGCTGTCCACACTTGTGCTGTCAGAGGCATATGTAGCTTTCAGAGAAGTGGTCTGTCTGTCTAGTCTCATCCTCTTGCTTGACAAAAGCAATGAACTGTGGGGAATACCACAGCAGTAACTTGTATGTTGTCATCTGCTTATGTGCATTAAACTGCAACAATTTCAAAGTTTGAAAATTATTCAGCTTGACTAAGATCGTGATCAAGGTTAATAACTTTTAAACTTTGGAATTGTTAATTCCTATTTTCTGCAATATGCTCATTAAATCTTCTCAATTATTCTAAAAATCTATGAAACAAACAAATACATCCTGATTGTATTCTATGATTCTCTCATTTATTGATCACATTACTGCTATGGCACCTCTCCCCTTCCTGAACCCAAATGAAGATCCCCTGAGTAGTCATTTTCTCCTCTCTACATCCTCTTATTGTTCTGTAGTCCTCATATATGGCTGTCTTTCCATTTTTTGGAATGGGCACTAACAATCATCTGACAAAGTCTGCCAGCCCAATCCCTCCCTCATAAATGCTATGAATTAGGCCATGAAAACTCTTCCTTCTACATCTTCTTGAACCCCTGAGTAGTTCCACGTGGATACTATGTATCCTTATGGCTTTATTTGGTTTCAATTCCCTTAATGTCATTTGTATTTCACCATCAAGTATTTCTAAACCTAAGTTATTCTCATCTATATCATATTCTCCTCCTATGTTTAAGCTTGCAGGCATGATGTCTTAAGCATATAGTTCTTATATACATTATTTTCATCTTTCTTGAATCTTTCCTGATTTAATTAATAATTTTCTTGGCTCATCTTTTTTGTTCACTCGCCCTTTTCCTAACTTTCCATCTCCTTGCCTTCAATCTTTCACCCTGTTAGTTTCCCACCTTAGTTTATTGTTCACGTTTTTGTACATTTTCAACTCTGTGTTTACATTTACATTCCTCCATTTGCTTCTCTCATCTATCTTTATAATCATCTCATCTGTAATCTATAGTTTCCTTGTCCTTTGCCCATTTACTTTTCTTATAGTTTTGTTTGTAGGTTTCAATACCCTTTTTTGATCTGATTTTCCTTCTGTTGTACCCATCACCCTGTCCTTGCTCATATAGTAGAAGCAGGGTGGTAGTATAGAATAAAAGACCAATAAGCCTTAATAGCATTGTCTGTACAGTTTTTAAAAATGTAGCTATGGACTGTAGAAGGTCAGCTTGCAAAATATTAAATTGGATAAGTCCAAATCAGCATGGGTTTAGAAAGGGTCACTCCTCTAATACCCCAATGATTGGATTATATCAGGATCTAGTCAAAGGCCTTAACCATAAGAAGCAAGTAGATACTGTTGTGATAGACTTAGCTAAACTATTCAATGTGGTATATTATGATATATTCATTGATAAGGTTATAAAATGGGGCTGAACCCATGGGTAACAGACTAGGTAAAATCATTTATTACCAATGAAAACAAAGGCAAAGTGGTTGACAAGTTATCTGATGAAATTCAGATTCATCCAAGTGCACTCCAAGGGAGTGTACTTTCACCGATGCTGTTTTTAATTTATATCAATGATTTACATAATTTAATGCCATCAAAAGTTCATCTCTTTATGGATAATTGTGTGATATATTAAGTCATAAATAATGAAACTTATTGTAAATTACTGCAGGATGATTTAAATAATGTTCAAGAGTGGACGAGGAATAAAAAAATGAATATAAATTGTTAAAAAAGCAAAATAAGTAATTTAAGTAAAATTAAGTTCAAATATAATTGTAAATTTGGAAAAGAAATCATATCATAGTTAGTAAATGTATATACAAGGATACCCTCTTTATATTTTGAGCTTTGGTGACACTAAGTGCTTTAGGTGCCATGTAGCATTTCCATCTGAAAGTTTGACCCTTTTAAGGCTAACTTTCTTCTGAACATTTTGTCGTTTGATCATAACTTGTGTTGTTTATGGTGACTCAAAAATTTTGTCTCAGCAAAAAAATGGAGTTAACTTGTGAACACTTTCGTGTGATGATTTTTTTACGACTTTCGATGTAGATTATCAAGACAGGAGTGCGTCAATCAATTTCTTCCACTTCAGGCAATGAAGCCCCATCCTTTGCCTCTATGAAACGCTGGTATAATGAATTCCAATGTGACCACCGTTCGCTCCGCGGCAAAAGTTGTGAAGGTTGTCCAAAATCAGTTTTGCCTGAAAAAATTGATGCTGTGCAAGAACTAGTAAAGGAAGATCGTGATGTGACTAATTTTGAGATTGAGGCATCCTTGGGGATTAGTATGATGAGCATCAATAAGATATTGCATGAACATTTAGATGTGAAAAAAATTTGTTTGCGTTGGATCCTGCATAATTTGAAAAAAGCTCAAAAAGATGCTTATGTCAATTGGTGCAAAGAAATGCTCAACAAATACAACTATGGTGTATCAAAAGCTGTGTATAACATCTGCACAGGTGACAAATCTTGGATATATGCATATGAGCCCGAAACAAAACAATAATCCACTGTATGGGTCTTCCAAGACAAGCCAAATCCGACAAAAGTTATTTGTGCATGAAGCACATCAAAGCAAATGATCACCTGTTTCTTTGGAATAACTGGACATGTGGCAACCATACCATTAGAGCAACATAGAACCATGTATTCTGAATGGTACACAAGCATTTGTTTGCCAGAAGTGTTTGGTGAAATACGGAAAAAAAGAGGCAACCAAGGATCATTCTTCATCATGACAATGCAAGCTCTCACAGATTGGCTGAAACAACTACCTATTTGACTGGCCAAAACGTCGAATTGATGGATCATCATCTGTACAGCCCTGATTTAGCGCCAAATAACTTCTTGACTCAGACAAAATTATGTGGCCAATGTTTTTCGGCACCTGGAGAAGGCGTTGATACATTTAAAAACCATGTTTTGGAGGTGCCTCAACTAGAGTGAAAAATTGTTACGAAAATTGTTTTGAGCGCTTGCAAAAGTATTGATTATCACAGAGAATACTTCAAAAAACAACAAAGCCATTTTCAACAATAAATTACTGTCTCTTCATTTTTAGGCTGAAAATATAAATAGCAACCCTTGTATCCTGGAGTAACTTTTGTGAGTGACCTTAAATGGAATGAACATATGGAGAGAAAGACAAATAATCCACGCAAAATACTGAATTTCACAATGCATTTCCTAAAGATAAGCTGTGTAAAAACCAAGGAAAAGGGCTATCTAATAATAGTAAGGCCTATGTTAAAGTATGGGTTAAGTTTACGGAATCCTCATCAGAATCAATCAGAGAAGAAAATTGAAAGGGTCCAAAGGAAAGCGGCTTGTTTTGTTTTTGGTAGATTCAAAAGGGAAGATAGCATAAGTGACATAATAAGGCCATTGCAAAGGGAAAGATCAAAGAAGAGATGAACGATTGGGAGGCTAGAGAAAATGTTTGAATCGTATGCAGGGAATGAGACATGGGGAGACATCCAAGGGAAAATATAAGCTGTTGTTACAAAGGAAATGGAGATCATACACATGAACTAAAATGGTTCACTCAAAGGAGCAATACAGTAAGCACTCCTTCCTAAATAAGGGCATACATGATTAGAACAAATTACTTGGAGATGTTTCTAACCTTTTCCTGTTAACATCAGGAGCTTGCTCTAAGAATGGTCAAACACGTGAACTAAATTACTTTTTCTTCTTATGTTTTGATCTGGGTATTACCTGGCCTGCTTCTAATTATTGATTGACTTTACTGCATTTTTTAACTGTAAGTTTTAATTTTTTGTTTTAACCCTAATTATTATATACTGATTGATATAACTGTACCTTCAGTTGGTTGTTTACAGTGTACCTTGATTGGTTGACACTATTTTGATTGGTTTAACTGTGCCTTACCACCTGGCTAATTGCCAAATTGCAATGGAATTATATAAAAAGAAATTTTAAATACATGGAATTACATCATTAAATAAGTTCTGTCTTTGAAAATCAGGATGGCAATATCTGTTACAAGATATTTAGGTAAAATATTATGGTTTTTAATAGACAAAAATTTTACAAAGTGTATTCTTCCCCGTCCATTGTATTTATTCAAAATTATATTCTCTAGGTATTTTTAGGATAGTTGTGCACTTTTATGAGTTTGTTTGGTTTAAATTAAAAATTGTAAATGGATAAAATATTGATTATATCTTTTTCTGCAGATTTCATCTGTGGAGCTATTGAAATCTTGGTCTTCAACAAGGACCTCGGCTATCAGTCAGCAGACCGCAAGCTCATTGAATGGTAAAGAAGTTTGATCAGAATGCCTGTAGCACACACCATCATCATCATAGAGGCTTTTGTACCAGATGGATCATTTTGGTTTTTTTAGACCCACAAAAGTTTGTTTTTTATTATAGTGGGGAGTGATATTATGCCATTGGTGCCTAATATACCAGTAACTTATGATGATTGATATATTCTAAATCAATCCAACTCACACATAATAGGGTGCTTTGGAAAAATGGCCATCAATTCAGAATGGAAGACTGATCAGAGTGATATGATCTATGAAGGTTTGTGAAATTCATTGGGAGAATTTATTATTCATTTGAGTATTTAATATCTTTTTCTGTTAGATAAAATATAATTGCCTCATCACCTACTACTAATCCTTTTAAAAGTCATCAAGAAAGTTAGATCCCTACATGATTCTAAACTTGTAATTGCACCCATTAATTCCCTTATTGTGAATATTATACCTTCATCATTCCTCAACTTCTAGTGGGTAGCTACATGTTTTGGGAACACTTTTTGCTTGCTCATTTTTGATCACTGTACATATTATTAGCATGACTTTGATGAGAAGAAGAAATATCAAGTACCTAAAAGGAAACTCAACAATGTAAAAGTTTATTGCCATATGATGTCTGATAAATAAGTCTCACTTAAAACATTCTAAACTGTGATATATGAGGCATTATTTCTTTTCCAGTGGGTATACTGGGCATACTATTTTTGCAAATTGCCTTTTAGGAGTTTTGTCATTTGCCACTTATATTTCTATCTGGTACTGCAATCATGCTTAAAATCACTGCCATAGGAACATATAGTGAGGGTTATTTAAGTTTTTAGGTTGCAGTCAAAAGAACTTATATTGTATGTCTGCATTTAAAATGTATGAATTTGTTAAAGCATTTGATAGTCTTAAGGTAAAATTTTATTTGAAGGATTCTCTAATCGTGCATCCTACATGATATTAATTTTTTTGGTTTAATTATTTCTGTTCAAATATGCACCGAGGGCACATAATTACATTGACCCTGCCAAAATGTGTTTCCTGACTGAATGGAGTGTGGAAACTATATGTTAAAATATATATTCTATTCCTTCCACTGCTCTGAAAATTCTTAGAACCATATTCTTGTGTTACCTATGTTATGGTAGATTTGAATTACAGAGTTAAATTGAACAGTACCTATATACATTTCATTCCAATTACTTGAATGATTAAATGCCACATGAATGGTTTGTTGTTGTGATATTTTTTTCTAGAATTAATTAGTTAGTGTTCTGTTAAATACTGTCTGAAAGTTTATTTTACACATGGAGTCTTTGTTTTGTTCCAGTGTTCAATCATAAATAATCACCTATTGAGTTTGATGTTTGTCCTTATTGAATGTATTCATTCAACATTCTTAAAAATAAACAAAAGTGCAAATGCTTGTGAATTTAAAAATTTGTCTGCTGTTGATGATTTTAATATTATCTTGGAAGATGTGGCATGAACGATATGCATTTAAAATGTGTTCACTAACTCATGGAAATATCATGCAAAATGATTTTTTAAATTATTTTTTTCTAACAGGACTGTTGTTATCTGATCATTTTTACTGCTTGTAGATGTTACCTGTACCTTTGGTCACTTTTTAACCTAGTCACTCATTTATTTACTTAAAGCAGTGACACATGTCAGTACGCCATTATTTTTTACAACATTACAGTATCACTGAAAGCATAAGATATATATTCTAAAAAGTGAAAACCATAAAAAATATTACAAATTTACATAGAAGCAATGCAAATGATTAATCATGGCAAGCATAACTACTATCCACTTAATCATTGACGGAATAACATAATATCTTGGACAGCAACATTTTAGGTTCATCTTTAAATATGATGTACTTAAGATCTGGAGATAAAAAGAACAAAAACTTCAGGTAGAAGATTGGGTTAAGCATTGTATATTTTGGCACCCATAGGTTGAGTACACTCATACCTTTTGTGGTGACAGTGGCATTATATGTGATGTGACATATTAACAGTTATAAAGTCACAAATAACAGTTTGTTTTAGTGGTTCACTCTTCTAAACCATTTCAGCCATTGATCAAAGAAAAGCCATGAAGTCTGACAGTTGCTGAATTATGTTGAGTCAGCTCTCAGTGGATCAGCTAAAGCATATGATAAGTTGCTTCATTATTAAAGTTAAAACCTCATTTAATGGCTTTGTTAAAGCATAGGTATTCCACAGATAAGGATAAGGTACATGGTTTGTCGAAAAAAATGTAGAATGATTTCTTTCCCCCAGCATGCAGAATTTTTTGCCGGCCCTTGTGGCAGCAGGGTAACGTCCTCATCTGCCAACCCAGAGGTCACGGGTTCAATTCCCGCGTAGGTGGTTTTTCCTCCACCTAGGGCTTGGGTGTATGTAATGTTCAAATTGTTATATCAATGCTCAAAGTCCGATGTGAAGGTCAAAGTGCTGTTTTCGGACTAATGTAAAATAAATAAATAAACATGGACAGCTGGAGTAGAGAGAAAGGTGGTATGATGTCTCGGGAAAGGAATGCTACCCATGTCAGTTGTCTGTGGACCATTACAGTGTACTGATCACTGCAAAACTGGACCGCTGTTTGAGGATCGCATCACAAATTCATGATGACAAATTCCATGGAGCAACGATGCACAATAAAATTTTGTGTCAAACTTGGATAATCGGGTTCAAGGGATACAGTAATGTCTCAAGGAATGGTTTTCTGTTGGCACAAGATGTCCCAGGAGGATAGAGAGTAGGTTGATGATGATGAATGCCCTGGACATCTATCAACAACACTATGTGACAAAAATGCAAATAGTGTGATACATGATCAATTCTGATTGACCCTCAAGCATCAGG
This sequence comes from Hetaerina americana, assembly GCF_022747635.1. Lineage (NCBI taxonomy): Eukaryota > Metazoa > Arthropoda > Insecta > Odonata > Calopterygidae > Hetaerina > Hetaerina americana. The sequence continues at coordinate 17,203,010 of NW_027286985.1, read as the reverse complement.
ATGTTAGCAGAAAGGCTCAATATTAATAAAACCATGGTGCATTGTATTCTTACAGAAGATTAAGCAATTAGAAAGGTGTGCCAAGATGGTCCCCTGGGTGCTGTCAGAAGACTGCTTGTGTGACAGCCTTGCCTTTGACCTCTTGGACCATGGTGAAAGTGACCCGAATATTTTAGAATTGGTAATTACTGGTGGCAAGGCATGGTTCTTTGAGTAGAACCCAAGTATAACCCCTTTGAGTACCACTTTGGACGACTGGACTTTTTCTAAGATGAGGTACCTGAAGAAGGGTCCTGTTAATGCCTTAAAGGAAGAATAACACAACTGGCAGATGCACTGGCATTGATTTGTCGATATATAAAGCACTGGTGATGATTGATTTGTTGATATATAAGGATGCTCTTATGAAGAATTTTAGTAATTTGTACTTTGATCTGCAATAAATTGTTTTCCCCAGATTTATTCTACTTATTTTTGGGACAGATTTTGTATTTCTAATCAATATAAACCACAATTAATTGTGTCTATCAAAGTGAGCTTCTTCAGTAATGAAGCAATACCTAGTATGTAGAGAAATAGATTATGAAACAAATAGAGAAGAATCAGTAAGTGGCTCATCAGAGTAAATGATTCATTGACTACTTGGAAAAGGTATGAGACTTATTATGTTGAATTGAAATTAATTATATTTTCTATTTTAAGCATTAGCCAAATGAAATATTTTCCTATGGCTGTTTTTTTAGTGATTTGGAGCTACAATTTTGTGTATCATTAATTTTTTAGGCAATAATTTTACTCCTTATATTTCACATGGAAAATAATTCAATAACTGACAGAAGTCAACCAGTGACAGTAAGGTGCCATTCTAATGCCCTCCCGACACTTCGACAAGTTTCTGAGTCATTCTACACAGGGCTCCATTAAAAAATTTGCAGTAATCTTTTCCCTATGTCTTTACCATAGGTCCTTCCCAACAACTCCCTCCTCTTTGTGAGAGATTTTTTACCTAAGTCCATCTCCTTCCAATGTCTTTACTCTGATTTAGGGATATCAGAAGAAAAATTGCATTAGCTAAATAAGTTTTTGTAAGAAGGAGAGGTTTAAAAGCTCTGCTTCTGCTTTCAATGCTTTATGGCTTCACTCACCTGCAGTGATTGAAGACATAAAGAAACAATCGTTAACTTTTAATATTGGGCCTGTATGATTGCTAAACCTGGGGCTCAATTCTCAAAGCTAATGGTCAATTTACAATGTACTGATAACCATCTTAAAGTAATTTAAAATTTTTAAATTTGCATATTATGTAATGTGGGTTCGTAACGAATGTTTTTCAAACTTCTGGCTAACACTGTAAAATAAATTACAAGGGCTTTTAAATAGGCTTTCAGCCTTGAAAAATATATCCCTGGTCTTCAAAGAATGAGAATGAAGACACATTGGAGGATTTCAGATTCTGGTGTGTAGAGGAACCAAGAAAAAAAGTTGAACACAGAGGAAAACAAGCTACCAAGTTTTAAATGTGGTGGAGAAATGGGGAAACTTGCTCGATGAAATCAAAAGTACGCAGAAAATGGGTATTGGGAGGTTGAGTAAGAAGTCAACAAGACCATGTAAGAGGAGAGAATATTTGGGAAAATGGGGAAGAGGATGGAAGAGAATCCTTGAAAGAGCTTCTTGAAAGGCATTAAGGCTGATTGAAAATATTTAGAGGCAAGGAAAAAAATTAATACAGGGGCGAAAAAGAGCTTAGGCAGAAGGAAGTTCATGCACTATTCATAGTTCATGCAATAGTCATTGGGGATCACCCAAAATCTGTTGTTGATTGAAATGCCACCTATGATGATAGTTGTATTAGGCACTAGAAATTAATATTTCCCAAGTCACTTTGAAACAAGTTTCCATCAAGAACTACTATTTCAAAACCATACTCCTCGTATCCTAGAAAGGCGAAATAAGGGTTTCAGTAAGCATAATGGACAAAATTATATTACTAAAACTATTAGGAAATGAAAGGACATAGAAATGTTAGCTGAAGTCATTAAAATGTATTATTGTACTTAGCACTTTCAGGCTTCACTTTGTGGAATTATTGATGCCCAAATGAAATGAGTTTGCAATTTTCCACAGACTTTAGTTTTATGGTGCAATGCATTTCACTGACTTGTGACATCATCAGGTGATGCCGCAAGGTAGTGAAATGCATTGTACCGTGAAATAAAGTACATGGAAAATTACAAACTCATTTAATATGGACAATTTATAATTGCTTTTTATAAAGGAATGCAAATTATTAAATAGTGCAAATTAAAACAAATATATTTTTAAATTTAATAAATTTTTTCCCAATCAGCAAATCAATGATATTTATGTAAAATTCCAAGAAACTGCAGGAGATGATGCAACAGTAACTTTTAATGGTGTCATCTGCTTTACTATGCATTTCAATGCAACAATTTCGGAGTGTAAAATAGTAATTTACTTTTAAGGAAATGAAGGTTTTCAGACCAAAATAATAACTTATTAGGACACATTTTGGCAGATGATGGTTCTAATACGGAAATGATAATTAGCGATTACATTTTTTTGAATTCATGAGAAATCTTTGTGGTCAGTTAGGCAGAGTAGTGAAAGGCCCTATGTATCCTTCAAATTAAATTAGTTGCTGCCTTGGAATAGGTTTCACTCATCCTGGGTACACAGCTGTCATTGCTGTCTGGATAAGTCATTCCTCAAGTAGTTAGTGGCTTACAACGACAGAATAGCTTATTAAAGAGTCTCTCAGGTAATGCATCTAGCTACTTTTAGGATCCAGGGTTTTGAGTCATGCAATGATAATGCAGAATTTGGAGAATTACTGTGTCATCCTCTTTTTTTAAAGTGAGCAGGAGAATTTGCTATCATGTATTAATGTTCATTCCTAATAATATGCACCTATTGGTTACACGTTCAGGTTGAGTTACACTTTTATTCACTGCAACCATCCTTGCATGGTAAAGTACACCAAAATAAAGTTCGATACAGTTTAAAAGGCAAACTCCTCCCTAGCATGAAGCCCCACTTAAAAGAGCTCCAAGAAGTAACTTTTCAACCCTTCTAAGAGAATCAAGCAAATTAAATATCAACCATATCAGGTTTTATTTATTATTATTATGTAATCTACCGGTTAAGGTAGGTTTTTGGATGGACGTAATTACTAATTAAATCATTTGTGGCCCCTAGCAAAATACAACATCCCACTCTACATCAGGTCCCTCTTCGTCTCTGGGTACTTCCTTCCTCCCTTCATCCCGTCCAACATCCCTATCCTGTTCCTTCCCTTTCCTCGTTTGCCTAACATTCTCCCCTCAATTACAGTCTTTAACATCCCGCTGCCGGTCACTACCCCCTTCAGCCACTTTTCCTGCCTCCATAGGATTGCTCCCAACAAACCCCTCTCTTCGCCCACCATACCAAGTACTTCATCGTTTGTTTTCTTCTCTGTCCATTTCACCTTCTCCATTCTTCTCCACACCCACATTTCAAAAGCCTCCAGTCTACGTCTATCCTCCTGCTTCAATGACCACGTTTTCGCGCCGTACATAGCTACACTCCATATCAAAGTTTTTACGAGTCTTTTCTTAACATCCTTACTCAACGTCCCTGTCATCAACTCCCTCCATCTTGTGAAAGCCTCTTTGCCTAGCGCAATTCTTCCCCTTACGTCCCTACTACTTTGACCGTGTTGGTCCAAAACACTACCGAGATACGTAAACTGTTCTACCTGCTCTAGTTTTTGCTCTCCTATTTTAATGTTTAGCTTAGCCTTTTTCTTTCTAGAGAATCGCATAACCTTTGTTTTGTTAACATTGATTCTCATCCCATACCTGTCGCACTGAATTTCCAATTCAATGCTTGCAACACCTTGGCTGACTGACAAACTAAAGCTTGGTCATCAGCAAACCTAAATGATTTTACGAATTCCTCGTGGGATGACGACCGCGGAAGCCTTGCCTCCCCCGCTGCCGGGCACGACACACGGCCGATTGGGCCGAGCCCCGTAGTTGCCAGGACTCAAAATCTCTGTATACTCCATCATGTAAATCTTGGGAATGATAATTGAGGTGGTTTCCCGTTGCCTTCCTCAACAGTGTTTTTAACGTGACACCATCACTTACTGGCCGCCCTACTGGGGACAGACGCCATTGCAGCCGCCTCACTGAGGAACAGACGCTGCGCGGACTACCTTTCGTCTGACTCCTAACCTTCGACCTATCTGGCATGGGTGACCCTACCAGGAGCAATTATTATTACTCCCGCCAGCACAGCTCTAGGGGTCATCGGAACGCACAAGCCCTTCCACCACGTCAAGGTTGTCACATCAGGTTTATGTGGTAGATATTATGGGAATTATAATTAATACTTATACCTGTATTTGAACCTAAACTATGACTTTAATATTTTGAATCTTTGTAGCATGATTTATTTTAAATCTAATATTTCAGTCAATTTCTTGGGCTGATTTTGAGATACAACTATAATAAAAAGGGATGGGGGTTGTGGAAAATGGATGCATACTTATATTCCATTTTTCGGGCATTAAGTTGGTCACTGGTTTGCAGTTTTGGCATAAAAAAGTTACCAGAGGTCCTGTTGAAGGCCTCCTCAGACAGAAAATCAACCACCAATCGTATTTAATGGAAACCTACATTTTTTGCGATAAAACGCATTATTACAAGTGGGCACCAGTAGTGCATATTTGAAAACTGCATCCAGGGAAGTCGTCTGGAAATTACACTATTTACTATGACCCAACAGGTTTTCAAATTTTTTTCTCTCGTAAGCAAATTTCAAAATTTAAGTTATCTAAATCTTAAGGCATTTTAAAAATAAATTTCAGGTGATTTTTTATGAATCAATTCGAATGGAGAATGGATTGGATATACAGCTAGTGGTAATAAACTTGGAGTTGTAAACAATTTAGAATTGAAAAACTATGTCCTAGAGATGAAATTCATCAAAGGTACTGTTTTATGTTGGACGATATCGTAGGTACGTAGATCTAAGTTTTAAATCGTTTATATTTGCCGGGCCTCCATTTGCCTTATCGACGTTTTTATGTTTTTTCAAGTTTCGCGCAGAAGGTCGTGGATTTTTGTTATGTATATGTGTAATGTTATTATACAATAAAAATGACTTCGATTGAGAATTATTTTAATTATGAAGTTTCTCAGGATAAAGCCACACAGTGTCTACAAGCAGTTTTCAAGCACAAATGTTTTAAAAGCAAGACTCAGCAAAAAGCCACTGAAGCAGTTTTGAAAAGTCGGTTTGTAGAATTTGAATCTTATTCCTTGTCTATCTTTTTCTACCATTGCGCGGTTGTCATAAAACCTTATTACTTTTAAGGGAAAAATGATGTATTTATATCAATGCCTACGGGTGCAGGGAAATCGATTTGCTACCAGTTGCCTGCTGTCATGTGTAACTCCAAAGTTACCATCGTTTTTTCTCCCCTTCTAGCACTAATTAAGGCGAGTTGCTTAATTTTTTGGCTTACTTTTAACTGGAAAGATCTCTAAAGTAAATATGAACTCTTTTATTCAACTTTTTAGGACCAAGTTGATCACTTGAATAAGTTAAAAATAAGAGCAGAAACTATCAATTCGAAAACCCCAGTAGGTGACCGTACTCGAATTGTCAATGACTTGCGTTCCAAAAGACCTGACGTTCGTCTACTCTATGTTACTCCCGAACAGGCAAATACGGACTTTTTTAAGGTATGGGCCATAAGAAAAACAATGAACCTTCTTCTCTCCACTATTGGTATTTATGTTAAAGTCTTTTTTATGTATTTTTTCAAATAGAGACTCATTACCGGGTTACACAAATTTGAGCAGTTGGCCTATTTTGTTGTTGATGAAGCACATTGTGTAAGCCAATGGGGTCATGACTTTAGGCCTGATTACCTCAAGCTTGGGACGTTGAGAGAAGAATACCCGGGTGTTCCCTGGGTAGCATTGACAGCTACAGCGAACTCTGCTGTAAGTTGATACTTTTTTGAACACCTTATTGTACCGCACGGTAATTCTTATGTTTTGCATCTAATATTTTTGCACTGTGAATGAAGCACCAGTTAAAATCAAAAACTTCAGAATGATTTTTATATCAATCTGCCTTAATATTGATTTTCCCCATATTTCGTCGTTAGCATTTCATCCTTTTTATTTTACTAGGTGGAAAAGGATGTTCATAAGCAGCTTAAACTGCGAAAACCAGTGGAGACATTTAAAGACAGTTGTTTTAGGGCTAATTTATTTTATGACGTCGTGTTTAGTAACTGTATGGAGAATCCTATTTTGGATCTCAAAAACTTTATTAACAAAATTTTAATGAGAGACTGTGGTATCGATAATGCGAAGGTAAAGTATAGAAAATATAATTTAAATAAATTTGGAGTTTTTGTCTATCCTCCACTAATTTATGGACATGTAACCTGTGTAAGAGTTTTTGTAATTTTTACTTAATATTTTTTTTTCATTTTCCGGTTGGTTAATTTTCAGAAAGAGGGTGTTGGTGGGTGTGGGATTGTGTATTGCAGGACTCGAGAAACCACAGAAGAAATTGCAAATGATCTTTCAAGAGTAGGAATCCCTGCTAAAGCCTACCATGCAGGTATATCTTCCCATTATTACCATCCTTAAGAAAATAAAGCAGTGAATATATCAGGCATTGTGATTTTATACTTCGATTCTTTTACTCAGGTCTTAAAGATAAGGAAAGAGCAGCATTGCAAGAAGAGTGGATGGGTGGTAAATATCCTGTGATTTGTGCAACAATCAGCTTTGGAATGGGGGTGGACAAAGCATCTGTGAGGTTAGGTAGCTTATTGCTTCATTCAGAATTTTTTTGACATTTCAGTAAAATTTTAATTTGTTATCAACTTGCCTATTTTTTAGGTTTGTTGTCCATTGGTGCATGCCACAAAGTGTGGCTGGATACTATCAAGAATCTGGTAGAGCAGGGCGAGATGGCCTTGCCTCATCATGTCGTATTTATTACTCCAAAAGAGAACGGGATGCTGTTGCTTTCTTGTTGAAACAGGATATTGGGAAGGCTCAGACAGATCATCGAAAGGAAGCTGCCAAGTCTGCATTCCATTCTTATGAAAGAATGGTACGATACTGTGAAGAGGCAAAGTGAGTATACGTGCACGGTGAAAGTTAAAATGAGATCTTAAGTTCAAAACATTGAGTATAGTAAGTGGCTTTTGCCATCCTCTCTCTCCTGAGTTGGAAGTTTTTCTAAACCCATATGACATGACTTCCCTTCATTCAGTGAGGTGAGCTCATAAAAATCGCACATTGTGCTCCTGTCAATCCTTATAGTACCTCTGGCATATGCCAGAACTATATTTTAGCATGTGAAAAAACTGGAAATAATTTATTTAAAATAATGAGTTTTTATGCAATTCAAAATGGTGGATTGGCTCCCTACTGGCTGAAATTAAAGTTCTCAGCCAATATGTCGGCTTTAGGAGTCCTATTTCATTTTTAAGATAGATGGTTTTAGAAGTAATGGGCCTTGATTGATTTTTTTATGCTCCTATTTACCTAAATAAGCTTGTTAAAAATAAAAATTTGGCTACATCTCATTGCCAAAGTGAATTACAGGAGTAGTTAAAAAGGTTTTTAGAATCACCACCAAATGTCTGAGCTAGCACAAGTTTCCCACGTAGTGATAGGTAATCCCTTATGAGTAAACACGTAACACATCAGTGCTCTTGGAAGAGACCTGTGGGATGGATGCCACTCTGTGCCAGTCAGCACTACCAAAGAAATCAAAGGCAATACGGTCAGCTGGAGAGGCGATGGCTTAAGTTTTCTGGGATATGAAAGGGATTCTGCTGATAGATTATATTCTCACTGGTCAAACAATTACTGGACATTACTATGCTAACCTCCTGGACCAACTACAGCAAAAGATGCATAAAAAAAGGCAAGTTTGGCAAGGAGAAAGTCATCTTTCATCAAGGCAATGCACACAGACACACTAGTGTCATTGCCATGGCAAAAATACTTGAACTAAGATAAAAATTGCTACCACACCCACCTTATTCGGCCCCATTAGATTTTGATCTCTTCCCCAAGCTCAAAATTTTCCTCGGTGGATGGAGAATCTCTTCAAACAAAGAACAGCCGAAATAGATGGGTGTTTTGCAGGCCTGTAGGAATCTAATTTTTGAGATGGGATCCAAACATTGGGACATCGCTAGACCAAGTGCATTAGTGTACTGGGAGACTGTATTAAAAATAAAAAAGTTTCACTGAGGTATGCCATTTATATCTGTTCCATTCCAAGAACTTTTTAATTACCCTCATAAATCAAAACTTTTCCAAAAAGACTAAGCTCTACAATCCTGACCATTACTTTTGTGCTGATAATTGTTTACTTTTACTCCTGATACTTGGGTTGATGAAAACTTTACGTACATCTTCATAGAATTTGATTGTTTTGACATATTTACATGATAAGACCCCCTGAGATTTGAAATAGCTTCAACTATTTGGCCATTCCCATATTTTTGTAGTTATATTATCCTCCCATAGACTTATTTATTTACTTTTAAGGCTTTATTATGTTTAATTTTATGTGCTACACATCAATGTTAACTCTAAGAAAGTACCTTATTTTTGTCTTTGTGTCTTTGCATTAGATGGTGTCTTGTTGTTACTAACCACCAGGATATGCTTTTATAAAAACCCACTAGGTTCACATTGGTACACTTTGGTACTAAATAAATAAGAGAGTAGCTGCTGCATATTCCATATGTAAAAGTTTGAGTTCTTTGAGAACCTCTGTAATATTAGCACTTCCTTAGGCTCTCTGGCACGTTGCCCCTTAAATAATGCTAAAAACGCTCTGAGGACCTTAGGAAATTCTAGGACTCAATCCTTGGAAGAAATGGTGCATTTTTTGGTTTTGATGTGCCTCAGCAGAACTTTTATTCTTCAGTTCATAATTCTTTTCTTTCTGTTCTATTCATCAGTTTTCATTGACCTTTCTTGTGGGGTTTGTGGTCTCTATAAATGTGCAATCCCATTTGTACAAATTGAGTAGCTGAAATAAGCTTTGAATGTGGGTACCACTTTCTTTCATTGTAACCTAGCCTATGTCATAGATCCTCATCAAATAAGTAAATGTAGTTAGATATAGTCCAATAACTTAAGCATTCACTCTGAAAGATTTATATTAGTTACTTATTGGAAAACCACGACAGCAAAATGAAAACTTACCTAATGCAGATTATCTGTTTGTGTATTTGCAGGTGTCGACATTCTGTTTTTGCAGAATTTTTTGGGGAAGATGCTCCAGAATGTAAAGGTAGATGTGATGTGTGTCGTGGAGGAACTAAAGCTGCTGAAAAAAGAGTTGAGGATTTTTATACCACAGTAGTTCGGCATTCATATTTTACCAATCCTGTATCTGCTTCAACTGCCACTGAAGAGGTTGATTTATATGGGGGTGGTAGAAGAGGGCAAAAGAGGTAATTATTGCATGTGGACTTTGACCCCATTAGTGGTATTGACATAAGATCCTCACATTATTGATCCGTTGAAGTATTGAGATTATTGAGTGTAGAGGTCAAAGCATGCTCATTAAATATCCCCATGTGCCAATTTATTATGTTCATTTTTATTAAAGAGTTACTACATGGAATTAGTAGAATATCTCCCAAATATTTGCAAAATAATTGGAATCAATTGTTTCGTTCCATTTCGAGTGATCCTGCGCAAATAACCTTACAATTTTCTGCCTTACTACTTGTTTCATTCATTTCAACATTGTGGGGATATGAAGAAGTCCCATGCAATTGGTTTTACCTATTGATTTACAAGGCTTTTAAGTTTTATTTTATTTTTTGCATGTATAATAGTCAAGGACTCGCATGTAATGGGCAAGAGTTGGGATGTCATAGTGAAAAAGTGCCATTTTGTTCTAATGTAGGATTTCAATTGATATGTCACAATACTAGATTTCTAATACTTTTAATTTTTTGGTCACAACTGAAAATTATGAAAATTAATTCAAAATAAACATTATGTAATAAATTTTTCAAATACATACCTGAGGTCACTTTTCATGTACATACATGTAAATACTCCAAAAAATGCAAATATTTTAAAAGTTAATAATCAGCATAAACACAACTGAGTGAGATAAAAATTTAAAGATCAATGTGTGATCAGCTATGAATTGCAAGAAGTTTAAGTTACTTTGTTACATTAAAAGATGTTAAGTAAAAAATTAACTCCCAATTATGGTGTGACACAATAAGGAAATTTTTGGTTGGCTTAAGTGTATCAGTCTACTTCTTGAGCTGAGAAAATATCTACTTTTATGAGCTTGGTTAATCCCTTCTGTGCCAGCATCAACAGGCGTTTACCTCATTTGAATAAATGGGAAGGCCCAGAAGAATCCGGCCTGACCTAGAGATGGCGGTAGTTGTTTCAAAAATATGACTGTATTAGAAAGTATGCTATCTATAAAGAATATGTTTCAAGTTTGAAGATGCTGCGTTGTTTACTATTTGTTTGGCAGACATCAATAGTGAACATTTTCAGTGAATTTGTGAAATGGAGAAAATTGGTCATCTATATGTGATACAATACTTTTATTTGAAAGGCCTAGGCCCAATCAATATTAAAGCTGAACTGGATTCTACTCTGGGTGAGTCTGCTCCTTCGTTTACAGCAGTAAAATATTGGGTAGCAGAGTTTAAACAAGGCTATTTGAGCTGTCAAGACGAGCATTGTATTGGCCGACCAAATGAGATAACAACTCCAGAAACGGTGAAGAAAATCCACAAAGTGATACTGGATGATCGTCAACTGAAATTGCACGAGCTAGCAGACAGTAGGAATTTCAAAAAGATTGGTACATCGCATAAAAATGGAAAACTTTTGGACATGAGAAAGCTGTGTGCAAGATGGGTGCCTCGTTTGCTCACACCCGAGCAAAACCAGTGTCGTGAAGATGTTTCAATTTAGTGTTTGGCAAAGTTTCACAGCAACAAAGCAGACTTTCTGTGCAGTTTGATAACCATGGATGAAGCATGGGTCCATTACTTCACACCCGAGACAAAAGAACATTCAAAACAATGGATTAAATAGGGAGAACCAAAAAAGGCGAATACCATTTCATCTGCAGGCAAGGTCATGGCGTCGGTTTTTTTGGGATATGTATGTGATAATTTTCATTTACTCTCTTTAAAAAGGAAGAACTATCAACAGTGAGTAGTAAGCAAACTTATTACAACGTGTGAGCGAAGAAATCAAGCAAAAGCGGCCACATTTGGCTAAGAAGAAATCGTTTCTTCATCAAGGCAATGCAGCAGCTCCCAAACCCGTTATTGCAAAAGCCAAAATTCATGAATTAAAATTTGAATTGCTACCTCCTGCACCCTATTCGCCAGATTCAGCCGCCTGAGATGATTATCTGTTTGCAAACTTGAAAAAATGGCTTGGTGATCAAAGATTTTTGAGCCGTGAAGAAGTGATGTCGTCAGTTAATGGCTATTTTTAGGAGTAAGACAGTTCTAGTTATGAAAAGGGTTTTTAACTTATTAAACATCGCTTGGGAAAGCTTATAGAGCTGAAAGGAGGTTATGGTTTAAAGTAAATACATTTTTTTCCAAAATTTTTGTGTTTTCTATGCTGGATCCAGTACTTGTGGGATTACCCTTGTACATAGCATAATTAGTGCATATCAAAATTATCATTTTCCTTACCTCTTAATACAAGGTAATCCTAAAATTAAGGTCTCAAATTTTTTTAGAAACAGAAATAAACATTTAATAATTAATGCATATTTTTAAAGCCTTGAAATTCTTATATATTTTCATAAAATCATCATTTTGGTCATTGCATTTTTGTTGGTCCTAGGACAGTTTTTGTGGGCCCTTTTCATACTCAATCGCCTCTAGGTTATTGAGGAAGCATAGTACCTGATCTTTCACCTTGTCATTTGTTGTCACTTGGTGCCAAGTCTAGGCTATAGGCTAGGTGTGTGGTGATGTCCTGTCCTAATTGTCGCTGGAGGGTGATGGCTTGATGGGTGATGTTGGGGTGTGCATTGTCATAGAGAAGGCTTATGCCCTTGCCCAATATTCCTATTTTTCAGTTCTGAATCACGCATCTGAGTTGTTTAAGTTTCTCACAATGCCTATCAGCTCTTATTGTTGTCCTATAAACCATGAAATTCAACAACAATACCTTGTTTTGATCCCAAAACACAGTTTTCATAAATTTGCCTGCATAGTGTGTTTGTTTGAATTTTTGCAGCTTGGGCAAAGAGAAAAATGTCTTCGCTCACATGTGTTCTGCTATAGATCTGAGTAGTAAAGCAGAACATCCAGGTTTCGTGACCCACAAAAAGTGATGATGACGAGGTGAACGATGAGTTCCAATCCTTCTCAACGACATGGCAGCAAGCTTGTATGACATGAGCATCCAAAAATTCCCTAGTGCTTATATAAATGCATCGACTGAAGTGGCAATAATTTAGAAAGATAGGGAAATTTTCAAGACTTAAAATGATGTATCATTTATTTAAAATAAACATATCTTTCAGTTTTTTAAAAATAATTGAGACCTCAATGTTGGGATTACCCCATGAAAAACGGCATTTAATATCTTTGTAATTTGTTATTCATAGCTTTTTTCTCCTGTCTAGCTTGTAATAAATAGTATAGTACACAAAATGCTTAATAAATGCACTGATAAATAATCCTAAGCTCTCTTTATAGAAAAAATCATGTTACTATATAATGTAAATTTCTGACTGCTAACCATTAAAAAAGCCAATAAAAATTGCATTACCATTTAAATTTAAATGAATAAATCATAGCAATATAGGTGTTATGTCATCACTATCACTGTGTTACGCTATTTAATCATTGAGTAACTTTATTTTTCTTAGTTGGATTCCAATTTATGGCTGCTCTAACCTTTCGAAAACATTATGATGAAATTTGGGGTTTCATGGGTAAGGGAACCCCTGACCTGGTGGAAGACCCGAAAAAACTTCATCAAGTTGATACATCAGGAAAGCACCAGATCATATTTCAAAAAAAATGATTTCAAAGTTTCATTTATTTGATAAACCATTACAGTTGTTGAGCATTTATCAGGCATAAATTCCTGCTGTTAGGGAATGTTCAAAATTTTTTTGTCTGGAGAAATTCAGCATTGAGATAATTTTGAAATTTAGTCACATTAAAAAAAAAACCTCATTCATAATTAACATAAAATCATTTTATAAATGGTTGAAGTTGAAAATTCTAGCTAACTTACTGACTAATCAATGCTGACAAACTCCAGATCATTTCCAATTTCAGTGAAACCTCAGATTTACAGGCCCCTAATTTAATCTAAACACCCCAATCAAAATCATCAAAAAATATTAAAAACATAACACAGAGTATCTCTATGTACATTAATACATTTTATTTGAAAAATAAGTCACTAGTGTGAGTTATTAGAACTTTATTGATAGAATTAAAGAGGCTTTGTTGATAACCAGTGATACAATTTGGTTTTGAATGCTTAAATGCTGATGCAACATGCACAAGCTGGCAGTTCATCGTATAATTTGATGTCCATTCATTTTATAAATCCTGGGTGTTGGCCAAGTGGCAAACTGGTACTCATTTAGTTAATGGATGTTTCTTGTTTTGTAATGACGTACATTAGAGCTTTTCAAGAAAGTATAAACATTTTCTTTGAAATCACATGAAAAAACATAAACATATATGCTGTCAAACGTTGTGATAGAATTAGAAGTATACAATGATCTCAGATTACGGATTATGTATTCTAAAAGCTTTTTTTTGTAGGACAGATGTGACATTAGAGAAGTTACTGAAATACTCTGAAAACCTTCCTATTTGAGAAGTCATAGTTCAAATTTTGCTAATTCATGATTCCTAGATGCTTTCTAAATGTGAGCTTAGTACTATTTAGCAATTAATATGCTAATTGCGAAGTACATTTTCAAATTTTAAAAGCCTGTTCAGTTAAACTTTTCTCTGAAAATAGTTGTACTTAAGAAATAAATATTTGTAAGAATAATCAAAGTAGTTTTTTACCTTAAACCAAGAAAAATATAAATTTATTATTGTTTTTATATTTTTATCAGTGAATCTGAAGAGTATTATGAAAACTCAGGAGAAGCTGATTGTGAAAGTAAAGCAAAAAAGGAGTTATCACAATTAATCAAGAAACAGTTCTCAGTGAGGAGAAGAGCAAGTGGAAATGACTCTCCAGAAATTTCTAGTAGACTATGCGATCAAGATGAAGAGGAACAGGAGAAAGCAAGATATGCAAGAGTGAAATCTGCCATAAATACCAAAACCAAGGTCAATGGACTCACCATCGAGGTAAGAAATTGTATCATATAATCAAATTGTAATTATTTCTTTCTTGGGGTATATTATGATGTATTGGTACTCAAAATTTTTTGGTTTGCCTGTTGGCAGTCACTATTAATTCCTAGAAATTAGCAGAATCAATTAGGACAAAATTCAGCTGTCCTAAACTAATTAGTTACATATCTAGAGAGAGAAACATTATAAACTCGGTCTAAATCTTTTTTCTTGGTTGTTAAAAGACATTGAAATGCTCTTTACTGTATGTACATAAATTATGAGATGTTAGGTACACATTTGTTCTCCAAATTCAAGGCCTGGTCTAAATCCTGAAGCCAGTTTGCTTGAATTGAAAATGATGTGCATTAGATGCATTTGTGGGTCGCGGTAGTCTAGGGGGTAGAGCGTTGGACTACTGACCAAAGGGTACTGGGTTTGATTCCCGGGCGAGGCCCTCTGGGCACCTGCAGTTCTACCCAAGCTAAAGTGATTTTTCGGGTACCAGATCTTCCTGGGAAACCATCGCCGGCACAGGGAAAGGAACTGGCCTCCCTACCCTGATGTGTGAATTTCACACGCCGTATAGGGCTTAGTACTGGGTGAACTCTACCATCACCTACTAAACCGACCTTCGGGTTGGTTACTGTGTTTATGGTTTTTTTTAAGATGCATTTAAATAAATTTGGTAATTGTTGAATTCTCTACCTTTGGTGAGCTTATATTATAATTTGAAATGACATTTCCAGAAAGGCAGTATCTCCTGGCAAGTGTAAGTTAATATATGGATAGACAGTAATCTTTTCAGCACTCAGAAAACCTGTACTAATGACATTTAATCTATGTTGTCATATTTTTGTATGTTACAGATGAAAAAGCATTGTTATGCATTGTATTTTCCATATTTTTATGAGTGCTGTTTCTTTTTTTATGCAAATAGAATTCCTTGTCATGTTTTATGATTCTTTAGATACTAGAAATTTGTTTTGTTCCATAATTAAGTAAGAATAGTATACTGGCTTAGGGTAGGTTTTTGATTGACCTTGGTATTACACACTGCTGTAATCTTAAGCCCTTACTAACATGGCACAAAAAATCTTAAATCCCACCGTACACAGGACAAAAACTCATTCTTTGGCATTGCATTCTTTTACTTTTTTAATTCCACCCAAAATACCTATATTTACCTCCCCCTACCTTGATTTCCTAGCATTCTTGTATAACCCTTTTAGCATCTGATTACTTATTATTATCTCCTGTCCATTTGTCATGCCTTCTTTAAATTTCTTTCTACATCCACCTCCCTTCCCCAACCATGCCTATAAAGTCATTTTGTTTGTTTTCTGTTCCATCCATTTTATTTTCCCCATTCTTCACCACACCCACATCTTGAAAGCCTCCTCATACTCTCACGTCAATGACCAAGTTTCTAAGATGTACAAAATTACCCCCATATTTAAGTGTTCACTAGACTTTACTTTACAGTGGAACCTCACCTAAAGAGCCCCTTGCATAGCAGGTAATTTGCATTATGAGAAAAATTGTTGGCCCCAAAAAGGACTCGTTTAACGAGTGACTTTTTGGATAACGAGTGCTAAGGAGGGTGAAATTCTGTGAACGACTGTGCGCTTGCTACTTCAGTTTGTGTTTAACGCTTATTCCACAAGCCTTAGTGTTGCTAGTGATGACACATTTCTCGAAACATGTGTTCAGGATTATTATTAGAGTTTCTTTGGTGCAAAGTTTAATAACATTTTGTGCATCGTATTTGAAATGATCCCAAAGAAAAATGGTTGCGAAGAAAGTCACAAAAGAATAAAAATAGCAGTAGAAATGGATTTCAAATTTATTTTTAAAGATAATCTCCTTTTGAGTCGATTCCATTTTTCCTGTGATGGTCTAACTTTTTTTTCACTCAAATGGTAGTTGATTCCTTTCTTTGAAAAATAGGCAATAACGTTTGAGATGACCTTCTTGCCCTATGAAAATCTCTCTCCTCTAAGCGAAACTTTTAAGTTAGGAAACAGGAAAAAATCACTGGTAGCGATATCTGGTGAATACAGTGAGTGAAGTGCAACTCATGTTCATAGGCATGGCAACTACCGAAGTGTGAGCAGGTGCATTCTCTTTATGGAAAAGTACTTCCTTCTTCAATTGTTTTCATTTAATTGCTATTTAAGCCTTCAGCTGGTCAATTATTAATGCCTTATACTCTCTTGTTATGGTTTTACATTTTTGAAGGTAATCAATGAACATATTTCTGTGACTATCCCAAAAAACAATCACCATCACCTTCCCGGCCGATGGAACTACTGTCTTTGCCTTTTTTGGAGCAGGCTCACCCTTTGCAATCCACTATTTTTACTGTTCTTTCATCTCAGGAGTGTAGTGGTGGATCCAAGTTTCATCGATAGTTATTAATCAAAGCAAAAAGTCTGACCGACTTTGCTTAAACCACTCCAACAGGGCCTTAGAAATGTTCATACTAATGCATTTTTGGTCCCAAGTGAACAAACATGGCACCCAATGTGTGGATAGCTTATGTATATCCAATTCTTCTACCATTATATGACAAATACATTCTTTTGATATGCCATTAGCCTCTGCTATGTCTCTAACCTTAATTTAATGGTAATTCAGTACCATATGGTGAACTTGTTCAAATTTTTTGTTGGTTTTTGTTGTTTTTGGCCATCCCAAGTGGTAATCATCAGCCAAGCTGGCATGTCCACATTATATTCAGACTCCCAAAATATATAATTTTGTAAATGATGCTGCGGAGTCCTCGTACACAGTATCTAACTCATCTTTGATTGGCATAGGCATATTGCCTTTCAAAAAAATCTTTGATGATTGCTTGACACTCAATTTTTGCCATTTTAACAAAAATCCTCGCATTGGCTCACTGAAATGATAGTGAAACGACAACTGAATGTCCAATATGGCTGAAATTTTGGTGACTGCCCTTCAAAGTATGCGCGAACACATTCCGGAACATCTGTTGAAGAGTGCTGCCATCTTCATGTTGAGGTCTGAAACCTTTTGAATAACCCTCGTATCTCAGCAGCAACAATCCACCTGGTTGTGAAATTGTAAAATCTTCTTAATATAATGCAGTTCTTCCTTAAATACCCTTTCTTCTAAAGCACTTCCTAAAACAGTGAACTGTTCAACCTGTTCTAATTTATGTGCCTCCTTCTTTAATGTTTATCTTAGCCTTGCTGCTTCTTGAGAATCTCATGACCCTCAGCATCTTATAATTAATTCTCATCCCATATTATCACACTGATTCTGCAATACATCTGGAATGGATTGTAACCCATTGGCTGACTGCCCAAATGATGCTTGATCATCCACACCTTTTAGTCACTCCAGGAATGTCTTGTTTGTTGTTCAAGTTTAAAGTCTTCCGAACATGGTGATAAAAATTAAATAAATATTATTGCTGTTTTTATTAAACCTTTAACTCTAGTAAAGAGGGTTGAATATCTCTCTAGTAAGCACCACTGTGGGCTCTGCTCCAATTTCTGTGGTATGTGGGTTATTCAATAATTCCATAAAAATCCAAGAGATCCACTCAGTATCAGGAAAGGTTTGCTTTTATTAAGCCTCATCTATCACAAGGGTGCTGTAAATTTTTCATCTATATCTATCCTATAATTTCTTTTTCAGTGATTGAAGCACCAAGTTTTTGTTTTTTTAGAAAAATGGAATAAATTAGTTTTGTGCGATGATTAAACACTTCTATTTAAAAGGCTTAACACTGAAAGAGATTAAAGTTGATGAGGATGAAGTTCCTGGCACATGGACAGGATATGACCCAGGGGTAGGCCTGTGTTTGCAAGTGTTTACAATTAGTTAAACCAAACTGTAAATTCATATATGATGAGTATCATTCAGGACATTCAGTAGCAGTTACTGCCTCCAAAATGTTTGACAAAATCCATAATATGATTTTGAGTGATCGATGGATCAAAGTTTTCAAATTAATTGAGACCGCAGGAATATCACTGGGTAGAGTGTTTTTAATTTTGCACAAAAAATTGGATGTGAAAAAAATCTCAGCAAGATGGGTGCCACGCTTGCTCCTTGTGAGAATAGACGCATTTGTGTGGTAGATTCGGATGCATGTTTGCCATTTTACCACCTTAATCCTGAGGAGTTTCTGTATCAATACATAACTGTGGATGAAACCTGGATACACTACTACATTCCAGAGACAATGGAACAACCAAAGTAGTGGGTTTGTAATGGTGATCCAGCTCCAAAAAAAAGTTGAAGATAGTGAAATCAGTCAACAAGGTGATAGCCATGGTTTTTGGGATTCACACTGCTTCATCTACATTAATTACTTTCAGAAAAGACAAATGATAAATGGAGAGTATTATGCATCGTTGTTATAATGGTTGAATGGAGAAATCAAGAAAAAAATGTCATCATGTGGCAAAGAAAAACATTCTCTTCCATCAAGGCAATACATGGGTGTATGCCTGTGCAGTTTTGATAATGTACATTGTGGAGTTAAAGTTCGAATTATTACAGCATCCACCGCATTTCGCGCCAGTGATTTTTATAATTTCCAAACTTGAAAAAATGGCTTGGCAGAAAACGATTCATGTTTAATGAGTTGGTCATTGTAAATCAGATACCTATTTTGGGGACCTTCCAAAATCCTAGTTTTCTGGTGGCCTAAAAAAGTTTAAAAAATTACGGGGAAAGAATATCAAGCTAAAAGGAGATAATGTTGAAAAAAAATAAAAAATAATCTACTCAAAATGAATTTTTCTTAAGAACTTTTTGAACAACCTTTGTGCCATGGTAGTAAAATCAGAATTTGAATCATTTAAAAAAATATTGAGCTTTGAAAAATAAATGAAAATTTTACCTAGAATCTCCTAAGTCAAAATCTCACTTGTTAACTCCATAAGAATTCTCATTTTTGTCCCAGCATCAATTCATTATCTATTTACTGAATCAGTTAACAATATGTTACCATGTACAATAAGGCTAAAATCTAGAGAACCAGGGGATATGTTGCATGTTTTTTTATGCAAAATGAGAGGTCCCTATTCCAGTCATCCTATTCCACTGCATTTTACCTTCCCCCCGAAGTGCTTCTCCTGCTGTTGCCTAAGCATACCTTTTTAAGTATTATCAGCTGAAAAATAGGCAGAGTCTCAGCGGAGGGGGTGGTTCCATAATACCAGCACTTGTAGTCAAGTTTTATTTGATGTACGAGGATCATTTCAGTTGAGCAATGAATCCATTGGGTTAGTGTTGAGGAAGGGTCCTTGCCCAATCTTTCCTCTTGAAAATTGACTGACTTTTTTGCTGCTTTGGGAATATTGACACCATAGTACATATTCGTATATTGTAGAATTTCTATCTTTTTTGCTGGGATATTGGGTGCATGATTTTTTTGTCCTAGCAACAAGAGTAATATGTTGCATTTTGATATTGCTCTTCCTATTTTGCCTACCAGAATTTTTAAATATGTTGATAGGTAGGCTTACTTTGACACATTGTAATGGATAAAAATAATACATGCAATGTTCTAAATACCATGTTTTCCCATCGATAACGTGCACCTTATGTACAACGCGCTCCCAGAACTTTGTAGTTATCATGAATTTGTATAGATACCGTGCGCCCAGGGCTTCATAGTTATCTTGAACGTGTATAGAGCCCGTGCGTATGTATATACATATGTATATGCAGGTTAAAATTATGTGTGTGTAAAAATACGTCTATTTTTGGATTTTTTCAATTAACGTTACATAACGGGCATCGTCATTTTTTCGAGCATGTGAACATTTTTGTATAGATAATGCATTATCGATGGAAAATACGGTAATTTAAATATTAGCAAAATTTATGGTAAAATGCTGCCATTGAAACACTGAAAAGTAAATTGTTTGTGGGTACAAAGATTTGAAGTTATTAATTTTATGTATCTGATTCAAAACTTCTACCATAATATTTCTTTTTTGTATACACTGTACATAGAGCCGGAGAAGAGATCCAAGCAACATAAATACAAACTTTGTGTGAAAACCCTTAATGTGTGTGGTTGAAATGCATATGAATGTTACCGGATTATTTTTACACTTTCTACTTCAAGATAAGCAGTTCATCTTCTGTCAATTATAATATGCATGTAGCTAGAAACGTCAGCTTCATTTCTGAGTTTTGGGTGCATTGTTCAACTTTGTTTGAAAATATTTTTGCTTCCATCACCAGAGGCAATTTCAAGTGGAAAGTTGAGTTGGTTACAATCAGATTGACATCAATCTGAAGCTGCCTCCAGTAATAGAGTGACAATATTATTTTTCAGAACCAACTATTGTAGCCCAAGCCTTGGAATGAAAGGCGATATCTAATGGTGCTGTGGAAGCCTTCACATTAATCAAACTTATAATAATTTCAGGAATAATTAATGAGTATTAGTGAGTCTTCTTGAATTTTTTCCAGCTATGTATTCTTTAGAGGTTTTGGAACAGAAGTTACCTTGTAATTGAACTCTGTAATTCTCTTCAAAGGTGTGTCTTGTTCGTAATTAGTAAATTTAGGGATATTCCAATTCAGGGCCGCAAAATTATAAAATAGAAAAAAGCCTCAGGAACCCATACATGGTGCTTATTGTTTTTTCAACAGATTCGAGAGACATACTATGGTCTTTTATCTGTGTGCCTCAAGAAAAACTTGGAAAGGGCACAGCTTCTGGAAACATTAGAGAAACCTATTTCTGCCAAAGATGTGGAAGAATGTGCCATTGAAGTGGAATATTCTGCCTTCAGAGGGAGTTCAGCAGTGTCATTGTACCGACGCTGTTTGGCCAAAAAAGTGAGTATGAAATAACTAGCATTAGTACTGGATATATATTAATGCAGAATTCATATTATTAGTTAAGAAAAATCTTTTCAAATTAAACTGAAAAATGAATGAATTAAAGCTGTACAAAGAGTCATTCCCAAACAAGCAGTATATCAAACATAAAACCATCCAAAACAAGATGTATCATGCCTGAATTGGAACAAGAAGGTAAATTTATTGAAGAATTATATGGTTAAGCTAAATATGAGAATAATAGTTCTCTAATGGCCCAGTATTAATCCTTCCTCAAATCTTCCAAGAAAAAGATTCATGTGCAAAGAAAAAATCCAATGAAATTTATGTAAATAACTCAAATAATCAACTGAGATGTTCATGGTAACTAATCAAGAGTTTTAATAATCCTTTAAATCTTTACTTGGATAAAGTAAATATTCAATTGAAAATTGATGAAAAGTAAGTTACAGATCCTCCCATAATTTTAAATGACTTCAATGATTACTTTACATATTAAACAACAATGAGATTTACTCTTGACCAAACAATACAACTGTAAATAATAATGTAACAACAGACACCAATTCAGTCTTTCTGGAGCCATTAGACAAAGAAGAACTAAAATCTATTATTAATATGGTAGGAAAAATATTCATCAGGAGGTAACACAGTACCTGGATATCTCAAAGCAAAATGCAGCGACAAAACCTCTCCTTCACATCATCAACTAATCTCTGGCTAATGGAATTTTTTCCCACCTCCCTAAAATTGGTATAATTATTCCTTTGTTCAAAAGAGGTGACAAGCATGTGATAGATAATTATAAAATTATAACTCAAATGTCCTCGTTCTCAAAAATATTTGAAAAAATTTTCTATAGCAGAAATTATTGACATCTTACAAAATGTATCTTAATTCCCCAATCTTAGCATGGATTCCTCAAATAAAATAATTTCTGGAATTGAACTGAACCAAGTATCCATAGGCAGCTTCTATCCTCAATAACTGGAAAAACTCCCTTCAATCAGCCCCACTTACAACTTATTGTAATATTTCACCCAGAATAGTAATTAGCCTGTTAACCTTCCTAGCCATGGTTTTCTTTATCTTCATGTACAATTTTTTAAACTATTATCTTCTTGTTATTTTAATCTGTATTATCCTTGAAAATGTTCATAAGCATGCATCACCAATCAATCAATCAAATTATTTTTGTGCAAGGATTTGTTGTATGAATATAGGACACGTTAAAGAAAATATACAGCTGCAAATTAAAGTTGCAGGTACAATAACTGTCCAATAAATACGTGAACTGATGCCATAAAAATTTTATTTTAAAAAATTTTGTCTACATCGATTTTGTCCCCTTCAAAGTACTCTCCATTCGTTGCTATGCACTTATTCCATCTTCTTTTCCACTGCTTAAAGCACCCTTGGAAGTCCTCGACAGTTAGGGTTTTTAGTTTTCTCATTGTTTCTTGCTTTATTGTGTCCACATCTTCCCAGTGATGTCCCCTCATCACATTTCTGCATTTTGGGAATAGGAAAAAGTCGCAGGGGGCGGCAAGATCTGACGAATAAGGAGGATGATCAAGGATGGTGATTGAATTTTTTGCCAGAAACTGGCAAACAAACAATGCAGCTTGGGCACAATTTGTGCACACATTTTTCTAGTCAGTACTCTTAACAGTCTATCCCTGGACTACCACATCCCATATGCAAAAAAGAAAAAAATGTGGGTGCTTATCAAAATTAATCAAATTTCAATAGCATTTTTTTTAACACCTGCAACTGAACATTTTTCAACTAGTCTGTGAGACCGTAGATCGTAGGCTTTCGCAGCTGTTGAGAGATGCAGAGGTAGTTCTCAGGCTGGACTGCGTGAGAGACATTTTTGGCTCAACGTTTCTCTCCTGTTGCAGGGAGCGTCTTCTTCACTCCTAAAGACGCTCCCTGCAACAGGAGAGAAACGTTGAGCCAAAAATGTCTCTCACGCAGTCCAGCCCGAGAACTACCTCTGCATAGTCTGTGAGAGTCAAACTATTAATTATAAAATACATTTTTTGTATTTGACAGATAGGCCATCGTAAAAGTCTATAAAAGTTGCTTTTAAATGATAGTCACCTATAGGGATGTAAGTATTCATCAGATCAAGTGTAAAAGAGGAACATATAAAAAAGGATATTTCAGAAAAATATGTATGATTGAGCTTGATACATTTCACCAATGTTATTAATTTAAATTTTCTTGCACAATATTTTTAAAAAATGAAAAATAAAAGATTAATAGCTCTGCCTAAAGCAATTTGATAGGTGCTATAAACTCTGTGAATAATGGGGACACCTTGCTGAAAATTTTTAATTGTATTTGGTAACATTTATTAGAGAAGATTATGTTCATCTTTTGTTCATGTTGCATTATTTTTCTTTTTCAGATGGCTGCTATAAAAAAGTTCACAGAGTCATTGGATTTGTGTCAGGAATTGAAAGATTATGAACCCAAGAAGAAAGAAACTCTACTTTCAGCTCTTGAGGAAGAGAAAGAAAAAGAAAAGAGTTCATTTTCTGCCCTTGAATCATGGTTATCAACAGCTTCTTGTAATGGTTCTAAAATAGGAGGGAAAGGGGAATCCAAAGAATGTGATGATGTGGGAAGTGTTAAGGGAAGAGGGAAATCAGAAGAGTCATTGAAAAATAGCAAAGTGAAGGAAGTGGGGCGTTATGATGTTTTCAGAACTGCAAGAGAAGTGAAGTCCATTGGTGAAAATGAAGAAATGGACAGGAGAGGTAAGAAAAGGACCAGTGAATCGAAATTGGCCAATGAATCGATGGCTAAAAAAAGTTGCACGGCTGAAAATGGTATCGCTAGTGATGACGCACATAGGGGTATGAGTGTTAATGATGATGGGAAGTCACACACCACTGAAACTAGTCATCCAAGAAATCGTGAACTCTTTGTTTCATCTAATCACAAAAGGCGTCTTGCACATAAACCAAAAAGTGAAAGTCTGTCTGAAAATGAAATAACAGCAGAAAAGAGCCCGGTGCCTGAAAACAAAAATGAAGACACCAATATTTTGAAAAATGAGATAAATATTTCAGCAACTGAAGTTGATGATTTCATTGCTGTTCCAACCCCAGAAAAAGAAAATCCCATACTAGATGATAAAACCGATTCAGAAAAGGCTGTGGTGATAGATAATATTGCAGAAGCAAGATGCGATAAAGGGCAATCAAGTAAAGCTGCTGAGAGTAATTCAAATAAAAAAAAAGTAGCTGATTGGGTTGTAAAGTACCTTATGCCTTTTTATACTCAGCAGAAGATCACATCAAGAGATCTCTTCAAACTACTTGCCAGGAAAATGTCTCATCATGTTCTTCTTTGTGCAGATGCTGTATCTGGTAAGTTGGTTATAATGTATACCACTTCCAATAATTACCAAACATGTCAGTTAAATTTTCTCTCTCATCAGCATAAGCATTTCCTCTTCAATAATTAATAATACATTATTTTATTGCAATTTTAATGGTTTTATATTTATAATTTCATCATTTTAGAAAATTTTAATTCAGCATTTATAACTTCTATAATACTCACTGTAAGACAAAAATTTTTAAGGTACTAATGAGTTAATGTAAAAATCAATTTTGGGGTAATAATGCTGAGAAATAATTTAGAACTTATGTTTTAAAGGTGGGCAAAGGAAAGCAGTATATTTTGACTTATTTCAGGGCATCTAGAAACAATTTATCATGAAATAACTAAGGACAGATTAGAGAGAAATGTAAAATTTGTTGAAATTTCTTTATAGATATGCTTTTAAAACATCAAATGGAATCCTATTCAATCCAAAATGTAGCATAGCATATTAAAGGGCTTTTTCATTTTCATTGAAGTTATGCATTAAGATTTTACTTGCTGAATAACTTCTATATAGTGGAACCTTGCTTCACGAGCACCTCCAATAGTGAGTCATTCGTAGCGAGCAATAATGTTGTGCCAAGGAATAACTGGCTTAGCAAGCAACACTTTGCACAATAAGTGATGAGGAGAGGGGGATCCCGGTAGTGATTGTGCCAGCTGTTTACGTTCAGCACAGGTTCCACTGGCATTGTAAGGTTGCTAGTGATCATACATTTGTCCAAATGTTTGTTCAGGCGTGTTATTTTTGACTTTTCATGCACAGTTTAATAATATTTTATGAATAGTTTTAAAAATGTCCCCAAAAAAAAGCTGCGAGAAGATAGTCAGAAGGGAATAAAAATAACAGTAAAAATGAAAATTGAAATTATTCAAGAGCAAGAATAGGGTGTCAGAATAGCTGATCCATCAGGCACATAGAAATGTCGGCATCAACGAGTTTTACTATCCTCAAAAATAAGGAAAAAATTAAGGGGATAGATATATCAAAGGGAGTGACAAAAATATCTAAGCAACGGTTACATATTCTGAATGATTTTGAAAGGTTACGTCTCTTATGGATAAACAAAAAACAATGTCAAGGCGATGATATTAAAGAGAAAATGATTTGTGAGAAGATGAAAGTGAATCTTGCTGTCCTCATTAAGAAAATACCAGAATCATCAATGGGCAAAGAAGAAGTATTTAAGGGAAGCTGTGGGTGGTTCGAGAAGTTTTAAAAGAAGAACTGGTGTTCACAGCATTGTGAGTTGTGGTGAAACAGTGAGCTGAAAGGCAAGCAGAGAACTCCATCTATGACTTCAAGAAGCTTGAAGATTGTTTGTTTTCTACTAATTGAATTCACATTCCCAGTGGTTTCATTCTAGGATAGAAGAAAAAGTGAATGTGACCCATGATCCTGAATAATGTTTATATAATTTTCTTTGAATAAGCCATGCACAAAAATTTTCTTTTTAGCATGGAATGCATTCTCATATTTTACAATGCTAATATAGGAAAAAATGATTCACTAAACAAATGTTTCATTTTGCAAGAAAGATCACGGAACAGATCATGCTCGTATTTTAATGTTCCACTGTATTAGCAGATAAAATCCTTTGCACTAATATTGGCTCAGACACCCATAATAGCTTGGTGGTGATAAATCATGTCTCAGGTGTTAGTAGTGATTTAAGGGTGTTGATGCATTCATAATGTATAATGTGGGGCTCTCCACCCAGAATGGGCATTCATTTTCATATTGCGGTTGTCAAGGGTAATTTGTAGGATGGTAGGTTTCTGTGCAGGAAGATTCAGGGTGGAGTGCATTACATCATAACACAAGGGATGCAAAAATTACTCATTACCATTTACAATATCCTGCTTTTTCCCTTTGCTACCGTGAAGGTGATATCAGTTCCTGTTTTCCCGATTCTTGAACGTAGAAGTGGAATTGTAATGAAAATAATTGGAACTTATATTTATACTATTGATTTAGGCTGTTTTCTTCCTTTATAGCTCATATTAGCAGCCACAGGCTATCAGTTATCTCATGAAAATTTTAGATGAAACTCTATTTTATCTGTTGCCCTGTGTACGCTTGTGTAGATTCACAATTCACTGAGATGCTTCGAAGAAAAGCTTATCTGGCAAAATTATATAAAAATTTGGAATCAGAAAAGTTGCACCTACAAAACCATTACAAAAAAACCAATCACAGTCGCATGGTTTCATCTACCCTGTATGTATATGTTGGTGTGTACGCTTGTTTATTATTTTTTGTGTTTCACTTATACGTGAGTCACTCAATCAACCCTTGGAAAATCTAAAAGTTGGTGCTTGTAATATCAGGAAAGCTTTGCTTTTAGTAAGCCTTATTTCTCACCAGACTGCTGTTAAAGTTCCAGTTATATTCATCTCATAGTTTCATTTCCATAGTTAATTGAAGCGGCAATATTGTATTTATTTGGAAAAATGGAAAGTTATGATTTTCGTGCTGTGACTAAACACTTCTATTTAAAATATCTAACACTGAAAGAGATACAAGCTGAGTTGGATGAAGTTTGTTGCACATCTGCTCCTATGTTTGTGACTGTTTACAATGGGTAAATGAGTCTGACCATAGCCGTTCATCCACAAATGATGAACATCGTCCAGAATATCCAGTTGGAGTGGCTTCCTCTGAAATGATTGAAAAACTCTATGATATGATTTTGAGTGATTGACTAATCAAAGTTTGCAAAACAGTTGAGGCCACAGGCATATTACAAGGTACAGTTTTTTCAATTTTGCATGAAAAATTGGGTGTTAAAAAAAATCTCGGCAAGATAGGTGCTGCGTTTGCTCTCTGTGGAGAATAAATGCAAATGTGTGGTCGATTCTGAGGCTGGTTTGGTGCTTTC
Organism: Hetaerina americana; assembly: GCF_022747635.1. Lineage (NCBI taxonomy): Eukaryota > Metazoa > Arthropoda > Insecta > Odonata > Calopterygidae > Hetaerina > Hetaerina americana. Next base: position 17,175,479 of record NW_027286985.1, on the reverse strand, counting down.
ACGTCACAATATATCATGGTGCCTTATATCATGTACATACACCACCCACCTGGTATTTTTGTATTGTGGTCTCTGGGCAAATAAAAAGTAATAATAATAATAATCCGAAGAAGTATCTGCATTTACATGTAACTGTGGATGATGCATGAATACATTACCACACACTAGAGACACAGGAACAGTCAAAACAATGGGTTTCTAAAGGCAATCCAGCTCCAAAGAAGTTGAAGACAGTGAAATTGGCTGATATGGTGATGGCCACAGTTTTTTGGGATGCCCATGAAATTATTTACATCAATTACTTTCAAAAAGGGCAAATGATAAATAGAGAGACTAACATAAATGGAGACAAATAAATACATCGTTGTTGCTCCATTTCAGTGAAGAAATCAAGAAAAAAAGTTCTCATTAGGCGAAAAAAATATTCACTTCCATCAAGATAATGCACGGGTGCACAGCTGTGAAGTCTCAATGGTGAAAATTATGGAATTAAAAGTTCAAATTACTATAACATCCACTAGTAGTCACCATAATTGGCCCATAGTGACTTTTATAAAATTTCCAAACTTGAAAAAAATGGCTTGGCAGAAAATGATGCGCGTTGAACAAGGTGGTCATTGCGAACACAGATCCCTTTTTTAAGGACCTTCTAAACTCCTACTTTTTGGATGGCTTAAAAAATTCGGAGAAATGCTGGTAAAATTGTGTCGTTCTGAAAGGGAATTATGTTGAAAAACAAATTAATTTGATTTTTAGTGTTTTCCTAAGGGCTTGTTGAATGACCCACATAGAAAGATCTCATAGATTGAACCTAAATAATTTGGTCAAGGAGAAAGCAATCGATGAAGAGCAATGGGATAAAATCAGCTTTACATATTCTGTGTCTTTGATTTATTCATTACAACATATGTAGGTACAGGCATTAGTTTACAGATGCACTTAATAGGAGTTAAAAGGTGGTTTGCAAGTTGAGAAGTTCTAACTCAGTAAGGGCAGCTTGGGATCATGCCTTTTCATAATTTACTATGTGCACGATACTTATTGAAAGCCCACCAAGTAGAATATTTGTGGACCAGGGAACTTTTTTCTGCTTGGAAACTGCATTCTTCCACCTACTCCACAAACATTGTTTGCCCTTTATGTGTATCACCTATCCCTTTTCAATATATCTATATCTTGGTGAATGTTTTTTTGAGAAATGTTTAATAAGGGAAAATGGGTGGGAGGAATATCATACCACTGCATTGAAACCCTCTGAAATGCATTGGCTCCCCATTGCATCTTGGCCGCTGAAACAAGAGAGGTGTGTGTTTTGGATATTATTTTGTGATGCATATTTACATTTGGTTCATAATTATGAAAAATAAACTTTGAAATTTAATATGAAACTAAAAATTGAGTATACAAGAATTTCAGGGTAGTCATAGAGGGTGTGATGAATGAACAGTGTGTTGATTCCACTGCACCCTTGCTATTCCTCACTCAAAATACCGCCTATTCCCATCGATAACGTGCACGTTATCTAAACAAAAATATTCAGATGATTGAAAAAATGACAATGCACGCTATGTGATGAAAATTGAAAAAATCCAAACATAGACGTATTTTACACACTCACACATCTGATATAGACGTATTTTTACACACACTACATATAATTTTTATGCGCATATATATATGTATATACAGATGCATGGCCTCTATGCCTGTTCAAGATAACTATGAAGCCCTGGGTGCGTGGTATGTATACAAATTCATGATAGCTACAAAATTCTGGGTGCGCGTTATACATAAGATGTGTGTTATCGATGGGAAAGTACGGTACTTATAATGGTAAAGGGGTGTATGTTGCACGTCATTAATATTTGTTGTATTAATTCAATTTAATTTTTTGCAGATGAGAATGTTGTCAAGAAAAGGGTGAAAGAATTTTTCAAGAATCATGAAACTGTGAAATCTGAAGCAGATATTACCTTTTAGTTATGCTATTTTCTCACAAGAGCCTCAGGGTGTAATGATATCATGTGTGTAAAACATTTGAAATTATAAAAGATATATACATATTAGCTTGTAACTATTTTCAATTTAGGTTGAAGAGTGATATATGCTGGAAAAATATATTTGAAACATACTCAGTGTATCTGTAAAATTTCTTTCATATGTAAGACTTTTAAGAGTTCTGTGAAGACATATTTTATAATTGGTTACCACATGACTTTGTCTTATCCTTGTAATTAGCCCTCTAGTCGTTTTATTCTCTTTATGTCTTCTATCTGACTTAGGAAAGATTTTTTTTATTTTTTTAATTTATGTATTTCATTTCCCATAGAATTAATAGCATACGTCTTCACAAAATACTATCAGGTTTTTAATTAAATTTTCGACTAACCAATAAATTCATATGAAGATGAATGTTCATGTCATTATTGTTTCATTATTTATTTGATGATTACTTTTACACTTCAGAAAATTATTCCCTCCAGCTAAAACAAAAAACATATTACTGACCAATAGGCCCCATGTAGTCTTGCATGGTGGATTTTCAGGTAGAAAGCCACTGACTGTATTGGTCTGAATGGAAAACTACCCATTTTATTTTCTTATTGCAACTACATCATGCAAGGAATGGTAAACTTGAAAATGATGACATTTCCCAAATTGTCATAAACAATCCTACATAATACTTCACACTTTCAGGCTTTACTTAGTGGAATTCTCTGATGCCCAAATTGAATGAGTTCTTATATTGAATAGAAAGAGATCTAAGAAGATATAATAGAATGTATATATGAGAGTGAAATCTTATAAGTTTCTGTGAAATTAATATAAATTTCTGTGAAAGGTTGTAATTAATAGTCTGTAGAAAGTTACAAACTCATTTGATAAGGAAATCCAACATTAAATAAAATAATTTGGGGTGAAAGACTATTTTGATTAACCCATGCATAAATGAATGAAGCCTGGCGCAATAAAAGCATTTTTTCTTGGTTACTGTTTCCTCTGAATTTGAACTCTGTGAAGTACATTTTAAGTATTGTATGCAGCCACTGAACCAAGGCTACTATATACCAATTAATAAACTTCTTTTAGAACTAGGGAACATTGATGCCAGGTGAAGTACGACCTTTGCCATTCTTATACATTGTACATCATCATGTCTCTCTAAAAATCCTACTAGGATAGATGATAATTATCCTTTAGCATCTCCCATATAACATATCTCACTTTTTGTTTAGTTGTTTTCAATATTTGCTTCTGATTAACATCATTTTCCAATTCATGAATGCATATAATTTTATTTGAAGACCAATAAATTTAATTTTGCCACTGCTATTTCACCTAGGATGTAAATAACATTTCACCATTGAGCTCATATTTATCAATATGTGACTCGGGAACTCACCAACTTAAAATCATTCATTTCCATACATGAGTTGAAGGCATCAATAAAGAATTTCCATTAAGATATACGGCAGCATTTGGTACTCCAGTAAAAGCCCTGTGAGAACCAGATGTCAAAGTCCATGTGGAGTTAATTTATTAGGAATTTAGTTCGAGTTAACTTTATTTTCATTATAAAATCAGCAGAAAACAAAAAATAGAGTGTACCATTTGAAATTCATAAGAATCCCACTTAGATATCCAAGACTTGAATAGAAATTCAGAGGCTAACATTAATAACCCATGCGTTTCCACAGCACTACCCGTACATTGAGTGCTTGAATTTTATGTGAATATCACATAAAGCATTTTATGTATTTTTCCATGCTTTGTAACCTCTGTTACCATTGTTTACAGGAAAGCTCCCATAACAAATAAAGTACGTAGTGTGAATTCAATATTTTTCATAAAATCAAGCATACTGCTACAAGTATACTTGGTCCAAAAATATCCCCACCAGGTCTTCACATGCAACTTATAAAGAAAGACAGCTTGTAACTATGAATAATAATACGGCTTGTGTAAGACCTTGATAACCTTTCTTTCTGAGTTATTCTTTCCAGCTATTTTAAACTGCCATATCCGAAAAAAAATAATCACTCTTTGTGAGTAAACTCCTTTCATATGGATTTTTAATATGATTTTAACTGGTGAGTATCACTCTCTTGACATTTTTTACGTTCTTATTTATTTCCATGGCATGATGTTTTGCCTAAAATATACTCTTGTCAATTTTGCCAGTAAAGCAAGGAAATTTAATGTAAACAATTTATCAGTATAGAAATTTTAATTGTCTCCAATTAATAACAGTAATTTACCCCAAGAGTTTATCAATAGTATCGCTATTGTGTGGAAAACTGATTACCTAAGTCTAGAAAGTTATATGACTTAAGTGATTCTGACCCCCTCTAACAGAGAATGACCTCATCAGGTGTATGAGGGTAATTAGAAAAGTTGTCGGAAGGGAATAGAAATAAATGACTTACCTCAGTGACTTTTTTATGATTTTTCAATATAGTCTCCCTGTACACACACACTTAGTCCAGTAATGTTCCATTGTCTTGATCCAATCTCAAAAATTAGATTCCTTCAGGCCTGTTAAACACCCGTCTACTTTGGCTGTTAGGTCTTTGTTTGAAGAGAATCTCCATCCACCGAGGAAAATTTAGAGTTTGGTGAAGAGATGGAAATCTCAAAGAGTCAAATCAGGTGAATTTGATGGGTGTGGTAACAATTCGTATCTTAGTACCTTATTTTTACCAAGGCAATGACACTTGTGTGTGGGTGTGCATTGTCTTAATGAAAGATGACTTTCTTCCTTGCCATACCTGGCCTTTTTTCGTGTATCTTTTGCTGTAGTCGGTCCAGGAGGTTAGTGTATTATTGTCCATAATTGTTTGACCAGTGAGAAGAAAATCCATCGGCAGAATTCCTTTCGCATCCCAGAAAACTGAAGCCATCACCTTTTTCGCCGACCATATTGCCTTTGCTTTCTTTGATGGTGGTAAATGAACGTATTTCCACTGCTTTGAGTGCTCTTTTGTCAATGGGGTATAGTAGTGGACCTAAGTTTCATATGTAGTCACAAACCAATGCACAAAATCTTGTTGGTTTCTCTTAAAATGGGTCAAACATTAATCGAAAATTTCCATTCTGCTGGCTTCATAATCCTGCATCAAGAGGCTTGGCACCCATCTAATAGATAATTTCATCCAATTCTACTGTTAAAATGTGATATGACTGTTCAGATGACATCAGTACAGCTTCAGTGATTTCTCACACTTTCAATCTGTGATCCTCCACCACCATTTTATGCACTTTTGCAATTATTTCTGGCGTAGCAGCATAGTTTGGCCGGCCACAATGCGAAACATCATCTAAGCTGTCCTGACCAAACTTAAACTCATTTTCCTCTTGCCAACAGTTGAATATGAAGGAGCACAGTCCTCCAGAGTGTTATAAAAATTGGCATGAATTTCTTTTGCTTTCATACCTTTCTTTGCGTTTAATCTACGCTCGAATCTCAATTTTTTCCATCTTCACAAATCACTATAAGGGAACAATAACAGATCAGCATCCACACCACTTTTCTTCCCAGAGCACTGATGTGTTACGTGTTTACTCATAAAGGATTACCTATGACTATGTGGGAAACTTGTTGCACTAGTGCCGACATTTGGTGATGTTTCCAAGAACCTTTCAAACTACCCATGTAAGAGCTTGCAAATTCTGTTGATTCCTAGGGCTTTACTGGCAGATGCAATGATTGATGTTGGTAGATCACCCATATCAAATAGGTCAAAAGGATAGGAGCCAGATGAAAGTTCGTAGAAGCAGCATTGAGAAATCTTAGTCAAAATTGTTAGTTGTACACTGCCTTGGAGAAAACAGTACCATTTGTGTTTTACCATTGTTAAGAACCATGCCATTACTTTTAAACCTGTCATACATTGCCTTTATCCCCAGTACACAAGAATTTAGTTAGTTATTCAATGAATTACAGGAATTCATGAGGCTCACATCATTGGTATACATGCCACATTTATTGCAGCTAACCATTAAATTTATGGATGGATCATTAACTAATAGTATTAGGCCTAGCACAGACCCCCAAGGTATTCCTTTGGAGTGCAGGTAAGATAAAAATATTTCCATGTTTGCAGAAGACAACCTTTTGTAGGTTAGATAAGTACGTCTTTAGCTAACTCAGCGCAACTCCTCTTATGTGGAGCACCTCACATTTATTTCGTAGTAATTTGTGATCTATCAAATCAAAAGCTTCACTTTAAGTCAAAGTAGATTCCCATTACTTTATTTTTTCAGTTTATTTAATTTATAATATAACTGTATCCAAGAAACTTGTTCTGTTGATCTTCCTCTTCGAAAACCAAACTGTACCCAGATAAAAGATATTGCTTTCAAGATAATTAAATCTTTGGCAATAGACATACTCATACCTGTAATTACTGGAGGTGTTCTTGTCATCTTTATTTTTACAAACTGGCACCATCTTGGATGCCTTTAAGAGCATCAGGATACACACCATCAGAGAGATATTGATTTACTAGGGAAAGTACAAGGGTCAGGGTAAACTTTTGTGATTCTCTGAAATTTTTACTTGGTACATCTATTTCAGGTGAGTTTTTGCATCATACTTTCCCTAGGAGCACAGCTCTATTTTACTGCAAGATTGAGGTACATTATTTTACTTGATCTCATTTGGAACTTCATGATCTCCATTGAAGTGGTTTGGGGTGTATCAGGTAGTATTAGAAATAAAATATTGAATGTATCTGCTATTTTAGTAGGGTCCATCATGGTACCACGATTGCTGTCATTAACATAAGATGCTGTAAGGATTAAGTTGTGAGTCCCTTTCCCTCAATGATTTTTCAGGCTTTTTTTAATGATTAAATGCTTTCCTTAACCGCACATCGTTATACTCCTTTTTGCATTTCCTTATTAGATACCTTAACTGTTTCTCAAGAAGAGAATATCATTGATGTGATGAGTGGTCACCTTAGTGAGTTTAAATATTGTCGTAGTAGTAGTAGTTTTAAGGGGAGGCGACCGACAGCTAAGGTCATTTGCGCCATAGGGGATGGACAGGAAAGGATGAAGGGTGGAGAGAAACCCGGCGTCGGCATTAGCCTGCTCTTTACGAAAGGCGCCAAAGGGTCCGCAGTTTAACGTCCCATCCGACGGACGGCGTACTCACTCAAAGTGCCCTCCACAAAGCACCTCAAGTAGGGATCGAGATACCTCTGAAAAATATTCAACACCGCCGGGATTTGAACCCGCGCCCTCAGGGTGGGAAGCCAGTACGTTAGCCCCCGCACCATCTCGATCCCCCTTAAATATTGTCTTTAGGGTCTTTGACATGTTGATGATTTCAAGTGTAATTCAATTTTTGCTTTTTTCATAGGAAAGTTTCACAGGTTCAAGAGGAAAAGTAACATTAAAATTGTACATGAAAGCAGAATTAAATTTTTAAACGCTCTAACATAGTATGAGAAAAGTAATAAGACAGAGTTTTGAAAAATATAGTAACCTTTTTTCTTTAAAAAAAATGGATGTTACTGAAAAAAATAGCCCTTATAATTGTTTAGCAAGCTTGGGGTTGTTTTCCATGGCACAGAAGGCACGGAGGAATAAACCATCCTCTCTATTATTCTTCCATAATAAGCCGGTCCTTTTTGTATTTCCATTACTGGTCACTCAAGTTCTTATCTATTACATTTTTCATTGTCAGTAACACAACTTGCTAAATTTTTTGTCCATTGTGTTACTAATTGTTATCCTTTAACTGTTCTTGAACACTTCCTTTTTTATCTAGTGGTAAATGAGCTTTGTGACTTACTTTCCTGAAACAATGGGGATTGTTATAGATCCCAACACTGTCTTTTTAAAAGGATTATGTGACAAGGATTGTTACTAACTTAGCAGTTTTTTATCATCTACTATTCTTCTTTGGGAATGGAAAGCTGCTGAAAAGCTTAGTCAGAAGTCTTCCCTGACAAAATGTGATCCAAGCATTGCATGTCATCAGAGGATTTATAATTAGATTTTGAAATTTCCTCCATATAGTTGATTGAAAAACTTTCCCATTATTGTTCATCAGTGCAATAATTAACATAACCCTAGCTCTGTGTGCACAAAATCCAAATATTAGAGTTAACCACAAAGAAGGCCTGATGAGCCATTTATGAATTGTGGAATTTAGATGGATTGGAAATTGGTAATCCGGTTGGCTACTCATTTTATTGGTTTCCCATTCCTGACTCTGGTCATGGATATGCCTTCCTTATTTCCATTTTTTCCCAAAGTGTTCCGATTTCAGCCAGGCTTTTCTTTTTTTATTTGGATCATGCCTCTTGTAAGACTGATATCAATTCAACTCTCTAAAGTTTGGTTTTCATAGGACCTACTTATATTACGGCCTACCAAACACAAAATGAAACAAGTTTTATGAAGGATTCACCCATTCTACATGGTAGCAGAATAGTCCATTCCATATAATCGCCTGATTTTGGAAATTAAGAAGACATTTTCTTTATTTCTACATCCCTCTGCCCAAATCACCGGTAAAATGTGCAGATGACGGCTGCTAACCGAGTTCTACCTGTTCTTAAGGCACCCATCGTACCACACATATCCTTGGGGCATGCCATCACTAACTCATTAATGGGCACTCATTCCCCTCTGATAATGAATCCACTTACACTACTTACTGATAACAAGCAGAAATCCACATTATTTCCTAAATCAGGTGTTTATGTGGGATGGATCATGATGCTGTGGCTTACAAGAATGGATTAACTCTTCAGAAAAATATTTAAAATTATCTCATTGTCATTCAATTTTTTGCTATTCATTTACTAAAAACTGCAACATTATGGTCAATGTCATTGGGTGATGCAGTGCATTCAAAATTTAAACGAACTCTGAAAACAGAAAGATGAAAAAATTAATTTTATCAGCAGTATACATGGTTGGCATTAAAAGTATCAGGAAAAGTTTTGGAAAAAGAGAATTACTTCAGCTACTGTTACAATGCCTCAATATCCTTCCAAGTACATCCCTTGAGCGTTGAAACTTTTGCCAGCTTCTTTGACGGCACTTCAGGTCCCATGGTGGTGTCCTTTAAGGGAGCATTTTGTTTCTGGGAATAGGAAATAGCCTGCTGGTGCCATGTCGGGACTGTTAAGGGATTGGGGAATCATCGCGATGTCATTGTAAAAGGTCTCCGCAAGCAGACTCTGCTCTTGGTTGTCCGTCAGGATGTGTTTAGCACAGATCTTTCGCATCGCCAAATTTTCAGTGACAATGGTGTGAACTGCCATCTTATCAATGCCAATACGATCTGCAATCATGCGCACACTTAAACGACGGTTTGAATTCAGCACTTCACACACGTCATGAAAAATTTGTTACTGATACTATTTATACAAACCTTGTACTTTGAGCCGAGAAGAGATAAGGTATTTGTATGAGTAATGAATACTCAGGTACTTGAAATATCCCATCATCTTTAATTAAGTTTATGACCAATTTCTACTGTATTTTCCAAAAAGCCCACTCTTCAGAGTAATGCACCAGGTACATGTATTTAAAGATTTTGAAAATAATTGAATGATGCTGAAATCAAATGGCAAATTTTGCAAACAGGGTGAATCCAGTTGAAACAAAAGTAATTTCCCAGCCCATTCTGTTATGTACAAAAATAGATGTAACAATCAATTAATAATAATTGAAGTATCTTTGCTACTGGGGGAGTAAATTAAATCAGAGATATTTGTTTCCACAAAATAAGGTGAAACATGGGAATCAAAAAATAATGAATTTTTATAGCAACAACACAAGAAATCACATTCTTTACACGATGGAAGATAAGAGAGACTTTGAAAATACTTTCATAGCCAAAGCAGCTAATGCCACAATAAATGCCAGGGCTCTTGAAGAATGAAAAGCCACTAGAAAAGAGAAAACCAGTTCTCAATGACTAATACATACAATACCAGTCATCCATAAATGTTCAATGGAAAATATTTTATATTACCTGAAAGTGCCTGTATCTGTGAAAAGAAAATGTACGTTATGACAAATATCATCGGATCGACTGATTCCGGTGTTCCCCACGTCATGTGTAGGATCAACAAAAATGTGCCAAAATTGGAAAGCACCACAGATTTCCACAAAACATCCAAAGAAAAACGTCTTGGTTTATTAAATGAGTCCATGGCCCATATTAAATATGTGACAGTGTATATTGTACAGAAGACAAGAGCCATTTCTGGAAAAAATCAAAATAATGTTAAAATGATTATTCGCAAAAAGACAAATACATCAAGAACTGATTCTTACCAAAGGCTGACTTTCCAAATATTACGTAGAAGTTATTTTCACCTTGAAAAAAGGCTGAATGTATGCCTCGGACGTTTTTAGATAGTGAAATCTCATTTAGCTTAGACCAATTATAATAAGCTTCGACTATAAGTAAAATTATAGCCAACTTCCAATGGTTCTAGAATTAATCACATCAATTAAATAAAAAAACGAAATTTGTTCACTGGATAAGAAATGATAATTCACGCTCATAACAATTAAAACCATAGTTACTGCAGTACTTTAAATTGGGAGATTGTTTCAAACATTATTCCCGATGATTTAGCAGTTCTCCCATTGAATGACCTACCTTAAAAGTTGTGTTGTAAATAACGTGTCTATAGGCATGTCTATCCAACAGCATAAGATCAATGATGACGATAACGGGGTCATATTCTATATACTTGTCGGATATTTTGTGACAGTGCTCCTGTAACAAAAACTCCATTAATTCAGCGAGCGGTTAGGTAAACAATATCCGATACAGATTACTTACGCAATTACTCATTTTCAGTACTGAAGGACTATACTCCTTAAAAAGCTCTACAACTGACTTCCCGCAGTTTATGCATACGAAGCCTTTACTATTTTTCTCCATGATTTATATTACAATAACAACATCCAGTATGGCAGAAAGAATGGACGGCGGTCACAAGACTAACACTTATCGAAGAATTAACGTAATCATTCATAGAATGGAATGATAGAGCCGCTTAGAATGCACAAATTCATACTCAGAGAATGTAATTGTGGCCCTATATTTATGTTTACTTCGGCATCAGCCTGATAGTGGTTTTAAATTTATCGTTTCTCAAGTATTTCGGCGTTTCGTTTTGGCGCCAATTCGAAAGGCTACAATAATGAAGGCTATTCCGACGAGATGAATATTATAGAGAGGATATAACTTCTGGTAATTTTATTATTTAAAAATAAGATGTAAATTATATCCAATTATGTAAATGACAATTGTAGCATACCATACTCCTCAAGGTCTCTTCTATAAGGCATGACATAATTAGTTGCTGATTAAAATAAATAGAGAACAGTTGTAGTAGAAATAACGCGAATAGGATTTTTTGAAACTCAAGAAAGTATTCATAATAATCATACGACTGACGCAAGTACCTTTTTACTCAGTAGATATAAGTAATTATATTTTATTGACAACACGTAGTATTCGTCCTTCGAACTCTATCAAACCTTTTGGGTGATGTTTATATTTTCAGTCTTCGCGAAACTGCGATTAAAAATTACTCCTTTTTTGTCTGAGAAACTCATTATTTCATGACTAAATGGGTATAAGGTGACCCGAAAAGCGGTTTTTTAACACAAAAACACCATGTGGGACAATTGTTGCAAATAAGTAACACACAATTTGAAATTTTAAACATGTTTCAAGGTTGAGATTTTTTTGTAAGTGTAGGATTTCCAATACAAATTTCTTTATGCAGTCGGGAGTTCTTCTTGGCGCATTTTTGGTGTTATGATTACCAAATATGACAATTTACGTATACATTTGAATAGTAAGAAAAGCAGATGATCTAGTATAAAATACAACTATGAGTAGACGAAGAAAAGTTCACTTCAACCTTTTCAGTAAAGTTGTTCAGAATTCTCTTATAGTGAAAGAATTGCATTGAAAATGACGCACTAAGGTGGGGAAGGTGGTGCCTCGCTTTGGTGCCGGCTGTCCTTTCGCTCCTCGGCGACGCAAAAATATTTCAAAGCATTGATTTTTAAAACACAAAGAAAAGACACAAATGTAGCTTTGATCTTTCGCCGGCACGACCGTCATCATCTCATGATGACGGTCGTGCCGTCGAAATATCGACCGTTCAAACCGATCGTTTTGATTAGTGGTCACGGAGCTCTTTGCCTCGGACGGCACATCCTAGCGAGGATCACGCGAGAGCCCAAATAAAAAATAAATTTATAAAAATAATAAGAACATGTCTAGGAGTTATGTGTAATTTTAATATGTAGGAGCCAACAGGCTGGTGTATTCCCATGGTAGTAATTTACCCAGGAAAGACCGATGACATGTGTTCCAGCCTTGAACGCTCCTAAAGTTTATGGCGTTACTGCGTAGTAGCTCTATGAATTGTGTGGAGATTGGTCCAAGAAATGCTTGCCGATACAATAATTTACTCTTACTCGCGTGATTTTAATCGACTTTTAAAATGAAATTCCTTTGATTGCGACACACGCGCAAGAACAGTATTACTAACGACCCTTAACCATTAGTGATATTCGCTTCATACAAACTAGTTGGCAACCGTGGATATTACAAAACAATTCATTAAATTATCGTCCATGAAAGAAAATCCAGTGATTGTGTTTCCCACGACTGCGATCAAGCCAAGGGTATTCTTTATATTTGTACGGCCAAGGAAATGGCGCTTCTGACATGAAGAGGAATATGTAACCTTAATTTATATTTCTGTTGATAACAAACCTATACCTTTTGTTTCTATTCCTGATTCATTTAAAGATCGGAGAACTGATTTTATAATGCCAACTGTCGTTAAGTTTAGTCTGTTAGATAATTTCTCGAAAATGTATTCCACACGATGGCACAGCTAAAAACTTTATCAGCGCTACCTTTGGGAAATTCCTTCAACTCAGAGCTGTTTTCTGTCTGGCGGCAGTGTTCTCATTTACGTAACGCATCCTGCGTATGATCATTTCAGTGTTCTGATTAGCTATTTCCGTAAATCCTGGGAAATTAACTGCGAAAATGGCAAGCGAACTTTTGTTGATTAGGATATGCAGAGGATCATTCAGATCGGTGAGGAAATTCAAATTAACTTTAATTATTTGTTCTCCAATAGTCGGATGTCCTTATGTTAAGTTACCATTTCATTTTTAAAACGTATTATTTGCGAATGAGGATTTTGATATTTTCGCATATCTTTCCGATATTGTTTGTTTAAGATATTTATTTTCCTGTGACCCCTATTTTTAGGTGCGAAATATTCATGTGTCCTCTGTTGTTGCGTCGAACGAACCAAGGATTAAGAAGTTTGAAATTTATCGCTGGAACCCGGATAAGGCCTCGGATAAGCCACAAATGCAGGAATATTCTGTCAACTTAAATGAGTAAGTGTTATTGTTTTCTGAATATTTTTTCTACCCCACATCTCTTTGGCTTTGATGCATCAAGGTCCTGATCTCGTCTTCTGATTATTTTGAAGGTGCGGGCCTATGGTTTTGGATGCTTTGATTAAGATAAAGAATGAAATGGATAGCACGTTGACGTTCAGGAGATCCTGCCGGGAGGGCATATGTGGTTCATGTGCGATGAATATCGGCGGAGTGAATACGTTGGCCTGTATCACGTAAGGAGTCGGATTTTACTCTCCTTATGGCAATGATGAATTTTTGTTTGCTAATTTCACGTTTTTCATTACAGCAACATAGACACTAACCTGAGTAAGCCAACGAAGATATATCCTCTTCCGCACATGTATGTTATCAAAGACCTTGTTCCAGATATGAACAACTTCTTCTCTCAGTATAGATCCATACAGCCATGGCTACAGAGAAACAATGAAGAAGCTGCGGGATCACAGCAACTTCTCCAAAGTGTTGATGATCGTAAAAAATTGGTACGCATAGCTTTTCATTCCGCGAAAATGGTGTAAGTTATTTAAGGAATCATTTACATACTACTCTTTCCGTAGGATGGTCTATATGAATGCATATTATGCGCTTGCTGCAGTACTTCTTGCCCTTCATATTGGTGGAATGGAGATAAGTACTTGGGACCTGCAGTACTTATGCAGGTATGCGTTTCCCTTGAACAAGATATTTTTCATGAAGAAGTGTTAACACCCTGGTTAACAGTGTTAACTTTTAAATAGTGAAACATTTTATCGAGAGTAACATTATTCCAGTCTTGGAAATCTATTGCCCATCTCTTTGACCCTGTAACCACATCACCTCAGTCAGGGATCCGTCTCGGCCAAATTTTGGTGGTTACTTCCACACAAGAAAATAATAATCCGAAAATATTTTTTGAGAAAAATTTTTAGGCGATTTGTCCTAATTTGAAAGTAATAAAAAATATAGTTTCCAGAGGATGTGGAAAGTGCAAAATTTTAAAATGCAATATCTCAGAAACTAAAGATGGATGCCACAATCATATATTTTCTAAGGCCTATAAGTATAATTTTGTACAGTTTCTAGAATGAAATTCAAATGTGGCTAAGACTGCCCAAAAGATTAGCCTTTGAACTGTAAATTATCATATTAAATTTTTTTGTAATTTCCCAAGAGGCATTAAATCAGTTGAAAAACTTAACCATTTTGCACCTCTGTTCAGTTATTCTTACTAATAACTTTATCCCTAGTCTATGATGTATTCAGTTATTGAATCACCTAAATTTGGAAAAAGATTTTTTAGTAGCTTAATCTCTATTAAAACCTCATTTTCATAATTTGTAAAAATTTAGCCTGTTAATCTCTTTATTGTACTATCCATTGCTATTTCTCTCCATACTTTTCAGCCATTACCATATCTAACCTCCCATCTTTTTTAACTACTTTATTTTGTCTATTTTCTCCTCTTGGAACCATATTATATTAATATAGTTGATATTAGCTTTATAATGGTGCATTTCTTCTGAAAATGCCCTTGGTGAAAATTTCTATGCTATCATTAATATAAAAGAGTCAAATAAGTCAATGCAGTATTGATAACAGCTCTGGGGATAATTTTTTCTGCATCTAATTAAAAAACATATTTGCTGAATAACATTTTTATTTATATGATAGCCGTTTTTAATAACCTTCATAAATGTGAAAACTCAATTAACATATGTACATAGTTCCTGTATAACTATTTTCCCATGCAACAAATGGGAAGGGGGATCGAGAAATTATATATAAATCTTGTTTAAGTAAATAATATAGCAGTCACTAAAGCAGCTTATTTCTGACCTCTCAACAAACATGCCTGTCCAAGAATTGTGCAATTTGTAAATACTATCTATCTAGATAATCTATAAAGATACTTAATCTGTGTATAAGTGCTTTACTCCAGTTATGCTACACTATTTTGAAGATTTCTCATTATTTGGGCATATTTTCATTTATGAAAACATTTTCTTAGGCTTATCGGTGGATAATAGACTCAAGAGATGAAGCGACTAACAAGCGTCTTGACCAGCTGAGGGATCCGTATTCTGTGTATCGATGCCACACAATAATGAATTGTACAAAGACTTGTCCAAAGGTAGGTATTATTCCAAATCCTTTCTTTTTCATTAAACAATTACATGTATATATTACAAAATTATTCAAGCATAAAAGTGATTTGCATGATTTTTATGTAATAAATTGTTCTTTACATAGGGTCTCAACCCTGGCAAAGCTATTGCTGAAATAAAGAAGCTTTTGGCAGGGATTAGTAAGAAAGAAGCTCCTGGTTTGGACTCTACAGCTTTGCATAATTAAAGGTTTTGGTAAATAGGACTTCTTTAGAAACAAATATGTACATGTGCAATAAATTGCAGCTCTTTCTGTCTGTGACTTAATTTATCTATCTATTTATATTATGATAACATTTTCAGCATTTTAACATTGTAAATAAAACACTGCACATTGCCAGCCCATTGCTTAAAATAACAAAGCCCTCTTTGTACAGTTTTATTTAATATATTTAAACTCTGTGTACAGGTGCAAGGTTTATTTCAAAGAATAAATCCAAGAACTGGAAGGTTTATTATTCCTTGGAGTTGACTTGGTGACCTTTTAAGATTTTCATATACCCCAAAGATGTGAAAGTGGAAGTTCTTGTTGTAAATATTTCTAGGATCACTCCATAGCTCAAAATTTTTAACATTTATTACAGAAAGTTGATAAACATTCTTGGAAACTTCTATTAATGGAAAGATGCCAATGGGACCATAATCTTACCCCTCAATTTCTGTTCATTTTGAAGCTTAGGTGTCTAGATTCTAGGAAAATGTGGATGATAAATGTCTCAATTTCTTGTTAGAACTTAAGGCAACTTCTTTAAATCACCAAGGGCTCACAAAAATCAAGAACATACCCCAGGTTCCCAATGGGTAATCTTATCTTGAAGGATAAAATGTTGGGTTGGTTTACAGAACCATTATTGACCAGCATTAGGTCAGAGTTACAAGGGCCTTTGTGATTAATTCACCATAAAATGAAATCCGTTTTGCTAAGAAGGCAGTAAGGTATACCAACTGGTAAACATCCCCAAGGCTTCTTTTCAAACAAAGTTCACAGCTAATAATAAGGCCATGGTTACATGTTCTTATTCACAGGACTGTTGAAGTTGAGGGTGCATGTATGCTTTAAGTTTTGGATTAAGTCCTGTTAGACAAATGTCTCGCAAATATCCTAAACATTCAAAGATACCAAAGTGGTACAAAATTAAAAGAGTTTCGGCAGACATTACGTTCAAATTTTTTGGTCTTAGATTGGTGGACATTACAGCCGATCGGGTTACTGTATCCCCTGAGAGAATGAGAGTGCACTGACTCAGCGGTTCATGTTTTGTGTTAAAAAAAACGACCAACATTTTGTTCCATAATTATTTTTATTTTCTGAGAATTTTATTTTGTATTCACTTTTAAATCTTGTTACTTTGTGGAAATGTTTTATTTTATTCCTGGACCATTTAATTTACTTGTGCTTTGGGTCATTTTCAGGAATCCTGCTGATCAGTGAGGATGATGAATTTTTAATGCAACTGAAATAACATTGCCCTCACCAATGTTGATATTTTTGTTGAGGTGCACCATTTTACTGAAACAGTACAGTACTACTTTTTTCTCATATTGGTATCATTTTCGGGAAAATCTATTATTTCTCTAAGAGAGTTCACTATTCATAATTTAATATTAAAAAGAAAAATTTGCATCAGGGTTTTGTCCCTACTCAGTAATCTTAACACAGTCTGCCGACATACAGCTTGATGTTATTTATGTGCGCAATATCACTATGAGACTACCACCTTTTCCTTGTTATTTCTGACACATGTGGTCAATAATCATAAACAGATATTTGGGATGCAGTATATCCTGGAAACTTCAGGGAATTTCATGAATGTTGGTTAGTAAACACCCTGAATAGAGGATTAATGGCGAGAAAAATGAAATAAAACAATACCAGAATAACTCGCCAACCATATTATGTATATTCCTTCAAACATTTGTGGCTGGCAAATGTTTGGTTAAAAGGAAAACAGTCACTTATTATCAAGTTGTCTCTTAACCTCAGGAATCCAAGGAATTTCCTTTATGGAAAACCCAACACATTTTATTGTATATTCTATTGTTTCAGGCTTCACTTCGTGGAAGTAATTGATATCCATTATTGAAATAGAAAGAAAGACTCGTACTTTTCCACAGATTTTATTATACAGCACGACGCGTTTCACCGACTTGCGGCATCATGATGCCGCAAGTAGAGGCATCATGATGCCGCAAGTCGGTGAAACGCGTCGTGCCGTATAATAAAATCTGTGGAAAAGTACGAGTCTTTCTTTCTATTTCAATAATGGACATTTTATTGTGTTGAGGAAAAATTTTCCATTACAGGTACTTCTTTTATACTGCATTACATGTTGTTAAATATCTTCCTGTTTGCCAAAAAAAAAACTTATGGTGCCAATAATACCAGGCATATTCAAAAAGTAAGGGCTATTTGGTTTTTAAAATTTACATTTGTTTGAAAAAGTTTTTATTGATGGTACTTCACTTTTTTAAATTGAAGTGAAAAGTGAAGCACTTTTAGTAATTCTGCACCAGTTTCTTTAATCCCTCTACAGAGAAATTTGAACCTGGTAATTGACCCATTTGTCAATTGCAGTCTCATCATCTTCAAGTTGCAATCTACCATGCCAATTTTTTAAGTTCAAGAAGAGGAAATGGTCACTTGAAAAGTCTGGACTAGAGATAGCAGTCTAAATATGCTTGTCCAGCCTACATTCTTTGCTCTTTGTTGGTTTGCATTATTGGTAAGCATTTTTGGTAACTACCTTTCACACAGTTTGTGGTATCCAAGCTTATCCATGAGAATCATGTAAATAGTGGTGCGTCCAGCCAGAGAAAATTTATCAGCCTACCCACTCGCCATCAATCGTCGATCAGATTGCAAATCTTGGTCCACTTTTTTAATGATTTTATTGGTCTGGATACTGAGCCAATCACCCTGTTCTTCATGATGCACCTGTGTGTGGCCATTTTTGAAGTCTTTAACACCATTGTCTGACCTTTCCTTCACTCCTTCCTTACTTCAGGTCCATCAAGTAGGTACTACAACTGATGAATTTGGACAGGTGGTCATCCTTTTGCACACAAAAATTGAATCACTGCAGCCACTTTTGCCCCTGGCCGGAGCAATGATTTCCATGTTATCTGCATTCATTCACTGACAGACAAAGGAATACTGAATCAAAAAAATATCTTAAATGGCTTTAGAAACAATCAATGGTTGGTGCCGCATGGGTAGAACTTAGTTCTGTCCCACCAATATTTATAATAAGAACAGCTGTCATATTTTTCTCGATGTTACGACATTTTTATTATTCAACTAATTTAATTATAATTTCTTGGCAAGTGTAATTTATGTTAGAGAATATTTTATAGTTTCTCAGCCCCCTATATACCTGGAAATCGTATTCTTGAGACAATTTTCTTCTCATCCTTATCTGGGAATAAATGTGGACCCTCCAATTAGGGGCCTAGCACTCTTATCAACTGGGCTACTATAGTACACCCGAAATGCTTTCATGAAGCCTGGGAGAAAAAAATAGAAAATACAACATATTACAGTTTGTTGTATGTGCAGATTAATTTATTATATAAATGCCTTATGTATTCAGAAGCAATTGTGTTAACTGTTGCCTCATCTTATGAATAATACTTTCCTATTTTATTGAGATCTGTGGTGATTCATTCAATTACTTAGAACTTATATCGACTGTCCAATTGCAATTATACATAAAATTATGTCATTTGCTATTCCTCTGTGAATGTAGAAGCATCAGCTGAATATCCTCAGTCAATGTTCCTGAGCGCATTCTTCATCATTTGTCTTTACTTTGTAGTTTCCTTTATTTAGCGTTCCAAACCTTCATATTCCCTCTTCTTCAAGCATCTTCATGATGCTTTTCTGCCAAGTATTATGCTATTAATTTTCACAATCTTGACTCATAATTAAATGCATAACTGATTTGTTGATTTGATTGTAAATAAATGATTTGATTTAAGGGGTCTTTTATTGAGTCAATGATGATTCAAATACTTCTAGGTACATTTTAATATGCTAAGGCTTATGGTTGAGTTTTCAAAGTTATTAAACATTTCTGCAGTTTTGTCTGTGCAACTAAGTCTATTCTAATTTTTGATTTTTACATCCTGAAGAATTTGTGTTGTTCTGTTAGAGTATACAATAATCATCAGCATCCATGGTAGCACTGTATGGTAGTGAGAATTTATTTTATTCTTATAATGTAGTATTCTGAGTATTTTATATGAAGAGAGTCAATTTGTTTCCACATTTCTTAACCTATTGAAATGAAAGTCGATAAACTTTCTTTTAATTTCAAACTTCAATCAGCATATTGTGTGTGTGTATGTATTTAAGTAATAGTCTTTCTGGATTTTAAAAATTAATTTTTTCATCTTATCAATTAGCTGGATTGAAGAATTTCTTCATGTCAGAGAACTTCTAAGCTTAATTTATATATTCTATGTCAGGTGTTTTTTTTTGTTTGAGAGAGGCTGAACTTCATAGAATAGCAATGTGATAGTTATAAAGTTAAAAAAAATCCTACCAATTTTGCATTTTACCAAATAATATACATATTCTACTAATTTTACTCAGAGAATATATTAAAAACATGAAAAAATAGGTGTAGCCAATGGTAATATGGAACTGCTAATTGATAACCTACTTGCCTACAAATGCGATTAACATTCAAACCATTTCATACTTCTCACTGGGTAGAACAACAGTGGGGTTGGGGAAGCTGTGAGGAGGTTTTGTTTTAGTTTTACTTTTGATATATTGAGATTTTGAGGAGAGGCAAGTTCAATGGGAGTATTGTTTCCATGGGAGATGTGAAGATGTCTTCATGCTCAAGCCTAGGAAAAATTAATAGACTACTTAAAGAAAATAGGATTTTGCAGTTTGCAGCCCATCTCCTTAAAGTAGGTCATCATACTTCATTCTGCAGATGGTATACAGAGAGAAGAAAAGGATGCAGATGGGCATCTGAGAAAAATTGTGTCTTCATTAAAAATGTGAATGAAAGAATGAACATATACCAACCACCAGTTATTCCCTTTTCACAGACACCTCCGTAAAATCCCAGTTTCTCCAAAAATAAACTTAAGATAAAACTTCCTTAAAGCTTACCCTTCTCCTGTGGATGGCAACTGACTCCAGTAATCCTACCTTCCCAGCATTTCATTTTCTGTTTTCCAATCCCACCTTTCCCTCCATTCCCTACCCAAAACTCACAGTTAGCCAGCTTTCTTTCAATACCCTGAATTTGACTCTTTATCTATTTGAATGTATACCATTTGCCACCGTTCCTGGTACACAAGATACTGCACTGTAGTGAAACTAGTTAAATAAATTAGTCAATGGCTTGTAAATATGTAATAGTTTTTATTATTATATCATATGTGCCTATAAATATATTTTTGGAACTAATTAAAAGGGATACCGTGATGAGGCACATTCCCTCCTGTATTGATACATAAATATCAACATGTTTCTTATATTGCAGAACTTACACTACATTTGCACAGATTATATTCTTCATAGGAATGATGTTGAATTGGCAAATAGTTATGTGTAAGATATATATATATATATATATATATATATATATATATATATACTGACTGTGTATAATGAAGTGTGGAACAGTCTTCATATTTTAGAACAAATTTAGAGAACTAAAGCTTTTAGTTCCATATATCTTAGCGTGCCCTTGAAGTGTGACTTCATGTGATAGGGGGCCATGTACTGAAATAGCTTAAGTTTTTCGTGAAATTTGTTGTTCAAAAAGTGCAAATGTTTCGCCATACTGATTCAACAAAAGAAGAAGCATTTTCTCTGGAATACCTAATCTTTCTAAGCATTCCCCAAGGCTCAACTCCAGGGCCTAGCATTTTTCTCAATTTATCAGCACCTTCCAAAAACAGCTCTACAAGTGAATTGATTATATTTTTGTATAATGTATCTCTCTCTCCTCTAAATCAAATTGTACCTATTAACTGATATTATTTCAGCTGAATCATAATATACCATGTAAAATTTATGCAGTTTCGCTCATTTCAAAGGGAAACTGTACCTTTACAGATTTTAGTTAACTGTAAGGTGAACTTTCAACCATCAAAGTACATAAATATTTAAGGATGAGCCATTATTTGGATGCCAAGTAAGAAAGAATAATCCTTAATCCATCTGACTTTAACTTGAGAAAAATCATAGTTGATAGTCTTTCATCTTGTACTATAAAAGTATATACTAATGAATCACTGATGGGAAAATGTTTTGGGAGGCATCAACTCCTACCCATATTCTCGAAAAAGATCATAGGGTAATATGCTCAAACTGCCACCTCTTGTATCTTGTAAAAAAATGTATAATTAGTTTATGAAGATCAGAATTTTTCAGAGGTTTTGAATCCCTGCATGGGTATTGTGTGAATAGAACCTTGTGGAATATGCCGTTTATTGGATGGGACTTAAAATCGTGGGGATTTTGGCATTTTTCATAAGTAGGATGCTATTACCCCATTTATGGAAAATCATACATATGTGAATTTACCTGTCTGTCTGAGATGAATAGAACTACTTCAGTATGATCATATATTTTTTCTTAACTGCATCTGCTGCTATTCATAAATATAATACCTACTAATTCCAAAGAAACTGCGGGAGATGCCGCAACAGTAACTTTTAACGGAGTCATCCGCTAATGTGCATTTCAATGCAACAATATGAAATCAATTGATTGACCATCATGATATAGAATTGGTCATTAATGGTACCTTATTATAAAAGTACAACTTACTTCAATGACTTATTTTAGATTTAAAAGTATGATATTGAACAAAACTATTTAAGGTTAAAGATTATGTTGTAAAACATGCTTTTAGTGATCAAAGAAATATTTAAATGAATGGCTGTTTTTCATGGGTTAATAAATATATACATGTATATCCCTTCCATGGGTTAATATATCCCTCCCATGGACTACAACCTTGCCATGGGGCAAGGCCTTGTGTGCTCTAATGACCCCTAGAGCTGTGCTAATGGGAGCAATGATAATTGCTCCTAGTAAGGTCACCCATGCCAGATAGGTCAAAGGCTAGGAGCCAGACAAAAGGTATTCCACACAGTGTCTGTTCCTCAGTGAGGTGGCTGCAAAGGCATCTGACCCCAGTGGGGTGGCCATTGAGTGATGGTGTCACATTAAAAACACTGGAGGAAGGCAACGGGAAACCACATGAATTTCTATTTGCAAGACATTTATGATGGGCAGTAAAGAGAAAATCAGTCCTGGCAACTACAGGACTTGAACCAATCAGCCTGGGGTCATTCCTGGCAGTGGGAGAAGCAAGGCTCCCTCAGTCGTTATTTCAAGAAACCCTCGAAAAGGAAAACTGACAGTAGCTGGACAGAAGACCAAACTAGTTAGAATAGGGACTTCAAATGTTAGTCCAACATTGAGGACAAGAAAATTAGAGAATATAAAGTGAGAGATGGAAAGATATACAGGGTTAGTCCGGAAAATAAGTGTACTGAGCTCAGGAAAAAAAATTTATTATAGTTTTACATATCTTAAGCTAATATTCCTCAAAATAGGACCCTTGTGAGTCGATACACTTGTTCCAGCGGCGTTCCCATTCTTGGAACGCTCCCGTGAAGGCATAATCGGGAACCTCTCGAAGACACGTCGTCACGACCTCTTCGACGGCGTCCAAAGTCCCGTATCGCGTTCCTTTCAAACTCCTCTTTATCTTCGGGAACAGAAAGAAGTCCGGTGGTGCCATGTCCGGGCTGTAGGGCGGGTGCGGCAGCGTTGCCACGCCGTGCTTGGCCAAGAAGTCCGACACGACAAGCGCGGTGTGAGACGGCGCATTGTCGTGATGCAGCCGCCAGATGTTTATGATCGCTGGCCGGACGCGGGCGACTCGTTACACTGCTCTGCTATCATCCGAACACTAAGACGACGATCAGAGTTCAGTACATCGCGAACTTTTCGCACATTTTCGTCGGTGAGTGTCGTTGATGGGCGTCCAGGCCGTGGTTCGTCGTCGACCTCTTCTCTGCCCTCCACGAACATCTTGTGCCACCGAAAGATCATGTTTCTGGACATGGCTGACTCCCCGTAAGCCTGGTTAATCATACCGACAGTTTCGGTAGACGATTTCCCAAGCTTTACCGCAAATTTGATGGAATAACGCTGCTCCAAAAACTTCGGCATCGCGTTCCGTGACGTGGGTCGAGCGTGGAGGTTCGCGTTAACAGAGCTCCTCACTACACCACAGCTCAGAGCCGACTGCCTTTTTCAGCGTCGCTTGCCAACATACCCCCCTCCAATCGCAGCCTGTCAGAGCGGTGCTGGACGCGCCTGGAGCGGCGGGAAAAAATCAGTACACTTATTTTCCGGACGAACCCTGTATATTTTTGGTTTATGCGAGGTGAAATGGAAGGATAGTGGGGATTACTGGAGTGATAGTTATAGAATAATATACAGAGGTGGGGACAAGGGTGAACGAGGGGTTTCCATAATATTGAATAAAGAGTTAGGAAGAAGTGTAGTTAACATAGAGCAAGTAACAGATCGAATATTACTAGTATGTATAAAAGCAGGACAGACAAACTTGGTCATTGTTCAGGTACACATGCCACTGAGCAATCATAAAGGAGGAAGAAGTCGATAGGAAATATGATCAGTTAGATGATGGCTTGTGGTCCTGACATTAGAAATTTCATAATGTTTTTCATTGAAGCTAATAATGCTCTTTACTTGAGTACATTGCATATACATGCATGTACGTGTATATAAATAAACAAAGAAGCGAGATAGCGGTGGTGAACAAAAACACAGAGAAACAAGAAACTCACAAGTTTCATTTGGGTTTGTTTCTCTGTGATTTTGTTTGCTAGCACCATCTTGCTTCATTGTTCCCATTTATATTCACATCCATGAGACTTCCCTTCAAGATAAATATAGATGTATCCCACCCTTGGGATGGGATGGGAATGTGACGGCAGGTGTAGGAAGGAAGAGATGGTGATGAAGTGGGCGACTATGGTTTAGGTACGAGAAATGACCACGGGGAGAAAGCCATTGAGTTCTGCAGGAGACAGGGGCTAGACATCACCAACACTTGGGTTAGACACCACAAAAGGCAAAGGTATACATGGAAAATGCCAGATGACTCAGAAAGGTATCAGCTGGATTACATTATGGTTGAGTACTGATTTAGGAAGTGTGATCGATTCCCAGTTTCCCAGGAGCAGATGTGGACTCGGATCACAATTCAGTGCTCATGAAGTGTAGCATCCAATTAAAAAATATTGGCAGGGGTGGTGGGTTAGGAAATGGAATGTTGTAGCATTAACTGGATTGACTAAGAGTATCAGCCGGCTGTAGGGAAAATCATGAATGAGGAAAAAGAGCCTGGTACTATTGAGGAAAAATGGAAATATATCAAAAAAGGGATACTGAAAGCTGCAAAAGAAATGATAGGAAATGTTTATGGGAAAAAGGACAGAGATAAGATGATCTAAAAGATAGATAATGGAAGAATATGAACTCATAACTAGGCTAAAGGAAGTACTAAGAGTTAAATAATAAATTGAGACGGGCTACAAATAAAGGAAAAGAAGCATGGTGGAAGACTCAGGGCCAGAATAAGGAAGGTTTTCTGAGGAAGGGTGTAATTGGTACACTATATAGAAAATTAAAAATCTAAACTAAGAAGAAAATTAAATCAAAATTAGGAAGTAAGAAGGGAAGATCTGTGTCCACAGAGATAAGTCGGGTAAGATAATAGTTGACAGAGAAAAGATCCAAGAGAGATGGAAGCAGTATATAGAAGAACTGTATGGTAAAGAACTTAGACCAACAAAGTCCGACATAGAAAGAGAATGACACACAGGAAGATACCTTAGGTCCAGGCATACTCGACGATGAGATAAAAAGGGCATTAAGAGAGATGAAATCAAATAAGGCCAAGGGGGTAGACAACATTCCTGCAGAACGACTGAAATGTTTAGGAAAATGTGGTGGGAGACTATATAGACTAATTCATAGCATCTATGCGGAAGGAATCTAATGAGGAAGACTTTGTGAAATCAGTGTTAGTTCCAATTTTGAAAAATACAAAGGCTACATTAGGTGAGGACTACAGAACAATAAGTTTGATTTCCCATGCAGCTAAAGTGGTTCTCAGGATCATCAACAAAAGGATGGAGAGCAAGACTAATGTTAAGAATAAATGTAGGTTTTACATGAAAAATGTAAAACCTACATTATGTAAGGATATAGAACAATACATTTAATTTCCTATGAAAGTGTTTTTGCACTCAAGATCATCATTAAAAATATAGAGAGCAGGGCAAATGATTGCTTAGGGGATGATCAGTTTGGGTTTAGGAAAGGGAGAGGTACATGTGATGCCATTGCAGTAATGAGATTATTGATTGAGAGGTATATAGAACACAACCAGGAGGTATTTGCCTGTTTCGTAGATTTTGAAAAGGTGTTTCATAGAGTGAATTGGAAAAAACGAATGAGTATATTGCAGAAAATTGGAATAGATTGGAGAGACAGGAGGCTAATCCGCAACCTGTACATGTCTCAGACTGCTCAGGTGCGAGTGGGGAATGGAGAGTCCAGATGGGCAGTGTTAGGAAGAGGTCTAAGGCAGGGTTGCCCATTATCACCATTGCTGTTCAACCTAAATGAGGAGGAAATGATTAAAGAGGCATGAAAAGAACTGGAGATATGCATGAAAGTCGGTGGGGAATTCCTAAAATCAGTTAGGTTGGCTGATGACTAAGCTTTAGTTTGTCAGTCAGCCTAGGGTTTCTCAGTGAATTGGATATTCAGTGCCATAGATATGGGATGAAAATCAATATTAAAGAAAACAAAGGTTATGCGATTTTCCATAAAGAAAAAAGCTAAGCTTAACATTAAAATAAAAGGGGAAAAACTAGAGAAGGTGGAACAGTTTATGTATCTCGGAAGTGTTGTGGACCAATATGGTCAAAGTAGTAGGGATGTAAGGAGAAGAATTGCACTAGGCAAAGAAGGAGGAGGGAATTGATGACTGGGATGTTTAGTAAAAATGTTAAGACAAGACTCTTCAAAACTTTGAAATGGAGCGTAGTCATGTATGGTTTGGTAACATGGTCACTGAAGGAGGATGATAGACATAAATTGGAGGCTTTCGAAACATGGGCGTGGGGAGGGGGAAATTGACGGAAAGGAAAACAAATGAGGTGCTGGGTATGGTGGACGAGGAGAGGGGATTGTTGGGAGAAATCATCAGTATGCCGGAAAAATGGATGCCAAGCATATCGATTGGTAGTGGGATTTTAAAGACTGATAAAGGGGAGCCTGTTAGGCAAACAAGGAAAGGGCAGGAATAGGATAGGGATATTGGATGGGAGGGAGTACACAGAGATTAAGAGTGGCTTTGTGGAGGTTATGATGTTGGGTTGTTTTGTAGAAGAGACAAATTATTTATTTGGTAGTTGTGTCCACCTAAAACGTACATTAATGGGTAGATTGCCTGGTAATAATAATATATGTATTTGTTATGTCCAATATCATGTAAATTAAATCGTGGGTAAAATGCTTGCAAGGGCAAACAACTAGGTAGGTGAATATCAGCCAAGGAACTTTAAATGAAATACATTCAAACACTTTTTAATATTAATCTGGCTATATTTAATTAAAGTTCAAGTTTAGAAAAGTAATTTGAACAAATATAAGATGACTTATCTCGGAGAACAATCAAAGAAAAAGTAAAGCATTTGCTTTGTCTTCATTCAATGCAGGTCCCACTTATGTAAGACATGAAAATGAATGAAAATCTTGCCAGAGCTCCAGTAAAAGGATCTATTTGGCCCACCTCAACTGGAGAGAAAATGGCTGTAGAAAATGACAAAGTTTTGTAGGCCTTCTAATGGCAGGGAAAAGAAAAATGGAATTGTGACTTGCTTCAATATTATCTCCAAAAACGTTAATTGGACTGATTTTGTGATTTAAGTCAGTGGAGTGGTACATCTCAATGATTCATGCCCATGATGGACTATTCATTTTCTTACATTTTTAATCAAAATACCAGTGGCAGCTAGTATAATTAATAAACATTGAGTAGGAAATATGCAGAACCAAGTCAATTTGTTTAGAATTTGATTGGACAGATGAAATGGCATCAGAGTTTAACTAGAAAAATATAAACTGTAAAAGAAACTTAATCTTGTTATTTCTCAGACGCAATTGTTTGGTCCCTTGAATTTTGAAACATGGTTTTACTGTTGGACCAAATGTATGCACATAGTTTAATGTTCCTAGGTACATAGCAACTCAAACTTTTACTTCATATGGCTAGTAACACCAAAAGAATAATTTTTTAATCATTCTGGTATCCTGACGTGTCAATATATACCTCTTGGAAGTAGGGCTTAAGTAACAGAATGTTTGCTATAAAGGAATTCCTCTAGAATGACATACCATCTTTAGGGCCTTGGTATGGACATGCCAATCTAGGCAAAAGGCTTAGTTTTGGTTATAACATTCTTGCAATAACGTTCCACAGCTGAAGGGCCATAACCGTTTACAAGCTACAAAGGCTGGTAACTCATCTTCCATTTTTCAGAAAATTCAAAGTAATGCCTCTGATGACTGAAGCCATAATGGGTGGTGTAGGTTGTAGGAGAGCAGCACATCAAGAGTTCATGTAACGGAACAAGAATTGGTGAATGAAATAATTGTGAGACCAATAGATGTCCTGTCTACATTTGATATGTTCTAAGTAAATGGGTATTATGCTGTTGAGAATGATTTGCATACTTGTCTGGAGTGAATAATAGTGCACTAACAGGCAGTTTAAAGATTAATATAAGGGTTTGAAAGTTAATGTGTCTCCTATACCAATCATTCAAATATTTGTTATTGTGACTTGTTATGAATCTTTTGATGGTATGAGTGAAGGTGCAATAGAAGAACTTTTGTTTATGTGACCCCTTAAAATACCAAGAGTATTAGGATTTATGAATGGCCTTGGTGGTACTAATGTTAGAAGGGATACATTCAAAGGAAAAAAAAGAAAATGGGCAGATATCTTTCTTGCTTATTCCAGTCAAAAGAAAGGCTGAATGGACACTTTGAGCACTTGATTCACTGGATAAAAACCCATATAGGTAAGTGCCTGAACATCTCACTGCACCACAACCAAAAAAACCAACCAGAAAAACTCAACCAAGAAAGACTGTTCCATAAACCATACTAGACCTTTGTTGCTTAGCCTATACCCAAGGAAAAAGAATATTGTTTACCGGCCTTGCTGAACAAATGGCAATACAAAACAAAGGTATGCACAGAATAACCGACTTAAAGGAGAGCAGAATTGCAACCCTGAAAAGTTCCTGATAAGAAGTGGAAAGGTATCCTTTACAGGCATTTGTGGTCATGGAGACAAGTGCATCTCCATGAACTTGCCTTGAGGAAACAAACCGCCGATACAGAAGCCCCATATCCTGTATGTATTGGCACAAAAGAAAAGATATCCAGAATACTCACACAAAACAATTACACGACAAGATTCCAAATGATCTAAAAGATACATGACCTGCTCCCAAGGACCATATACGAGGGTCATCCGGAAAGTAGTACCCGTTCGTGCCGCATGAAGTGCTGACGACGCGAGTAGCCGCTGGACGAGGTCAGATAGCTTCAGTGGCTTGTCTGCCTTCTCTGAGCCAAGTTGCGTGACGCTAGCATTGCCTGTGTTGTTTCTGTGATTGTTTACAATGTTTAAAAAAATTGAGAACGCCGCCAGTTGTGAAGTGAGGGCAGTGATTAAATTCCTCAATGCAAGAAACGTTCGCCCATGTGATATTCATCGCCAATTAAAGGAGGTGTATGGAGACAATGTAATGGACGAGTCGTCTGTTCGGCGGTGGTGTCGCAACTTCAACATGGGGAGGGGGAACACACACGACGATGAGCGTTCGGGGAGACCGTCTGTCATTACAGACCAACTGGTGAGCTCAGTTGACGAATTCGTGAGGAACGATCGGCGCGTCACAATTGATGACATCTGTGAGCATTTTCCCAATGTTTCTCGAACAATTGTTCATGAAATTGTTAAACACCATCTGCATTATGCAAAAATTTGTGCAAGATGGGTCCCTCGCGTATCTCAATGAGCTGGCGGCGAAGGACTATGCAGCAGGAATACAGAAACTTGTCACACGTTATGACAAATGCCTTAATTTGCTTGGAGATTATGTTGAGAAGTAGTTTAAAGTATCCTCTTTCAAATAAAATTTTTTATGTTTGTTAATATTTACTTTTGTGTCTTTATTTCACGAACGGGTACTACTTTCCGGATAACCCTCATATAATGCTTCACAACCTCTATGACAAGGTCTACAAAATCCAATTAAAGTGTGAACAATTCTACATTAGATGCCCCCCCAAATGGACACTAAAGGGACAAATATGGGACAAAGTAACAATTTTGTCTCGGCAATGGCAGATCACCTTTGGTCGCAACGTGGGTGTATGAGACTCATACCATCACCATTGAAGAAGAGAAAATAAATAGTTGCAAGGGGAATCTACTACTTTTCCAGATATGGAAAAGACTAGCCTACTTAATGATGATACTTTGGTTTTGAAAAGGGCAATAGAGTAGAGGTGGTCAATCAGAGTTCACCTCACCCACCTGCTGCGACAGAATTTCCTATATTAGTGTCAAATTTCATAAAAACCATGCCAAGCTGAAGATGCCCCCTGGGAACTTCTTCCTGAAAGGCTTCTCATGCCCTGAAGGTGATGAATGAGTTGGTCATCAATTTGCCAGGAAAGCACTATATCTTTTGCTATTCATATTGTTTGTGGATTAATGTATGTGAGATGAATGCCCAGTTAAGGGAAGTTTAATAATTGAAGATATGTACTCATCCCTCTAAAAGCAGAAGACGGAGTATTGCCAACTGACAACCTAACTGATCGACAAAGAACACTTCACAGCTTTAGTAAGGCAACAGAGGGTAAATTTATCTAAAAAAAGGTTGTGCTTTGGATGAGGTTGAGAAAAATGATTTCATATTGATTTTAGATGGCAAAATAACTGAACCCATGAATAACTTCATGTATTTTACTAGAATGTTTAACAAAATAGCTGGATAGATGAAAGAGATTTAAAGGCATGTGAATGCTGGAAGAATTGCAGTGTATGGAGTATATTGTCTCAGGCGATAAGTGCATGAAAATGTACTCTTACCATTATTGCACAGATATAGCAGTAGGTTATGTCAGGATAACATCACTGTTGACTAAATGTATTAGGTATGGGGTACTTAAAGAGCATTTATGGTAAAAGTGTGGAATGAGTGGGTTGCATAATGGTAAGAGGCCAATATAAAATAAATTTTCAATGCTGATTTGTTTATATTGAAAGGATGAATGAAACTCAAATTGAAAAATAAGTATGTGAGAGGAGAGTTAATGGTGAAAGATGAAGTATGATTAGAAAGTCATGGGTGAAAGTGGCGTATGAGACTGAACTATATCATAATATTAGCCTCATAAGCAGAAAAGTATAAATGAATGTGATGGAGGCAAAGGGTTAAAGGGCAAGGTAGTGTGGAAGATATTAGTATTAGGTAATCAGTGCCCTGAAGTAACTTAAAATTAAGAATTTTTGGACAGATTACATGAAAGGGAATCTCTCAAGTATTTTGATCCAAGATTCAAATCACTTTGTCACTTTCACCAATCTTCAGCTAAAGACTTCTAGTTCATACGATTTCATACTGATACCTAGGATTCATAAAATTTTTACTGTTATGAAAAACCACTAACAAGTTTATTCTGTTCTATTTCTCAAGAAAGGTTTACTAATACTGTAATGTCTTTATACTTTGATCATCTTATAGCCAATTTGCTTAAATAGAAAATATGGTTTCCAAGACAGAGTTCAAATACAGGCTGTATAATGGCTGACCAATAAGGTTAAAATAATTTTTATATTCTCATAATTTATTGGGCAAATATTAATAATTTGTATTGCCAGCTTAATGTGTATTATACATGTATATGTACTACAAATTTCATTTGTTTGATTCCAGTAATGCCTCTGTTGCAGCCATTGCAAGTTGTTTGTGTACATTGGGGCAAATCAATGTGAGGTGTGTTCCTCATCCTTTCTACCGGCCACACCTAGCCCATGTAACTTTATTCTGTTCCCCTATGTGAAGATGAAATACCTTCATGGAATCATTTTTCTCATTATAAGCAGGTGTATTTAAACAAAATATTTCAACTTGCAATGGATACAGTAATACTGGAGTCAAATTGATGACACATGTACCACATATGCATTACACATTAAGCTAACAATATGACAAAATTAAATTTTTGCTCAATAAAGCACGAGGATAAATAATTGTATTCATTGACATACCACCAGATTTTGAGAAATAGAAGCTCTAGTTTATCAGTTAGGCAAGTGGTTAGAAGCATGGCTGTGTAGTTTAAAAATTCAGTTGGATAGATATGGGATGAGAATTAATATAGGTGATGTGACGTCCCAAAATGAAAAGGGCTAAGTTATACAGTCAAATAGGAGGGCAAAAACTAGAGCAAGTGGAACAGTTTACTTATCTCCTAAGTGTTTTGGACCAAAATGTTCGAGTAGCAGGGATGTAAGGAGAAGAATTGCATTATAAAAAGAAGCTTTCACAAGAAAGAGAGACTAGATGACAGTGATGTTAATTAAGGTAAAAAAGGCTATTTCAAACTTCAATATTGAGCATAGTTATTTACGGTATGGAAACATGTTCATTGAAGCAGGATGATAGGCATAGATTGGAGGCTTTTGAAATCTGGGTATAGAGAAGGATATAGACGGTGAAGTGAACAGAAAGGAAAACAAATGACGAGATGCTGGGCATGGTGATGAGAAGGGATGACTGGAAGAAACCCTAAGGAGACAGAAAAAATGAATGCGAAGTATACTGATCAGCAATGGGATGTTAAAGACTATGATAGAGGGGAGAAAGTTAAGCAAATGAGGAAGGGGCAGGAATAGAAAAGGGATGTTGGACTGAATGGAGGGCAGAAGGAAGTATACAGAGTTGCAAAGGGACTTTGTTTTAGAGTAGGATAATAGGTTGCGTTTTTTCAGAGAGACAAGATATTTATTTGGTAGTTGTAGCCATCCGAAACCTACCTCGACTGTTAGATACTCTGTAATAATAATGATAATTGAGAAATGGAATGGGTGATCAGATCTTAAAAGTGCACCTGAATGCTCTTAAATAGCTCTCATAAAGTGGCATGCATAGAGGTAGTGTGTATTGATGCATATAACAGTGCGTAATATTTGCTGAAATTATATCTTTTCCGTTGAAATCCTTTGATTTGGCACCATGTGAGTCACCATTCTGGCCAATGTTTCGATGCTGGACTCAGGCATTAGAGACTCACCTGGTGGCAAACCAAGAAGAATTTTTACACTCTATACACTGGGAAAGCACCAGATCTTACTTTTATATCTTTTCTATATAAGCATTAGTTTCAAGTATATTTTGAGCTTCTCACCAACTTAATATAGCAGGGAAACTTCATTATAACAGAAAATGGGTGCTTTTTACATTGTATTAAGTTAGTTAGACAGATAAAAATAAAAAAGGTGATAAAATAGTACTGATCTTAGGTCATTATTTATAGGTCTACATGAGATAAGCAGGGCACTAAGGGGAATGTTTGTTTAAATATTACATTAGGACACTGAATGTAAAAGCTTCCATGGAAGAAAAATTGAAAATTACAGGGATTTTCTTCTTTAAGAAAAAAAATGTTTCGATAAGCAATATACATCCCAAAGGGGTCTTTATTGAAAATATGAAAAACTTGGATCCTAAGAAACGTGACAGCTTCATAGAACCAATAATATTGGATACATGAAGCATTTACAGGGTGTTCAAACCATTAGGAAATTCTGTTTTCCATAATCAGTGAACCTGTTTTTCGAAAAAGTTGATCAAGTATTGATAATTATAAACTTCAAGTATCAGAAACAAGCAATTTAATTTGTGATATCAAGATTGCAAAATGTTCTGTCGTGTGGTTGAAGGACACATGAATATGAAAAGAATGCTGTGCAAGTATATTAG
This sequence comes from Hetaerina americana, assembly GCF_022747635.1. NCBI lineage: Eukaryota > Metazoa > Arthropoda > Insecta > Odonata > Calopterygidae > Hetaerina > Hetaerina americana. The sequence goes on along the minus strand of NW_027286985.1, from coordinate 17,141,724 downwards.
CCATGATTATAAATTGTTTTCATAATCACAAGTTATTCAAGTAGACTGAGGAATATGAATTTCCTGGAAAATTTCACCATTTAAAAAGTAGAGCTGTCCTGTACTTGTTGAAGTGTATCATTGATATCGTGGACATCAACAAATGTGAACACAATCATAATTGCATTAAAATTCTCAACAATCAACAGAAAGCTTGAAAATAACTACTTGGGAACTACATGTTTGATAAACAAAATGAACAAAACAATTTTGTGAAATCATGAAATAAAAATATGCAGAAAGTAAAAATTTGATTACCATAGTTTCATTTGACCATGAACTATTACTTCAATTTGTGCCATCCCAATTTCGTCTCTCAAAGTGGAGGTCAAGTAGGGCAAGGGCTGTGAAGAAGAACCAAGATACATAGGCACAAATTGGTATCATTTCTCAATTGACAGGATAACTTTTCTACCTAAAATGTGTCAACTACTGATTTTTCCAGAATATTCACTGATTTCCCTGAGTTTTCCAGAAGACAGGAATTACCCGGGTATTTCAAGTTGGCAGACACCCTGATTTAGTATTTATTTTAGACTCCTTAAGGATCAGCATTCCTGTTGACAGAATGTAGGTAAGTTATCAGTGAAAATAAATAAAAAAATAGTCGATCATATTTTATAAATCAAAAAGTAATATACATTAAAACATCTTAATAGACACTAACAAAAAAACTCAATTTTTGCAGTGAATGGCTGATGAATGTACATGATCACAAAGTCATGAAATTTACAAAGAATAGAATTAAATGATCTTTTCGTTTCATATAAATATTACAACGAGGTGAATAGCAAGTTTACTAAAATCCCTAATTTGGGCAATGAATGAAAAATGTTGCCCGTATCCTTTATCGTCCTTGTTATCACGCCTCAAGTACTGGGCCTGGCACCCGTGCTACCCCTTCGGACTGTGGGAAAATGAAACAACAATAGCTGTAACACCATATTCCAAGATAAACTTTGTGTACAATGATAATGATATTTTACATATTTAATAGCTTTTTAACACCTTCATCAAAGAAGAAAGTTTAAATTAAATGTGGTAAAGCATTTAAAAAAAGTTGGTTAGCATAAGTGATTTTAATTCAAAATTCAAATAAGACCTGTGCATTAAAAAATGTCATCTAATATTGAGTTAAATACTGCAAGACATGAGGACACTATTTAGCATTAGTCTTATAAAACTTAATTTAAAAAAAAAATGAGTGAAAGAAATAAAAGTCCATGTTGCATTAAAAGTTACTCTACTTGAATGTCTATATTAGATGCAGTTTTTTCCAAAAAAGTACCAGGATGTACTTTCAATGTATAGAGTTGAACTGATACATTAGTAAAGCAAAAAGCAATTCAACAAATATCTAAGAGAGCATTTTTTACTGAAATTACTCTAACTAATAATTAAAATGACCAACTCTCTATGGCATTTAACCTTTTATTCAGTAGTAGTTGTCCACTGCTCATTAATGTGGTCAAACCACAGTTCTATGGGGGAATAAATGACATACACTTCAGCAGCTATTATAATGATCAATGTGCATTTTTTTTTGCAAATCGATCACCATTGTGTCTTTAGATTCTGGGATATTTTAAAGACTACCCTTTCAAAATAGTAATGTCTCAGTAATTTTTTGGTTTAAATTTCATTCAAAAATAGCAGCCTACAGCCTGTATAGAGTGCACCCGATGTGGGGTGATCATTTCAATCTTTGCACCAATTTCAGAGTGTAAAAATCATCTGCCTTGACTGGGATCCGAACCTTGTATGAATGATTGTTACACTCTGAAATTGTTGCATTGAATTGCAAATTAGCAGATGACTCCGTTAAAAGTTACTGCTGCAGCACCTCCCACAGTTTCTTTGGAATTTCAATCTTTCCTGATTATCCAGAAAGCATAAGATACTTGATGAATACCATTTTTTTAGGTCTCTTAAACCGACAATGAAAATCCTGTATATTCTAAAATGTTTACATGCATGATGTATTATTCAATATGCTGATGGAGACCTGGATGCTAGTTTGTGACATTGTGGTGCATAGGAAATATATTCTAGAGAATTCAAAAAAAGAAAAATTCCATTTTGAAAGGTAGAGAGAATGAAAACTGACAGCAAAATATGACAATGGTTACCAGAATATTTACAGTAATGTTTTTTGGGATTCAAATTCATATTATTGCATGAAGGCAATTTTATAACATTCTTTGTAATAACTCAAATGCATGCTTGCTTTTTTGAAAAAGTTTGACAAGCTGTAACAAAATACTACAAAAAAGCTACAGGCATCATACTTAGCAATTTACCTTGATGCCTCACAATCACTTATTGCCTTTATGTACCCATTAATGTATTCCATAAGCAGAGAAATGAGTTATCAACAATCGCTGGTCAGCGAAACCCAACAACAAAATTCTTTGACTTTCCCTGGATTGGCCGAAGTTCTCCCAGATTGAATAAATCATCAGAAAATACTCTCAAATGTTGATATCTATTTACTGAGTTCACTTTATATATAGAGAAGCCACTTATTTTCTATATTTTTCTAGATTCAACACTTTTCTGACAACTAGGCCAACTTTTATTCAAATTGTCCCCATTAGTTTGAAATCTAATTGAGTGCTTCAAGGAAATCATCCCTTATTGCTGTGGGCGCCACTAATAAGTTGGACCCATAGAGGTTTTGGCTTTTTCAAGGGTCAGCATGCACAATGGCCTAAAAAAACAAGAACTGGTCTCAATAAATACAAAAAACATCATTTCCATTGAAACATCATATTCCAGATTGACATTCCATATTCCTGATTTGAAGATAATATTCCCTGCATTTTAAAAATTTGGTCCATTTGGTGATTTTTCCCTAATTTTGAAAAAGTGAGCGATTGCAGACTTTTTCTTAGGTGCTCACTGAATGGCTATACAAATTGAAATAGTAACATGAATTTGCTTATTTGTATGAAAGAATTAAAGGTTTTTAGATGTACCTTCTGTTCACACCCTGACATTGATACACTTCGGCCTAAGACTACTCAGATAGGTTCTGGTATAAATAACTAACAAACTGGGAGCAAGAATCTTTCGGAAATTTAAACCACTTCCAAACAAAATCTTCATTTACTACTTAAACGAGTTAAAAATACTGAAATACAGGCGAGGAGAAATAAACTACAAAGTAAAAATTTAAAAACATAATCTTTAACACCTTAAAAAAATCCCAGATTTTGTATGAAATTCCCAGTACTTCGCCATTGTGGGAATTTACCTGACTTTGACTGAATTTCAAAGTCGTTGGCCAATTTAAATAACATTCTTCGCTGAACAAATATATATTCTCAAAAAATAATCAATCGTTATCATACCCTGCAGATGCACACTTTTTGGAATTGATAAGTAAATATTATCATTTAAACAAAAAGATGAAGATTACCCAAATTAATGAAATAATATAAGATTGCCATTTTACCACTTGGAAAATCTTTGGTAAATTCCAAATCAAATCAGCATGACTATAGAACTACCATCCTCGTCAAATGGAATAATATATTATTAAAGTTGGCATCATACTCCTTGTCAGAAAGAAATCAATTGGCACATACTAGCATGCCTTAAATATGATGGACCATAAATTTCACAAAGTAATCCAAATGTTGTGGCACCAACAATTTTTCCAGGCCATAAATGAATGCCATCAACAAACATAACCTTTCCATGTTAATAATTTTCTGAAAATGAACTCCTACAGCCAAATAAAAAACAACTACTGTTGATGTGAAGAAGATATGTTAAACATAAGAATCATCTACCACCAAATTCTAATTTAACATAGCTATCACTACTGAAGCATGATGAGCAAGAACTTCAGACCATAATATAAAAAATGCATTGTATCACATACTATGAATAATGTTTCATATGGTTTTTGCACCATAGTGGTCTACATTAATCTTTTGAGACTGTGAAATGAAAATATTTTCCACTCACATGAGTTAGGATTTCCACAGAAAGTAATCTTTATTTGTTAATTCAGCATAAACAACCGAAAAATGTGATTGATTGAATGAATTTTATGAATACTCTTTCAAGTTCATTCACAATTTTCATAGAGGGTAACTTCATTCATATGCATATATTTCTTATTAGTGATACCAGTTGGGGGTTCAATAATCTGAAAAAGGACTATTGAATATTTCAATATATTTTAGAGAATAAATAAACAATGGTATTGATGAGCAAGAAAGTAAATACATAAAATCAGACTCTTAAGGAAATAAGCACTAACTTTCATATATGCATACATGCAACATCAACACTATTGCACTTTTGTTCATAAGTTAGTAAATATGTACCAAAAAGTCTTTTTTCAGAAAGTTTATGCTTCAATTCAAATAATTTACAAGAACTATGTAAATAATAGCAGTCTAAACATCTGTTCAGCAGATGTGCCTCCCCTACCCCTGAATTTCAACGACGCACTCCCTCGATCAAAACAACCCTATCAACAATCATATCAATCCTTTTAACACAAATGTCTTCACGTTCAAAGAGCGACTCTGACTTAATTGAATGAAAAAATCACATATCTTTTTACTGTTATGTGCTGCTGAAGTTTGAATGAATTTTAAACTCTCAAGAATTATGGATCTACATATTGATCTATAAATCACAAGCTACCATAACAATTGAAATGATTACTGTTTTGCTGAAGGAAAACATGATGAGTGAAACATAATGTCATTCAACCATTTCACATTATAAATCCATTACTTTTTTACTAAATTTTTCCTTTTTTTGAAAAATGTTTTGTCAAATATCTTTCTTTGCGATCTACATACATTTTAATGAAACAATTTGTATTGTTAACCATTGTGTATGTTCCCTGTGATAAGCCACAATTTTGATACACTATTTTTCAATTTGGGAAATAATGAAAGCCTGCAAACAAGACAATTACATAATTGAAAATCTGGCTGATTGATTTGTATACATTATAGTTAAACTGTACAAATAAAGAAATATGTAAAATAAAGTTAGAAAAATAAAAAAAGCTGCCATTATGCCTGGAGATTGGTTGCTCTTTTGATTAAATGAAAATCTGCATAAAAGAAGAGAAACGACAAGTTTGCCTCATCTACCAAATAAAATTTTTAAGTAGCCAATTCCCATTAACCAATATGATGATGTTGGTATTAAAACATAAAACCATTGTGCCTACGGTGGGAATCTTATATTAGCAGTATTTATAAGGTGTTAAAAAAATCATTTCTACAAATCTGACTGAATACGTCAAAATTATTACTAAATGTACCTTGCTACAGTACTCCCAGAATTATATTTTTTTTACATTACATTAATGAGGCAAAGGGATCACCTTTTATACCAGCCAAAGATAAGATGAAAATTTAAATACTATAGGGTTGTATTATCACAGCCTGGATGCTTTACTTCGAATAAGTTCTTTGAATGAAAACTCATGCAATTGCATGATACAGATAGTAATAAACCCATAATGTGGCCAACTTTATCTTTGACTTGATAAAGTTTTCTCTAGTCTTCCACCGGGTCAGGGGTACCACATTGGCCAAAATTTCGACGGTCGACTTGAGCATCGAAATGTCAGCCAATATTGAACCCCTAACCTGGCGCAAGACCCGAGTATCAAGTACTTTATCAAGCTGATATGCCGAGAAAGCACCAGATCATATCTTTGACTTACTTATCATATATCAGCGCGTGATACAAGTCTCTCTCTTTAATTAAACGTTCACACTTTTTATCCTCTCCAATGCCATTATCTCACCCAAAAAATATTTGTAGAATTAGATCAAAAAACTGTGAAACAGGCATTGAATGATAGGTCCTTATTTTTAATTGTACTTTTCTGTTCAATATTTATAAATATCATTGGTATAATGTGCTTTAATTTTACTATTCAACTGACCTAGTATATTTTATAACTATAAGTATACAAGATTTTAACAAAATATTGGCATGTAAAGAATTTGCTAGGTGTGAGGGTGGTCTGAAAAGTTTCCGACCTAACAAAGATACAAGACATTTTTACCAAATTTTTCAGATGACCCATGCATTATTTCAGACCATGATGTGACTGAACATGTTGTACGCTTATAACAACTATGCCAATATCAAAACTACTGCTCCTGATATCTTAAGGCATGAATTCTAAAGTAAGAAATAATAGGATTTCAAACAAGTAAATCTATCGTAAAAGTTCCATAAATGCTCTACTATTAATATATTAGACAATGCCTGTGGTGACTTTTGCTTTTACTTTTTCACCAGTTAAAGCTTAAGAGGAGTATTTTTCTGTATCCTTAAGAGAATATTAACAGTTGCAGAATAGATATAAGTTGTAAGCAATTTATTTTAGTTTATTTAGTTTTCAGTTTAAAAGCTAGTTAACATGAGATACAAATTGAACCCACACCAGGCAGTTTTCTTTTACAGCGTAATACCATCACTTTCGGACGAAAATATGGGCGCCTTAATTAGGAAAAATGTTAATTTAAAAATAAATTATAAGTCAATAAATCATAAGTAATCATTAATTTACATAATTGCATAAACAATTTTTAAGAAGGCATGCAGTATTCATTCTGGATAAAAATGAATAGCAACAAAAGAAATTTTCACATATTTATGAAAATGGACTCATGATTTAATGGGATATTTTCATTACAGAACAGATTGCATATGTACAAAACAACTAATTTCATAAACATTACTCCAACAAATGTCCAACATTGTTTCACCATAAAAGAAAAATATTCACATACCCACAATATGCATACTAATAAAAATATGATCCTTCTAAAAATAAACATTAAAATGTACTCTTTTAAATCACAAATTTCGTGTTTAAATAATATATGGCAGTATGTTATAAATTGAAAATGACTTTGGTAATGTGACTTAAGGGAAATCATGGATTTTTGGAATAAAATCCAAGCAACTTGCATTTTAAAACCATTTCCAATAGATCATACTAATATCACATGATTATCCACCAATTAAACTATATGAAGACACTTAAACAAAAGAACGTAATTATTCTAATTTCACATAAATTCCCTTCAACTTTATGGTAACAAAATGATATTAGTGCATCAATAAATAATGAACTGGTAGGTTTGGAAACACAAGAAAATTAGTTTTTATGAAAGAAAAAGATGAACAAGACAGTTAAGTACAAATGCTACTATTTTCTCCATTGACAGCTAAGGAATAGTGACAAAAACAAGGATAGTGTGATGAGGAAATTTAATACAATAAATTAACAAGTGAATATAATAATCCATTAAACAAAGAGATTTTCCAAAGGTATGAAGATTTATCACAGATTTTGGAAAGAAAATCCGAATAGGCCACTGTGATTCATAATAATTTCATTTACTTGAAAACTTGTTTACGACAAAATTTCAACTATACTGTTAATACTCACATTATTAACACATTAAAATTGGGACACAAACCTAGGAAATCATTTCCCTTGTGTGATCAGTCACCAAGATTTCCGTTATGATGCTTAATTAGAATCTTTAGCTGATGACGAGCTATGACGGTGTTTCAGGGGTTTCTGCTTCATTTTTTTAAATTCACCTAACTTTTCAACACCTTACAACTTACATGATTCATAACGCAATGTGTCACTTAGTGGTAATCACCTTTCCAGTGTCTTCATGCCCCACATACTTGGGCTTCCCATGTGTGAAAGGCAGGTATCTGTACTTAATCATATGCTGAAAGTGTAAATGCAATCATTACCACGGTAATTATGACAATTAATAAACAGTAGGTAACTAAAAAATGATGTAGAATGAAAAGCAATGGCATTATATCTCACCTTGATTTGCCTCTTCATCGTAATGCAAAACAACGTAATGAAGTACATTACTAAAATTGGCCAAAATACAGGGATGTTAAAGACCTCAAAAAATGTGCAAATCATTGCGAATAAGGTTGACTTAGTCACTGAATACCAAAACTTGAACTCAGGTAACCGTCGGATAAACGGACGGAATTCTTCATTTGCTTTAGTGGGTAGCTCTGGTCCATCCTCTGCAATACAACGTGGCAGGAGTAATATACAGTGCACATGACTTCAACAATATATTATACTTTTTACGTTAATTATTACCGTCGTAATCTCCCAAAGCCGGATCAATCTTTGGTGATAGGAAAGCTATGAACAAATTTAGATGGTATATCCCAAGAGCATATGCGACTATGTACCATCCCTGTAATAAAATTACATTAAAGATAGAGCATACACCTAGTTAACTTTTAAAATACATGGCAAAACAAATTATCTAACCTGCTCCAAAAATATCCTTAGAGCGAATGCTAAGAGTAGTAGGCAACAAGCAATCCACCGGGACACTAAATGAGGAGTCCACATATCTAAATATGTTTGATATATTTGCCCTAATCGCTTCCATGCTTGAACAATAACACTTCCTTTTGAACTTGTCAAATTATCATCTCCAGATCCTGGCATCATGATGATAACCTGCAACCACCAAACAAGTTTTCTTTGGTCTCTAATCCAAAAGTGAGTTTTAACTGATACAATCTGGCTCCACAAGTATCACTTTCATTGGCAGCGAAATAAAAATGATGTATTAATTAAATTTTAGGACATCACTGATTTAAAATGACACACTTCGCCGCACTACTTCATTTGTACACGTCAACTTCCGATATACCGCACAATGAATTAAGCAGTAGTTGCGAATTAAGACACGCTTTTGGGTTCACCCTGCACCTAAATATGCTAAGAAAACTAACAAGACGATTTTATTTTCAATGATACCGCACTATAAGTGAGTATTATTAACTAAAAACAATTTTTCAACGTTTTCAGTTTTAAATGGAGCACATTTATTTTACCTCTCAATTTGTCAAATATAATGCTTCATCAAAATGCCAAGCCTTTGTTTATTCATCTTCATTGACTATTTATGACATTATTCTGACAAAAGCCGAAATGCAGTACTGGCTAAAGGTTATTTTACTAGACTTTGACTCAGAAATATGTACGCACCAACAAAATCACTTTTCATTCATTCAGCGGCTATAGTCCGTACTACTTCCGCCAACGAGCGAGCTACAAGTTTAGTGCAGTGAAAAAAGTTTAATATTATCATTTCTTTAATCATACTAAATAGTGACTACGACAAAAAATGAAATCCCTATTAATAGACATTATGTAACGGTTGTCGCATTAGTAAATATACCTGAACATTTGGCAGTAAATTAAATAATGATTCAGAAAGCCTTGTGAAATAATAATTGTAATATTCACTTTTTCAAACACTTAGAACAAATTACATTGGGTAGCTGATTCAACAATCTTCAGGACAATGAATAATGTGGATTACGTGAACTTATTTCTACCTTAAATTTCTCATACTTCACTTGAGTGGAATTAAATGTATTCTTCCTCTTAAATAGTTCGTTAAAAAATATCGTATTATGATTGATTGTGACATGACAGTAAGAATATTGTGAATTTTTTTTAAATATGTTATTTTGGTTTCCTGAATTTGAATTAAAAATTTTACTTACGTGGAATGGTAATGTCTAATTCAAAAGTTAAGCGTGGCGGATGACGATGTAGTTCAGTCTTTCGTGTTCTCTTCCACATCTTGCTCATGGGAGCAGGGAAGTACTTTCATGATGAAGGGTGGTCAACAATAATTTTTTTGTAACAATTGGCGGTTGCATTAACGATAACAAGGAATGCGAAAAAAATCAACGCAGGACGGCTAATCTGGACTGCAGTACTGTAAGCTAACTTTAATATAAATTTTCCTTGTTTCCAGTAACACACGTCAATATTTGAGTATCAGTGACACGTCGACTCTCGCAGCGAATTAACCGAAATACAATTTTGCGTGCAAGTGTACAAGGGAACATTATTAGGTTTCAGTTTCTGATATTGCGATATTCGCTACTATTCCCTTAGGACTAATCATCACTTAAATGTTTTAGTCTATCAAATTTATCAAAGCCGACAACGTGTCATAATCGGCCATACGGTTTATGTGAGGTCACATTGGGTCCTGTTGCAGTTTGCCGCACAATTACGTAGAAATTTATTGTATCATCATTTATTGCATTCACTCTTTAGACTCTTAAATTATACTTGTATTTGCGATTGCTATTATATTAGCTTCAATCAGGATTTTTCCAAATTTGCTGTAAATAATTCCTGTTGGAAATAAGCAATTCTTCCCGTTATATATTATGGCGTTCGTGGTGAATCGCAATTTTCTCGAGTTTTGTAGTAATTTTGGAATTGTAAGCGTACGATGTTTGGGCTATTGATCTTTGTGGCAATTACGCGGTTGTTGATTAGAAAAATCAAGTCTTCCTTGATGGTTGTTGTGTCATTTAGTTTAAAACCTACGAATGTTTTATTTCAGTGTTACTGTAACGACTTGGCGCGGTTAAGGACATCCTTGGAAAAATGCAGGAACCTATGGCGGCTATTTCAATGAAAACTGGGGTAGCAGGTGGCGAGGGAGAGGCCGCCTACGAACCTCAAACTTATAGTTATGATGAAGTTTTTCCAGCCTTGCCGGAATCCGCTGGATTACCTGAGGCAAATGGTGGAGGTGCTGGGGCTATGCGTATTGGAACGTCTGTAGTAACACAGGTAATTTTTTTTGTTCTCGGGTTTTTTTTTCAGTGTGTTGGGTTTCTTGTTTTTGTTGAAAATTATTCCATTACTCGGGGTTCTATTTCAAAAAATTAATAGTTTTGTGGCGTTTAAGTCTATTTATCTGGTAAATTATCCAGAATGTTTTGTACTATGTATTTAAGGTATTCATGGTGCCATTCAACGAAAGGAAGTACTCAAATGAAGGTTTTGGGGAAGGAAATGGTGTGCGCATATGTCTTGACATAATGCGTGAAACAGGAGCTGTAATCGAAACTTCTTCGGGGAAAGATCATTCCCTAACCTTCCTTGTCACCGGCAAGCAAAATGAAGTGCTGGAGGCCAGAAGAAAAATCTTGGCAAATTTTCAAATGCAGGTAATTAATCTAAAAGTTTCTACTCATTAATATTACTCTTTATTAGTATGATTTCCCGGATAGTGAAATAATTTGCAGAGGAAGAGGGTTCGAATATGCTATGATTGAAAGAGCTTTTACTTAGTTTGATAATTGTTTATCCAAACAAACCCAGTTTTCTGGATGTAGCAGCTATTGATTTGCTCTTATATGGAATGGCAAAGCATCTATTCTGACATCTATGATGTCAGTAATTATGCAAATTGGATAGTTTCCTCCATAGATGAATTCATTTTTGTGGACATTTTGCCAACCTGTCCAATGTTGTATTCCCTCTCTTTGGTTTGTTCATGCAAGGTTGGAACCTGAGTATTGCAGGGGCACAGGTGTTCTAATAATTATTTATTTTGTGCTATTACGATAATAGTTTAGGTTTCTGAGGACCTTGATAATTGTGGTGCTGCTGGATCAAAAAACTAAGGAAGGAGTGACCTATAGTATAGAACACTCTTGGTCACTATTTTAGTACCATGTGATTTTGTTTTTTGCACATTTTTCTTTGTTTGCCTCTTGTTTAATGCATGAGCCCGTGATGCATAGATCAATGTTGTAAGATGGTGAAAATATATATGGTAAACTAATTGCCAGATGCAAGGGGGATCAGTATATTTAATGCAATATGAATTGAGGTTAGTTTATTTAATAATATCCAGCTATGTCCAACTGTACAAATACTTAATGTGACTTACTTTAAGGAGAGCTTTTGTGTTCTCGCAGCAGATGATTACAGGTTGCAGAAAATAAATGAGGACAAAATGTTAGGTTTCCATCACAATACATTGGATTACTTTATTTTTAGAGGAAACATTTTTCGTTTGATTGCAATAGTTAATCTAAAATGCTTTAAACATTTTCCTGCACTCTAAGTTCTAACCTTGGATTTCGGCATTTAAATGGAAAGTTTTTATTACTTGGCACTTGAGTAATTATGCTTTATTTTAATGTTTGCATTTTATGTTTGTTCATGATGGCCAGCCATCTTTGAAAATGGGTGTGAATTGGACAATATGAAGGCCCTTGTAAAAAGTTCTGGAAATATCCAGATTTTGGAGATGTTATTCAACCAGAAAATTGAGGGGGTAGAAAAAAGAAGTGCTTTAAGTTTAATATGACTGACTTATTAATTGATGATTTTTTCAAACTAAGCTGCTATTCTCCTGTTGTCATTTGTTTATTATTTTGGATTTCCTGAATTATTGCTATAAAATTTACAAAGTTGAAATGCCATGGCATGGTTAACGTTCACTAGTACAAAACCTATAAAAATATCTTTGTTATGTTTCCTTTGAGACTTGGAAAACCTGGTATCAGAGGTCATCCGATTGCTGGCCACCCTGTCTTTTTGTTATTGGATTACTATTGCATGCATGGGAAATTTGTCGTTGTCATCTAAAGTAGTGGGAATTGGTTATATCAAAGTTCATTTCTGTATTATGAAATAAACTTTTGTCTGTGAAGTTAATTCAGCTTGTAAGGAGCCAGTATGGGATTAGTCTGGATACCATGCATTATGATACGATGATAGAGGTTTGAGGATTTTTTTGGTAGTTTTATTTCATGTGCAGGCACATATATTGACATTCTGTAATGACATATTCAGCCTGTATAGTATGTCATAATTGATTGAACATAGTTTCTATTGAAGAGTTCTGCAATATTTTATGAATATTTGTTCTTATGAATGTGATTTTAGATGGTTGGAGAAGTTTCCATTCCGAAAGAACATCATAGATGTATTTTGGGTGCTAAAGGCCTGAGGCTAAGAGAACTGGAAAAAAACACTGCCACGAAGATTAATGTCCCTAGCATTGCAGATCCATCAGACCTAATAACAGTTACTGGGACCCGTGAGGGGATTGACAAAGCAATACATGAGATTAAAGTAATTTCAGATGAACAGGTGAGCTCATTTTGTTGAAAAACTTAAATGCATGAGAATTGTTTTGAATTATAATTGTAACTTGTTCAGAGATGAATATTTTAACAAAATTTCGTGTTTCAGTCAAAACAAGCATATGAAAGAATATCTGTCCCAAAAATGTATCATCCATTCATCGCTGGTGCCCATAATGAAAAAGTGAATGCATTGATGGCAGAAACTGGGGTTAGGGTCAATATACCTCCTCTGACTGTGCAAAAAGATGAAATAACAATTGCTGGTGAGAAGGAGGGCGTTCTCGTGGCTAAAGAGAGGATTTTGGCTATTCATGGTGAAATGGTGAGTAAATGCATTTATTTAAAGGCCTTGTTTTATATTATATTTAAAAAATTGTTTCTTAAAAGTTTCAATGACAATGTGCTGTTCTGCTTTACATGCCTATAAACCATGGCTAATATGATGTTTGCTATATGCAGGAAAAGAAGTGCACAATGATCTGTATGGAAGTAGCTAAGGCTCAGCATAGGTATGTTATTGGACCAAAAGGGAACACCATTGCAGAAATTTTGCAGGAGACTGGAGTAAGTGTTGAGATGCCTCCATCAGATTCATCCACTGGGACCATCATTCTGAGAGGGCCCCAAGAGAAGCTTGGGCATGGTAATTTTTGTACTTTTTGATTTCTGGTATTTTTTTTGGGTGTGATTAATATTATTGGAGTACTGGACCAATTTCTATGCATGAAGCACTTGATAGGGTTAGTGATCTTTCATTGTATCAGCAGTTAACTCCCCCCTCCTTCCACAGTTTTTTTAGTCCCTCATTTTTATCTTATATAGGAAAAGTTTTTGAAAATTTTGATCATTTTAAGTATATTTTTTATGTAAATTAAAATCAGTCAAAAAAATACTGTGCAAATAATGTTACATTTGTCAAATTGAAAACACTAGTATAGTAATGTAGCTTCCATTTTTGATCCTTGGAAATATTCATTTCCCTCAGGTTTTCACAAATTGTGCCTCGCATTGAAACTACCTGTCACAATTCCATAAGGCAAACGCTGGGGTGATGACTGTCCTCATATAATGATCTTATGCTAAACTTTACCAAGTAATAGAATTCATCCTTGGCCACTATCTCTTATATTTCCTCACTATCGCCCTCAGTACTTCAACTTCTCAGCTCCTCAATTTCATATAATATGCTATTTTTACATTTATTGTTTTTTAAAGTTTGCATGTTTTGTCTTTTAAGTGGATTGCATTCCTTATAATGCCAGGAAAAATAATTTAATGGGAAATGTTGTTTCGTTTCAATCTCGGCAGAAAGTGATAAGGATGGAATTTTTCTGTCCCAGAGGGCACTAAAAAATGAGGAGACAGCGAAATTAATTTTAACGGAAGAAAGTCAATTAAATAGTGTGAACAAACTAAGCCAAAATAAAGTTAAACAAGTTTCAACTTGATAATTGGGAAGTAGTTATGTGGTAACTTTATTAATTGAAAGTGGGTGGGGAAAGCATTGCTAATTGAGATACACAGAATGTCAAATAATAAATAACATTTTTTGAAGGGTCATGAAACTCTTGAATGAAAAACTTGTGTGGAAGAAATGTTGATGTTGGCTGTAAGGGAGTTTGGTACTAAATAGGTACTCCATTCAGTGCATATGCATTGCTTGTTGAGTGGAAATATTGGTTTTTCAATATTATAAACATTGTAAATTACAGATTCAGGTGTGATAAGATGGAACTTTTCCATAATTCCAGAGGTGAAGACAACAATTTTTCACTAAATAAAAATTTTATTTGCGGCCAGTTTCGGTGCCTTAAATCATTTTCAAATGAAGCAATCATTGCACAGGTCCAGGTTGTATACACAAGATGTAGGAGGTGAGGAAACCAGGGTGTCACCACGTGCTGGGAGGGATTAGGTGAGTGGGAAAAACCAAAGCTCTGGGGATGGGAGAAAGAAAACAGGTAAAAGTGGAGGTTGGGAGTTTGTGGAGGAAGAGTGAGGAAATCGAGATGGTGCGGTGGCTATCATACTGGCTTTCCACCCAGAGGTTCTGGGTTCAAGTCTTGGCGGCGAATATTTTCAGTCTCTATCATCCCTACTTGCGGTGCTTTGTGGAGGGCACTTAGAGTGAGTAGGCCGTCTATTGAATGGGACGTTAAGCTGTGGACACCTTGGCACCTTTCATTAAGAGTAGGCTAATACCGATGCTGGGTTTCTCTCCACCCTTAATCCTTTCCTGTACATCCTTAATAGTGCAAATGACCTCAGCTGTAGGTCGCCTCCCCTAATTACTACTTCTACTAGGAAGGGGGAAAGACGAAGGAATACGAAGACTCCAGTTGGCTGCGATGACATGGTCCCTTCTTCCCATCTGTACTTCCTATGGAATCTATTGTCCCGTCTCCCTACGATGTGTGGGGAAGGTGCTGGGTGTTTGTCCTGTGGTATCGGGTGGGGCCTGTTTGCTGATCGGTCTCCTTCGCTGGGGATTACTGATTGCCAAAAGTCGACTCACTCTGCAGCTGCAACCAGTGGGAGGTCGGTGTCCTCCTGCATCCGATTTGGACCAAGCCGCTGTGTGAACGGCTGGTCCTAAGGAAGGGTCGGTCCATGAGCTGTTCACAGTGCAGCTTGGTCCAAATCCGATGTAGGAGGACACAAAACTAACACAGGTTGCAGCTGTGGAGTGAGGCTACTCTTGGCACTTGTATGCTCCCCAGCAAAGGAGACCGATCAGCAAACACGCCCCACGAAACTCCACAGGACGTTGACGTCACTACTTCCCCATAAACCCTGGGGAGATATATGTATTGTAGTGAGTTCTATTGTAGTGAGAGCTTCCCTTGAAAATGATGTAGTGAATCGGAACTGGTCACGAATAAAATTTTTATTCAGTGGAAAATTGTAGTAGTCTTCATCTTTGTTAATACAATCATTCAAGGATCTATGGTTTGAAGTCACAATGCAGAAGTAGAAATTCACATCTATTGCCATGGTATCACAGAATATGGAAACTTGAAAGGGGCTGCTGCAAAGGTGGTCTACCTGCATTAATGTGTTTTTGGAGGCATGAAAAAAATCCATAAATGTGATGGCATGGTTTTAATCATTTTTTGAATTTTTCCTCGATTAAGGTGACTCCACATTTATTGTTACATCTGGTTGATATTTTTTTTCTGTTATATTATAGAATGAATACTATCTTTTAACTGATTCTCAGTGGAAGAGATAGTTTTTCTGGTTTTCCTCTGTAAGAATATTTTTATAGACATTTTCCATCTTTTTCAATGCAGTGAAGGTACTTGATATTTTTTTTTAAATCTGAACCAGTCAAAGTATTGAAGGTTCTCTGAATCTATCCAGGTCCATCTTTCTGAGAGAGATGAGAGTTTTGCTGGCTTTGCAATTAGCATCTTAAGGTCAGAAATGACACTCAGACACAGTCACTTCTACAAAACTTATTTGAGAAACATGGGAAGAAATTGTGGAAATAATCATGAAGACATGAAATTTCAAAAACATTACTTTATGAAACCCTTCATAGGTTTGTCAAAAATATTTCTTTGAGAAAAACTGCAAAATCTCCTTTCATTATCAGAAATTTCTCAAATCAATCACATCTCACTTTATCATTAGTGTCTGAACCATTGTGGCTATAGTTTCATAAGCAGCCAAAGGGACGTACGTGAAAACTATAGCAATGGCTAATATATTTTGGTGTTGTGCAAAGTCTAGGCACTTCATGGTTATTTAATATATTTTTGACCTTGGCAAAATCCCTTATTTTTAATCAAAATTATTCTGCTCTGCTTGGCGTTCCTCTGAAGGATTACTCCCATGCTGTTTCAGGTTATTTTTTTATAATCTGCTATATTCATAACTTTCCCTTTCCTCCTGAGTCATGCTTATTGTATTTGTAATATTCAGAATTTTTCTGTCTCTGTGATCATTGTAGTTTGCAATTTTTAATTCTTATTGCAAATATAAATACTAATATATCATTTAGTTTAATGGTTCATGCTGCTCCTGTTTAGTATGATAAAATGTTCGTTGAAGGTTTTCAAGTTGTTATAGGAAACTAGAATGAACTTTTTTTGTGTGTGGTCTTTTATGTATTAGCAATTAAAAAGTGAGTGATGTGATTTCAGATGTCTAATCCATCTTAAAATCCATAGTTGGAAATTAAGGCATTGACACTAAAAATGTTTTTATTATAGCCCTCTGCATGGTGTATGAAAAAGCAAACAGTGTTCGTTCAGTCTTTGTCAATGCACCTTCTTGGATACATAAATACATAATTGGCCGAAAGGGAGAAGAAATCCGCAGGATCACGCAAAATTTCCCAAAGGTAACATTTTATTTTGTCATTCTAGTTAAGAAGTGTAGAAGATGAGTAATCCTAGAGTCAAACAGATATCTGAATCACATTTTTGCTACTGGCATTCAGTTAACAGGCGACCCTGATCAGATAGAACATTTAACTTGCCTAAGAATGAGGTAACTGCGGAGGATCTATCTCATTTGTCAAGCTTGTCATTTTCTGTCATATCTCGGCCTCCTGACATATGACGTCCTGATATATGTATGTACATGTTTATGTCTTGTGTTTCCCAAAGTGGTGTTTTGTCATTGCATACCTTAATGACTCTAGAATTGCCCAACTTTTTTATATATGACAATCATTTGCTTCTACAGCACTGTTGAGAGTAATGATGGTGTTCCAAACCTTGTTTGTCATGGCAATTTATTGACATTAAGTGTATTTTGTGTGTTCATTGTTTAAAGACTATTAACTATTTACACAATCAAGCATCCAATGATGTATAAACAAGTAATTGATTTCTGTGAAATGCAACAATTCGTCACTACCACTGAGGATGCAATTAATTACTAGTAGATTTGACAGGGCATTTGAGGTGTTAAGTGAAAAGGATTTAATGCAATTAACTCATTGTTATTTAACCATAGTGGGCTGAGAAAGAGAACACAATGTAGTGTATTATTGTTTTGCGTCTTCTTGGTTTATCATCATAGTTTCATTCCCCCATTATGTTTGCATTAGAAAGACATCATGAAGGTAAATATTGAGAAATTAGATCTTCCCATGTTGTGCTACTGCTTATAAGATCCCAACTCCTTGGAAACAGAATAATCTTTGTTGCAGATAGGTGGTTGTGCTGGAGTTAAAATTGCATTTAAAGCAGTTGATTGTTCACATTTCGGAGTGTCAAGACTTCTTTCCTTATGATGACTCTTTTTTTTTTAATTTTAATGTGAATGATTATTTTTATTATTTCTACCCTCTTGAGGTATTCATTAGAGATTGAATTTCTGGAAAGCCTTCCTTCTCCACGGCAGTCTATCCTACATGTAAATCAGTTTGTGTGTGTGTACACTATTCTGTGTTATGTGGGAGAACCTATGTATGAAAATCTCATAGAAGCTGTTATAAAAGGTATAGCCCGGTTGATAGCTGGTGGTCCATGCACAGAAACGAGTTTTGGGCCTGGAGCTTTTCTCTTCCAAGAAGAGTACAAAGTTTCATTCTCTCTTGAGACCTTACTGTGACCATGTGAGCTCGTTGCCAACCTTGCTGTTTTTTCAACCTTCATCTTTAGTTTTATGTGTTATTTATTACCGTTTGTTAGTTACCAAAATTTAATATTCTTGCTTCAATCATTAGTTTATTTTATAAGGTTAGTTCAATTTCTAGAAAGGGTATTTTTGTAAGTTGGGCATAAATGTCAAATAGATTCATCTATTTAAGATATTAGTATTCAGCGTAAGCTTATTTAATTGTACTTAAATAGGAGATTTAGTTAACTTGTACTTTTTATAGGTAGTTTAGGGTAGTTAACCACGGAAATCATGGATTCAAAAGTAGGTAATGGGAAGTTGTTGCATAGTCAGGTACGGGAGATTCTTAATAAAGTTTTAATTTTTATGAAGAAGGAAGCAGTCAAGGGAATTACTATTCCCCTAAGAGGTGTGCATGAGCGTGTATGTGTAGAGTAAAGGAAGAGTGGAGAAAAGTATGCGTGAGAGTGAAAGAAGTGGAAAGAACATTTAATGTAAATGAAGTTGTTATGGACAGTTTCCATAATGATATTATAATTAATGAAAGAAGTGAAGAAAACGACTGTGAGTAGGGAAATGTTTTAAGTGGCATGTGTAAACATTTTAAAATACTAAAATGTGAAACACGATTTCAAATTATAGATTTCTCTCAGTTTTTAAAATATTGAGAGAATAGTGTTAATGTAGCGTGTAAAATTGTTCAGTTGCAATTATCTGTTGGCTGAGAGCAATACTCAAAGTGTTCTCTTGACGATGTCTTCAAAGCTGTTCACTAACCCTTCGACTCATGTTGGCTGCGCTGTTAAGTGGCTGCCGAAGGCCTTTCTCCTACTCCTCCTCTGGCCCTCTCTAGCCAATCCTCTTACCCTCATCTGGCCCTCTCTAGCCAAATTCCACCCCATCCATGCCGCCTCCTGCGCAGGTCGGGGCTGCAGCTTTCAACCGGACTGTAATTCTTTCTCTTGCCAATTCATCAAAGGTCACCTCCTAATGGGAAATTATGTTGGTAAATTGTGGTTTTTTGGTATGGTATCAATCATTTGGATCTGACCATGAAACCTTGTGGTTGCATTTAAGGTTCATGTGGAATTCACTGAGAAGGATGAGAGAATTAAGATTGAAGGCCCACCAGAGGAAGTAGATGAAGCTCAGAAGGCACTAGAAGCCAAAGTTAATGACCTTGTTTCACGTCTTGTATTTGATGAAATTACTGTTGATCCCAAGTTCTACAAACACATCATTGGGAAAAGTGGTGCGAATGGTAAGTAAACCATTTGTTCATTCCCTTAAGTTACTCCTTACTAGAACACTTATTTTTGAGGTTGATGTTTTGTATTATTGTTATTTAAGTGAATCGCATGAAGGAAGAAACTGGTGTCACAATCAACATTGGTGAGAAGAATGGCAACAACTACATAAGAATTGAAGGTGACAAGAATGGTGTGGCCAAGGCTAAGAAGGTCAGTGGAGTTCATCTTATGCGTCATTTTTAAAGATGTACGTGGTAATGTTTTGAGAAAAGATGAAATTCAGAATTGCTTTTATGTATGTTATTCATGCTGGTCTTCAATGTTTATTTCTTCCCCCATGATAATTGTTATATTTTGTAGACGAATGTCGAAATTTAACTCTTGAAATATTTAATTATGTTTTAGTATTATGCACCAGATGCATGTATAGATTGATATTATTGTACGTATCTCAACTATTAATTGGAATATTAAGGTGAGCATAATTAGGCTACTCAGAGAGAATGGTAAAGGTTCGTTTGAAAGATGGAATTTTTTTCATATTGCCATTAATAATTGGGATAATTATTCATTGAAAATATTGCCAGGAAACCTTGCTATTACATACACTGATTATGCATGTTCCATTGTGTGTATTTTCTTTTTTCGTTGGTTTTTATATATCTCCTCCTGAAATTTAATTCATTAATTACTGTATCCAAATGGTAAGAGTTTCCTGCAGTTACTTAAATCAGTCACGAGGAAGGTGGTTAATGCACATTATATAGGAACAAACAAACATGATAGTGATCTTAATGAACTTCTATCATAGTAGACAGATGAAAAGTTTTTGTGATTTTGTGGAAACCATTTATCCATTAGATAGCAGTATACATTACCAGTGATACAAATTTCTACGTTGTTTGAGAGAATGTGGTCCATTGGCTAAAAGGTGGATATCCATGAAGTATTCATGCATGATGAACTTGAATAAATAATTAAGTAATGGTTACAAACTTACCAGAGAATCTATAACATACTATTCATGTAGTTCTAACAGCAAAAAGGATAGATTCTGGGTTCAGAAATACACATTCAATTATAAAAGTTATAATTAAGTATCTCATTTTGCTGGCCAAATCTTCCCTCTCATCCTGCTTCATCAATTCCTTCCCATCCTGTTCATCACTCCTCCCCTGTCTCCCACGTCAGTGATGGGCAAGTGTGCATGTCCCACCCAGCTATAACCAAAAAAGTGGAATGTAGAGCTTTGTGGCCTAACCATGTTTCTTGCCATTCTGTCTTTAGCCCTGAACCTTCTCTTTTAGTAAGAAAAGTGGGCACAGTATTGATAGGATGGAGCATAGTTACTGAGCATGCATGCTAGATATCAAATGATGCACAATCCATGTGCCAAATCATGTACAGAACCACTCTTTTTGCATGCTAAATATCACAATATCCATCCAGAGAATACATGTTACTCCTCTAGTGCTTAATAAAATGGCAGAAAACTAGCTGCCTCTTTGCAATAACATGTATTTCTATCTTTCATAGTCAATGTTTTGGAAGATTCAAGTTTGTAAGAGTGTCATATCAGTGGAGAATTGCAAGAAGAGAACATAAAAAGTTACCTTGTAGATCTTTAAAGCCCTTGGTAAGTCTGGGATAAATTTTGTCAAGCACAGCAGCCACCCAGTTTGAGGACTTCAGTATCCAATGGTTGTTCATTTCAAAATTGTATTTTGCTAGGCTTTGAACTGCTGGGTATGATGAAGGGAGGAAAGAGAATTTTTGGGAGAAACTAAAGGAGGCAGGAAAGATGGATGCAGGGCAGTTCGATTGGCAATGATATTTTGAAGACTATTTAGTTAAACAAGGGAGGGCAGGAATAGGATAGGGATGTTGAACAAAATGAAGGAAGGAAGTGTGCAGAATTTAAGCGGGAGTTACTGTAGTTCAGGATGTCAGATTTTGTTAGGAGAGGCATTAAATGTATCATTTTACCTACTGCTGCTGTATAGGCTTGTGTCCATCCAATATCTACCTCAACTAATAATAATAAATTATTAATATGTTTAATCTTGGTTTTGCAGGAATTGGAAGACATGGTACACAAACTGGAGAATGAAAAGGAGAAAGATTTGATCATTGACCAGCGGTACTACAGGAGCATCATTGGTGCCAAAGGGGAAAAAATTAAAGAAGTCCGGGAAAAATTCAACCAGGTGCAAATAATGTTTCCCAGCCTAGGTAAGATGTTTGAATGACTTCCTATACCTATGATTTAAATATTTAAAATTCCATTAGCATTAACAAGTCCAATGCATCCAGTCATTTGCAATAAAATCTTAATCACAGGAATAGAGAGGAATTTGTGAAATCTTCAAGTTTTTATTGTTTCAGTTGGATTTACAAAAGTTGGTAATAACCATATACCATCAAAATATTCCCCAACTGCTGTACTAACCTGTCCAATAAATATGCGAACTGAGGCCATAAAAACTTTATTTTGCCAAATTTAGTCTAAATCAATTTTCTCCCCTTCTTGGGGGTCTCCATTCATTGCTATGCACTTATTCCATCTTTTATCCCACTGTTTAAAGCACCCTTGGAAGTCCTCAGTAGTTAGGCTTTTTAGTTTTCTTGTTGTTTCTTGCTTTATTGTGTCCTCATCTTCCCAGTGATGTCCCCTCATTGCATTTTTGCAGTTTGGGAATAGGAAAAAGTCGCTGGGGGCGAGATCTGGCGAGTAAGGAGGATGATCAAGGATGGTGATTGAATTTTTTGCCAGAAACTGGCAAACAAACAATGCATCTTGGGCACAATTTTTGCACACATTTTTTGTAAACCCAAATGTTCGGTTAAAATAGTGAGCACTGCTGATTTTCCTGAATTCAGTTCATCAGGTATCATTTGAAGTTTTTCGATGATCAGTAAGGACAAGGAACCGCACACGATCAATGTTATCATCAACACAGGTGGTTGAAAGTCATCCCTGCCTTGCATCATCCGTGGCGGCTTGCCGGCCATCTTTAAAATACTTAATCCACTTGAAAATGGATGTTTTCTTCAGAACATTATCACCATAAACAGCTGTCATATTTTCAGTAATTTCTAGATAACTTTTACCGCATTTGACCAAAAAACTTGATGTTAATTCGTTGCTCCGTGATTCCATCAATTACCATTTTCGACAAACAGTAAAAACAAGGACAACTGTAACTAACATAACTGGCACCATACACACAGTTTGACAATCCACCAAGCAGACAGCTCATTGGGTCTCAGGCAATTAGCACTGCTAGTGGCTATAATCTGCATTAAGGCTACCAGATTGCATCATTGTTCTTGTATTTTTTGGGCAGACCACCATGTTGTGAAAACGAGACATGATTGCATCTTTCATTTATTTGCAAAAACTTTTATGTAATGATTGAAGAAATTGCTTCATACAAAAAGATGGTTTCTCTCTATAGCAATTAGTCTCTTTCTTCTTGCAATGTCTATTGCTTTCCCCTCTTTTACTAGATAATGCTGGCAGGTGAAGCGAGCAGTAGTTGCTGATGATGTAAACCAAAAAACAGATGACTTGAATGGCAGCTCATATGATGACCACCAGACACTGATGGTCATCATTTGAACTGCGATGTGAACAATTTAGAAAATTCTCTATCACAACCCCAAAAAAAACCACATTTAATTACCATTATTAAACTTAACAAGAAAACCATTGATTAAATATTTCCTAGTTATAGTTAAGGTAGTAGTCATGAAGCACATGGCCAAAAAATGGAGGTAAAAGATCTGAATGGAAAGTAAGTGGGTCTTAGTAAGTCTTTCTGTTTCATAGGGTATTTGAAAATTATTTTGCTCTCTAATACTTCTATTTTATGATAGAATTCATACTTAAGATTTAGTATTAATTCAGGACTGCCTATGATGCATAATATTGGAAGTTTGAAAGTCAATGATGCTTTCTTATTCGTCACTACCACTGAGGTGGTCCTGTCGTCTAGGTATTTTGATAGTTTTGTTAAAAGGCTTAAAACTGTAATTGTTCTTTCTGCCATATTTGTGTGTGCTGATTTTATCCAGGTTTTAATTATTTATATATATTTTTCATAATTTACCCATTTCAGGAGACAAAAGAGATGTTGTGACCATTCGTGGACCTCGAGAAGATGTGGATAAATGCTCCCAACATCTCATGAAGTTGGTGAAAGAACTCAGTGAAAATAGCTATACTCAGGATGTTCCTATATATAAGCAGTTTCACAAGTTCATCATTGGCAAACGTGGTGCTAACATCCAAAAGGTAAGAGTAATTGTGTCTTTGAATATCACTCGGAAACTTAAGTTTCATTTTCAACACCATATTTGTGAGAAGGAACAATCCCGAGCTTGGTCGTAACCTTAAATTGTTTTTTTTTTTTAATTTCTTTGATCACTGGGCCATGATAATTAGCTAAATTTGGATATTAATCATATTAATCAAGTTCCCAATATCATTTCAAAATTCTGAGCTTTTTATTGGTATTAATATATCATGTTGAGCGTTAGGTATTACATATGAATTTTTGAGCAAAAATTAATTCCTACCAAAATTGTCCATATTGAAGTGTTATTGTTATCTGATCCGTAACAGCTCCTTTTCTGGTGTAGATGACATCTATTTTGAGTTGATGCAGATATCCAGAGATAAATGTGCATATATGCATAGGGCCATACTATTTTTAAATGGAGTTTTCTTTTTGGAGTCTGATTTGGTTGATGAATACTGAAATGATGATGTGATGACGAGACTGATGCAAAGAATTTTTTGCCATTGGCAAGTTCTTTGCTGTAGGCTTAAATCCTTTGTTTACTGATGTTAATTATTGTTGTCTGATCAGTATCATCCTTTATAATTGATTTTGAAGTACCTGTAAATAGTTAAAAGTTATATTTGCAGTGATATTGAATGGACATTCTTTTCAGTAGCCACCACACAATCAGGAATAATTTGTCTTTCTTACTTAACCGGTAATATAGTAAAGAGGTTTGATCTCCTTACTGGGCATGAGCTTTTTCATTATTTGCTCCTCCCATGTTTTCATTTGGATGCATGCTCTCTTGGAAAGCAGTTGTTTACCTCTGCAAAGATATTCCCCCTATCTTCGAATTCTATAATAAGGGTAAATGTGTGAGGGGGATAAGGGTGTAAAGGATAGGGGGTGGAAAGTGGTGCATTATATAGCAAGCACATTATGATGCTGCTAATTTTGTGATTTTATGGACACTATTAATTTCTGAAATGTCAAAGAAAGGGTCTCCATGTGTGAAATATCTGGAAAGACAAATTTTAAAATCTGGATTCTGTAGCAACCCTGATGAAAATGTTGAAAAATATTCCCCCATCCTATAATTCTTCTTGGACCTCAATTTTACTTACTTTTTCATTGGTCCTCTCAAGAGTATAAATTTGTTTAATTTTTCATTTTATGAATTCAAATCATTTGTCTTTGTAACCCCAGTTTTGAACCCCAATCATTCATCAATGGTTTGCGTATCATACTTGACAATTTTGGGAAACACTGCTGTATACTTTTCAACTGGAAAATCTTATTGTAAACTACAAAATGTTTCTAGATAAGAGATGAGACTCATACCAAGATAGAGTTGCCTGCAGAAGGTGTGGAGAATGATGTGATAACTATCACTGGAAAGAAGGAAAATGTAGATGAAGCTCGCAAAAGAATTCAGAAGATTCAAAATGAATTGGTAAGTCACATGATTTTGCTGTATTGCAATTTGTGTTCAATTACTTATAACGCTGTTTAAAATACATTGTATGAGTATACTAGTATAGTATCCTTGAAATGTGTGGAGAATTCCCTCATGTGTAATAGGGCAATGTATACTTGTACTCGACCGGACATTGAGGGTTCTGGGTTCCAATCCCGGTCAAGGCAAACGCTATGAAATTGTTGCATTGAAATGCACATTAGCGGATGACTCCGTTACAAGTTACTTTTGCAGCATCTCCCGCAGTTTCTTTGAAATTTGTCAAGGTATAAACAGCCTAAGTGTTAAAAAGCTGGCTTAAACCTCGTGGACTGTGGCGTGTTGCACATGGCTACGAATGCCTGTGAACTTGTATGTACGGTATTTTGTCACAACATCTTGTTCCTTTAAAGCCCCCATAATTTCAGAGTTTAAGAGGACGCCTTGATAGCTTAACTGGCTAAAAAGCACTCAACCGGATATTGAGGGATCTGGGTTCGAATCCTGGTCAAGGTGAATGATTTATACACTCTGTAATTGTTGCATTGATATATACTTGTATGTTCTTCACCAATAATTTAGCAAACTATTTTTGAAATATAAAGCTTTTCCATTCTAGATTTCCATTGAAATTACTATTTGAAGGTATAAAATATTTGTAACATGCATTTTTGAAGTTCTCATGGTGGCTCACTTCACTCTATTTGCCATTTTATAAATGTCATTTCCATAACTGTAATCATTGTTATTTTTGCTATGTATATATATAGTATTCAATTGGGCATAGTTAATGTTTGATTAAAAACCTGCATAACACTTAATAATGGTATTTTCTTAAGTCCAGATCTTGCCTGGAATAACCTCAAATGGTTTTTTTTAGCCTCAAATTATGTAAAATTATGTAATAAACATCTGTGTAAAGGGTAAAATTAGATTTTAGCTAAGTAAAAGGCAATCTACCTAGCCTATTATTGATGAAATTATGTTAATTGAAGAGATTGTAGGTAATTATTTTTAAAGTTAATTGGATGATTAAATTCTGGGTCAAATGATGCTAGCTTTTTTATGCAATTGATAAAATAGTTTTGTTTGTGTTAACTTTTAATAGTGTGATCTGTAAAGTTCTCGACCTGATAATGAAAAAAATTTATTTTTTCGAAAAACTGTTTTTCAAAGTAATCACCTGTAATATCAAATAGTTAACATTTAATCTAGTGGTGTTCAGTGCCATTATCCTGTAATGATTGTCTGCAGTTGCACCTCTTGATTGGGCAGAAAAATGTTGACCATTGAGAAAAGCTGTGAGTTTTCGAAATATTTGGAAATCCCACGGAAATCTGGGGAATAGGTGGATGATATCCAGCACTTCATGTTACAAGCCCTAAATTTTCCCATCTCCAAGACACTTTAGTGGGCAGGTGAATTGTCCTGATGGAAAATTTTTTTTCTCTGCAATCTGGGTCTGCTTTTATGAGTTTGTGGGTCCAATTTTGTTGGAAGGTAAGAATAGTATTCCACAGTAATTTTTTTCACTTTTTCAAGATAGTGTATCAACAGTATCCCTTATGCATCCCAAAAAACCAGCCCCATGACCTTCCCTCCAATGGCAATGTCTTCACCTTCTTAAGAGCTGAAGAACTGGCCTCTATCCACTGCATGGTTTGATGTTTGATTCTGGTACATATTGGCAAATCCATTTCATCCATTCTCAAATATTAATGAGAAAATCACTCCTGTTTTTCATAAAGTGCTGAAAGCACTGCTTGGTAAGTGTCGTCCAAATGCATTTTTGATTCACAGTGATCACATGCAGTACCTTTCTTGAGTTTGAGGTGTCCCTGTATACATTTGCAATAATCAAAAGAATATGTTGGTTCTAAACCTTTTTATGATGAATTTTACCAGTACACAATTTTTTCATTTCTAACAACACACGCCTCAGCTGATTCAAATGGCTGCCTACAGCAAACTGCTGGGGATGGAATTGCTTGCAATTCCAAATGATGTCTACTCAGAATTGTTCTAACGTTAGAGTAAAAAAAAATATGAATAGTGATGGGCTAGGATGAGAACTTTTCAGACCACCCTCATGGTTTTCAAAGAATTCTGAGGTGAATCCCAGTCACCTAAATCTTAATATGACTTAAGTATATAATTTATGTTTCACATGTTGTAAATATGTATTAATATCTTTTCTTTTCATTAATATTTAGGCTAATATTGTGACTGAAGAAATATCCATACCACCACGATATTACCACTCCATTATTGGGCCTCGAGGAAAATTGATCAATTCTATCATGGAAGACTGTGGTGGTGTAACCATAAAATTTCCGTCAACAGAAAGCAATAATGATAATGTGAGTTGAACTTAATGTGTGATGATTGAGGTCTTTCTGAATGTTGTCTTCTCTGCTCTTTTAACTGTTTCTGAGTATGTGGATCTCAATAATGCTATCCTTGTCCTAGCTAAATATTGTTTTATTTTTGATATGATTGAACAAAGACTATACTTTCAACCATCATATCTTGTGGTTGATCATGACTGACTTCTTTGGGCTACCCACTACTCCTGAGAGGTTTAAATAAAGAATAATTTAAAGATCCTGTGTTGATACTTAGTGATATGCAGACTAATTTCTTTTCTGAAATAGACTTAATTATATTGAGGAATGTATGAATGAATTGAATTGTGGGAAGTCAAATAGGGATTATGCGACACATATTGCACATGATGGTTTGCATTTGTTTAAATTTTTTGTGCATTTACTGATGTAGTAAATATATTTTTGCATGTGTTGCCCAGGTTTTCTAACATTTTATGAAATAAATGTGGAATGAACCCTTAAATATAGGAAATCTAGCATTTTAATATTTTCAAAAAACCAATAGCAAGTTATATTCATTTCAAACTTCTAGTTTTTCTCAAATGGTAATAGTGTAACAAAAAGAATTCAATTTTCCTAATCCTTTTTAATTTTTAAATAGATGAATAGATTTAAAAAAATGTGATCAGATTCTAATCATGAGACTCAATGATTGTGAATATCCCATTTTAGGTTATGATTAGAGGATATCTTATTCAATTTGTCAATAATATGCACTTTAAAAATTAATATAGGGAAATACATTCATTTGAGGTTTTTAAAATTATTCTTTAATTGCAGGAACTTTTAATACTTGGGTCTCTCAAATTAAAACCAATTACCCGCCATAACATAGTCTGCAAGAAGCTAGTTTTTTATGTACGGATACTGCCATTACTGTGGTAGGAGAACTGCATAGTGACAACTCACAGTTTCATGCAGTTGCTGGGGTTTGTTCTTGTTGATGATGAGCATATAGCACTCATAGACATAAAAGAGAGTGGGTTGGAAACCTGATACTTATAGGTGGACACCCACTACGAAAACAAAAGAAATTAATAATACAGAAGGATGGCTAAACTAACATTTTGTCATAGGTTCCAAACTGTATTTTCATTTCACAAATAATGTTACCAATAGTATTTTTTTTTTAAGGTAATCTACCGGTTAAGGTAGGTTTTTGGATGGACACAACTACCAAACAAACATTTTATTTCTCGTAACAAAACACAAAATCCATCATCCTACTCTATATCAGGTCCCTCTTCATCTCTGAGTACTTTCTTCCTCCCTTCATCCCGTCCAACATACCTATCCTGTTCCTCCCCTTTCCTCTTTTGCCCAACGTTCTCCCCTCTATCACAGTCTTCAACATCCCACTGCCGGTCAATACCCCCTTCATCTACTTTTCCTGCCTCCACAAGATTTCTCCCAACAAACCCCTCTCTTCGCCCACCATACCAAGTACTTCCTCATTTGTTCTCTTCTCTGTCCATTTCACCCTCTCTGTTCTTCTCCACACCCACATTTCAAAAGCCTCCAGTCTACGTCTATCCTTCTGCTTCAATGACCACGTTTCCACGCCGTACATAGCTACACTCCATATCAAAGTTTTTACAAGTCTTTTCTTAACATCCTTACTCAAAGTCCCTGTCATCAACTCCCTCCTCCTTGTGAAAGCCTCTTTTCCTAGCGCAATTCTTCTCCTTACTAATTTGACCGTGTTGGTCCAAAACACTTCCGAGATACGTAAACTGTTCTACCTGCTCTAGTTTTTGGCCTCCTATTTTAATGTTTAGCTAAGCCTTTTTCTTTCTAGGAAATCACATAACCTTTGTTTTATTAATATTGAATCTCATCCCATACCTGTTCCACTGAATTTCCAATTCACTCAGCAACGCTTGCAACCCCTTGGCTGACTGACAGACTAAAGCTTGGTCATCAGCGAACCTAACTGATTTTACGAATTCCACGCCCACTTTCATTCCTACCTGCAGCTCTTCCCATGCCTCTTTGATCATTTAATCTGCATACAGGTTGAACAGCAATGGTGATAATGGGCAACCCTGCCTTACACCCCTTCCTAACACTGCCCAACTGGTCTCCCCGTTCCCCACTCGCACCTGAGCAGTCTGAGACGTACAGGTTGCGGATTAGCCTCCTTTCCCTCCAATCTATGCCTATTTTCTTCAATATACTCATTAGTTTTTCCAAATTCACTCTATGAAACGCTTTTTCGAAATCTACGAAACAGGCAAATACCGCCTGGTTGTATTCAATATTCCTGTTGATGAATAATCTCATTACTGCAATGGCATCACGCGTACCTTTCCCTTTCCTAAACCCAAACTGATCATCCCCTAAGTAATCATTTGCCCTACTCTCTATCCTTTTGTTTATGATCCTGAGAACAACTTTAGCTGCGTGGGATATCAAACTTATTGTCCTGTAGGCCTCACATGATGTAGCCTTTACCTTTTTCGGAATAGGAATTAAACTGATCTCATAAAGTCTTCCGGCCAGATTCCTAAAATACTATGAATCAACCCATATAGCCTCTTCCTCCCACATTTTCCTAAACATTTCAATAGTTCCGCGGGAATGTTACCCACCCCCACGCCCTTATTTAGTTTCATCTCCCTTAATGCCCTACCAATAGTATACTGATGTAAAATTATTTTCAACTTTTTCTGTGTTAAAATAGCATGTATCCTTCGAATTCGTGATATGTATGGAAGAGAACTCAATTTATTGCATGGCGTTAGGGGCAGTAGTTCCTGAGCAAGTGCGATTTCAAATCTGCTGCCCAAAAGTAGGATTTTAAAAAGTTGACAAATAAACCCTCTTCCCATTAGAACATCAAGAACACAGCTACTGCTACTTATATAAAATCATTTTATTACTTCCAATGCGTCACATTTAATGAAGTATGAGTTCTTTATGTACATTATGGATGTTTTAACATAGTTAAACTTTCAAAATATTTATATTGTTCCCCTAAATAGTGCTAAAATTATGAAAATCTGTTGACGAGCTACACTTGTCATTGTGTGATTTGGCATCGGAAGTTCATGACGAGCTAGACTCGTCGTTTCAGAACAAGAGGTTAAGGAAGGAGATGGTAAAGCTGTGCTGGTTCCCCTGTGTGGGAACAGTCTAGATATTACTGTTGATATATCTTCTTAATATTAGAATACATGTTAACCATACATACACTTCCTGTGATCGCAGGTAGTCAGCAGCCAGAGCATGTAAAATCACATTATTATCTCGGATGTTATTATGAGGCTTTATACCGACATCCATGGCTTTTCTCATGTTGTTTGTATGATGAAACGATGACGAGACAGACATTTAGTCACCAAGAAATGAGCAAGTTTTTTGTTCTATTCTTGATGTGCTTAAGTGCTTGGTGAAAGTTATTATTGACTGATCATTTTTCATGGGCTTGTATTTATTTTTCCTACCTTTACATATAACTCTTTTCTTTTGGTGAAATTTTAGTATTTTCACTTCCCAGGTGGTTATTCGGGGCCCAAAAGAAGACGTGGAAAAAGCGAAGCAACTCCTTAAAGAAATGAGCAACGAAAGGCAACAAAACTGCAATTGTGCTGAAGTGCGTGCCAAAGCAAAACACCATCGTTACCTCATTGGAAGAAATGGTGCCAAGATTAGGAAGGTAAATTGAAAATTATTATAGGTTTATAGAAATAATTGGAGTTGAGGCATTTGAATGACTGCCCAGTTAAATGCAACAAGGAATTTAATGTAAAGGCAACTTCTGCTGTAATATATCACACGTTAAATGTTTTTGAGCACTGAAATGATGAAGCGATGACGAGACTGAATCAAGGTATATTTTGTTGTCAGCAAGTATTTTGCGGATAACTTTATGTGCTTCGGTCTTGATGTAAATCATGGCTGGCTGATCAGTATCTTTTTTGAAAATTCAGCATGGTATAAATTTTATGTGAAATGAAAAAATTTTATGTGAAATGAAAAAATTTCATTTCGTACTATAATTTGAGGTCTATCCAGAAACTATCCAGCCATTAAATATTTTAAGTAAAATATCCAACCCAGAAGAACGAGACCTTAGTCACCTTAGAAGTGCTCCCCTTGATCCTCGAACACTTACCCCATTGTCCTTCCACTTTTTGAAACAATCAGCCAAGTCCTTCCTCCAGAACTCCTCAGAACGGTCATCAGCTGTGTCACATTTTCTTTTATCTCATCAACATCAAGAATTTCATGCTGCAGTTGCAGGTAACTTTCTCCCAAGCCACAAAAAATGACCCAGGTTTTCTAAATAAAGGTCATACCCGTAGATGAGTCATGGGTCTACAGTTATGGCCCGGAACAAAAGCCCAGTCTTCCCAACTGTCAGTTGATGAGATAGATGAGAAATGAACTGTAAATACAAAAAGCTAAATTAGTTCTTAATAGTGGTGGACTCAAGATAATATGGGCTAATAATGTGGAGAGCACAGCACTCACATTTTCACTAGTTTATTTTGAAACTCAATGGACAAAGAAATTAGAAATATCTATGTTCAAGGTAAGTTAGCTTGAAATAAAGTTCGTAGAGTTCCATTATCTCATATTCGAGCTGTAAAAGTGGAGTAGTGTTTTATCTGTTGATGAAAACAGTAGTCAAATTGGCCTAGAAATATTGTAATTTCATTTTTGTCTCTATGTTTGCAATGGGTGTAAATTGGTTGTAGATTTCGATCCACCAGCTTAATCCATAAAATGAGTGATACTAATGTTTTCAGAGCAGATGTTGAACTGGGAACTTATTTCAATTATCCTTTTCTCTGGCTTACTTCCAAATCATTTTGTAATTCTTTTCAAAAGTACCTATTATTATGATTTTTTCTCTCAATCGGTCATTCTTTAAATTTATATTATGTTGGATGATATTTCATGAACGTATCTCACGTTAATGAGTTAGTACTTTGCAACGTATACTATTTTTTTGCTAAACCTAATTACTATGTGCTGACTGCTCCACATCCACATTAAAGATTTGTAAAACAGATGATTTTTGATAGACATTCCTGGTCTGCTCTCTGCTCTTGCTGGGTGTTAGCCGAGTTGGGAGGGAACACATTAAGACACAGTTTCATTGAGATACCCCAACAACCAATAGCTATGCATTATCTTTGACGTTGAATTTACCCTGAAGTCTTCCCATTCTTAGTCACTCACAATACCTGTTGTCACAAACATGAATAACTGTTAACCTTGGAAAATTTGGTCGTGTTGTTGACAAATGCACACAGGAATTCTCCTTTTACATTCCATATGATTATTCGAGTTTCTTTTGCTGTGAAAAATAAAATTTTTTGCTTGTTTTTTCATTTTACAAGGGTGGAAGGGCTAATGCATGCAGGTAATGGGAAAGTAGGGATTGTACAAAAAATATTTAATTAAAACATAAAATACTATTGACAACTCCTGATGTAGTGAAGTTTTTAGGTAGTCCAGATGTTTCAAACTTATATTTTTATAAGATTATATCCAAGTTTCAAAGCATTGATTTTTAATTACTTTAATTTTATAAAAACTTAAAAGTGTTGGAAAAAGAATAGCACCAAGAATTCATATACTGTGGTTGATTATGTTCGGGTTGATTCAGTAATGGTATTTACTATGAATCTTTTTAGTTAACAATTGCTGTAAGTGACATGATTCAGAATCTTATACATTCTTTGGAAATCTATAGGAAAATCACATGTTGCTAGAAAATGTACAGTGTTAATACTAGATGCTCTTTGTCAGTATTTATAGGAATATTTTCAATTTTATAGTCTCGTATTAATGATGAATACTGAAATGATGATTCGATGACGAGGCTGAGACAAAATGCTTCTGCGCTTAGCAAGTATTTTGCTATTTGCTGAAGTTCTTTGTTGCTTGATGTCAATTATGGCTGTCTGATCAG
This sequence comes from Hetaerina americana, assembly GCF_022747635.1. NCBI lineage: Eukaryota > Metazoa > Arthropoda > Insecta > Odonata > Calopterygidae > Hetaerina > Hetaerina americana. The sequence goes on along the minus strand of NW_027286985.1, from coordinate 17,107,813 downwards.
TATTGTGTTTTTGAAGTCTGCTTAAGAAGTAAACTTGTTCTCAAGATTGTGAATTACTCAGCAAGTCCCATCTGGTGTAGGCCAATACCAGGAATGTATTTTTATACGGTTTTTGAATGTCCACAGTAGTACAAACATGACCATTTGAAAAGTATCATTGAGCGTGACTGATAAAATCACAACCTTTTTAGTCATTCCTAACCATTTACTCATTCTGGTTTAATGCAGCATGAGTGAAGGTATTCTTATGAGCAGGGTTGCATATATATTCTTTTTCTTCATAACAGCTCAGAGACTCCACTGGTGCTAGGATTGTGTTCCCATCAGAAAAGGATGAGGACAAAGAAATAATCACCATCCTTGGCACTAAGGAAGCAGTAGAGAAAGCAAAGGCTGAGCTTGAGGCAACTATTGCTGACATGGTGAGTTATCTTATTTTCTTAAGTAATTGAAACTTTCATATATTGACTTATTCTGATATAAATGTATAAGAACATCGTTAAAAGAATGAATTTGAAAACAAACTACAATATTTTTCATTTAGAAGGTAAAGTTAAATGACTATTATATTTTCTTACTGGCCATACTGTTTTGCCTTTTTTTTTAAGAGTATCGCATAAAAATTCTTGTTTTTGATTTCCTTGTTTAGGATAACATTGTTGAGTTGGAAATGAAGGTGGATCCCAAACATCACCGTCATTTTGTGGCAAGGCGTGGGGAAGTACTGAGCCAAATATCAGAGCAGTTTGGGGAAGTTCGCATTTCCTTTCCTCGTTCTGGTAACATGTCCGACAAAGTTACCCTGAAAGGTGCTAAGGAATGTATTGAAGGTGCTAAGGCTCGTATTCAAGAAATTGTTGATGAGTTGGTAAGAATTGTAATAAAAATTATTGCATGAATGAAAGTTGATTTAGCCAATAGGATTACCCTTAGTTGCAATTATTATTATCGGTTATCTCTAGGTTGATGTAGGTTTGAATGGGCACATGATACCATACCATGCAGTAGCAATTTTTCTGCACCTCCGAACAAAACAGAACCTGGCATCCAACATCCTACCCTATTCCTATCCCATCCTTGTTTGCTGAACATACTCCCCTGTACTATAGTCTTCAACATCCTTTTGCCAATTTGCTCTGCATCCATCTTTCCTCTCGCTTTTTGATTTCTCCCAACAATTCTCTCTCACCAGGCCCAGCACTTCATTTGTATTCCTTTCTATCCACTTCACCTTTTTCATCCTTCATCACACCTACATTTCAAAAGCCTCTAATCTGTCTATCATCCTGCTTCAATGACAATGCTTCTACACCATGCAAAAGCACTAAAGTTTTAATGAGCCTCTTCTTAACATCCCTGACATCAATTCCCTCCTCCATGGGAAAACTGATTTGCCTAATACAATTATTCTCCTTATGTCCAGACTACTTTGACCATTTTGGTCTAGATTACTTCCAAGATGAGTGAACTGTTCCACCTGCTCTATTATATTAACTCTTATAATATTTAACCTAGCCTTCCTCTTCCACAAGAACCACCTAACCTTTGTTTTGTTAATATTTATTCTAATCCCATACCTATCACACTGACTTTCTAATGCACTCAGCAATGTTTGCAAATCTTTGGCTGACTGGTAAACTAAAGTTGAATAATCTGCAAACTAATTGATTTTATGAATTCTTCACGGATTTTCATTCTTACCTCAAGTTCTTCCCTTGCCTTTTTCACTATTTCCTCTACATGTAAGTTGAAAAATACAGGTGATAATGGGCACTGTACAGGTTGGAGATTTCTCCTTTTCATCCACTTAACTCCTATTTTCTGCAAAACATTCATTAGTTTTTGCTAGTTCACTCTATCAAACGCCTTATCAAAATATGCAGTTTAGATGACCTTTAACATCATGCAATTATGTTATTCTATAAAAATGTTTGTAAATAATATAGTAGTAGAATAGAGGCTATAGTAAAGTTTTATTTTAGGTGAATACCTGAATGGGTTCTAATATAGCAATAAAGCTCATTTTTTTACTAATCTCAGGACGCCATGGTGACTATAGAATGTATCATACCACAGAAACACCATCGATCTGTAATGGGTGCTAAAGGACGCCATGTTCAAAATATAACATCTGAATTTGAGGTACAGATCAAATTCCCAGACCGTGATACTCAAGGTAAGCTGTTTTTAACTGATTTTTTAATGGTTTCTTTTTGATAAAAAAGTATTGATAGAAAAAAGTTATGTATTTGTCTGGAGATATGTTGGTATATTCATGCATGCACTTGATAGGACATAACAATTGTATAAATCTCAACTTTGAGAAATAAAACTCTTTGTGTGTATGAATGTAAAAAATAAATCTGAATCTGAAGGTAAACTATATAATGGTGAAGTACAAATATTCAATAGGCCACCTCTAATGGAAATGTCAAACATATTCATACACATGCCCACATATTTGTTAATTTTTCCTGGACCTATACTGAGAGATTTTACCCTTTGCATACAGGAAGGCATTGAAAATATAGATACATGTAGGTACTGTTAACAAGCCAAATCTTATGATAAGAAGTGTATCTGGTGCACCATAAGAAGCTTATAATATGTATCATCTTGAAGTAAAAAAACAAAATATCTTTCCACCAAATTTTTATTAGGTACTACTAGTTTTAACGCATTGGTGTCATCCTCAGGTCCTATCTTGAGAATAACACTGATGTGTTTAAACTAGTCATATATAACAAAAATTGGGTGGAAGAATACATTGTTTTATTTTACTTCAGTGATAATGGATTTACACAAAGTTCAGCCTAAAAACATCAAATATCTGTGTAATCTACTTATGGATTTTAAATATTGTGCCCACATTAGAAGAGCAACCCCAAAAGAGAATATTAAAAGTAACATGAGATGAGAATTCAATGTAATAAATGATTGGAAGGCCTTGTAAGTTATTGTCTCAGTAAAATCCCGGGGAAAAAGTGTTAAGGGTGCGAAAATGCAAATAGAGGGAGTAGAAATTTCACTATTGAAATTGTTGTTTGGCTTTCTATTTTCAAGCAGGATAGTATTTACATTCCTAAGTAATTTAGGAAAACACGAGAATCTAAGCTATCTAGCTGTTTAGCTAGGGCAAATAGTTGCTCAACTTCTTTTGCTGAAATAAAATATTTTGATTTAGTGCAGTTGCAATAAAGATGTTTCAATACTATTTATTATTAAGGGAGCCCATCACTGTTATTTCAGTTGCATTGAGGCAGAGCAAATGATCCCAATTTAACATTTTCCTGCTGCAGTAGTGTCATGTTCAGGTGAAAATTAGTCTGGTGTGTATTCACCCCCTGCCACACACCCTAGCGGGGGGCTTGCAGGGGACTAAAATATCACTCAATCATAAAATAATTTTCAGTCTCCAGTTCTTGTGTGTTTCACACCTCAACATTTTTGGGTCAAAGATACTTTCATTCTTTATAATTTCAACTTGTGTGATACGAGTAGTCTCCCTCAGGTGTTCTTTCAATGTAAAAATTAGGTAACTTAATTCTTAGGTCCACAATGTGTTCATTTAATAGCACGAATCTTTTCGTGGCTGACTGAGTTTAAGTAGTCAACATTTTCGTCATTAGTGTCACCTGCCATATTCAAATTCTTTGTGAAGGCTTCACGTTACTGCTCTCTCCTATCATTTTCAGGTGTAAATGTACAAAATGAAGTCAAAATAGTTATTTTATAAAGGCTGATGCACAATAGTAATTGTTTTAGAAGTTGAAATTTTTTTAATCCAGCGCATAGTGATGCAATTAGTGGGAAAACTGAAAATAAAGTCATATAAATACAGGGTTCTACTTATGTTGAGAAAATAGGAAATTGTATGGGGCATGATATAAATGTTATTAATTATGCAAAAACATAAATTCCAATAATTGTGTTTTTCTGTATTTTTCTTCTGAGGAAGCATAGGCAGCTTAACTTGCTATTTTATTTGGAAATGTGTTCTTCCCAAACATGTTTTTATGCAGGATAACTCCCAGGATTTAACTAGTTAATATTGGATTTTTTGAAGTTAGGAAGACACCATTCATTAAAAATCTGCATTGCTTCAGCTGCTCTTTAAAACTGTCCACCTGAGGAGGCTGACATAATAATATTTGTATCATCAGCATACAGTAAATGGTCCACTCCCTGTTTGGACTTATGCTTTCCTGATAGATTATTAATATAAATGAAAATTATGATAGGACAGATTACATAACCCTGGGGAACACCCAGCATACTTAATACTAGGAGAGACAAATTTGGAACAATTTTTTGAGTGTTCATAGTAGTTTTGAGGGGAGGCGACCGACAGCTAAGGTCATTTGCGCCATAGGGGATGGACAGGAAAGGATGAAGGGTGGAGAGAAACCCGGCGTCGGCATTAGCCTACTCTTTACGAAAGGTGCCAAGAGGTCCGCAGTTTAACGTCCCATCCGACGGACGGCGTACTCACTCAAAGTGCCCTCCACAAAGCACCTCAAGTAGGGATCGAGATACCTCTGAAAAATATTCAACACCGCCGGGATTTGAACCCGCGCCCTCAGGGTGGGAAGCCAGTACGTTAGCCCCCGCACCATCTCGATCCCCTTGAGTGTTCATGTACTGATGCCTTTCACGAAAATGTTTGAATCCATTTTTCAAAATTGGTTCTAATGTTATAGCATCTCAGTTTATGCACGAGTAGCTGATGGTTCACGCTGTCAAAGTAATTGGTAATGGTACCCTGACAGTAACCTTAAGTAACTGTGAAATTTTTGGGCATGGAACCATACCTAAATGCATAACTGGCACTACGGTCAAGATACCAAAGTACACCAATGATTCTTGAAATTTGAGGGGATGAAGTGGCAGAGATTAATCATTTTCAGTTATCATCAGTATTGAGTCCATAGTGGTTTACTTGACTGAGTATTAAGCTAGAATATGTAAAAGAAACCAAGCAAGCATGTGCAAGAGAAACTTCTAAATGATTTCATTTCCTATTAAGAGATTTTATTCTTTTCTTAATACATATACTCACAATTTTGAAATATTGTCCCTAAGTGGCTAAGATTTTCCTGCAAACTACATAAAACCTACCCAGTTAGAGATGTTGGCCTTGGTCATGACACAATTTCACTCAAGGTATTAGGTACATTCAGAAATTGTACCGCTCAACCAAATGTAATAGTTGAGTCTTGCCGAGAACCAGTGAAATTCTTAGTATAACCATGAGCAACTCTTCTTGCGGACATTTTCAACTAACTTCTTTGGAAATGCAATGCCCTTGCTGTATTTAAGACTAATCTACATCTACATAATACCCCGCAAGCCGCCGCAAGTGCGTGTGGGGGAGGAGGGTGTTAGGTTACCAACCGTAAAAAGGAACAATACCACATATAAAACAACAACATGGAAAATTACACCCACAGCAGTGCACACATGCATGCAAAGAGTTCATCCTAATGGGTAGGAGTTGCTAGGCATTCTTAAATACCTAAAAAAAAAAAGTGCTTGAAAGCTAGGAATTTTATATTGTGGGTGGAATTACAACACAAAATGAAATTTTTTTCCTCTTGTATGTACTATATGGAATATTTTTTATTTGGTTGGTAACATGAATTTTTTATTTTAATGTGTCAAGTTTGATCTATATAAGTTACTTCACCAGGTCTAGTAACGTGAATGAGTAAGAATGAAATTTCATAATGAGTTTTGCAGTGAGTTTTTGCTGTGTATACCATTTAGTGTAGAGGGTTTCATCAGTTGCATTGGTTGTTTGTTGACATAGGTATCACTGTTCTGTTTGCTCTTCATGAAGTATTACTTTTTTATCTTTGTTTCAAATAATACATACGTGCAATGAATTATAGGTGTAATTATGTTCATTATTACTGTAGATAAGTCAGTGGTTCACTCATACTGTTATATGAATTGCAAAATATTATTGCATCAATAAAATGATAAAATTCAGTTGCATAGCCATTGAAAAAGTTAGGAAAAATTGAAAACATCTAGTCAGCTGTTAATGCTTAAGTATTTGATTCAGAAAGGGCTGCAAGACATTGTCCATAAAATGGTAGCATTTTTGAATTCTCCTGTGTCAAAGTTAACATCATGAAAATAATTTGATATGTGTTTGTTGGTATTTGTATTAAGCAGTTTCCTTTTTCTTCAGATCATACTGCCCAACAAATGACCCAACAACCACAGCAACAGCAGTCAACTCAGTGGCAAACTACCCCTCAATGGTCATCTGGAACCAATCAGGATTCATGGGGTACTGGTATGGCTCGGGATCAATGGTCCACATCTGGTGGCCAAGATGAATGGGGGTCAAATGTCACTCAGGAACAATGGCCAACGGATGCACAACATCATGCTGGTAAGAATAAATTAGGGGTCCACAACTTTTTGCATTTAGTGGGTCACATAAGCCTCTTGATGAGTCTGAATTTTTTTGAAATAGCTTTTCATCTTAAATCCTTTTCTGTGAGTTTGTCAAGTAGTTACCCTGTTAGGTTCAGGCGGTCAAGTGTGCAACTTTTATCTCCTGGATCAAAGTTGAAAAGTTTTCTTCTGTAGATATCTCCAGAAGCAATTCTGTAAATGGGCCAGATAACTTTTTCTGCCGATTTGAAGGTAAAAAAGTCTGTACTCAAAGAAGTTTATGGGAAAGTTTATGGGAGCTATGAAGTTCTCTTGGGAAATACTTCACAAGCCAATGAAATCTTTTGTTACTACTTACTTACCTGTTACGTCATATGAATCCATATTGTGCAGACTAGTATCATGTGGAGGATGAAAGTGTTTTTATTGTTTTTATATTTCATATTTAATAAATATTTTGATAAATAAATTTGTTGAGGATGCTAATATCAGAAATGAAAGTGGATATAGCACATTGTCTGAATAAAGAAATTCTTAGTTGCTCATATGAAAGCATTTCACTGTGTACAAGTACTGACATTTTGTACCCTGACTTTTCCCAGAGGTGAGATTGAAATGAACTCCCTTCAAAATTTTCATTAAAATCCTGTTGGTGTTAAATAAGGCCCAAGAAATCGTTAGTCGTCTTATAAATGAGGAGGGTTTTGTACAGATGGTGGAAAAACCCACGCGCGGGGGAAACATCCTCGACGTCATACTTGTGGGACCGAAAAAGTGGGTAGGGGAAGTCGATGTCCTTCCGGGAATAAGTGACCATTCAGCTGTGCGTATGTATCTAAACTGGGAGAGGGCTCAGTATAAGGGGCTAGTAAACAAAAAGATAGTTTGGCAGTATAAACGTGGTGATAGGGAAGGGTTCTAGACCTTTTTAAGGGAAAAGTATTCGCAATGGGTAAGTGGTGGGCAGAATGTAGAAGAAATCTGGAAAACATTTAAGGGGATAATGGAGGAGGGATTAAATAAATTTGTCCCGAAAAAAATTCTTAAGGAAAATACTGATCCAGAGTTCTACAACCGCAAAATTAGATCCTTGAAGAAAAAACTGAGAGTGATTCACAAAAAAAGGAATGAGAGCTCGGAATGGCTCATAATTTACAAAAAATTAGTTCGTGCATTGAATAGAGAAAATAAAATAGCCAAAGATAGTTTTCTACAGAAAATAATCGGGATAGATAATGGAAATAAATTTTACAAGTACCTCCGGAGGAGGAATGACAACAGGGAAAACATAACAGCTTTAAAAAAAAAGGATGGGACACTAATCGTTGATGATAAGGAAAAGGCTAATACGTTTAATAATTGGTATGCAAGTGTATTTAAGGTTATGGTAAATAAAAAGGATCCTGTAGATTCATCTCTGAGTCAACAAGGAGGCAAAAAAATATTAAATACCAAAAGTATTAAAACGACGAGCGCAGAAATTTATAAAAAAATTATGAAAATGAGGGCAAATAATTCAAAAGGGCCAGATGGTATCTCAATTGACTTGCTTAAATTGGGTGGTAGTGTAGTTTCAAATTATATAAATCATTTATTCAATGTTACCTTAAACAATAATGCCCTGCCAAATGCTTGGAAGGAGGCATATGTTACGCCAATTTTCAAAGGAGGAGATAAGGCACTAGTTGATAATTATAGTCCGGTAAGCTTGACATCAGTTGTATGCAAGCTATTAGAAAAGATAATGGCTGATTATGTCTGGGACCTGTGGGAGAGTGAGAATTGGTTGTATAGTCGCCAATACGGTTTTAGAAAAGGACACTCTTGTGAAACTCAGCTATTAGGGTTCTGCCAAGAAATGTTCGACTCTATGGATGCGGGAATAGAGGTGGATGCTATCATAGTCGACCTGTCAAAAGCCTTTGACAAAGTAGACCACGATCGCTTAATGCTTAAGATGGGCCAATTGCCACTACACACAGATGGAAGAGTAATCTCTTGGGTCAGAAATTTCATGGAAGGTCGAACACAAAGGGTCAAATTAGGAGAAGTGTATTCTGAAAAAGCAAGGGTAACAACAGGAGTCCCACAAGGAAGCGTACTTGGCCCGCTCTTGTTTTTAATATATACGAGGGTCATCCGGAAAGTAGTACCCGTTCGTGAAATAAAGACACAAAAGTAAATATTAACAAACATAAAAAATTTTATTTGAAAGAGGATACTTTAAACTACTTCTCAACATAATCTCCAAGCAAATTAAGGCATTTGTCATAACGTGTGACAAGTCTCTGTATTCCTGCTGCATAGTCCTTCGCCGCCAGCTCATTTAGATACGCGAGGGACCCATCTTGCACAAATTTTTGCATAATGCAGATGGTGTTTAACAATTTCATGAACAATTGTTCGAGAAACATTGGGAAAATGCTCACAGATGTCATCAATTGTGACGCGCCGATCGTTCCTCACGAATTCGTCAACTGAGCTCACCAGTTGGTCTGTAATGACAGACGGTCTCCCCGAACGCTCATCGTCGTGTGTGTTCCCCCTCCCCATGTTGAAGTTGCGACACCACCGCCGAACAGACGACTCGTCCATTACATTGTCTCCATACACCTCCTTTAATTGGCGATGAATATCACATGGGCGAACGTTTCTTGCATTGAGGAATTTAATCACTGCCCTCACTTCACAACTGGCGGCGTTCTCAATTTTTTTAAACATTGTAAGCAATCACAGAAACAACACAGGCAATGCTAGCGTCACGCAACTTGGCTCAGAGAAGGCAGACAAGCCACTGAAGCTATCTGACCTCGTCCAGCGGCTACTCGCGTCGTCAGCACTTCATGCGGCACGAACGGGTACTACTTTCCGGATGACCCTCGTATAAATGATCTCCCAATAAATATTAATTCTCAGATTAGACTTCTTGCAGACGACTGTATTATCTACAGGAAAGTCGAAAATGACAGAGACCGTGACAAACTTCAGAGGGACATTAATAAAATGGCAGATTGGGTGACAAAAAATGGGATGGATATTAATGTTAGCAAATGCAAATCCATCACTTGTAGCAATAAGGTAAATGGAAACAATAGGGAATATAAATTCTCAGAAAATGTCATTCCTAGAAGTGATACTGTCAAATACTTAGGTGTATATTTAACTAAGGACTTAGGGTGGGGGCTAAATGTGGAGTACATCTATAAGAAAGCTTTCAAAACTCTTCAATGGGTAATGAGAAACCTCAAAGGGAGCGTTAGAGCAACCAAGGAGAAGGCTTATCAGACCGTGGTAAGACCAATTTTAGAGTACGCTTCTCTTGTATGGGACCCTCATGAAGAAGGTCATATTAAAAAACTGGAAAAGGTGCAAAGAAAGGCTGCCCGATATGTTCTGGGGAAGCATAGGAGGATGGAGAGTGTGTCTGACTTGCTAGAAACACTGGGCTGGGAACCTCTAGAAACTAGAAGGAAAGTAAGCAGACTTTGTGGAATGTTCCGAATTCTGAAGGGGGAGAAAGCTTGGGCAGATCTTAGGAAAGAGGCGGGGAACCCAAATTTTATAGGCAGAAATGATCACAAATTTAAGGTAAAATGCCGGGCACAGAGAACAAATAAAAAAAATTTTCTTTTCTAAATAGAACAATTGTTGAGTGGAACACCTTACCTGTAAAAATATTCGAGCCCTTTCCTTACAGTGTGTATACTTTTAAGAATAGATGTAAGGCATATATGTAATAATTTGATTGATGTGTGGTGTAATGTATTATATGTAATAGCTTAATTTTATTTTTAATTTATCTTTTTTTTTCTTGCTGATTAATGGCTGTAAATGGGATGGGGATTCACTTGTTTTGTCAAAGAGATTTGTGTTTTGAAGTCTGGTTTTATGTACTATCTTTTGCAATTATTTGGGACTTGTGTGCCACCTGACAATGTCTATTAGCACATGTGTATTTTTAATAATAATAAAATGGCTAAAAAATCCTTTTCTAGATCAATGGCAAACAGGAATGCAAACTGCAGCTTGGGAACCAAGCAATCCACTGAATGGTGAAGGTGTCTTGCCTGGAGTAGAAGGTGTTGACCAGATAAAGGCTCATGATGGTCCACCAGTGCCTGAGGGACATGGTACTTTAGATCAAGTAATTGCTATAACATTGGAAGAACCTGCTGGCCCTCGACCCTGTGATATAATTCGCATCACTGGGAAGAAAGAAAACTGTGAAGCAGCTAAGGAAGCTCTACTTGCTCTTGAACCCATTACAATTGAGGTAAGAGTTTTCCAAGACATCTGGTCATTTTCTAGCCTTCAATTTTTACTGCAAATGGTACTCTATTGAAAAGCTCTCTGAGTTTTTAGTTTAAGGCACAGTGGATAGTCTATATTTTACTCTAGATATGTTGAATATGAAACCTTATCCCCAAATTTCCAATCAGTTTTGCCGACCATAGGGCTTTTTTATCCATAACTGTAATGATTTGCAAGTTATTTGTTTATTGTAATTGATAAATTATACCTCTAGACACTGATAAAAATAATATTTTAACTAAAAGTTGTCAAGAAAATGACCATTTTTGGTATTATAATTTAAGTAATTGTTTTCAGTTTAAAATCCCAAAATAAGATTCCAGTGTGGTATAGCCAACTTTCTGTGCTAAACTCTCACAACTTAAAATGATGGTAACTTAATTTTAAAACAATAAAAATTTTCATTCATTGCGTTTCTTTCAGGTCAATGTTCCTTTTGATTATCACCGTTTAATAATTGGCCAAAAAGGGCGCACTGTTAGGGAAATGAGAGACAAGTATGATGTCAATATTGTGTTGTCACCTGCAGAGAAAAAGCTGGACATCATTACAGTAAGTAGTTTGTTATTGATGTAATTTTATCTTTTGTAATCAAGCACAAAATATCCAGAAGTGACATTATTATGGCTCATATATGCAATTGTATAGGTGTCTGAAAAATTTGTTTTTATTAATTTAGTCCTTATCAAGGTTCTAATAAAGTGCCTATTCAGATTTCAGGCTCCCCAGCCTCAGTGGCACAAGCCAAGGAAGCCCTCGAGGAGAAATGTCGACAGCTGGATGAAGAGAAGAAGGAAAAGGCTTTACAGTCATTTGAGTTAAAGGTATTTGAAGAGAAAACACAAATATTAAAAACTCTTGTACTAATCTAGTGATGCTCAATATAATTGCTCTCAATATTATGTTTTAGATTGAGGTTGAGCCTAATTATCATCCAAAAATAATTGGCAAAAAGGGTGCTGTTATCAATAAAATTAGGACAAAGCACAATGTCCAGATTAACTTTCCTAAAAAGGGTGATCCAGAAGAGCATATAATCACCATTATTGGATATGAGAGTGCTGCCAATGCTGCTCGTGATGATATAATGAAGATAGTCAATACCCTGGTGAGTAAACTGGGTAGTAAAGTAAATATTGGGTAGCTAAAATGATTGTGTAGTTAGTGATGCTAATGCATGCAGGGGGCTGATAATGAGACAGTACGAATTGTACAAAAAAATGTTTTAATGAAAACATAAAATACTATTGGCAACTTCTGATTTAGTTGAATTAAAAACTTTTAAGGTAATCCAGATATTTCAAACTTGAATTTTTTTCAAGTTAATCGAAATTTCAAAGCATTTGATTTTTGATGATTTTAAAAGAAAGAGAGTAGCACCAAGAATCCATTTACTGTGGTTGATTATGTTTCGGGTTGATTCAGTAGTGGTATTTACTATGAATCTTTTGAGTTAACAATTGCTGTAAGTGACATGATTCAGAATCTTATACATTCTTTGGAAATCTATAGGAAAATCACATGTTGCTAGAAAATGTACAGTGTTAATACTAGATGCTCTTTGTCAGTATTTATAGGAATATTTTCAATTTTATAGTCTCGTATTAATGATGAATACTGAAATGATGATTCGATGACGAGGCTGAGACAAAATGCTTCTGCGCTTAGCAAGTATTTTGCTATTTGCTGAAGTTCTTTGTTGCTTGATGTCAATTATGGCTGTCTGATCAGTATTGTTTTTGAAGTCTGCTTAAGAAGTACACTGGTTTTTAGGCTACGGATTGTACAAAAAATGTTTAAATTAAAACATGAAATACGATGGTATTTTGAAAAGTTTTCAAAATGGAATAAAAATAAATTACTTACCTCCGTGCTTTTTTTATTCTTCAATGTATTCTCCCTGTACTCTGATGCACTTGGTCTAGCGAAGTTCCAATGTACTGATCCCATCTCGAAAATAAGATTCCTTCAGGCCTGCAAAATACCTGTGTACTTCGGCTGTGAGCCTTTTTTTAGGGAGATTCTCCATTCATCAGGGAAAATTTAGAGCTTGGGGTAGAGATGGAGGCAAATCAGGCAATTAATATGAGTAGCCAGGCAATGACCCTGGGTGCAGGCATGCATTGTCTTGATAAAAGATTACTTTCTCCTTTGCCAAACCTGGCCTTATTTTGTGTTTCTCTTGCTGTAGTTGGTCCAGGAGATTAGCGTAGTATTGTCTAGTAATTGTTTCACCTGTAGGAAGATAATTTATCAGCAGAATCCCTTCCACATCCTATAAAACTGAAGCCATCACCTTTCTGGCTGAATGTATTGCCTTTATTAGTGGTGAATCATTTAGAAATGGTCTGTACATACATGCATGTATAAGTCATACAATGTCAAAAGAACTGCCACTGAAGACAAGAGCTAGGTTATAATCTACCGAGCCATGAAGTCACACCGACGGGAAGAACGAAATGGATGTGGATTTCTGATGTCTGTGATTGTTTGAATAGTCCTGGCTGAAAGTTAAAAGTGGGCCAATCATATTGTCTTTTTAAAACTGAGGAATTAGTAATGCAATAGATGAAATTGAAGATGGCATTGTGTATGAGGAAAGTGAAAATTACTGTGGAAATGATTTTGCAGCAGTAATGATGCATTTCTAGATTCTCCAATGAATTAATGTTAATGTAGCTACTAATTTATTATGTAACAATTCCATTTTCTTCGTATTGCATGTTAAGGTGTAATATTTTGGTCCTTATGTCCCTGATCCAAACACTTTTTGTAAATTCTAATCTGAAAAATTGTTTCTTATGGGAGGGAACATATGGTAGTTTTTAATTTTCTAATGATCATGCTGGAAGAACTCCAGCATCAGCTGTAGATGTACCACATTTAGGATATGTGTATATTCTGCATGCTTGGAAATTATATGGCATTGTTTTAAATTGGTATTGCAGAATGAGCTGTCCAAAGAAGAAGTCAACATTGATCCAAGAGTACACTCGAGACTCATTGGTGCCAGGGGTCGAAACATTCATAAAATCATGGAGCTATATGGAGTGGACATCAAATTTCCTCGTCCCAGTAGTAGTGCTGAAGAAGCGGGCATTGTGACTATTACAGGTCCTGAAGATGCCATACTGGATGCTAAAGATCATTTGCTTAATTTGGAAGTGGAATATGTAAGTATTATTTTTCGTGCAATGAAACATTTTCCATGGCCTAAACATTGTGTTATGCAGACTCATTTTCATAAATATTCCAGTAAGGGTGGAGTATACCATGCACAGAAGGCACACATGCATGTGTGAAGATTAGGAGTATTTTTATTTTCAACTTGTGAACTATATTAAGTAATATCACTTGGTTACACACTGTGATTTGTGTTCTCAGTAACATGTAAATTTATGTTTCCACTCTTATCCCCTGTCATTTGACTAATTGCAGTTGTATAGAAACTAGAATTTCTGCCTTTTTTGATTCAGTCCATAGTAGATGGTGTAAACTATCTTTTTTAAAAACTTGGAAAAACAATCCCTACTGTTCACCAATATTTACAGGTCGTCAGTGAAGCCCTAATTATGAATAGTATTTAGTGTAATGTCCTTCAGCATTGCTAGGCTTCAAAATTTAGTCTTTTATTCTATTGAGAAGTTTTCAAATGTAGATTTTAAAGTATTGTATTTTAACCCTATGACAATATTAAATAAAAATTCTGGAGAGCATCATCTTCATTCTGTTTGTAGAAGCTATTCAGTAAAATAAACATTTTAAAATTTTGCTATATTTTGAATATTTTATTTTTATATCTGATGATTCAGTTTTTTTGTGCCTCATCGGTTGAAAAATATCTCAGGATCAAGTGGAAAATAAGATGCCCCTAGCTGGTAGTCCTTTCAATAAATGAACTAGAGTGATTTCTTATTTGATGTTATTTGTGAATTCCAAATGAATTGTTCACAGGGTCCATACAATAAGTATCAGGACTGGTTCCAAAAATCAAAATTTGTTGCAGTTATCATTACAATTACTTAATAATCTTCATAATACATTCTGCCTGCATCAATGCATGCTTAGTTCGGCGCATCTGCCACTCGTCAAAAGCCCACTGGAAGTCTATTTCCGGAATACTGTTGAGAGCCTTTGTTGTTGCTGCTTGAAACACCTTGATGGAGTTGAACCGATATCCTTTGAGCTCCTTTTGAGCTATCCTTTGAGGTAATAACACTGTCGAGAAAATCTTCATCTTCCTGGACGAAGTCCAAATATTCTTGCAAAATTTCCACCCGCGACAGTTTTTGTTCCTCACTCAAGACTTTCGGCACCAGCTTCGCGTACACTATCCTCATCGCACAATTGCTGTTACAATGGTGTAAATGGTTCCGACTGAAAGGCTGGTCTCCTCACTGATAAGGGTGATGGTTAAATGCCTGTCAGAGTCCAAAACTTTTATCACTTTGGTCACCTGAGCATCGGTTCAAGTGGTTGTCGGGCGTCTGATGTGGTGCTGGTCTTCAATGAGCTCCTGGCCTTCCTTAAACATTTCGTGCCACTCCAAAACTCTTGTGCAGCTTAAGGCATCATCCCCATAAGGCTGTTTAATGAGTTCAAGGGTCTCTGATGTGGATTTTCTGAGTTAAACGCAAAACTTCACAGCGTAGTGTTGCTCGACGGTGCACTCCATGCTGGTGCGATGACACCACAAATGAACACTTCACAAAAATCCACCTCCTATCCCAATGCATGCCTGTAGGCGACTGAACTAAAGTGTGCCTGAGTGGTGGGGGACCTCTCTACCGAGCTGATCATTCGGACCCGCATCCACCACTCCATTGAGGCCACAGCAAACCAGTCACGATACTTATTGTACGGACCCTGCATCTGCATATATTGCTATTCACTGACTTACAATTTCCATGACTTTGAGTTGGCTTTATCGATCATGCATTAATTTTATTTATATATCATCACAGTAATTATTTTAATTTTTGTTTTGTTAATTTAATTTTGAAAAGAGTGTTTTAGAGTATTAAATTTTATAAAAAAGTATTGAAATGCACTTGCAGCATTTTGAGTCAAAACACAATGCAACATAATTTTTTTTAATTAGCGGGGAAGACATGGCATCATGGAAACTACAGGATAAGTTCAAAATACATAATTTGAAGTCTTTGGACCTCATTGCCTTGATTTTCGTACCGAATCTGACTACCTAAAGCCAAGATGCTGAAGGATAAAGTTCCAATCAAATTTTTCTGAACCTTTCTAATAAGTGGAAGTGAGTATTCACTCTAGTATAGTCTTGAGTCTAAAGTGTATTATTATTAATAAATAATCATAGACCCATCATGTATGTTGATCATGTTTGGGGTATCTAAATCGTCTTATGGGTGTCCAGTATAAGTCTTGATAGGCACCAAAGGAAATGTTTGGAGTACTTGCCTTCGGCTAGGAATCGCAGATGCCCTTTCTGTTATTTAAATAGGAAAAAACTTATTAGCCCTGAGCTATACCTTGATAAGTTATGCAATATAACTTCGTGTTTGTGATATAATTGCTTATTGTCTACTGATTTTGAAAACTTTCACTTGATAATCAACTTCTTAAAGTATGGAATTTTTGCCCAGGAAAGCTGAGAAAATTTATTTATTCAGAAATTTAGTTTTTCATGTTATCTCTATAATGTTATCTTTTGTTCTTGATTCATGAATTTTTGTTTGCATTACAGTTGCAGGATATTGGTGAATTTAATCGAAGTGAGCAGACAACAAGTTGGAGCTTCCAGGAGCCTAATAGTGGGGGGGGTGGTGGTGGTGGTGGCGGCGGCGATGCAGCGACTGTGACTTCCAGTAACACAGCTAACAACAGTGGGACTGCAGCACTGGGAGCAGGGTTTGTCGTTAAAGGGGGCCCATGGGAGCAGCAAAAAGGAAACCAGGAAGCACCTCCACCCACCATGCAGGCACCAGACACAGCCAGCACTGAGGAATTTCCCTCTTTTGGTGGTCCTGTCTCTCCCTTGGTGACCCCCAGCCCTTGGGGACCACGTCGATAGATAGCCTTTTTGGTTTTTTTACGACATCTCCCCCGATGTTCCATCACCCTTATCTTGCCTCCACCTTGCTCCACCTTTTCCCATTCATCATCCTTCCCATGTCCACCACTCCCATATCATTCCATGTGGACCATAATATACTCACAATTTTCTCTCCACAAGACCCAATTCAGCAAAACATCCCATTCCCTAGTGTTGGCCATTACCATAATTCGTCCCTTACCATCCTGCCATTGTTACCCGTCCTGCTTAATTCCTCTGTGACCAACCTTACACCCCCCCTAAATTTCTTAAGGCCTTAAGGCTTTGATATGGGCAGCATGACCCACCTCACACCTTCCCCTAGTTTGGACAACTAAGCTACAATTGTTTGAAAGTTTGCTTTTTCCTTGGATGTATTTTTAAGTGAACTGTTTTAAGGGCAAAATTTTGGGGCTCTTGATGAAATGAATAGTTATTGGGCTTGGATACATTGTAAGGCATAAATTTGAAGATTTTGGTGAGACACCTATTGTCCTCTTTGGCATTTTCAATTCACAAAATCTTCAATTTCATATCGTAGTACTAATATTGTGTAACATTTGATTGTGTACATGATGGAGTTAAGATCCCTCAGAGTGGCACCCTAACAAGTACTTTTGTAAATACTCTTCTTTATTATATAGTTAGATACTGGTTGAGAACTTCTTACTCTGATACTATCCTGTTAATATAATCTGAAATTTGTTCTGAGATTAAATGAATCCAGGCTAATCATTTCAGCAGTTTGTTTAAAAAATAATTTGGGAAATAGCCGTGGGATGTAATTTAGTAGTTGTGTTGTATATTTTTTGATGGCATTCTCATGTCGTTATTCATTAATTTGTGCTTTGTGGACTAGTGAAATATCGGCTTTAGAGGAGCAAATTCAAAATATAGTTATATTTTTTTATTTTATGAACATTTTTCCAGCTGCTACAAATGCTGGGTGACATAAAAATGTTTATATTTTACATCAGAATAATATCTCTTCATATTTATTTCCTGTTAAAGGTTCTTAAATTTAAGCAGGTTTTGCCAGTGTTTCAGGTTCAATGTTTTATGTTCGTGTGTGGCATTTAATAACTTAAAAGGGGAAATAATTACATCTCATAGTGGCTTGTACCAACAATCAAGGGAGGATGAATGTGGCGTGGAGTTATTTCTGTGATTCTATAATAATCAGGTTCTATAAACATAATTCATAATTTTAGAACATCAGTATAGTTCAGACCTATCCGAGATGCAATTATTTAACAAATTTTTATCATCAAAGCAGCACTCACTACTATAACATAGATGCATGCATTAACATACAAATATAGTTCATTGAGGTGAAAGTTGGTGGGTAGTTCTGAGTGAGTTTTAGGGGAGGGGAGGCTCAAAACAAGTGCTGTGAAGAAAGGGAAAGAGCAGCAAGCACTGAATATATAAATGCTGCATGAGAGATGTGTATTTTCTGCTATTCTACGTAACCTCCCCTCCCAATCCCTTAATCTGTAAAAAAAATGCAGAAATTAATTCACTTGTTACAGTTTTTCAGTGATTTGTGAAAATGGGAAAATGAAAATGTGGTGTTTCAATGGTTGATGAGTTCGAGAGGAAAATTCGAACAAACCATGCAATTTTAAGTCCAAAGTTGTGCCAAAACATTGGGAGGAAAGTGTATTTGTCCATTTGTAGATTTTTCCTGTGTCTGCGTTTTAAAAGTGTGCATTTGAGATGTGTGCATGGTCGTGTGTGTTTGTTCATGTGTGCAATGCTTCCTTTGATCAGATATGAAGAAAAAAAAATCATTCGAACCTTGTGTTTGACCACTGGAACAGGTTTTGGATGGATGGTGAGAACATTTGCATTGCAATCTACTATTGCTGTAGAATTAACCAGCATTTGTCTGGCAATGGAAATCGAATTCACTAGTTTTTATCTGCTTATATGCAGGTGGTGCCTTTTTCTCTCCTCCAAATTCCCTTATGTTTTCCCTTACCCTTATTAATTTTGTTATCCCCCCCCTCTTGAAATAAGGATTTGAAAAAAGAAGAATAACTTTTTTTAATTCCTTGCCCACCACGGATCAAAACATACATTATTTTGTTTTGTATTTTTTACCCTCCTAAGCATGATGTAGCATATTATTCAGGGTGAAGGAGGTATTTTTTGCTATTATTAATATGAAAAAATAGGATGTTTATCTATTGTTGAAAATGGGTATGCCAAGTGTCCAGTTACTTAAACAAAATAACTGTACAAAACTTGACTGTTTTTCATTAAAATTGACTTTGTACTACCAGGTGTCTATAATGAAATATTTATACTGCACTTATGAGAAAGAATGGGAGTTAGGTCTTTGCTTGGTGGTATCTGAAAATTTCTGAGCCATGTTTAGGAAATTGGTGCTATCAGGGTGAGAACAGTTCGTTCTGATAAATTTGAATTGTTGTAGATATAACTGGAGCAGCAATTCAAATAAAGCCGACATCAATTGTATGCCCTTTGTTGTTCTTATTTTTATTTTCACCCTGTATACATTTGGATCCGTGAGTTTGTGATCTTTCATTATTAACTCATATTTATGCTTGTCATAAAATGCATTGGTTGCATTATGCTTATTTTACAACTGCATTTATTGGTAGAGAGCATCAAATGTGCTATCATTTTCTTAATTAATATGGCAGGTAAATTTTACATTAAAAATATCTGGAGTGTTGGCCAACATTTACTTCATAAATATTAATTTACGTTAAACACTTATCAGTTTCACAAAAATTCCTTGGTTCATCGTTGTGCAATCAGAATGAAGAAGTATTGTTATTCTGAACTAATCTCTAATTTTTTTCAATGGTTTTAATCGTTTAGCTACCATGTTAAGTTATGTAAATATTTTTAATTTGATGATTTAATTTAATCTAATTTTGACTGGGTGTTTTAGAAAAGTTGAGTAATTTAGAAAATTTTGATCCCCCATTACATATTTTTGTTCATTTTGTCAATGATGTCCTCTCTTAAGTCTCCTTTACTTTCAAGCTAGTTTTATATTTGATAGCAATTTCTGGTGTAATATTTCTAACACTGTTTAAATGACTTTCTATTTACATGAAAACATCTTTTGGGCAATTTTATTGACTCATATGAATGAGGTTTTCTGAAAAATTAATAAGTCATGTGCATTTCCTTTTTGTGCTATTTTCACAATTTGCCCAAAAAGAGTTGACTTTTTGTGCATTACTTGATACGCTTGAATTTTTGATTTTTCATAAAACAGCCCCCACTGACCATGTGACAAGCATAAATTGTCCAAACTGTCTATCACTTCATTTATTCACTTTCTGCTTCATGCTTGGCCAACTATCAACTATGCCATTTTTACAGATTTCATGCTGTAACTTATTACAATGAAGCTCATTGCTAAAAATAGCAGATGCAGTAAAGATTCAATCAAGAAATTGGAAAGGAATAAACATTCCATGAAGCATGGAGACTAATGTGAAACAACAAAAATTTTAAGTCGTGTAAATTGCTCTTTACAAAGTATCTAAAATTTTCTCGAAGGACAAATGAAGAGTGCCTCTGAACTAGAACGGTAATAAGAAAGAGCATTCCACAGAAGATGATAAAGCTGCTAAAATGAGCAAAAGTGGGATTTATAAATTTAAGTGCAAAGATTGTGACATGGTATCTATGGCAAATAGGTAGGACCTTCAAATGGCCAGTTTCTGAGCTCAGCATCAAAGGAGTTGCAACTGGTAGTACTTAAATGTGTGTGAAATTTGCGTAGTGATGTTGCAGTTTTTGAATTGATCATTATTGAACTCCTGATTTCCCCCAATGGTTTCAACCAAGTTGGATTGATGCGCCACTGGTAAGAATATTTGGCAATAAAGTATTTCTTTCCAGTACATACTGTGATTTGGTATGATGGTATTTGGGATGATACTTGGGTTTCTTTATACAAAGTTTCAGAAGGGATATTAATGTCCATATGTCAGTATTTATTAACTCATGCAAAAAGACACTTAAACATTTTTGTTACTTAAAAATGGGCAAATTGCTTATTAATTTCAAGGATCTTATTTATGAATTGAAGAAATGGAATTTGTTGCAATTGCATAAACATGGGTCCAACTGATAAAAATATAGTCCTTATTTTAGATGAGGTTAAGTGCCATTGAAAGATGAATTTCACGTGGCAGATTGCTAAACAATTTTTTGCACTTTTGCAAAGCACTTTTTGGCATAACGTAGAGCACTTCCTGCAATGCAGTATTTTTCTCTTTTGTTGCAAATTTCTGTCCTCTCCTAGGTTTCTTCAGTTTTGGGAATAGGAAAAAGTCGCAGGGGGCCAAATCCAATGAATATGGTGGCTGTGGTACGATTTTGGTGTTGATTTTGGCCATAAAATATCTCACTAGCAGCGATGAGCAAGCAGGTTCATTATTGTGATGCAAAAGCCATGAGTTGTTTTTCCAGAATTCCAGACGTTTTTTCGTATTGCTTCTTGCAAATGGCGTATAACTTCTGGGTAATACTCCTTGTTGACTTGGCAACCTAGTGATAAGAACTCCTTATGCAGTGTTGCAGTAATCGAAGATAACAGTGAGCCTAACCTTGACATTTGATTGAACTAGGCATGCTTCTTTCGGTCTTCGTTCTCCTGGGTTCTTCCATTGGGAGGATTGGGCTTTGGTTTCAACATCATAACCTTATACTCATGTAATATCTAATGGGGATTACTTTGAAGGGGACAAAATAGATATTCATGAATAAATAATTTTTGAAAAACACTAAAGTCTTGACACTTTTTGAACAGGCCTTTTTTCTATGATTTTTCACCAATAATGATCCTTTTGAGCAAAATCAGGATCATCATTGACGTCACTCAACTGCTATTGAGCGATGCTCATTCGACGGTTCCTCTGGTCAAAATTAAGCAGTTTCGGAATGAACTTCTCAGACACATCTCTGCTCAGAACATGCAAAAAAATTGCATGGCATGAGCCAACCGATAGGCCAACATCCTAGGACTCCTCTCTAGTAGTAAATCGATGATTTTTGAAACAATTTTCTTCACTGCTTAAACGTTTTCATCTGTTGTTGATCTGCTGGGACATCCAGAGCGAGGTTCGTCATTGGCATTTTCTCAGCCATCTGGAAGAGTTTGTACTACTTATTAACATTTTTTCTTACTCCGAGCAGACTCGTAGTACACCATTGTAAAACTTTCAAGTGCTTTGGAGCTCTTAATTCCATTTTAACTCAAAATTTGGTGCAAATTCTTTGGTCCATTTTTTTTTAACAGAAAATTGCCGAGCACACCAAAACACATCTGATATTTATATCTGTCAATAACAAACTCTAAATGCTATGCTATATTGTTGAAACTGTAAACAAATGTTTGGGACATGTAGCAACACAAAAAAAGTCGAATGCATGTTTCCTGTGAAATTTGAAAACTTTTTGAACACATGTCGTAAGTATGTTTCACATCTACTATCAGGTTTGTGAGAAGTTCCAAAATTTGGTTCTGTACAAATTTTGTGGTAATATGGTCGACTCCCTATCTTTTTTCCCTATACTCCCTATCCTCACCCTATCTTTTTTCTATTCTATTCTACAATTTCTTCCTGCCTCCACCACCATTTCTATCAATTCGGCATCATTTTAGCGGGCATAGTTAATTCAAATTTCTTAAATGAAGATCAAAGAATGTAGGGTATTAAATTCTATGGTACATTTTTAATGTCAAAATTCCAATTTTTTGGAAATGAAAGTGAGGAATATTAGATATTTTAAAAAATTAGTACAGATTCAGAGTTCGAAGACATTAAATTGTTATTTGGAGACGGAAAACTTCAAATATATTTTGCTAAGCTCCAACATTGCATTTCTGGATGCTCATTGAAAACTTAACCTGTCTTGCTATTATCTGATGGTAAGAATTTCTACTTGTTAGCTGGTAATATTGTTGGTGGTGAAAATGTTTAATGAGCACAAGTGACTCAACTCATACGTTCAGCTGCTGTTGGTGAGAGTGATTGAAATTATATTAAAAACTGAAAATTGGCCTGCATATGAAGTTTTGTGATCATTATGCAATGTAAAATTGAACTTCAACTCATTTAAATTCATCCAAGAAGGTGATTTTTAATGCACCAGTTATTCCTGAAACCACAGGTGACACTAAGAAACTGGTCCCCATGCATGTGAATTTCTCACACTAAAACTGCAAATTGTGAGCCCCATCCTCAACTGTAACACAAATCTCTGCACTGGTAACTGTTGTGTGAAGTCATATGAAGTACTGGCCAAGATAGTGTTCATTGAAAATCCATTTCTCAAACATCAATGATCTAAAGACGCCTCTTTTGTTAATTTACTTCTATACTTAATCAGTTGGATAGATAAAATTGCCCTTGGGTACAGTCAGCACTACAAGTTGTTCTAGGGCTGCATAGCCTCTATAAAGAAAGAATGATCGTACTTCTGATGGTATTTTTTTCATAATTTCTGGCAAAACCAATGTAGGTACACCCTTGTGTATTCTTAAACTTTATTAAGTAATATTTAAATTATCATAATATAAAGTGTAAGAATTAGTGCTATTAAATTAGGTCCAGCTCTCTAGCCAGTTCTACCTAGCTTTGAAGTTAAAGATCCATGTGTAGGAGTAGTTATTAGGCAAGGTAACCAGCTGATATTTTCACCATTAGAGATAAGGAGCTGATTTTTAAGATTTAGAATTTTTGAGAAATGCAGTAAGGGAGAAGAGAAATCCAGCATCATAGTGAAATATGCTAGGGCATCCAATGCAGTACACTGTGTACCTACTCTACTTCAAAGTGCTCTCCACATGGCAGCCATCAAGAGATGGGATTCCTCTGAAACAAACACCACTGCCACCAGGATTCTAGCCCTGACCCTCTGGGTGAAAGGCCAATACAGGAGCCACCACACCAATATTTGAGTTATTTAGTGAAGAATTTTTGTATTATAAGGGCCCATGAAATGATAGTATGAGACTTAACAAAGGTATTTTAATAAATGCATTTAGCATCTATTCTTTTATATGAAAAATATATTAATTTCCATAATTTATTCTTTGTCATCATTTGCACACAATACAAAACATGCAGCTGCCGTAAAGGCAACTCATTACTAAAATATAAAATTATCTGACAAGGGACTATCAATGTCATGGTCAATTACTTATACAGAAAGCAGCATAAAAAATACCTTCAGACTTCATTCATTCTTCTTGGTTAGAAAAGTATTTACAGTTTTTACACATTAATTCCTTGCATCATTCAGTCTAAATGAAATATGAAAATTAGCAGATGATGAATGTGCATGGAATGTAGCACGTTTGAATTAAATGGCTAGATTGATCCTGTTGGTTAGCATTTCATGTAAATGTTGCCTTGTCTCTTCAATCATTTATAATTTTTCTTTCTTCATTCTCCTCGTTGGCAGTGCTATTTTTGACCCCATAAAAGAAGTATATGCAGAATCCTGTTGGGAAACACATCAAAACATGAACTATTGCCTTGTCTGTTCTACTACCGAACGAAAAGTTTTTCATGCTGTATTGCGACAGTCAACAAAGATATAAGTTACATCACCCACTTCTAGGTTTGGAATTGTTGGTAATTAAGTCTGGGTTAGAAGTGGAAGATCTCCTTGCTATTAATTTAGAAAATCAGTTTCTTTTGTGACTATTCTGGGACTTATCAATTGCAGAAGTTGGAAATTTGAAATGATATGACTTCACTTGAGTTTTCTTACCAATAATCATCCAGACTCCAAATCGTATCCATGTGAATACATCCAACATCAGCATTAAGTAAATATTAATTATGATGCTCAGTCCTGGAACTAGTGGTACTAGTGGAACCTAATGGTTTTGAAGATATCAATATTTCATATTAATTGTTGCATGTAATCATACCCAAAAATGATTACAGTCGCTCATGTCAACTTACAACATTCCTTTACCATGCCAAGTTAAAACCAGTGAATCCTGCATTAATTTGGATGACTTACCTTGAAAAAGAGGTCCAGATGAGCAACTGGCTGTCTTGCCATAATTATTAGGAATGTGATGAGTAATAATCCTAGGATTGCCACCAATATTATTTCCCATGTTCCAGTCATATTGGCAAATGTTAAAATTGCATCAAAAGCTATCCCTGTTATGCCTATAAAAGTAATATAATTACATGCTAATCAAATGCAATTAGAAAAATGTTCCTAATTTTTTCCTTCAAACCTAA
Organism: Hetaerina americana; assembly: GCF_022747635.1. Classification (NCBI taxonomy): domain Eukaryota; kingdom Metazoa; phylum Arthropoda; class Insecta; order Odonata; family Calopterygidae; genus Hetaerina; species Hetaerina americana. The sequence continues at coordinate 17,082,763 of NW_027286985.1, read as the reverse complement.
CATTTATGCAACCATTTACAAACATGAAAATATGGTAGCACAAAAATTGTTATTTCTAGGCATTAATAACTGTTTGGGCAAAACGTAGCAAAAGGTTTTACCTAAGCAAGCCATACACTATGAAGTGTCCTATGGCTACTTCATAAGTATGATCTTTGTTATCACAAACAAGTTTTTCAGTTTCTACTAACCAAGGTGTACTGAACTTCAAAATGATTGATGTTGAGGGTTTGATTTGAATATCACAGGATTAAATGTGGGAAAATTAGGTACCCATCCATTATTAGCTGAGTTACTTAGCAGTATTCATGTTCAGAAGGGGTCGCCGAACAGAGTGCAAGCATGAAAGAATATCTATACTGAGTGCCACTAGTTTCTGTTTAGTAATTGTTAGCTAATTACTTCATCATTTTGACATTGTCAAACTTGATAAGTAAGCTCTGACCTGCAAATTCAATATGCACTTCGTTGGTTGTTGTGGAATAATTAATAGAGGAATGTATGAACAAGGACAGGGGTAATGGAACTGGTTGGTAAGTACAAGTAGTTCAGCATTTTTTTCATAGCAATGTATGTATTACGGGGAGGTTCTCATATTACAGAGGGTTTTAAGGTAAGGTTTGTGCCATTTCTTATGTCTCAACTTTGCCACTCATCATGTCAATGGAACTATACACAGTTAAACATTTCAATAAAAGAATGTATATATTCGATAATAGATTTTGATGGTTAACTGTTTAGATTACGAGCAATGGTGTGAACTGTAACTGACAATTAAGTACCAGAAGAAACAACTTGAAATGTTATTAGTTAAGTGTATCTCCGGTGGTTGATAAATGTTTGTAAAATAGATTTTCTTAGAGTGAAGTGCTCACAACATAACGTTTGCAATGATTTGTCTCTGGGAATCCATTCCTACCTTAGGTAATCTGGTATATGTATGATTGCAGTGATATAGGGAAAGAGGCATGGAATTCACAATTGTACTTAAACAAAAATGGCATACGATTTTCTTTCAAAGTGGAAATGAAACTGCTAAATTAAAATTAATGTGGCAATGGGAAACCATGAGTATCCTCCTTATTCCCAGACTTGAGCCATCACTAAAACCATAGTCATCATATTAATTGGATCCACAAATTAAAATGTGCTATCAACTACAATAACAATTCACTTAATTTTTAAGGTATTTCTTTTGAATAATAAATAGGGAAACTGTGTTTTGCGAGACAGTGAAATGAAAGCTGATTAATTACTACTTTTTGATACATTATGCTTCTACTAATGTTAGTGTTTATTATGTTTTCTCTGAGACACTAAAGAGATGGGAGGGTTAGATAGGAAGGGCATAACCATGAGAAAGTGTACTACTTGCTTTGTTTGGTCAGTGTTTTGGTTGAAATGTGTGTAGTGGAAGTAAGAACCTTGGGAGAAGATTTGCATTAGCAAATGGAGTCCATATTTACAATGGCGACAGATAATCTTATAATGCAGTCAGATTATCAAAGACCTCAATATAAAGAGTGTCATTGTATTTGGTCTTTGATGGATGAGAATGATTTTTGGGTTTTTGAGACATACGAGGGTCATCCGGAAAGTAGTACCCGTTCGTGCCGCATGAAGTGCTGACGACGCGAGTAGCCGCTGGACGAGGTCAGATAGCTTCAGTGGCTTGTCTGCCTTCTCTGAGCCAAGTTGCGTGACGCTAGCATTGCCTGTGTTGTTTCTGTGATTGTTTACAATGTTTAAAAAAATTGAGAACGCCGCCAGTTGTGAAGTGAGGGCAGTGATTAAATTCCTCAATGCAAGAAACGTTCGCCCATGTGATATTCATCGCCAATTAAAGGAGGTGTATGGAGACAATGTAATGGACGAGTCGTCTGTTCGGCGGTGGTGTCGCAACTTCAACATGGGGAGGGGGAACACACACGACGATGAGCGTTCGGAGAGACCGTCTGTCATTACAGACCAACTGGTGAGCTCAGTTGACGAATTCGTGAGGAACGATCGGCGCGTCACAATTGATGACATCTGTGAGCATTTTCCCAATGTTTCTCGAACAATTGTTCATGAAATTGTTAAACACCATCTGCATTATGCAAAAATTTGTGCAAGATGGGTCCCTCGCGTATCTCAATGAGCTGGCGGCGAAGGACTATGCAGCAGGAATACAGAAACTTGTCACACGTTATGACAAATGCCTTAATTTGCTTGGAGATTATGTTGAGAAGTAGTTTAAAGTATCCTCTTTCAGATAAAATTTTTTATGTTTGTTAATATTTACTTTTGTGTCTTTATTTCACGAACGGGTACTACTTTCCGGATGACCCTCGTAAATATGAAGAAAGTAAGTTGAACAAAAAGTGAGAATATGCAAAAGTGTGAGGTGATCGTGACAAGAAGAATTTGTCAGTCAAAAGTTGACATGAGTTGAGAAAGTGGTTTGAAAAGTTATTCAGAGGTTGAAAAATGTGTTAGAAAGAAGAATATTCAAGGCATTAAGAAGAGGGTTAATATGCAACTGGATAATAGCTAATGTTTTTATGCTGTGTAGAGTTTTATAAAAACATATATGTAATTAATCCAACATTGTGTGCAATTGTGGTCTTAAGGATCCATACAAAAATCTACCTCTGAGTGGTAGACTAGTTATCGAAAGTAGTAGTAGTTTTGAGGGCAGGCGACCGACAGCTAAGGTCATTAGCGCCATAGGGGATGGACAGGAAAGGATGAAGGGTGGAGAGAAACCCGGCATCGGCATTAGCCTACTCTTTATGAAAGGCGCCAAGGGGTCCGCAGTTTAACGAAACGTAACAGTCCCATCCGACGGACGGCGTACTTATTCAAAGTGCCCTGCACAAAGCACCTCAAGTAGGGATCAAGATACCTCTGAAAAATATTCAACACCACCGGGATTTGAACCCGAACCCTCTGTGTGGGAAGCCAGTACGTTAGCCCCCGCACCATCTTGATCCCCTTAGTTTTCTAAAATAAGTGTAAATATCTGGACCATGCGAGGTCTGGCAAATAAATACGAGAACTGGTGCAATCTGGTGGCAATGACGCGAACTATTGCCCTGCCCACTAGCAGGGCTAGTTGCCCAAGACCCAATGAGCTATCTGTGCTTGGCGGATCGTTGAGCTGTGTGTATGGTTAGTTTCTGTGGTCTTTGTTTTTACTGTATGTTGAAAATGGAAATTGACAAAATCACGGAGCAACGAATCAAAATCAAGTTTTTTGGGAAGTGCGATAAAAGTTATCAATAAATTACAGAAATGTTGACAGTTGTTTACGGTGAGAATGCACTGAAGAAAATATCCATTTTCAAGCGGATTAAGCATTTTAAAGATGGCCGACCAGATGCCACTGATGATTCAAGGTCGGGACGATCTTCAACCACCTATGTTGATGACAACATTGATCGTGTGCGGTCTCTTGTCCTTACCGATCATCAAAAAACTGTCCAAAAGATAGCTGATGAACTGAATTTGGGAAAATCAACAGTGCACACTATTTTGACCGAACATGATGGATGGATCCTTCACCATGTCACATTCAGCATTGCTTGTTGGTCAGTTTCTGGCAAAAAATTCAATTACTGGGAAGATGTGGACACAATAAAGCAAGAAAGAACAAGAAAACTAAAAAGCCTAACTGCTGAGGACGTTCAAGGGAGCTTTAAAGAGTGGAAAAGAAGATGGAATAAGTGCATAGCAACAAATGGGAGTACTTTAAGGGGGAGAAAATCAATGTAGACTAAATTTTAAAAAATAAAGTTTTTATGACCTCAGTTCGCTTATTTATTAGACAGACCTCATACGGTGTAAGTATCAAGACTAAAAAGACTAATTTTGATATCTTGTATTATCAATGAGTGATGTTTTGATATTGTGTAATATTAAAAATCATCCTTATATCCTATTATGTATTTGTGAAACAGCAGTGAAGATCATTAAATATATGCCCATACTTATTAGCACTCAATCTAGTGGAAAATGTTGTCATAAGAATCAGTGCAAAGATTCTTGAGGCATGAAGGCTGGGAGCATGCAGCTTGTTATAAGTATTACTTATTTGTAGGCATCCTAAATTTGACCAATCAAGTAACATTTGGAGAGTATACTTACAGAATATAACAACTGAACATTGGACTATGAGTGAGGAAGTTGGATGTGCATTTTTAATGCCTCTGAGGTTAAATAAGCTGGAAAATGTGGTCATGGGAGATGAAAAAAATATTCCATGTGATGCCATTTGACCTGTTGGCTCAGATGTTTCCAATTGGTCGTTTTCATTGGTTTTGTACCTGAAACACATGGGACATGATGTGTTAAATTTTTAAAATCTCTAATCATATGATAATGGCAGTACGTAGATTTAAGATGTTGATTTGTATCAGACATTATGCAGTTAAGGGTTGTTATTTTTATTATCTTGTTGTAAGAAATGAGACAAGTTCTATTTTATGAATACAGAATTGAGTCTGCATCACTTGTTCAGTTAAATTATCAGTTCATAATATGGCTCTATGTTTAAAGCTAGCTCAGGAAAGATGTAATGAACTAATACAAACCTGAGTATGAGGATGCATATAGCCACAATAGTGTAGGCCAAAAGGGTACCAATTGAGAGCATGTCAATGAGCTGTTGAAGATCAAAAATCAGAGCCATTATCCCTGGAACAAACAATTAATAAATCATTTTAAGCACCAGGTGCATCAGAAAATATAAACGGTTCATGGGGAACATTTTAAACTCATAAAAATTTTATAGAAACAAATAATTAGCATGCTTAAAAAGGAGGCTCACCTGCCAGTGCTCCAGCCAGAATTGTGGCTATTAAAGGTGTTTGTGTTTTGGGGTGAACTTTTGCTAGTCCCTTAAATATGAGACCATCATTAGCCATTGCATAGAAAATCCGAGGGAGAGGGAATATAGATCCCATTAAACTGAAATGAAAATCATCTTATCTCTTACAAAATATGAATCAATTGATAGACATTTTATTAAATTTTAAAACCATTCAAATATACCAAGAATTTCACTTATTTCTTTTATATCTCTTGCAGATGGGCTTTTAGGATCTCTCAGATTATAAATTTGTTTCATTTATTCAAATAGTGAACTGGCATTTTATAAAGAAGTTTTACTGTGTTCTCAGAAGAAGTTTTGTCCCAAAATAATCCAATTTTACTGATTGCAATTCTTATGATCACAGTAAATTTACAATTCAGGAGTCAATAGCTGAGAGGCTGATTTATCTAGTATTCCATTCGCAAGCTCTTCACTCTTGTAACTTAAGCCTCTTAGATAGAATCAAATATACTTGAAAGGAAGGAGATTAAATGATGCTGACACCAGTATGCTTAATAAAATAACTTTGAAGGTTAAGACCCTCCCACATATGAACAATTTAGCCAATATCTTTAAATTTGTCACCTATATTTGGAGTCAGTATTTAACTGAATAGTAATAAAACATTTTGCTCTCCAAAAGGTCGTAGTATTTTTTTATATGTCCTAGTATTAGCTAATCTATACGAGAGCTATTTCAGCATTAGTATGTAGGTTATTCATTGATTAGTGTACATTAAGGTAATTGATTACAATTATAAAATGTATCTAATTATCAGTGCAGTGTTTGCATAAATAGAAATCTCAAGTTTATGTAATTTTTTAGCCATCCATGTTATAGATAATGCCTTCTCTGTCAATTAGTCAATCACTATCAAATCAGAGATCAAGATATCTAATACAGAACTTTTCAAACTACTCATTTCAAATTAAAAGATAGTTAAGTTGGCATATTTCACTGCTCATGTACTTTGGCTTGAGCTGGCATCAGTTTTAAGGTAGAAATGTGAAAATGCAGAAATCTATTGTATAACTGCCTATTGAAAAGTTTGGAACTCCAGACTTGTGTTTGAATAGGCTCGAAGCAGTTTGTGCAAATCTTTTATAGTAGAAAGCCTTTTTGCTGCTGTGGATGCATGCAGATGCCCCATCCTGATTTTTTCTATGTCAAATGAATTGGAATTTCAATACATAATGCATTCACATCTGACATGCAAACACGGTCACTATCAAATTAAAATTGCTCTGTGGGCATATATGCTTCTATTACCCGTGCAACCCAATTTATGCATTTTTTTAATAGCTTTAAAAAAGAATATAAAACTTTGAAATGGCTCAGATTAAGTGACTCTTATTTTAGTTTATGATATCTTTTATATCTGGAACACCAAATTCCATTTTAAATAAGTTATCTTTAAACTTCTATTGACAACATTTTATTTGGCCATAATCCATCAATTTGAATATTGGTCTGAGTATGTAAAGATAAAACTCTCCTTGAACAAACTTAATTTTGGATAGAGGGGGTACAACTCTTTTCTCTGTGTTCCTGTGGATTCATATTGATTTCTTATATGCAAGTAATCGCACAACTGGAATTTTAAATAGTTTTTCAAAGAAAAGAATCTAACTAGGGTCTGTGTCACCTGAAGCAAGCATGGAATCCCCATGGTGCCTACATACCTGCACAAATTGTACCTAAATATTATTTTGTTGAGGGAATTATCACAAATGCAAAAAACATTTGGCAGGGGAAAACTATTTTATCATTTTTGTCCTTCTCACTGTGTATTGTACAAAATGTACCACCTGCTCTCCCCATTTCTGGTCCTGTCCAAGTATGTCACCCAGGAGTTGAACCCAGGACCTCCAATTCCTGTCAGTAGCCCAATACTCAACCCACTAACCTACCTCATCACTTGGTATTCAAAATTCAGGGTGATAACAGATTTTTTACATAATAATAATGCGAAGGCCAACCTGTGCCTTGAAAGAAATGACTCATCCCTAAATGAAGAGTATCAATCAGCTAATACAATGTAAAGAATCAGAAACTTATCAGTATGAACTTTGAATTTTCCACACTGAAAATATGCAAATAAATCTGCCAAGCTATTTTGGGAAGGAAAAATTATAACTCATTTTTCCACAAAGTCCTACTTAAAATAATTTTAAGAAATTCATGTCTGTCATGGTGTCACCTTAATACTGGAGACATTGTCTTTTATGACAAGAAATAACCTTGCAGTTTTCTATTTGATAATTTTATCTAATTTTAGTGATAAATGGTAATTTAGATACTTTTATATTTTGAATTATGCTTATGATTGATTTAAAAGAATGGAAACTAGTAGAAACAAAATTTTTATTGGAAAACTGCAAGTTTATTTCGCAGCATTATGTGAAATAACTTTCAAAAACATTTTAAACTTGAATGAGCCACCTTAAAAGAAAAGGAAATTAGGTGAATGCCTATGAATAAAAGTGTTCATTATTTATAGGATAAACATACCTTGTAGTTAGAGCAAAAATTGCTCCAATTGTTACAATCCATTTCACAGCATCCCATCCTATTTGACCAAATGCATATGGGAATGGAGCATTTTCATCCTAAAAAGTAATTAAAGTCATCTGTAATTTCACGAGAATCCAAAGCTCAATGATTTTATCCCATGAATCTCTCACGTTCGCAAGCATTTAGTTAAATTCCAAGAAACTACGAGAGATGCCGTGACAGTAACCTTTGATGGACTCATCCACTAAATATGCATTACAATGCGACAATTTCAGTGTAAAAATCATCCCGGTCAAGGCGAATGATTTTTACAAACTGAAATTATTGCATTGTTAAGCATTTAGTAATTAGAAATAGTGCATACATTAAGAAAGTTTATTTATAGTGATGGATTGATTAGAAATAAGATTAAGTCACATATATGTACTTTTTTCAATACTTAGATTTGCCCAGAGGGCTCACTGAGGCTGAGACATACATGGTTTGTATAAAAAGTATCAGGAAAAGTTTTAGAAAAATAGATGCATTTCAGATATTATGACAATGCCGCAAAATTCTTCAAAGTACATCTGTTGAGCATTGACACATTTGTACCAATGGCTTTTACACTGCTCGAAGTGGAAAAGCCATTGGTAAAAGCTTGGTGGGCAGATTCTGGAAGGTCCTTAAAATGGTACACGTGTTTGCTTCTTTGGCAGCACTTTGGGCCCCATGGTGGTGTCCTTTGAGGGAGGATTTTACTTTTGGGAATAGGAAACAGTCTGCTGGTGCCAATTTGGGACTGTAAGGAGGTTGGGGAATCATTGCAATGCCAAATTTTCAGAGATAATGGTGTGCACTGTCATCCTTTCAATGCCAATATGACCTGCAATCATGCAGAAACTTAACCAATGGTCTGAATTCAGCATTTCACCCACACATCAGAAAAAACTTTTACTGATACGTTTTATAAAATCCTTGAATTAGTCACGATTTATACAATTTTGGGACTTTCAGTAATGTCCTGAATCAAATTTGTAATTTATACATCATGCAAGCTTGTGATCCAACGTTTGTTTCTTTGGTGAACTGAATTAACTACCTAACTCTACCTAGTTCTTTTCCTGTAAGAGGATTTTATTATTATTATTAAAACGCACATTTTCAGATAGACAATGTCAGGTGGCACACAAGTCCCAAGTATTACAGTCAAACTTGCCTTGGAAAAATAACGTGCCATCTCAAGTCCAATCAATATCACAAAAGATAATAAATAAAATCAATCAGAAAAAAGACATTAGACTTCCAACCCCCAATCTCTAGCACAAAAAAAAATAAAATCCCCGTCTCATTAGCATCAGTTTCCCAATCAACATGTAAAAAATCAAAACTAAGCTGTTACATACAATTTTACACAACACATCAATCAAATTATCTTATAAATTGTTTAAATCTTTTCTTAAGAGTATTTACCCTGATAGGAAAGGGCTCGAATAGTTCTGTAGGTAAACTGTTCCAATCAACAATAGTTTTATAAAGAAATTAAAACTTTTTTCTTTTTTCCCGGCATTTAACCTTGAATTTGTGATCATTCCTCCCTATAATATTTGGATTTCTTGCCTCTTTCTGTAGTTCGGCCCAAGCTTTCTCTCCCTTTAGAATGCGGAACATTCAACAAAGTCTGCTTATTTTTTTTTCTACTTTGTAAAGGTTCCCAACCCAGTGTTTTTAAATTTTCAGTCACGCTCTCTATCTTCCTATGCTTCCCCAGTACATTCTTCCTTCATATCTGGCCAACTTTCTTTGTACCTCCTTCAGTTTTGTAATATGTCCATCTTCATGCGGGTCCAATACAAGTGATGACTACTCTAAAACTGGTCTTACCAGGACATGCCTTTTTCTTATATGCCTTTTACTGGTCTTCCTTGCCATAATGTTCCCTTTGAGGTTTCTCATCGCCCAATGCAGAATTTTGAAAGCTTTCTTAACAAGGTATTCCATGTTTAGCCCCTACCCTAAATCCTTGGTTAAATATACTCCTAAGTATTTACAGCTATCACCTCATATGACATTTTCCTAGAATTTGTAGTCCCTATTGGTTCCATTTACCTTGTTACCAAAAGTGATGGATTTGTGTTTGTCAATATTAATATCCCATTATTTGTCACCCAATCCACCATTTTATTAATGTCCCTCTGCAGTACTGTATGTGACACAGTACTTAAAGATTTAGTGCTGTTAGCTAAATGGTTTTATCTTCTCCTCTAGGTATCTTTGCATTTTGAGCTTCTTTTAATTTTTAATGATATTATCAAAGTATATGAGAGAATAATTAATTAATAACTTCAAGATATAGGCACAATTTGTATATTACATACAGTGTGCTCACATTAATTGGTGTAAATGACTGATTTTCAAGTAGAGCCAATGTTATAGCAATTGAATTTTACATTATTTCTTAAATATTTCCACATTTTCTAGTTATCTTTATTGTTTTGAGAAAATTCTCTTTCCTGAGTTGATTTTTTCAACTTTCAGTTATTAAGGCCTTACTGAAGGACTCCCCTGTCAAAGGTGCATCTAACTCACCTGATCATAGTATGGCAGCATCATAGTGAGAACAGTAGAGGTCCCAAAGTAAGCCAAGAATATGATGATTAGAGACAAAATAATGGCCAGTGGGATTGATTTATGTGGATTTTTGGCTTCTTCTCCAGTAGTTGCTACGCAATCAAATCCAACAAATCCATAGAAGCACTTGGCTGCACCTGCCATCACTCCTGAGAATCCAAATGGTATATAACCTCCAGAACCTCCATCTTTTCCTGGGGGTATATTTTCTTTTTTTATTTTCCAATTTTCTGGGTTAGCTGCAAGAAATTTTAACCGTTTGAGTTCAGCTGCACAATTATTTAAGTTAGTTTAGATAAATGCTCCTTTGTAGAAATTATGGAATTTAACTACTACATAAATTGATGGGAAAAATAAAAAGGTCATCACTAACATTTAATAGCACCACCAATAATTACTATCATGATGGTGATAAGGTTGAGCACAGTGAAAATGTTGTTCACTGTTGTTGATTCTTTCACTCCAAAAGCAAGCAGAGCTGTCAGGAGTAGAATTATTCCAACAGATAAGAAATCAGGATAATTGGACAAGAAACTAACATCCATGGGCATGGCTTCTCTCAGAGCATTTTGCATTGTGTGGTTAACAAGTGAATCTATATAACTGCTCAGTCCTCGAGCCACACTTGCTGTTCCTGAAATGACCAAATTTTATTAGGTTGTATAAATTAATTTTTTTAAATCATCATCTCTTCATGGTCAAATTATCCCCATGATATGCACATTGTAGTTCAAACTAGTGGAAAACTTAGGTATATGAATTAGTGCTAAATGAGTGAGAATGATAGAAATATGTTACCTATAATATATTCAAGAATCAAATTCCAACCGATGACAAATGCAACCAATTCTCCAACGCTGACATAACTGTAGACATAAGCAGATCCAGCTTTAGGTACCCGGGCAGCAAATTCAGCATAACACACAGCTAAATTGTTTCAAGAATAAGAGATACATAGATAAATTGAGTGATCAAGTGTGTCAGGCCAAAGATCTCATACTATGAAGTAAATAAAGCAGTTTGGAATTGAGCGTATCATCCATTCAACTACAGCATATAATGGTTTCATATGTTGATAGCAAAATAAGCCATAATTTTTATAAATTTATCTAAAACGAGAGTAAACTGAAAAGTAATGCACACATGTTTGCAGACCACAAAAATAAACAAATAGCAAGATCAGGCAAAAAATACCTTAATGTGCAACCCATAAGTTTCAAAATCATATATTTATTTTTCAACATAGTCACCGTTAAGTCTATCACATTTCTCCCAACATGTAACAAGTTTTTTCATGCCATCACTAAAAAACTCTTCCGACTTTTCTCGAATCCAGGACTTGACAGCTGCCTTTACGCCATCATTCGAGGTGTAATGATTACCCTTGAGGTGCCTCTTGAGTTGAGGAAAAAAATAAAACTTGCTAGGGGTAAGATTGGGGGAATAAGGAGGGTGTGGAGGGTAGGCCTCTCCAGTTGCACCCAACGTGTATGGACAAGCGTTGTCATGTTGCAAGATTATTGGTGCCAGGCTGCCTTTAACATGACAAACTTGACCAATATGGTTTGCGATATGCTTTTGAGTGATTCACCAGTAATGTTGAATCAAATCTTCCACCAGTTTGCGATGTTTCTTGTCTGTAGCAGTGATCGGACGTCTGCTGCATGTTTCATCAACAATTATGGCTTTTCCAGGCTAGCAACCACAAAATTTTACTACTCATCTATTTGCAGTAGACCTATCAACAGCATTGTCACCATAAACAGCCTTTAAACAACCATAAAACCTAGTAGGAGTCCTTTTTTCAGTAGTTAAAAATTTGATAACAGCATGCTGTTTAATTCACATTGACATAGCACTAGAACACGTCTCCATACTTCAGCTTCGCATGCCTGTTGAGGGGGAATGTTACTTCCATATGCAACCAGGAGTACTTTTGAAGTTCATTTTGTTTGTGGTGTACAAGCATGTGTGCATTAGGTTTCATCCTGCCCTCGCAGTTAAACATTTTAAGCTGTAAATCTGGAAAAATTTATAAAATTATCATTATTTCAATATACGTCCTGGGTTAAATATGATAAGCACTCTCTATAAAAATTGGCAAATAGTTCATACAGAAAAACACTATATAATATCTAACAAAATAATTCATTGTAATGCACACCTAGCAGAGTAGGCAAAAAATGTTGGACATTTGGGTGAAAATAATTGGCCACTCTGTCATGGTCTTAGTTCTACATATATTAGGCTTGCATTTCATCAAATCTTAAAGATAGATACCTGCCCTAGATATCTAAATGTTAGCAAAGTAACTTATTGTGCATGTTACCTCTTTTATCTTATTCAAAGCATCTTTTATGACAATGTAAATGAATTAGAGTAAGAAATTAAGTCTTTGGCCTTATAAATTTAAATATGTTTTTATTTTGTGGAAATAACACATAATCAGCAATATACTACCTTGATCAAAAAGTTCCCGGAATAACCACCGTGTGGCGCTCCCATCGTTCCGATTTGAGTTCTGTTTTTTTTGTTAAGTTGGTACATCTGTTGTTGATATTCCCTTTAAATCTTAGTGTCATAACTTGACATTTGCAAAAGTTACGGTCGGTTTTCGGTATGTCCATCAGTGCTTCCTGCGATTTTTCCATTACTTCCTCTCGGCTGCTAAAACGCGTTCCCCGCAATGGTTTTTTAACTCGATTGAACAGAAAGAAGTCACAGGGAGCCAAATCAGGTGAATTCGGTGGCTGTTGGATGGTATTTGTTGCATTTTTCGTCAAAAAATTACGAATAATGATAGCACTGTGCGACGGTGCGTTATCATGGTGCAAAATCCACGAGTTTTCTGCCCACATTTCTGGTCTCTTTCGGCGAATTGCTTCACGCAAACGTCTCATAACGCCCAAATAATACTCTTTGTTTACTGTCTGGCCTTCTGGCAAAAATTCATGATGCACTACACCGTTGTAATCCATGAAAACCGTCAGCATTGCCTTCTTTTTTGACTGAAAACGACGTGGTTTTTTTGGTCTCGGCTCATTTGGTGAACGCCATTCACTTGCCTGATGTCCGGATTGCGTGTCGTACTCATAAACCCACGTCTCGTCTCCAGTAATGATCCTTTTGATGAATGTGGGATCGGATTCAGCCTCGCAAATCATGTCTTTTGCGACGTCAACACGGTCTCTTTTTTGCATGAAATTGAGGTCTTTTGGAACCAACTTTGCTGCTACACGACGGAAACCCAAATCATTAACCACAAAGTCTTGGGCGGATCCATAGGGAATGTTCAAGTCCTCCGCTATTTCTCTGATGGTTAATTTGCGGTTATTGACCAACATTTCTTTTACTTTATCAATTTTTTCACGAACTTTCGATGTCGATGGTCTGCCACTGCGTTCATCATCTTCGATTGACTCACGACCACTTCTGAACCGCTCGTGCCACTGGTAAACGACCGTTTTTTTAGAGAATCGTTGCCGAAACACTTTTCCAACATTTCCAACGTCCGTGCGCCACTAAATCCGTTTTTTACGCAAAATTTAATACAAGTTCGTTGTTGCAAATTTAAATCCATTTCTGAAATTGTAAAAAATCGCCAACACACACAGAGATAGATGTACTCTTGGCTACGTAACTTTTGCAAATGTCAAGTTATGACACTAAGATTTAAAGGGAATATCAACAACAGATGTACCAATTTAACAAAAAAAAACAGAACTCAAATCGGAACGATGGGAGCGCCACACGGTGGTTATTCCGGGAACTTTTTGATCAAGGTAGTATATACTATCCAAAATAATTTCACAGGTGCTTAGTTTACTGGTTAACAAAATTATCAATTCATTTGCCTCTTTAGTATCAAATAATGTTGTTTGCACTGAAATGTAAGGCTATAGGTATGGTATATGTGAATTCACAAATATATTTCTTTATATATTTTCTAATTTTTTGACTCATCCCATGCTTTAATTCCACACACTTCCATAGAATCACCCCAAACAAGTAAGGGTTCAATGCAATACTTATAAGTGGTACTTCTTATCTAGATGCACTTGAGAGGTGAGACCATTTGCACTTAAGGAATGATGAAGTGGGAACTAAGAAAGGTAAAAATTGAGGAGAGGGAGAAGTGAGGAAGGAAACCCTAGGTTAATGCGACAGGAATCCTGTTTTGAGAAAGGAAATATTCTGACAGACCTGGAGTACAGAGTCAGACAAATATAGATATTAAACTGTTCAGTGAGGCATCACATGATTAATGATAGGCCTTACCCAGTTTGTTCAACTAAGTTACCACTGTAGTTATTATTGATTTGTTACAGGTACCTATATTAATCAATAGATAAAAAAATTGACAACCTCGGGATGAAGAATACTGTTGGAAAATCACAGTTTTTCTGCATACTTCCAAGTGTCCATTAGTACGGCAGTGTTTTTTTCATCTCTATTCTTTCTATCTGATTGAATTTTACTTATGGTTCAGGGTGGGCAGACTCCTGAACAATTGCATATAATAGGAAGCTGCTGTTTTAGACGTATATATTTCTTACTTTAGCTAAATGGCCTACTTGTCCTAGCTGTTTATCAGCCCATTTTGTCATGAAATATCTGATTGTGTTACTTTAGGGACTTGAGGTCAGGATTTCCCAACAAATAGGAATTGAATGAAAATTGAATATGCCACTCTCTTCCAAAAATTGATAGACATTCTGCTTTTTTCGTAACTGATGGAATCATGAGATAATGTTGGAAACAATATTGTTATATTCTTTGAATTCTGTCTGTTGTCAAAACCAATTGTCATGTGACTGATTTAGCTTTAATGCGTTGTTTGTTGAAAATGGTGATCTAACTTTTGCATTCACATCAATTTCTCAAGTTTAATACCTATTACATAATTACCTAATATTATAATGAGGTACAAATAGCTTATCAAATCCAGATGTGAACCATTACTCTTAATTTTAAAATTAATTTAATTACGGTTTTTCAATAATTTTTCTTAAATTAAATCTAAAAGAATTAAACTAACAATTTTTATTTCATCATTATAATTTAGTTTCCAATTTAATGCCGTCAATGAATTCCAGCAAGTGCAAGATAAGAAATTTACTTTTGACCATATACTATCTACGAGCAAAAGGTTTAGTATTTTTAGAATACTGCAAAATTGAATTTAGAAAGCCATACCCCATCATCAATATTTTCTTGTATTTGTATTCCTCCTTAATATATGCTGCGGAATGAACCTAAACAAACAATTCTCTCCTTTTTTCTTAAATAATAAAAAATTCTTCATTCTGATCCCAATGCCTTTTTACTTGAATTTTCCATATTGCTAATTTTTTCTCATTATGTAGCTTTCCTGTGACCTCATCCTCTTCTTATTCCGTTTGTCTCTAGGTAACGGGTCTGTCCCCCAAAGTTCATCCACATATTCTCTCCATCTCCCTTAAATCTCTTTCAGTTCCATCGAGATACTCTGCGTATTTTCCTTTATATTTCGTATGTTTTTGTCGTATTAAGCCTCCGACCATTCTCCCGCTTTCTGTTAGTGCGTTCACTTTTTTCTGTCCGAAATTTCTCCGCCGTATCGAATTCCATTTTCCATTATTCCTTCTTCTTGTTGGTTCCTCGACAGGATATTTAATCTATAGAATTGGCCATTTAACTCCATCTAACCACTAAGCACAAATCTTTTTCACTCTGGTTCTCCTTCGGTATGCTTTAGATGCTTACAGTGAATCATACTGATCCTTGGCTGTATCGTACTTCTCGGAGCAGGGAAGGTGGGGGATAGGCAGGGAAACTGGAAATGAAAGGAAATCGTGGAACCGTTAGCCTGCACGACTTGACACGATTTCACGAACATCCAACCAATCTGGCGGCTTATTTTACCGCTAGCCCCTTATATTGTCCTTGAAAAAATTAAGGCTACCGAAGGGGGAGGCAATAGGTAAAAGAAATCGCTTCGTTAAAACTTTATTATTTCTTTATGGCATTTATGAATAACACTTGACCATGACGATTGTTAATTTTTATTATGATTCTGCATCCGAATCCAAATTTTATTTCGAATTATGGCACCTGTCGGATTACTGGCCTCACTTCGTGGGAGTCGGGAGTGGGCAAAACTGACGACATGGACCTGGGATGAATGATAGGTCAAGGAAACTCGATTAATTGATATATCCTAGGAGCGGTCACTTCTACACCAGGTATATTAAACATCCTGTGGATCAAGATTTTATTAATCCACAAGTATAAAAGAAAGGTGTTACGCTGGTTTGAATGAATGAGAGAACAGTCATTAAATAGGTATGGTTTGGAAATAATGCCAATAATTGGGATAGACCGAGAAAGTGAATGTTGTAGAAAAGGCGTGACATAAGGAATATCAGGAAAAGGCGATTACAGACGAAATACAGGCTGTAATGGAGGGTGGATTTCTTTTCTTAGAAATGATTCACTGCGCCATTCGAATTTGAAGCCGGGACAGCAACCGAAAATTCAAACGAGGCGAGACTACCAATTCTCCCCAGCGATTTGCAAACCGGAGAAAATTAAGCCACCCGGAAATTGCAACGTTTAAGCGACATCACCAAAGCACGAAACTTGTTTGTGGATATGCATCAGTCCCCTCTCACTCCCCATCGCTATGTACAATAGCGTTCTACTCATCCCCGTCCCCAAAGCGCTCTTTTCACTACCTGTGACGCGGCTTTTTTGTCTGCTGTTCATGTTCCGCATGTTTGCTTATTTTTCTCAGCTGGGATGTTTCTTTTTCTGCTCCCGGCGGAAATTTTATTTGGAAATTTCGCCGCCCCGCGCATGCTGCCGCCCGGGTGTGGTGAACAGCCTGCACCCGAGGGGCGGGTGCAGTCTTGGAGATGACTCAGCAGTCGGAATTGGTCGGAATCAGGCTTCAGTAAGTCTCACCAATTACACTCATTGCACAATCGTACTCTTCGATTTCGCAAGAGATCTCCGTAGATCTAGAGATCAAAGGGGATCAAAATGCGGTCAGAAGGGGCTACAATAAACTCTCTCTCTCCCAGAAGAAAATTCGAATGACGATCGAAATTTTATTTGTTATAATTTTCCATTATCTCGAAAATTTGCAGCCCGTTCACCAATATCTACTTCCCCCAACCCCGAAGTGAAGTGTGTTTATTCTTTGCCGTATCTTGTCTGACGGCCAGAATTTTGAGGTGTACTAGTGGAGAAGATAGGTAAAATATAGACGGAGAGGGAAATTAACGAAGAAGTGCTGGACATACGAGAAGAAAGCTTAGAGAAAGGGTTGCCTGGAAAAATTCAAAGGCAGGGAAAGTGGACGTAGGACATATTGAGAGACGATTGTACATTGAAAACTGTGATAGAAGGGAGAACGTTTAGTGAGTGAGGTAGAGAGAGGAAAAGATTGAAAGTTCTGGAAGGTATGAATAAATGAAGAACGTTTGTGGTGTTGAAAAATGGTTTATTGCGATGTCATTATTAAATGTCATTTTAGGCTAGGCTCACAGTGGGCTAGTCAAAATCCTACCTAGATGGTAAGACTAAAGCTAATAATAGTAATCGAAAGCCCACCACTGCGCAACCCATCCAATCAATGGAGGGTAAAAGATTATACTTATTTTGACGTATGGAAATTATGTTAGACTTTACGTCCGCAATAACTATCTCCATACGTACCCTGGAAGTTTTTTTTGCTTTGATCAAGAACAAGAATTTAATGTTGAAATAGGTAATACAGCATTGAATTCTTTTTTAGTAAAGCAACAAAAGTGAATTAATGAGTTTTTTCAGAGTAGTGGTAGTCCAGTGGGTAGAGCGCTGGGCTACTGACCGGACGGTCTGGGTTCGATTTCAATGATGACTCCTCTGGACACGCTCGACTTTATTCAAGCTTTGATTTTTCGGGTGCCAGACCTTCCTGGGAAACCACAGTTGGGAACTGGTCCCCAAGCCCTGGTGTGTACATTTCACCCGTCATATAGGGCTCAGTATTAGGTGAACACTACTCTCACCGGGTTCCGGATTGATTATTGCACTTTTTATGGAATTATTGGAGTGGTTCAGAAGGTACATACCCGCGAAAGCTGAAGCTATAGCTGCTATTAAAAACGCTAGAGTAACAGCGGGGCCAGCTTGAACCTTAGCCACGGACCCAGCGAGGACGTAGACACCGAGGCCAAGCGTGGACCCTGCTCCGAGGGCGGTCAAATCGAACACTGTTAGGACTCGTGCCAAGGGTGTTACGTTCGTGTCCTCTTCCATAAACCTCTTTCGGCTGAAGGCATTCCAAACCCTTCGTAGTTTTACATTCATTTCTTCAGATTATGTCTCACGAGAGGATGAATCCATAAAGTGTCTGGAAAATAAAAAAATATAACAGGTAATCAAAAAAATGGTATTAAATTGGACAAGGGAATACATTTTCCATTCAGGGAATTAGAAAATAATACCGTAAGCAAAAGGATAAAGAGCAAGTAACTTTAAGGAGAGTACTGATGACACTGACTCTTGGGTAGATATGCTAATACAATTTATACAAGGCTTTAATAGCGCCACTGTGAGGAAGAATGGTTTTTTGTGGAATGGAAGTGAAGGAAGAATGGTTTTTTGAGAAAATAGGATGGATCCTCTTTTCGCGATGGATTTTGCTAGGAGTATTTTGAGGTGTGGAGAAGGATGGGATATGCGAGATGAAAAGATGCAAAGACCAACGACAACAGTGAGACAGATTGCGGAAGAGAGGAATTTGGAGAAATGCGGGGAGAAATAGGTAGAGCTGATGGAGAGAGGGTATTTGGAATGATGCGAAAATACATATCATGGGTGTAATAAATGGAAATAACGGCTACTAAAAGGTGACGAGGGGAAAAGCCTAGAGCGGAGGATTTGTTTCTGGTGGCTGGAATGTTGTCAGCAGGTTTTAGGGAACTTTCGTAACCAGAGTTAAGGCTTTCTCTCTAATCATAAACATCATCATACATGTATACAACATATTATTTCTATAAGATCATTTTTTATACATTCCCATTTCACACTTGAGCGGCTCATTACTACCCATAAGCGAGGCAATTCAAAAGCGCCTGTCGCTGGTTTTGAGGGAAATATATCATCGTTTCATACAGATCGGTATTTATTCAGGTAAAAAGGCGAATGCTTTTAAATCTAGCTAATGCACATTTTAAGCAATTGATGAAGTTCTCTGAAGTCTACTTTTCGTTGCCTCTTTAGTCATTCGTGGAATCCCAATTTTTTTTCTAAAAACACTGAGAACTGATAATCATATCTTACGAGCATTCGGTGGTTGGAGTGAAATGCTTTGCGGACCTATTGCATTTAAGTAAACTTTAAATCGCAGATTATTCAGCATTACGGAGAACCTAGCAATACTACAAACCTTTTGGTACTAGTCAATTTCGACGCTAGATTTTCAGTAAGCATCTTTAAAACGAGGCTTTTTACCAAGCTGTGGATAAGTTGACTTTCACTCGCAACATGAATGCGGACTGAATCATGAAATGGTGGGTGAAGCAGCTCTTTCACCACGTGACCTTCCATCGGCCTTTAAACAGGTTTAAACGGTGACTCTTCGAGTTCGTGATTGTCACAGAATGAGTTATTCCGGTGGCATCCGGAGTGCGGTGCAACGCCCTGTGGTGCGTTGAAAAATACCGGGATGTGCAAATATTTGTACTTTTTTCATAAACACCAAAAAAAATAGAAAAGCAATTAATATTTTACTGTCATCGTCGATAAGTAGGTTTTCCATAGTATTTCGGCGGAAGAAAGCAAGCGAGGCGGCCTCCTCCAGTTGCTGAGAGAAGAAAACCACGAAGTCCCTCGCGCGAAGGGTGGGCTACTTATTTAAAATACATGGGTGTTCGATTAAAAAGAAATGGAGATCACTGAGCCTGCAAAAAAACTAATGTATGTGGTAAAAATATTCACCAATTCCTGCACTAATGGAGATGGTGACAATAGGCGTAGTAAAAATTTCCTCAGTTTCGATGTTTTTAAATTCGAACCTCACTGATTTGATTGTTCTTACGAGTATAATCCTAATATAGTGACGTAATAGTTTGTGTTTTAAGGCCCATTACGGTTCTAATATACTCTGGAAATGAATATTACCAAAATTTAGGCGGCATATTTTTTGCTTTTAATGTAAACAAATAGTATCGAAGAAGTGATCTATTGAAAAATTATTCGATCTACTCTTTTCACCTCCTGCCGGTGGTGCAATGCGCACGACTTTCAGATGTCGACGGGCAAGACAAGGCTGTGAAAAAAAATTCAACAAGGAAGTTGCCGACCTTGGTTATCTCCGTAATATTTTCAATAAACCCTAGTGAAATAGCTTTGTCGCGGAATTTTCAGAGGACAACCTAGCTGAAAATCGAACTAGCAATGAAAGGTCTGCATGCTTCTCTTTATGCCGCGGTTAAACTATAAAAACCCTACACTATATCGGTAGATAAAACACGGTCAACGGACGGAAAACGAGAAATGACAGATTTAAATAATTATTTTTCACTCTTATAATTCAATGTTCACAACAAACCTATGACGAAAGGTTTTTATGTGAAAACTTGTTGTCACCTCCCGACCGTTTTTGAAACACTTTTAACTCTCTACGGTTATTGGTTACATAGGGTCAATGTTCAATATTTATTTAAATATTTGTTTGTTATGTATCCGGGGCTTTAGAACGAAGTCCCGTATGAAAAACTTAAGTGCGAGAGATCGGGGAGTGGAGTACTCATGCTAATAATCTTAATGCCACACCGGCAGAGAAAGCGCTCAAAATGTGGCTATAATATAATCACACACTGCTATTTATCGTTATTAGCAATCTCAAGGGGGCTAAAATTGGACATGCTTAGGATCAGATATTTCTTTGTGGAAATCTCCCTTCAGTGTCGAACTTTACCGGTCGAGCGTAAATCAAACGCTCTTAGTCGCTTTGTCTATAGTAACACCACGATGATCTCTTTTAAGATACAGCTATAACGATAATTGTACGAAGTGTGTGACTAAACAAGCGACGCAAGAAATAAAATATCTATGTTTTTAATCATTTAATTGTCATCATTCAAAACAAAGTTCACATTTTCTGGACTTACAGTCCATATTACATACAACATCAAGTTCTAATGCATGTATTGGATTTTCCTGAATGAAACGCCTCAAGCCAGCGTCGGGAAAAGTTAATGATTGGGACAATCCATCCTCACGTCCAGGAGATATCGCCAGGAAAGGACTTTCGATTATCTTTGGCCTCCGTCCTTTTTATTTGAAACATCCTTGTGAAATAATCATATGTCGGATGATGGTGAATAATCATTTTCTCCCGTTCCGATCGCAGCTTTGGGAATTCATTTGATTGCATTTATGTTAGAACTAGGGTAACAAGTGTTATTGGTATTATCCGCAACCTGTGAATGCCTGTCTCAGACTGTTCGAGCACGTGTGGCCGATTGAGAGTCGGGATGATCAGTGCTAGACAGGCCAGGGAGAAAGATATCATTATCACAGACATTGCTACTGGTGCTTTTCAATGTACACGTGGAGGAAATAGTAAAAGAGGCAAGGGAAGAATTGGAGATAGGAATGCAATTCGGATGGGAATTCATGCAATTAGATTTGTGGTTAATCAACCTTTAGTTTGTTAGTCAGCCATGGGATTACAATCATTGCTCAGTGCATTGAAAGGGCATTGTGATTTGTATGTTATGAGGATAAATGTTAACAAAACAAAGGTTATGAAGTTTTCGAGAAATAGGAAAACGAAATTATTCGTTAAAATAGGTCATTAACAGAGCAGTTACAACTGTTTACCTACCTTGGAAGTTTTTTGGACCAAGATTGTCTAAGTACTTGGGGCATATAAGAACAAGTGCGTTAGACAAAGAGTCTTTTACAAAGAGGTGGGAATTGATGACAGGGACGTTGAGTAAGAATGCAAAGAAAAGGCTGGGTAAAACTTTAATTTGGAGCGTGGTTTTGTATGGCGCGGAAGCATCGTCGTTTAAAAAAGATGAAAGGAGTATATTGGAGGCTTTTGAAATGTAGATGTGGAGAAGGATTTTAAAGTTGAAATGGATAGAGGGGAAAACCTACCAGGAAGTGCTGGGCATGGTGGAGAAAGAGAGGGAGTTGTTGGGGGAAATCCAAAGGAAGCAGGAAAGGTGGATGATGGCGTATCTCGATCGACGGTGGAATAATGAAGACTGCGATAGAGGGGAATTTTAGACAATCAAGGTAGGGTTGTGGTAAGGCTGGGCACGTTAGATACAATGAAGGAAGAATGCAGAATTGAAGTGCTTATTGTAATGTCGGGTGTCAGGTTTTGTTCCGTTAGGAGAGGCAAAGAAATCTATCGTTATTGAAGTCTGTGTCTGTCCAAAATCTACCTTAAACAGTAGCCTACCTAATAATAATTGGGATGATAGATGTCACAGCTGTCAATTACCCATTTTTTCAACGAGATGCGAAACACACGACCCCCTAAAGTACCTTACTCACAATCAATCAAACCTTGGTGTCCTAAACCTTTTAGCACGTGCCCATTCGACATCTTTCGGGTTTTATGTAAATTTAGATTATACTCTTTTAGATTATATTCATTTCATTTTGAAATGGTGTTCACCTCATAGTTGCGGAATTCAGAATCTTTTCGGAATGGGAGATTTTTCGTATATGGTCAGATGAAAAAATTATCACTTTTATCCGTCAAAGAAAGTTGAAAGTCATGTTTGAAATCGAAATTAATCTCAAAATTTAGAGAAACCCTTTAGTAGATAATTCTATGATCAGATGATAAGGAAGTCTCCAATAGTTTCGGATGTGTAAGTAATATTTATCTTGGATTTTATTATATCCAAAAATATTCCCTAAAGGATGGCGCACCCTCCCTCTTAGATTCACCCCTTTCACCTGGTCAAGAAATTGATCGTGATTACGTATTCGACTCTAGTTTCCTTCTTTCATACTTCGCCGTGTACGTATACAGTGATCTAAATCCGTTGCTTCAAGCTTTTCCATTCTACGATTATCGCATCTCTTCGTGACACACATCTGATGACCCTCTCGCAGATATCGTAATCGATCTCGTCATGTTTTTTTGACACATGCCATGAGGGCGGCCGCTGAAGATCGCATTGTATTGATGGCGACGGAGTTATGCCCGGAAAGTCGGCAGATTTTTCCGTTAACTTTTGATTTCTAACGTGCCCTTTTTCCTGTTTCCCCAAAGTGACAAAGATTCGGATTATTGATTGGGGAACACCTCACTACCAAATTGAGTAGTTTCAGGCGTGATGTAGTGGAATTCAAATTTAATAAAGAAAAGATAGTGACAATTTTCCTCTGGATAAGTTGTAAGAGGAACCTTCTCCTCCGTCTCTCCTTTCCTTCCACATCCACCCCCCCTTCCCGGGATGCCAACATTTTTTTAAGACGGCACTTGAATTCATTTGCTACCTGAAGATGATGTTCAAGTAATACATCGAAACCCAGTCGTACTATTAAAATTCTACTGTGGAAAATTGTTAATATCTTTTTTTATTACCTCTGTACCAACCACGTTGAAAATTGCCGTTCCAGTTACACTTTGCTTGGGAAATATTTTTGGTTTTAATAAACGTCAAAATGATTATTACTCATATGCCCGACACTGCTTTTAAATACTTGCCCCGGGCATCTAATTATCTACTGTAGGGTGTGTTGTGTTATCTAAATCAGTGTAATCATTTTCAAATTTAACATTATTTTAACTTCTTTTGTTGAAAAAAGGTTTTTACAATTATTTTTGTTCACATCTGAAAATTTACCCCTTAGAGGTTTGTTAAATCCACTTCTGGCTGCGGATCAGTACATTTTGATCTGAGAGGATTCACAATATTTAGATTATTCCAAAGTTTATTGGTAAAAACTTAGTGTTGGATAAGACTCAGGTAATCATTTTTGTTTGAATTACCTTATGATTGTCAAATCATGGAGCCGGTATTTCACGCATATCGTGTTCCTTAGCATTATAAAGTTATGGATTATTGTTTTTGGTAGTAAGATATGTCGGTAAATGCTGTTAATAAATGAGATAAAGCTCTGCAATATTTACACGGACTATTATCTGCAATGTCGCATATCAATATCCATCCAAAAAAAGGTATGCCGATTTGCCAAGAATTATAAGAAGAAAATGTTTCGATGGAAATATTGGTCTTATGTTATTATGTTTTTAGTATTAACCTTCATGATAAAAACGTTCAGTCGAAAAGGATGTCGCATTAGATATTCGAGTGCCTTCATTATCTCAACGAATTGGGGAATTTGCTCATTCCTATAGCTTGTTGAGACTACGTAAGTTGTAAGTTTTACAAAGTTGCAGAACCAATAAACGAGTATTAAAGATTTAAATTGCTGTGCGATTTAGTACAGGTAAATGACACGAGTTTTGCGCTGTGAGAGACAGTCTTCGCTATTGGTGTCTACTCTGTTATCAAGCGTCAACACACATATCATCAATAACGGTTAGTTTCGGTCAGCGAAGTTCCACTGTCATAGTTTTTTCTTATTTTAATAATCGTATTGGCTTCGAAAATTATCTTCAATAAACTTTCAGCCAATAACTTAACACGTTCAATCATCGTGCTACAGGTCCCTGGGTTAGCTAAATTCTTACTCCGCTTTCGATTTCCTATTTGCAGATTCTCTTTCGTATTATTAATAATTTTTCTTCTACCTCCCGGTTTTTCCTTTTCCATGGCCTCCAACACGTATCTCAATAGGTATAACTCTCTAACGATCTCTCAAATGTATCTTATTTTTACTGGATTTTCTATCTGCCTTTGTTCTAGTCTCGCATTTCATTCAGCATTTCCCTTTGAGTTTTTCTCAATACATTCTTCCTCAATTATTCTCCCCCCGCAGCTTTTCCCCATCCCACTTGGCATCTAAATAATTGTGTATACAAAAATTTTCTTCTTACATACCACATATATCAGAATTCACCAAAATTATGGTAATATTGTCTCTTAAGATTACGGAACTTGTTCTTATTTTAGTCTCCTTTTTGATGGTTGTCGCCTTTCCTATCCCAATTCCACACTAATCCACCAAATCGTGACGCACTATGAACCATTGGTCTGACGGAAAGAGAGGCCTATTGCGTGTGTGGAGTTGAGCAATAAGTGAATCTAAACGCATTTGAAAGACCCATCCTGTTCCTTGGGGCTTCTTTCGACTGCGTGCGGTATTTGGCCCAATTCCCTCGACACCAGCTACCCTCGACTCTAGTACATACTAAGCTATTTATGTCCTCCACTCCAGTTCTGCCCCTGACAAAACTTTTGAAACAAATGCTATAGATAATTTCACACTGCTTGCATCACCTGGGATTGCCACTTGGTTAATCCGACTCTGTGGACCATTCAGGCCGTAGTATGTGGGGACACCACACCCTGTTCAGCGTCCAAGTCAAAGCATATTATTATTATTATAAATACACATGTGCTAATAGACATTGTCAGGTGACACACAAGTCCCAAATAATTGCAAAAGATAATACATAAAACCAGACAAACACAAATCTCTTTAACAAAACAAGTGAATCCTCATCCCATTTACAACCATTAATCAGCAAGAAAAAAAAGATACATAAAAAAAAATTAAGCTATAACATATAATACCATACACCACACATAAATCAAATTTTTACATACATACCTTACATTTATTCTTTAAAGTATACACTCTGTTAGGAAAGGGCTCGAATATTTTTGCAGGTAAGGTGTTCCACTCAACAATTGTTCTATTTAGAAAAGAAAATTTTTTTTATTTGTCCTCTGTGCCCGGCATTTTATCTTAAATTTGTGATCATTTCTGCCTATAAAATTTGGGTTCCCCGCCTCTTTCCTAAGATCTGCCCAAGCTTTCTCCCCCTTCAAAATTCGGAACATTCCACAAAGTCTGCTTACTTTTCTTCTAGATTCTAGAGGTTCCCAGCCCAGCGTTTCTAGCATGTCAGACACACTCTCCATCCTCCTATGCTTCCCCAGTACATATCGGGCAGCCTTTTTTTGCACCTTTTCCAGTTTTTTAATATGACCTTCTTCATGAGGGTCCCATACAAGAGAAGCGTACTCTAAAATTGGTCTTACCACGGTCTGATAAGCCTTCTCCTTGGTTGCTCTAACGCTCCCTTTGAGGTTTCTCATTACCCATTGAAGAGTTTTGAAAGCTTTCTTATAGATGTACTCCACATTTAGCCCCCACCCTAAGTCCTTAGTTAAATATACACCTAAGTATTTGACAGTATCACTTCTAGGAATGACATTTTCTGAGAATTTATATTCCCTATTGTTTCCATTTACCTTATTGCTAAAAGTGATGGATTTGCATTTGCTAACATTAATATCCATCCCATTTTTTGTCACCCAATCTGCTATTTTATTAATGTCCCTCTGAAGTTTGTCACGGTCTCTGTCATTTTCGACTTTCCTGTAGATAATACAGTCGTCTGCAAAAAGTCTTAACTGAGAATTAATATTTATTGGGAGATCATTTATATATATTAAAAACAATAGCGGGCCAAGTACGCTTCCTTGTGGGACTCCCGATGTTACCCTTGCTTTTTCAGAATACACTTCTCCTAATTTGACCCTTTGTGTTCGACCTTCCATGAAATTTCTGACCCAAGAGATTACTCTTCCATCTGTGTGTAGTAGCAATTGGCCCATCTTAAGCATTAAGCGATCGTGGTCAACTTTGTCAAAGGCTTTTGACAGTGGACATATGGTGCCAAACGGAGGTGAAATCCGGTCATGACTGCAGACGGTCAGTATATTTGGAACGATGGTGTCCCGTGAGTGAGGTCAGACTCACCGAGCTCATTCTGAAGGTCAACTTGGTGGTTTCGTTGGAAAGATAGTCGCGACTCACGGAACAAAATACAAGCGTTGTGAACATGTCTAATAATACATCACCATGAGACGTTCATATGGTAATATATTTTTCCGATCTCTATTGGCGTAATAGGTGTTGTAATTGGTGTAACAGGGTTATTAGATAAACATATAGTATTTTGCCTTTTTAGGTGGCGCAAAACGGTTTGCGTTTTACCGAAAATGACGACATGAAATTAAAAAAAAATGTTCTGCCAATTCACTGATTTGGACAAAACTCCTTTTAAATTGATCAGTTAGATTTCATCGCCAAATGTCTAATTTCCAATTCCCTCGAGCATTTTATTTTTTGATTATTTATTTTTATTCTCTGCATATATTTCACTGGTCATCAGAATTCGTAAAAATAGAATGGGAATTTTTTTCTGCACAGGCTCGTGTTGCGTCTCTGCTTCCAGTGCGCTTCCATTTTCCTCAGTAGACCGATAACTTTTTCCAACCCATTTTAGCTACTCCTGATTGCACTGTGATCTTCGTAGATGCAGCAGGGACTTAAACTGAATCTGACAAGACACAAAGAGCACTCATCACGGTTTCATTCATTGCACATTATTATGTACGATGAAAACGTAAAATCATGTATTTTTTAATTCAGTACCCATTTCTATCAAAAGGGGAGGAAATTGCAGTTTTTAGAAAATAGTAATGCTCCGACAAAAACTGTCCCGCCGACATATATGCCATTCCTAAGTAGATTCCCTTCATAATGACTCCACATAACATGTTGTACCGATTATTGGGGGGTATATAAAATATACTGTTATATTGGATTCTGATATATTTGAAGTATACCGATTTACCTGTATATCGGTATATACTTCTCATTCCTAGTACCAATTATATGTATCCGGCTTCTAAAATGTATTAACCATTTATAACGGTTGCATAACTCATCCATACCTTCCGAATAGAATCGCCAACGAAATGTCATTTCTTTTGCTTTTTCAATGCAAGCCCATGCAGGAATTTATATGCCGGCCATGCAAACGGTGGGGCACATTGAGGACGGGACGTGAGGGTGGCTCTGAATGACAATTAGGAGGGGGCTGTGGGTAGGATGGCTTCTTCTTCAGCGGTATAAACCAAGAGGAAGAGGAGCCAGCGGTCAATTACTGTGATTGCTTGTTAATGGTAGGGATGACTGACCACTTGAACATCTCCACCCTAACCCTGGCGGATTGCGCGTCACGATACATTATGATTTATACAACACTTCCCTTTCGTGTCCCCTTCTCAACGACTTGGTCGCCCTCAACGCCCGCCTCTGCGCTCCGGGATGACGGTTAGTGCTAATTCTTGCGGCACTCACTCCGCGGCATTCTGTGAAATCAGTGCATGCCGTTGAAATATTCCACTGAAGCGAAATGCACATTCCTCCAGCCACTGCGTCCTCCGTGTTTCATCGGCAGATGTGCGTCTATGTTAGACGGAATTGAGTTCAGCTGATGATCGACAGAAGTGACCGCACATGCATGTAGACACAGTTAATTAAAGATGCCATATTATTTTTTTGAGTCATTTGGCGTGTCATAGAATGGGCCACAGGGGGCTCATTATTCGCTTCGTTATTCGCTTCGTTATTCGCTTCGTTATTCGCTGTTATTTCTTCATCTGCGCATGAATTGCTTGGTTCATTTACGGCATGTATGGAATTGAAGGAATGGATGCAAAAGTCAGTTTTTGGTCAATTTTACTTTGACCGGTCAACTGGCAGACGAAAAGTATCATCTGTTATTTTGAAAAAAGAAAGAAAGATGCTTCCCCGTTCTTTATGCACCTTGAAATCAACTGCCAAGTTTGCGTCAAGAACCAGGCGACATTTTCGTTTCTGTTGAACAGAAACTTCCAGTTCTCGCTCACAGCTCTTCAGTCTCAGTTTATTATCGAAAAGTGCGGTATTATCAAGACATTTACACATTGCATGTCTGTCGTTATTGCTTCTCGGCGTATACGCAATGCGAGGAGATATTCAGATATGGTAATGATGGAATTTTAACTAGTTTCTTTTGGTTTCACAGGCGTAAATGAGGTCAAACCTTATTTTGATCGGGCGTTAACATTTAACAATTATTGGAAAATAATTGAAGCAATCGTATCTGTTCAGTAGCGACCATTTGGGGTCTTTTTCAAAATCTGAACATGGTACTCATATGGCTATATTACTTACTGCCATAGATCTGAGGTTTGACCCACAAAAGTCCGCGGAAGTCACTAGTAAGCAGAGATTTGGTGGAAAAAAGTAAGTTTTTCTTGTTGTCAATAGCTGGCAAGCACTTAGCCTTCGAGAGTCATGCGTCAATCCAAGAGGTTTGGAATAATCAAATGGGGACAAAGAAAAGAGGCTCTGTGGAAATATTGCTCTGAACAAGTGCGCGTTCAGATACCAGTCTGTTTTACTCGAAATCTTTTCTTCGGGCGTAGGATATGAATCATCATTGACACTGGCTAGGCCAAGACATTTGACACCACCTCTCCCCAGTTAATTTTGAAAGTCATGGATTGTCGGCGATGTACATGGGATTAACAGGAGAGTTTTCCCCCGTGTCCACGCCACTAGGTGAGTTACCAGAAAAAGGAGGTCAATAAGGGAGGTCAATCAGGCTCATTGCTCCGTAAAGGTCAGATATCCTCAATAAAATATGCAAAAATCGCGAAATGCGAATTAATGCAAATATCGCGATAAATTATATCCTCTTTGAGGTTTGGTACAAAGTTTTGTACTAGCGTGCTCACAGAATCCCGATGACATAGTACATATATGCAGGTAAGTCATCGGAATATTGACCAAAAAGTGTACAAAATTGGACTTAGGTATGATATTTCCGTCGTAATCTTGTTATCGATTTCTCAATTAAACCAATCTCTTCTAAGGAAGTCTATCAGAAAGCAAAACAACAATGATCAAATCGATTGCTAGTTTCGTGATGGTTGATGGACTCTATTCAACCCATATTAACTAAGTGCAACGGTGACTAAAATCCCCACTGTGGGAGAGGCGGTCATGTTTGTTTCCCAACGCTGCCAATGGTTTCCCAGAAGTATCTGAGACTCGAAAAATCGCACAGCTTTGGTGAAGCTGAGGGTGCCCAGGGGCGTGATCCGGAATATAAGCGATACAGCGGTTTACTCGATTAACTACCACGCCCCGAAGAAAGTAAATGGTTGAGGCAAATGATTTACGACTGTTCACGTTCAAATACTATTAAAACTAAAAATATGCGTGTATCTCCGCTTGTAGCATCCAAAACTCCGATGCGCCGTCCGTTGCGAAAACGCATGGGGGGATAGCGCAGGGTAATGGCCAACCCTCACGTCATCAATGCCGTATCCTATTCCGTACGAGGATAACCGCAAATATCCACTTAATCTCTCTGCTAGACCGTCTTTACGAAGGTTTAGTGAGGTATTCACTGCCCAAAATAACACGTGATATAGATCCGTTTCATAATTCAACAGACCTTTCTTGAAAGTAGACCACTTGATGTCTCTAATATACGACCCTGTAAATCGAATTGTAACACATTTATTATAATTGTTGGTATTCGGCCGTCTAAGATTCCGTTTAGACCAAGGTGGACACATGGACACATGGATGGACACATCCGACACTGCAACTAACCCTTACCCAATCCCGCATACATTCTGCATGGAGGGATTTCGTATCTTCATTCCGTACAACATGCCTTGACTATAATTTTCCTGTCCCTTCCTCGTTTTCCTAAAGTTCTCCCATCTGTCACGGTCTTCAAAATCCCGTTGTCAACCAAAACGTTCTGCATCCAAATTTCTTACCTCCTTTGGATTTCTCCCAATAATCTTCTCTCCTCTCACATCATGCCCAGCATTTCCACTTTTATTTTCCTTTCCGTCCATGACACCTTTACCATCCTTCTGCCCACCCAAGTAGTAGTGTTCAGGGGAGGCGACCGACAGCTGAGGTCATTTGTGCCATTAGGGATGGAGAGGAAAGGATGAAGGGTGGAGAGAAATCCGGCGTCGGCATTGGCCTGCTCTTTACGAAAGGCGCCAAGGGGTCCGCAGCTTAACGTCCCATCCGACGGACGGCGTACTCACTCAAAGTGCCCTCCACAAACCCTATATTGCATACAAAGTAGGGATCGAGATACCACTGAAAAATATTCCGCCGCCGCCACTGAAAAATACACCGCCGGGATTTGAACCCGGGACTTCTGGGAGGGAGGCCAGTACGATAGCCACCTCACCATTCCTCAATCAAGAATCTGCCATCCATTCTCATGTTGATTACCCTGAGTACCACCTTAGCTGAATGTGAAATGTAACTAATTCTATATTCCTCACATATGGCTTTCTTTCCCCTTTTTACGATGAGAACTATCACTAATGAGACCAACTCTTCCGACCAAATTCCTCCCTCATAAATGTTACGAATTAGTTCATTGAAACTCTCCCAATATAATTGTTACATTTTTTAACGTAGCAATACCATTTTCATCATATTAAGTGTTTAAATTAAAATACTTTGCTCCTTATCTCTCTGATCCAAGTATTTTTCATAAATTCTAAGTAAAGTATGTAAAAACAATTATTTTGACGTTTTCCAAACTTCTTAAAACATTCACCTGGAAACCCATATCCTCTAGAGAATTCGGATCTGCACGAGACAAAGAGATCGTTGGACAATTTTTACACTCGTCGGTCTGTGAAATGTTTTTCAACATTCAATTTCGTCGTACAGCTGTATTCCTTTTGTTGAAATGAAATGTCCAACAATGTTTACTTCTTGGAAAAAGCGACACCTCTTCAGTCTGAGTTTTAAGTTTAATTTGCAAAATCTGTTAAATATTGTGCTTAGCCGACGATGTGACTTTCCCATGCCTGATCATATCGCAAAATGTCGTCCAACTAACAATTGCATTAATTCAAAATAGTCCCTCTAATATCTTCGTCATAAGGCGGGGAAATTTGGACTAGGGGTTCGTTATTCCGAAGCTAATGCGATTACATTGAAAATGCCCATCAAGTGTACCTAAGGTTGTACTTTGAACTCAATTAATTAAGGCTTACGATATTATTTACAACGAAACTTGCATGAAACTAATTTCGTTAACGAAAAGGGGAGTCTTAAATGTATTATTAGCCCCATCGTACTATGGTAGGCGAGATCATGTCAATTCAATTTGAGAGCTTAAGTGTAGAACAGATAGATTTAGGATGTCATTTTTTTCATGAATGATGATGGATGAGAATAACGTCCGATCATGGAAAGGGTAAAAATATTAGCGTCAAAATTAGCCTGGCGTGTTTTCACCCCCTGCCAAGCACGTTAGCGGGGGCTTGCAGGGTTTTAAAAAATACTAAATAAATACTAAGCAACCTATGCGAGTCTAAAATGCACACTAGAGACTTTTAAGCGAGGCTATTTAGGAGGCTTGACCACGTGAGGATCTGGAGAGACAAAAACTCGATTCATTATCCTCCATTCCTGTGCATTGCGCATTAAAATTTCTAAATCATTGCTAAAAGTTACAGTAGCATGCTAATAATAATGATTAAAGGCATTGACTGGTAGGGAAGTTCATGTGAAGAGCAGATCCTGACCCTCAAGAGTATACTGAGGACGATAAAAATGGGAGCACGAATGTGGTCTACGTAGATTTTTAAAAGTGATACTAGGTCTGTCTCTAAAATAGTGGGGCTGAGCCGATTAAAAACAAGGCATTGCCATAATTGATAGATTCAATCAAAAGTCTTCGCAGTAGCACCCTTGTGCGTCCACACGCCGCTGTTGGCGGGTTTTCCACGCCTCTTACGCCTTCTGGAAAGCGGCGCCCGGATTGCTGCTAAGCTCCCTTGTCACGGCCTGTTGTACCTTCCGCCGACCCGTCGTGACGTTCTTTCAGCACTGATTTGAGAAGGGGGAAGAGGGACAAGTCTGGTGGAGCATTGGCTAAAAAATTTTGATCCTCTCTCATACGGTCGAGAAGTTCAAGGCAAATCCACTTGCGAGTTTCCTTTTGATCGTCCGAGAGCACTCGCGGCACTAACTTCCCACACACCTTTCTCATTCCCATGTGTTCGGTCACAAGTCGATACATATCACTTTTAGGGATGCCAAGTTCGTCAGAAACCATGCGAACACAATCTGCGACCCCTGTCCAATAAAGTCTTCTCTCTTGCAAGATTTTCGTCACTTCTGGAGGTCGAAGGGCGTCCTGAATGTTCGGCGTCTTTTATATCTTCTCTAGCCTTCCTAAATAACTTGTGCCAATCAAAAAAACCGGATCTACCGATGGCGTTATCACCATAAGCTGTCTTGAGCATGTCATTAGATCTTTCCCGGTTTTGCCCAGTTTTACGCAACATTTGATGGCGTAGCGCTGTTCATGGTGGAGCGTAAAGAGGTCACGTTATAGAGATTTCGCAAACGAACGACCCGCTCTCCGCAAAGGCTGGGAGCCAACTGCCACCTGTCTAAGGCCTTTCCTGAGACTCCCCTCCCTCAAACCCAGCCAGATAAACCACCGCCCGTCCGTTTATCCGGGAAAAATAAATTATACTACTTTTGGGACAGACTTTGTATGACTTGGTCAACAGAGGATAATTTGTGGACGAACTAGAGGAATTTGGGCTCAATAATAAGTCCCAGAATATCATCCAAGACACGGCAACATCTCGCGGGTCACATGTAGGGAGATGATATCGACCCCATTTGAGACGAAGACGGAGGTGAGACAATGAGATGGGCCTTCGCCAACTCTCTTCAACCTAGTGCAGGAGAGGGTAACGAGGTCGTGGTAGATGACGCTAGAATTGGAAGGAATTGGAGGGACGTATGATTGGGCAAGAAGAAAGGCCCAAAGAGAACACAGCTTGACCTCTTCAGATGACCTCACATTGATTAACAGAGAGAGAGAGAGAGTTAGCCAAAAGAATGCTGGCATTTCTGCACGAAACAGCTATGAAAACAGGAGTGAGGGTATCGTGCATAAAGACAGAATACGAGATCGAAAGCGACAAAGGGAGTGGAGATGTAAGAATTAAGTGAGGAAAAATCTGCTATGACAACAGATTCGAATACTAGGGAGAATGGATTTAAACTAACGGACTGGATAAGGAGGTGAATAAGCTGGATACGTCATTTAACGTAGGCTGACCGTAGGGAAGTAAAGATCGACGCTAAACTGAGGCACTAAAACCCGGTGATGAAACCTCAAGCGTTATATGGATCCGAATGTGGGACAATGTGAGATGGGGGTAGTGGAGAAGAGGGAGGAAGAGATCCTGGGCCTCAGAGGAACCCTAGCCGAGATTTGGAAGGAGAGGAGGAATGGAGAATTATACCGGAAGACGGAGACGATCACTAAGACCTTGCTCAAAAGGAGGTTGACATTCTATGGAGAACCGAGGAGGATAGAGGATGGCAGGTTCACGAAGAGGATCTTTCTCGTATGTGAGGGGATTGAAGACGACTATCATGTGGGTTCCATTAGTGTGGATACAACTGAGCGAAGTAGAAATTATTATTATTATTTACATTTAGTTACAATTAGGCAAATGGCCCGCTGGCAACGGTCCAGTAATACACCCTTATAATGCACGAGAAAAATATGTATGAATAGAATTGTTTGAGGCGTCACTTTGAGGAAGAGATTCATATCGGAAAAGAAAATATTTTGTTCTTCAACATAAATTCCAATATATAGTATATGGAAGAACAAAGTATTTTCTTTTCTGATCCGAAACAGACATGAAACAAAATGCGTTTAAAAGCAATGGCACTTAAAGATTCTCGAATTTTCCAACCGTAGCTGTACTCTCCCATATGGTTTTAATAAATAAAATAATATAATAATCACCGACAAAAAGGTTTATTACCCAATCTTTTGTCCTATGGCTGCTTTAAATCTATTCTTAAAACGCATACAATTTGGCGGAAAGGGCT
The DNA here is from genome assembly GCF_022747635.1 of Hetaerina americana. Classification (NCBI taxonomy): domain Eukaryota; kingdom Metazoa; phylum Arthropoda; class Insecta; order Odonata; family Calopterygidae; genus Hetaerina; species Hetaerina americana. Next base: position 17,047,875 of record NW_027286985.1, on the reverse strand, counting down.
CAAACAACCCTCTAGGCAGCTGGTTCCATTAACAAATACTTCTGTTTAAAAATGAATATTTTTATTTGTTTTTTTGTTCTCTTATTTTTATTATAAAAACTATGGTTGTTTTTTTCCTCAAAACTTGGTTTTTCTATCTCCTTCCATTAATCTTCCTACACTTCATCATATTTAACTATTCTGTCCATCACTTCTAACCTATCCCTTAATGGAATCCAGGTTCTCAATAGTAGGAAATACAAGGAGGTGGTGAATGGCCTCGTTTGAACTGACTGAAGGAGAGAAATAGAAGGGTAATGAAAGATTTCGAAAGACGGATGGTGAGCGAGAGAAAGAAGAAACACTTGGAGGGAAGGAAAAGGGGACCCAAAGCGAATGACTGAAGCATCAGATCGAAGAGTTCAAAGCCATTCAAAGAAGTTCAAATTCGAGAGAAGAACCTTAATGATATTATCCATATTTCTGAGAGATAATTCATGAAATGTCATCAAATGGAGGGCGTAAGCCTGACTCGTTGCTGAGGAAGGTGTTTGGGAAGACAGGAACACTCATTTCGGTAGCAAATAAATGCCAGTTTATATTTTATTGATACATGCTACAAGTTAGTAATAAAAGTTGCAACATTTTTCTAATTTAATTATTAAAAAAGAGTAATAAATCTTTGGAAGCTAATACTATATAAACTAATCGCTTCAAATTTTATCTGAGAATTGCTTCAACAAAAGCCAAACGTATTTAGGTCAAGGTACCATATTCCTCTCGGTAAAACGTGGGAAGTCGTGTGTATTTTTCACTAAAGTTAATATAATATAGTATATTTGTCAATTATTTATTTTTTAATTGGAGCAATAGTTCATTTTTTAAATAATGTTTTTACCGAAGCTACCAGCATCGTCCATTTGATACCTTGTTGAATATACTTTGTGGAAGGACTAATTAAGGGAAAATTAGCAAAGAAGGTGAAGTTATTAGAGCCTTCAAAGATAAATATTTGTTTAAAGATGCTTCAGTGTAAGTTTTAGATTGCTCAGGAGATATTTGGCTCGTGGGCAGAACCGTTGTAAGGGTACACGGTCGCCAAAGGTCCCGTTGATTCTCCTCGGCTTAAATTTTTCTGAGCACACTTCGTTAATTCTTTTAAATTTACTCTTTCTCGGTATTTTTCTTCTTTTAATATTTACTTCTTTAAAGGATTAGTTTTAAATCCTATTTTATATTCGTTATTTGCTTCTCTTTAATTTCAATACTAAGAATATTACTTACGTGTCGGTAGTGACGGTTGGCTCATTCAGCCAATACCTAAAACTCCACTTTTATTGGAGAAAAAACTGTTCCGAGCCATTGCGAGAAGGAATAACTAATATATTATGACAAGGACTCGATAAAAATTTTAATTAAAAAAGAATGTATTTTAAAAACATTTAAACAATATTTTTTACTGAGAACAGGCTATTAACAAAAGGTACCAATAGTTATTATGTGAATAAAGGTGTACTTTGCGATCCACACGTACAATATAATACGATTAAAATACAGAGGTTGCCTTGTTTTGAAAAGATCGAAAGCCATTGGAGGGAAGAACGTTAAGAAATATACACGTCTCTCGAACCTCTTCGTCTCCGATTATTATTTCAGTTGGTGCATTTCTAATAATGTAAACGGAATTTATTCTCTTAGATCCTGAAAGTTCCTTCACTTTCCTGTTTGGCACGCCCATTTCGCCGTCTCTATAACCCTCCATATCCTCACACTGCTCACAATGCTCTCTCCTCCATGTTTCTTTTACCCAATTAGTTCATCGCCTAGTCCATTGTTTGACGCTTTGTACTTCCTTCTCATTATTTTTTGTCCTCTGACTACCATTTCCCTTTCTCATCCAACTTCTTATCAAATCCATGGCCTCCTTCCCCTTTTTCTATCTACCATTCCATTTGTATCGTTCGCTGCTTTCTTTATCTCCTGTTTGGGATAATCTCTGAGTTATTCTAGTGTACCCATCCCCTAATCCTCTCTCAGAATCGTAACAACTATCTCCGGATACTTCTTCCTTTTATTTATTCATTCAAGTGTCACCGAAACGGCATGAAGGTTTTATTGAATTGGCTGGCACAATAATCAATGAATCAATAATTAATGGACAGTTGTTAAATAACAAATTAAAATTAATTAAATAATGGAACAAGGGGACTACTTCGCACGGGTTCCATTATCTAAATGGCAATTAAGAAGCGAGCTGAAGATAGTAGATGAATCGAAGAGATCCAGGGAATTATGGATAGAGAGTTATAAATGGTGGGAATGCGGTAAAAAAGGGAACGCTGCGATATGGAAAGACAAAATTTTGGCATTTGTAGGAGAATCTTGTTACGCGTGGGTCAAGAAGGAACACGGGTCGAGAGAAGAGGAAGACGGTTGTTGGAGTGGAGAGATACTTTCACGATGCTGCATGACTTCATACTCGTATCAGATTAGGCACGGCGTTTGGAGAGGTGGGAAATGACGGCAGCATGACATGAAATCACGGGTTGAATTTTTGTGGGAGGGAATGCGATAACGGGCAATGGAGATAGAGGAATTAACAGGCCGGCTGGGTAGCTCTAAAGTTGAGGAGCAGTCAGTCGACCAATTCGGTGTACTGAGTTCTAAAATGGGGAGGAGCCAACCAAAAAACACCTGTTTAAGAGTAGGAGGATCTTGAACAGCGGTGCGACGGTTAAGTAGGCCAACTACTCATACAGGCATCGAATGACGCATAATATTGTTAATAAGCTTTTGGAATTCAAGCGGAATCATTGGCATAACAAAAAACCCAGCAACTAATAAATAAACTATGTGCGCATATTCAGTACTTCCGGGCTTTTGTATTTTTAGAATTACAAGTTACCAATTTATATTTCAATTTAATTCCAACAGAAATCCCTGATATTTAAAAACGTCATGTTTGTTTCAATTTCAGATCTTATATTTACATGTGAATATCATATGCTGTTATGATAAAATGAAACTGATATTGTTTCCAATATCTTGCCATTTCCTGGGCCCTCATATATTGCCGTAGCGTGGTTTTCTTTCTAGTGCTTGAGATGTAACATAATAATATAGCATGAGAAATAACTACCTATTCCTTATGTGACAGCAGGAATAAGCTCTGCTGACTGGATTAGCACAGCTGGTAGCCAAGCCAAAAATTATCACTATGATCGCGGGTTCCGGGCATGACTTTTGTGGTTGTCTACGGTTTTTTATTTGTGCTATTTATTGATACGAAATAACTTCAGCCAACAATGCAAATAAAAATTGGTTAATTAATACAACTTTAGTTGGAATGGTAGCCTAATGTTACGGCAACCATATACTAGGATTAGCACAATCGAAATATCTGCCTCGTGTCTTCTCATCATATCGATACTTTTTCACAACGAGGGTCTATAATGAAGATGAAATACGCATATTTACAAAGAAACTCCAAACTTAGCACATCTTAGCCCGTTTGGAACATCTAGTTACCTTGCGAGTCATATTTCATTTGGATGTTCAATGCATGAACATTGACTTACGAGTCACGTATGCCAATTTTCAATATCGCTGGAAAGTGGGATACGTCCACGAAAGTGTGAGGACATTATATCTCGTCGCCCAAATTAGCTGAATAGACGTCATGACTAATGGTAGCCTTGGCCCAAAATTTGTATTAGAAGGTCCCTCAGCGAGTTTGCAGGTATAAAATAAACCCGGCCCTTGGAGATTGGGCAGCTGTAATCTAGAAATGATGCGGCATTAAATACACAATTTAGGGTCATGGACAAGTTGCAGCAACACTATGAATTGAAGGTGTTGATAGAATTATAATTAATTGTAAGAAAGAGGTGCACTTAGTTTTGCCTAATAAAGACGTGCATTTGCGTGTGTTTTATATAATGTAAACGAATTATTCCACGTTATAAAGGCAACGAAAACTTAACGGCTACTAGAGAGGAATCCAGTAGGCTTAATATTCCTACGCCAATAGAAAAATAGAATTGTTTTCCTTAATTATGGATACTTAACTCGTTAATGCTTGTTATCACTCGCGACACGTTTATCGCACTTAAGGTTCGAGGCCAGCTCATAGCGAGTGGGTCCGACATCACCAATTTTTCTCGAAATATAAATGCATTTGCTAGCTGGCAAGCAAAATTGAGTGCCCGCAGACGGGAGGCAGCTCTCAAGCATTGTAGATAAAATAACCGGAAACGTTATCGCTCCCCTTATATCAGGGGTGGCCAATGCGCCAAACGTGGCGCATTGGGTGATTGCATATGACCCCTTGCATCCTTGCGCTCACTTATTGTTTTAAATAAGTATCATAACTGAATTCATCCTGATATTTACAACACCAAAGTGGTCTCAGTTCAATTCGTACAGCCTTCGGTAATGTTTAACTTCTCGGTGTCTGAAACTTAGAATAGAATTTTAGAGATGCTAAGATTTAAGACGGGTAAACAAGCGTACGAATAATTTAATCTATGTTGCCATTGTGCGTTCCTGTTCAAACGATCGTAAACACCGCGCCCTAGCAACACACGTGCTTGAAGTTACGTGCGAATGAGCGGCGAGAATTTGATTTGATCAGTCAGTTCTGAGTGAGCCATCGTGTCGTGGAGGTTGAAGCAGTGTTTTATTGAGTGTACTAGCGTGGCTTTTGTATTGAGAGTAATTGAAAGACAGATTAAATATTAAAAATATTTTACGTTTGTCAGAAACTGGAAGATCTTCTCCATTCTTGTGCTTTCTATTCTCTAGTTTTGGATGAATCAACATGATTTTGCACAGTTAAACATTTTTATGAAAGGACTGATGATAATTTTAGTGTCTTTGAAGGACTTGCCAGTCTGGACTCATTGCATGGTAAAACAAGGGGATCAGGCATATTTGAAAAGGTGCAATCATGCCTAGATGATCTAAAATTAGATTAAAACAAAATAATCAGTGTGTGTACTGACAGAGCGGTATCAATGATAGGTAAAGTGGTGCTGCAACTTTGCTTGAAAATATTTTAAAACTTCCTATACTGAAATATCATTGCATTGTACACCAAGAGACACTATGCGAGAAGACTTTAAATTTGTAGCACGATATGTTGCCAGTTGTGAAATTTATGAATAAAATTAGAGCAAGAGCATTAAACAGACGAGAATTTTGTTAATACTGTGAATTTTTAAATTTGGAATATGGTGACCTTATCCTTCATTGTGAAATGCGCTAGCTTTCTAGCGGTGAGGTTCTGATTAGAATATGTAAATTGAAAAATGCCGTTTCTAATTTTTTGGAGCAGGAAAATTAACTACCTGATGAAAGAACCCTATTATTTGACAGTAGCTGGCTATTGAGTTAGTTTTTTAATTAATGTTACCAGACATCTCAATGATCTAAATTTAAAATTACAAGGCAAGAATAAATTATTTCCTAACTAAGTAAATAGCATCAGTTCATGGAAAATGAAATTAAAACTGTTCATCTCCCAGTTATAAAATAAGTATTTGAGTCACTTTCCTCATTTTAGAAAGCAGAGTGAATGAGTACTGCGGATAATAGCAGTTTGACTAAATATAGTGAAAAAATTGATCAAACGCATTTTCACTCAGTAAACAAAGCGTAATGTAAATGCTTAGTAACTTACTAATAGAACTAATTGATTTAAAAACAAATTAATTCTTGAAAGTGAAATTTGATGTGCTTTTTCCTGATCAAAATGCCTCTGACATGATTAATTTCTGGCATTCATTACTCAGTGAACATTTTCCAGAGCTAAGAAAATATGAAAAAAGTTATATATCCACTTCGGGTGGATATACAGAACAAGCAAAATTTCAAACAATAATTATTTATTTTAAAATTGTTGCTTATGTAAATAAGGATACTTTTATTTAAAAGGGCTACCCTTGTTATAAATCATATTTCAGGACTCGTGAAGGATTCTCGGGTCTTCCACCGGGTCAAGGGTTCCATATTGGCCGACGTTTCGATGCCCGACTCGTGCATTGTCTTCAGGGTTGATGGCTGCCATTCCGTATTTGGCCGTCTTATATACCTGAGCTCCCGCCTCAGGTGACCTGTGATTGGCCCGAGGAGGGGGGACCTCCTGATTGGTCGCCGGGCAGTTGTGGTCTGTTCCTTCCTTTCTTTACTTGGTTTAGCAAGGCTATTCCCTCAGCAATGCATGGAAACCGGTGCTAAACCAAGTAAAGAAAGGAAGGAACAGACCACAACTGCCCGGCGACCAATCAGGAGGTCCCCCCTCCTCGGGCCAATCACAGGTCACCTGAGGCGGGAGCGCAGGTATATAAGACGGCCAAATACGGAATGGCAGCCATCAACCCTGAAGACGATGCACGAGTCGGGCATCGAAACGTCGGCCAATATGGAACCCTTGACCCGGTGGAAGACCCGAGAATCCTTCACGAATCAAATACGCCGGGAAAGCACCAGATCTTACTTCATATTTCAGGACTCCTTCTAACATGTGTCTTTTAAAATGGCGTAAATAAATTAATTCGCTTAGGCGATTGAGTTATTCCTTTTCCTCCCTAAAGAAAAAGCAGATCTCTATTTACCACCTGAAACGTGAAAGGAAGAAGGTTAAAAGCTTGTTTGAGTTGTATAGCGCATGTGAACTCGTTTGTGAAAAAATTGACGCATGTTATGTTTAAGGTTTGCCACCACTGCCTTATACGCTACAATCATTTATGCAAAACTACCACGCACTGTATTTTGATGTTTCTAGGGAAATCAGAAGTGTTACTAGTCAAACATAGTTCCAGGGGATTTAAATCTTAATAATTGAGCCTGCATAAATATTTTCTATTAAAAAATCCAACGGAGTACGGTATAGGGTTTCTTGGGACAATGGCAGAAACGAAATTGAATCAGATTGAAAAAAACGTCGGAAAATAATGTTTAATTGCTATGAATGATATTTTGACAGTTTGATTTGATAATTATGTGATCATTTCAATCATCAAAGCACTGTATCAGCTGTATGACATATAGTGACTTCTAAAAGTTTGGAATTTTCGAGGCTACTCTAGCACCGTTGTTAGCATGGCATAGTAAATGATTTAACTGAAATACTTTTAGAAAGTTGAATTCCCTTTCCGGATTACCTTCACATCGAAAGGCAATTTCAAATTATTCAATTTTAGAGTATTGAACCTTGGACGATGAAAATGAGTGTAAGAGTGAGGCTCGCAGAGATGGGACATGCGAAATCTCTTACTCGGGACGCTTACATCCGTTGGTAATCGAAGCTAAGCATGGGAAAAGAGTGCAGTGCTTAATTATTGGCCAATATATGCAATGTAAACCCTATCTTTATTTAAGAACCCACATGCGAAGAAAAAGTCCAGTAAAAGATATATTTTACGATACGTACAATTGACTTATTCTGCCGAATCACCTCCAACGCCGATAAAGAAAAGAATATCTGGTTTCTCCATCATCACATTACACATTTAAGAACATGCCTAATTTTGAGAAAAGTCGTCAGAGATAAATTATACCGCTTCGATTATAAGTCAAATTGTGAAAAATACGCAGAGATAAGATAGGTAAAAAGCTGTTGTTTCTCGTGTTAGAAAGTTTTGACGTACTTTGATAACTGATGCAAAAAGATGTTTAACCTAAAAATCTTCATTATTTTTTGATTAATAATTATTTACTTTTTGCTACCTCTTCTCCACTGCTATTCTTCTGTCACCTCTGTCAAATGTATCCACCTTGTAAATTGGTTGCAATCAGGTTGAATATCTAAGTATCATTTTTGTAATCTTTAACTGACTTCTGCTGGAGAGAACCACACGCCGAGTAATATCTATTCATTTGATTGTACTAATTAATGGAAATTCCTGGATTTGCATGGCAATTCGATGGCTAACAAGTTTTCTTCCATTGAGAATAATAGAGGATGAAATTGAATGTGAAGTCTCTGGGGGAATATAAACTCGGTTAGTTCACATATTCGATTGTTAGCTGTAACGAAATTTATAATTTATTGGTGAGCCCTACGCCACATCTGAAAATTATGTGCAAACACTTTGTGTGTAGTATAAAGACGTTTAGAGTACTTTAAGCCACTTCAACAGTATTTACTCGGCAGTCAATACCTTCCTGTGTATTCTAAATGTATTTGAAGACCTCAACATACATTAGAAGGAATAAAGTAAACCAATGATGATTGTGGCGAAGTGTGGTTAGACTGTATTCGAATTTAAGCAACTGTAAGTTTTAATTAATGATCCACTAGCAAAGATATTAGCGCATTGAAGGTTTCATATAATATTCAAAGTCCTAATTTTGTTTCAAGTTTACATTTTGTGCAATGATTTTTTACATGTTCCACTTGGGGATTGAAAGTGGTTTGAACTTTTGCTTTCAAATATTCTCGTTGTTAAAAATAAAACTCTGTACATAAGTCTCCGAGATTCGAACCCGCAAATGAGAAAATACTGCGTGCGTATTCAGTTTTGAATAATGTTAATGCCTTGTCATTATTCGTTACTCATTAAACGGCGAACGAATACATATCATATCGATTCGAGATTGTCCCCCGATTCCGACCGGGAGTGTATTGGTATGAAACATTAGCAATGAGTGAACCCATCCTAATTGATGAAAATTAAATAGACTCAAAATGGACGATCTATATGAGGGGAAATGGGTCAGTAATATGCTTTCACAGCTTTTTAATGCACGGCATTAAAAAGCTGTGAAAGGGTAGGTAAATTGAGATGGTTCTTCTACTTATTATGCAGAATTTTCTTTTTTACAAAAAAAATTTCAAGAATGAATTCTTTTATTAGGTTTTTGGGTGAAGGTCTGGGAGGAAGCGAATCGAAAACAGGTAATCTCTGTGGAAGATGACCTCCACTCAAGGTGACTTGGTTTCACAAGGAGTTTGGACTGAGGATTCACATGCAGAAAGCTGGTTCCACGCCCGATATTTGATATGAACAAAGTCATCTGCTGATACGCACGTAGAAGGGAGTGGTTGCGTCAAGTGCAATTAGTATTAGGAGCTTTTAATGCAGCAATTAGCTGAATAATTGACTATTCTAAGGGATGCAACTTGCGAAAAAAGAAGGAAAGGCTCTACGGGGCTCAATGCAATAACTTTTATATAGAATGTAAACGACTTAGGTTCAATCTATTGAAGCCAAATTTAAACGGAACTAACTGTTCTGCTCTTGGAAATGTAAGTAAAAAAGTAGGAAAGATTGATAGCATAACCGCATTTTTCACTGTAAGTGAATGGATTGAAAAAAATATGATATCAAAGTTAGGAACTGTCGCAACTTTGGATGAAATTATACATTTTAGCTTTAGAAATTATTTACTTTTACCAATATACCAAGGTCGCACCGCCTCTAATTGCCCTTAAAAGGGAAGGAACTCCATTAAGTGTTAATATGTGGAACCCAGGATAAAGAACATCGACTATTTCCTTCAGGAAATGCCTCGTAGGCGTACGCTGCTAATAACCATAACCTGTTCCGTTTAGATTATAGGAAGACATTTCTTCTTAGAAGGTCAATAAATACGAGAATTTAAGGAAATATAATTTATATCTCCATAAGAATTATTAAACGCTGGTCGCGATAGCATGTAACAATTGAATTTTCTTTAATTTGGATGTTAAAATTCCTATGTCATTCCCGAGATTACATTTAAGCTTATGTATGAATCAAAAAAAATATATACTTGAGTCCTTATCGGGAGGAGTATGCGATATTTGAACATGAGTATCGACACGCAATTTTGCAATACGACTGAATATTTTGAATTTCTCCCCCCTTCATTAAGGATGATATGTGAAAGCTAAAGAACCATTCTAACTCGGCTTAGGCCTCTTGTCTCTAACCAGCCGCACGGTTATAAAGATGGCCCTTTCATGTTTCTATCGTTTGCGCAAGTCAATAAAAAAATATTTATTAGACAAGCTGGGTAAATGCAATTCATTAGTATTACGCGTAACTAATGAGATTAAGGCACAAAAAACCGATGATAATGGTATTAATTATTTGCCCTACTCACCATGAATACCATTAATCACACGAAGTCCGATAGCGATTGTCAAGAGTTTATCTGTCCAAGGACTTCCGATAACGCAGATTTGACTTTTAATCCATTGGGTGTTCAAGGGACCGAAAAAATGACCCTAATGGCTGAGGTGGAGTTTGATCCCGCAAGCATTGGGTCCGTAGGTGGGCGCGTCACCTATATGAACACACCAACTCTGCGTATGGATTGGCATGTACCAAATATAAAGAAACCCCAATACCGTTTTTAAGAACGATCTGGATACTCCTGGTGTACGTCACACGGAAGTTACAGATGTCGTTCCAAAACGTATCATGAAGGGGACAATAGATCGCGATGGGTTTCTGGGATTTTCCAAATATTTCAGTTCCGTTGAAATGTACGAGCAATGCTCGTATAAAATATTAAATTCCATTCAAACCTCGAAATCGTCATAAATGAATTGTATCTTTCCACACGATGGTGTAGACCTTGAGTCAAACGTCGGCTTTGGCGATAGAATCTACTTAATCCTCTTGAATGTAAGAACTCCTCCCCCTTATACCATTCAACTAGTTATATCGTAGTAGCGACATAGCTGATCTACCAGCTACCTTCTGCTCCTGCTTGACTTTGATAAAATAAGCTTATAGATTTGATTATCACGTTCATCTTTGAATTCTACGGTGTAGTTATCTAGTTTGAAATGATTTGGTTCACCATCCGTCAATTGAACTCGTTAACGTGCTTATCAACGAGTCATGTGCAAGTTCTTGGACGAGGATAAACTATTGCGGCAACGTGAAGAGACTTGTAGAACGTGAAGAGATTGTATCTTTCCACACGATGGTGTAGACCTTGAGTCAAACGTCGGCTTTGGCGATAGAATCTACTTAATCCTCTTGAATGTAAGAACTCCTCCCCCTTATACCATTCAACTAGTTATATCGTAGTAGCGACATAGCTGATCTACCAGCTACCTTCTGCTCCTGCTTGACTTTGATAAAATAAGCTTATAGATTTGATTATCACGTTCATCTTTGAATTCTACGGTGTAGTTATCTTGTTTAAAATGATTTGGTTCACCATCCGTCAATTGAACTCGTTAACGTGCTTATCAACGAGTCATGTGCAAGTTCTTGGACGAGGATAAACTATTGCGGCAACGTGAAGAGACAAAATTAGATAATTAACCCTTAATTCCTTTGTAATTCAAGAAACTTCATGCAATTGTTTCATTTTTTGAGTGGCTTTTTTCGCATAAAAAATGCGCTGAATTTCTGAGTGCAAGGGAATAGAAATCTTTCAATGAATGTTCTATAAGTGAACACGTATTTTTATACATAATAAAAATTGAGAATTAGGAAATTTGGAACTTAAAGAAGACCCAGCGCGCAACATTTTTGCTATTTCCTTTGATTTTATTTATTTTCAACTTTTCACTCTTCTTAATTGAAATCGTTTTGTCATTTTAAATTACTTAATCATTATTTCAGTACCTTCGTAAATCATCAGGTTCCGCTTGATTTCCTTGACTCCATTTTCATCATAGCACTAACTTATAACAATGCCATCACTTGATCCTTAGTTTCCATTTTACATTTAAGCCTTGATCTTTACCTTTCCCGAACGCTTTTGCTTCATATGCTTAAGCTACCTTCTGCGCCCTCAGGTTATATTCCTATCAAATTGTAATCTTTCCCTTGAAATGGTCTTTGAAACTCACGAACACTCGAGTTAATTGGGTGAAATCACATACGCGGAAATTTTCGGCCGACGCAAAATCTACAGAATGAGGAAACTGCTGGGAACACCCCCAGCTGATCTAATTATTTCTGTCGTTCTCTTAGTCAGTATGAATGTTTTGGATGAAGTGAATCAACGGGGGTGGTTTTCCTGACTTGTAATGTTACGACATCGGACATGGTGTTAGTCTAGAAATCACACCATGAATCAGATTCCTTATTCTAACCCCTATTTTTAGGACCTCTTCAGTTGAATGTCATTCTTTTGTTTAGTAAAGCCAGCGGAAATTTAAAATAGCCATCGTGCTGTCGGACTTAATTCCAAGGCTTAACTTTACAGTCATACAAGTTATATTGTGTTCAATTGCGATGCACAATATCGCTCTGCAATTCGAACCAATCTGCGATGCGGTGTACCCGTATATTTGACATGCGGGATAATTCATTGTCAATATCCACCCTCGGTTTATAACAAATATTGCAGTGATGCGGACGGTGATCGGGTATCTTGAGCTTGTTTTTTGCATCGGTAGGATAATATAACGCTAATATCGTTCACCGAGAGATAAATTTGGGCGGTAGCCTAATAGTCATCCCTTAAAATGTCTAATCACACCACCATGGTTCCATGTTTTCCGCTTCCATTGAATAGTCGATTTATCAACAGTTCTACGAAATTAAATTGCACTTAGGTGCTTGCAAAAGACCGCGTACTCACATTCCTCGCGTTGGGATTCATTTAGTGGGCGGTAAATCCGGAAGATCGTCATTCGGGAAGTCGTGCGACGTGATTCGCGAGTGAGAGATACGCACGCCGCGGAAGAGGAGGGGAAGGGGGCTTTATGTAAGCGGGACCCCCGTCACAATTATTTGACTGTCTAAAGCGAGGTGCAGAATTCGCTTTCCTTCTCCCGGCGTTTCCCTTTGATGCCCCCGTCCCAGGCCTTAACCTTCATGATAGGCCACTCATCGAGCATCCAGGGAGAGAGAGATGGATTGAGGAAGGGAGAGATTTTTTCCAGCCATGTAATCAAGGCGCACTCTTCCCTTTGCGGCGAGCCAAGGTTTTAACTAGGATCGTCGAACAGGCTCAGCTGAGCTCTCTTTCCAAGCGGTTCGTGAAGCAGGAACAAAGTAGAGTTACCATCGAAATCTTTTCTCGTCATGCAAAGCTTGAGTTTGCGCAGGCATATTCCTTCCTCCGGAGCTTGGAATTCACCTGATAATAAAACTTCGTGGACGCTTCATTCTTAGTGCCCACCGACTCCTCCTCAATTCTCAACCCGTCTAGTTATCTTATTAATCCCCTTCCCTCCGGTGTACTTTTTCATTATCACCTTATTCCTTTATGGCTCACATTATCATCTAATCATTCACGCTCTTGCGACGTTTTTCCAAGTGCGTGTCCTTTCGGAGGTCAAATACTTGACTGAGAGAGTCACAAATAAAAATATAATCACACGCGTCGGCTTATATTCATGCCTTATAATTAGGATAGTTGAATATTCATATGAAAATTCAATCTAAACAGAAGCCTAAGTTGGAGAGACTTTGAAATATTTTCATTGTCTCAAGGAAGGCGCCAACCAAAAATATTCATGCCAGTTGTAGAATTTCTGTCGGTACGAAAAGTTTCCTCAAACAAGGCAAGAGATGGTTTCCCAGCAATAGTACTGTATAATCACAACGAATATAGTAGAGCCCATGTATTCGCGACAATTATAATTCGAGCCTCAAATTGTTGTAATTAGCACATCACTCCGATGCTCGTATCACAATAGACAACATGGTGATGTGGTTGCTCCAACTCTTCGTAGTCCTAGTGTCCAATAAGAGTAAAGAAATCCGTCCATTAAGCATCTTCATGGTGGTGGTTATTTTTAGGCCACTTTCCTTCTCTGCATGCCAATAATTAAGATCAACACAAAGGTGGCGACAAATATTTTGCTTGATTTTTTGTGTTTGCTCTAAGTGAATGGAAGATACGAAGACACTTTTCGTTAAGAAAAATAGCCAGATGGTGAACAAAATCTCCGTCCGTTTGTAATATTTTTCCTGTTCTATTTACTTAATCTCTCACTAAATGCATAAAATGGAAGGTATCGTTTAACTATGGTCAGCCTCTAATAATGTCGAGAAACGATGGGGACTCGACTAAATCAAAATTTCAGCTGGCTTATCTGGCTGAATATTAGTATTATGTAGACTCTCAGACATCTAATGGTAGGTCAGAGAAAACTAAATTTCTATATCGTCAAGGTTCATGCCGTTTTTTGGGATTAAAATTTAAAAAGGAACAATATTTTTGATTTCCTCGATGCAGAAATATTGAAAGCAGAAGAGGATCAGAACTTTCAGAATCGTTCAAAGCAGATGTGTGAGTTATACAAAATATTGTCAGAATTGTTGCAGAGAGAGAGGAGCGGGTTGAGTGGGAGAAACCAGGGCAATAGAAGGGAAATTTTAGGGATGTTGGACAATGGCGCTGAAGGAGGACTGAGAAAATCAACGGAACATTTTTAATGTGCAAAATTGGTGGCATTGTCTCGTAAAAATTGTTGTGACGATGAATTTCGTTCCAACTCCAAACTTTTGACTTTTAATACCTCTAATGAGAGATTTTAACACAGATTCACCTGAATCGGGTAGCGAAATAATTCATGCTAAGTTTGTCACTCGGTGATTGTTTCTTGAGCTAAAAATATAAGAATCGCCTCCAATCTATTTTTTCAAATTAAGTTTTCTCAAATATGTTGATGCAAATTTGCTCAAATTTTATTTTCTTTCTTAATCCTGGGTGTCAATCGGTACTATGAAAATTTAACCGTGGGAAACCGGTTACGTAAGCATTAGGCCGCATTTTGGGCGAGATGTGTGGGGATTTTCAATGGGCTAGTTTCATGCAAGACATAACTCTAAGAATGACCTGGCACTCCGTTCAGTCTAGTTCCTTTGTTCCATTAATAGAGAATATCACTCAAGTTGAAAAACGGTTCAGGATTAACTAGGGAGTAAGTCCCGAGACCCGCATCAAAAAGTGAAAAGCTTTTTTAAAAGTATCCTGAAAAATATATTAAATCGAATACAATACTTTCAAATTCGTATATTGTGAAATGTCGGCAAGTAATAAATGATGCAACATGTATTTCCATGACCAGGTTCTGTGTACGCAAACTCCAAAGACTTGAAATATAACTTGCAGCTTTGTGAAACGGACCCTTGGGTCAAATTTCATTACCCAAACGAAATGAAAATTAACATGAAAGTGATTTAGTTATCTGGGATTTATCCTTGATGTTATATGCCACGAATTAACATCATAAAGTTTCTCAGAGCTGGAATACGCAAATATCACTCTTGGTTCAAATTTGTGCTTGAAGGGATTAATAGTGAGTCAGAGTATTTTTATTCTCTGTATATAGCTAAGAAATACATTAAAGAGCCACCGGCGTTCCGCGTTATATATATATATATATATATATATATATATATATATATATATATATATATATATATAATACTGGGACGGCACAATAGAAGACAAATAAAATAGCAAGATTTAAAAGGACACTCACACGGTAAATTGTTCGAGCTTTCGGCCTTCTCCGAGGCCTTCTTCAAGTAAGACTGAAAAATGTTGCTATTTTATTTGTGTTCTATTGTGCCGTCCCAGAATTGTGCTGCTCGTGTGTTTCCGTGTAATCGATATATATATATATATATATATATATATATGTATATATATATATATAATATATATATATATATATATATATATTATATATATATATATATATATATATATATATATAATATACTATATATATATATATATATATATATATATAAACCCTTCATGGGATCCCTGATTTTTATTAGCTTCTCTTCCAATTCGTCGTACCGAGAGAAAACAGTTTTTCCTCACGACTGGGCCAGAAAGAATGTCGTGACATACACTATTTAATGCTATTACCATTTTATGTGTATCGACTTAATTGCTGAAACTGAAAACGAATCCAAGGCAAACATTTGGAAAAAAATATTTTATTTCCAGACTTAAGGAAAATATGAATTATTAGGTCGAAATTTTAGATAAAAAATAGCATTCAAAACCGTCACTAAGTACAGGAAGTGCTAAAACGCACGTGGTGAGACTACTATATTTCGAGATTGATTAAGACTAACCTAGACTAACGATATGAGGTTGAGAAAAATACTCCTGGATCAAATTAAATAGAATTGTTTTATTATTTATCGCTAATAAGGTTGTACAAGTGTGGTCCTGCAGTAATTACTGGGAAGGATCCTTTTTATGGGCGCATATACTACAGGGTGCGGCGGTTATCTCCGGACAAATATCAATTGGAATTGCCCGCCACATTATAGTTCCACTGGAGGTCACGATTGGCCTCCTTGAAAGCTATAAGCATCTAGTAAACAGTCATAACCTCAAAATGGCCGACATGTTACGTACAAGTGCGGAGTACAATCGAGGAACCGTCATCATCGGAAGTGTTCGCGCTGGGCGTTCTCCCAGTGAAATAGTTCGATTCTTCGGGTACCCCAGATCAACGGTTTACGATATTGTGGCTAAGTAGAATCCTTCGGAGAAGCCTGTGGAAGGTTTCGCTAACCCGGTGAGGAAACCTCATTCGAGGAAATGCGTGTCACGAACTGCGGCAGTCGCCGAGAAAGCTCAGGCGCTGATTTCGGAGGACCCGGGGCGATCGCTGAAGAAACTGGCGTCAGAATTGAATGTTAGCGAGGGAACAATGCGTCGGATGGCAGAGGAAGGCCTACGATACGAGTCGTATACAATAAAGGAACGATAGTTGCTATCTGAAGCTGCCAGAACAAAGCGGATTACTCGCTGCAACCTGCTATTGTGTTCTCTAAAAAATGAAGCTTTGGGGCGAATTAGATTCTTTTCACATGAAAAAACGCGAAGATCAACCGCAGAAATGATCGCTGGCTCGCCCACGACTCCAAGGATGTCCCTATTGTTGCTCGGACAAAATTTCCGGCTAGTGTTCACATCCTAGGTGTTGTGTTCAGTTAGGGTGATATCATGCCGCCACATTTCTTCGAAACAGGACAAACTATCACAAAAGAAGTTCATCTGCAAATTTTGAAGACTGATGTGCAACCGTGGATGGTAACTGTGGCCTCGGGAACACAATGTGGCTTTGAACACGACGGTGCACCAGCTCATACGAGTCATTTAGTTCAAATCTGGCTCTCAGAAACATTGGCATGTTCTGGTCCAAGGAGTTCTGGCCATCGCATTAACCGGGCTTGAACGCCCTCGACTATTATGTTTGGAGCGTAGTCGAAAGAGTTACCAATAAGACGAGGCACCCTAATGTTGCATCTCTACGCACCGCTATCCCAGCAGCATTCGCGAATATGGATAGCGCTATTATAAAGAGTGCGTGCGATCGATTCAGGACAAGATTGGAGGCTGTCATTGCAGCTGAAGGGGTTACGTTGAGTAATGTTACCCATGACAGATACCACTACTTGTATGTTAAAGGAATTTCATTATTATTTGTATTTTTAAAAATAAATTTGAATTTAAACAAAAGTTTCATTTGTCCGAATTTAAGCGCCGCACGCTGTATACTCTCACGCTGACGAAGCAATATTTTAGTAGCAACCAAGGATATAAAAGCAATAAACTGATTTTAGAATAATTGCATGTCAGTTCATTCTGTATGCGGAACGTAATGGATGATGTCAGTTAATACGGCCAGTCAATACACGTAATTTTATATAAGTTAGATGTGACTTAACATGATTTTTGGTTCACTTCGAGATTTTCTAGGGTCTCGGAACTTAATAGGATGGCAAAACCCCGAGGATCCTCGGTAGTAACTTTTAAAGAACTTGGATGGTATGCATTACAAATCAACGCCACATATATAAAAATTATCTATTCAACAAAGGATACTACGGGATTGTTAAAAACCCTCGCATAATATTGACGCTGAAAGGAGTCAAATTTTAATATTTTTTGATCTTCCTATTTTGTACTATTTACCGTCGTGTAACCACAATGAATCCCAAACATCCTTTATTTGGCTTGCATTATACTTACTAGGGGTCCATAATGATGGGAGATTTGAACCCAAGACCATTTGATGAGCGATTTCGTAAACCTGACTTGCGCAGCCGGCAGATGAAATGTTTGAATTCCAAGTTATCATATACCAGGTATTGTAAGAACGCCCGTATCACCTTATTCAATTCTGCAACAAGTTGATTTATATATTAATTTTGAGATCGGAGTCATCATCTTGACCAAGTGAAACAATTAATCAGAAAATTCGAAGTTATAAATCGATTAGATTTTGTACAGCGATAAAAACTAACTGATTTCAAATCTCTGACCCATTAATACCTTAATGATAAGAAAATAATTCTATTGTTTCAGGCTTCACTTCGTGGAAGTATTTAATATCTATTCGGCCTGTCATCTCAGCTGTGTCCGCCCCTTCACACCTTCTGGCACGAAAATTAGACGTATTGCTACGAGATCTCACAGGTTTTAAACCTAAATATGGAGTTAAAAACTCTATAGAGCTAGCCCGAAAATTGAAAGATATTGATGTCCCGGAAAAAGCGAGGCTAGTCTCCTTCGACATTAGCAATTTATTTACTTACGTACCAATATCGGAAACTTTGCTTAGGGTGGAAGAACTACTCAAGGATTCCACCATTGCCCAAAATATCTCAGACGAATTGGTCCCCCTCATCAAAATGACAGTTAACCAGAATTATTTTAGTTTCAACCACACCCTTTACAGCCAAACGGATGGGTTAGCTATGGGTTCCCCACTGTCCCCCTTCCTAGCCGAAGTCTTCCTCAATTCTGTAGAAGAACATCTTTTTAATGCTGACAATCAGCATAACAAAAACGTGGGCTATTGGTTTCGTTACGTTGACGATATACTATGCCTATGGACCGGAACCAACCGACAGTTAGACTCCTTCCTTAATTTCCTAAACACTCTTCATCGGAATATCTCCTTCTCCATGGAAAAAGACTTCAACGGCACCATCAACTTCCTCGACTTGACAATCACAATTAGGGATAATAGACACGAATTTGCAATTTATAGGAAACCCACATATACAGGCCATATAATTTCTAATGATTCCGCACACCACTTTTCTCACAAACACGCAGCCCTCCACTCCATGATCCACCGCCTCCTACACATCCCCCTTTCCCCCAAAAACTTCAAAATTGAACTCGTGAATATCACTAATATAGCTACCAACAATGGTTTCAACCCCAAACTAGTTGACACATTACTGCGGAAAAAACAAAAAGCAATGGCCATAAAAAGCATTTTCGTATCACAGCCCGCAGTATCTAAAGATTTTAAGTGGTGCTCGATCCCGTTTCTGGGAGATCTTTCATATAGGATTTCCAACTGCCTACCCACCTCACTCAAAGCAGCCTTCTACCCACCCATAACCCTCTCCAAACTTCTAGCCAATGGAAAAGACACCCAGGATAGCCTTCTCAAATCAGGCATTTATAAACTGAAATGCGAGGATTGCAACAGCGTTTATGTCGGTCAGACCGGCAGGAATATCAAGTTACGAGTCAAGGAACACGCTAGGTGTCACAAAAATCAGAATAACAACTCTCTCTTCGCCAAGCATTTACTAGAATTCAACCACAGCAGTGAATTCGTCCCAGAGATATTACACACACTCCCAAAAGGATTAAAAATGGACGCTCTCGAGCAATTAGAGATTAGAAGGCACTTGGTGAACCCCAACACGACACTTTGTAATGAGCAATTATTCCCATACCCCTCCACACTCCTCTCCGAGAAATTAGCCTGGAAATGGTCAAAACAATCCATCAACGCACCTGCGAGCCCCCACCCCTCTCAAATCCTTCCAACCCACCCCGCCCCCACTCTGTCCTGAGGGTATATATGCTTGCTCTGTCTGTTTTGCAAATTTGTACCTGATGATGCCGCAAGTCGGTGAAACGCGTTGTACCGTATAACAAAATCTGTGGAAAAGTACGAGTCTTTCTTTCTTTTTTAGTAATGGATAAGAAAATAGGTGAAAATTCAGTTATTAGGTTAGATCGGGCGCACTAAAAGATGAAAATATACTATATTGATTTACATTTAAAACAGTATTGAAATTCGCGATTCTCTGTGATAATATATTATACGCCAATGTTACTTCTTATGCATAAACCAGCGCCACTATTCAGAGTTAAAAATTGAACAATATTCGGGATAGATGATAAAAAATAACTGAAATCATGCTAGTTCTATAAACGACCTACAATACAAAATTAAAAAGTATTATATTTTTCATTGTTGTACTCACTTAATTAACGTGTGCTTATTAAAATAATGAACTTGACATCCATTCCCTTTTTTAAATTCCACGTGCCACAGAATGTATACTTTAGTGAGCGAGTGATTTTCAATTTTTCGATTTCACCGGAAGCTAACTATTTTTTTGATGAATTAACCTAACCGTTAAGTTCCAATTCTGAAATTGTAACTACAAATGTTGCCTACGTGTATTCGTAATTTTATCGAGTCTACAAGAAAACGTCAGCATGTTTAGTTAAAAATAGGAATTTTAAGCTTTTTAGCATGCATCATTTTTGGGCCTGCATAAAAACAGGGAGCTCTTAAAACCCTAATATCAAAAAAATACAGCTTTTAATTGTTTATTACCAAACCTTGGTAGCACTGATGGTATACACCAAGCTGTCGGAAAGAATAGAGACCAAACTCCTTGAATTTTTATTTTAAGCACAAGTTTTTATTTTTCGTGTTGCTTTTAAAAAGTGCGTGTATAGTCCAATAAAATGTAAGTCATTTTCACCTCTTATATTTTTTTTATCAATGACAGACAAAATAACGAACAGTAGTCCTCAATAGGGCTCAGCATCTATTGGTTCAGATATTGGTTATTCAGATAAATTCAGACGATGTGAAAAGACAGCGTGCATATTACTCAGAGGACGAACGTCTTATTTTTACCTAGACGCTCCAAATAATGATTGAAATCAGCCCCTGGGTTAGTATTTCTGAACAGACAATAATTGTGCATTGCATTAAAAAAAAATTTTCGTAAAAATTTTTCGTATTAAATTCGTGTATGATATCTAAAATACTTCATTTGATCAGTATTTATTATCACCCCTTAAAGGCTAAAAGCGACATTTTTAAGGGCTACGTATAGGGCTACAAGTTTGATTTTGCACGCGTCAATGTATTAAGTAAAGATTACCATGCAACAATTTCAAAGTGTAAAAATCATTCGCCTTGAATGTGATTATAAGGTATTAGATCCCGGTCAAGGCGAATGATTTTTACACTTTGGAATTGTTGAACTTTAATGCCCATTAGCAGATGACTCCGTTAAAAGTTACTCTCACTGCATCTCATGTAGTTTCTTTGAATTTATTAAATAAAGATTTTGAGAAAAGACAATTCAAATAATATTATGGATGAAGTTTTATGTAGCTGAGAAACTCGAGGCAAGAAAGTGAGCGTATACCAGAAGCTTTAAAATATAGGTTTGGGTAATAATGGAAAAAATAAAATAGATAGAAAGGAAAACAAACTGGAGGTGCTTGTCGTAAGAAGACGGGAGAAATTTAAAAAATTCTGGAAAATGTATGCGCCCCGCATAACATTCCATTGCGACTCAAAATGCTCCGTTTGTGTCGCAAAACTGTCACTCCGCTGGGATTGTATGAAGACATGCTGAAACTGCGGATTTGAAGAACGGTTGCTCAGTGCTCATCCTACCTGAACCGAAAAACTATATTTCGGTCCGGTTCGCTGATACCAAATTTTTATATGCTCTTACAAAGATTCTAAGCACCATTGAAGACATTTCCAACGGAACGTTTAGACATTTTACTTGAATTTATATTGTTCCATTATCTCATCAGAACTTTCACTGTTCTTGATTTTTATGGAATTAGGCAAATAGCAGAAAACCATCCAGCAAAATAAAAGCAATCAAATGGCAAAAGCATCCGTTTTAAGGAAAGAAATTTACGGACCAGTTTGTTTAAACCGTGGCGTGTTTGTGGCTTCCGTTTATCCTTAATTTTCAATAATTTCAGCTTGAAAATTCAGATTTGAACTGTCTCTAATAAACTGTTCTCAAATGACTAATAATTTCGAAAACTATATACGTGTGTGTATCCCTGTTATTAGTTTTGAGCGATTATATTCACGATCCATCGCACATCTTTTTTTATCAGCCCTCTACCTACCTATTGCGTGAAGGAACCAATGGAAACTATTTTTTTCTACTCGTCAATTCGGTCCAAGAGAGTGAACTCACGCACGATCCGAAATTAGAATATAATTAAAATAGTCCTTGAACAGGAAAATTACCGGAAGTCTCTAATTTATCCTTCCGATATTATTGTCTCCTGTCAGATACTAAAGCGACTTGCACGCAAAATTATAGAATCATCACTACCGCTCTTGTGTCCAAATCCAGAAGTCACAGGATGCCGAATATTACGTTATGACCTGTGGTCTTCGTGTGAAAGAGTTCAAGTTTTGTAAAATGGCGTTTACAAATCTAACAAATCCAAGAATCGTTTGATGAAACTCAAGGGAAAAATAATGACTTGAAAAATTAATTAACCACTTTGGAAGAGGAAAATCATTTTGATCTAATGAATTCATCATTTTTATGTTCGATTCCTCTAGTCACACGTCGTCACGTCGTTTGCATGGCCAAGGCTTGAGGCACATCTTGCCCACACTCAGCGAAGCCCCTTTCTTAACCTGTAACCAATTCGATTTCCTTGTGTCAGCATTTCCCCTGTATTTCGGCATCCCTAACATTCTGGCATACAGAAAATAGGGCCAAAAATAGTCTTTGGTTGAATCTGTTTTCTATGAATGAGATTTTCACATTGAATGTGAAGTCGGCAATGAAAGCTTTTTATTCCTCTAAATAATATAGATTTAGATATCCCCACACTGGCGAGGTACAGTATCAAAGAGACCTGTCACCTATATACAGATTTGAGATTTCACTCATTAAAAAAACACTCCTATCCACTTAGTTATTGAAGTCACAAATAAAAAAATATACTTTAACCGCGCCTTATCATTGCATTATTTATATCAAACGACCCAGAACACTTGCCTATAGATGCCTAATTTTTTGTTAATTTTCGTTCGAAGTAGGGCAAAACCTACTCATGTACCAAATAGCAGCATAAGGAGACATGAATTCTCAGTTTTCTAATGGCCTGGAATGAGCTCACAAGATACGATTATTGCTATCTTTTTTTTGTATACGCTCGCCTTTTTTCTCTGGTGGTAGGACAACAGCAAGCTACTTATCAAATTCCATCAATATTTTGGGTCAGCAGCGGAACTTCAGCGTCCAAGAAAAAAATCGAATTGTCGAAACACCGCGGTATGGCTGATTTCACAATGTGATAAAGTTTTCGGAAATTTTATTATTTCGTATTGGAACCAAGACAAAAACCACTTATTTTGAAATTCATCAAATGAGCAACTTGTGAGGTTAAACCTGCCTTAGATTTCCCCCACATTCCATGCGGATGAGCAATAAGAATGAAATCCCAATGGATATTTTATTTCAAAGTCAAATGATATAAATTAGAACAGGCAGCATGTATTCGTTGAGTATTTTAGACGTCAATTAGCTAATTATTAAGGCAATTCCAAAATAATGGCGATAGGTGAAGATATTCCGAAGATGAGGAATGTGATGATAAGGGCCTTAAATAAAGAATTAAAGAAAAGTTTGGTCTAGCCTTTAAAAGGACGAGTAGTGCTCATGTTTCATAAGCTTTGTGGGTAGTAAACAAACCTTAGGAGCCTTTAAAGATGCAGGCGAGAAAAAAAGAAAAAAAAATTTGCTGGAAGGAAAAGAATTAAAAGAAGAAAGTTGTTTAGAGGTATTTGAAAGAGGGAGGAAAAGTGGTAACAGGAGATATTGCGTGGCAATGTGATGTTGAAGATCGAAAGAGAGGTGGATTGGGCGTGACAGAGGGATAAGCGAGACAAAGAGAGGAGGAGAAGCATGTTGTACTTGCTTGTTTGCGGCATGGAGATAGATCGCAACCAAGTGCAACTGAAAAATAGTTGCATCTGCATATTCCATGACGTTAAGTTTGAAAATCCCGTTCTCTTGCGTGAATAAAATACAAATTTGACCTAATAAAACTCGAGTGCTTGCAATGAATTTTTCTGAATCGGATGCCCGCCACCTTTTCCTGGTAAATCTGGTCTCTCCACTATAGAAGGCGGTCTTTTTTGACGAATTCTAAATATGCAAAATCATGGAATGTAGTTTAATTCGAAAGATATTTTTTTTCCCTTTTATCCTATCTTCAGAATCCTTAATTGGTTTCGTGTGATTTGCATAAAAGTAACATTTCATTAATTTTTTCAATCGGCCGTCGGAAGGAACAATTTTGTATAATAGTTTACCTTTTCTACACTTACGCAGGGAAGTACTTATCACAGTAATATTTTTAGTTTTTAATGAAAGGTTATTATATCTACTAATGCTGACAAACTTTTCAATTGCGTTTTCCTATATTTTCTAACTTTTCAAGACCTCCATTGCTCTTAGTCGACAATTTAGTCAAATATTTGTGAACGTATTAAAATCGCAAAGGAACGACGAGATCCGAATTGCTGTTCCGCCTGCAATATACACCTTGATCACCGCCGGTGCACTGCCACTTTCTCGGGAACAACGTTTCGTTCTTGCAAATATTCCACTTTCGCGGATTCCCCGCGGACATTTTACCGTCGTGGAGCACCGTAAGAATCTGCACAAAAGCCATCCTCTCCACCATCAGCGGAATTTACCAGATAAGCGTGTATATCCTCCTCCCGGGATTCCAGCAAGGCAAAGATCCCGTGACTTCCTTAACGGTGACTCGGGAAGGGTCCGGAACGGCTTGGGCACAGGTGACGGACGGTCTCTGGTTCGGGCACGACGACGGACCGATGAATGAGGTCTCGCTCTCTGCGCGTCACGAGGGAGAAGCAGCTCGGCGAAAGGGGCGGGTGGGCTGGAAGGGGCGAGCCGCTTTGTTGGGGGAGGGGTGGAGGGTAGAGCACGTGAGGCAGAATTGCATGGGGAGGGATAGCAACATTCAGCCTTGAGGCCCGAGTTGCCTGTAAACACTTTCCTTGCTCCCCTCCGGAAAATGCAACAACCTCGGATATCAACGGATTCGCGAACAAAGCCAGCCGCGCGGGACGGGAGGCCCCAGCCTACCTACCTCGGAACTCGCATTGGCGATAATGAAAAGTGAATTAGAGTGCGTGGTTAGTTGGCGTTGGACAAACAGCCTCTTGATGTTTGTCTAGAGATTATAGTACTAATTCATCGTTTCCACGCGGATGGCTCCAGTTGACTCCTGCGAATAGCAGAATCCTCCAAGACACTAAGACCACTCAAGCTTTCATGCAATGAAAGTGTCTTGGAGATGTTAACAGCTTGCTATAGAATGGTCATCCCAGAACTTATGCAGCCGGTTGATTTGAAAAAAAGTTAAAATAAACCTTTGTCGAAAAAGTGCGTTGAAATTAGCATGTATGTCATGCATAAACGTTGATAACGAAATGAGGAAAAACTAAACATACGTACCATAATGGAAATTGCCCGTAAAATCCGCGGCAAGCTTGAGAAAGCTAAGGTAGAAATTGAAATTTCCTGCAAAATATCTTCTTAACGGAGGAAACCATGCACATCCTTGGGGATTATTCCCTATAAAATCTTTGCCTTCATAAACATGAAGTTTTGACTAGTGATTTCCCTAGAACATAACTCTATATATGGGAAAACAATTTAGGATTAAAGATGGAGATTTCAAAGGGAATGTTTGTAGAACTTCAAAAATAATTTTCTAATAATTGATAAATTTGCTAATCAAATCAATCAGAGTAATAGAAAATTACAGAGTACCATATATACTATAATAATTGCACACAATATATAAGAAAATAAAATGATAACTCAAAGGCTCCTCTAAAATTAATGGCAGTCTTAGCTCATCATTTCGAGTTTGTTTATTTCACGTTTTGTCAATCATTATGGTCATCAACTATGGTCGTCCTGTCCAGCACCTTAAGTCTGAGGGTCAGCTGCGGCGTTTTACTGGAAGGTTATTTGCATACCAGCAATGATAGTGATGTCCTCTCTGCTGGCAAAATCTTCACTCAGTTCCGATTAAAAGGGGTAACCTTGGACTTTGAGATCACAATATTGAATGTAAGTTTGCTAATAGATATCTGATGGCGTTTCAAAAGGGTGAAGTGAACGAAATGGCCCGTTCGGTAAATACAACGGGCAAATTTTTATTAAATACCAATATTCATTCAAAAGTTATCTTTGTATGTAAAACGGGTGATCCCCGAGAACGCCCATTATCTCTATTAGAGCATCGCAAAACAATACTAGACACATGGAAGGCATCTGATTGAGGCGGATGACTGAAGGGGTTCATTTGAGATCGATATAGGTAGTCCGATGATTTTAAGGTTGCAGGATTATACGGAATTTGGAGGAGACAATGACCACCATAGTATCCGGGTGTTTGGTAATTCAAACCCAAGAACTCGACTTAGGAATCCTCTACACAGATCAGAAAAAATACATAATATGCTGATTCCAGAGAACATTTGATTGCTTTTGTAAAATATCGCACCACTTAGGAGAAAATGCAATAGAATTCTGGCAAGGTCATGGTTGAAAATGGATTGACGCGACAAATGATACATCATCGTTTGACTCCTAGTCAAAAGAAATATTTACATCCCATCATTCAAAATTGAAATCGCATGAAACTTCCAAAGTCTTCCTGTTAATAGATTAGTTAAGAGTTGTCTTCCAGTCCAGAAACCCTAGCATTAACAATATCCCCGGGAACGAAAAACTTTCATCACAGAAATGAAACTCCGTTTGCCATTTTCCAGTGCCCATCGTGAAGAGTCCGTTGAGCATTCACATTCTCTTACTTTAACGATGGCAAATTTCGAAAGTTTTTCAACAAACTATGCTGCGCCACTTTCACATCGATTTCGGATTATACCTGCCATCTAAGTTAGTGTATTTGCGGACTTTGAATTATGGCCTTCACCTACGGCACGGTTTGTCTCTACATCGTCTTACCACAAACCCCTTCGCTTCGCGGAATGGAAGGGCGCTTTCTCGACCTCACTTCTTGAATCAAAAGGGTTATTATTTTCCTGGCGACTGATAATTAATTCCATTGATCTCCCAAATATATACACTAGTATCCTTGTGAATAACGTTTTAGTGACATGGTCTAATTATGTTTCCACAGTTTCCAGCTGCTGTAAACTATTGTAATGGGTGACCAGGTTTTTCGGGTTAATTTCAGTTGTCCGTTTCCGTATTATGAAATCATTCGACACATGTTATTATGGTAGAACTCCTGTTAAGCAAATTTCCGCTTTTTCTAATTTACGCTTCATTACCTGTAAATTGTTACAAGTTGGGTTGTAATCGCGAATGACATTGTTCATTGCCACTATCGCCCAAGTTTTTCTGTACACTAATGTATTGTACGGTAGTGTTTTACGAGTGTTCCATTGAAATACTTCCATGATATCTATTGAAATGAACGTTTAATCTTATTAAAGGCCATGGACTTACTCGCAGAATATGCGTGAAAGCTTCATTGTATCAGAAAACCTTGTATATAAACATTTCATTAACATCGATGAATATTTAAATTATATGAAATTAACATTTTCAGCGTTACTTAGTAAAATAATTGAATTAATAATTAATTAGATGCATTTAAAATTTTGCTTGTGATTGAGCAGGTTTACTTTGTTCCTGAGGCACTGAATATAAACTTGCATGATTGTTAAAGGCTGCCTAACTTTGACTAACCCTTAGCAGAGGTCAGGCGGGCCTTCAGAAAAAAATACCTACTGACACAAACATGTTTCGGCCAAAAGTCGGGACTTTCCAGTACATCTTTTAAGCCTTCACCAACAGTTACACGAAAAGAGATATAGGTGCCTCTAGATTCCTTAAGCTGCTCGATCTCAAAGTACTTGCCAGGTGTTTTGCTTGATACATACTTTTTTAAAGCTTCCATTGTCGTGTCTTCTTTGAGTCGCCAAGCGTGTATGTGGATCATTTTCGGCAGCCCAGCTATTTCACTGTCCAAGTTTGACGTCCCCATAATTGGCTTTGGCCGAGGATTCTGCTTATTTGAGACCATGGTGTAGCCCTCATAATCTTCTTTCCTCATGTCGCATGTAGTGGTATGCGGTTCCACAGGTGGTGGCTGTAAATTTCCATTACGAGCAACAGAAGAGTACGGCAGCATCATCTTAGGAACATACTCTTTATTATTAGTATTACTATCAGTAGCTACAACTCGAGAATAATGAAAACTTTCCATGTTACTTCTCTCCTCTTTCAGTTTTTTTGGGATGTTGCAATTGCTCACTTTCCAATGAGTTGGTGATCAATATTTTATTGTCACCCGGTATTTCCCTTGGCTTCTTGTGCGTTTTCAGTGGACACATTTTTAGAACGGTGATTTCCTTAGACTGATTATTTATTAAATCAAACAGTCCATTAGCTTGACCTGTAGATCTGTCACTATATGTAGGACTTTGTCTTATTTAAACTTGATTTTTTTAATTGCGTCACATTGACCAAACAAACACTTTTCACATCAATAGAGTAATTGCGAGTTATTAGCTATGGAATTTGCCACTGATTCTGTTAGACCAACACATCCATAATTGAAAAATGACTTACAGCCAAATCCACATTCCAAATATAGCTGGTTTTCAGGAATATATTAGGAGCAAATATCACAGTTATTAATGGAAGTCGCCATCTTCTCTAAAATAAGAATGACTCAATATATCCTTTGCACTCACTTTTTCTTTGAAATAAGATTTTTAAAATTGGCAAATTTCTTTTAATTAATTCATATTTTTTAATTCTTGCCAATCTAATCTTTGGATTTCATATCCAGGAAAATCATGCATTAGGTATCCTATAGCATAACTAACATTACATAGCATTAAGTTAAAAGTTAAACAGGACTTGACATTTTTTAAAGTATGGAGTTTAATAAAAAACAATTATGATACAAAATATATGTACAAAAGAATGAGCTTCACATGAGAAAAAATGACAGCTTTAACACAGTAATACAATGATGATAATTCAGTCACCAACCTGCATTTAATTGCATATTGCTGAATCACATAAATAACAATCATTGATGCAACAACTGATTTGTCAAAAAAAAAGAACAATAACATCAAATGTTCACTAACTCCACCAGTGCCCAGCAATCCACAGCCAAAAAACAAGTGGTCCAGACAGAAGGCACAGATAATGATTTTTTTTATCAAATATCCAGCACAACAAAGAGCTGTGAGACTTAATGAGTGCTTCGAATGGATGAGCCCAACTTGCTGATACCCAGGCCAGTCAACGCCCCAGTAGAAGACTCATGAGCCAGCTCACTGCTTCCACTTCCAGCCAATCCATACGTTTGCCTATTACTGGCACACCCAGGACAAACATGCATGGTGTCATGAATGAACAAATCACAGTCCAGACAGAATACTTGATAGCAAGTCTCACAACGATAGCACTGCAAGAAATAACAGAACTTCATTAGGATTCTCTATTAAAACAAGATTATTAAACACATGCTAATAAATGTTGCATTCATAACTAAATTGAATCTACAGAAACCAAAATGCTTCATGTTTAGTGATGGTAAAAATAATAAAAAATATATATTGTTTATCGGGAAATAAGTCTTGATGTAAATTTACTGGAAAATTACACATCTATAGTAAAATTATATTACAAAGGAAGCACAATATAATAAGATTTACAAACTTCTACCCTAGTTCTAAAAATTTGGTGTTAATGTGAAGGTAACCTTATTTTGAAATGTACATTTTTCAACTTGTTAACAAGAGAAAGAAAGATGATAACCAGTAAAATTGATGGGAATAAACAGGAAAGTCTTCAGTTTATCCTTTCTTAAAAATAGTGTATGCGATTCCATTTACTTTTCAGTACACCTTTATTTCAACATTTGATTTACCTTGCCTTTAAACCTGAAGCAAATTCTTTCTTTGATATTGATTCAATAGTCACTCTGATGTAAGACACAAAACAGCTATAATACACTTAATTCCATCAAAAGAATCATTCAATTTAGAATCCCCATTGGAAGGATTACGCTATCAGTCTGTGAAAAGAGGTCCTTGCCATGCAGAGAAAACTGTTTTTTGGCTCAAACACACAAGGGCAGGCTCTAGTGGTTTCAGGCATTTTGGGAAGTCAAATTCATAATATGTTTAGAATATATATAGAATTTACCTTATATATAACAAATATTATATGACCCTGACTGGTTCATATTTCATTGACAAGTAATTCTTTACGAGTAAACATATAATGCACCACTGCTCTGGGAAAAGATCTGTGGAGTGGACACCTCTCTGTTGTTGTTCCTGTTTTGTGATTTGTGAAGATGGAAATAATTATGATTTGAGCAGTGATTAAATACTTCATGAAGAAAGGTATGAGAGCAAAGGAAATTCATGCAGACTTTCAGAGCACTCTTGGAAGACTCTGCCCCTTCATAGCATTCAACTGTTGCCCAGCGGAAAATGAGTTAAGTTTGGTCAGGACAGTTTAGACGATGTTTCGAATATTGGTCGACCAAAATATGCCATTACCACAAAAATTACTGCAAAAGTGCATAAAATGGTCATGGAGGGTAACAAACAAAGTGCGAGCAAACACTGAAGCAGTAGGGATGTCATCTGAACAGGCATATCCCATTTTAATGGTGGAATTGGATATGAGAAAATTATCAGGAAGATGGGTGCCGAACCTTTTGATGCACGATTGCAAACGCAGCTGAATGGAAATTTCCAAACGATATTTGACCCATTTTAAGGGCAACCAACAAGATATTTTGCACCGGCTTGTGACCACAAATGAAACTTAGGTCCACTACTATATCCCAGAGATAAAAGAGTTGTCAAAACAGTGGAAACACGTTCATTCACCACCAGCAATGAAAGCAAAGGCCATATGGTCAGCCATAAAGGCCATGACTTCAGTTTTCTAGGATGTGAAAGGGATTCTGCAGATAGATTATTTCACCACTGGTCAAACAATTACTGGACAATAATACAATAACCTCCTGGTGCACATGTACATTTATAAATTTATACTTATTGTAAGGTTTCATTTTTTCAATGCCACATATTTATTCCATATTATTTTAAGAATTTATTCATTTTAAACACAGCACTTATGACTAAAACCAATTAACGATAAACTCTGAGAATATTTATCCATTATTTTCTAAGCATAAAAATATAAAAGCCACTTTCTATAATCTGATTATGAACGGAATAAAAAGATAATAAATAGCAGCTTTCATTAACACACACATGGAGCACTTAGCACCATTTTGCATTGGACATTCTTATAAAAACAGTGAAAAACAGCACTGAAGAATTAGGAATTATGATGATAATGACAAGTTTCCTGTATCAAAAACCTGGAAAATTATGAAGGCACTCACAGAAAATGTGAAAATCACCACTCATTAAAGCAGAAATGAAATAATTGATTACAGTGCATTTACTAACCATTTTATCATGTTGAGTAAATCTGTAGAGGCAAGAATGGCAAGATACAATCCCAGACTCTTGGGTAACTGGTAATTCTGTGAACGGGACCACCGGAAAAAGATGGTGATACGAACGTGCCAAGTGGGGAGCTGACACAAGGGCCAATCCACATGCTTTGCATTCCACAGGAAGTTCACAGTATTTACTACAGCACTGAGGGCAAAAGTATCCTCCACTTGTAGTTCTTGGAACAAGGGCACCACCATCTTCCTCTTTGGCATCCAAATGACTAAATAAGAAAAGAAAGAAAATATTTACTTTATTTTGCTTACTAATCAAAGTCCCTTCCATTTTAACCAGTATTTACCATATACATGGACAAAAATATGTTTTAAATAATTTTTATTAAACTTGAAGAGGGTGCTTCCTTCCTTCTAGTGGTCGTTGGACCATGGGAATCCCAATAAACCTATACTAGCCACTAGGGTTCTCAGGGTTGAAAATAACAGTGTTAGCACATTACTGATGTTCCCTATGAGATCAAATACATTTGAATTAGTAGTCAGCTATGTGACCTACCAGTTTCATCTAGCAGGATATCAAGTTACATTACATTTAATCATTTTAAAATTCCAAAGAAAACAATGAATAGTTTAAGAAATAGAATAATTCACCTTTCAGGCTACACCAATGATTTATGACAAACCATGCCACAGTTCTATGACCTATGAAACAACATCCATGGTTTTCACAAACATAATTAGCCAAGTGTGATTAAATAGAAGAGAACATGTTTGACTCAAGCTGCAAATCAACTCTAACCAGGTATGAACGTCTTTTGAATATTGCTTTCCAGGGGCCAACTTCTCTGATTCAAAATTATTTACTTTTCATTGAAAAGTAGCATACAAACAAGATTCCTTTTCTCCCATTGAATATGAATAACACCAATACAGTATGCCCTTGAACTCGGCTGGCAAATAATTGAAATTCATTCTTGCTTAAATAAAAAACCTCAAGGTAGGGATTATAGCAGGGTATATGCAAATACTGCAATATGTCACTCACCACATGCACATAGTTAAGGCTCCTTGTTGTGGTGGCTGCTTGGTGACACCATCAGTGGCTGGCAACCCAGAAACATGGTGCTGCGGGAATCCCATTTTCACCAATGATGCCTCAGCAGTTGGAGCAGGACTTGAGTTGGAGGATGGAACTGGTGTGGCTGAGGGGGGAGGTAGAACATGCTGAAGCAGCAGCTCCCTGAAGTGGATATCATCAAGGGCAACACCAAAGTCTCCTCCAGTGACTCGTGCCAGAAGCTTGCAGATGTGTACTTCCGCAGCCAACCCAATCACTGAACATCGAATACCAACTTTCCTGAGCAACTGTCCCAGTGGAACAAAGTTTAAATTGTAGATTTAGGAAGCTCAGTTAGAGAGTATATTACAACATATTGTTATTGATAATTGACAACTGAATGCACTATTCAGAGAGTACATTTGGTGCTGTTACTTGTAGAGCGAGTAGAAAATATTTAAAGAAGGCACAGTCAATGAGCTGGCCCGTTTAAAAAAATAAAAGTGGTAATTTGGTGACATCTAGGTTTTACAAAAAATTTTATTTTACCATACCTCAATTGTAGCAGTAATGTCTCCAGGATCACACGTAGTTAAGCTTCCAAGGAGAATTAGAACTTCACGACTGGCATGTGGAGGCAGGAGTTTCAATGAGGAATGAGCAAGCTCTAAGGCATTCTGCAAGGAAGGCTCACCACCACCACTCCATGCTTGCTGTACCAGTTGTTGAATCAACTGTTGTGGTAATTTAACATACATTAATATACTACAAATATAAAATATTTTTAATTTAAGTAGAAATTTTAAGTGTTTGACATAGCTGAATATGACTATGAAATGTTTCCGCAAGAGTTTCATACATCACATATGACATTAATGCATTTACTCTAATACTTGTTATTTTAAGTCTTTAATTTCATTTATACATTACGACTAGTATATTTAAGCATTATATAAGACTCCTTTCTCTTTCGATGCTTCAAGTGCATAACCTTGGGCTGGACATTTTTTCTTCATGAGGAATCCTCCTAATGAAATGTCTCCCCAAAATTTATGATTACATGTAATATGAAGAATGCCCACCTCGAAGTTTATACTCCTTTCTTGTAGTATTGCTAGTATTCTCTTGGTAGATAATCAATGAATTTAGAATAGTTATATTCAGCAGCATTAAAAATAACTTCATGAACTCTACCACACATCGATTTTATTGTTTCATTCACAACTTTTTGCACAGACAATGACAATGAATTTCGTGAAAGATCTTGTGCTCTCTCTGTATCTGTCCAGTTATATCCTCTTAGGTCTTCCGCTGAGTTAGTGTCTCCATTGCTGCCGAACTTTCACAAACGGGATGTTCATGGAGTGTGGCAAAACAATCGGATGTAAAGTAATGAGCTCTTTGAAGGAGCAAAATTGTTTTATGACATTTTGTGTGAAATTATGCAAATTCAGCACATAAAGTTTTGAGTTGATTACCAAGGCTTATGCTGAGGATGCAGTGAAATGTACCACGTGCTATGAGTGGTTTACCTGGTGCAAAAAGGGCATCGGTGGAAGTTGACAAGCGTTGCAGTAGACCATCAACATTGACTGATACTGTCATGTGATATCAAAGGGGTGAATGATGATGTTCCTGCAAATCCACTTTTGATGGTCAGGAAACTTACAAAAGAGTGTGGCGTCTTGATTGGTTTGATCTATGAAATCCTGACTGAAAAATTGAGGATGCATCGAGTCGCCACCAAATTCATGTCTCGCCTAATGACAGCAGACCAGAAACAACATCAAGTCCAAGTCTGTCAGGAACTCTTTGATCGAGCTGAAGAGAATGAAACATCTTTAGGATCATAACAAATGATGAGTCATGGATATGACATCAACACAAAAGTGTAATCTTTAAAATGGATTGATGAAACATCCCCCCCTCCAAAAAATCTTGACAATAAGGGTAGAGAAAGCTTGACAAGTTCGCTTGAATGTCAAGGTGATGTTGGCTATTTTTTCTTCAATGCAAATGGGGTTATGTATCACGAATACCTACCTAAAAGCCAGACAGTCAACATGTAATATTACTTAGGGGTTATGAAATGTCTAAAAGGGAGAAGTGGTTTTTTCACCACAACAATGTACTGGCTCATTTGTACCTCAGAACTTAAGAGCTTTTGGCCA
This sequence comes from Hetaerina americana, assembly GCF_022747635.1. Classification (NCBI taxonomy): domain Eukaryota; kingdom Metazoa; phylum Arthropoda; class Insecta; order Odonata; family Calopterygidae; genus Hetaerina; species Hetaerina americana. The sequence continues at coordinate 17,013,132 of NW_027286985.1, read as the reverse complement.
AAAACAGGACTGCTATGCTTCCCCACCCACCCTGCTCACCCGACCTGGCCACATTTGAATTTTTCCTGTTCCCCAATTAAAAACGTTAAAGGAAATAGATTCGCCACTATTCTGGAGATGGAGGAAAATTCAATGGCGGAGCTTATGAGCATTCCAGAAGAAGCGTTGCAAGAATGTTTCAAAAAGTGAAAACACGGGCTAAGTCTATTGGCAGGGGAGAAGACTACTTTGAAAGGGACCCTGACCAATAATTTGTTAGTCAAGAATTTTTTTGTAACTTGAAGTTCAGGAAGTCTTTGAACAGACCTTGTATACTAATGTATGCATTGATTTTGACATGAAAGAAAGCCAGAGTACATCATCACACTATTTATTTAGACTAAATATTCAACAGGAACAACACATGCACTTGATCACATGTAATTGATTCATATAAAGTTTAAAAAAAAATAAAAATTTGACTCAACTAATTTGACGATTTTTGTTCACTTGTGCATGAAAGTTTCTCTCATTTCCATAATTCTGATGGTAAATAACTCACAGCTACACATATGAACAATTAATACACTGCCATACTCTTTGAAAACTATCAAATTATCTACATATTAGGATAGGTCCAATATTCAGTTTTTACACTTGTAGCTTAATCAAAATACATACCTTAATGTGTTTTCTTGGATTTCCAGCTAAGTCACATATTTTTTCTGCTCTCTTGTTGCGAGTGATTATGATTCCCATTTGGCTAATTGGATTTTGATCAAAATATTCTTCAATAAAGCCCTCCAGCAACTAAAACAACATTATATTCTCATATATTACATATATTTATACATTTTACAATGCTACTTTTAATTTCATTGCTGAATTCAGTGCATTTAAACTTCTAGTTTTAAAGAATGTTTACCTTACATAAATAAACATTTTATTTTGCTTAAAAATAATTGAATTATACATAAAAATGATGGCACTGATTTGCAGGCTCAAGATAAATATTCAAATAAAAATAATTTTGTGGTTCAATTATCTAATTAACTCACAATTTTGCAACATAATAAAATTTACTTTAATATTAGAGCTTAAGCAGGATGACCACTCAATTCCTAGATTCCCATTACTGACTTTTCCAAAAGAGCTTTCCTTCATTTAAAAGGTTTTCTTCCAAGAGTATGGAATGCATGAAGGCATATATTTTTCATAGATCATCTCTCATTATTTCACTAGCCACTGGTGTAAAGTCTGTCCAATAATAGTTTTTGCAGGACCTGCAATCAAAATGGCTGACAGCAAACAGTAACTAATCTCATTCCTAAAAAGAACATTTTTCTTATCGGGCACTCCCTATTTCCACCATATTAAATTCCCATCATTTTCAAAAATGTCTCTTTTCTCCTTTTTTCTTCATATTTTGAAGAAATGGACAATCTAATTCGCACCAGATTTTCTCAATTGGCTAGCCACCCTGTCCACTAACTTATGGAAATGACATTTACTATTTAATACTGATAATCATAGAAAGACAAGAACAGATAAATAGGACTCCCAAAAATAGAGTATCTGTTAAAATAAGGGAATCAATACGTTTGACATAAAGTTCAGGCTTATACTTTGTGGAATTCCATTATAATGAATAGGAAGAAACAAATAATGCAAAATTATTTGTTTTTCCTTTTCATTGAATTGATATTCTAAATTATGTATTTGCATGTCTATGCCAATTGGAAATTAAATTTATCAAATTTATAAAGGATCAAACCTTCATTGTGCATAAGTAACGGGTAGGCTTCAGATCTTGATCAGCCATGGCATCAGAGAAGTCCACAATAACATACATATGGCGCATCATTCCAAGCCTAACACCCCCCCATAATTCATGTTGCCTTTGAGCCAGGAGTCTTCGCTGTTTTGCTCGTTGAGCTGACACCTCTTCAGCTACAGATGATTCCAGAAGCCCACCTTCATCCTCTTTTATTGCTTCCCTTCAAAATGTAAAGGAGTTTCATAAATTTCAGTTTTCAATTACTTTTATGTCATTTTAATACTTGTTACCAAAATACGAGATTTGCTCGTACATTTGCTATTCAGACAACAAGATCAAGTTCAAGCAGAATAAAGCTTGCAAGATAGATATTCGTCTTTATTCTGTGGCGAGATTAAGACTATGGAGTCTCTTCTAACACTTAATCCCAAGTCACATATTGACAACATTAAATTTAAAAATAAATTATAAAAATTGTAAATAAATAGCAGTAAAAATAATACATACTAGGGGGGACCCAAAATGACAGGAATGTTGTCATAGATTTTTTAGTTCTCAATATATTTACATTAAATTTTGTTCACCTTCAAAGTATTCCCCATTGACCACAACGCACTTCTCCAAACAATGCTTCCATTGTTCCAAACATTTCTGAAATTCATTCATCGGGATGTCCTTCAGGCCTTCTATCGATTGCTGTTTTACCTCCTTTACAGTGTCAAAACGCTTTCCTTTTATCTCCCGTTTGAGTCTGGAGAACAAAAAGAAGTCACTGGGAGCTAAATCTGGTGAGGGGGGAGGGGGTGGACAATCGATGTCATGCTGTTTTTTGTCAAAAACTGCACCACGGAGAGGGTGGTATGAGACGGTGCATTGGGATGAATTTGGCTGGAACCCTTTTCATAAGCAAATTTTCAGATAGAATCCTCTGAATTGAACTCCACAAAACTGCAGACATCTCACACAGTTGATCAATGGTTCTGCGACGGTCTTCACGAATGAGGGCATTGATTTTGTCGACGTTTTTGTCAGTTCTTGATGTTGAAGGGCGGCCTGAACGGGGTTGGTCTTCAATTGACATTTCACCATTTTTAAAACGTGTAAACCACCCGTAGACTCTGGTTTTGTTTGCTTAAGGCATCTTCCCCATAAGCAGTCTTGAGCATTACAATAGTTTCCGCAGCCAATTTCCCCAAGAGGAAACAAAATTTCTCTGCAGGGCGTTGCTCTTGATAATCTGCCATCACATCATTTGCCGAAATGAAAAAAGTTGATTCACTGAAACAGCTCTCATGGACAGACTGATCCAGTCACAGTGACGGCACTGCGCATACTGACTCAGGTGGTGAGAGCCTGATGTACGACCGGCTGAACAAAGGCTTCCCCCACTCTCGCTCCCCACCGCAGTACAAGTTCTGTTACTTTTGGGTCCCCCCCTCGTATACTAAATTAGGAATGAGAAGATAACAAGTAGGAGAGCACAGGAAAATAAGGCTTTCTACAAAAAACTTTACAAATCATAGTTCTATTGACATAAAGAAGCTGTTTATTTAACCATATATGGAGTTAACTATTCAATAACTATGGGATGTAGTAAAGGAGCAGCAGATAAAGATGATTAGAAGCAATAAAGTGTGATGCTAATGAAGAGTGGCAAGGAGGGAACACTACGGAGGACACTTACAAGAGGATGAGGGAAATTAACAGGACATATCCATAGGTAAGATATTTTACATAGGACCATCGTTGAAGGAAGCCTCAGAGAAAAAAAACTAGAGAGGAATGCCAAATATGAATGATGACAAGCAATATATGGAACATGCCAGCCCAAGTAACTTTGAAGGAATGAAAAGTTTGGCAGCATAAATAGCATAAACAGAAGAGCTTGGAGGGCTGCCACAACTGATTAACAATACATATGGATTAAAGTCCCATGATGAAGATGATGTTTCTGGCATTATATTTTGCCATATATGCACCCACAACTGTTAATAATATTACTTTTGGTAATCAACTGCTAAAATTTAGTTTCTGATGGACAGAAACTATCAAACAGTACAATAACAATTTCCCTGCCTCCCCTTACAAAACACAACCAAACATTTTATTCTACAGTAAGCCCCTCTTCAACTCCATATATACTTCCTTCCTCTTTCCATTCGGTCCAACATTCCTATCTTATTCTTGCCCTTTCCTTGCTTGTTCAACATTCTCCCCTCTATCACAGTCTTCAACATCCCATTGCCAATCAGAATGCTCTGCATTCACCTTCCCTGTCTACTTATGATTTCCCCCAGTAACTCCCCTGCAACCATACATAGCACTTCCTTGTTTGTTTTCCTTAAGCCTACACCTATCATCCTGCTTCAATGACCATGTTCCTGCACCTTACATTACTATGCTGCACGTGAAGGTTTGGGTGAGCCTTTTCTTAACATCCTTACTCATTGTCCACTTCACCAACTCCCTCCTTGAGAAAGCTTCTTTGTCTAAGGCAATATTTCTATTTAAATACACAACCTGCCACTCAATGCTCCAACGCCTCCAAAACATTCCACCTGCCCCCAATAATTATAACATAAAACTTCAAAAAATAAAGGCCATAGCTTCAAACAATGGTTACACGCAATTGGGCTGAAAATTTATTAAAGAATAAATTAAAGAAACAGCCATTAATCAAATCACCCACTTACACTAACAAATACCAACCAACAACATCTCTTACATATTACCAAATCGCCTCATAATGACCTTAAGAACCCCGGCCCCGGTGGCGGCGGGGTAACGTCCTCCTACCAACCCAGAGGTCGCGGGTTCGATTCCCACCTAGGTGGATTTTTCTCCACCTAGGGCTTGGTTGTATGTGATTGTCTTCCATATCATGTCTATAATGTCTCTAATGTAAGGGTTAGGTGGAAGAAGGGACTATAGGTCTCAACCTCGCCCAATTAAGTCGATAAATAAATAAAATAAATAAGCACAGACTTTTATACATCTCTATTTTCAAGCTTCTCGTTAATGACAAAGATGGTCAGGGTAAATAGTCAAAACCAGGCGTTGATTAATTAAAACGTAACAACTGCAATGTAATCTATATCAGTCAGACAGGCAGAAACATCTGAAAACGGAATCAAAGAGCATTTTAGTTGCTTTAAAAATTCTGGCTCAACCTCCCTCTTAACAATCATTTAAAAGACCACGATCACAACAGTGACTTGGAAACAGTAGATACTACCCAAAGGTCTAAAATTGGCCCTCTAACAGTTAAAAATTGTAAGAGCTTCATCTAACTCAAGTGTAACACTCAGCAACAAACATATATATTTTCTCATCCCTGCCCATTACTATCTGCGTATTCGAATCCTGAAAACAACCACGTACTCCACCCCTCCGCAAACTTCTCAGTATCCCTTTTGGAACCACCTCTCATTGACTTTGTCTCATCCAATAACTCTTCCATTCATCGGTGCGTTGTGCCTCATTAACACATTTCTGCCTTCAAAAAAACTTAGTCGAGGTACTTTCAATCTATATATGCTATTGATTATTAACGTTAAAGCATTTTCACATTAAAGTTATTCACCAGATGCATTCGGCAAAGGAATTTAGAAGTCAACACCTAGCACACTTAACATTAAATAACGTTACGGGTTCCGGTTTGACTAAGACAATTCAAGAAGAGGAAATGAAAACTTTCGTACAAAGTTATTCATGCAAAGAATCTTATTTGATCATTTCATATAAAACACCACCAAAACCATCAGAAATAAACAAGAAAATGGCGTTTGTGAAAAGTGAGAGTGCCAAGAAAATATTTGACGAACATGCCTTACTTCAACCAACTTGAGAGAGGGCTGTTGGATACCAGAGATTGTATGCAACGTGGAAAATGATCACGTTATTTAACCTAAGGCATTATTCACTAGCTAATACCCCTAAAATCTTTGCCTTCTAGGCCTAATTTGTCATAACATTTCACAGTTATCGGAAATACAAACCAAGTTTTTTCATAGCCTGTTTCCCAACGATATTCCTTCCCATCGTCTTCATCAGCCATTTTCACTTATATTTGTAACTCTTGCCGCCGTAAACTTCAAGATTCGTTCGGCTTGCTGTCGACACTTCACTTGTGGTCAACCTTTCCCACCTCGCTTCGTTCAAAACATATCCTCCATCACAAAACAATTGCTGCGCTAATTTCTAGATTCTAGTGGTGTCAACGTTCCAATGTTGTCGTCATTGGAAGCCATTCAAAATGAGCACATTTCACGCCGTTATATTAATTGATAGAGCTCTCGGTTTTGAATTTTCAATTCAGCCGGTTAAGTGATAGTATTTGAAAAGCTTGCGATGGGCTTTTCATCGGTAATTTTTTCACATATGTGAAATATAATGTACATATCAACTTACTGATTCATTCACTTATCCATGAAATTTATTAAATGGTCACGAAATTTTAAGTTCATAAATGCCAAAATTCGGATATATACTTTATATCAGAAAATGTATTTTGCTGGAAATAGAATTTATTGGAGAATATTATTATTTGGGTTTATTCTTGTTGTATAATATTTGCTGTTGGTCACTCCTGGTCAAGGTCCCGGTTTGCAGTTGAGGGAACTGCCACCATTGTATTCTTTAAATTATATGACCAGTCTAATCCTATTTTTGACATAATAAAACTTATATTTGCCTACTTTTTATTCCATTTGATCTCTGTAGATCCATATAGCATTTTTCGATTCAATTACATAATAAAATAGGGACATAACCATGCAAAGATTTGTATATCATAATTGGCGTTACTGTCGCACTAAAGCGTCGGAGTAGTAAGAAATGTTATACGACGCATGGTGTGAAGCTTTGTTCTTCATCAGGAGCTATTCCGATTCTTTTAGGAGAAAATGGGCATTTAGTCACGTTTAAAATCCTTTGTATCATAAGAATCTCTTTCTTCCCTTCTATATCGTAAGTAGAAATCTCGGTATTGATGGACGCCATCTGTTTGCGGATTAATTTGAAAAGCATCATGAAATACATGGAGTGGTGCATTTGAAAATTTTCGTTGTTTATTTGTGTTGAGCATTTATGTTGCCATCTGTTCTTCGTTTGAATATGGATAGTTATCACTGTATTATTATGATGTGCTTACTTAATTCTTATAATTGTTGTTTATAACCGGGACATTAATGATTTTAGGGGTTGGTTTCCATGAATTTTAAATCGTAAACCAAAAATGGCGGGCAAAATATCGAGCCCTGCAAATATAAACAAGAACCCGAACATCATTATAGGTAAATTCTTGAATTGATTTTATAACATTCCATTATAATTTACAACGGAGTTGAATTTTACCTGGAAAATGTTTTTTTCAGCTGCTCAGAAGGAAATGGCTACTGTGGATGTGTTGGTGTGTGGCTTATGTCATTCAGTTTTTCACATTATTGAGGAGTTTGTGGAACATAAATCGAAAAAAGAATGTAACCAGTCAAATAGAATACCCGCCAAAGTGGAGTCTACTGCAACTGTATGGGCTTACCTGTTATGGAAAAGCAATTATTTGGAAGAGATGAAAGCCAAAGGTTTGGATAGACCTTAACATTTCTTCGTAAATCTTGTATTTATACAATATTTGACATTCAGCTTTCTTTCCTCCAGGAACCCCATGTAAATTAACATCCTGGGATATTTATCAGATATGGCACAATTCGCCAATTGAATCAAGGAATTCATGGATTAAAGCTGGCAGAGCAATGCAGGCCAGCCAGGTCATTGGAAAAGGTGTTTTGCAAGAGGTTCCGAAAAAAGAAGGCCCATCTTTGTCCAACGCACTAGGTGGGGCATCTTTATTTAAATCTTATGAATAAAATATAGAAAAGCTGGTATCAAATGCTAGCATTGAAAGTTTGTGAAAAGAATGTTCCCTGGTTACAATTTTGGCAGTTGAGTTTGTTCTCCACTGCAAATTAGAGGTTTCACAGGGCACCTTTATGTCAATTTATACCAAAGAAATTATATTTAGCTTCAGTGGGAACATTTTCCGTGATATTTAAAAACATGACATTTTTATGTTTCAATTTCTGTAAAATTTTATTTAAATTTAATTAATAATATAAGGAGATCTGTCATTAAATAAAAGTATAAATAGCTCCCCACGGTGGAATATGTAATAAATGTATCCCGGCCATATCTCTCTTGACCCTAGCTCGTAGAGCAAAATATGAAAGTGTAAATTAAGTTAATTGTACAGCTGTCAGTCATTTCAGCCATGTATAACAGTTAATCAAATTGGTCATGATGAGTAATCCACAATTATGACATTTGTTTATGCAGCCAGTCATTTTAATGGGTGGTTTGTTTTAGTCATTTAAGCAGAGAATCATTTGATTTTAAGGATACATTATTATACACTAAGTTTAAATATGTGGATATTTGAAGGGTGAAACTTTCTACATAAACATTTGTTTAAAAAAATTTCTGTTTTTGAAATTAAATATCTGCTCACAGCTCGCGGTGAATTTGCCAGTGGTAGAGGAGGAGGGGGGTTAATTGTAATTGAATTTATCAATTTTCTCAGTTTTTCTGTTTTGAGTGCTTGGTAAATGAAAACTTCCAATTGAAACTAGACAAAGAAATATCATGGGAAGGCCTGTGAGTATGGGTGTGCCCCTCCTGGATCCACTAGCTGGGATGATTACCCATAGTGTTCCTTGTTGATCCACCGCTAAAGAGAGCGAGCATATTTTGCTACTCTTAGTGTCTTTACTCTTACTAATTTTAGTGTTTTTAGTTTTCAAAAGTACATGTTACCCCTTATCTTTTATAACTTTTAATTCGTGTATGTGTGAAATGTTAAAAAAAATCAATTCTCTTGTTTTAGGCAAGAAGAGGGAAGAATCCAATGTTCATATTATAGTCAACAATCAGGGTAAAGTGGTTGATCCGAAAGGAAAAGTGTTGAGTGCTAAAAGAACTGATGTTAAGGATCAGGGAAAGAGCAGTGTCACAGATGTTCCTTCAAAAGCAGGACTTGTGAAAAAGTCATTAGAAACAAAAGGTATTTCTCTTAAGAAAACTACAGTGATTAAAGATGTTGAAAGAGCAAGGAAAACAATTGTGTATAAGGACAGTGAAAAGGGAAAGACCTTTTCTACAGTGTCAGAAACCTTCAAAAGAAAGATTTCTGAGAGTGAAGATACAGATGGTGATAATGAAGTTGTGTATGATGCAAGACAGTTGATGCAACCAGTAAGGAATGTCGGAAGGCCTAAGGGTGTGCAAATGGAGTCGTTAGTTGCAGAAGAGTATGCAGTTGAAAAAATTTTAGCCAAGAGGTTTAATCATAGGTGGAAGAGATATGAGTACTGGATTAAATGGGAAGGCTACTCAATGTAAGTTTGCAAAAGCTATTTATCCTATGAATTAACCTTAGATTTTAGGGTTCAGTATGAAAAGTTGACGACTCTCTTGTCTGATTGATGCTAGGTTGCATTTGCACAAACATGTTGCTGCATGCAATTAAAATATGAAACTGGTCTTTTTCAAATTCAGTCATCTAACCGTTTATTTATGTTGTGAAGCTGTCTGCAATTAAGACTGTTACTTACAAGTCAAATTAAAGTAGTCTGAAAAGTGATAAACATACTATGTAACCTTCCATCTTTAAATTGTAAAATGCTTGCAATAAATCGGTGCTGTTAGTTTTTTATTTACACCACAAGTGTCTATGTGATGGAACTAAAAGAATTGTGGAAATTGAATTTTAACTTTGAAAAATTGGGCTTTGATCATTGATATGAAATCAGAGAAATAAATATCCAAAAGACACTTATTTTCTGTGAATGAATCCCTGCAGTGATACATATTTCTGATGGATAGCTTCATAAAGTTAGTGGAGTCAAACTTTATATTAATTACTGAAGTTGCTTCTGTCACCACTCCCATTAAATGTGATATTTTTAGGGATACATATTTACATCATTTGATTGGGGTGTCATTCAAAATTTGGTGGTTACTCTTGGTCACTTTTTTAAAGTTGAAAGTTTGTTTCCATGTTTTTGTTTTTAAAAATTTGTTATACTCCTTAGAGGTTAAACTGAAATTCTGTGTGAAACTGAATGTTCTGATTCATTGTTTTGCGACTGTCAATTAACAAAGGCTTGGGTGAAAAAATGCATGCCAATATTTTCATACGTTTTATTAACTTATTAAAGTTTAGAAACAGTGCACATATTAATTGGGGGTTTGATTCTTTCTGATCAATGATAATTTATTTCAAATTCATATAAATCTAACAATTAACGGTGAAATAAAGATCATTTCTCCCTTATTTATTGCATTCCCACAGTTAATGTACATTTCTTGGGGTCCCAATAAATAACCTATTAATCCTATAGTGCCTACATTGAATTAGTTTAAATGTGGAAAATATTTGATTTTGAGTTGTTTTTTAGGGATTGCTGTTCCTCAGAACATATTGCTATCGCAAGCAATTCATTGTTCTAATTCCAATTTGATAGTATTTTACTATTTTGACTATATTTTTAATAGAAATGGAATAATTACCACCGGCTTGATGGTTTGTTAGAATTAACCTCAAGAGGTTTCTGTGGAATAGACTTAAGAACAATAAGTAAAAACCATAATGACATGACGTTAAGTTTAGTCTTCTGGACATTTTATCATTGAATGCAAGAACTCCGCATAATAAGTGGAATAGTTCTAACATCTTCCTAAAATTAATAAATGCCGTAAAAGGAACTTGTAGTATCTCTGAAGCAAATTAATTTGAACTACAAAAAATGACTGCTCTTATGACCATGGGGTGATCATTTTTTTATATTTATGACCATAGGTACATTTTCTGAATAATCAAAAGAACAGAAAAATCAGGCTTGAATTTCATACAAGGCTTATAATAAGTCCATACATAATGAGTTTTCTGTAATTAGGAATAAACAGTATATTGAAAATAACTTTAATAGTTTGAGCATCAGGGAAACTTCTCATTTTACCATTAATTTTTTTTTAATAGTGTGATTCCAAAAGGTTAATTCTTAACTTCCAAAAAATGTGGGAATTTACTTTGTGATGTGAAGTTACTGTTACCATAATGTTATCGACACATAACCTAAAGGAAGCTGATTTGTATCTTAATGTACACACTGGATTAGTAGTGTTGATTTCACTCACACGTGTTGAGGAAATTTGGCAACATGCTGTAAACTCACTTTTTTATGAAGAGGTGCTTAGCTTCACATACTTGGGTTAACCTTCAGAGAGATACCCTGGCTATTGAAGAAAATATTGTGGGATGCAATCCAGTGTTTAATATAATGAGACGTTTCAGGCGTGGTATGGTGGAATATCATAATTAATTAAAAATTGGAAATTTTCCACAAAATAAAATTTATTAATGCTACCAGTTTCAATGTAACTACATCATTGTCAGGTAACAGTCATCACTCGTAGTCCAGTATATATGCTGAAAAGCAAGTAAGAGGAAGGTAGTGGAAAAGTGGAAGGCAACATGGTTGACTATGTATGTGAGTGGGGGAAGGGAAAAAGGTGGGGAAGACAAAGTAAACTGGTGCAAAGTCCAAAGAGAACGTCATAGCTGGATGGAGGGGGATTTCCCGTTGGGGGTGTGTCCCACGGAGTGGTGCCAAACTCTTAGGGCCGTGGAGAAAACTGGTGAAGTCGGGGCTTCTCCCCTGCGGTTGTTGCATCAATGCACAAAGGAGCACAGTGCACAATTAGCGATTAAGGGTTTGGAATCAAAGGAGGGTGGGGGGTTAGGGCTTCCCACCTCGGTCTGGAAAGCATAGTCTCCATAGGCACAGGGTATGGGGGAGAATTCCTATGAGTAGGGATAAGGGATCATGTATACCATGAATGTTGTGGGAAGGAGATGGAGAGCAGGGGGGAGGGGGAGATTAAAAATTGGACTTAATTGATGAGGTTGTGAAGCACTTTGAAGTTAAAGTCACAGAAATGGTTGGAGTCAAGTAGATGTTTGGCAAATAAAGAATTTCCTGTAAAGTATGACCTGTAATATAGCCTTACTAGGGCACGGAAAGAAGAGGGAAATGCTTTAAAAAAGCTACTTAATTTACATTGCTTGCCTCTTTGCAGATGCTTAAGAAATTACTATCTCCTGTAGAGTTCTCAGATGTGCACAATATTGTTGCAGGTCTATTTCCAATGCTTGATATATAAAATTTATGATAGTATCCAGGGTATCCTGGACCTTTGAGATTTTAAATAATTTTTCAGTAGGCTCCTATGCAGATCCCGAAGACAAATATCCTAATGCCAAAGCTCTATCTACTATTTCTTCTTCTGTTAATTTTTGTAAATCCAGTTCACTCTAATCTATATTAAGTTATTCCTCAACATTTTTCACAGTCATGGATATTTCCCCTACATTCTGAAAAAGTTTCTGATAATTTTCACTTTCAACTCCTGTGAAGTGGACATCAATTTTCCACACATTTGTGAGGGTAGGTTGTTTCACCACTTTCCAAGAATCAGCTTAATTCAAGCACACAGACTTAAAATTATATTTTTTTTATATTCATTATTGTTCTCTATTCTGTGATATCTTCAATTTAATTATCACTTGGCTCTGCCCTTTTAAATGCCTGTACAACCTGTTGCAAACAATGGTTTCTCCTCAATCCATCAGCTGCAATAATAAAGTTATATTTGGGGGCAAGCAAGGTTCCTAATTTTACCATCCCCGTTGAGCATTTAATCAATATCAAAATGGGAGGGGGTATTATCCAAAATCTCAAGTACTCTTTCCTTATCCTTATGAATTCCCAGAACATTGACTTGGTTTCTCAAAATTTCAGGAATAAAGTAATTGTGGAACCAGCTCATTGTGATGGGCCTGGTAGACCAAGCATTTGCCTAATGGCTATTAAGTACAGGGAGTTCATTAATTATTTTCCTTACAGCTCATTCATTATTTTACTGAGAGCTCAGGGTTTTCAAAATTTTCCTACAACAACATACTCCTGGCTACCTTCTTCATTAGCACAGAGAAGTACATAGACTCTTCCAATCCCGATTTTTGTCCCGGAACCTTTGATCCACTTTGTAAAGCTGGTGTGTTGCCTGGCAAAGCTCTCCATACAGGTTTATTTCATTGACATCATATGTTTGGCAATTTTAAATCATATTCAGCCATTAATGCATTTAATTTTATCCTAAAAAATTTTAACTGCATCACTATCAGCTCTCTTTTATCACAAAAATTATCTCCTCCTAAACCTCCATTACCAACTACTTCTTGCGGGGAAGTTCTCAACATGTGTTTTTACACTGCATCATGAATTTCTACACTGCTTGATTGCTGCTGTGTGTTCTGCCAAAGGACGACTTCTTGCAGCGTTTTATCTTTTGGTTACCTTAGTGTTTTCCAGGGTCTCAGTTCAATATTCCATGTGCTAGAATCAAACTTGAGAGCAAATGATGTAATTTTATCCTTATTTTCTTTCAGATAAGACAGTCCTATTATAGTACATGGGAAGGTCATTGTGATAGGTGTTGGATAAGAATTATTATACAAAGGTAATGAGGTTTTTGAAAAAGACAAAAGCTGAGCTAAAAATTAAAATAGGTCTTAAACAGAGTAAGTAGGATAGTTGTTCTATCTTGGAAGTTTTTTGGACCTAGATGGTTTAAGTAGTATGGACATAAGAATGGGAAATGTATGAGGCATTGAATCTTTCACAATAAGTAGGGAATTGGCGACAGGCGTTGTGTAAGAATGTTTAGAAAAGGCTTGTTAAAAGTTTCTGGTGAAGCATGGCTTTGTACAGCATGGAAAATGGTCATTGAAGCCAGATGATAAGGTTTGATTTGATCTAGAAGGCTGGTCACCCAGATAAGTCCCAGAGGGGACAGTACTCCAAGAGGAGTTTAGCCCCTGCTCTTTATCAAGCAGTATATGTGCATCTTTCTGATAACAGGATATCTCAGGATTATGCCCTTTCCCTTTCTTAGCGTGTACATCAAAGTGGGGTGGAATGTCATTAGGAACATATATGTTGTCTCAAGCATATTTCCACGCACATAGCACAGATGTACATTCCATGAGTAAATTTCATGTTCTCTGTGTATATAATAAGCTTTACAAACCAGATGTAAATGCACAAAAGTAACAAGGGAGCTGTAGGCTACGAGTAAATACTCTCCTGTCTGGAACAAAACCTACACAAATTCATCATGCGCCAGTACCTCTGCGAAGGCTTCAAAACATGCCAAAATGAATGAACATCTTACCAAAATGAGTTATTTATGAAAATGAAAGAATGATAGTGTAAAAGGTGAAGTATCTGAACTTGTGAATGATTTTTTGTATGGTGGTTCATCATTTGTGAAAAATGGTATGATAGAAGAAATAAAAAGGGGTGCATTTGCTGTAAGAGTGGCTATGGTGTCAGATTTATAATATATTTCTGCCCATACATCCATGAATGAAGTATGGAAGTTTCAGCCAATCAGTCTCTACGAAATCAGACCCATGCAACCTATAACCTAACAAATATGACTTCTTAAAACTATAAGCGACCTGCTTTACTGTTAAACCATTTCAAATGTTGTGTGATGAACTCATTTTCAATTTTTCAGGGACCAGAACACATGGGAACCAGCCAAGAATCTTTCCACATGTCAAGATTTAATGGAAGAATTTGAAAGAAAAGAGCTTGAAAGGGAAAAGGCTGAAAGAATGGAATTTGATTCTGAAGGCAAGGATGACCTCAAAGAGGCATTAGATGATGAAATTGAGCTTCATTTGTCTGATACTGATATGCCGCCAGCAGTCAAACCCAGTTTCACCAGATCAGAAAAACCAAAGATACCATCAGATGTTGAAACACCTCCTTCCACTAAGCCTTCAGTTCCTGCCTCAGGTGAAAGTGAGTTTCAGTCAAGTCCTGAATCAAGTGATACCATTACTCCAACTGTGAAATCAACACGAGGACGAAAGTTGGGGAGTAAAAACAAAGTAAAGGAGTTTCCAATAGCAACACCAAGTTCCAGTGGGTATGTATTTTATTTACCTATTTTACTACAGCTTAATGCAGTAATGGTTATCAATCCAGACTAATGAGGGTAGAGAAAAAAATTTGCTATTCCACATAAAAAGATTTAATATGTGTACGACCATGGTTTCAGTGCTGTGCATCAGGTGGCATAGATGAAAAACTTTTTCTTAAATAGTATGACTTGAAGAGGGGAGGCAGGTAGGGGAGGTTATATGAGAAGGGTACAAGGTGGGTATACAGCCACCTATTAGTGGGCTGGGAGATGGTTGTTTTTCCACAATGGTTTTCCCTCATTAATCGACAGTTGGTGGTCATCACCACCTGAGTGGGGAATGGCTTTGGTGTCCTATAAGCATTTTTAGGAGCGGAGAATGGGATAGGCATAAAATTTCTTTAACAACTTAAAATTTGTTCGACTGAAGGGATTGCCGAATTTCTAACTCCTTTTAAGCATTCAACTTGCAATCTTTCCTTTCCATGTGAAGAATATCTGGTGTACTGTTTAGTAGTTACTGCAATGATTTTTTACCAAGAAGTGTTTTTTATATTGTGATCTGTTATCTTTTTTGTGTAGCTTGATCAATGTTCTTTAGTCCTTATTTCAAATGTTCTCCCTCTCTGTCCAACGTAGATGGCATTACAGTCTGTGTAATTGAGTTCCGCTTTGTTGCATTGTGCCTATTTTGAGTTTGGTTGAACCCATTGATTTTTAAAGTATGTGTTGTAAAACACTCTCTTGATTTTGTTTTTGGAGAGTATTTGTTGTATATTGAGTGAAATGTGGCCGAGAAAAGGCATTCTCTACCATTGATGCTCATCTGGTTTAGTTGTTTGATATATGTCTTTCTGGGCTATCTGTGTTGGTTTTCTGTTGTACAGTAACTTCACACTAGAAATTCTTCACATGGAAAGGTTGCAAGATGAATGCTTTGGAGGAGTTGGCAAATTGGTAATCCCTTCTGTCAAAAAGATTGGAGGTTGTTAACGAAATGTTATGCCTCTCCCATTCCCTCCTCTAAAATGCTTAAAAGACCCCAATGCCTTTCCCCACCCACCCCATCCCCACCCAGGTACTGATGGCCAATGGCCATCCATTAATGAGGGAAAAACCATTGTGGAAAAGCAACTCCCCCTGCCTACTAATACAAGGGTGGTCCCGAGGCGTATTGCATATAACAGGGCTTCCTTGCTAGTTGTATTGTTATAATTTATAAATGTTACTGTTGTCATTGATACTTGTTAAAACTATATTTAACTGCTCAGATAAATAAACACCTTTGAACTGAACAGAAGTAACCGACCCTACAAAGAAAAAACAAAAATTTTGGAAAAAAATGTATTTTTCAACATAATCTTCTTTCAGCTCTATAAGCTTTTCCTACCAATGTTCAATAAGTTCGGTAACCTTTTTATAGTTGGAACTGTTTTGTCCCTCAATATAGCCACTAACTGCCGACATCACATCTTCAGGGTTGAAAGATCTTTGACCACCGAGCCATTTTTTCAAGTTTGCGAACAGGAAATATTCCAAGGGGGCTAAATCTGGTGAATAGGGTGCATGTGGTAGCAATTCAAACTTTAATTCATGACCTTTGGCCATTGCAATAACGGATTTGTGAGCTGGTGCATTGTCTTGATGAAACAACACTTTCTTCTTAGCGAAATGCTCCTGCTTTTGCTTTATTTCTTTGCTCAAACGTTGCAATAAGTTTGTTTGCAGGAATGTTACATCCTTATCAGTGACCAACTACAGACCTAAGCACTGAAACCCAATTGGGATCATTGACATACATGTAGTTCAAGGGACTCTGTTGAGGATGCCTAAGTATATGAACAGATGAACACTATCTGTGACAAATTCCAAAGAAACTGCGGGAGATGCCGCAACAGTAACTTTTTTAACGGAGTCATCCGCTAATGTGCATTTCAATGCAACAATTTCAGAGCGTAAAAATCATTCGCCTTGACTGGGACTCGAACCCAGATCCCTCAATATCCGGTCGAGTGCTTTAGCCACTTAAGCTACCGAGGCGTCCTCTTAAACTCTGAAAAAACTGTTTTGAGTCTTAAGAGTTCTGAGTTTCCTATATAAAAGTTCTGGATTGCCTCCCGTTTGATTACTGTAAAAATATTTTCTGGGTGTGGATAAATTGAATTTGAATTATAAAATCAGTGCTCCTTTAGGAGATATATGACAAATATTAATATGATAGAAATAAATGCCTTTGTGTAGGAGTGTGCTCGAATCAGGAGTCCTTATACTTGAATAAAACAATACAATTCCTCATCTCCCATCCTGGAATTCACCTTGTCCTGTGCCAAATGTTGGGCAATTTTTAAAAAAGAGATTATAGAAAAATATTATTATTAGGTAATCTACCAGTTAAGGTAGATTTTTGGATGGACACAGCTACAAAATAAATATTTTCCGACTACTAACAAAATACAAACTGCAGTAACCCAATCTACATCAGACCCCTCTTCATCTCTGGGTACTTTCTTCCTCCCTTCATCCCGTCCAACATCCCTATCCTGTTCCTTCCCTTTCCTCGTTTGCCTAACATTCTCCCCTCAATTACAGTCTTCAACATCCGACTGCCAGTCAATACCCCCTTCATCCACTTTTCCTGCCTCCACAGGATTTCTCCCAACAAACCCCTCTCTTCGCCCACCATACCAAGTACTTCCTCATTTGTTTTCTTCTCTGTCCATTTCACGTCCTCCATTCTTCTCCAAACCCACATTTCAAAAGCCTCCAGTCTACATCTATCCTCCTGCTTCAATGACCACATTTCCGCGTTGTACATAGCTACGCATTATATCAAAGTTTTTACGAGTCTTTTCTTAATATCCTTACTCAACGTCCCCGTCATCAACTCGCTCCTACTTGTAAAAGCCTCTTTGCCTAGCGCAATTCTTCTCCTTATGTCCCTACTACTTTGACCGTGTTGGTCCAAAACACTTCCGAGATACGTAAACTGTTCTACCTGCTCCAGTTTTTGCCCTCCTATTTTAATGTTTAGCTTAGCCTTTTTCTTTCTAGAAAATCGCATAACCTTTGTTTTATTAATATTGATTCTCATCCCATACCTATCGCACTGAATTTCCAATTCACTCAGCAATGCTTGCAACCCCTTGGCTGAATGACAAACTAAAGCTTGGTCATCAGCAAACCTTACTGATTTTACGAATTCCCCGCCCACTTTCATTCCTACCTCGTGTTCTTCCCATGCCTCATTAATCATTTCTGCTGCATACAGGTTGAACAGCAACGGTGATAATGGGCAACCCTGCCTTACACCTCCTCCTAACACTGACCAACTGGACTCCCCGTTCCCCACTCGCACCTGTGCAGTCTGAGACATGTACAGGTTGCGGATTAGCCGCCTTTCCCTCCAATCTATTCCTATTTTCTGCAATATACTCATTAGTTCTTCCCAGTTCACTCTATAAAACGCTTTTTCGAAATCTACGACACTGGCAAATACCTCCTGGTTGTGTTCTATATTCCTCTCGATTAATAATCTCATTACTGCAATGGCATCACGCGTACCTCTCCCCTTCATAAACCCAAACTGATCATCCCCTAAGTAATCATGATAGAGCATGATTTGAAATTGATTGACTCATGTAATGCATTGGAACTTCAAAGAATGGTAAAAAAGGCCAACAGAAAGGGACATAGATTATATTTGATAAATATGATAAACAATGTTAATTTATAAAGATCATAAAAAATTTCTGTTAATAATGCTATTTATCAAAAGTGTGTTGGACAATAGTTATAAATTGACATTACCTGGCAGAAAAATTAATATGTAAATAATTTCTGCCACCAGGGATAAGAGTTGGAGTAATGGTGCACTGGTTGGAGAAATTGTAGTCAAGAAAGAGCATCATATATGCCAATTTTATTACACTTTAGGAAATTCACAAATTCCATTGGTATATGGATGCTGGTGTAATCTTTGTCATTTATAGAAATATCTCATTATGGTCTTGTGTTTTAGGTATGCTGCGTTACTGTTTTTCTTGATATTATTGTTGGCAATTATTGATGTTCCACAAGTCAAAATCAGTTTTTTGTCATTTACCTAAGTTTTTAATGCAATTACATCCAGAATCATTGTGGTAGTCTTAGTTACGGCTGCATGATTTTAAAATTATTAAAAATTGAAAGGATGAAGACTCAGATGGTCAGTGTATAAAAATTAAACTTAAGTTATTAAGTTGGTTTTCAAAAATCCTATATTATATGGTTTTCAGTTTGGCTTATTCTAATTAAACTAATATTTCTCCAGGTTATATGGCTGAAATAGTAATTGACAAGTACGAAATCAATCATGGCTGGAAATATTCAGCTAAGATTATGAAATAGTGTCATTGCTAGATGTTCACTTTGTGAGTGATTTAGTACGTAAAAGTTATGTAATCAGCACTTATTTTGTAATGTATTTGGTTTAAAAAATAATTTCCTAGGTAGAAGTTTTGCTAAGCTGTGCAGTTAGTATATTTTCTAGATGTTGATGTCTACCTCTCTCCTATTTACAGTCGTCCTTCGCGGAACAGTAAGCAGAAGGCATTGAGTCAAGTGAAACTCTGGTGTGGTTTAAAAAGGAAAATTGATGTTGAAGAGACTGTCCCTACAAGTGAGTATGCAAATGAATATCCTCTACCTAGCAATATTATTTATTCATTATTCTTTTAGTTTTGGTGTTTTTTGTAATTATTTAATTTTGCCTTGGAAAAAGTAAATTGTTGTACGTTATTCCTCTTTTCAGATTAACATGGGGCCTATAATGTGGCCTCAAATTTTATTTAAATTTGACTGAATGACAAACATTATTCACGAGTCACCCTCCATTTGGACTCTTGCATTCTGTAGTTATAACAGAGTATGCCTCATTTATAAAAATACTTGCCTGTATTCAATTCAAAATATCCTGAAAGATGACCCACTTGAGAAAGACCGAAGTGCTTGTAAAACCTTATATCATTAGACTGTTGTAGTATACACATGCAGATGTAAGGCCAGAAGTTTTATAAAGTGTGCTCATTAAATAGTAGTGTGTGTCATTTTCAGCCTTGCCTTGTTAAGCTATTTGGTTATATCCTTTAGTGCTATGTTGATGCTCAGAAGTATGCTACCTTAAATTTTTAACTTGCTGGGATTCCGCCTAGATATTAAGGACCCTGTTTAACAAGATAAAATGATAACATCATCCTAGACACAAAAGTGATCACATAGCAAAACAGAAGTATCTGTTCCCTCAGATTTTATAGTAAGGTCTTTGGTAACAAATAATTTAGTTTTCTAAATTATTCTTTTGAAACATTTCAAATTCAACTGATTTCTTACCATGAGTGCGAAAATCAGCATTTAAAATAGTCTGCTACTTCAGCAATTTTTAAAGATTCACAGCCGTGAGATGTTCATATTTTTCTATCTCTCAAAACATGTACATTATCATTCTCAAAGCATTGCCTGTGACTATGTTAGTTGCAGAGTTAAAGATTTCCAGATTGGATATGGCGAACTACCATATTTCTCTGAATTGCCTCCATTTCTAAAGACTCAGTTTTGGGAAACAACTTGAATTCAACATCATACCTTATATTTAATATTCTGACCAAGCAGATCACGAGAGTAAAAAATTGATTCCGCCTTCCCCACCTCTCCTGTGTTCGTCCTTTATGTGTGTTCCTATCCCTTTTCCTTATATCTGTTTCTATATAAATGAGTATTTGTTCGCCGTTTGGCAGGATTTCGTGTTTGAATGTGTATTAGGCCAATGTGGCTCGTCTCTTCTTCTGGCTATGCGTGCCACGAAATGCACTGTTCTTATCCTGTATGATGTTGTATGATTTCTTTACTACTATCCCTTCCTCTGTGTGTCTTGTCTATTTCTCCTTTGGTGGGTGAAACAGCTCCCTAACGCCATCTCTTGGCCAAATAATCAGGGCACTTGCTCATAAAGCATCGCAGATTTCAGGGTAAATTACGTTTCCTGGATAGCTCAAGTGGTTAAGAGCCTCCACCCGGCTAGTAAAAAGATCCGAAGTTCAAATCCCGGTCTAGGAAATATATTTACTCTCGTGATCTGCTTGATTCCGCCTTCCCCACCTCTCCTGTGTTCGTCCTTTGTGTGTTCCTATCCCTTTTCCTTATATCTGTTTATATATAAATGAGTATATATATGTATATATATTTATATATATATTTATATATATATATATATATGTATATATATATATGTATATAGTGTATTTATCTATATATATATATATATGTATATAGTGTATTTATCTATATATATATATATGTATATAGTGTATTTATCTATATATATATATATATATATATATATATATATATATATATATATATATATATGTGTGTGTGTGTATTTATACAGGGTGCCGCGGTTATCTCTGGAAAACTTCAATTTGAATTTCCTACCATATCATAGTACCACTAGAGGTCACGATTGGCATTCTTGAAAGCTATAGGCTTCTAGTAAACAATTATAACCTCAAAATGGCCGAGATGTTACTTACAATTGAGGAGTAAAATCGAAGAGCTGCTGTTATAGAAAGTGTTCACACTGGATATTTACCTAGTGAAATAGGTCGATTCTTCGGGTACCCCAGATCAACTGTTTACGATATTGTGGCTAAGGATAATGCTTTGGAGAAGTCTGGGGAAGGTTTTGCTAATGTGGGGAGGAAACCTCGTCCGAGGAAAAGGGTGTCACGAACTGCAGCAGTCATCAAAAAGGCTCAAGTGCTGGTTTCAGAGGACTCAGAGTGATCGCTGAGGAAATGGGCATCATAAATGAATGTTAGCGAGCATAACAATGCATCAGATGGCAGAGGATGACCTACGACACAAGTCGTGCCCAATAAAGGTGCGGCTCATGCTGTCTGAGGCAGCCAGAGCAAAGCGGATTGCTTGCTGCAACCTGCTATTGTGTTCTCTAAAAAGTGAAGCTGCAGAGCAAATCAGATTCTTTTCTGATGGAAACATTTTCACCGTTGACGCCAAGATCAACCGGAGAAATGATCGCTGGCTCAGACCTGACCCCAAGGATGTCCCGATTGTTGCTCAAACAAAATTTCCGGCTGGTGTTCATGTCCTAGGTGTTTTGTCTAGTGATGATGATATCAAGCCGCCACATTTCTCTGCAAAGGGACAAACTATCACTAAAGAAGTCTATCAGCAAACTTTGAAGAATGTCGCGAAACTGTGGATGGTAACTGTGGTCTTGGGGAGATAATATGTCATTCAGCAAGATGGTGCACCAGCTCATACAAGTCATTTAGTCCGAAACTGACTCTCAGATAACATTGACATGTTCTGGTCCAAGGAGTTCTGGCCATCCCATAGCCCGGACTTGAACGCCCTCAACTATTATGTTTGGAGCGTAGTCAAAAGAGTTACCAATAAGACGAGACACCCTAATGTTGCATCTCTATGCACCGCCAATGTAGCAGCATTTGCAAAAATGGACAGCGCTGTGTTAAAGAGTGCGTGCGATCGATTCAGAACAAGACAGGAGGCGGTCATTGTAGCTGAAGGGGATTACATTGAATGTTACTCTTGACAGATGCCACTACTGTATGTGAAAGGGTTTTCATTTACATTTTCTCAAAAAAATTTGCATATAAACAAAATTTCATTTGTCTGGATTTAACTGTTCAATGCACCATAACATGGCTATGTGATCTGTGAAGTAATGTATTATAATACCAATAGGACAGCAAAAATCATGAAATTCACTTATAACATATGTTGAAGATGCAAAATTTGTTTTATGAAAAATGACCCAATTGTAATAGAAACTGCATTACAGTTCTCTGCATAACATTGGCACTTTTACCAAGCATTTAGTTATGCATGACCTAGCCATGTGACTGATATGTGTCACAATTGTGACAAAGTTTTAGTTTCATCCAGTAAGGTAAATTGTTATGCAATAACCTCCACCCAATCAGGGACTGACATTTATTAGCCACTTTCCAAATTAATATGTAATGCTTAGGTATTACAATTAAATATTTCAGTATCAATTCTCTAGTTGTGTACGAATTAGCATCCATTAATTAGAGCTGTAATGATAGTTAGGCTTCACAATGATTATTTTGGAAATAATTATTCTGCTGAATTGTTTCAGCCATGGAACCCTTCTTAAATAAGTTAACTAAAACCTAGAGTCACCCAAGTTTGACCTTTTTGTTTAATCAACAGCTTGCACTAGCCTGAAATAGGTCATTCAACCCATATTCTCTGAATTTTCCACCATTTTTTAATTAATGAATAAGTGCTGTTTTTTATGTTTTGCGTATAAGATGCCTGTAATGAACATGATAGAGACAAATGTATTCCCCAATCATATTGCACTTATTCATGTGTGTTCCTTATTAAGAGTAAAATAACTGTTCTTATTTGTCTATAGATTTTAGAGTCAGATCTGAGTAAGAGTTCATTAAACTATATAATTTCTTCATATTAATCATACCAATGATTAGAAGTCATTTCTATTGCTTTAATTTGTTACTGTCATCTAATAGTATTTGTGGATAACACAATATCATTTTTAGGGCATAATGTTTAAGTTAGTTTAATTACACTTTGTCTCATACAACAGTTTAACTTTAATATACTCAACCAAAGAAAGATATTCATTTTGTATGCAAGAACCTACCTTTCGTGTGGCATGCTATTTATTTCACCAATGGCAGTGCTGGACATTATAAAAATGGTAAAACATTAAAAAATAATATTATTGTAAGCAAAACCATGGCATAATGGCTGAGAGGAATTTATTTGCTGAAAGCCACAGTAACAATGGATGTGATGGGTTCATTATTAATCAAGTATTATTATTATTAAAAATACAAATGTGCTAATAGACATTTTCAGGTGGCACACAAGTATGACTTCACAGGAAAAATCTGTAGTCCCAAGTGTTGATAGCTAATACATACTGCCAATCAGGTGAAACCATATTTTTTATTTAGGGAAAACATTAAAAGTTAGTTGCTTTGGTGTCATCAATAGCATCACAATGAGTTAACTATCACAATCAAATACTTAAACACGCTTTTGTGTTGAATTTTGTGCCAAGTACCATGTTATGTAATCACATAAATGCATATTTCAACAATGCTAAATATGTAATTCATAGCTTCTTCCAAATTTAAATGTATATGTGCATTTATATCACTATAACTACTTATAAAGAAAAAATATTTACCAATAAACAAATTATTTCCATAGATGCAAGATTTTCACCCCTTACCAACCGAACCTAGAAATAAATATGTAGTATCTTCAAAATTAATTAAAAGCTTAAGCTTCACAAAAGCTCTAAATGCATGTTAAATTAATTTCACAGGCAAGAACAAAGTAATCAAATGAGGTTGTTTTAAGGTGAAAAGAACGTTCATCATTACAGCCGTCGTACATGGCAAAATATGGCCACATTGAAAACTTCACTATTATTCCTCCTTTTAGTAGTGCATTTATGATTAGTAAACTCTGAAATACTAACTTCTATTAAATGCTTTTCTTTATCCCAATCACTTGAGTTATTGAATACAACACTTGAGGAAGTTCATTCAATTCAACCAATATGGTATAATTCAATAGATATAAAAAAAACCATAAACACAGTAATCGACCTGAAGGTCGGTTCGGTAGGTGATGGTAGAGTTCACCCAGTACTAAGTCCAACGGCATGTGAAATTCACACATCAGGGTAGGGGGGCCAGTTCCTTTCCCTGTGCTGGTTATGGTTTCCCAGGAAGACCTGATACCCGAAATATCACATGACGGGTGGAGCGGCAGGTGCCCAGAGGCTTGCCTGGGAATCGAACCCGCGACCCTCCGGTCAGTAGTTCAACGCTCTACCTCAAAAAATATATTCGGGATTATAACAATGACAAAATATCCTATGTCGAGGCATTTTAAACAAGTTGTATAAATTACCAATTGAATGGCCATTGCCTTTCAAATGCCAACTCATCGGGGTATTTTCAGTTGTAATATTAGTGCTAGCCAGAAACTTTGTAGGCGACACAACTACAGATGTATGAATGACAACGAATGGACTCTTCAGAACAGAGCCAAACCTGGTGTTGCCATGTAGGGAGTTCCAGGCATATTTTAATATCCATGATGTTGTATACCTTGCCAGAAGAGTGATGATGACAGTGCTTTAACTCAGAAGTACAAAATAATCTCCCAGATGGCTGACTGATTTCACTGAACATGGTAGTTATATCCCTTTAACTCTTTGAGTATAAAAGTATCTCATTTTGGGATAGATGGTTGACAGTTAAGCAGATAATTTCATTTAAATGTTACAAAAAGTGTCTACCTTCTGCTACTGTAGTAGATGTCGGGGGTATCAGCCACTGGTTCAATCCTAATCAATCACTAAATTTCTTCACCTCTGTTGAATTTTTATTTTTGCTGTTTTTTATGATGCTTTAATATTATTGGTTTTGCATCCTTTCAATTTTTCCTTCTGTCAAAAGTTTAGGTTTCATATCGCATTTTTATTTTTGCTGGATTTAAAAAAAATTATTTCTTGTGATGGCACAAATTTCTGCATTTTATATTCATCCTAATATTTGTATTGGAGGTATGTACCTTAATAGCAATCAGAGCATAAGATTGGGGAATATTTTTGTAACATGAAGCAGGTGATTTTTCCTGGGAACACCATAAAATACAAAAGTAACCATAGGGAGTGAGGTTTTGCAAGGTGCTCCAAATGCAAAAAATACTTTTTTTCATTGCTACTGTGACAAATATTGCTCTAGCAAATGCTACGGTGAAAATAAACGCAGTATATATTGAGTTCATTTCTTTCAATGGTTACATTATACATAGAAAGAAATCATAAAATATGGAGCTTAAATATTGATATAGCAAAATAATAATTTAATATAGCAAAAATAAAACTGAAATGAGAGTTATGGTATGACTGATTAGTCATACTATACTTTTACTTGCAGTTACTTTTTTGCTGTTTTGAAATGTGATTTTCTCATAAACACTTGGCCTTCAATGTCCCAAAGGGGATAATTTTGTGGTCCTTTACCAGGTTTTTCAAGGGCCACAAAAATATCTCCAGTGACTCTAAATTAACTGCTATTGCTAATTTGCCACCATTTTCCTGCTCTTTGCAGAATTTTTGATAATTATAAATGTTATAACTTTTTCAAGGCATTGTTAAAGAGTGATGTGTTGTTAAGGCCCCTTGAAGCATGTCAACTCAATTACTTGTGGTCTTTTTGTCAAAGTTCCTTCAAATATATGTAAGACCCAGTTGATTGAAACTCCCTTGGCTAGTTTTTAAGTCTCTCAAATTCCTTTTGGTCTTTCATTTAAAAACTCAGTTTTCAGCTCATTTGAAGTCAAGATTTTTTATCATTATGTAATCATGTGCCATTTGTTGGTCACAGTATTTTAATAAATAATGAGATAAACTATGCAAATAGTGACCTTTGTAACCTCAGAAGTATTTTTTATTTAATAATATTTCTGTGTACCAGCTGAAGTATATAATTAAACTATCTTAAAAATATTGCAATAAAACTGTTTGAACAGAAAATGAAAGATTGAAATAATGATAATTTTTTCCTGACTACATTTGTGATACTGAAATAGAGTTGCAAAAGATAGAAAGTTTTTGATATGATAACTCAATTTGTTTGTGGGTATTGAAAATTCTAATATTTCATTTGCACTTTAACAGGGAGAAGAAGAGCAGGCAGTAGAGGTGATGAGGATGAAATTGCAGACATAGTGGTATCCAAAAAGCAGAAGTTAGAATCTCGAGAAAGTGAGAATGAAAAAACCCCTAAACAAGTGAACAGCTCAAAGAAGACAGTGAAAGATGAACCAAAGTCAGCGGGTTTTTCAAAACTGGCCCCAATGAGCACAGAGAAATCCGGGCAGGACAGTTCAAGGAAAGGGAAAGATTCCAAAGGTGATACTAAGAAAATAGAAATGCCACTGATCAAGTTGGTGAAGAATGTCAGTGTTTTCAAAAATGTAAAAACTCCCAAAACTCAATCAAAAATTGATGAAAGAAATGAGATAGCAGCCAAGGCTGAAGAGGAAAGGAGACGGAAGGAGAAGGAAATGATGATGGGCAGTGCGGAGAAAGCCATAGCCCTAATGAGGGAATTGACTGCTGACAGGCCAGACTGGGATGAAATTCTGGATGGAAAGGAAGGAGACTCAGACTCAAGAAAGGATGATGATGAGTTACCCGAAAAAATTGATTTAGGAAGCATTGTTTCACGTGTGGATGTTGGGGATAAGTCTTCTAAACTGAAGTTTGGCTTGAGCAGTGATGGTGAAACTAAAGATGACACATTTGCACCAGTTGTAACCAAGGTTGAATCACGGGTTACAATGGAACACGATCCCCCTCCTGACCCAACGAGTCCTGTAAGAGATGTTAAGGAGAGAACTTTTACCCTCTTGCTTGGTTCAGAATCTCCATCTACCGACTCCAAAGGCATCTCTGAAGATGCTAAGTCTCCCAAACAGTCAGAATTGTCGCCAGGTGCTAATGGGGGGAAAAAGAAAGAGATCTTTATCTTGCCCAAACTCAAAGAAGTCCTGAAAGATGCCAAGCTACCTGCAAAAGGTGAGGGGTCGAAAAACTTGGTCATTGGAAAACAGAGAGGTTCCCTTGCTAGGCTGATGATGACTGTAAATGATCAACCTGTGGAGGCCCCTAGAAAGAGACCTCCCAACATACTGTCTGCATCTCATTCATCTAAAGTTCCTGTGAAACCTCTAACTCATTTTATTGCCAAACCTCCTCAAACTCGATTGCTCCCTGTTCTTGTAAATGCAGACTCTCCTCCATTGCCTCCAAAGACAGCAACCACAACTCCAGTGACAAAAACTTTCATTACCAGAAACCCTATACAAGTTTCTGCTAAAGACCCTGCCATTAAGTTGAATCCAGTGAAAGTGATTTCTAACCCCAAAGGAAAAGTACAGATGATTGGGCAGGTGTCTCAAGATGGGAGTCAAGTGTCAGTGTTGAGAACTGTCCATAATGCAAGAGGTAGACTTAAGCCTGCGGCCAGCAAGGGCAGGCCATTGGCTGTTAAGAAATTGGACTCCAAACCTCTCCCTCCATCCAACTCAAGTAGTGGCTCATCATCCTCTAAAGGGTCCACATCATCTCCTGTTATCAAAGAACGGAGGTTGTCTGATAGTGGAAGTGTCAGTAGTTCAGAGAGCGAGGCTGACCCTTTTGACAACTTGCCCCCTCTAGATGAGATGACTTCACCTAAACGTGATGACAGTCCGCCTCCTCCACTAACCCTGTGTCCCTTAACTGGGATGCTGCTGGATGATGATGGGAAGCCAATGCCGCCACCTGTGGTGGAAAAAAAGGAGGAAGAGAAATCTGCACCTAAAGACACGGAATCATTGGAATGCTCCGTGTCAGACCTTTTGCTCATTAAAAGCAGTAACAAATCTGGTGATTTAAATCAGTCATCCATTCCCACGGAAACCCCCTCAATTGAGTCCGATAGTTCTTCTGTTTTTATGCAAATTGTAAATGAGTGCACAGGGGATACCCACTTAGATAGAGAGGGAACTGAGATTGCAATGGATGCATCCTCCTCAGGGGAAGGGTCTTCATCAACAGACCATCTTGTTAGCACAATAGAAATACCTGTTTCAGGATTAGGTATGCCAGTAGCTTCCATAGAAGTCCCTGTGACGTCTATAGGTATGCCTGTTACATCAATTGAGATGCCTGTGGCTTCAATTGACATGCCTGTTTCTTCTGTGGTATCCTCATCAGCAAAGATTGATGGCTTATTGAAAGAAGCAGTTTTAGATGATGAGCGATCCATGCAGATGGAAGTTGGTAGTAATGTGGGCAAGGAAGAAACCAAAGTGGAAGGAGTATTACAGTTGGATGTGACCGAAGGAGTAGTTGGAGAGAGCCCTGAAGTGCCAATGTTACCTGTGGATTGTGCTGTTGGAGATGATGTGGGAGAGATTATGTCTGTGGATGCTGAAGTTGCCAGTGAACCTTCTGCCTCTGGCATGTTCTTGAAACAGGGAGAGGAAATTGTGAGCGAAGCTCAAGTTGTAGGGTCCGTTGAAGGTGCCAATGGTAAGAAATTCTTAAGATTTTGATGTGATTTTTTTGCTAAAAGCTATTATTAATGTTAAATCAATTATTAGTTATGATCCATATTTTCATGCACACTAAAGTAATTTGTGGGGGCACTTTTACAGTTTGAAAAAGCTTGAAACATGATGGAAAGTCTGCCCAGCTATTGTTGGATTTATAATAGATCAGGCATCAAAAGTTCCCACAAGTTTGTGGTGGATGGAAAACCTTTGATTATTTTTAGGCTGGGGATTCTCGCCAATGGGCGAAGTTTTCATCAGTGGAGGAGGGGCAGACTGCCCTAAAATGGCTGCCTCCCATGCAAGGGAAAAGTAAAACATGTTTCCTCTTAAATGACCTACAATTTAATTATACCCCTCCTCAACATTGTTTTTCCCCAGTGACTGTGTCCCCCCCTCTAATAAAAATGCAGAAGCTTGACTGGACAATACTCTCCTGGCTCCACTATTAAGGACAACATGCAGGGGGCAGCCATATATGGCAATCCACCTCTCCTCCACTGATGATAACTTCACCCACTGATGTGGATCCCTAGCATACCCCTGTCCCAGCTCCTTGATGACTACCTGCTGTGGAACCCCTCCCACAGACTACCATTCTCTAATATTTTGCACTTTTTGTCAAAACCTTACTTAGTTCCTTCCTTTCCCATTTACCCCTGCTCCTCCCCATGTCCTCCCTCTCCTAACAACCCCACCAAAACACTTGCTTTCTTAGAGGAAATTATATAAGCTTGCACCTATCAACATCAATTACCTGAAGATGGTGGAAAAATTCAATTCTTTTCAATTCGCAAGTCTTTTTGATAAACCTTTTTAATAAACCTGTAGAATAAAAGGATTGAAAGTCACATTTGGCATGTGATTGAAATGATAGTCATTTTGTTTGACCCAGATTTTGAACACATAGCAAAACCATAGTTTATAGACATCAGAAAAGTGTTCAGGGGTCCCCAGTCTAGCCATTATTTACAATATATATGGATGTAAAAACATATGCATAGTAAATCAGTGGTATTTACATCTATTTTTAAGTCCGCCAACTCTACATCTTTACCTACCAAGTCATGAACTCATTCAGTATAGTCTCAACTGGCCTGATTCGTGTGGCACTAATAGTTAGATAAATACAGTGATTTTCAAAATGATTATTATAATCACACTTTTCCACATCTGTCACTCCATACATTGTTTCATATATGCTTTTCTGTTCCTGAAATGTTATCCTAACATTGTCATTTCTATCCAGATATCTCATATTTTTACTGCAAATACTCCTTAAGTACTCCACACCCACTGCATTTAATCAGTTGTAATTATTATTACGGTCTATCCAAATTTTGCATCATATATTAATTTTGAGAAGAGGGAAGGGAACAATACCATTTATGTTGAATAATTGATCGGAGCACTTTTCCAATTGATAAAGTTTTTTTTACGACTGGGTTTCGATGTATTACATCATCATCAGGTAACAAACTGAAGTTATGTGCATGCTTATATACATTTACGATTCCGGAAGGAGGGGAGAGGATGTGGTAGGAAATGAGGAGTGGAAGGGGGGGGGAGACAAGGGTGACATTTTCAAGGAATAGTGGAATCAGCGTTTTGACCTTGTCAAAAAACATTACACATAGTCTTAGGGTGCGAAGTGGTCCTCTTGGGTGGATGGCGGCAGTCTCCAATAAATAATCGGTAGCCGGGACGATGCCAATAGGCGGGCCGGGGTTTAGAGGCCAAGGATTAGGCCCTTCTGGAAGGGTGGTGGTGGAATACCCACACTTAACTCACACACCGGGGGGGAGGGGGGGTGGAAACACTCAAGGATGGTGGCGGTTGTCTGTCACGCGTGGTCAAAGTTTACCAACAAAAGTTGATGAAAAGGAGGGGGAAGGAAGAAGTAAACTGCATGTCATTGAGGAGGGGGGTTTTCTTCTTTACTCGTCGGACAATTTCCGATTGTTCCAATGCTTCTAATTTTTTGCATTCATTTGACACATGCAGCACTTTTAATTTAAAATCACAGGTGTGGTTGGCCTCGAGTAAGTGTTAGGCAATCATTGATGTGGTTTTGCCTAAGATCGTGCACTTCTGTTCTTTGTTTCGGGTGGAGATATTCCTACCCGTTTGGCTCTCATATATGGCATTACACTCGCACTGTATCACATACACACCACTCTTCCTTGCATTGTCGATGGTATCTTCGTATTTGCAGAGGAGTTTCGATATGTTGAAGGGGGTGTAGAAAGAGACTAAATTTACCATTTATGTTGCTTAAGATGCACACATCTTTTTATACATTCCGTCTTTCTGCTGGCATTCTCACACCTTATAATTTCTTCATTTTTCCTGCCACCCATCACCAAAAATCTGGTGAGGCACATAAAATCAGGAACTTCTTCATCATTTCACCATTAACAATCACTATGACATCATTTTTCCTATTCTCCGTAGCAAACTCAGCTTCTTTCAGTATTGACACAAAATTATTTGTTTTTCTCAAATATATCCCGAAATATGTTGCCTTCTTTAGATTTTCTAAGCTCTCAGCAAAAAAAACTGCATCATCAACTAACAGAAATATGTTTCTTATCCTTAAATCAAATTGATCCATTTCTCACAGATCCATAAAAATATGTGAACAGTCATGATGACTTGCTATTTCAAGATATTTTCCCTCAAGATCCTACTCACTCACACACTCATGTTTTGTCCTACATTACCTTCCTTACTTTCTCACTCAAACCTTAATCAAAGAATTTCCCCCATAAGCCTAAAAGACAAATGGCTATGTAACCTTGCATTCCATGTTACTCCCTTTGCCTTTATATAAAGGTTTATTTATTCCAATTTTTCTAGTAATTTGGATCATCTAAAATTTGAAGCATAAATTTAATGATTTGCACGAATACATGATCAGTTATTTGCATCTAAATTTCAACAGATCACTTTATATTTCAGTCAATCCACTTTTTCCCATATTTTTCAGAGTTTTAACAGGTATAACAACTTTATTTTCACTTACATCAACTTCCCTGGGGTCGTTTTAATCATCAATGGCATTTGTGTCATATTTGCTGTATCACAACCGTACAATTCCTCTAAAGACTCTTCAACAGTCTCTAACTCTACATTCATATCAGCAACGAATCCCCATTCTTGTTGTATTAATTTTTATGACTCCTCTTGAATTTGGCTCTTTAATCATTTCTAAAATTGCTTCTTCTTTGCAACAATTTCAGAGTGTAAAAATCATTCGCCTTGACTGGGATTCGAACCCAGATCCCTCAATATCCGGCATCTCCCGCAGTTTTTTGGAATTTGGCTCCTCCTTTATTGAAAAGTCAGTTTGCATTTCTTCTTCGGCCTTATATATTCTTTCCTTGCTTTCTTATGTGACATTTTTTTCATTTATGCACTTTTTCTCTTTGCAAACATCTTAAGCTACCTTCCAAGCATTTAGATCTTGCTTTAGTCATTTTCCATTATACCTCATTTGCAGTGCTCAGAGAATCTTTCTTCTTTCATTCTCCTGACCAGACTTTCCAGCATACCCTTGCAGTGCATCACTAATGCTTCTATTTCAAATATCTTAGTTACATTCCACCTGCTGAAAGGATAATTTATCTTCAACTGATACTCTCAATTTCTTCTGTACTCTAATATTCTTTTCTCATCACTGTATACTTGTCAGTATATTCATAATTTTGGTGTCATTCATAAATGTGCTAACATGAGCCCACTCTGCAATGAAATCAATCATAATCTTAGAACCACCTCTTTGCCAAGTGTGCAAATGAATAGGTTTATGCTGACACCATGTATTCAAGACAATCCTCTTGCTCATACCAATCAACTTTTCCGAATTGTCATTCCCTCAGCCATAATGCTATCCATTTGTTATGAATTTCAACAACACCATGCCCTTTACATGATCACATGCTAATAAGGCTTCCATTCATTTTAACAAGTAGTTATTTTTCCAACTATTATTCAATTCAATGCATTCTTTTCACATTTAAAGCACCACAAGTCTAAATAGTGCCATGCACATTTGTTGCTCAGCCAATATTTTACAATGTTAGCCATCATGAATTCAATCATCTGAGATTTTTTGTTGACATGCAGCATGAAATGTTATTGCAGTACCTATGCCACCTGCACCATTCAGTACTAATGATTATGCAGTCCACCTGTCAGTTTTGGTATGTTTTCAATGAGCAAAACCTAAGCATAGTAATATTTCAGATCTCGTTTTGCTATTCTAAGCAAGCTAATATCTCTTCTGAAGGGACTACCCAATAGCCAGTATACTGTTACCCATAACCCACCTCTAGGAGGCATATGCTGTGTATGGGCATACCATTATGTGAAGATAAGTTGTAGTCAAAAGATGTAGTGTGAGAAAATGTTGCAACTGAAGCATGAAGTGGTCATATTTCAAATTGGCATTAAACTGACCTTTTAGAAAACTCCAAACCATTGGAACCCTCCCTTCAGTGCCTTTTTCCTTCATTTTCTTACTCCTCACTAACCTATGGATTTTGTAGCATACACCACCACTTTTCCCTCTCCTCCCTCCTCTCCCCTCACTCCAGCATCTCAATCTTCTCCCATATTCCTTTCCCATTTCTTATTCACAATATGTGCATGTTAGTGAATATATGTGGCCACAATTCCCTTTAATAGCATGCTAAGAGGGAGTGCTTAGTAATAATTCAAAAGATTCCAATTTACAATTAGATACAAATGATTTTCTTCTGGATTGGACATGAATTTGTACTACCCTTACTGTGAGGCTTGGGTGCTTAATCATTGCACCCTTGTGTGCCAACATTGATGGTTTCTGATAATCATAGAGTAACATTTGTAAGTAAACAAGGGACCAAATTTGGGTGTTGCTCCGAGACAAAAACTTTGATACTGTATCTGAAGACAGCTTAGTTCATAAGAAACTGCAATACTTCACCATTGTGACTTTGACCATGTTTCTAAGGATTTAAATATGATCTAATGATATGTTTTCCTCATAACATTTGGTTTGCAGCTCTTCATGATGTCAACATTGGCATGCATATCGTAAATTTACATAGCTTATCCTGGGTATCAGGGGTAATACACTTACATGGGGCTACCAATTTTTACCCTTTAGTAAGGGTCATTTGTGATTTTCCTCCAATGTGCTTCTACCAAGAGGACTGGAAAAAATAGTCTGAAATCTTCATTTTGGAAAGAAGTCACTTCTCTTCATGACATATTATAATTGATTGATTTTTGTATGTTCAGCATTTTTTAAGTTAAGTATTATTATTGGTATTCTACCGGTTGAGATTTTTGGATGGACAATTTGCCACCAAAAAATTTGATTGATTGATGCCTGATGTGCTCATTTGAGGAACATTTGGCACTTAATATGAGGTGCATTTATCCATTGTGTTATGATATACTGTATTGACACCACCAATGTCTCGGGGCTTCAATTCAATTTGACCAGATTCACAATGAATCAGGCAATTCCATCACCTCTTTTATAAGAGATTTTAAATTTTTACAATTTGGAGTACCTTTATATTTAACCCCCAGTAACCTAATTACATTTTTAATTCAATAATGGTTACAATTTACTGGTTGTTTATTTCAATGACTCCTCTTTTCTTTCTTTGCATCTTTTCTTGTGATTCTCTTACTCCATCCTCTATTTTTTTCTTAATTATTCTTTCGAATAATTTTCCCTACTCAGGTAGCAATGTAATTGACCTATATGACTTGGGGTCTTTTCCCTTTTGATTTTGTGATCACGCAGAGTAGTCCTCTTTTCCATGCTTTAAGAAAATATTTATTTCTACCACAGTCTTCAAGAATTCTTGTGAGAAATGGTACTATTACAGGTTCAGCTACTTTAATTATTTCAGCATTTATACCGTCATTCCCTGGGGCTTTCTTTGGTTCCATATCGTATATTGCTGTAATTACCTCTTTTTCAGTGATTTCTAATTCTGATTATTGAGAGCTGAGTTTCAATTCACCTCTAATAGAAATTTGGTCTTCCGTTTCGTGCTGTCTTGTCATCTAGTATCAAGGTGTTAACTATGTTTAGTATGGTTTAATCAAAAAGCTGAATATCCCCTTTTTTGTTTTAGGCAGCTGAATATGTAGGTGGTATTTTAAGTTCATCCCATGCCATTTTGTTGTTGGCTTTTGAAAATTTTTTCCAGCTTTTTTCCTTACTTTTCTGCATTTCCTCTTGGTTTCTTGCTTTTGCCTCAGTATATCTGCGGTGGTTAATTCCCTTTTCCTCTTGAATAATGCTCCTTAGTATGTTCTGCTGAGTCTTCCGCACTGTAATTTGTGACTGTGGAGCTTCTCATTCCATCATGTTGTTGTGTTCCGTTGTGTCTTGGTCATTGGTATTCTTCCTTGGGGTGAATCCTGCAGGGATGTAATTTATGATTCTGCTCTTGCGCCTATGTTTTCGTAGCTGGGGTCCCATGGTATTGCTTCACAATGTTGTTACCGAGTAATTTTTCCATAAATTTCTTCCAGTTTGCAACCCCGATATTATATCTGTACTTAATTTTGTATTCCTTTTCAAAAGTTGCGCCAATCTGATATGTTATTAGCCAGTGGTTGCTGCTAAGTAGTTCGTCATTAACCTTCCATTTATAAATTTGTTTTGTTAGTGCCGAGTTACTTAAGAGTTGGATCCAAATTGCAACTGCCCATGGTTGAGTAGAATGTGGAGAGTTCTTCTGGTTCTTTAGGATGAAAAGATCTTCCAAAATTATTAGTTCTAGCGCTCTACCCCTGTTGTTAATTTTTTTTTGCAGAACCAAATTTCGGTTTTAGAATTGGAGTCTATTGCCACAAGTATTCTTTTGTTTTGGAATATTCTAATTAGATTTTTCAGTTCCTGTATGCGATCCTTCATGTCTTCTGAAGGAGGCATGTACCCAGAAATTAAGATTAATGGTTTCTATGTGCCCATATTTCTGCTGCTGCAAAGTATGTCGTTGAGCATTTATCGAAGCTAAGTAAGTCATAGGTTTTATTGAGTACTATGATACTTGAAAGGAATTTTTCTTTTGTGTTTACAGGGGTTATGTGCATTTGAATTCCAAAGCCTGGTATTTTTCATGAATCCTCCTCACTGTTGTAATAGAGATATGGTTCTTGTATGAGTAAAATGTCCAGCCCATGTTCTGCTGAGATTTTTATCATGTTATTTTTAGTCATTTATGCCTTTTGAAGATTTATTTACCCTATCTTGATTATGTGACCTCTAGTTGCCACAATCGATGGTCTCTCACAACTTTTATTTATTTTGTTATCCACTGGGGAGTTATTCTTATTTGATAGCCCTATCCTTTGCTTTTAAGTTATGTTGGCAAAAGAAGATCCTGCAGAGAGTTTAGGGCACTACTGTTTTAGTTCTTCCCATACAATTTCTCTGATAACGCTAGTGCTTAAATTCATTTATTGAGACAAGGCCTCAATTTTCCCTAGCACCCCATTATGATTATTAATAAGTGTCATGAAAAGGTCTTCTATGTTCTTGATCTCTAACAAAATTTCATTTTTCTTAGGTGCGGATATTTTTTCGTTGGTAACAATTCTTTGCACAGTATCGCTTGTGGCACTTAACTGACTTGCCAGCAATTTGAGGTCTGCCTCTCCAGGGGAGGCGTCACCATTAGTTATGGTTGCACTTTATAAACACAGCACTAGTGGAATCATAAATACCGACACAAATCACAAGGCATACTTACTTAACTATTTAACTACAGATACATCCAGAACTTGTCCCTCACAATGAGGTATTACTAACATGTAAATCTACCATTTTTGTCAGTTGGCTCTTTATATTTGAAGCCTTCAATCAACAGGCACATCCAGGTTCAAGCTTTCTGGATGTTAAAGTTCTCCCATTTTGAGATGTCTTTGATTAGCTTGGATTCCAGAAGTGCCATTAGATATTGTTGTTAGTCCTTACCATTGCAGTTCTTACATTAAATGAGGCTAATTCACTCGATCTAGAGTAGAAGGTATCTGTTCCACTCTAAAAGGCTGAACTTCACTTTTGCTTGGCAGTAGACAGGCAGTTACTGCACCTACATGATCTGTGAACCTCTGTAAATAATGGAATTTTAAAGTGTGGACCCCAGGCCTTGAATAAGGGATTTGAAACAACTCATATGCTCTGATTTAATCTGGATCTTGAGTGCTGGTTGGCTATCCATCCTCCTACCCATGACTTTAGTAGCGGTGGAGTAATGGGTAAATTTGGCTGAGGATGAACTAGTATGTTATTACTGATCCTTGATTGTGAGAGTTTTTTAGGCAATGCATTTCCAGGAATGGACCATTTTGCTCATTCACAATGGTCCTTTGTCTCTTAGCAATCCTGTACTTAACACCATGGTATGTTAAGTGCTCTTCAGTCATCTCAACTTACTTTGCTTTTGTTAGTTGGCTATTAAGATGTGCTGTTTCTGTGATAAGTTCCTCATAGACCAATGATTGGTTACCTTATAGTCTTAAGGTGCACAACTCTTTTGTGAGCTTTGAATATTGGGAAAAAATAATTTTTAGAAAAATCAGCAAAAAATACAATGCATATATTCTTCATGATTAAAGTAACAGTAATATAGCAAAAGTTTTGAAACAGTACTCTTTAGTCTTTTCATGAAAAGCAGAAATATAAGAATAAGTAAAAATTACAAATATTCATGACTTAGTGTCAGTGGTCTTTATCATCGGATTTGCATCCTACTCACAGGATAGTAGTAATTCACAATATTCTTGAAATTTTTTCCATGGAGATGATTTTAGTATTAATTTAGAAGCATGAAAAAAAATGAAAAATGCAATGAATGCCAAAAAAGAATTTGATACCATACTCAGTACTGTCCCTAACTGAAATATATTCACTACCTCCAGATTTATTGGAAATGCAAAATTTCTTTAAACTCTAATGGATCCTCAATGAAAATGCAATCAAATCCTCTAATTAAATCATGAGATTACAATCCATTGATTCATTTGAATGTGTCAGCTTCTTAATTGTTCCTGCTAGTTTTCTCTAATGAATAACTAATTAAAAATTGGCAATATTTTCCACATGCCAATTTTTATTAATTATGATATTCCACCATATCACGCCTGAAACATCTCTTTTTATTACTAATCAATAACACTTGGCATTCAATCTGAATGTGATTTCTTCAGGTGAGACTTGAAGGGCATGATTGGAACAGACATCAAGTTTTTGAATTATAGAATTCATTCTTCCTGGAGTGATTACTTGTTCTGGGTTTCCCCCTTTCAAGAGGTTCTACATGCCCTCATGTGAGATGCTCATGATAACCATCTAGCAATAGCATTCTTCTGAGTTAGATAAGCAAACATAGATGACATTCCTGCATGCAATTACAATTAACCCAGTGCAAAATAGTATTATTATTCTTCATGCCCTCCTCTTGCTACCTGGCCACTATTCCTGCTGGGAACACTTCTTGTAAGTGTTTTCCATTTAAATATTGTATTTCCATGCACCAATACTTAATCATGGTGTTGCATCATTTCTGTACACCTGCAGTTCATACCTGAACTACTTTTTGTCAAATATCATTCTGTTTGTCAAATGGGATTGCAAATTAATTAGGTCTAATCTACAATCCCTAATTGACTTAATAGCAAGGAATATGTATTTCTGAGATGGATGACATGACTTCAAAATCTTTTACAGATTTAAAAGATTTTCATGACAACTGTATGCTTAATGAAAGCATTTTAATTGTTTTAGACTGTTCTTTGAAAAAAACTGTACACCCAACCTCTGCTTTCCTTAAATTTACTGATGGTTACACTAAGCTCTCTGACTGCGTACAGGGCTTTTATTAGGTACATTACTGTCTACTCTACAGGCCTAAATTGCCATCACTCCTATATGCACTGTGAGTTGTTTTTCCATATCAAGATATTCAGAAGGTTTTCCAATAAATACTCTTTTTTGTCCCCGTGCTTGGAAGAAATGTCTTTTTCTACATCCAGTCTTTATTGCAACATTGCTGCAAGTCATATTAATGTCCTACTCGCACTCATCCACATTTGCTAATATTTTCAGTTCCTCTAATAATCTTTAAATTCTTGCTCACACTAATTGAATGTAGTCTTTTACCACTATTCATTTTGGTAAATTTTCTCTGAAATACGAATGAATTTGCTGTTTGAATATAAAAGCCATAAACAAATTGCTTTGTTGCATCATGCAAACATGACAAACATAATGATACATATGGCAGTGAAGCAGAATATACAGGTTGTATTTTTATCTGGTGAAAAAACTTTGGAAATGCGATAAAGACATTTCAGCCAAGAACTTATTGAGTCCATATTTTTTATCACGATTAACTTCGGTCAGAGTATGTAAACTTTCACTTTCTACTGATACTTTTGTATGCCCTTGTGTGAGATTCACACACAGCTAGTGTGGTAATTGTATTCATCAATAAGATGATGGAGAGGAGGGGAAATGATCATTTTGGGGATAATTGGCTTGGATTTGGGAGAGGCATGCGTAGAAGTAAGTCACTAATAGAGGGGAATATAGAATACAATCAAGATGTATTTGTCTGTTTCATAGATTTCAAAAATGCATTTGATTATGTAAATTGGGTAGAATACATTTATGTATTGCAGAAAATAGGACTGGATTGGAGGGATATGATCTGCAACCTGTACCTACACCTATCAAGACTGCTCAGTTGTGAGTGGTGGATAGGTAGTGTTAAGACGAGAGGGTAACACAGGGGTGTCTATCCCCACCCATGCTTTTCAATGTTTGTGTGGAAGAAACGATCAAAGAGAGATGGGAAAAACTGGAGATAGAAATAAAAGTTGGAAGGCAATTAATAAAATCAGATATGTTTGTGGATGATCAACCTCTAATTATTCATTCAGCCAATGGGTTACAAGCATCGCTGAGCACATTAGAAAATAAGTCTGATAGGCTAATGATGCAGGATGAGGATTGATGTTAATAAAACATTGATGGAATGAATAAGGATGTTAAGAAACGACTCATCAAAACTTTGATATGGAGCATAGTTTTGTAGGGTACGGAAAGATGGTCATAGAAGATGGATAACTGGTATAAATTGAAGGCTTTTGAAATGATTGTGTGGAGAGGGATGGAAGAAGATTTGGTGTTTTCCCGGCGTATCAGCTGCGTAAATTCCTCTTGGGTCCTCTACCGGGTTATATCGTCCATATTGGCCGACATTTCAATGTCCGACTCGATCATCGTCTTCAGGGCTTCTGAATGCCATTTGCCTCTCTTTTCCCGTATATATATGGTTTTCCCTCCAATCAGGTGACATTTGATTGGTCCGTATCAGGGAGCCTTCCCATTGGCCGCCCACTGTGCCACCCATTACTCTAAGGATTGGTTTCCACGTGTTTTCCACCGATCCTTGGAGTAATGGGTGAAACCAGGAACGGCGGGCGGCTTGATACGGACCAATCAAATGACACCTGATTGGGGGGAAAACCACATATTTACGGGAAAAAAGAGGCAAACGGCATTCAGAAGCCCTGAAGACGATGACCGAGTCGGACATCGAAACGTCGGCCAATGTGGACGATATAACCCAGTGGAGGACCCAAGAGGAATTTACGCAGATGGAAGAAGAGTTGAAATTGACAGAAATATAAACAAATGAGGAAGAGCTAGGCATGTTGGGCAAGGAGAGGGTATGTTGAGAGAAATTCAAAGGAGACAGGATAAGTGGATGCAGAGTATTTTCATTGGTAATGAAATGTTGAAGACTGTGATAGAGGAGAGAACATTAAGCAAACGAGGGAAGGGTAAGTATAGGATAGGCATGTTGAGCAGGATGAAGGGAGAAAATAAGAATGCAGAAATGAAAAGGGTTTATTTTGTTGTCCAGTTTCAGGTTTTGTTTAATTGGGAGAGGCAAGAGAATTGGTACTGTGCTGTTTGGTAGCTTGTGTCCATCCAAAATCTTCCTTAACTGGTAGATTACTGATAAGAATATTGTTAATCGGTAAAAATTGTGGCTAAGTGTGTAAATTTGAATTAATACACTGGGGTGCATACGTATGGTATTGCAGCAATGAGAATGGTGTTTTAGGGATCCCAGAACACAAAACTAATGTATATGTTAGCTTTTGTGAATTTGCAAAGTGATTTCCCACTTCCAGCCATTGTTTTTTCATTATTGCATTAAATTTGTTTATGTTGGGTATATCTATATCTAATTAGTTTGAACTCCCGTTTTGATTTGAATGTGTTGGCTCACTTAATGTCTGAATAATAGGATGAGTCAGTTTTTTAATGAAACATATTTTCGTCAATTTCAACCAAATATGTCTTCAAAGAAACTAACGGAAAAGGATGCATAGTGTTACATAAAAATGGTAAATGTAACCAAAATATTTCTATTTGACTAAGCATTTTATTTTCTGCATAACAGACTAATTGAACAGCAGTTTTATTGTCGTGGGGAATTTTTTTGCCTGAAAATTAAATTAAATAGAGTCATTTAAACATGCTCAATTTCAATTTGCTCTATTTTGCGATATTTATGTTGTATTACACACCATTACATCTTGCTCGTCATTTTGAGTGTTTTCTATACACTGAGCATATTTAGGGATATTCTAAGAATTTTATGTAAGCTTGAAGTTCACCTAAAGTGTTCAAAGAAATTAGATTTTTAATTGGCTAAATTTTGGAAAATAGGAGGTAAATAAATAAGTTTTGTTTTTCTTGGCTCCTGGTTTACACATTAAACACTTTCTCATGTCCAACTTGTATAGGAATATTTATTAGGTTTCTGGTATGAGGTGTAGTGAGGGTATTACAGTCCTTGTGTGTTTTGCTTCATTGTTGTCCCTATAATACTTTGTTCATATTTTTGTGACGCTGTTCCGGACACAACAGTGGTGCACTGCAGTATGTGTTAGTTATTGACTCAACTATGCTCAATATGCTCTCTTTAAATTTAACTATCAATTCCAGTTTCAAAATTGCATGTTTAATGCTATATTACTTTTTTTAAGGTCATATTGATTTTTCTTCCTTGGTCTAATGATTTACTTATAGCAAATAACTAGAATATGGTTTTATTGTTTTGTCCATCTCAATTTCAGAAAAAAATACCATCTCTGTTAAAACTGAATTTGAATGAAATTTGAGCTTTTTTGGCAAATGCACAGTCTTGTTTACTAAACTTCTCAAAAAGATACCTCAAGGTTGGTGTGTCAAAGTTATTTATATTAGTGTATAGTTTTGATAAGTCAACAAGAAGTATCTACTTAAGC
The DNA here is from genome assembly GCF_022747635.1 of Hetaerina americana. Classification (NCBI taxonomy): domain Eukaryota; kingdom Metazoa; phylum Arthropoda; class Insecta; order Odonata; family Calopterygidae; genus Hetaerina; species Hetaerina americana. The sequence goes on along the minus strand of NW_027286985.1, from coordinate 16,970,783 downwards.
ATTTCTAATGAACTTGTATTCACTCATTCATTATTTTCATATTAAGTAATAGGGCTCTTGTACAACCTGTTTGGCAGGGGTACAATTTTCTGAATCACATGACTCAAAGAGAATTTATTTTGAGAAACTCAAGTGTTCATTTGCTGCTATCATACTTAGTTATTTCTATTTGGTTGCATCATTTTAATCCTCCGAATGTTTTATTTATGTAGGTAGTGAAAATAGAAGAGTTGTTCTTCTCTTACCTGACGGACAAGTGGTGCTGACTGAAGTTAATGAGCAGCAGTATGCCTCCCTTGACTTCGATAAATGAGGAGACCGACTTTTTTTTAATTGACATCAAATGAATATTGTAAATTGTATTGAATCATTGGTTCAGTATGAAAATAGACAAATTTGCCTGCAACTCTACCATAAGTGTTTGCATTGTAAGCAGTGACTGTTTTTGGTGGATAATGAGGTAGCATCAAATGAAAACATGTATGTGAAAGATTGAAGTATCATTTGAGAAGCAGGATTTGACTTCAGCAGGTATTCCAGTATGTGTTAAAACATATTTGGACTGTGCAATTGAGTGTACAAAGACATTTAATGGTGAGATTTTAGTATAAATCATCATTTTAGTCATATCGAAGCCAATTGATAAACATAGATTTTCAAGGAAATTGAAATATAAATTGTACTATCATGTAATGATGTTTTGTATAAAATTTCCTGGGACTTTCCCTCAGAGTAAAGGAATGAAAATTGTAGTTCAAATGTCATATTTTCTTGAAGGTCAAGTGCCACAAAGTTTTTTGAGGCTGAGTATATACAATTGAATTAAGTTTTAACCATAGATTTTAAAGTTATAATTTGTATAAAGCACTAAATCAGAGTCTTCTGTATTAGTTTATTATTCTTTATAAAACAGCTATAATGAATGTACATGAGTGTTTCATATATGATTTATTCATTGTGTGAATAAAGAGATATATTATTGAAATGTATTTTCTAATTATTAGTATTAAAAATAATATTTTATTAGAATTTTAAATGATAGCCACCAATTATTTAAAAATGCCATTTTATTGATGGAGAAATATAGCCAGTGCTCATGTAACGGCACGCTACAGGGTATCTACTTTTTTATTACTTATATTTCTGTGTATAAACATAAATTAATTTGTATGTACAAAATGAAACTTCATTGGGTTTAATTTATAGGCCTTGAGTATTTAGAGATTTTAATACAATGAAGATTTCATAGTTAATTCTGTCGTTCATTCTGATTTCAAAATCAGTCATGCAAGAGCCAATGCCTATAATGCAATTGCCTATGCACTCATTTATTACAATCTGGGTAGCTCTTTCACGCAAATATATTCATCAAAATAGGTGGGCAAATATTGCTTATTGTTACATTGAATATTTCATTCAGAAAAGCCACCAAGCTGTATGCATATTTCATAGTCGGTAGAACTGTATTGGATCATGAAGAAATAGCATGCAAATTGGATTATTTTTAATATGTGATGATGAGTATTCTCTGTGAATTGGATGCAATAATTCGTAATTTATTGGTATCAACTTTGATAGTTGAAAACCAACTCCTGACCCAAATTTGTCTGAATAATATAATGGCAATAGTTTGTATGATGCCATCTTGAGAGTGCATATTATTCGTGCTATCATTAGATAAATAATCATAGTTGGGTGGTTAAATCTCATACATTAATCATGAAGTGCTTGAAATGCTGCAAAAAGCTTTATTTATCGACTTAATTGGGCGAGGTTGAGACTAATAACTAGTCCCTTCTTCCACCTATATGGACAAGGAACACATAATTTGATCTAATTGTGATCAACATCTTCCTAAAAAATTTTCAAGTCCAAGTGATACTGCATTTTTAAAATTCATTGAAGAGTTTATTATGAGATCAGTGGTTTTTGTATTGCATGGAAAAGTAAACTCTCCGCTGGTATGATCATGCCTGCAAATTCATCGACAATAAATCTGGACCAACACAAAATGCAACAACCTTATCGAATACTTTTGAGTGCTGTAGCTGAGCTGGCAGCTCTTTTAGTCCAGTCAGAAGTTGAAATTTCTGCAATAAAAGGCAGGCTCAATGCTCTCACAACACATTTGGATATGAATAATTTTGTGGGATTAGCAGAAGTTGGAAGAGAGGCAAAGAAGAGGAAACTAATTACTTTTTATCTAAAAGAATCCTCAGATCAAATTTAAGAACAGAACTCTCTAAGATTGACACTGATGATACTACAGCTATGCCAAAGTTTAGATACGACAAACTGTTGGTAAATGGAGTGCACTATGTTAAAAAATTCATCAGAGGCACAGTTCATCCAAAAAAATAAACCTAAAGTGACAATGGGTTCAAATTTCTCAATTGGACCAAACCAGATCCTGATCCAGCAGCAACATTTCAAAATGTTAAAAGGTCAACTCGAAAGCACTCAAGCTGTTGAAAGTAACCTCACAATGAATTATATGAATGGCTCCTCAAAATGTGGGTGAACAAACTAATTAAAAATTATCATGTCATAGTCATAAAAGGATCTCCATTCAGTCAGATTACACTTGGTGTAAGAGCCCTTTAAAAAGAGTAGAAGCATGTTCTGACTTGGGTGTATTATTTGACAGAAAGTTAAATTTGAAAGTACATGTTCACAGCATATTAATAATAATAATTCATTCATTTATCTGGAGATTTGGTGCTTTCCACAAATATAGGGCACGTCAGATATAGACTTAACAATTTTAGAAAAAATACAATATATATACATTGACATATGTATACATTCCCATGTACCTCTATATTTATATATTATTTGATTAAGTCAGAATCGATATGTAGTGGCAGTTCCCGAAATTCATTAATAGAATAGAACACATTATTTTTTAATAGGTTGAACAGCTTTTTCTAGAAAACAGGAACTTTTGCTTCATATTACATTTCATGGGGAAGTTTATTGAATAACTGTAAGCCTATTACTGGGGGCCCATCAGCAGTATTGTTTGCTCTGGCAAATGGCTGGTTTAGGTCATTGCAGGTCCTTTTACAGTGACTATGTTATTAGTGGTTATGAAAGCTTACAGGATTTTAGGTTTCATTTTTTGTGTTACTGAAGAATTTCTGGTCATAGTTGCTTTAGAACTATTTTTCACTCTCATCAGGCTCACACAAATATTTTTTCTCAGCATTATTGCCTTAATTTGATGTAAATTCCAACATATTAGAATGGGTATAGGACAGATTTATCCATATGGTATTATGATCATTCTGGGAAATCTACAAATATGGCTGTAGAGTCCATGGTTAATTATGTCATTAATGAATTTGAAGAGAAGGAATCAGTCTCCTTGACACTAAGTGATCTTAGTATGGCTTTCAACTGTGTTAATCATTCAAATTACCATCAAAGCTAGAATATTATGATGTTAAGGTAGTTGTACTAAAACAAATGAAGCCATATTTGGATGATCACCACCAATCGGTTGAACTTGATGGCTGTGGATCTACAGCTCTTAAAATAAAATGTGGTGTACCCAGGGGCTCTGTGCTTGGCCAAGTACTTTTCATCATTATGATTCTAATTTGCCCTGTAATATGAAATCTAAATGTGTTTTTTATGCTGATGACACCACCTTTTTACAAAAATGTCAACATATAGAAGATGCAAAGGTATGATTTAGCGCTACCCAAAGACAGGCCAAGGAATGGTGTGATTTCAATGCAGCAATCTCCCACAGTTTCTTTGGAATGGTGTGATATTAATCATTTACATTTAAATATCAACAAAACATATTGTACAGTCTTTAATCAAAAATAACTGATATTGAAACTGCTAAAGTACTAGGTATTTATATGATACAAAACTTAACTGGGAGACCCACATCAGTCAGATCTGTAATAAAAGAGTCAAGCTGTTTATATGTTAAGAAATCTCAACTTTCTCATTTCAAGTGAGTATCATTTAACACTCCGCCGTGCCTTCTTTCAATGTCATTTCAATTATGGTGTAGAGTTATAGGGTCATTCCCCACATGTTAAACAAATTTTGCTGCTACAAAAGAGAGCTATTCGCTCTCTTGCTAATAAAACCACGTGATTCCTGCAAACCTTTTTTTTTATTAGGTATGGAATCGTGACCTAATTTAGTTTATATATGTTTAAAGCTGTAATTCAAGTAAAAGTTAATCTAAAAAATTACCAATTTAGATTTCACATCCAAAACTACACCACAAAAGGTAGAGCAAATCTAAATACTACTTATTGTAGATTTTCAACAACTTACAACTCATTTCATAATATGAGCATACAACTGTATAACTATCTGCCTACTCAGTTGAAATTGGACTGTTTCAAGAATAGGGTCTATACCTGATTACTTGCTCACCCACTTTACTCATTGGATGGATTCTTTTGTGGCAATCTTCATCACATTTAAGAACTTATAAATTAAGTAATATTTATATTGATGACATTGAATATGGTTGTACCATTTTTCAAAATTAACTAAGTATTATTTTTATGAAGGTTTGGTCTCTCTTCTTTTGATGTTAGTTAAGATATTATCAGAACTCAACTTGATTTACTCCCATTAGCTACTCAGAGGAAAGTTGCTGACCAATTGTTTTTTATATTGTTTGCTACAAAACCCAAATTACTGCCCTTACCTTCTGGGAAAGCTAGAATGTTGCACACTTATCAGAGTAGCCAAAAACCTAATCCATTTAATATTCCTTATCTGTACAAATTTTACTATTTATGTGCCATTATTTAACATCATGAGAGACTAGAACCATTTCTCTCAAAATATAGATATATCTTTCATTCTCAATATCGAAATTCAAGACTGCTAGAATTCATCTAATTGATCCCATTTGGTATGATGCTTTGTGCCTATATACCTTGCTTTTTTCGATGCAATTTTTTTAACAACCTTGTACATGTATACAAGAGTACAATGGAAGTTATATTGCTTTTGTTAAATTCTATTAATGTATTTTGTACTGCTATATTCTTCTTTTTATGTAATTTTACCTTGATTGTATTGAAATTTGTACTAGGGAAATATTTTTCTTTAGTAAATAAATCATCATTAAGAGGTAATGACCATTCATTTTAAATTGGGCCATCATGTTTCTTTGGTGTTTACACAAACGCTTCTACCAATTAGATTCTGACATAGAAAAATGTTATCAAAAGCAAATTTTATTCTTACAATAATGTTTTTAACTATCGCACAAATGGGAGTATGCACATTTTGTAATTACCTAAATTTGGGTCCCAGAAGAGAAATATTTTTGGGATTATAAATTGGAAATTATGTACATTTTGGAAAAATTATCAAAGCGTTTCTTGATGGGAACCTTAACAATCTAACTATTTCACTTGTCATCTGTAATATCAACTACTGTGAAGCACTGTACTCTTGCAGAAGAGAATATGTTACGAAATAAATGGTTTCATAGTTTCCAAGTTAACACAGTATTTACTTTTAAGGTTACCTTTGGAAATTCGTGCTTGAAGTTTATGTTAAATGTAGCTTAACTTAAATATAGAACATAAAACTGACTTCCATAAGCTTGTTGCCACTCCCTCACTGCCAATGAGAATGTTCCAAAAATCACTAACTGCGACATGGGGGAGCTAAATAATTGAGGTCAAAGTGGGCTGGAAAAAGAGATGTCAAATAACATAATTAGAATTAAAAGGATTCTATTTAATCTTATCTCGGCCTATAATATATTTATATTCTATGCTTCAGGATGCTATTTATTGCAACTTCTGTGTATTACGTAACATCTACATCAGTTAGTTACATGCTGTGTGAAGAAAATTTAAATATTTGTTTAGATTTCGATCTCCTTGGCATTCCACCCTCAAGATATATCTACTTGATATTTCTAATCTGCTATCATTGCATTACATGTACCCGAGTAACTTTTTTGTAATTGTTTGTCAACTAGTGAATCCCATCGTTGATTCTCTGGTAACTAAGTGGTGATAACCCTTGGACAACTATGATTATTGTCAATAACTTTCTTGAAAGAGTGGCGATGACTAATTCATACATCCACACTGTCCGCAACAAAGCATGAATTGTCATGTTTAGGTTTTCGAAAATTAAGGATGTCTTACGTTGGGAAACTGGAAACAGAAGCTATATCTATGCATTGATTTTTCCGAAATAGTATGGATAAACATTATACAGGGTGTCGGCCAAACTGTAAGACTAGAAATTTTATGCTCTGGAAAAATTAGTTTTTGGCACATTTTCTGAAGAAAAGTGCCCCACTTGTGATTTTGAGGTACAAAATACTTAATGCCCAAGAAGTACAGAAATGACAATGATATTGTGCCCAATTATGAAATTACGGTTGTGTTATTTCTTCCTTAAGGCAAGGATCTGAAAAAATAGCATACATAGAACTACTTAGGATGCGGGAACGCCCAAGCCTCCCAGAAGTATCATATATTTCTTGGGTAATTCATTACTTGAAATTGCATTTCGAAGCCTCACTTCATGAATTGAAAACAAGTGATCGGGTAGATATTTCTTTTGGTCAATTTAATTTTCTTTTAGAACACTTTCGATGGTCTAGTCAGTACGAAACATTTTTAAAAAACACATTTGCACAGCGTTTTTTCTTTGCCCCAAACCCATTTTATTTCTCTGAACGTAATAACTTTACCTCTCGATCAAAACACTACAAAATTTCCGAATCAAGTTCTAAAAGCTCGAAATCACGGAACACTTGAAATGTTCCCGAGTGAAGGTCACTGATAGACCTTGTAAAATTTGGCTTCGGACAGAAATAAATCCTTCGAATCGGAACTCAAGCGATTGAAAACGATTTTTTTTAATATCAAGAACGTACGACTGTGTAGTATTAAAGGTAACATGGTCATCGATTTATAGAAACTCGAAACCAAACATATTAAGGGATTAGATCCATAGTGCAGTCTACAAGATTAACATGGCTGAGATATTTCCTAACTACCATACAAGAGGTGTAAACAAAAAATTAATTTCATAACTATTTGAATATATAATTTAAATTTCCCTTAATTCACTGGATTGTCTACGGTCAGCGCCTCCCAACGATCGTCAATCAAACGTTCTCTTCATACACGAACTTGTGACGTCTTATTGGTGGTCGTATTACCTAAGTGATATCTAACATGTTCTAGGAATTTCCATTTTATAAATGGTGCCTGGCCTGCTTATGTACCTTGAGGAAAACTACCTCAAATAACTTGTTTTAAGGAGCTAACTATTCTTCGTTGGTTGTCATAGCACCTAGATATGTACGAAACAACTGAACGAGGGGCACCAAGAACTTCTACTTACAGATTATATTTTAAAAATAGTGGCGGGCCGGTTTCACCGTTTCATGACGTTCCGTTATTCGTGAATGCCGAGGAAAATGTGTTCAATATGGTAATTGAAATGCCTCGCTGGACCAATGCAAAAATGGAGATGTCCCTCGACGAACCTCTAAATCCAATCAAGCAGGACACGAGTGGAGGTAAACTGAGATACGTGCCGAACTGCTTCCCATTCCATGGCATTCCTTGGAACTACGGTGCTCTCCCCCAGACCCTGGAAGATCCGAACATAATTGATGAATTCACAAAGCTAAAGGGCGACGGTGATCCTGTTGATGCCATTGAAATAGGACAACGTCTTCCCAGTTGCGGAGAAATCTTGCAAGTTAAGGTCCTGGGAGCTTTGGCTTTGGTCGACAGAAATAAAATTGATTGGAAATTAATTGTTTTAAGCGTAGATGATGAGTTGTCTGGCGTAATTAATAACTTGAGCGATATTGATAGTTCATTCCCAAATCTTCTCAGTGCTGTAAAAGAATGGTTCCAGGTTTTTAAAGTTGTAGCGGGAAAACCTGAAAATTACATCTGTTTTAATGGTGAGATACAAGAACGAGAGGTTGCCCACCTGGTTATTAAGTCAGCACATAACAGTTGGAAAAATCTAATCAATGATTGTAATCCCTCAAGCATATTTTGCTGCAATGTAACACATTACGGAAATCCTCATAATGTAACTATTGCAGATGCTGAAACGATCGTAAAAGCATCACCTACGCCAGAAAAACCTCATCCTAAAGATCCTTCGGTTGACTTGTGGCACTTTGTCCATAAGAAATAATCAAAATCAGTGTTAAATACTTTTTTTGCTTAAGAATTACTTTTTTATCTCATTTTACTCCTATGTTAAATAAATGGATCACGATCTTCATTTTTGCCTCTTCTCTTAAACAATATTTTCTTTGCCGAGAGCCATTCTGATTCTTTTTGTTTTACTCATAACTGATAATCAATAATAAATCCTGTTATCATTTTATTCGAGAATTAAGGAGCACATTTTCATCCACTATAAAATTTAATCTGCAAAAAGGGATACTTAAGTGTCATAAGCAAACAAGTTTTTTATCTTAATTCTTTTACTCCCATTGATCAAGTCACTGGTGTTTATTTTTTTCTTGGTTATCTATTGAGTCATGTTTCTTCTCAACTTTTTTGCCTGAAATGAAAGAAACCGTACTGTTATTAAGTTATTGGAGGCGGATGCAGGTCTCTTTTAAGTGCAAGATATTGTCAAATACATACAATTGAAATTTCCAAAATATTACACGCCAAGCAGTAATAAAGATAATATTAATAATTTTCATTTGATTTGCCAACTAATCTCTTTCATTTAATTAGCCACTTTGAAATCCCAATCCATACTCCCCATATTGCCCTTTCATCATATGCATAATTTAATTAAAAGTGTCTCAAGTGGGGTTACCTATGGCTATGTAAACTGGTTTACAGCAACATCAATTAATAGTAAACTGCCTATTATGGGATGGCTGCCTAGTAATGAGGACATACTTGTCTACTGACTGGAGAACCCAGGTTGAAATTAAATTAACACTCCCAGCTTCAATCATGCTGCGTAATCTTTCATGCTCTAGATTTTCTTGGGGAACTAACTGCCTGTATCGCAAGGTAAGGAACTGGCTCTCCTACCATATTGTGAGGATTTCAATTTTCACTAGGGCTTAATATTAGGTAAGCTTCACTCATAACTATTGTCCCTTACACCTTCAGATTGGTTCAAGGGGTGATAATCCAGTTGTGCCAAGGGGAAATGGAAATTTTTTAATGAACCAATAGTCAATTATGTTGGAAAATTTTGCACAGAGTCAGCTAATTTTTACTTCCTTCATTAACATTTCAGTAATGATTAGGATGCACACTTGGGTGAGACTGAATTCAAAGCATGTGTAACTCTCTTTTTCAATATTGTAATTTTACTGCTGCAGACATTTTACACAGGATTCCAGTATTCTATTGGAAAGAAATTTAGTTCCCAAGTGTATTCCCCCTCTTGTTATGCATTGCAATCTGGGATGTCATTTTAACCTGAGTAATTCTATAATCGATGGTTTCAGGCGTTATTTTATGGAATCGGTTCATTCTTAAGCGGATAAAATAATACTTTGTAATTCCACAGATTTATTTCACAAACACACGACCCGGGTTTCGACGTACAACGTCATCTTCAGGTGAAGGTCAGACCTGAAGATGACGTTGTACGTCGAAACCCGGGTCGTGTGTTTGTGAAATAAATCTGTGGAATTACAAAGTATTATTTTATCCTGAGTAATTCTGACAACATTCTGGGATGATGCTCCATAAATAACATAATATATATCAGTTATAGTTGAAATTTTAGAAAATTATGCTATGTTACCTTTTCTAAAAATTAATGATGCCAGTGATGAAAATGGTGCTTCCACAAGTAGATATAAAATGACTGAGAACACCATTGTAACTGCAACATCAGCTATGAATTCTCGTACCTGTAAAAGGACATTGCCATTTTAGTAAAAATCTTTCTGGATAGCAACTACCAGAAAGGTCCAAAATGAGTGTTTCATATCAACTCTCATAATTAGAAATGCCAGGTTACTTCTTATCTTTTATTTACTGGTTTTGCATTGAAATGCTGCTTGTGAATTTCTATTCAGATGTATGATATTCCAGCCTTTCTACCAATGTATTCTATATTTATTGTTTTTACTTGGACTATAAATTTTCTTAATTACTATTTATATTTTTAATAGCCTAAAAAGTATAACCATCATAATGGCCAATATTTCATACCCCTCATGTTGACATTAATTTTAATATTAATATGACTACTTTTGTGGAATCACTTTTGGCCTTACTAATGATTATGATGGTTCTGTGTATTGCGACCAGAAAAAAAATCTATCAGATATGATAGCATACATGTGGCCATTAGTAGTCAAATAAGTCCACTATTAAAAAGGTCAGGATTGCATTATGTAAAATAATGAAAACAATCTATCATATGGGAAATTGGAAGGTTTATGTGCTTTTTATTCATATTCTTTGATATTAGTTTAATACATAATGGAGATGCTGAAGGAAATACAAGTTAGGCTATACCATGGTTAAACATAGACTTAGAAACAGCATCATCAGTTCACATGGCTTCCCAAGTGCCAATGCAATCTAAGGTCAGTATTCAGTTTTCATGAAATGTAGCTAAATTTAAAAAAATTAGGTGGGGTAGGAGAGTGCCAAAGTGTAATAATCCTGAAGTTTTAATGGGAGCGAATATGAAGGAGTACCAAGATAAGCTTAAGAAATATGTAAATGAGGATAGGGGCATAAAAATGGCTGGGGGAAAGTGGATGAGCTTAAAATCAGATGAAAGAAGTAGCTAAGAAAACCATAGGAATAGAAGAAAATTAATAAGCCTAAGGTTATGGGAGAGATGCATAAAAGGATGGATGAAAGAAGAAAATGGAAGAATGAAAACAGGGAGAAGAATGTAGAGAGAATTAAACAAAATTTAAGTGAAAAACTAATAGAGCCAAGATAATATGTTAGAAAGATTAGAGGAATGATATGGAGAACATTTAGAGATACAAGAAGTTCAAGAGTAAAGTGAGATTGTGAGAAAATTTTCAGGATATGACAAGGGGTTAACTATACCTACCATAACAGATTCGATGGGCAAGTTATTTATTATTAAAGCCAGAAGAGATTTGGAGATGGTGGGAAGTAAATAAGAGGAATGTGATATAGACAAGGGTAGCCAAGGTTCAGGATGGTTAGATAGTGAGATAGAAAAAGTACTATAAGAGATGAAGATGAATAAAGCAGGAGTAGATAATTTTTCCATGGAAAAAAACTGAGATGGAATCTTCTCAGTCCATATGGAATAAACTTTTGAGGAATGACTTTTCTCAGTGAATTGTCTTAGGCTAATTTTGTTCCCCAATTTGGAAAAATTGAAAAGCAGCTAGCTTAGGTGATGTCTATAGGATGATAAGTTTCATTTTACATGGATAAAATGAAGTTCTTAGAATTATTAATATAAGGTTACAAAATTATGGAGAAAGTTATCTAGGCAAAGATCATGTTAGGTTTAGAAATAGGAGAGGAATGCAATCATCTCAAAGAAATAATTTTGGATAAGAAACAAAGTTCTCACAAAACTTTTAAGCAAAAAGTGATAAGGGACCATCCAAAACCTGCCGTTAAATGGGCAAAGTACCTTGAATGAATTAAGTATAGACTATATACCCATGTCATAATTTATCCTGAATTTTTTGTGTACCCTGTAGCTCTTGTGTTTATAATAAAGTTGTGTAAAAATTATTTGAGTGTCCCATAGTATGAGAGCACGAAACATTAGTATCTTTATGCAAATTTTTCTGTGAAACACATTAAAATTGCAAGTGTAAAATTTTGAGAATTTTTATCAATAGCTCTTCTCTTTTACATGGTTGAATGAAAAGAACTAAGATGTTTCCATCCATGGGAAGAAGAAACTTGGACAAGGTTTAGAATCTTAAGTAAACCTGATTAAGGAATGCTTAAAAAAGTGCATTATCACCAAAAATTCCCAATACAAGGATACCAGTTTATGTTAAGGAACTTTTAAAAGGTAGACAATAATACCATATTATGCTACTGAAAGAAATATGTGTATATTGGTTATGAACCATGGTGAAGTTACCATCAACTCTGTTCATGTCAATCACAAGAACAGTGTTTTGAGGGAACAATTTATACCAAAACTTAAGCAATATCATTTTAAATTAACACTATTATATCAAGAAAGAAAGACTGAGTATTCCTAAAGACTGTGAAAAGAGGATGTAAGAAAAAATGTATAAACTAGTGGTTTAAGATTTTGCTAGTTCAAATAAGAGTTGCGAACATCCTGAATGTCACTTGCAAACAACCTGCCTTTTTTTCTTGGTTATATATTATCAAAATTAGACTAAAGAGTACAATAGAAAGAGTTAATTAATATGACTGATGTACATAATACACTGACCCTTCCAGCAGACTTCAATATTGATTTGATATACATGTAAGAGTTCACACTTTCTGATGGCCTCAAGAGATGAGCTAGTAAGAGCAGTTGTGGCATACTGATGGGATCTTTCATGTCAGAAAGATTGAAAGCTAGTAGTTGATGAAGCATGCATACCTGAACAAGGTAGGTATAAAGATATTTTACCCTACTCGTAATGGGTGATGTGGTTAAATGAAAATGTGGTCAAGGAAAGTATCTTGAAACAATATCAATACATTTACAATGAAATTGTAATGGTCACAATAAACATGGGAATTAATCTTGTCAGCTATGAAACTCAAGCCATTTAGGTGGCTGCCATGATCATTCTGGTAAATAAGGCTACTATTTCCTCATGATATTCTTGCACATCTGAGCCAATGTAAGCAGAAAATAGGGCAAAGAGGACTGCCAGTGTTTCAATGAAGATATGGAATTTAGGGTCACATGGAGTATAGAAAAGTTGGAAAACATCAACTGAGAAATTGAATAAGGAAATACAGTTTTGACATTAAGTTAGTGTAAAGTGAGATGGCAAACAGCAAGAATTATTGGAGTATGGCTTTGGGGTAATTAATACTTGAGGTAAAATACAAAGAAATGTTAGTAAGTTGTAGTACTGGACATAAATTAGTTCTTAACTAGAGAACAGATGAGTGCTTGTTTTTTATAAGGAGAAATAAAAGCAGGTGAAGAAAATTTATTGTTGTGATCAGGGTCTCTTATTATGTTTATAGAAAGGGTAAGATATGAAGGATTCGTCAGCCCAATTTTTGACCCCATTTAAAAAAATATTGCATTAAAACCATACATTTGATTTTGCACTTGACAAAGATAGTAGCATGGTCATTGCAGACGACTGGGGACAGGGTAAATAAATAAATATTAGAATGGATTGCATAATTCCAAGACAATTAGTAGAACAATAAATCTGGTGGGGCAGAAAGGGAAATTAAGCATAATCAGAATGCCGTTTGGTGTTTTGTGGATTTAGGGAAGGTAATTGAAAAAGTAATGGATAGCATTAATGAGCAGAGGAGTAGATGGGAGGATTAGGCATTATATTTTCTTGGATTATTAAGCCATATCCCTAGTCAGCCAGCTTTTTTCAGTCATCTTTAGGCACACTACAAGATCAAGGTGAGAAGTGTGGGGTAAAAATAATGAGAAAAAGAAAGTAACAACATTCTCATTAAGTTCAAATTTCAAGCATGAGGGAATAAATTATAGTAAGTAAAATGAATTAGGTGTTGGTAAGACAGAAATATTGTAAATTCACGAATACTTTGATGTCAATGTGTTGCATATTTCTGCCGCACAGTTTTCAAGGGAAGATATGTGGATATATGTATATGTAATTTTTTAAGAAATCTACTTTGAGAAGATGAGTTGAACAGAGTGAGAGATAATCATTGAAGTGGTGGAGAAAAGTGCTAGGGAAAATTTAGGAAAGAGAGACAAAGTGAATGGATGAAATACTGAGTGGCATAGGCATATTGAAGGCTGTGATAGAAGAAAGAATGTTTGGTGGGAAGGGAAGAAGTAGGAAGATGATATGCTGTTTAAGGAGCATGGAGGGGGGAGAAAGTTTAAAGAATTGAAGAATATATGTTGTGAGACATTAAATTTATGAACAACTGATCTTCATGCATAGCCATCATCTTCATTCTTCTTCACTGTATCTTGATTTATTCTTTAGCCTCTGTAATGACTTGAAAATATTTGCATCCATGTAAAAACATGGTAAGCTTGAAAGTAAACATTGTGTGGGATTTCATATCGATATAGTCGTGATTTCTTATCATTATTATATTTATATCACCTGAATATGAGTATGTACTATATATTGCTGGGTACTGTATTTTACTGTTAACCCGAGGGCTTTGTATTTTGACCCTGCCTTTGGATTCAAGAATTTTAGGCTTAATAAAAGGAAATCTTTCAAGATTTGTATTAACTAGGTATTGACGTTTAATTAGAATATAAAGTTTTTTTATCATAATTCATCATTAATATAATTTTTTATGAAAGTCTCATTCATTTTGCTTTTCAAAGAAATTATTTGGAAAATAAAATTAAAGTTACCTATGTAATATACATGGAAGGAGATATAATGACTCTATAAAGGGGAAGAATGTAAGAACAGTTATTAATTGACTAGTGAAAATGCTTCATTAGATGGGTACATTATTAGTCTATTTAAGTAATTGTTATAAAGGTCATGAAGCATGTAGATAATGCTCAAGGAGAATTAACAGATAATCTGTCATGGTTTTCTCATAAATGCGGGGGATGCTCAAGTAAGTGACAGCAGCCATGGCAATAAAAAAAATGATTTAATACAACTTCAAAGACCCCTAGTGCGAACCCAGTTTAGACTAATCAGATCTAATCTAATGTTAGGACATAATCAGTACACAGGTGGCATATTGTTTTGGATAAAAATGACACCTATTATGTGTTACAGGGGTAAGATTTATGGTTCCACTGCCTCAGATACATAATTTTATTTTCTTGGCTGAACAAAAACTTGCACTTACCAGTCTGTATTGATCCTTGTAGTCACTTGAACGTATTGATCCTAAGTTGGTGAGCAGGACTGCAAAATGCACAAGAAACATGCAGTAGGCAATGCTGCTTAGCTGTTTGAAAATTTTAGCTGAAAGAATTTGATTGATAGGACCTGCAATGTACAAAATACTACAAGGTAGAAGCATGATAATTTTTTATGCATTGGTTAACCATTAATGATATTCTATTTCGAGTTTTTGCAATTTTTATTGGCATCAGATGAATATTACCCTGATCTATAGTAATGGAAGCTTAAAGGACCAAATATTATGATTTTAAATCAATAATACATCATGACGAAACTTGTACAGTAAGTCTTTTGGTATGTAAGGTGTCAATCTTATAACCAATATTGAATATTCAATATTGTCTATAGGGTTGACATCTTACATATTCACAGCCATTAGCTCACACCATCTTTGGGTCTTTTTGTTGTTGGAAACCCAATTGGAATTATTCACAGGGTTTGAGTGTTTGGGTCAGTAGTTGGTCACTGGCGAGGAAGTAACATTCCCGCAAACTACTGCAGAAGGGTGTTTTGGTTAAGGGGTTGTGGTTGGTCACTGTTGTGGGATTTCTTTTCCCTAAAACCTTCACAACAAAAAATTTTGTTTTCATTGCGGGACGAGTGGCGCTAACTTATTACGGCTATCGTAGTTTTCATTTTATTTTATTAATGTATAAGGCTGTAGAGCTCAAGTTCTTCGATTTTGATATGTAATGGAGAAGAAGTCAGTTCCACAGGGAATACAAGCCTTCATCATCACAGGTTGCCAACCTGAAGTTTGATTTTTAGCCGCTCTCCAAATTATTTTCTTTCTTGCAATTCTCTCCATTCGTCTTAGCTTCTTGCCCTGAGATTTTTGATTAGCTACCTGCTCCCCATAGTTTATGTAGGTATTTGTTGTTATGTTTCCTTCAGTAAATTATCATGCCTCAGGATATATCCATCACTTTTCTTCTTCCACCTTTGAGTGTCCTCCATAGTGTTCTCTCTTCAAAGTACTTATTCATTTGCTACTCTTGTCTATCTATTTCATTTCCGCCATTCTTTGGTAGGACCTCTTTTCCATCTCCTCCAATCTTCTTTCCTCTAATACTCCAGGTTAGTTTCTAGAGAAAATCCTTGCAGTTTGGCAAGTTAAACTTCATTTGATGAAATTATGAGGTAATTAATTAACTGCTGAGTTTTATCTAACAATAAATTTAACATACAACCATTAACTTAATAATTATTTTTTGATGGGTAGGGGATCCACAGGTACAAAATACCAAATTTTTGGGTTTCCACATAAATTTTCAAATCTCTTGGGATGAACACATAAATACTCTAACCAGTAAGTTAAGCTCAGCCTGCTCCTTAATAAGGCCCATTAGATCCACTATCTCAGTAGCTGTTCTCTGTACACTATACTATTGGAATTTTATTCTCACATAGCCTATAGTATCCTTTACTGGGGTTCTTCATCGAAGGCCTTGGCCATTTTCAGGGTCCAAAAAAGAGCCATTCGACTCATGACTTTTGCTAAACACAATGCCCCTTGCCGTCCCTTGGATGTAATGCCAGTGCCATGCATTTATATTTTTCATGTAGTAGTCCATGCAAAAAGAAATCTGAGTATGTGAAAAATTGCGATATCCATAAATATTGTACAAGGCAGAATGATTGGCTGCATGTTTTATATATACGCCTAAAAAATACAGGTGCTGGTCCAAATTTTATGGGCCTTCAGCTTTATGATAAACTCCCAGCTGAGATTAAGACCCAAAAAAGTGTGGATGCATTTCAAGTCAATCTGCTTAGATTCTTAAAATTAAAAATGTTTTATTCAATTGCTGAATTTTGTAATAATGCCTTGTATGGGTCTTGTATCCATTGTATGTATTTTGTTGGTTTACCCGGGCGTGTCCTATATTAAGTGTAACAGTTGTAACAGCTTGATCGCTGTACAAATAAAATGTATTATAATTAACTTTTAGCCATTTCATCATTCCATTCCAAACTATTCAATGGACAAATTTAGAGTGTTATCTCCTATATAAGCTGCAGCAATAAGGCTAGGGCATTCATTTATGAAATATGCATCATCTGCATACAAAATGAGGTTGGAAGGAATGTAATGAGGAAGTTTATGTAGCATTATTAAAAACAAAAGAGATCTCAAAACTGAGCCTTGCAGGAAACCATATGGAATTGAGAGGGCAGAGGATATCAGGCATATGATTCCACACTCTGTGAATGCTCAGAAAGAGATGATTGGAACAGAGTTAATTGTACAACTGTGATACCATAATATGAAGGACAAAATTAAGGATTACTGGATGAAAAGTCTCTGGCAGGAGTTTGCTTCTCAAAAAAGGTTTTCACATTAATGATGTTCGCAATGAGTTTCTCATCTCCTCTTGCTAATAAATCCATATAATTTTACTTAACTGAGGATATTGGTGGCTTTGGTTGGAACTGTATATGACATGCATATTAATTTAAGGTTTTTCCAACTGATGTTCTGTGGTCACCACTTATGTTGTCTATGTACACTAAGTACACATGTCAATAGCACTACACAGATTTTTTTTCATTTCTGTGAGATCTTATTAGCAAATCCCCACATTTTATTGCACTGGAGTTTCAACATACCTCCATAGCCCTTGCAGCATGCAAACACCAGCCAGCCTAAAGCTATGGCCCATGCAATGCGATGAGTGGATGCATATATACTGTCTGGAAATGGTTGATGTGGTGTTCCCATTTGCAGTGTTGTGTATGGTCCGTATAATACGAATATAAAAAGAGCAAAACTCATTATCCAACCACATATGACTGTTAACTGAAAAGGCAATGTAAAAAAAAGTATGAGTAAGCATGGTGATATTAAGGCCTTTATTAAATTCACTCCTAAAATTTTATAATAATATGTTGATAGTTAATTACATGTTAATTGTTATGGCAAATACATAGTTCTTAGTTGAATCCAGTTTTTACCAGACACTTATAACATGATATAAGTATCATCTATCACCCCTGTGTTTGGCTTATCTTGTGCAGCAAGATATTTTTCTGGAGTATTTATGCGCCCCTTATTTTTCATATTATTAATTTACCAAAGCAAAATGTTCACCAATTAAGAAATTCCATACTAGTACTAATTTTAATGCTATTGACATCATGGAAGGTAATGTAAAATTCAGCTTCAATAAATATAAATATCATGTATTACTATATCCTATAAACTTTCTCTTGTTTGTCCAGCATTACTTTATTGTATAGTACTTTATAACTTCTACCTACCTTCATGATATAGGGAAACACTATTCTCATCCTTCCCTACTCTGATTACCTAATGTTCTCACTTCTAATACGATAGCTTTTAACATACTACTACACTAAAAATGCCTTCCTTCCACTTTTTTTTGACTTCTTTTGATTTTGCTCAGTGACTTCCTTTCTTCTACCATATTTAAAAGTTAGTTTAAAGCCTTCTTATCCGACCTGCCTTCTTATTTCTTCCAAAAAGTCACCATTGTACACTAATCCTTCGCCCATGAAGACAAAGTCTCAGATCTCTGCGGAACAACATTTAAGTCTGTTAATCTCTTATTTGCCTATGACACCCATTATCAAGTCTCTTCCTCTTGCAAATGCTTCTTTTGCCAATGCAATTCTTCTCCTAATATATCTACTAACCATTCACCACCAAAATATAATTCAAATAAGCAAAATACTCCTCTTGTTCAAGTTTATTCCCTTGACTTTTATATTTAACTTAGTTTTCCTGTTTATTAAATTATGAATACAATGTATCTTTCCTATATATATATATATATATATATATATATATATATATATATATATATATGGCAAATGCATGTATGTATATATATATATATATGTATGTATA
Source organism: Hetaerina americana (assembly GCF_022747635.1). NCBI lineage: Eukaryota > Metazoa > Arthropoda > Insecta > Odonata > Calopterygidae > Hetaerina > Hetaerina americana. The sequence goes on along the minus strand of NW_027286985.1, from coordinate 16,951,890 downwards.
TATGTATATATACATGTATATATATATATATATATATATATATATATATATATATATATATTTTATATATATATATATATATATATATTTTATATATATATATATATATATATATATATATATATATATATATATATATATATATATATATATATATATATATATTATATATATAACAAGCTTTGACAGCAAAAAACAATATAAAAACACATAAAACGATCATTCACACGTTATTTCTTGATCATTTCAACGGAATTCAACTCCATCTTCATCGGAAGAAATCATAGTTTCTTCATTGGAAGAATAAAAGTAAGATTATTTCTATTTCTTCCGATGAAGACAGAGTTGGATTCGTCGAAATGATCAAGAAATAACGTGTAAGTGATCTTTTTCTTATATTGTTTGTTGCTGTCAAAGCTTGTTCTTCAATATATATATATATATATAATTATTATTATTATTATTATTATTATTATTATTATTATTATTAGGTAATCTACTGGTTAAGGTAGGTTTTTGGATGGATGTAATTACTAATTAAATAATTTGTGGCCCCTAGCAAAACACAACATCCTACTCTACATCAGGCCCCTCTTAATCTCCGAGTACTTTCTTCCTCCCTTCATCCCGTCCAACATCCCTATCCTGTTCCTTGCCTTTCCTCGTTTGCCTAACATTCTCCCCTCAATTACAGTCTTCAACATCCGACTGCCAGTCAATACCCCCTTCATCCACTTTTCCTGCCTCCACAGGATTTCTCCCAACAAACCCCTCTCTTCGCCCACCATACCAAGTACTTCCTCATTTGTTTTCTTCTCTGTCCATTTCACCTCCTCCATTCTTCTCCAAACCCACATTTCAAAAGCCTCCAGTCTACGTCTATCCTCCTGCTTCAATGACCATGTTTCCGCGCCGTGCATAGCTACACTCCATATCAAAGTTTTTACGAGTCTTTTCTTAATATCCTTACTCAATGTCCCTGTCATCAACTCCCTCCTCCTTGAGAAAGCCTCTTTGCCAAGCGCAATTCTTCTCCTTACGTCCCAACTACTTTGACCGTGTTGGTCCAAAACACTACCGATATACATAAACTGTTCTACCTGCTCTAGTTTTTGCCCTCCTATTTTAATGTTTAGCTTAGCCTTTTTCTTTCTAGAAAATCGCATAACCTTTGTTTTATTAATATTGATTCTCATTTCATACCTATCGCACTGAATTTCCAATTCACTCAGCAATGCTTGCAACCCCTTGGCTGAATGACAAACTAAAGCTTGGTCATCAGCAAACCTAACTGATTTTACAAATTCCCCGCCGACTTTTATCACTACCTCCAGTTCTTCCCATGCCTCTTTAATCATTTCCTCCACATATACGTTAAACAACAACGGTGATAATGGGCAACCCTGCCTTACACCTCTCCCTAACACTGCCCAACATGACTCCCCATTCCCCACTCGCACCTGTGCTATCTGAGACATGTACAGGTTTTGGATTAGCCTCCAATCCCTCCAATCTATTCCTATTTTCTGCAATATACTCATTAGTTTTTCCCAATTCACTCTATCAAATGCTTTTTCGAAATCTACGAAACAGGCAAATACCTCCTGGTTGTATTCTATATTCCTCTCAATTTATAATCTCATTACTGCAATGGCATCATGCGTACCTCTCCCCTTCCTAAACCCAAACTGATCATCCCCTAAGTAAATATTTGCCCTACTCTCTATCCTTTTGTTTATGATCCTGAGAACAACTTTAGCTGCGTGGGGTATCAAACTTATTGATCTGTAGTCCTCACATGATGTAGCCTTTACCTTTTTCAGAATAGGAACTAAAACTGATCTCACAAAGTCTTCCGGCCAGATTCCTTCCTCATAAATACTGCGAATGAGCGCATATAACCTCTTCCTCCCACATTTTCCTAAACATTTCAATAGTTCCGCGGGAATGGCATCCACTCCCACGGCCTTCTTAAGTTTCATCTCCCTTATTGCCCTTTCTATCTCATTGTCTAGTATGCCCGGACCTAAGCTATCTTCCTGCACGTCATATTCTTTTTCAATGTCTAACTTTGTTGGTCGAATATATATATGTATGTATGTATATATATATATATATATATATATATATATATATATATATATATATATATATATATATATATATAATTATATATATATATAAACTTATATATATATATATATATAAGTTTATATATATATATATATATATATATATATATATATATATATATATATATATATATATATATATATATGTATGTATATATATATATATGTATATATATGTATGTATGTGTATATATATATATATAACAATTTATTTACACTTTATTCCATTTCAGTGATTTATATAAATTAATTTTCCTTTTGCATGTAAACCATTCCATTGAACAATCTTTGTATAACTACTTAATATAATATCCTAGGCTACCTACTTTTGAGAGGACAACACTCTTCCCTCGAAGGTTGTTCAGCACAAATCCAATCATAAGCCCTAATACATATGGTCCCATCCTGTTATGAGTGGCCATATGGATGTATTGTGTGTAATCAAGTAGCAATTTGTCTCTGGAAATTTGACACTTAGAATTAAACATTTTCAGCCAGAAATGAAATGAAAATTATATTTTTTTATATAACCCATTAAACAACATATTTCATTGAGCAAAAATACACAAGAAAGATATTACTATTCCAAATAATAGCAAATTATTCATATTTCATCATCACAATTTCTCTGCCTGAGATCGATTTTCAACTTGTGATCTTTCTGCTAGCTTGTGAAAGTGTGACCCACTAGATTTCCAAGGTCAGATTCCATTTTGAAGACGAAAACTTTGAATATTAAAATTATTCTTCTGCAAGAGCCCATACTTTTAAAGTAACTTACTCAGACCAGACTCGGAATAAAGCAGGATAGCCATTTCTAAAGGTAATGATAAACTGTGATGCAATGCATGCCATTGCAGCAAAAATCATAGGTGTTGCCCCAAAGTATTTCTGGATCCCATTTTTGTGCTTATAAGTGAACCAAAGAGGATAGAGCAAAATGGGAGATATGATGAAAAGTTGCATGTCTGCTGATAGATACCATGACTGAATGACACACTAGTGAGGAAGGAAAGAAGAGGATAATTAATAAGGAAATTTGACTATAATCACTCTTATATTTGAAAGCATTGCAATGCTATTGACTTAATATAGTTACCAGACGAGGAAATCCTAGGTAGTTGTTGAGATATAACAAGTTTAGCCACCAACTTTCTTTACAGTCTGTTGATGCAGATGAAACATACCAGTCCCACTCTGGTCCATAGTAGATATGATGCATTGTTGTTGCATAAAACCATATAACAACTGCAAGGGCAGGTGTAAGTCTGTTTGCAATGGTATGGAAAAAATAAATTTCATCATCATGATTTCAACATTTTTATCTTTACAAATCTATGTGGTTTCTTTGAATCTTCTTCAAAGGCTCTATTCTAATGAATTAATTAAATTAATTTTCCTTTTAGAAGTGCAGCAATCATATTTTTATCATAGCCTATCACTGAATCTCTAGTGAACAGGTGCATACATTTGTTTTATCTATTTTAATATATCACCCAGTATTTAGAAAATAGTTTGCATACAAATGATCATCATATGACACATTTATTCTCATTAAGAGGTGAGGTTGCTCCATCATTCCTGGACAAATTTTAGACCAACAAACTCAGTTAGTGGGCCATCATACTGCTATCCTATGTTTCATTACATTGTAATAATAATAATAATACTTTATTCATTTTGAAAAATGGTACAACCATATTAAATGTCATCAATATAAATATTACTTAATTTATAAGTTCTTAAATGTGATGAAGATTGCCACAAAAGAATTCATCCAATGAGTAAAGTGGGTGAGAAAGTAATCAGGTGTAGACCCTATTCTTAAAACAGTCCAATTTCAATGGAGTAGGCAGATAGTTATACAGTTGTATGCTCATATTATGAAATGTGTTGTAAGTTGTTGAAAATCTACAATAAATAGTATTTAGATTTGCTCTACCTTTTGTGGTGTAGTTTTGGATGTGAAATCTTAATTGGTAAGTTTCTAGATCAAGTTTCACATGAATCAAAGCCTTAAAGATATATAAACTAAATATAGTCATGATTGCACACCTAATAAAAAAGGCTTTGCAGGAATCATGTGGTGGTATACTACCTTGATCAAAAAGTTCCCGGAATAACCACCGTGTGGCGCTCCCATCGTTCCGATTTGAGTTATGTTTTTTTTGTTAAATTGGTACATCTGTTGTTGATATTCCCTTTAAATCTTAGTGTCATAACTTGACATTTGCAAAAGTTACGTAGCCAAGAGTACATCTATCTCTGTGTGTGTTGGCGATTTTTTACAATTGCAGAAATGGATTTAAATTTGCAACAACGAACTTGTATTAAATTTTGCGTAAAAAACGGATTTAGTGGCGCACGGACGTTGGAAATGTTGGAAAAGTGTTTCGCCAACGATTCTCTAAAAAAAACGGTCGTTTACCAGTGGCACGAGCGGTTCAGAAGCGGTCGTGAGTCAATCGAAGATGATGAACGCAGTGGCAGACCATCGACATCGAAAGTCGGTGAAAAAATTGATAAAGTAAAAGAAATGTTGGTCAATAACCGCAAATTAACCATCAGAGAAATAGCGGAGGACTTGAACATTGCCTATGGATCCGCCCAAGACATTGTGGTTAATGATTTGGGTTTCCGTCGTGTAGCAGCAAAGTTGGTGCCAAAAGACCTCAATTTCATGCAATAAAGAGACCGTGTTGACGTCGCAAAAGACATGATTTGCGAGGCTGAACCCGATCCCACATTCATCAAAAGGATCATTACTGGAGACGAGACGTGGGTTTATGAGTACGACACGCAATCCAGACATCAGGCAAGTGAATGGCGTTCACCAAATGAGCCGAGACCAAAAAAACCACGTCGTTTTCAGTCAAAAAAGAAGGCAATGCCGACGGTTTTCATGGATTACAACGGTGTAGTGCATCATGAATTTTTGCCAGAAGGCCAGACAGTAAACAAAGAGTATTATTTGGGCGTTATGAGACGTTTGCGTGAAGCAATTCGCCGAAAGAGATCAGAAATGTGGGCAGAAAACTCGTGGATTTTGCACCATGATAACGCACCGTCGCACAGTGCTATCATTTTTGTAATTTTTTGACGAAAAATGCAACAAATACCATCCAACAGCCACCGAATTCACCTGATTTGGCTCCCTGTGACTTCTTTCTGTTCAATCGAGTTAAAAAACCATTACGGGGAACGCGTTTTAGCAGCCGAGAGGAAGTAATGGAAAAATCGCAGGAAGCACTGATGGACATACCGAAAACCGAATATAAAAAATGTTTCGAGGATTGGATCAAGCGCTGGCATAAGTGTGTTGCAGTCGATGGGGATTACTTTGAAGGGGACAATATAGATTTAGATGAATAAACTTGTATTTTTAATTTTCTGAATAAATTCCGGGAAATTTTTGATCAAGGTAGTATTAGCCAGAGAGTGAATAGCTCTTTTGTGGTGGCAAATTTGTTTAACATGTGGGGAATGACCCCATGATTCAAATGACATTGAAAGAAGGCATGGTAAAGTGTTAAAAGATACTCACTTGAAATGAGAAAGTTGAGCTTTCTTAACATATAAACAGCTTTACTTAGTTTATTAGTGTAAAAATAATATTCAATTTAATAGTCAAGTTAAACTATTAAAAATATAAGGAAGGACGGTTTCAAAAAAATATAAGTCATAGAAACTATTCCATAAACATCTAGGTGAGGGGGCCTTCATTAATTTGCACCTCCCTTTGGTGAATTCTTAGAATCATTCTGACCTCTGTGGAACTAAAGAGGTAACACAAGATAGTAATTAACCTGATGGTTGGCTTTGTTATAAGAAGGCTCAAGCTTAGCCATTAAATATGTGAGCTTCAAATAATAATAGTACCGGGGTAAGTTCCTTTTTTTCTACCACCTTAGGTTTTCCAGGAATGTTTGGTAGCCAGCAAAATAAAAAGTTTGAATTTTAGAAGGGGTTTCCTGAAAACATCATCTGAATCCAAACCTGTAACTTTCCAGTGTCACTGTAGCCAAATGCATTGAACTATTGCACTATATTGAAATGCTAATATGTTATGCAAATATGCTTTCAATATGTTATGCAAATTCCATAAAGTTACGCTTGAGACAACAAATTTCAGAACTATTTCACTGCTAGATATTATTAAAAACTAATTTAATGAGGCATATTACTTTGGCATTACTTTTTTGGAGTGAGTGAGTGAGAGTTGTATTATTATTTAATATTGATGAATTAATATGTCTATAGGTAAATATATATATATATATATATATATATATATATATATATATATATATATATATATATATATATATATATATATATATATATATATATATATATATATATATAGATGGTGAAATTGAAGGAAAATGTGTTATTTTTTGGGAGTAAAACTTCGGTATAATAGAATTACTGTAAATGTTGACTGAATGCAGTTACAATGGAATACATATGCATAACCATAAGTTAGAGTTCACTCAGTACGAAGCCCTGTATGGCATGTGAAATTCACACATTAGGGTAGGGGGGCCAGTTCCTTTTCCTGTGCCGGTTATGGTTTCTCAGGAATATCTGGTACCTGAAAAATCTGAAAGCTTATGTGGAGCTGAAGGTGCCCAGAGAGGCTTGCTCAGGAATCAAACCCGGTCCCTCCAACCAGTAGTGCAAGACTCTATCCCTGGACTTTGGCAAACCACACACACATACACACATTATATTTATATATATATAAATTCTACTCCGTCTTCATCAGAAGATAGAGAAGTAGTCATTACTTCTCTATCTTCCGATGAAGATGGAGTAGAATTCCATCAAAATCATCAAGAAATAACGTTTGAGTGTTCCTTTTTTTGTGTTTCTATATTGTTTGTTACTGTGTAATGTGTGTGTGTATATATATATATATATATATATATATATATATATATATATATATATATATATACATATATATGTGGGTCGCGCTAGTCCAGGGGGTAGAGCATTGATATACTGACCAGAGGATCCCGGGTCTGATTCCCGGGCAAGGCACTCTGGGAACCTGCAGCTCCACCCAAGCTATGTGATTTTTCGGGTACCAGATCTTCGTGGGAAACCATTACCGGTACAGGGAAAGGAACTGGCCCCCCTACCCTGATGTGTGAATTTTACATGCCGTCGGGCTTAGTGCTGGGTGAACTCTGCCATTACCTACCAAACCGACCTTCGGGTGAATTACTGTGTTATATATCACATACATACTGTGTTATATATCGCATTTAGATTTTCAATTAAGAAAAATGAATAACATAGCTTTTCTTTATAAATTACTGCATAACAAGAATGATTCCTTAGAACACCTGAGTACAATATATTTCAGAGTACCTCCACATAACACAAGGTATGAAGCACTCTTTGAAATTAGATATTATACACAATATTACACTTACTCTTTACCTATAAGCCTGATGAGAGATGCCAGCAGTTGTGATTATATTGACCTATTTTCTATCTCACTAGGATCCCTAAAGATAATGTTATTACTAATATACCTGAAGAATTTTTTAGAATGGTAATTTTTGCTGTATGGATATTTGTGCAGGCCAATAAGTTATTCCTAGTGCCCAATGGGTAAATTTTCTTAATTAATGCTACAATGTCTATTTAATGACTACTACTAATATTTATCATTTTGGAAATCATCTGATCTATAACAAGTACTATATTTCTTATGTTGTTTCCATTTTTTAATTTGGAATATTATTTAATATTGATATTTTGTATACAATAATTAATCGAACAAGGTATGTTTGTGCACCTGTATACCATATGAAAATGTACTTCATGTATTGCAAATCAAGCTTCTTCTTTAATTCTAAATTATATTTTAATTCTCTATAACAAGTATGTGTCTTTTTGTACTATGAACTCTTATGTAAATGTTTTTTTATAATCGTGGAACTAATCTATGCTGTTACCTTTCTTTTTTTTTAATGGTTATTCCCGTCATTAGATATCTATCTAAATAAACATATCTACTTCCTGTTATCAAACGGGAAGAGGCTCTTTACTCATGCAATAAAACAGGGGCATAAGATAAAAATTATGTATGGCAGCACTAGTCAAGAATTCTAGGATTTGTGGTACAGCAATCAGTACATAATTCATCATTCCCAACAATTAGGGCATTGTTCCTCATTTCTTTGGAGTAAATGCCTCACAAACCTATGTCAATTATTGGAGGGGTAGCAAGTGATGGGTGTGTTTTGATGCACCCAACTGGCCTGAGGGGTTAATGCTTCAAAATAGTATATGACAAATACTGGCATATAAATACATGTTGATTCCAATGATGGCTTAGTGCTAATTTTGTACCTTATGGTGCAATTCATAGAAAATATGGTTGAAATCAGTTTGGTATAGAGTGCAGTACACTGTTTTATTAAACTTGAGCAAATGAATATTGAAAATTTTTAGTTGGGTACCTTAAGTATCGCTGTACAATTGATGAAATTTGATTGCTTTTTTCTTGGTCCAGATCATTGGCATAATTGTAACCTCTGAGGAGACCTCCAAGGAGGAAAAAGGAATCCACACTCATCATGTTTGCAGTGAGAGGCATCCAGAAGAGACTCGCAAGTGACTGCAATAAATTTGAGAAGGTACGTGGTTATTTATTTGCCCTCCATATTGAAGAATACATACTTGTTGCTAATTTGGGAAAATTAATCTTCCTCAAACAGTGCCAAGATTAGTGGCAGAAAATTGATTCAAATAGGTTAAAAATGTTTTGATAAGGATAAAGTAGTGGTAGAATGTAAAAGTTTTTGTACATTCTTACTAAATGAAAAAAATCATTACATCATTATACTCTTTGGATTCAAGAAAATATGGATCTAGGGAATTGTTCTATATAATAATATGCCTCTTTGCCCAAAGATTACATTACAATTACTTGCAATACTTTCAAGGCATTTAATAATTGTGCACTTAATGGTTAATATTTCCACGAGTTAGGTTGCATTTATTATTAAGCTAAATCATACTAAAATAAAATGATGGCTGTTTCAAGGCTATGTGTACAATTATTGTCCCAAGAAAACAGTACCCTTATAGGAAAAACATCAATGTAGACAATTGAAAATCATGCCAAATAAAATCCTTATTCCTAAAATAAAAAAATTATACATAAATCCTCTGTCATCAATCTGAATGTTGGTGTGGTAGGTGGAGGTAGGGGTGAACCCAGCAGCATAGGAAATTCACCCATTGGAGCATGGGGGTCTAGTTAATTCAAAGTGCTACCAGAGGGTTATTAGGAAGATCTTGTGCCTGAAAAATCACACAGCTTAGGTAAAGCTGAGGGTACCCATATATGTCCCTGTGAATGAAACTTGGGCTGGGATGGATGTATGTATATTAAAAATTTTCTTATTGAAGTATTTGTTAAGTAATAGCTGCAGCTATGAATTAAGGCTTTCTGGCGTGAATGGTTCCAAAGTTTCAAATACTTTGGGACTCTGAGGCTTTCTCAACTTACTTCCTTTAGATGTCCTTTGTTGAGAAAAGGCTCTCTTGTCAGGAGGAGTACTTTATGAGTCAAGGTGACCCATATTGTACTAAGGAAGCGAACTCCATCCAAGCAATCCAAAGTTGTTGATGAGTTACGTGAGATTGCTGGTCCAGAACCCAATATTTTTTTAATGTTTGCAGGAACAGAAAATGACACCAGAATATTCCTTCCAGGAAACTTTGATAGATTCAAACAGCATGGTTTTTCTGGAGATAGATTCCACTTTCATTAAAAGAAGGTCAGGCATTTTCATCAACATATCAACATCTGAAAATAACTTATGGATTGAGATTGAAGTGCAAGTAATGCAGTTTCCATAAAAACTAAATTAATGAAGTGAGAAAAGGCAAACTTCCTTGGATTGCCAAAAAATGCAATTCTATACAAATCTTGTGAAGATGACTTAATATGTGAATTGTTAATTAAATGAAGAATAAAGGATATCTTTCCACTGTCCTTTATTCACGTACAACCGGTTTCAATGCTCAAGCGTCATCATCAGATACCTGATGATGACGCTTGAGCATTGAAACCGGTTGTACATGAATAAAGGACAGTGCAAAGATACATTGTATTCTTCATTTAATTGAAATGAATTTCCACAAGGTTGAGCCGGGAACTATTGAATGTGAATTGTTCATTAATTCCTTAGAAAATCCAACAATACACTGTAGATATGGTTTTGATTGATCGATGTATCAAAGTTTACAAAATGGTTGAGGCCCCAGGCACATTATAACATACAGTTTTTTCAATGTCGAATGAAACATTGGATGCAAAAAAAATTGCGACAAGATGGGTGCTGCATTAGCTTTCAGTGGAGAATAAATACAATTGTGTAGTCCATTTAGAGGCTGGTTTGGTGCTTTTCCATCCGAATCCTGATGAGTTTCTGCATTAATACATATCTGGGGATGAAAAATTAATACAATATTATACTCCAGAGAAAAAGCAGTTGAAACAGTGGGTTTCTAAAAGCAATCCTGGCTCCAAAGAATGTGAAGATGGTAAAATCAGCCGACAAGGTGATGGTCGTGAACTTTTGGGATGCGTATGGAATCGTTTGCATCAGTTACTTGCAAATAGGACAAATGATAAATGGAGAGCATTATTTGTTACTATTGCACTGGTTGAGTGACAAAATAAAAAAGTCCTCATTTGGCAAGGAAAAATTCTCTATTGTTAAGACAATGCATGGGTGTACCTGTGTTCATCTACTCACAGTAAACAGCAGCTTTGGCTGTCAGTGACTTTTTTGATTTTCAAATTTAAAAAACATCTTGATGCAAAACTATTCACTTCAAACAAGGTCATTGTCATCCTAGATTTTGTTATTGAGGATCTTCTGAAATCAGAATTTTTGATCGGCTAAAAATAGCTGGAGAAAAATGATGGGAAGGGTGTATTGAGCTAAAATGAGACTGAAAAATAATCCCCCCAAATAATTTGTTTTTTAATATTTTTCCAAGGATTTATTGAACAACCCATGTATATCATGAGAGTGTTTATCAGTATGAACAATTACTAACTAGGCATGTTCAAGATTTGCATATAAATTTTTACTATTGACACTGTTGCACTTTTACTTTATTTCATTTTCAATACTAATCTTAACCTATATTAATATACCTTGTTCAGTTCCCGTTGATGAAAGTAAGTCACAACCAGTTCCAGCAACAGAAACCATGACTAAGAGGAATAAAAACCATCTGTAAACAGAGAAGATGAGATTGTTTAAAATTTCACCTTAAACCATTTTTTATTCAAATTTATTTTATCTCACTGAAAATATACTATGGATATTAACTGACGATTCACCAAGGAAAGATCTGTGATTGACATTCTAGTACTAAAATTTATTGACTTTACTATTCTAGTATGTATTAGACTTGAAAATAATGACACCGCATTTTCCTGTTTTTGAAAAAAAATTATAGTACCTGCATTTTTCTTTTCTAATTTATTTATATTTATATGGAACTAGGCTAGTTAAAGGTTGGTACGAGGGTCATCCGGAAAGTAGTACCCGTTCGTGAAATAAAGACACAAAAGTAAATATTAACAAACATAAAAAATTTTATTTGAAAGAGGATACTTTAAACTACTTCTCAACATAATCTCCAAGCAAATTAAGGCATTTGTCATAACGTGTGACAAGTTTCTGTATTCCTGCTGCATAGTCCTTCGCCGCCAGCTCATTGAGATACGCGAGGGACCCATCTTGCACAAATTTTTGCATAATGCAGATGGTGTTTAACAATTTCATGAACAATTGTTCGAGAAACATTGGGAAAATGCTCACAGATGTCATCAATTGTGATGCGCCGATCGTTCCTCACGAATTCGTCAACTGAGCTCACCAGTTGGTCTGTAATGACAGACGGTCTCTCCGAACGCTCATCGTCGTGTGTGTTCCCCCTCCCCATGTTGAAGTTGCGACACCACCGCCGAACAGACGACTCGTCCATTACATTGTCTCCATACACCTCCTTTAATTGGCGATGAATATCACATGGGCGAACGTTTCTTGCATTGAGGAATTTAATCACTGCCCTCACTTCACAACTGGCGGCGTTCTCAATTTTTTTAAACATTGTAAACAATCACAGAAACAACACAGGCAATGCTAGCGTCACGCAACTTGGCTCAGAGAAGGCAGACAAGCCACTGAAGCTATCTGACCTCGTCCAGCGGCTACTCGCGTCGTCAGCACTTCATGCGGCACGAACGGGTACTACTTTCCGGATGACCCTCGTAGAAATAATTTTTCTTCAAGTCAAGAAAAGTAGAATTTTAGGACAAATATTATGATATGGCAATAGTTATTGTGACTATAAGGATGGGGAAAATCACTTTCATAAACAAATGCTCAATTTTACTCAAAATATGATGGCTCTGTTTACTTACTAGATAAATGTTATAATTGTTATGTTTGAAAACAGATTATATGGTAAATTATTCATATTATTTAGCTTAAAGACCCACAGTGCACACTTGTAAGCTTTAGTATCATTTGTAAAATATGTACAGAATAACAGTCGATGGATATTTCTGTTACACTCATATATTAAACAAAACATACATGAAAGGGTTGTTCAAAGTCCATTTTTCCTTGTTAGACAAATTTCTAGTAGAATGAGAGGCACATGCTTCATTGTCTATGCATAGCGTGATGTTAAAGATGGGATCCTTCTCAGAAATCATTGCTGATATAGTGTTGATTACATACTGCATATATATTTCAATTTCTTTATGAGAACAAGTTGATGGCATGCAAACAGCCATCTGACTCAAAGAAAATACTGGTATAACTGGCATGTACTCCTTTGACTCCTGTAAATGAAAGAAAAAAATGTGGTTTTGTACATTGTTATTATAGTAGCTATTTTAATAACACTGGTGTCCATAGATCTCCATAAATTTAAGGCATCTCTAAACAAAACTTAAAGCCAGTTATGATAAATTTTTTAAAAATTGAAAAAATACCATATGTACTCTTAACTCAATTGCATGCATGTCAAGAATGAATCCCCTTTAGTGAAGTGCTGAAGGACAAAAAATAATATATGGTTTGGTGACACCATATACTGTGGAATTAATATCTAAAATTTAAAAAAATGCATTGGCATGGATAAAAAACGTTAAATTTTGGTGCTGAAGACATAAACAGAAAGTGTATACTAGATTGTAATGAGTTACATCAAGTAGTCTTATGCCTAATGATGGGGATTTGAAGGAATCCAATGAAAAGAAGGAAACTAAGTAGTATACAGCAAGTAGGGGGTGGTAGTGCAGATTCAAGAACACATAATTTTTTAGGCAAAAGAATGACAAGAGAATCTGCTTCTGTGGATGAAGAAATTACTGCCAATTTTCTGCAGAGCTGAAGTAGTTGATTGAGGAGAGATATTTTTAAAAGGAATAGTTGAGTTTTGGGAAAGTGTCATAGAAAAACAACTCCAAGTGGTATAGACATATGACTCTTTTAATAATGTCTGCTGTCCTCAACCATTCAGGCCATTGGGTCATGAGTATTGGGTTTAGTTTGACCTAGCTTTTGCTCATTCACTCGGGTGTGTTTGAAAACAGGGACCTTGGCGATTCATAAGCATTCCCTCGTTCAGGGTTTACAAGGATTCCTCCTATGCTAGGGACCCGTCTATAGCACAAACGAATTTGAATTAGTGAGACACTGTGTCCATCCATTATGTTGAACTTTTCTAGAAAACTTTACTAACCAAAAATAAGTGTCAACTCAAATAGTTAAGCAAATTAAGATAAAAGAGATATAGGTCTCTTGTTATTTATTCAAATAAATTTGGTGTTCAATTATATAATCCTTGTATTACAACAAAAATTTTCTAGGTATTCCATTCATCTGTGGGTATACCCAGGTTTTTATCGTGGATACACCCAAAACTCCAATTCCCATGAATTTTTCACAAATTATCTTGAATAAATCAAGCAAAAAGAGAAAATTTATGAGCGCCAAGCTACCCTCATTAAACCATCATTTCTCTTAATTGTTGAGGCATTGTTTACTTGGTCTGCACAGTTATCTACCAATAATTATTTACTTCAAAAGTTGTATGATCTTTCAGTCTACCAGGCAGTATTCTGTTAGTATTCGAAAATGTCAGCATTGAGTGGCGAATAGGCGTATCTTGTTGTTAGACGGTTGTAAGATTTTAATAATGTTTATAAACATAACACAGCATATATTCAAATGAAAATGACTAATGCATGAAAGTTACTTTAGCATGTGGTTCCAATTAACTGAGGTAGGTGTGGGTATGTATGTCCTCTGGGTATGGGGCCTTTGCTTTAATTGATGAAATCATTTTCTTGTAAGGTACCGGCACCTTGAGTTATTCTTAGGAAAGTATGAGTAGCAAGAGAGTACAATATTATTCAGTATCTCTATTTAGTGATCTAACACAATAAATGAGAAAAATGCAGTTGATAATCCTCATATGGAAGAGGATTCCTGTTAATTTGTAACAGGTGATAAAAAAGTACAACTTGAAGCTAGGTAAATAGCAAAAATAACCTAATAGCGCTTGCGGATGGGATGGAGGAAACACAAATGTAAGACTGGGTGATCAAAAGCTAGAAGAAGTGAAAACATGTTTTTAATTTGATACATAGCATCTCCAGTGATGGAAAATACAAGGAGGTAAAGTTATCAGATTAGCTTAAGTCAAAGTTTTTCACAAAAGGTGAAATGTATGAAATATAAAATCTAAACCTGAATATTAGTGAACACTTCATCTTCTACTCCAGGGTGGAATCAGGGAGCATATTGGAGTGTTTTAACTCACCCTCTTTTTATTTCTATCCTCAAGTTTTCTTCTTCCAAGCATCATTTTATCCAGAGCATTATCAATATTCTCTAAGAGAGAATTTTCTCTTGTGGTTTTTGGAAGTGATAAGCCATCTTGCAAGTCAAAATTAACTGTAACCAAGCAGTACTGACCAATAAATCTTTGATTTGTGGCTGTTTTGTCAGGGCCTTTTTCATTTTCATTGGGTGATTCCACCTCAACATTCAAACATTCATCAAAATGTCCCAGGTTACGTAGATTCCCATCTAAGAGACCTGATGGTAGCTTCACTGATGCATCAAACACTGCAAATAATGGCTTGTCAATGATAACATTTCTTATCATTTCAACTTCCACCTCAGAATAAAAACAATATAAATACTTTTGTTTTGACCCTTTTCCATTAGTACCCCAGAATTGTGGATCTCACAAGCTGCCTCTATCCTTAATTCAAATGATTGAGTTGAATGGAGTACACTTCTTGTTATTCTTTTACCTTGAGATAAAAAACTCTGGGAAAAAAGTTTCGCAAAGTTGTTCAGCTTCAATGGATATAACCACCAGTCACAAATTTGCCATTGGGGATATCTAGGAAGGCTTGCAAGGGAGAAAAGATAAGGAGCAATGGCAGCCCTGGGTAAACTTCTATAACCAAAAAAATTAAGTGTGGAGTGAAAAGGTATCAATAGTCACTTAATCAATCAATAAGCTACAGTTTAATATCCATGCTGAAACACAATAAAAGTATAAATTTTAATGCCTATTTACCAACTGGATGATGGCTAATCCTATGATTAGCTTCAACCCTTCCTCTCCCCTTCCAAATAGCTGACTGTAGTTCCTCCGCTAACCCAGCTTGCAACTGGGAAGTTATTTGTGTCTGCATATGTAATTTATTCTGCCTATTGATTCAAATCAAAAGTGAGAAGCCTTGAATCTGGCTTGATGTTTATAATAGTTCACTTGAGTTTAAATGTTTGACTCCATGGAGTTAGAGCTTTCTAAAATACATGTAAGCCTCACAGTTTAGGAATATATGTATATCTACCCAGGTGTGTACCCCATGGGTTCTCAAGGGTCCAAGAGAACCTGTTTAAAAAAATATTTTGAGCCCTAATTTTTTCAGTCCTCTTATTCTAATCATTCTGACCCTATGGATGCTTCAGTTGAAAATAAACTATTACTCCAATGTTCCACAAAAGTGATAGTAATTATCTATTTCAAATTGATGCATTTCCACAACATATTAACTGAAATGATTTTTCTGCAAATTATTACGGTATGGAAAATTCAATAATGTATTTTCAAAGAGTTTTTAAAACATGCATAATGATATATAAATATTTTAGATGTTACCGCTGATTATACTTGACCATTAGTTGTGTTAATCCAACAAAAGGTAGGTTATTTAACTGTGGAGAATTGTTTTTTTTTACTGGGTATGCAACAATTTTTCAGTGAGTATACAAATTAACCTGTTGCAGTATGTTGGTGGTATGAGAATGGACCTATTCATGCTCTAGTATTTTATCAGAAAGTAAATAGATTACGTATTGTATACAGATATGATAGGTGACAGTTTGGATACAAAACAACCCATGCTGAATATTTACAAAAGTGAAAGAGCCTCATTTAAAAAAGAAAACATTAGTGACATTATTGTTCTGGATAAAGTTATCTATATCATACATCTTAAAACAATTATTTTATGTCCATGACAGTCATACAGAAAAAAGATACATAATTTTCATTGCTTTTGCCTATAGCGACTAGACTCATATTAATTGTTTTGTTTATCTAGCAGGACAGCCTTTAAAAATGCCAATAGTTATGAGGGAAACTATACAACAATTTCAAAGTAAAACTCATTCACCTTGACCAGTGATTTTTACACTTTGACGGAATTGTTGTATTACAATGCTCATTATTGGATAACTCTGTTAAAAGTCACTCTGGTGGCACTTCCTGCAGTTTCTTTGAATTTGTCAAACAAAGAAGTTTCCTTTATTTTGATAATATTCAATTGTGGTTGTATTCCTTCGGTAAGATATTTCCCTATCCAGGAAGAAATATGTAAAATTGTTTGATTATTTTATCTACTGTTCCAACCTCTATTATTAAATATAGTGATATATAATTAAAATGTGATCAATTTAATCTGTATCAAAATTAAAGAGAAGTAACAGCTGGCAATATTTATTTTTTCCTCTTTGTGGATTAGAGAAGTACAAACAATATGCATGCACTTTTGAATGCACATATTTATTCACCTATTCCAAAATATATCAGCATATCATCATCACTCCTCCGAACGAGTATTAATACTGTGTCAAATTACTCCCCTCTTTATTTGTATTTCTCTAGGGAGATCCCCATGATCACTTTTGTCCCTTCCGACCTTTTTTTCCTTTATCTGATCTATCTGAAAAAATTTTCTGCCTTAGTAATATCAACTCAATGAAATGGTTTTTACTTTCAAGTTACACTATTCACTGTGTGACTACCCCTAATGCTCTCAACCTCAAATGCCAAGGAGCAGGTTAAGGTGCATTTAGAAATCATGGCTTTAATGTCTAGCTAATTTAATGTATTGAGCTGTTTAAAGATTCTATGAGTAGCCACTCTCAGCATTCATGATCACCAGTTCTTTCTTCACACTTACCTCTTCTAAAAAAATTGACTCTTAAGGTCATAGACTTACTTTCAATTGCCCATGGTGTTATTTTACTCAGTTCTTGAAGATAGAATTTCATGTCATTTGAGCAGAGCTCAGTGTTTATCACATCTGTAGATTTGTAAAATATGTCAAAAATCATATTTGAAATACTTCCTCCTCTGCCATGATGAATTTTTTCATACATGGAATCAATAACTCTTGAATGGATGTCATCAGTGGTGAGTGGGCATATCATACAAATTAAGCAGATGGCAATGCATAATATGGCTTTCTTCATTTTTCTGAAAAAAGTTTTGTGGTCACGTTTAAATGGCTATTAAATCACCACAAAATGGGTCAAATAATTACCACTTTTGCTGAAAATCAACAAGGTTAGACATAGAAAGAGGACATGACTTAAATTAAGATAGCTTAGGTCCAGGCATATTCGACGATGAGATGGAAAGGGCATTAAGGGAGATGAAATCAAATAAGGCAATGGGAGTAGACAACATTCCTGCGACTCTACTAAAAGGTTTAGGAAAATATCGGAGGAAGAGTCTCTATGGACTGATTAATAGTATCTATGAGGAAGTAATCTGGTCAGAAGATTCTGAGATCAGGGTCAGTTCCTATTCCAAAACAGGTAAAGGCTACATCATGTGAGGACTACAGAACAATAAGTTTGATTTCCCATGCAGCTTAAGTTGTTTTCAAGATCATCAACAAAAGAATAGAGATTAGGGTGAATGATCACTTAGGGGATGATCAGTTTGGTTTTAGGAATGGGAGAGGCAGGCGCGATGCCATTGCAGTAATGAGATGACTAATCAAGAGGAATATAGAATACAATCAAGATGTATTCTATATTCCTCTTCAGAGGTAGAATATTATTCATATAGAATACAATCAAGATGTATACTATATTCCTCTTCCCCCCTGCCACACACCCTTGCAGCAGCTTGCGGGGTATTATGTAGATGTATTGTATATTCAAGTCTGCTTGTTTTTTAGATTTCAAAAGGGGGTTTGATAGAGTGAATTGGATAAAACTAATGAATAAAATGCTGAAAATAGGAAAAGATTGGAGGGGTAGGAGGCTAATCCACAACATGTACATGTCTCAGACTGCTCTGGTGCAAGTGGGGGATGGAGAGTGTGGATGGGCAGTGTTAAGAAGAGGTGCAAGGTAGGTTTGTCCATTACCACCAGTGCCGTTCAATGTGTATGTATGTGGAGGAAATGATTAACAAGGCATGGGAAAAAGTGGAGTAAGGTATGAAAGTTGGCTTGGAATTTGTAAAATCAGTTAGATTTGCTGCTGATCAGTCAGCCAAAGGGTTGCAAGCATAGCTGAGTGAAATTGGAAATTTAGTGCGATAGATATGGGATGAGAATCAATATAAATAAAACAAAGGTACGGCGATTTTCCAGAAAGAGAAAGGCTAATCTAAACATTAAAATAGGAGGGCAAAAACTAGAACAGATGGAACAGTTTATGTATCTTGGAAGTGCTTGGACCAAAATGGTCAAAGTAGTAGGGATTTAAGGAGAAGAATTGCACTAGGCAAAGAGGCTTTCACAAGGCGGAGGGAGTTGATGGCTGGAATGTTCAGTTAAGATGTTAAGAAAAGCCTCGTCAAAACTTTGATATGGAGCATTGTTATGCACGGCGCAGAAACATGGTTCTAAATCATGAGGATAGACGTAGATTGGAGGCTTTTGAAGTGTGGGTGTGGAGAAGAATAGAGAAGGTGAAATGGACAGAGAAGAAAACAAATGAGGAAGTGTTAGAAATGGTGGGCAAGGAGAGGGGATTGTTGGGAGAAATCATAAGGAGGCTTAAAAAATGGGTGAAGGGCATATTGATCGGCAGTGGGATGTTGAAGAATGTAATAGAGGGGTTAGGCAAACGAGGAGAGGTGAGGAATAGGATAGGGATGTTTGATTGGATGAAGGGAGTACACAGAGATGAAGAGATCTTCTTTTAGAGGAGGATGTTGGGTTGTGTTTTGTTAGCAGAAACAATGTATTTACTTAGTAGTTGTGTCCATCCAATATCTACCATAACCAGTAGATTACTTAAAAAAAATATTATAAGCAATCTACCAGTTAAGGTAGGTTTTTGATGGACAGGAGCTACCAACTTCCCAAATGGTACACTGACATTGGTACTCTATCACTTGCTCAATGTTTACTATGCTTTTATATATTAAAAATTGAATTAGCTTTTTTATGTTGGTAATTGATGTTTCAAAGTGAGTTAATTAGTAATTGCAGGTTTATCTTAGAGGTCATGATAGATTAGTAATATATATTGTGACCATTGAAAAAATGTGAGTTTTCATGTTTTTGGCAATAGAATATTACTTATAGAAAATGCCCACAGATTAGATTGGAATCTAGTTATTCAAAATATACTTAAATAATTTTTATTAGAACTAGGAATAAAATACCTGGACAAAACTTTATGATAAAAAACTCTTCATAAGGAATACATTTTACATATATTGTATGCATTTGGATTATATTGATACATTCATACATTTCGGGTTTCACGGGATATTTTTAATAATAGAAATGACATTCGGACTGTATTGATGGAAACACTGAAACCAACCAATAAATTAATTACTAGAGTATAGTGATTTGTACTTACCAGCAATCTAGTCAACTTTTAAGGGTAAAGATATTGATTTTGCCGGCAGAAATTGTTCAAGTCGTAGAGGCTTCACTCTCTGAGCAATTTAACCATTGATAATTTGTGTAAGGCAGGTCAATTATTTTAGCCTTGATAGTATTTAAAACTTTGCCTACAAAAGTTTCTTATCTCATTCCTAATGAGATAATACATTAATCATAAATGTTTATTGCATAATAAAGTATGTTGTTAAAAGGTAGACAGACATTTACTCTTGGTATTAGCTCATCAATGGTTGCCACTACCAACAAGAATAAAATTTATCTGAGTTTACAATGCAGAGTCAATGTTAAATTGCATCAAATATAAGACTGGTGGTCAAATTCTATAAAAAATCTATGGCAACCATCTAAATAATATGAGTCTTGCACTTGAACCTGATTCCTTTAGAACTGAAGATAACCACACCTCACTGATTATTTAATCGGTTCCTTGCCCCCTGGAGTTATCAATCTGGTCTCATCCAAAAAGTGTCAAAGATTGGCTGCTATCTTATGAAGAAAAAAATTATCTCCAGCAAATAATCCAACCCAATTTGTTATGGGATATGAATGAAAAGATAAAAAGCACTGTGATTCCCAAAGAGTTTACTGAAAGCAAACTAACATTCCATAATTTTCGAGATTGTGTTGAGTAAGGAATGGTCTGGAATAATTCAATACAGGAATGTAATTTTATGCATGCACTTCACATAATTTTCTTTCAGTGTAGGCATTATGCTGAGTTAAGGTTATTTCCAGAAACTTACTCCCACTCATATTTCCCATTCTGTCCCATCCCCACCTATTTCAGCCTAAATATTCCTTCTCTTGAGAATCTCCTTATAACTGCATTCCCCCATGAATTTCTAGATTCACCTTGCACCACATTCTGTTCTCTCATTTATCTTCAAATGTGAAAGCTCTCATCCATTTTCTCAGCATGACCAAACCACCATAGAATACACATATTTCATTCTCAAATCTCTTACCAGTACCTCATATGTAAGTTATTACATGACCCACTAATTCCACATATCTCTCCTATTTTTACCACAAACACTTCTTAATCTTGAATCTCAAATTCACAGCACTCGATTGACATTTATTCCTGGGATACTTGAAATTTGACTTCTATGCAATGATGTTCAAAGGAATACAATTTTATAAAAACACTTTTATGTTGGGCAAACATTCATTGATTTATGTGCTTCAAATGCTACCAACAACCTTCGTGTTTGAATGCCTCTCGATCTTTCTATCCAGCCATTTTTTGCAAACATCCTACTAATATTAAAAATATTATGCACTCATTCAGTTATGTAGCTGTTTATGTTTACCATGCAGTCATTATTCTCATCAACCATTACTTATTTCATGAGTACATATGATAATTGAATAATTAATTCGTCATTCAATTATTTTACTTAACATAAATATGCAATCATTTTTTGCTACTTATGGTACTTGCAATTGAGTATCTAGAACCCATTTTTTGGAACTTTTTCACTAGAGTCATTATTTTTTCTGCCTTAATGTCATACAATGGAAAACCAAACAATACATTTTCAATGATTTTTTGAAATCCTCACTATTGAACATTTTGTGAGACTCCATTGTTTAATGTGTCTGAGAACTAAAGCAATGTGTACATAGGTTTGGATGTAGACTTACAAAACCAGTTAATTCAGTGGTCAATGCTCTTACTGGATAACGGTGCAAATTACCTCAGCTGTCGGTCGCCTTCCCTAAATACTTCTTGATAACCCCCAAGGACATGACTCGTATTCCACATGGGCATTGTTTGTCAAGTTATTTTTCTTTCTAAAATTTAGTTTAAAAGAAACTCATCCGAGTACTTTTGAAAAAATGTACGACAAATATACACAGATTTATTTTCATTTCTGTGTACAGAAAATAGTGGAACTGATACATTTTCTGGCCAAATAAGTTTAAGGCTAATGGAGCAAAAGTTTTCAGTTTTGCTCAAAAAATACACACAAAAATGTAACTATGCCAGTGAAACTATTATATTAAGCATAATTTAAGTTAACCAGTGAATGAAATTTATTATATAGGAACAGTAATGCTTCTTGTATAAAACAAGATGCTTATAATTATACAGGTAATAACTTTGGTAATATTTCATTGTCCACTGGCATATCCTTCAATCATACTTATGCTCACATTAATGTCATCTCACAGCACAAATATACAATAAAATAATAACATGACCATGTATTGCTTGAACATCAGTAGGCATATGCATACAAATTGGACTAATATTGTTCAATACAAAGATTGTATTGATGCAGTGCCAAGACGTTATGAGGATAATCTTATATAAACATATTCTTTACAGCTAAAATAAGTTGGTAATATCAGCTTGCAGTAGAAAATAATAGCTTAAAACTGCTGATAGCATAATTATGTTCATTCATAAAAATAACCACTAGGCTACTTAGTGAATCCTTGCAAACAAAAAAGCTGAGTTCCTTTTGTACAATGGATTTCTATATATATGTATATATATGTGTGTATATATATATATATATATATGTATGTATATATATATATATATATATGTATGTATATGTATATATATATATATATATATATATATATATATATATATATATATATATATATATATATATATATATATATATGTATGTATATATATATATATATATATGTATGTATATATATATATATATATATATGTATGTATATATGTATGTATATATATAATATATATATACATATATATATGTATATATATTATTCATACACACACAGTCTGGTCACATGTATATATGCTGGTCCCTGCATGTGGATAAACCTTCCCTATACACATAATTTCCCATTTAATAAATAAGACTACATTCAAAAATTTTTAACTATTGCCTATGAGTGTTATTCTTAACATAACAACCCTGAACCAAAAAATCATGCATCTCCTAGTCATTTCAACTGGAAAGATAGGGCTGATGACATTTAATGAGGTGCCTTTCCATCATCATCATATACAACTGCACCACATTCAAGATTTGTACGAAAGACTATTGAATTCTTGTCACTACATGTTGGTAACTGCTTAACACTACTGTAAAAATTTTCTTTCAGGTACTCCACAAAGCCATCAGCAGCACTATTAGTAGTCAGAGCAACCACACAACCTCCCCACCTGGAATATAAGTAAATGTAAGTTCATATATTTTACTGACGATAGAAGTACCTAAAGAATTGCTAACAGGAGCATTTTTGTTACTAGTCTTAAATGCAATGATTTGATGATAACATTTGTACTCCAATAATAGCATGATAGTGAATTTCACCTTCTATCATCCCTCTCAATCTATGGCACATCTTTAAAGATACTTGCCAAATTGCCAAGCATCTGTTTGTGTAACCCTACCAGTGCTTTTTCTGTGAGTTCAGTTATAAACAGATGACTTGTAAATATTTACTCACTGCATTTAGAGGAATGTACATACAGGTATTGTCTCTACCAAACCCAAAAACGGCCTTGATTTCTCAAATCTGCATTTAAATTATTATTGTAAAATTTCATTGAAGGTAATAAGTATATGAAGGTAATAATCTGCATGCAGAGACATTATGAGAGTACAAAGTTGTACTCTTGATCCTGATTATAACGTTTCCGATATAAATGTATTAAAATACCAGCAACACAATGAATTGAATTTGTTCATTTGTTTGTTTCACTGCAAAAGTCTCTAATGAAAGAATTAAGGTTTGCCCTATGAAAATACAAATGCTACATAACACGTTCATAATTCATACGCATAACATGCAGTATCAAACCCAAGTATCCTACGGAATCTTCATTTGATATCAATTCAAGGTTATATTTGGGGCTAGGGTAACAACTTTCACTGCCTCAAATAAACTTCCTGAACCTTGTGAATAGTAAACATACATACTGTACATTTTGAATGGAATTGTTTATATTGAGCTTGGTCTTGCTAAAATGAGTTTTTTCATAAATAAAAATGTGTTTTTATGGAATAGGGACTTGAATCTCTCAAGGTTTAGAACCTTTACAATGGTGATATCCAACTTACCCTGCACCAGTGAGTCTGGCCCCAAAACATTTCTTTTGGCAAAGGTTGACCAGCTGGTCCAGTTGGGGATGGCTGCATTCGTAAAGGTCCCGGAGACTTGCATGGCTAGAATTCATCAATTCTCCTAATTTTTCAAGAGTTTTCTTGCTATTGTAATCACCCCCAGCAGTCACATTCAGATTCTTAAGGCACTCATTCTCAAACTCTAACACTCTAATGGCCTCTGCAAAGACAATAACATGTTTTAATCATTTCCAAGAATCAGAATCAATGGACTAATAATAGCTATATATCTTCAGAGAAATTCTAACACTTGCAGGAAAATAAAATATCACAAAAAACGTAATGGTCACATTTAATTGCTTCACTTATGATTTTTCTGAACTTAAACTGTCCAATCTTCATCATCTGAAATCTAATAATTGTGCGAACCTTATTGCATGATTTCACAATAAACACAAAGGTAGTGTACACATTTGATGGATATGAGGAGTTACATGGCTAGAATTGTTACATAAGCGTTGGCCCATCTTTTTGGCTGAAAAAAACTAGTACAAGGGTACAAATCCCTTCCCTCCATATTGGATCTGCCTGATTGAGATGCACATCAATTTTTAATATGTTCAACATGCTACCCAAGTTGTGTGATTTTTCTGGTACCAGAACTTCTTTGGTAACCTAAGGCAGCACAAGGAAAGGATCTGACCCCTCCTACTCTGATGTGTGGATTTCACGGACTGTTGGGCTTAGTATTGGGTGAACTCAACCAACACCTACCTACCTGATCTTTAGGTTGATTGCTGTGTTTATGGTTTTTATGTATCGTGTGTAGTGTCATCAACAGTTAAAATTTGACGTCATTAAAATCTGCGGCTATTCCAAATTAAAGTTCAGTTTCACTTGCCATAGGAATGAGTAAATCACCTCATTAATTTAGGAACAAATATACGAGGTGTACTCAAAATGTAAGGCGACTTCATATTTCTATCAAAAAATATTTATTTATTCTTCAATATTCATGTTGTCCTATTCAAGGTAACCATCGCCAGATATAATATACTTGTTCCAATGCTTTTTCCAATCCTCGATGCAATTCTGATAAGCACTTTTTGGTTTAGCCTTGAGCTCTTCCAGTGATGCAGGCTTTATCTCCTCAATCATTGCAAATCTCCATCCTTTCATAGGTCTCTTCAGTTTTGGGAACCGGGAAAAGTCTCAGGGGGCCAAATGCCGTGAATATGTTGGCTGAGGCATGATTGTTGTGTTGTTCTTGGCCAAAAAATCTCTCAAAAGCAACTATGAATAAGCAGGTGCATTATCGTGATGCAAAAGCCATAAATTGTTTTTCCACAATTCCGCATGGTTTTTTCGTATTGTTTCATGCAAACTGTGCATAAATTCGAGGTAATACTCCTTATTGATCGTTCAACTTTGTGGTAAAAACTCCTGATGCGCTCCGCCACGGAAATTGAAGAATACAGTGAGCAAAATGTGGACATTTGATCAAACTTGACGTGCTTTTTTCAGTCTTGGTTCTCCTGAGTTTTTCCATTTGGACGATTGGGGTTTGGTTTCGAAGTTATAACCATATACCCATAATTTATCACCAGTTATGATCCTTTTGAGAAAATCAGGATCATCATTGACATCATTGAACAGCTCCTGAGCGATGGTTCTTCTGGTCAATATTAAGCAGTTTCCGAATGAACTTTGCTGACACACGTCTCATGCCCAAAAACATCCAAAAAAATTGCATGGCATGAGCCAACCGATATGCAAACATCCTCAGCAACTTCTCTAATAGTGATTTGACGATTTTTAAAAACAATTTTCTTCACTGCTTCAACAATTTCATCTGCTGTTGATGTGCTGGAGCGTCCAGAGAGAGGTTTGCCATTGCATCTTCTCGGCCATCTTGGAAGAGCTTGTACCACTTATTAACAGTTTTTTCCTCAGATTAGACTCACCGTATGCCATTGTCAACATGTCAGGTGTATTGGAGCAGTTAATTCCATTTTTTACACAAAAATTGATGCAAATTCTTTGATACATTTTGTTTATAGCAGAAAATTACCGAGCACATCAAACACATAAGACCTTTGTATCTGTCAATAACATACTAAATATGCTATATTGCTGAAACTGAAAACAAATGTTTGGGACTTGTGTACTAACACAACATAACAAAAAGATCGAAAATCGAATGTATGCTGCTCATGAAATTTGAAAAGTCACCTTACTTTTTGAACACACATTGTACGAGTACTACACTGCGTAATTTTTCAGGTACTCGGATTAGCAAAACACAATTTTCATTTTCTTTAACACATTGAATGAGGTCTTATTAACCATTTGCCCTTTTTTGTGGTGGCAGAATATTTTGTCACCCAGCCTTAAGCTCTTACAACTTAAATGTCATGGATAATCCTTAGATTCCTAATGGAGACCAATATCACAACCTAGGACAGTAATCTAAACTCAGTTTCAGAGGGTTGTACAACTGTTTCCCTTATCAAAAAGACCTCATCTAATTTTCTCAGAATTCAATCATAGATCAGGTAAATTTTCACTCACTTGAACTGAGATCCACCATAAAATGCTCACAAGGGTATTTACCATTTTTACTTACCTTGATAAACATGACTGGCTCTCTGCTTCAATTTAAAGCTTTGAAGATGAGTTGTATTTGCATTTAAGGATAATTTGATTAATTCAGCTTCTGATATATCCAGTAATTTTAGTAACTGAAGAAAGATAGAGCAATATAATGATAAAAGGAAATTAAACCCATATGATATTCATTACTGCTAGGCATAAAACAATAAAGAAGTATTCTATAAAGAACTTACTTCTTCCTTGCTGTATGGCTCTTCATGGAGCTCAGTTTCTACAAGGGACAAGGCACAATGCAAACTGTCATTTTTTGAAACATTTTTGGACACAGCAGCTTCTAGCTCACCAAGAGTTCTAATCTTTTGCCATGCAAAACCTTGGTGCTTTGCAATAACCTAGAAAATTTTGGTCAAAATAAATCAATAAGACATTTTATAACTACGTGTATGAGAATGGCTACTTAAATTACTAAATAAAAATGAACACCCTTTATCCACCCATTAATTCACTATTCATGAGGGATAAAAATATATAAGTGATATCTATCATCTCAGGAACATTTTTCACAGAAAATTTCGCTAAAATGAAGCTGATTTAGTGCGAGGACATTATTATTCTTGCATGTTTTTCAACCTTAAGAACTTAAATTTTATGTAAAAAGTAATGCTTTGGGAAAAGTATTGCTTTCATAAAAGAGTAGACTTACATGCATATGCGTGTTGACAAGTTCCCATTTGACTATGTCTTCTAAGCATGTTTGGAATTTAGTAATAAATTATTAATCTTTATATTACCATGACATATTATGAGATTTTGTTAAGTAACAAGGAGAATGAAACCTGTGAGTGCCCATCATATTCTTTATATTGCTTTTGTAGATGGAAGTCGAGTGAGCTAATGTCCATTCTCAGTGAACTGCCAACTGAAATTCTTTCAGAAATACTCTCTCTAAATTTGGGCACATGTTTTCTGCAAGCTACTTCACCAGTTTAAGTTTTGTTTCTGCAGGCCCATATGTTGTAATGATATTTGGAATTTATTTCTTTCTCTATTTTCTGATATACGATACGAGGGCTGCTATTTATAATTTGAGTCTTGACAACACTAAGTGCTTTAGGCACCATCTGACGTTTCCGTCTAAAAGTTTGACCCTTTAAGCACTAACTTTTTTCAGAACATTTTGTTGTTCAATCATAACTTGTGTTTACTGTGACTCAAAACTTTTGTCTTCGCAAAAAAATGGAGTTAACTCATGTACACTTTCGAGCGATGATTTTTTACGACTTTCGACGTGGATTATCCAAACAGGACTGCATCAAGCAACTTACTTCCACTTTTGGCAATGGAGCCCCATCCTTTGCCACTGTGAAATGCTGGTATAAAGAATTTCATTATGGCCCCCGTTTGCTCAGTGATGAAAGTCGTGAAGGCCATCCAAAATCAGTTGTTGTGCCGGAAAACATTGATGCTGTGAAAGCACTATTAAAGGAAGATCTTCATGTGACTTATCATGAGATCGAGGCATCCTTGGGGATTATTATGAGGGGCATCAATAAGATATTGCAAGAACACTTAGCTGTGAAAAAAATTTGTTCCTGCTGGATCCAGCATAATTTGACAAATGCTCAAAAAGATGCTCATGTTAATTGGTGCAAAGAAATGCTTAACAAATACAATCGTGGTGCATCAAAAGCTGTGTATAACATCTACATTGGTGACAAATCTTGGATCTATTCGTATGAGCCCAAAACAAAACAGCAATCCACTGGATGGTTCTTCCAAGACAAGCCAAATCCAACAAAAGTGATTCAAGGATGAAGCACATGATCGCCTGTTTCTTCGATAAAACTGGATATGCGGCAACCGCACCATTAGAGCAACATAGAAACCTGAATTCTGAATGGTACACAAGCATTTGTTTGCCAGAAGTGTTTGGTGAAATACGGAAAAAGAAGAGGCAACCAAAGATCATTCTTCATCATAACAATGCAAGCTCTCAAAGATTGGCTGAAACAACTACCTGTTTGACTGGCCAAAAAGTTGAAAGGATGGGTCATCCTCCATACAGCCCTGATTTAGCACCAAATGACTTCTTTCTATTCCCGTTTTTCAAGAAAAAATTGCATGGCCAACGTTTTTCAGGGTCTGAAGAAGCTGTTGATGGATTCAAAAGCCATGTTTTAGAGGTACCTCAATCGAAGTGGAAAAAGTGTTACGAAAACTGGTTCAAGTGCATGCAAAAGTGTATTGATTATCATGGAGAATAATTCAAAAAAATAATAAAGCCATTTTCAATAATAAATGTTTTTTTCATTATTAGGCTAAAAATATAAATAGAAACCCTCATTTAAGTTCTCATTGAATCGTAATGTGCTCATGGAATTTTATTTTGGGAATCCAATGACTTTCTAATTTAATAAATGACACTGGTAAAAACTAGTTCAAAATTATGGGTTTGTTAAGACTCTGGTGGTTATGTTACCATTTTCTCACCATAAATTATTGATTCAAATGTGTAATATCATAATACTTTTGGACTCCTTTCTCGGAAATGTCATTACTTCAAAAATTTCAAGTTATGAATTTAATTTTTTAAAGATTTTCATTTACTAAAAAGTACATGTAATTTTCATTTGAAAATACGCTGTACTTCTACAAAAAAAGAAAATTCTGGGGCTGCATATTAATGACTAAAGTCACTGATTTAGTTACCTTTCACAAGTAATGTACACTGATTGTGCACTACTGCAGCAGTAATAATAGTTTCTCTACCTAGAGACTAATACCATAGCTACCTGCTAATATCCCTTTCTGTACCAAATGGAATGTTAATTTTATACACAATCACGTAAAAGATTATGCTTAATCAAAGCACATGCTTTTCCACTCATATCTTGTTATTCAACCAATATTTTTATCCCAGACTTCCTTAGGATCCAATCCCTCAAAATCCTTTTACCCTATTCAAAGAATAATATGTTGCCCTTAAAACCTTTTAACTCCCATTTTATTATTTCTCAACAAATCCTCTTAATCAACATGTCATTCCTAAATGATTTACTTTTCCAATTGAGACGGGATACAATATAACCTTCTCCGTACAGGAAGATAGTATAGATGAGAATGACAACTGCACCAATTTGTCTAATGACCTTCTGGGAAGACTTGATGGATTTCACTCCACAGAAAACATCAAAGGTCAATGGGTAACTTTTATGACAAGTGTAGGCTCTACAGAGAGAAGCATTCCTGCAAGTTTTCTTTTGTATCTTGGGAATTTCAGGCGATTCTTATAATTTTAGTTGCAAGTGCAGATTCCACAAATGGAAATTCAAATATTCATGGCGTATAAAATGTTTGATGATCTCATACGATGTTGCCATTAATGTCAGTGTTCCATGACACCTAAAACCTAATTGTCTGATAAAAGGGCTTTTCAAGTTTCTGGGCTAAGTACTTAGTTCAATTATCAAGTTTAAAAGAAATGCATACTAACTTGTGCAGCTAATCGACATTCCACAACTCTGGTGTTGTATTCAGATCCAGCTGCCTTGTTGATGGTAGCTAGACTGTGAGCAACAACCAAAGAGGCACCCTCTGGAAGTCTTACATCATGGCATCTCAAGGGGTTGAACTCAATTAACTTTGCGCAACCTATCAGTTGAAATTGTCACATACAAATGAAAATACAACTCAGCTTAACTCTAATTACTAAAATAACCAATATAAAATAAGTTTGTACACCCTCAAAATATGTTATATTTTTACTATGCATCAGAATTTAATCATTTAAATCATACGAGGGTCATCCGGAAAGTAGTACCCGTTCGTGCCGCATGAAGTGCTGACGACGCGAGTAGCCGCTGGACGAGGTCAGATAGCTTCAGTGGCTTGTCTGCCTTCTCTGAGCCAAGTTGCGTGACGCTAGCATTGCCTGTGTTGTTTCTGTGATTGTTTACAATGTTTAAAAAAATTGAGAACGCCGCCAGTTGTGAAGTGAGGGCAGTGATTAAATTCCTCAATGCAAGAAACGTTCGCCCATGTGATATTCATCGCCAATTAAAGGAGGTGTATGGAGACAATGTAATGGACGAGTCGTCTGTTCGGCGGTGGTGTCGCAACTTCAACATGGGGAGGGGGAACACACACGACGATGAGCGTTCGGGGAGACCGTCTGTCATTACAGACCAACTGGTGAGCTCAGTTGACGAATTCGTGAGGAACGATCGGCGCGTCACAATTGATGACATCTGTGAGCATTTTCCCAATGTTTCTCGAACAATTGTTCATGAAATTGTTAAACACCATCTGCATTATGCAAAAATTTGTGCAAGATGGGTCCCTCGCGTATCTCAATGAGCTGGCGGCGAAGGACTATGCAGCAGGAATACAGAAACTTGTCACACGTTATGACAAATGCCTTAATTTGCTTGGAGATTATGTTGAGAAGTAGTTTAAAGTATCCTCTTTCAAATAAAATTTTTTATGTTTGTTAATATTTACTTTTGTGTCTTTATTTCACGAACGGGTACTACTTTCCGGATGACCCTCGTATATTGTAGGCTCAGTTCATCACTTATATACACTTCCACCCAATTTTAATACCTCAAGTAAGAAGGCAGATCATAAATCATTCTAAAGGATTTAACGTAGTCCTTTGCAATAATTGCTACTTGGCAGATAGTTCTTGCTTTATGATGGGTTCACGATATGGTGAATTGACTTCTCAATGTGAGAATCTTGTGTGGTTCACTTTAAGAGTGACAACTCACATTGATACTGTATGCATAATTTTAAATGCATTGCTTTACGGGATATTATACGTATGCTCCAATCATAGTTTTTCTACATGTCATTCCACTGTACAATCAATATGAAATGCATAGACAGCCAAAATGCTTTACCATTGGAAATTGATTGAAATGAACTTTGCAGTGTAGATATCGTATATTGGATAAACTCATCTACCTCTAACCCATTCAATATCAAAATAAAGGAAAAGTTTAAATTCCTTGTGTATTTACAGAAAATACAGTGCTTGATGAAAGTAAACATTTATGCTAGATTTTCTGATATCTGACATAAAATTTTCTGAGAAAATCAGGTCACATCGTCAATGACATATTGAATAACACAGTTGAATATTTAAGTGATTGCTGCAGTCTGGTGTATTAAGAAATACCACAGCGTATAAGACCTTATGGGTGACAGAGAAATCAAACAATTCCAATTTCATACAGATGAAAGCATCAATGAAAAAAATGAGAATCTTTTTTGCTGATCTTCATTCATAGTCACTCATGCAATTTCAGTGAAAAAAGTACAATTGGCACACAGGTAGACCAGCTAATCCAGAGTGGGGAGGATAACAGGGGGCTACAATGAGTATGTGAGTTGCAGGGGTAGGGTAACAAGCTTTAACTCGACTTTAAAGTCAAATAACACCCCTTATAGCTGTTAGTCTTTTTACAGTAATTAAATATATAATAATAACTCTATTTTATTTTGATGTTTGGGATTTCATATGGAGTGCGTTTCAAGGACAATGTTTTGTATCAAGGAGATAGGCCAGTAGACTTGAGGTAGATAAAGGGGAGAGATGTGTGCTACAACATGCTAGCCTGCTAGTTGTCAGAGGTCAGTAGATGCTTAAAAGACTTGGAATGTTTGAGACATGTTGTCATGCTTAGCCAGGTAGACAGTTCGCTGGTAAGAAGTAAGTCAGAATATCTAATGTAATTGGTAATAAAAAGTTGCAACACCTTCATATTTTCCCTACATTTTTAAACCAGGTAAAATTTAACTCAATATATACACAACTACTGATAGAATTAACTGAATCATCTTGCAAGAATTATAGGAAATCAATAAATTGTTGGATGCACTTTACAATCAAGCTTATGGAACAGATTAATAAGCCGACCCAACATATCTTGATATTTTAATTACTATCAATCATTTGAACAAAAATCACACCAAATATACAGAGTCATATCATCAAAATTAATATTACCTTCTGATGCTAAAAATGCTATTGCTTGATCCATTCCTCCACCTTCTGTGCCAACATTCCTCTCGGTCCGCGCACTTATGCTTGCCAGTACAAGTTTGCTGAGTTTTACCTGATGAATGAAATAAAAAATTAGTCATCATTAAGAGAAATTATATAAACTGATAAAATTTCAGTCTTCTACTACTGACAGGATTCGTTGTGATGATTTTTTGGTCCATTTGCAGGAAACTGAGTTTTAAATGAATTAACTATTTAATCAGCTGACTGTTGACATTAGTCTTGCTCAAGTCAAATTGAGAGAATATAAATTTGCTCATGATACCTACATGATAACCTAGAGTCACATTTACTCTTCAAATGAATGATGTGAATCATCATTCTTTATACAGTGACAGTTCTTCCATGCAAATTGTCTGGAATTTCTGCATTTTTCAGAGACTAAAGTTAGAGATAATATTGAAGAGATAATTTTACCAACTGTTTACAAAATTTCAACATATTTTGCAATAATGAAGAGTTCTCCAAAATCAATAATTGTCAAGTCATCTAAGATTAGCTAAAAATACATATGCTATAATGTTTAAGCAATATAGCAATTCTAAAATGATGCACATAAAGAAATAAGCATGCTATGATGGTGTAGGGATGATGCATGGATTGAGTAGAATGGGAATTACTGACTGATATTATAAGGTCTCTTTGACAAAGTCCATGATTACTAAACTGCAATATTATGAGATTTCTTTATAGAGGTTTTTCATAGAAAAACAAAGTAAAAGCATAGCTAGTGAACTGCAACTGCATAACTAGTAAACAGCAACTGCATTTATTTTCTCAGAATATTCTAACCACAAAGGAATAAAAAGCTAGAAATAGTGTCCTTAAGTTTCTGAAAAGTTTTTGTCCTCATACTAACATGATTATGATTAACTGATAAAATCCAGTCCCAAGGATATATCATGCTTTATTGCTGCTGTGATGGCATAGTAATAATATCAAGAAGTACAAAGTTCTTGATAAAAAAAAACATTTATGAGTAATGGAAAATGATATATCAAAAATGAGACTGAAAGTAAACAAGTAACAGAAAGTTTATGAAGATGGGCTCAAACATTGAGGAATATTAAATGCTGAAGTGTTTATTTCAATCATTAAGATATTTTCTCATCCAAATCTCAATTATTCAGTCCAAAACTTCCATTATATAAAATCCTCATGTGACCAACTCTACTTGACAATCTCTTTCACGACACTCACAAAAGAATTTTTATATCTACTACTACATCTCAAATCATTTATTCTTCTCTACAATATCAATTGATAGTGATGCGATTAGACTCTAATCCATTCTCTCAGCATGAGCATACAATAGGAGCACCCTTCTTGTCTGTTACTGGTGCATATAATCTACATTCTTTCATGACTTAGTAATTCCTCACTACATCTCATTTTGGAACAACACTCCTAGTAGTAGTTTTGAGGGGAGGCGACCGACAGCTAAGGTCATTTGCGCCATAGGGGATGGACAGGAAAGGATGAAGGGTGGAGAGAAACCCGGCGTCGGCATTAGCCTACTCTTTACGAAAGGCGCCAAGGGGTCCGCAGCTTAACGTCCCATCCGACGGACGGCGTACTCACTCAAAGTGCCCTCCACAAAGCACCTCAAGTAGGGATCGAGATACCTCTGAAAAATATTCAACACCGCCGGGATTTGAACCCGCGCCCTCAGGGTGGGAAGCCAGTACGTTAGCCCCCGCACCATCTCGATCCCCACCAACACTCCTTTAAGTTCCTCATGCCTCCTTCATTTAGTAGGCATTTACACTTAAGAAAATAAAGCAACTTCATAAATATGTTTGTAAAGAATAGGGTGATGGCTATTTCACATGCAGATATTTACAGAGTTTTCCTGATTTTAGGAGTGGATTTTTTCAGTTTTCCTGAGAATATTGCAAAATTTACAAAACGTTGCATCTGAATTTTAATAACAGTGGTGAGACAGGCATGCACTCTAGAAGTTTCATCGAGAATTCCGTAGTCTTCTACAATCAATTGACAGATTGGTCGTTAAGACTGATCAAAGTCACGCACCAGCAAAATTTGATCATTATGAATAACTTGAATGCTGATGAATGAACCTACACCTTTCCTTTCATGAAACATATTCACAGCCAATGAATATGTAAAAGATAAAATAAGAAAAGGAGAACAAAATTAAACTGTTATAAGATTTATTAAAAGTAATACTCGATCATTGAATGATTGTATGCCACCTGCAAGACATTAATCTCAAGCAGCCAAAAATTAGAGAAACAGAATTTTCCTTCCTAAAATTTTTCAGCAATCTTTAGTTCCAGAAGACATACTACATTCTTCGAGAATGCAAGCTATATCAATGGAAAAGTGTCAGCATTCAGAGTATCAGCAAATGGAAAATCACATTTATATTAGACCTAAGCTCAGGTTTTCAATAGCGTGAAATGAAATTATTAATTTAAACAACACAGTTTACAATGCTTGATAAAGAAAACTTTTTCATAGATGCAGTTGCATGTGCCAATAGGTGCAAGCTCTAATTTGCATTATGCATTAATTTTAAATTCCATGGCATTTCCTGAAAAAAATTTTGGCACTGACATTTCCTAAAATGTTATAACTGGTGGCTAAGTCTTGAATAAGCCAGATAGCATCAATGGTGAAAGTTATCTTCTCACCTTCATTGCATAAGCAGTTGCAAGTGCAGCAGCACTGACGAGAGAACTGGAACTTGACAAACCAGAACACGGTGGTATGGTGCCATCCACAGCCACATAAATAGAGCTCACCGCCTTTTTCTCTTTGATGTGCTCTTTGGCAACTTCATCTTTCAAATCATGTAATATACCATGAATGCCACAGAGGAAGTAATCATGCCAGGAAGGTGGTTTCTGAATGCTTCAATTACAAAAGAGATGAACCCTTGATTTAAGCAAATTTTCTAATGTCTTTACATTATATCTTTATGTTCATTATATGCATGCACAATGTTGCCATTGGATGGAACGCAGACAAACGTTTTAGAGCAGCTCTAATGCCACAAAAGAAAATCCTAAAAATACGGTAAACATCAAAGAAAACTGTTCCCTATTTCAAGACTTACTTTCATTAAATATGAATTTCTTTTAAAATATGATTAAAACATTTCTCCTCACTGTCAAATGTAGAAAATGTAAGACTCCAAACAATGCTTGGTGAAGTGTTTAATTTCATCAAAATCACCTCTTGACATAATCCCTAGGTCTGAATATTTAGCTTACAGAAAATCATTTATTGTAACCTTTAGCTATCCCTTTAAGTTGTAACTCTAAAAACCTCTTTTACAGATGATACTTTAAATTTAAGCGGAGTGTATGGAAATAGTCTTTTAAAATGAAAACGATGACATTAATTTCCACCAATTTGTATTATAATGTGAAACCATCCTCTACAAAAGATGGCCTTAAGCGTCATCTGTGAACTTAATACTTGTGCGAATAATTACAGCTCCAATTTGGAAATTTCTTTGGTCCAAGTGATCCCAATTATGCGATGTTACACATTTATGGCCTTGGAAACAAGTAAACGCATGGAATCTCAATAATTTGAGGATTATTAATTTCTCATTACGGCTGATTTATGAACTTACACTAACTCGTCCATGGAGCCTTTGAAATCCTGGTAGCAGTCATTGATATTAGTCAAAAAAATTGATGGCGATTTTCCACTTGTCCCCAAGTCCTCAACTGCAACGCATAGAAGCATATCATGTTGAATAGCAGATGGAAGAACACCATACCCTGAGTAATCAATATGTTCCCCAATGATGTTTACCCTGCGAAGATAGAACTTAGGTACAACAAATGCAGAAGTTTTTCTTGTACTTCTAAGTACCCGCAGGCTGCATTACATATAATAACAGGAACACGATCCAATATCTAGTGATCATGAAACTTCGTTCTTCGATTTTACCTTCCGGGCACCCTCACATAAAAACTGGGATCTTTGCTATACTTCTTCCTGAGGAGGGAGCACAGTGCATCGGCCCTAACACGTAAGGTCTGGTCAATGAAAGAAAGCGGTTTAACTGGTGGACATTCTTCACCGAAAACACCATTTTTTGCCACACCGTTTCCGTTCAAACATTTGTCCGAAATGTCCATGCTTATCTGGAATAACAGAAACAACAATAAGTCATGTAAAATGTTGCCATCTTACAGCACTATCGCAAAATGACCTAAACACTTATAATTAGTGCAATACATAACAAATGATGATAACACTATGTATATTAGTCAGGAAAAACTGCAAGGGATACACTTATGTCCGAATCTTTTTACTGGGAACAAACCATTGATATGTTCTCAACTAGTGCGATAGGTATGCACGTATATGACGTGGATTCAAAGACTCGAATTTATCGGAATCTTATCACTAAATATTTCCTCATGACTACCCATTCCATCAAATAATGAAAATCAACTTAGACCGGAGAAAAATTACGCATTCAAAGGTGCTTATATATGTATTTATAAATAAGTATTATAAATTACGTATGGTGTCTCAATTATTTCATTTGCACTTCAGTAATAGTTCTTAATTTTCTCTGTAAATAAATTTCATTACTGAGGCATCTTATTTCAGTTTGAATATGCAAAACATATTTTACTTTAATTGTATTTTCAAAGGCCCGCGTACATTTAATTATACATCAAGAGCAAGTTTTGAGAGATTTAATTTACTTGACACGTATATAAAGTGACAGTACCCTCAAGTAGCACACCGGCGATGTTGACAAAACTAGTACAAAAAATCAACGTTAGATGGCTGGAGCATTCAGACAGGAAGGGCATGAAGAACGTCTAGGGAAGGAGTTCAAATCCTGTTCGACAAGGATCTCCGAATTACTTCATACTCAAATGCTTCGGATTTTCTATTTTCATGTCGCAGAGAAATTTAATATTATAGATATTAAAATATTGATTTTAGATTATTTTAATTGTTAAAGGAACAAGGCGTAAACTCATAACTAATAATGATTTGAAGGTATTTTTAATACCTTCTAATCATTCTTCTTACCAAGTAAAGGCTCATATAAAATGTCAAATCATTTTTAACTAGTTTATTCTCTGAGATTTATTAACTATGTATTATCAATTAAGTTTACGGGAGTCCAGTGGACGGGTCGCTGGCCAGCTACTGGGTTGAATTACAATTGACCTCCTAAAGTCTCTCAGCTACATCCAAGCCGTGGAGAACCCACGAATGGTACAGAAGAGGAACCGGCCCCCCACAGGAGCCAGTGTGTGATTGCACTCGCCGTTGTGCTTAGAACGAGTAGTAGTAGTTTTGAGGGGAGGCGACCGACAGCTGAGGTCATTTGCGCCATAGGGGATGGATAGGAAAGGATGAAGGGTGGAGAGAAACCCGGCGTCGGCATTAGCCTACTCTTAACGAAAGGCGCCAAGGGGTCCGCAGCTTAACGTCTCATCCGACGGACGGCGTACTCACTCAAAGTGCCCTCCACAAAGCACCTCAAGCAGGGATCGAGATACCTCTGAAAAATATTCAACACCGCCGGGATTTGAACCCGGGCCCTCTGGGTGGGAAGCCAGTACGCTAGCCCCCGCACCATCTCGATCCCCGCTTAGAACGAGGAGACCTCTATCGTCACATATCACATAGCCTGTCAGGCTATCTTTCCGATTGATTATTGGTTTTTGTTATAGTTTATTGCCATTCCGGCAACGGCTGCACCGTGAGTGCAAGTACGCTAGCCCCCGCACCATCTCGATCCCCGCTTAGAACGAGGAGACCTCTATCGTCACATATCACATAGCCTGTCAGGCTATCTTTCCGATTGATTATTGGTTTTTGTTATAGTTTATTGCCATTCCGGCAACGGCTGCACCGTGAGTGCAAGGCATAAACTTACGACTGTTATTAATAGGCAACGTTTATTGCTTAGTTCCCTTTACACATGGTGACATGTTGCTTTTTTTGCGATGTACGCCCGTGGATGATGGTTTAGAATTTGGTTCTATTTAATTAATCTGCGAAATATTGTTGGCTATCTATTTCCTCAAACCAGTTGAATGGCGAGCGACGCCAGATTTCTTAACGTTAGCTGAGGTGAATTATTAAATTTCTATATGCCTAAATCTAAGTCAGTACTGACCATTTAGGAAATTATAGTGAGCATCTTCGTTAATGGCGACTCCGAAGGAAATAGGACTGCGCAACAAACGGCAAATTTATCTTCATTCGTAGCATGAAATTCATACTTCCTCAGTATTTTCACTTGTGTGGCACCCTAAAATGGGTTTCATCGAGTTCTCATAGGCATTTTTGAACAATTAACGGCCGTAGACTAATCAACTCTAACAGTCTTCCCAATAACTTTCATTAGCCGTTTACAGGTGAATACCCACAGCGGAAGCCGTTTTTTACGCCGAACAAGAACACTAGAGTGCCACTTCATCGGAATGACGTGTCATTGAAAGAGATGGACCACTTGATCAATATCGCTTTAAGGGCAAAAGTTTGAAATTGAATAGGGGAAATGCTGTTGCCTATGCTATATTGCTATGGTTTATTGAAAGAGATATATTTGTGATCTTCGAGGGTGAGTCAAGGGAAAACCTTAGAGATGGGCAAAAATGTGTAAACATTGTACCACTGTCCTGTTAATTCGCTACAGTCATGGTTTGAGTGGTGGCCCACAGCTGGCAGCACGAGGCCAGAATGCAACAATACGGCGCAACAAAGTGTAAAATGGCGGCTCCACTTGCAGCATGCCCCACAGAGGAACAGCTTTCTCTCATTCGTGTATTGAGTAGTTAAAGGGTGAGACATATCTAAAGTCATCGACGAATCAAAGTTCAGTATGGCAGTGCACATATCACTCCAGTAGTAATATGTGGACGGAGAAGCTCCTAAACAATGGTACTTTGTAGCAAACTCCCCTCGACCATGTCAGGCACATCGAGCAGTGACGGTTAGAGGCCTTTGCAGCAGTTAATTTTTCAAGAGGTACTCGTGAACTTTCGCGCCGCTGAAATTCATATGATGTAGTCACGCCATTGGAACTGCATATGAAAATTATTGAAGTGAGAACCTTTTATATTCAAGAAATTACGAGATAATCATATTTATGTTCTAAGGTTTTCATTGGACTTTCCTCGTAGGCATGTTCTTTAGAAATTTGGGACAATAATAGTGTAAAAGTCAACTTGTTTGCGGGCACTTTATTACAGTAATTAATATAATTTGCTCCAATTGCATGTAATTACTGGGTAGCCTACTTTCATGATTGGGTGCATAATATGACGACTTTATGGCGTTCAGATTAATTGAAGAAAGTGAAATGGGCGTTTGATTGTTTCCGCAGTGCAGGACGATCAGTTAAATTGGATGAATAGACAAATGCTTATGACGTTAAATCAGTATTGATCAATTATCTAAATAATTGGTGCGATGTTTTCTACCTGACATCATTAAAATGTATTGCTATTCACGGGAGAATAAGTTAAGAAGGAAGAATTTTAGTCCCCGGTAAAAGACAATTTGATAAGGCGTCGTGATTTCATGGTATGAAAGATATATTTAACTCGCGTAATCATGGCTAAAAAGTAGTGCCTTTGTAAAGGACGAAAAAAAAGTTGAAGGTAGTCAATGAGTTCACCCTCCTGTTTTATTTATTCCGTCATGATCCGAGAGAAAACGTTTATGGTGCGGCACGGAAGATTAAAGGTTAACGGGCGCTGACGGCAGGTTGGAATCGAAGGGGACGTAGGAGGAATGAAAGACCAACAAAACCTTTTAATTAATCATTACCTTCCCTTCCAGTTACTCCTTTTCTAGAGCTGTCATTGTCTTCATGCAGATATAGTTGACATTGCAAATGGCTGGGATAACAAAATTGATCATCGTATTACATTGAGGGGTCATGACTCCAATTGTCCCACCCTACCTGAGCCAATGTAACGAAGATGATCCTCCGCATTATTAGTCTATAAGATACGAGACAAGGATATTGTCACTTTAATATGCAAATGATTTCTGATGACCCATATTTTATCAAACTTAATCCTATCGAACTGTCAAAACCGTAATCAAAATGAGACTGGGAGGTATACATTCTACAGTATGTTGAACAATTTTAGAATCTGTCTGTTTATGAAGTAGGAGGCCATTTATGAAATGTCCAAGTCATGAAAAACACGTTCATAGAACTAATTTGAATTAGATTTAATGCCTATGAAATGTTGGAGTAACAGATGTAAAATTATTAATGGGTTGTGGTCACGAAAAGTCTTGGTTAAGTGCTCTCCATTTATCTAATGACCGACATAAGATATCTGTTGTGAAGTGGTCGGTTACGAGCGGGAGTGACACCGCCTACATGGGTACCGCCTTTGATTTCTCACGATCAGATCTCCCCTACCCTATGCTATCCGATGTGCTATAACGTAGGAACATGGGTGTGTGCCGATTCTCGCACCTATTGGAGTGTTTCTATCGAGTGTAGATGACAAGAGGGGGTCGCCGGATGTATATTATTATATATGCATATACGAGCCAAAGGAGAAGTACAACACACACAAGGGGAAAAGACAGTAGCTTAGAATTCATACAACATCATACAGGAAAGGAACAGTGCGTTTCGTGGCACGCATAGCCAGAAGAAAGAGATGAGCCACATTGGCCAAATACACATTCAAACACGAAATCCCGCCAAACGGCGAATAAACACTCATGAAACAGCCCCCTGACGCCATCTCTTGGCTAAAGAATCGGGGCGCTTGGCGACATATTAGACCCACGGATCTCAGGGTAAATTACGTTTCCTCGATAGCTCAAGTGGTTAAGAGCATCCGCCCGGCAAGTGGAAATATCCGAGGTTCGAGTCCCGGTCAAGGAAATATTTTTACTCTTGTGATCCGTTCGATTCCGCCTTCCCCACCTCTATTGTGTTCGTCCTTTATGTGTGTTCCTATCCCTTTTCCTTATATCTGTTTCTGTATATATGAGTATTTATTCGCCGTTTGGCGGGATTTCGTGTTTGAATGTGTATTTGGCCAATGTGGCTCATCTCTTTCTTCTGGCTATGCGTGCCACGAAACGCACTGTTCCTTTCCTGTATGATGTTGTATGAATTCTAAGCTACTGTCTTTTCCCCTTGTGTGTGTTGTGCTTCTCCTTTGGTGGGTGAAACAGCCCCCTGACGCCATCTCTTGGCTAAAGAATCGGGGCGTTGGCGACATATTAGACCCACGGATCTCAGGGTAAATTACGTTTCCTCGATAGCTCAAGTGGTTAAGAGCATCCGCCCGGCAAGTGGAAATATCCGAGGTTCGAGTCCCGGTCAAGGAAATATTTTTACTCTTGTGATCCGTTCGATTCCGCCTTCCCCACCTCTATTGTGTTCGTCCTTTATGTGTGTTCCTATCCCTTTTCCTTATATCTGTTTCTGTATATATGAGTATATATATATATATGTATGTATGTATGTATGTATGTATGTATGTATGTATGTATGTATGTATGTATGTATGTATGTATGTATGTATGTATGTATGTATGTATGTATGTATGTATGTATGTATGTATGTATGTATGTATGTATGTATGTATGTATGTATGTATGTATGTATGTATGTATGTATGTATGTATGTATGTATGTATGTATGTATGTATGTATGTATGTATGTATGTATGTATGTATGTATGTATGTATGTATGTATGTATGTATGTATGTATGTATGTATGTATGTATGTATGTATGTATGTATGTATGTATGTATGTATGTATGTATGTATGTATGTATGTATGTATGTATGTATGTATGTATGTATGTATGTATGTATGTATGTATGTATGTATGTATGTATGTATGTATGTATGTATGTATGTATGTATGTATGTATGTATGTATGTATGTATGTATGTATGTATGTATGTATGTATGTATGTATGTATGTATGTATGTATGTATGTATGTATGTATGTATGTATGTATGTATGTATGTATGTATGTATGTATGTATGTATGTATGTATGTATGTATGTATGTATGTATGTATGTATGTATGTATGTATGTATGTATGTATGTATGTATGTATGTATGTATGTATGTATGTATGTATGTATGTATGTATGTATGTATGTATGTATGTATGTATGTATGTATGTATGTATGTATGTATGTATGTATGTATGTATGTATGTATGTATGTATGTATGTATGTATGTATGTATGTATGTATGTATGTATGTATGTATGTATGTATGTATGTATGTATGTATGTATGTATGTATGTATGTATGTATGTATGTATGTATGTATGTATGTATGTATGTATGTATGTATGTATGTATGTATGTATGTATGTATGTATGTATGTATGTATGTATGTATGTATGTATGTATGTATGTATGTATGTATGTATGTATGTATGTATGTATGTATGTATGTATGTATGTATGTATGTATGTATGTATGTATGTATGTATGTATGTATGTATGTATGTATGTATGTATGTATGTATGTATGTATGTATGTATGTATGTATGTATGTATGTATGTATGTATGTATGTATGTATGTATGTATGTATGTATGTATGTATGTATGTATGTATGTATGTATGTATGTATGTATGTATGTATGTATGTATGTATGTATGTATGTATGTATGTATGTATGTATGTATGTATGTATGTATGTATGTATGTATGTATGTATGTATGTATGTATGTATGTATGTATGTATGTTTTTTTTTTTTTTTTTTTTTTTTTTTTTTTTTTAAAGAGTTCAGGGGAAATGCTTTATGCACTGATAGACATGAAACCCTCATGTTTCCTGTCCCTCGTGTCGGACTCCCACCGACTAAAACCCCTCGTCTCTTCCTCTGTGGTCTTTATTTTCTCCTGCGGTACTGCTGGTGGCTTATTACTTCGCAGGAGAGACCATTAGCCGTAGCTTTTCCTCTAGTTTTTATGCTTCCGTTTCCATGGTTGCGCTCCTGGCGCGCTCTGCTCGTCGTAGCTCCTTCATGATGGCTGTAATGAAGTCGCAAATCACGCTCCAGGTGACTTCCGACGTGATCATATGTTCCACCAAGGTCTCTGGCGTAAGTTGAGTGTTTAACTTTAACACAAGTGCAACTCGCGATGCACTGAACCGTGGGCACTCAAAGATCACGTGTTCAGCATTCTCCTCGACTCCTTGGCACGTTGGACAGTACGGCGAATCCTCATGCTTGTATTTGTGCAAATACGCACGATAACACCCATGTCCTGA
This sequence comes from Hetaerina americana, assembly GCF_022747635.1. Taxonomy (NCBI): domain Eukaryota; kingdom Metazoa; phylum Arthropoda; class Insecta; order Odonata; family Calopterygidae; genus Hetaerina; species Hetaerina americana. The sequence continues at coordinate 16,907,492 of NW_027286985.1, read as the reverse complement.
TAGCACCTGCGTGAGGTAGTAATTGAGCTCCCCGTGGGACCGGTTTATCCATTTCGCCACGTTTGGGATAAGCCGGTGCGTCCATCTTCCCTTCATTGATGTGTCCCACAATCTCTGCCATTCATTAACACTCTCTTCTCTTATTTCTTTCCTGGTCTCACCCGGGTTCTCCTGTCGATACCAGTTCTTCCTTTCCTTTGCCAGGAGCTCCACTGGTAACATACTCGAAATGACGTTTATCCTCGGAAACTGTCCGAAAAGCGCTTGCCACCCGCAAAGCACTAATCCGGTATGGCGCTGCTACCTTCCTTCGATACCCCTTCCTCAGCAGTGCATCAGCCCATATGGGAATCCCATAGGTTAGTACTGAGGTTATAACCGATGCCAGCAGTTGTCTTCTTTTCTGCTTGGGGCCACCAACATTGGGCATAAGCCGTTGCAGTGTGGAAGCCACTAAAGAAGCTTTGCCACTGACTTGCCCCACCTGCTCCTTGAAATTTAGCCTGGCGTCCAGGGTCACCCCCAGATACCGAATGAACGGCCGCGATTTGATCTCGGTATTGCCGGCGTAAAGTGTCACTTTTTCGCACCGCCTTCTGCTTGAAACGAGAACCGCTTCAGTTTTATGATCTGCCAGTTTCAATCCGACAGAAAACATCCATTTCCTGATCGCCAAGAAAACCTCCCCGAATATAGCGGTGACTTGCTCCACAAGTTTAGCGGTAATTACCACCGCCAAGTCATCAGCGAATGCCACGAGGCGCACCTCGCGCGGTAGTCTCAGCAGCAGTACCGAATTGTAGAGGATGTTCCACAGGAGAGGCCCCAGTACTGAGCCCTGGGGAACCCCTCCAGTCACTCTATACGTCTTCGGTCCGTCTTCTGTGTTGTACACTAGAAACCTGTTATTCAGGTAACTCGCCACCATCCTCCGAAGACACCATGGAACATTAAACTCCTTTAGAGCCTCCATGACACACTTCCAACTCGCTGAATTAAAGGCATTTTTGATATCAAGTGTGGCAATCAAGCAGTACTGTTTGGAGCCTCTTGCATACCTTTTTCCTGATATTGCGTCCCTTGCAGTACTGACCACCTCGCTTATGGCATCCAACGTAGAGCGGGATTTTCTAAACCCATACTGGGTTTCCGCCAGCAAGGGATCCACGACTTCCTCGATCCTATTATAAATGATCCTTTCAAAGACCTTTCCAACCGTGTCCAACATACAGAGCGGACGATACGATGATGGTTCTTCCGGAGGCTTTTTTCCTTTAGGCAGTAGAACTAGTCTCTGCCATTTCCATTTATCCGGGAATGTTCCTTCCTTGAGACATGCATTATACATATCGAGGAACATCGCAGGTGCAGCCTTGATGGCTATCTTCAGGGCCACGTTTGGGATTCCGTCAATGCCAGGAGCTTTGTTGTTTTTCACCCTTGCTGTTGCAGTGAGCATCTCCTCTTCCGTGATGGCTGGAATTTCCCCGTCTGCCTTCTCCTCGATATCATAACTCTCCTCTTTCTGTTCTGGGAACAGAGTTGATACAATTTTCCCGAGTAGCACTGGACAGGTAGGCGATGGCATGGGCTGGCTCTTCAATCGACTCATGACAACCTTATATGGCCTGCCCCACGGGTCGCTGTCAACCTCACTGATAAGCTCTTTCCAGCTCTCGGTTTTGGCTTCCTTGATGGCCTTTTTGAGTTCTCTTCTAGCGTCCTTGAACTTTTCCTCCATTGTGGCAAACGTGGACTTCCCTCGGGCCCGTTGAGCTAGTCTGCGGGCCCGGTGACACTTACTTCGAAGACTTGCAATCCCTTCGCTCCACCAGTGTACCGGAGGTCGACTGTCATTATATATATATGTATGTATGTATGTATGTATGTATGTATGTATGTATGTATGTATGTATATTTGTATGTATGTATGTATGTATGTATGTATGTATGTATGTATGTATGTATGTATGTATGTATGTATGTATGTATGTATGTATGTATGTATGTATGTATGTATGTATGTATGTATGTATGTATGTATGTATGTATGTATGTATGTATGTATGTATGTATGTATGTATGTATGTATGTATGTATGTATGTATGTATGTATGTATGTATGTATGTATGTATGTATGTATGTATGTATGTATGTATGTATGTATGTATGTATGTATGTATGTATGTATGTATGTATGTATGTATGTATGTATGTATGTATGTATGTATGTATGTATGTATGTATGTATGTATGTATGTATGTATGTATGTATGTATGTATGTATGTATGTATGTATGTATGTATGTATGTATGTATGTATGTATGTATGTATGTATGTATGTATGTATGTATGTATGTATGTATGTATGTATGTATGTATGTATGTATGTATGTATGTATGTATGTATGTATGTATGTATGTATGTATGTATGTATGTATGTATGTATGTATGTATGTATGTATGTATGTATGTATGTATGTATGTATGTATGTATGTATGTATGTATGTATGTATGTATGTATGTATGTATGTATGTATGTATGTATGTATGTATGTATGTATGTATGTATGTATGTATGTATGTATGTATGTATGTATGTATGTATGTATGTATGTATGTATGTATGTATGTATGTATGTATGTATGTATGTATGTATGTATGTATGTATGTATGTATGTATGTATGTATGTATGTATGTATGTATGTATGTATGTATGTATGTATGTATGTATGTATGTATGTATGTATGTATGTATGTATGTATGTATGTATGTATGTATGTATGTATGTATGTATGTATGTATGTATGTATGTATGTATGTATGTATGTATGTATGTATGTATGTATGTATGTATGTATGTATGTATGTATGTATGTATGTATGTATGTATGTATGTATGTATGTATGTATGTATGTATGTATGTATGTATGTATGTATGTATGTATGTATGTATGTATGTATGTATGTATGTATGTATGTATGTATGTATGTATGTATGTATGTATGTATGTATGTATGTATGTATGTATGTATGTATGTATGTATGTATGTATGTATGTATGTATGTATGTATGTATGTATGTATGTATGTATGTATGTATGTATGTATGTATGTATGTATGTATGTATGTATGTATGTATGTATGTATGTATGTATGTATGTATGTATGTATGTATGTATGTATGTATGTATGTATGTATGTATGTATGTATGTATGTATGTATGTATGTATGTATGTATGTATGTATGTATGTATGTATGTATGTATGTATGTATGTATGTATGTATGTATGTATGTATGTATGTATGTATGTATGTATGTATGTATGTATGTATGTATGTATGTATGTATGTATGTATGTATGTATGTATGTATGTATGTATGTATGTATGTATGTATGTATGTATGTATGTATGTATGTATGTATGTATGTATGTATGTATGTATGTATGTATGTATGTATGTATGTATGTATGTATGTATGTATGTATGTATGTATGTATGTATGTATGTATGTATGTATGTATGTATGTATGTATGTATGTATGTATGTATGTATGTATGTATGTATGTATGTATGTATGTATGTATGTATGTATGTATGTATGTATGTATGTATGTATGTATGTATGTATGTATGTATGTATGTATGTATGTATGTATGTATGTATGTATGTATGTATGTATGTATGTATGTATGTATGTATGTATGTATGTATGTATGTATGTATGTATGTATGTATGTATGTATGTATGTATGTATGTATGTATGTATGTATGTATGTATGTATGTATGTATGTATGTATGTATGTATGTATGTATGTATGTATGTATGTATGTATGTATGTATGTATGTATGTATGTATGTATGTATGTATGTATGTATGTATGTATGTATGTATGTATGTATGTATGTATGTATGTATGTATGTATGTATGTATGTATGTATGTATGTATGTATGTATGTATGTATGTATGTATGTATGTATGTATGTATGTATGTATGTATGTATGTATGTATGTATGTATGTATGTATGTATGTATGTATGTATGTATGTATGTATGTATGTATGTATGTATGTATGTATGTATGTATGTATGTATGTATGTATGTATGTATGTATGTATGTATGTATGTATGTATGTATGTATGTATGTATGTATGTATGTATGTATGTATGTATGTATGTATGTATGTATGTATGTATGTATGTATGTATGTATGTATGTATGTATGTATGTATGTATGTATGTATGTATGTATGTATGTATGTATGTATGTATGTATGTATGTATGTATGTATGTATGTATGTATGTATGTATGTATGTATGTATGTATGTATGTATGTATGTATGTATGTATGTATGTATGTATGTATGTATGTATGTATGTATGTATGTATGTATGTATGTATGTATGTATGTATGTATGTATGTATGTATGTATGTATGTATGTATGTATGTATGTATGTATGTATGTATGTATGTATGTATGTATGTATGTATGTATGTATGTATGTATGTATGTATGTATGTATGTATGTATGTATGTATGTATGTATGTATGTATGTATGTATGTATGTATGTATGTATGTATGTATGTATGTATGTATGTATGTATGTATGTATGTATGTATGTATGTATGTATGTATGTATGTATGTATGTATGTATGTATGTATGTATGTATGTATGTATGTATGTATGTATGTATGTATGTATGTATGTATGTATGTATGTATGTATGTATGTATGTATGTATGTATGTATGTATGTATGTATGTATGTATGTATGTATGTATGTATGTATGTATGTATGTATGTATGTATGTATGTATGTATGTATGTATGTATGTATGTATGTATGTATGTATGTATGTATGTATGTATGTATGTATGTATGTATGTATGTATGTATGTATGTATGTATGTATGTATGTATGTATGTATGTATGTATGTATGTATGTATGTATGTATGTATGTATGTATGTATGTATGTATGTATGTATGTATGTATGTATGTATGTATGTATGTATGTATGTATGTATGTATGTATGTATGTATGTATGTATGTATGTATGTATGTATGTATGTATGTATGTATGTATGTATGTATGTATGTATGTATGTATGTATGTATGTATGTATGTATGTATGTATGTATGTATGTATGTATGTATGTATGTATGTATGTATGTATGTATGTATGTATGTATGTATGTATGTATGTATGTATGTATGTATGTATGTATGTATGTATGTATGTATGTATGTATGTATGTATGTATGTATGTATGTATGTATGTATGTATGTATGTATGTATGTATGTATGTATGTATGTATGTATGTATGTATGTATGTATGTATGTATGTATGTATGTATGTATGTATGTATGTATGTATGTATGTATGTATGTATGTATGTATGTATGTATGTATGTATGTATGTATGTATGTATGTATGTATGTATGTATGTATGTATGTATGTATGTATGTATGTATGTATGTATGTATGTATGTATGTATGTATGTATGTATGTATGTATGTATGTATGTATGTATGTATGTATGTATGTATGTATGTATGTATGTATGTATGTATGTATGTATGTATGTATGTATGTATGTATGTATGTATGTATGTATGTATGTATGTATGTATGTATGTATGTATGTATGTATGTATGTATGTATGTATGTATGTATGTATGTATGTATGTATGTATGTATGTATGTATGTATGTATGTATGTATGTATGTATGTATGTATGTATGTATGTATGTATGTATGTATGTATGTATGTATGTATGTATGTATGTATGTATGTATGTATGTATGTATGTATGTATGTATGTATGTATGTATGTATGTATGTATGTATGTATGTATGTATGTATGTATGTATGTATGTATGTATGTATGTATGTATGTATGTATGTATGTATGTATGTATGTATGTATGTATGTATGTATGTATGTATGTATGTATGTATGTATGTATGTATGTATGTATGTATGTATGTATGTATGTATGTATGTATGTATGTATGTATGTATGTATGTATGTATGTATGTATGTATGTATGTATGTATGTATGTATGTATGTATGTATGTATGTATGTATGTATGTATGTATGTATGTATGTATGTATGTATGTATGTATGTATGTATGTATGTATGTATGTATGTATGTATGTATGTATGTATGTATGTATGTATGTATGTATGTATGTATGTATGTATGTATGTATGTATGTATGTATGTATGTATGTATGTATGTATGTATGTATGTATGTATGTATGTATGTATGTATGTATGTATGTATGTATGTATGTATGTATGTATGTATGTATGTATGTATGTATGTATGTATGTATGTATGTATGTATGTATGTATGTATGTATGTATGTATGTATGTATGTATGTATGTATGTATGTATGTATGTATGTATGTATGTATGTATGTATGTATGTATGTATGTATGTATGTATGTATGTATGTATGTATGTATGTATGTATGTATGTATGTATGTATGTATGTATGTATGTATGTATGTATGTATGTATGTATGTATGTATGTATGTATGTATGTATGTATGTATGTATGTATGTATGTATGTATGTATGTATGTATGTATGTATGTATGTATGTATGTATGTATGTATGTATGTATGTATGTATGTATGTATGTATGTATGTATGTATGTATGTATGTATGTATGTATGTATGTATGTATGTATGTATGTATGTATGTATGTATGTATGTATGTATGTATGTATGTATGTATGTATGTATGTATGTATGTATGTATGTATGTATGTATGTATGTATGTATGTATGTATGTATGTATGTATGTATGTATGTATGTATGTATGTATGTATGTATGTATGTATGTATGTATGTATGTATGTATGTATGTATGTATGTATGTATGTATGTATGTATGTATGTATGTATGTATGTATGTATGTATGTATGTATGTATGTATGTATGTATGTATGTATGTATGTATGTATGTATGTATGTATGTATGTATGTATGTATGTATGTATGTATGTATGTATGTATGTATGTATGTATGTATGTATGTATGTATGTATGTATGTATGTGGAACATCCTCTACAATTCGGTACTGCTGCTGAGGCTACCGCGCGAGGTGCGCCTCGTGGCATTCGCTGATGACTTGGCGGTGGTAATTACCGCTAAACTTGTGGAGCAAGTCACCGCTATATTCGGGGAGGTTTTCTTGGCGATCAGGAAATGGATGTTTTCTGTCGGATTGGAATTGTATGTATGTATGTATGTATGTATGTATGTATGTATGTATGTATGTATGTATGTATGTATGTATGTATGTATGTATGTATGTATGTATGTATGTATGTATGTATGTATGTATGTATGTATGTATGTATGTATGTATGTATGTATGTATGTATGTATGTATGTATGTATGTATGTATGTATGTATGTATGTATGTATGTATGTATGTATGTATGTATGTATGTATGTATGTATGTATGTATGTATGTATGTATGTATGTATGTATGTATGTATGTATGTATGTATGTATGTATGTATGTATGTATGTATGTATGTATGTATGTATGTATGTATGTATGTATGTATGTATGTATGTATGTATGTATGTATGTATGTATGTATGAGTGTGTGTGTGGGTCGCGGTAGTCTAGGGGTAGAGCGGTGGGCTATTGACTAAATATATATACTAATAAATATATGCGTTGCCATTTGCCCATTGTAAAACCGACCTTAGAATATAGGTTTTGCTTAAATTTTTTGATGTATTTCTTTTCTTTCTTCTCCAGGCGACTGCTCCCACCGAATGGGCCATTTCCGCCGTCATCGGGTTAACATAACTGTGGGCCCACGCATCTCTTTCTTACGTAAGCCTCAAGGTTTTATATTCTTTCAGTGTTTCCGTTGCTTCTATTTTTCGCCCGTCTTCATTTGGGTCACCTGAATTCTCGTTGACTGCCTCCTATTTCATTCAGGCACTTTATCTCTTGTGACCCCACTTATTTTTACTATGCGTCTGAGGGATTTGTCTCCGAGCAATGGTCGGGGGGCAGAAAGGGGGCGCCGCTGTGATTTCTATCGGCGGGAACGCAATATAAAATATGGTGCAGCAGAACTTAATCCTCTTTCGTCGTTTGTTACGTGACGACACGAGACTATGGAAACATTTCAATACGCTCTCGTACTCAGTCGAAAATGTCAGCGTGCCCCATGCCCTGTGATGCCACAAGTCTCATTTGAGGGAGGATTTGGAGGGAGGGGAGGGAAATCACGACTCGGCGGCACAACTCCCCGAATTCGCGTTTGATGTTCACCCCGGATTACTGGAAGTTCCGCGCCGTGGTGGAACTGAATTCATCGCTACCCCATCCGGTCTCCTGGCAGACGGCTTGACCTTGTGTTAGATCTCTCTCCTCATCGTGCTGACATCAGTACGCGGGTGCATAATACCTACTACATATTTACGTTGGCTTTCTTGGGGTATCGTGTCCTTGTACTTTCAGTGATGAATGTAATTTCCATTTCAAGCGAAAGGGTGCCGAGCACCGGACTGAAGTTTGAAATATGAGTCAAATTGATGTTGATTGATTTGTGGTTGACGTTTCGTCTCCCCACGCCGAAGGTCCGAATTTGATTACTGGAGTCAATGGGATTTTTCAGTGACCTCCCCGATCTCCCTTAGGTTCCTTTTTGTCGCCTCTCCGAGTTCTTGTCTGATGGCACGGACCCTCCGGCTGCTGCTCGTTTCAATTAGTGCGTTTCTTATTTTCCGGGTCCTCTTTCTTCTCTCTTGGTTCTAATTCGCAGAATATCCACCCACCAAAGAACGCAAGAGTTATTTCCCCGACCCCGTGTACTGAATGTCACCCCCGCTCATACGAATTCTGTACTCAGGAGGAGATTTAAATAATTTGCGAATACACAAAGGTGATTATTGCCGGGATGTTGCATGAAGATCACTTGGATACAGAGAATATAATCTGGAACAATAAATTAAGGATAACTAAAATTTTAAATCTAAATTTCAGAGCTTATCTTGAGAAAGATTTCCAGGAATCTCCTTCGGTCTAATAAAACCATGACCTGTTTTTCCCTTTCTCCTATCTAAGAAGTCCGTCAGTTATCATCTGATAAGACGAATCTAGGACGTCCCCGTAATGATTGTTGCAAACACAACTGGCTGAAATAATAACAGAAATTACGGTTTATACAGGTGTATAAACCCCTGTACCGGTGGGGAAGCGTAGTTGAGTCAGCTGAAGGATGTCATAGAATTCTTATAAGGTAAATGATGGTGAAATCGTTTCCCTTAATCATGTATGTATTCTAAAGAAACGCTCAGAGGTAGACGCATGATTATTTCCAAGGGCGGATTCATCCAACGCTTCGTCCAAGGAGGAGATACATGAATGTAAATTAAGTATGTGACACATTCTAATTTATATCCGATTTCGAACATGGAAAGGATATGCAAGAAATAAAAACAAAAAGCTATTCTTATTCGTCTCAAATTCTCAAGCGCGGCTGAGTGAGGAGAACGGTAGAATACGTACCCTCTGCGGAAGGGACATGTGATGCTTAAGGTAGCTTAGCGGTAGCGGTTTGCTTGGCGGTATAGTAGCAGTTTTGAGTAACTGAGGTTGAAGGTATTTCAGCGCGAAAGTAACCCATACATCGAGAAGACTTCTCTCATTCATCTCATTAATAGGCCATCCTCGTATGGCAAAGAGATTCGGATGGACCTTAAAAACTGCTGCACGCTAGTTACCTCGTGGAATTCAACTTATGCCATTATTTCTTATTGAGTTATTCATGCATCCCCCCTGCCTTCATGATGTCCAGCAAGACTATCTTTTTCTCTTCCCTTCTCGCCTTCCCTTCTCATCCTCCCGTGTCACCGTCCCTTCTCTTCTTCTCTTACCTTCAATCACGACCTTCAACATTCCACTACCTCACGGTATCTCCTCCACCCACTTTCTATGACTTCGACTTTCACTTGGTACAGGATACCCAACGACCCTTCAATCCTCGGAAAGCGGGAGAAAACGAAAATTGGTTGTACAGTGAACCAATTCTGAAAAAATCTAGAAAATGACAGAAAAACCTGGAATTTTGGAGCATTAATGATCGTTTATCAGAACATGGTCAATTGAAGGAAATTTGTTATTTGAATATTTCATCAGATGAATTTAACATGAATAGCGATCCAAGAAACCGCGGGAGATGCCGCGACAGTAGCTTTAAACGGAGTCATCCGCTAAAAGTGCATTACAATGCAACAATTTCAAAGTGCAAAAAAATCATTCATCATGACCGGGATTCGAACCCGGATCCCTCGATGGACGACACCTCGGTAGCTCAACTGGCTAAAGCACTCGGTCTTTATTAATCTTTTCTTCAATTCTGTACTTAGCGTATTCGTCCTCAAGTCCATTATTCTTGCGAAAATGTTTCTTACACCCACGTGAGCACTCTCCTAATTTCCCTCCTTCTACCTTGTCACATGTGAAGTTAAACTTATGGTCCTCTACAGCACAAATTATTACCTCTTTACCGTTCTCGGGATGGGGATAAAATATTATCTATGGAAGTACTTACGCTAGGTTCCTACCTCGTTCATTCTACGAATAAGTCTACTCTCATTTATTTACGAAATCTTACTCATTTTTGATGTGTGTTTTCAGCTCTGATGTTGTCAGGAAATGACTTTCAGAATGGTTTCCATTGATATAATGAGCAATTGTATTCCAATTGGATGATCGCCCTTTATCAGAGCTTTGTACAAAAAAAACTACTAGATATGTTTGCTAGAGATATGGGTTCAATGAAATAAGTATGTATATATTTACGTATTTTGTTGGTAAAAGTATCGTTCAGAATATTTTTACAATTTACATACACCTGCATATTAATGTTTTGATTTACTTATTTAGCTCTTCAGCTACAACTGACAGAAATCCATGACCAGAGACTTGGGCATCTTCAAGTGAAGGGATTTGTAGAATACTGTTTGTTCCATAGATGCTCAAATCCTTTGGCAGCTTTTGAGTAGTATTAAATTAGAGAAATATCGATCACATTTCCATGTGGTGAACGAGTGATTACGAGTACTCCGTACAACGTGGTATACAAGATTGAATTTCTCCATTGCAATTCATCCACTCTACTCTCAGGAATCTACTCGAAGTCGCTTAGAAACTTATCTTACTGGCAATGTCCTTATTATGCTAATTATAGTTCACATAAAGGTTAAATATTTCTAATGGAGTAATAATTATTCCCAGTAATTCAACACAAGAGCCTTGCCAGGTTGGAGGCGATAAATGAAAAAGGAGCGGCATGAAGGCTTCTTTATTAGGTATAGTTTTTAAATGAGAGATTCGTAAAAAATACGAGATGAAATTATCTATCCTTAAGTACTTTAATATTTATCTCCGAGATTATTCATTTCTTGCTTTATCTTTCTACACCGCCAAAATCTATAGCATTTTTCTGTGGTCTCTCTTATACACTGTGGGGGATCGATACCATCTCCTACTGGATAATGCCTTTTCAGCATGATATAGTATGCAATCAGTTAAATTTTACCTAAGCCTCAGCTTTCACACCATCAACCAATAAACGAAAATTTAAGGCTAGCCTTTTTTGTTTAGAATGGGAGTAATTATCCCATTTACCTGCATACGAAATCGCCTATGCGACCATCCATCTGTGGTTTTCCACGAGAAAATATTTAAAAAGAAATCATTCGTCCTGAGGGATGATTTATTGGTGAGCGGGACCATGCGTTTTGGTTCTCTAAAGCTGGAGTGCCACCGAGGGCGTCCCCGTTCTGGCAAAATGGTGTTGCCCAAGGTGGTCGCTCGCCCTTGGTGGCGCAATGTGGGGCCTCATTTCAACCTTCGTGACAGACCCAGGCCAGGGCTCTCGTGGTGTACGAATTTCCTAGTGAGGGCCAAGTTGACGACGCTGCTAGCGAAATTTTAATTCTCCGCACAACGAGTGCTATGAACAAAGGAAATGTTCCCTATCTCCACCATCAATCAGTGTGCTTCCGCAGCTCAATAGTTACCAACCAATTCTTAGATGTATCGAATAATTGAAAAGGTTCAACGCCGGGCAGCACATTTTTTTAAAAACTGTTACGATAAAACAAAAAGCGTCACTGAAATGCTTATGGAGTTGGGATGGGAATCATTAGAAGAAAGACAATTCAATGCTAGGTAGAACTTACTAAATAAATTCAGATCCGCATGTTTCAGCACCGATGTCTCGCAAATTATTCGTACTCCAACATACTTTGGTCGCTTGGATCATGTGTACAAAATTTGGGAAATAGATTTTCCAGAACTAGCAGACTCAAGGACTCCTTCTTCCCACGGACAATACGGGATAGCTACTGCTGGGTTATAGATAGCAACGATTCCACTTGCCACCATCAGCGTCTAGGGAATAGTTAGTTCTACTCAATTACATGCACTTTCACTAACCTCGTGTGTTTTGCTGTGAAAACCCTTTCTTTCCGCATGACCTCATTAGAATGCCTTTAAATAGTGTAATGCTCTTTACAGTATTGTTTCTTCTGCCATCTATCTTTTTAAGGTTCCCCTTCCATCTCTTGTTCCTCCCCGTGGGTGGGACCCCCGTGCTACCTGCAGAGTTGGGTCACATTCCCTACCTGTTTCCTTGGGTAGAGACGATTTTATGTTGAATGTCCATGTGGTAGTGGATTTCCGCCTTCCTACTTTTCAAATTCTGTACGTTATTGGATACATTTCTTACTGCATCCTTTAGTGCCATTATTTGTTTATTAAAAATATATGCATTTGCATGCTTTTCGAATGAAAGGATTTTTGCATGAATTTATATGCCAATTTGGGTATAGTTTTTCATGCATGTGGTTGTGCTCCTTTTTACGGGTGGTGACCTAACACCCCCCGCCACACGCCCTTGCGGCGGCTTGCAGGGTATTATGTAGATGTAAATGAGATGAAAGAGTTAGACGTTGAGGAGTGGCGATTGGCGACGGTGAAAATTTCAACATATTTTCAGGAGAACGATTTTTTCCACGTTTTTTTCTCTCGCTCTCGCTATTTGGGTATTTCCGTTATGATCATAATGCCCATCTATCACACTGCATCACTTAAAAATATCCTTGGGTAAAATATTTGATTGGAAAATATTTCCGAGATAGACGATATTTCATGAAAATCATTTTGTGTGATATGAATAAATTTAAGCAATTGAAATTAATTGAGAGCATGCAACATGTTTAATTATTTCATATTTTCCAATGTCTCATGCTAAGTATTTACCCTTATTAAGACCATAGACGCTAAGTTAAGCATTACAATAAAAGGGCAAAAACTAGAGCAGGTGGAACAGTTTACGTATCTCGGAAGTGTTTTAGGACCACTATGTCGTTAGGCAAAGAAGCTTTCACTTGGAGGGAATCGATGACAGAAACATTGTGTAAGGATGGTAATGAAAGGTTCGTTAAAACTTTGAAATGGAGCGTAGTTATGTCCAGCGCGGAGGCATGGTCATTGAAGCAGCACAATGGGCATAGATAGGAGGCTTTCAAAATGTGGGTGTAGAGAAGGATGGAGGAGATGAGGTAGGCAGAAAGGAAAACAAATGAGGAAGTGCTGGGTGTGGTGGGGGGGGGGGGAGAGGGGATTGTTGGGAAAAATCATAAGGAGACAGGAAAAAAATGGATGTAAAGCATATTGATTGGCAATGAGATGTTGAAGACTGTGATAGTGGGAAGAATGTTAGAAAAACGATGTAGAGGCAGAAATAAGATAGGGATATTGGACGGAATGAGGGGAGGGAGGATGTACACGGACAGGGACTTTATTGTAGAGTAAGATGTTGGGTTGTGTTTTGTTCGGAGAGACAAGAGAAATATTTGGTTGTTGTCCAAAATCCAAATCAACCTTAACTGGTAGATTATCTATAGTAATAATGATCCTCCGATTTTCTCATTGGCTAATCTACCGTGTAGAGATGGATCTTAGACGGTCCCTTTGCACTGTTTCACAGGGATTCCTGAAGGTATACTTCTAAATAATACAAAAACCTTTAACACTACGTTACTAATCCTGTTGTTATATCATAGCTTTTACTCTGATTCATGGAGTACAAGATACCTATTCATTTCCTATCTCTTCCCCACCATTTTATCCTTCCTCCTTCTGTCACAACCATCAGCATGTTTATCTATTCACATCTCTAAATTTAACCAATCTACAAAAATAACAAGTTTCTGAACAAAAACGCTACCCATCGTGTTTAAGTCCTCGAATTTCTTTTCTTGAAACCGATACTCAGAATCCTGGTCATGAAATTCCTCCTTGTACTAAATTATTCTTTTATTGTCAATTTTCTCCATTAAATCCGTATTAGCGTGCCCATTTTCGTCGAAACTACATCGTAAATGCACGAAGTGCTCCGCCTGACCCAATTTACATTAGACATTCAGATATAAATATACTAAGTGACAAGTTGCTCTGGCCAACCGAAAGATTTATTTTCTATTTTTCCTATGAGAATGAGAAAATATTGATAGCTATCATGTTTCCATTTTTACTGGTTGTCGTACCATTGAAGTCCTGCTTTGATGTAGAATCTTGGTGAATGCATTTTAAATATCCTCTCTTTTGAACATCCGCTCTTGCTGCGTTCCAACTTGTCGCGAACTTTAACGAGCACACATATTTAGACAAGAAAAAGTACAGGTCCAGTGCCGCATACACTTATGGGTTTAACCCATGAATATGCATTCTCTTCGTTTTGCTTCCACACATGAACACATATTTGACTGACCGTCGGGGAGGCGGGCGAAACACGTCATTTCCGACGGTATTAATGCGGCGGACGAAGAATGGTGGCGTGACCTGGGAAGATTGAGAAACACATCTTTGTAAGGTCTGAGTTCTGCGTCTCGAAAAATCAGTGGTCTTGAGGACTTCCATGGAGGAAGCGCCGAGCCAATGCGTAACTTGCACAACGGATCCTCTTATTCGTGCCTTGCCGCAAAATTATATAATGGGCTAATCCCGAGAACTAGGAGCCGTAGCCTCCAAAAGAAAAGAGACTTTGAACTTGGACTGAGTGTGGGGTGTTCGTGTCGAGCGTTAAGAAGTTCAAATCCAAGTCGTTAGTCAGTGATTTTAGCGTCAACATAAAGCCTCGATCTGTGCGCCTCGGTGAACGACGGAAAAAAGAAAAATGCTTCGGAAATGTTTCAAACGATTTTAGTTCTTTTAATAACAGATATGCAAATGGAAGTTTAAAGGTACCCATTTAATTCTAATATCCTTGCTGAAGTCAATGCCACATTAAACAGTTTATTTGAACTTTCAATTGAAAATGGATTAAGTATTCATAAAGGCTGGATGTAAAAAGTAAGAGGATATATCGCGTAGGATGGTGTCATTTTTATAGTATTCAAGAAGTACGGTATCGAGTACCAACGATGAGTTAACACTGTATAGGACACGCCTTTAAATTCCGTTTGAGTTCTCCTCCGAATAAATTTCCGCTGACCTGAAAGGAAATTGATATTCGATCATGCGATTTGATAAACAACTCCGATGAAAATCCTTTCTTTATGCCGTATAAACTCGCATGTTATCTTTTCGGGGCTTGGAAATCAATGGAAATCATTGAATTTTGAATATCGACTGATGGTTTGAAAATTGTGGTTGAACATGTGAAAGTGTCGGATAAATATTCAAGCTCTCTCAACGGTTTTCAGAAGCTTGGGGCACTAAATTTCACCAGAAATCGAACTACTTAATCCATTCTAAACCGCATTTACTTAAAATGTAATTTTATTTTGAACATTCAGGTTCGATGTTTCGAGTTAGGATATGAAAATATACGATACGGAATGACGTTATTGCTCGGAATGTATCGGGGATCTTAAATTTAGATGAAGGTTTTTGTTAAGATAATGATGAGTAGCCAATTAAATGTTCCCTTAGAAAAGAATAATTATATGGAGAGTTACTGGTATTTCCTCTCGTGGACACTTCTTTGTTGCGCTTAATATGGGACTATGTTTCTCAAATTGATCGTTTACGATCAATGTTTACAACTCCATGAATCGAATTAAAATATTAATGCCAGTGGCCGCATGGAAAAATGGCAGGGAAATGCCAGTCTTTAACTGCGGATTTTCGAGGATTTATGGATTTGTTAATAAAGTATAGTTAACTGTAGAAGTCCTAACTTTCTGGATTCCCATCTTAATGTGGCAGATAAAAAATACTGGGTAAAAATTTCTCAATTTGTCTGTAAAATTTGAAGTTTCAATGTCTTCATCCAGGGTGATATATTTCTTAAACATGCATGTATGTTTTAGAAAAAACGAAATGTTTGCAAATAATTTAGAAAATTGATGCTAAGTATTTTTTTTCTGTATTAATTTTTAAAGTGTTCATCGAAAGCAACCGACAGCAACATCTTTCCATAAAAAAATGTGTTAATGTTTTTACAATGATTTCATTATGATTGCTAATGCTATGAGAAAAGAACGGGTCTTCCTGTCTGATACTCTTTTAGTCGTGACGTAATCATTTTGGCCTAGCTTGTCCTACTCGTGCTGCATCATATGCTTTTCATGATCTTATAACATTTGTTTCTATTTGTTAAAGTATCCTGACCAACATATCTTGTAGGTAACCTACAGGTATAAAATACAATCGCGAAGTGATGCTTCGACGGTGTTTTTTTTAATGATGAAGAAATAATTTCCTAATTATCAGTGGATGATACCCCAGTAAGCGTGATACCTATGCCATGTGGAAGGTATAAAATTACTGCCATAGTCTCTCTAGAATATATACAGGTACATACAATTTGTGTTCATAAGCTGACAGGGGGAAGGTTGGCAGGAAGCAGTCCTAGCCGGTCTCCGAGTCCCAAAATGCCTCCCTCCTGAGTGTTTCATTCGATAAAAGTTACAAAGTTCCAACAATTGCTTTCCTCCCACCCTCCGATTAAAACTTGAACACTCAAGCAGGCTTGAATGTTAGATATGGTCAGTTTCGTTCCTTTATGGGGCTTGTTCCTTTAGTTCTCGTTCACCGAAAAGAACGATTAATATCGTTCCTTTTGGTGCTTTCATTCCTTTTATACGACTTGATACGTTCGGGTGTACTCTGCAAATCTATCTTAAGTTCGGCAAATAACGGAAATAAATTCGTTTTGCCTCTTTGAACGAGTTTCGTTTGGTAGTTTGCCGCGTCTATAATTTAAGCCTCATTCATCAGCGTAGGGTAAATTAATCTTTTCTCAATCTACCATTTCAGAGGATCTAATTTCCTTGAGCAAGTTGACTGCTGTAGGTAATTGTCCACTCATCAGTCGTAGGATTGTTATCCTTAGTTTAGCCAGGCACCTTAAAAGAAAACATGTAATGAAATTTTTGTGAAATGTGCTAATGACAACCAATTATAAATCACTTGACTAAATTTACGAAGCTATCTTCACAAATCTTCCAATGTAGACTCGTTTCTGCTTACGCTCAAACATGCTCGCACGTACAACCACACACATTTTAAACCCATCATACTGTATGTCTGAGCTATCTCCGAACAGCCGTCATGCATACACAATGGTTTCTTCAAATAGTTTTGCATATACATGTTTTATTAAATGTGACAAACAATAGTTTTCGCCTTATGAACTCTTTTTGGTTATTCAAAGTCTCCTCCCCCTCTAAAATATTCAATTTCCTATAATCGGCGGGGGATATACTGATAGTACGTGAAGTTATTGGCATTAGATGGAAGCAATGCTTCGAAGAACTCTACTTAGGTCCGATGCCGCTGGAAGAAAACCTGATGAAGGACGAGAGTGAAACGGATGACGAAAACCAGGGCCCATACATAGAGAGGAGCGAATACGAGCAGTAAAAGACCTTAAGAAAAAAACAAAGCTTCTGGAGAAGACAGACTCGACGGAGACATTATTAAGGCATTCGGAAGCAAAGCAAAGGACAATCTGTTTGGAATAATCAAAGACAGCTACAAAGACAAAAGACTTCATGAAGACTTTTAAAGGAGTGTGATGATCGCGATACCAAAGAAGATGAGGACAGAGAAATGCGAGGAACACAGAACCTTGAGTCTTGTACCACATACATCAAAAATACTTACGGGAATAATAAGTACAAGGATGGTTAGAAGAATTGAAGATAACCAATAGGAAAACCAATTTGGCTTAGGAAGAACAGAGGAACCAGGGAAGCCATACTCAGTCAGAGAATCGTGAGAGAGAAAACAATGCATGTGAACAAGCCATTGTATGTGGCAGTCGTGGACTTGGAAAAAGCCTTCGACGCTTTGGAATGTAACAATATATTTGGACTTCTGGAAAGACTTGGAATAGATAACAACGACAGAAGAATAGTCTATCAGTGGTACAAGAAGCAAGTAGCCACAATTCCAATGAGAGATGGAAGCCATATAGAGGCTAAATTTAACAAAGGAATTTGACAGGGAAGCAACCTCTAACCTGCATTGTTCAACATGCACCTGGAAAAGGCAATAAGAGAAGCACCTGGCATCGGGTTAAACGGAATTAGAATCAATGGAGAAGAGA
This sequence comes from Hetaerina americana, assembly GCF_022747635.1. Taxonomy (NCBI): domain Eukaryota; kingdom Metazoa; phylum Arthropoda; class Insecta; order Odonata; family Calopterygidae; genus Hetaerina; species Hetaerina americana. Next base: position 16,888,799 of record NW_027286985.1, on the reverse strand, counting down.
TAAATATGCTACGCTTCGCCGACGAAATTGCAATGATACCAGAAAACCAGGACGATCGTCAAAGGTCACTAAACGTATTGGATCAAGTTCTACAAAGATACAACATGGACAAAAATAAGACGAAGACTAAAATCATAGTATGTGGAAGGGAGAAGCGGAATATAGTAGCCACACTGAAAGGACAAAAATTAGTGCAAGTGGATTCGTTCACCTATCTCAGAAGTACCATCACAAGGGACGGACGAAGTACTACAGACATCAAGCTGAGAGAGAATTCACAATGAACAGACAACTGTTGTGTTTAAAGAAGATAGAACTACAGGCGAGGTAACAATGCGGGAAAACATTCATATGGAGCGTGGCACTCTATGGAGCAGAAGCATGGACCATCGGAAAAGAAGACCAGAAAAGACTAGGACCTTCGAAACCTGGCGCTGGCGGAGGATGCTTGAGATCAAATGGACCGATAAAATAAGGAATGAAGAAGTTTACAGAAGGATTGACAAAGAAAGGACCATATGGAACACCACAGGGAAAAGAAGAACCAGATGGATTGGCCACGCCCTGAGGCACAATGGATTCGTGAAGAATGAAATAGAAGAAAAAATAGAGGGAAAAGTCCATAGAGGAAGGCCAAGGGACAAATACATGGGAAAAATAAAGAAGAAAGTAAATGGAAAAAAATACCAGGAAGTAAGTCAATTAGCATCAGATAGGGTATGATGGAGGGCCGCAGTCCACCAATCTTAAGATTGAACGACCAATGATGATGAGCTGCACTTTTATACCGGGGTGGGAAGATTTACGAAAAATCGTTACTTATTGTAATTCAAAGGAGAAGTACGGCGGGAACATAAGTGGAGAGCTCTATATGCTTCTATATGCTCTATGCTTCCTTTACATGAGAATAGGGTGGGTAAAAAAAAACCGTACATATTTTATTTTATGCTGGGTATGGTGGGCGAGGAGAGGGGATTGTTGGAGGAAATCCTATGGAGGGAGGAAAAGTGGATGAAGGGGGTATTGGCCGGCAGTGGGATGTTGAAGACTGTAATAGAGGGGAGAATGTTAGGAAAACGAGAAAAGGGCAGGAATAGGATAGGGATGCTGGACGGGATGAAGGGAGGAAGAAAGTACATAGAGATGAAGAGGGACTTCTAGAGTAGAACGCTGCATTGTGTTTTGTTAGGAGATAGTTATTTGGAAGTTGTTTCCATCCAAAACCTACCTGACCCGGTAGATTACCTTAATAAATTTTATTTTAATGACTACATGTTGTTTATCCGATTCCCTCTTATATGCATGCCGATGCAGACGATAATATTTTATATTTTTAAATTTGTATATTTTTTATGATGATGCCCTATAATATATTATTTTTGGCGATTACTTGATATTCGTAAAAAATATCATTATTAGGGCAATACAGACGTATATGTTGACTTATGGTATCCGAGTAAATGGTTATTTTTCCAGCATTAATTTTCCTCTGGAAGAATTCTTTTTAAATTGTTTACTGATGATTTTAATAATTGCTGTCCATCCGTACCACTACGAATGAACTTATCTAGAAGAGCATGAAAGTACTAGAAGACTATTAGTGATGCGATGAAAAGGTTTCAGAGAAATGTTATCTTTCACTCATTGGGCCTCATTTTGAACATGCTACTAGCGTATGGGATCCTTATGAAGTTGGATTAATATCCGAATTGGATCGCGTGAAGAATAGAGGCGCTGGATTTGAAAACGTTGTCATCACAAACTGGGTAGTGTATCAAAAATATTAGATGGTCTAGGTTAGAAATCACTCACGGGGTGAAGGTCAAATTACCGATTAAATCTCTTGTATTTTTTGGAAGGATGTATCTTTGGCAATGCTGCTGAGACTGTGTTATTAGCCCTATCCTTCTATGGTAGGAGAAATCATATCGATAAAATTTGAGAGATTAAGTACAGAGCAGATAGATTTAAGATGTCATTTTTCCCATTGATGGTAAAAGATCAAAATAACATTGTCAGACCGCGCTAGGAGGAAAGTCACTTTGGATCAAGAGTAGTATGGTGTGTAATCAGCCCCTACCACACTCCTTAGCGGTGTCTTGCATGGTACTATTAAATAAATAAATAGAGTCCTACTTTCCTTTGATTCGGATGATGACAGGATTATCTTTAGCGTGCCGTTTCGGTGATCTTAATGCATTCCTTCTTTCGTTTCCTCTCGTTCCTTTGAGTCCTTTTGGGCAACTGGAACGAGAATTTACTAACCGTCGGATTTGGTCCGAATTTTTCTTCGGGTGGATTCGTTTCTTTGGAACGAATCCTTCCGGAACGATCCATCTCAACTTCACATGGCTTTTCGAAACCTACCGGCACCAAGCTCTCAAATCAAAGTTCACAAGGCTCCTTTTCCCCAACCCCACTTATTCTTCTTCTCCTCTCCTTCTTTCAACGGCCCAATCAAATCCTTCCCTCTCTCACCCCTCCACACTCTCTCTAGCCTGCCTCCCTCCCCGTCTCCTCAGTCTTCTACTTCCTTCCACTGAAGAAGGTCGTTTCGGCAGAAAATTTTTAATCCGCCCTTGTGTGAGTTTCTTTTTTTATGCTGTATGTTTTTTATGCATTCAATAACTTTAATATTTTAAGTTAAGACTTTAATTTTAATATCTTTAATTTAACTTAATTTTATAATTAAATTAAGTCTTGTCCACCCATAACCTCCTCCACCCTCTTTCCTCCATACTCACCCTCTTTCCAGCTTCACTACCTGTTTCCGGTCATACATTTTCTTAAATCCGTTCTAAAGGACACTTTTCCCAATCTCAAAAATCGTTGGGCCGCCGTCAACATTTTCCCAAATTCCCTCCGTTACAAATCTACGTCCCAGCAACCTTACCATCGCACTCAGTTTTCACTAAACCTCTCTCTAAAAACCCCATAACAACAATATCCACATCACTGTGCAATAGGAAATATTCTGCACCTTCTCCATCACTCCCTACTTCCTTCCTCCCACTTATCAATTGTCTACCATCCCTCCTTTCCTCCTGTTGCACTTACAAAAATGTAGAATATATACTACAATATAACCTCTGCACCGTTTCCACGTAAGACAAGATACGATCGTGTTAACAGCTACTCTACATCTTTCACCGTCATCCGATCTCTCCGTCCCAAAACACGTTTTCCTCCATTATGTCTCATTTGACAATTGTCACAGGCTCTCCTTAATTATTTCAATCCCGCCCACCGACCCTCCGATCCACCTTTAAACCCTCATACAGGCATACATACGACTTTTTGAAGCTGAGCGAAACCGATCAATCGTGAATTTTTGTTCACTAGGCCTTGCCCCCTCCCCTTTTTTCTTCTTCTCCCCCTCTTTTGACTGCCCAATCAAATCCCTCCCTCTCTCACCCCTCCACCCCATTTCCCGCCCGTCTCCCTACCTCCTCCTTCCTTCCACTGCAGAATGTATACACTATACTTTTTGTTTATTAGTGACTAAGTGTTTTATATATATATATATATATATATATATATATATATATATATATATATATGTGGACCCATATATATGGGTCGCGGTAGTCCAGGGGGGTAGAGCGTTGGACTATAGACCGGAGGGTCCCGGGTTCGCTCCCCAAGCAAGTCTCTGGGCTCCTGCAGCTCCGCCCAAGCTATACGATTTTTCGGGTACCAGATATTCCTGGGAAACCATAACCGGCACAGGGAAAGGAACCCCCCTACCGTGATGTGTGAATTTCACACGCCGTCGGGCTTAGTACTGGGTGAATTGTACCATCACCTATCTAAGCGACCTCCGAGTTGTTTACTGTGTTTATGGTATATATATATATATATACATATATATGTGTGTGTGTGATTTATTTATTATCCGAGCGAATATTGAATTGACAGCTTCTTTCTAACAATTAACTCAGTAAACTAATCTAAAACTAAAAGTAAAGTCAACCGACTGTCTGTTTGCAAAGAATTCTGCAGATCAACGGCGCAATATAGATCTGTTAATCGTCTCTTCTTAAAAATAAGATACTTAAACTGTGCTACGGGAGAACTCTCATTTTGAGAGAAGACCATATTTTTTTACTGGAACCTATTCTTTCCTTTCTTTGCGTGCTACATTTTTCTATTTCTGGTTATTGCTTCTTACAATATTTTGAATGCGCAATAATTGTTACCCTCTATCGTTCTTTTATGGGAACGCTTTGGAGAAATTGATGAAGAATTTTTCAAAATCTATTTTGGATTTATTTCAGCAAAGATTATGCTGGTGTTTTTTAGAGATAGCTGTTTAAAAGTTGAGTTACGCATTAATGCGTTGCAAATTTTAAATGTTCCCATTGTTTTATGTTTACATTAATATTTTTCACATGAATACTGAGTGTAGACCTCTAAGTTATTTAATTATAGTTACATTTTCTGCGACTTTCAGCTTCAAAAATTTATAAAATACTACCAGTCTGATTTGATTTAAAGTTGAAAGTTTTATTGATGGGACTTGTTAAATTTGCGTTTACCAAATTATGCCATGTTCAGAAAATATATTTATGCTGATGAAAGTTGTGTATGTAAATATTAATACAATGTTATGAGATTCATGGAGGGCTGCAGTACACCAATTCTAGGATTGTAATACTAAAAAAAAAAAAAAATGAGATTCAAGTCTTTTAAAAAAATCAATGGGTTCTATTGGAAGAGTCGAAACTTTTCCTCGTTTACAAGTTAATAGGACAATTTTTAAAGGTTCAATTTTTAAAGGTTTAAATATTCATAATATTTTTGGTTATATACATTTGATATGAAATCATGGAGTGTCTTTCTTGTTTATTAATTAATAAAATGTTTTAATGTGAGATTATGGGTAGCGAAGGTCATTTTTCTCGATAGATGGACTGTTGAATGTAAGGAATCAGGTAGAAAGGTAGGTAGGAAGCCCGCCAACAGTGGTCTGTATTAAGAAATAGCTTGCAAAAACTAATATAGCCCTCTTCCTGGCCAATTGAATTGTAATTTCTTTGATCGTATTGGTGTTTGAGTCCCACAACCGACGTTAAGGCTAAACTCTTCTTCGTTGGGGCCATAGAAATAATAAAAAATATGATAGTTCATTGTCCTTAGACGCGTCGCGTGAGCTAGATATGCATACTATGCAAAAATATCAATCAGTTTTGTAAATGTAACAACGACAATTTATTATCATGTGATCGGTGTCATAATTCATAAACTGATAAAATATCTAAACTGGTGCGCGAGTTAAAAGGCGAAATCATTTCAAGCGAGGAAATAAAATTACCGGAATAAACACTCGATTTTTCTGCCGGTGCATGTTGAAAAATGAGCGATTAGTTCAAGGATGACGTGACTGAATTTTTTCCTTCGTAGATTAGCGGACACATCGTCTCAGTAGACACACAAAAATATAGATGAAAATCATTGAATAATTCATTCAAATCTGTAGGTTTCTAATAAATGAACCCATTATACCTTCTCCTATTGGGAAAACCCGTTTTCTTGTTGTTTGGTGAGGATGGAGAGAGAGACAGTTAGAGGGGTCACAGATATCGGGTGGAATGACGTGTAGTGGTCTAAGCAAAATAAAATAAGTATAGGAGTTACCCGGGTATTATAAAACCCGTTCATCGTCACCATCATCATGGGTTAACAATCCAATGATTGGTTTGTGGCAAGTCTCCAAACCATCCTGTCGCCTGCCAATCTCTTGATACCCTCATTGGTCCTCGCCCCGACATTTCCCATTAATTGCTTCTCGTAGTTGATCTTTGACCTTATTCCGTAACTCTTACCCTGCGTTCTTCAGATATCGTCTTCAGCAAGCTATTGCGTCTCAGTATGAGTCCAATAACTTTTCTTCCTATCATTGTAATCTTCCTCCATAGTCTGCTCTCTTCACCCACTGTTTATTTATTATTCATTTACATGGTACCCTGCAAGCCAGCGATAGACTGTGTGGCAAGGGTCAGCGCACTATTTTTGACTCAAAATAACTTTCTCTCCTAGCGCGGTCGGACAACGTTAGCCTGATCCCTAATCGTTCGTGGGAAAAATAACACCTTGAATCTATCTGTTCCACACTTTATATCTCTAATGCTATTGGTATAATCTCTATTATCGTGCGCTTCGAAATACTTCTTGATTTGTTACTCCGTGTGACCAATTTATTTTCATCATTCTTCGGTTACACCTTCCTTCCTTCCATCCATACATCATCCTTCGGTTTTCCATCTCCTACAATCTTGTTCTCTGCTGCTCCTTTCGCCTACGTCAAACTGCTCACGTCGAAAAAAGTACTCCACACCTAAAATGTTTTAGTGAATCGCTTCCTTTATGTCTATACTATTACTATTTAACGATAATAGATGTTTCTTCTGATATAAAGTCTTCCTCGCCATTCCTTTTCTGCTTATTACATCTCAACTACTCTTGCTTCTTTCATCGTTAGCAATCTTCAAAAGACTCACACCGTAGGGTTTTAAAAGCCCGGAATCCAAAAGAGCTACTAAATGCATTCAATGGAGATGGGGTCACTTTGTGCAACTCCTTCATGATGAATAGGGAAATAAATTCATTTACTAGTCTACACCGTAGCGACGTATTTTCTTTCCTACTGAGGAATTTTAAACGCTAAACTTTACAAAAGCAGAACAATATTTTTTTCTGAACGTAACATAATCTGACTAATACAAATTTGATTGGTCATTTTGATAAAGCTTTCAAAATTAATTCAAATCGTATTGAGTTTTATGAGACTTTATTGAAACTATGAGTCTCTGTAAACATCCTTTATATGAATAAATTTAGAGGTTTATATTCTGAATTCATTTGACTGATGAATATTGTGATTATAACGGTACAAAAGAACCTCCACTAGATATGTAGCATATAACGTTTGCAGAGCATAATGGATTTTCACTTTTTTGAGGGAATTAAAGAGGCATATTGCAGAAAATGAAATGAAATTGAAAGGAAAGTGCGGATGAAGAATGGTGTATTGTGATGAAACCGGTTAGAGCAATCAGAGTAATGTTAATCAGTCCTTAAGTCCAAGTGCAATGCTTCCAAGACAACCACATTGCGCAATAGTTTTGATGGACTCTTCGTAAACCTACCTCTGATCGTTAGACTACTACTAATGATTAAAAAGAAACATATATTTTAATCTGACGTTTTCGAAGGCCATCTAGTTTTAAGTAGGCTCATGATAGACGTCAGATTATAATTTCACTGGAGAATTATCCTGTTTCCTACGTAAATGCGCGCAGAAATCTCTTAACGTAAAATCCCACAGACACATGAAACTTCTTGTGGTGTCGCCGACATTTGTCATTCCCAAGCCTGGCTTAGGATAATTCACTTTGAATCTCATCCTGGATCGGAATACGTCTTGCAACACCCACCTCTATGTCTCTCTCGGAACCTGTTGTTGATTCTCGAACATTCCTTCCAATTCTGAATATTCTCTTTGAAAAACACTGATTATGCGTCACGGTCCAACTTTTTATGCTTTTGTCTCCTGCTGGGTTGAACTCCTTGTACAAAAACGTCATCTGAGACTTTTTTTAAGATCCACCCATACTAATTTCCGAAAGTATCGTATAATTCCTGGCTTACTCATTTCAAATCCATAGTTTTGTTGCAGGCGTATACTTCTGACGAATATCTTATTTATCCTTCGGCAATGGCTGTGATGGGAAATAAATCGTGTGCTTCGCCCAAATGTAAAATATAAAATACTAAAATGAACTATTTTCAATCAGTATTAAGGAACTGTTTTTGGAAACACCCAGTTTTTGAGCTTCATTAATAGGCCCCCGGGAAAACCAACGCTTCCACCTACACGACCACTCATAAGACTGACATCATATGTGATCGAAAAACTTAAACACATATTTTACATGCACTAAATATGCATTTTTCGAATGAAAATATTTCTAGTTCTGAATTTGTTTAATGGGAGCCCTGGCAATGGACCCGGCGTCCCATGTGTTAAGGTGACCCTAAGTCTGACACCTTAGACTTAGATGTTAGTTTTCAAACGCGATGGTTGAAAAATAGCCCATAAAAGTTTGAAGTGAATGTGTGGGGAAAACGTGATGGGCGAAGAGTGTCAACAGAATCCCAAAGAAGAACTGATAAGCAGCAACTTTTATAGCCTGCGACGAATAGTCCCAACCCAGAGACACTCTCTTACACTGTGTGTCGTTCGATCAATATGTAAGGCTATGGAAGGATCAATATTAAAAGGATGTTTTTATTTTTGAATTGAATAATGAATACTCCAGAAACACAGTAGATGCAATTACAAGGTCTGTTCCAAAAGGTATTAGGACTGAGTCGATTAAAAAATGTTTATAAATAAATGAAAGGACTAACTTTGTAGTTCCACACGAAAAAGTAAAGTTCCATAAAGTTACGCCAGAAACCATTAATTATAAAAAATGTTTATTGCCAAAATTAATACATTCCCTCAAAAGTCTTCGAAGCAGCCCTCTTTTGCGTACAGACACCGCTGCTATTGGGATTTCCACGCCTCCTACGACTTCTGGAAGGGGGTGCCCGCAATGCTGCGAAGCTCCCTCGTCACGGCCTGTTTCTACACCGCTTGCACCGAGCCGTCGTGACGTCCTTTCAGCACGGATTTTAGGTGGTGAGAGAGGAAGAAGTCTGGTGGGATAATGTCTAAAAAATTTTGATCCTCATTGAAATGGTCGAGAAGCTCTGGGCAGATCCGCGAGTGAGTTTCCATTTGCTTGTCCAAGAGCACTCTCAGCGCAAACTTCGCAAACATCTTTCTCATGCCCATGTTTTCGGTCGCAAGCCGATGCACATCACTTTTAGGGATACCAAGTTCGTCAGATACCATGTGAACACATAATCTGCGATCCCTGTCCAACAAAGCCTTCATTTTTGCAAGATTTTGGTCACTTTTTGAGGTCGAAGGGTGTTTTGAACGTTCGGGGTCTTCAACATCTTCTCTACCCTCCCGGAACAACTTTTCCACTCAAAAACACCCGATCTACACATGACGTTATCACCATAAGCTGCGTTGAGAATGATACGAGTCTCTTTCCTGGTTTCAGCCAGTTTCACGCAAAATCTGATGGCGTAGCGCTGTACCAATAACCGGTTCATGACGGAGCGTAACAAGGTCACGTTATAGATGTTTCGAAAACAAACGACCCGCACTCCGCAAAGGCTGGGATCTAACTGGCACCGTCTCCCAGCCTTTACTGGAAGCCCCCCTCGAACTCTGTTCGAAGTTTTCACTTATCTTTCATAAACGCCTTTTCTTAAGGTTCCTCTATCTCTTTCCTCTGTAATTTTTAACCTAAGGCAATTCGTTTTTTGAGTTTAACCCATTTCCGTCTAAACTTTTACCCAGATAAGCGAAGAGTCATCTTTTTTTTCCAAATCGTCTTAAATATCAGATAAGCTCTTTCAAAACGATTTTATAGGGAATTAAAAATTTAGCGTTAAATTAGACTGAATCTGGAACAACCTTTATGAACGCAAAACTTTAGGCTATGATATTCCAACCCACTTATTTCCTGGTATGCAGTAGTTATTCTTAATTATTCAAAAGTGCTACGGTAAATGAGGTCCTCACGTTTTTTAAGGTCGAAATTAAAAAACTCATGGAAGTCATTAACACTCAACGATTCGCGATTACCAGGCTAGCCGACTTAATTGTGGCTCGCATTTCAATGTGGGCTTCGCGCTCCCCTCGAAGGTGAGCCAAATAAACAACTATTCAAGCAAGGAAAAGCTATAAATGGGGCACGTTAGTAAACGGTACAATGGTGAAATGCTAAACTGCTCTCTTAAAACGATAATTATAACATGATAAACGCAGGTCATGTGCCAATTTTAGCTAGTTTCGCCTCACGTTGAACACCCGTCGATGATTTGTGAACGTGCGCAGAAAGACCTTATTTCGGAAATGAATAATATTGAACGAAGCTGCTCTTTTTGATGAAAAATCCTCCTTTTTTTAAATTGTAAATCTTGCATTGGGAGCCACTAGAAGCGCGACCTTTACATGCACAACTTAGTATGCTGGATAAATTGTTGCAGTTTAATACTGATGCAGATGAAATAATTCTAGCAACACATAAAATCTACATTGGCGCGCCAGTTCAACGGGTAGAGCTCTGGGCTACTAACCTGATGGCCAAGATTTGATTCTGGGTGTAGTTCACTGCTTTATCTAAATTGTGTGATTTCTCGGGTACCGGATCTTCCTGAGACAGGCAAAGTAACTGGCTCACCCTAACCTGATGTCTAATTTTCATTGACAGAATAGGGCTTAGTGCGAGATGAGCACTACCCTCACCTAACAAACCAACATTCAGTTTGATTATTGTGGTTTTTATTGCATTTGTAGGCGGGATCATGAGAAGTAAAGAAAAATTGACTGCCGGTCCCACCGAAATGGAGGCTCCTTTTTCCCTCAATTCATGACTAGAGCAGTGGAAGGCAACTCATACGTCGATTCTAGCTGCCCGGGAATAATATAACATCTAATGCCAAAAAATCATCACTAATTATCCTAATGATTTTTGACATAACGCACGTTGCCACTCAACTTTGTTGTGGCTTTTAAGGTAAGTAAGTTGCCTATACAGAATACTATAGGTTCATTTTTTAGTCGGAGTCCTCTCCGATAATTAAAGTAATGGATTCGGAAATCTCTAATTTCTAAAATAACCCGTTTTCAGTGTTATATTGCTATTTTCGAAAGTTTAAAAGTGATAGGGGACTATCAAAGTGTTGACGTTGAGTCTAATTTATTTCTAATGTATAAATTTAAACTTCGTTAAAATGTATCGTTTTGGATCTTAATTCGTACATTGATTGACGTACAGGTTACATATATATGATCAAAGTCCATTTATTATATTTTAGCAATCCCCTACACTTTTCCATCATCAAACGCGATTCATTAACAAGGTAAAAATCGTACGAAGATCGAATGATGACAAAATTCCCACGCATACGGTTACGTTCATTGAATTCTTACTATCTTCGATCTATGCAGTTGTTATGCAAGAGTCTGGTGCCATGTCTGCCCATAATCGTTCTCCGAGAGTGAATTGAAAAACGCACTGGGTCACGCTGGCTTTTAGAGGAACACAAATCAAGTTTCTTGTTGCTATGAGGAGAAAAAATGTAAATTTACCTTTGCAGGAGGGTGCGATATATTCTTGTAGTATTTGCTTCCTCAGTGAAGACTGCTCTTTTTAAATTAGCTATTTCCAAAATGAAATAAATTTTGCTTACTTGCAGCACACATGGAGATCCGGTGTCTTGACTCAACGCCAGAAAAAATGGCGATAACGGTGAATTCATCCAAGATTTTGTGGAGGGAGCGGGGGAAATATTTAAGACTCAGATAGGTTTTCCTCGTTGAGTCATGCTTATGACTTTATGATGGAGTCGTGAGTTGTCTCCCACGCCTCGCATGAGGATTTCCGATTTCACTCCACCGGATAGTCTAAACGGATTTGCCCCAAGGGTCATGGGAACGTTGCCATGCACCGACACTCAAGGCTGCGGAATTAATTAGATCGACGGGTGGGAGGGAAGACAGCAAGCCGGAGGATCGCGGGCTCAATTTTGCTGAACGTAGACTCTGACGAGAGATACTCGCGCGAAGGATCTAGTTCTCTATAATTTTTATCGGAGGGTAACTTCCTCTTACATAACTATTGCGTGGGAGTTCGTGTTAGTTCTACGGTGAAGATTGCTGGTTTGTATGTTGCATAAAAGCATGGAGGCGTAGAACTCATGAGCGTTAGGTTTGTGGATTTTTAACTATGTCTTCTATAAATTTATTCTATCAGTTGTTAACTTCTTTCATTAATGACTCTCTCATTGGTCACAGAATGAAACAGTTTTCCATTACAAGTTGGTATGTGCAACGGAGGCCGACATAATTTCTAAGGATCTGTCCGCGTAATTTACTGATTAATGCTGTGGCATACATTAGAAAGTCGTTAGATATTGAGTCACCTAATCAAAAAAATCTTCAGCTTATTTGGATTTCAAAATTTTCATTTTTATCTGTTATAAATTTTTACTTATCTCCATGGGAAAACGGATGTATTCATTGCACTACGTAATTATTTGTACTTCTTTGCATTATTTTAGAAACTTAATTACATATTTTTATATTAATTACGTAATGATTTATTTATATGGCAACTCATAATTGTTTATACCTATTCGCATTTATCTTCAAATCATAAGAAATAATAGGTTTCGACAGCATTTTTTGTGCAAAATCACAAATTTTGAATTGAAGTTATTGAAGAATTGAAGTTTGATTTGTTTTTGTTATGCGATTAAAATGAATAATGCTATAATCAGTTCCATTGGGGCATATCTAATCAGTTCCATTGGAATAAGGTGGCTAATGTACTGGATTCCCACCCAGGTTCCGATCCTAGGTACGGCAGATATTTTTCAGTGGTATCCCGATCCCTACTTGAGGTGCTTTGTGGAGACCACTTTAAGTGAACATGCCGACCATCGTTTGGGACGTGAAGCTATGGACCCATTGGTGCCTTTCGTTAAGAGTAGAACGGGGGTGCAGAGAGACCCGGCGTCGGGTTTCTCTCCACCTTTTCTTCATTTCCATCCATCCCTAATAGCGCTAATGACCTCAGCTGTCGGTTGCCTCCCCGGATAACTACTACAACACTACTATACCCTTGTATATACTCATAAGCAGAGTAACCTAATCAATAACTGACGAATTAATTTTCTATATAACTCTTTTCTTATCAATGGCCTTATAGTTGTAATAATATTTTTTCCTCTATTTTATTGTTATTTTGATCTATTTTACTTTTATTTTGCCGCAAAAGTATTTTTAAACCGATTATACCATAAATTTAACTATACGTATTATTAATCTGAAATTTGATTGGAAGAAAATGTTTATTGATCAATGGTTACTTCACCATATTATATCCCTTTCCTAATATCAAGTTAAAATAATCTTTTAAATTGATGTATGCGCATTGAAAAATAATATTTTCAAGGTTAAATTAGAAAAATATGCCATAAAAATGAAAACAATCTGAAGGTGAACATGTTTTTCGAACACTTTTTCATTTAATTAGACTAGATTTTTCTTCCGTTTCGTTTAAGTACTTCATATATTCACTGAATGTTAAAGAAATTGCTGGCTTTTGAGGGCCTTTGTCTAAGGATTCTTATTTTTCAGTGTTTTTGGTTCAATGTGAGTGAACGTTTCCTTTATTAGTAGCTACTAAATTCACTCTGCAAGTGCTATACCATTTGGAGAGATAAACTAATACTTTAGGGGTGCTACTCGCTCAAAATGTGCAATTAAACAATAGCTAATTTTATCTTTTCTGGCATGTAACACGTAGCATTTAGAATAAATTGAGCGGGTCGAGATGGTGCGGGGGCTAACGTACTGGCTTCCCACCCAGAGGGCCCGGATTCAAATCCCGGCGGTGTTGAATATTTTTCAGAGGTTTCTCTCCACCCTTCATCATTTCCTGTCCATCCCCTATGGCGCAAATGACCTCAGCTGTCGGTCGCCTCCCCTAAATACTACTACTACTTTGAGTAAATTTGGTGTGCATTTCTGGAATCTTTACGTGAAAAATCACCTATATTCCTGGCGCTAATTTTTTTTATTTTTTTTCCATTGGAGTCGTAATTCTAAAACAATAGTTTTTAGCTTACACTTCATCATGATCGGGTTTTTGCAAGGAATTTATAGTCATGCCTTTTTTAGCGTAATGATGCGTTCCAAAGAGCCTTTAATAAACAAATGAGCGTAATCGAATAAAACTTTAACATACAGGAGATTGGGATGCTTTACATGTTTTAAAAACGTGCATCAATTAAAGGAAAAGTAGCTTTGACTATTCCATTTAAAATCTTTGAAATTGGATTTATGTAATTTTATTTACTCTTATTATTTATCTTCAAAACCAGTCCATAGGTTAATAACCTTGTTCTGAGGTAAATATCTTCTCGCGTAAAATTAAAATTACCCGTCTCGTACCCGTCCTATGTGTAATACAGGGTCCGTACAATAAGTATCAGGACTGGTTCCAAAACTCAAAATTTATTGCAGAAATCGTTACAATTACTTAATAATCTTCAAAATACATTCCTCCTGCATGTATACACCTGTAGTTCGGCGCGTCTGCCACTTGTCAAAAGCCCGCTTGAAGTCGGTTTCCGGAATACTGTTGTGAGTCTTTGCCGTCTCCGCTTGATACGCCTCGATGGAGTCGAACCGATATCCTATGAGGTAATAACGTTGTCAAGACAATCTTCATCTTCCTGGACGCAGTCCAAAACTTCTTGCGAAATTTCCATCCGCAGCAGTTTTTGTTCCTCACTCAAGACTTTCGGCACCAGCTTCGCGCACACTTTCTTCATCGCAAGATCGTCTATTACAATGGTGTGGACGGCTCCGACCGAAAGGCCGGTCTCCTCACTGATAAGGGCGATGGTTTAACGCCTGTCAAGAGTCCAAAAGTTTTTTCACTTTGGCCACCTGACATAGGTTCGAGCGGTCGTCGGGCGTCCGACGCGGTGCTCGTTTTCGACGAGCTACCGGCTTTTCTTAAATATTTCGTGCCACTCAAAAAATCTTGAGCGGCTTAAGGCTTATCCCCATAAGCTTATTTAATGAGTTCAAGGGTCTCCGACGCGGATATCCCGAGTTTAACGCAAAACTTCACAGCGTAGCGTTGCTCAACGGTGCGCTCCATGCTGGCGCGACGACACCACAAACAATCACACGTCACAAAAATCCACCTCCTGTCTCAACGCATGCCCCGAGGCGACTGAACTGAAGTGCGCCCGAGTGGTGGGCGACCCCTATATCGAGCTGACTGGTCGGACCATCCACCGCTCCGTTGAGGCTACAGCGAACCAGTCACGATACTTATTGTACGGACCCTGTAATTCATCACCGTGGTTCTAGAATTGATTGCGGATTCACTGGCAATTTAAAGTGACACGACATATAATAGTTGCCTGCCTTTTAAAATTCCGAAAACTGGCATTGAATGTTTGAAGGCATTAATTACTCTCATCTTTTCCGATACGTTCTCCAATAAAGTTAAACCTTTAACAGAAATGATTGTTTATGAGAGATAGATATGACTCGAACACTTGGAATCAATCCATAAAGCAATAAATTTTCTATTTTTTTCCATTGCTACGCTCCGTGAATGCGAGAGCCCTTTTCGCAGAAGGATTCATGGCAGATAAAATTGAAATTTTTATGATTTTCAATGTTCAAAATCATACTTTGAACTTTTGAAGCTGTGAACTAAAATGTACGTCCACAGTTACACGGACTCTATCCATTTTCAAACCACTCTTATCACTTTCATTTTATCCTCGAGATTAATGCTGTTCTTTACAATTTTCTGAGGATTTTCTGTTTTATGAACTGTACATAATTTACTTTCTTTTTTTCGCTAGTTTCTCATCCGATTTCATTAGGCTGCAACAGTCCTGTCTAAGAAAGTTATGTCTAATCATTGTGGGTGTTGAAATAACTTAGCGTCCAATGTATAAATGCTAATGGATCTGACAGAACTGACACATATACAAACGAAAAAAGATCGTATGTCAACGGCAGTGAGCACCTACGTTCACTTTATGTGTTTGGTATAAAGGAAATGCTAAGTACCGATATTACCGGCGGAAAAAATTAAATTTTAGGCGATCATTTAGTGTTCGAGTGGAAATTTCGTTAATCTAAATTGCACCATACGAGGCATTTTGGGAGGGGTACGGGTTCAAGTGACATTTGCACTTCCAGACGTCTATTGAAAAAAGGTAGGTTTTACTGTATGAAGGAAACGTACAGAGCCCAGGTTAGGTGTTTGCACTCAATATAATGTTTTCTCCGTGGAATCAACAATTTGGCACCTCATCCGGCTATAAGATTACTGCACACAAGTTTAATCACACACGAGCCCCAAATATGGAAAGAAATAGGCTCCAATCAAGACCGAAATTGCAAGGATCCGATTTCTACTTATATATCACACTGATTTATTCGATTTTTGATTATTTAATTCACTAATATATGCGTGAAAATGCTCTTGAGATGTGGGCATAGAGAAGGTTAGGAAAAATAATCGGTATTGAGTAGCAAGAAAAGAAGTTCTGGGTGAGGCTGGAGAAGAGAGTAAGTTGACGAAGGCGGAAAAAGTAGATGGAAGGGATGTTGAGAGGCAGGTGGATGTTGAATGTTGAGGTATAGGGGAGCACGGGGAGGTCCTTATTGGGCGAGAGAGAATTTCGGATGGCATAAGGAAGAAAAGGAATGAAGAGGGGATAAAGAAGGGATTCTCTGTATTACTACTTTCGACGTGAGATTATATGGGAGTTTGAGGACATCATTCATTATGGAGGATTTGGTTTTTGATCATTTGAATGTTAACGACAGTTTAGTATTTGATTAGTTTTAGATTAGTTCGAATCATTTCGGGTCTCCCAAACCACTAGAAGATGGCTTAATTAAAGATGAAAGCATGATAGGCAAAGACGATTGAGGTCCGCATGTATTGAGATATGAATTCGACAGAACCGTGGCAGACCTGACAGACAACAAGGCACCACGATTTGACAAAATAAACGGAGACATAATCAAGAAACTCGGGGTCAAAGCGAAGGATGCCCTCTATGGAATAATAAAAGATAGCTATGACAGCGAAAAGATACCAGAAGACTTCGAGAAAAGAATAATGATTGCAATACCGAGGAAGCCGAAAACAGATAACTGTGAAGAACACAGAGCATTTAGCCTGGTGAGTCACGCATCGAAAATCCTTGCTGGGATAATTAGCGGAAGAATAGAAGGAAAGATAAGTGGAAACCCCTCAGAAAACCAATTCGAAGTTTGGAAAAACGGAGGAGCAAGGGTGGCAATTCTCAGCTTAAGAGTTTTGGCCGAAAAAATTATACTCGTAAATAAGCCATTATTATATGTGACATTCGTGGGCTTGGAGAAGGCATTTGACAACGTCAAATAGAAAAAGATGTTCAAGATACTGGAAGTGCTTGGATTGGAATAAAACGACGGAAGAATTATCCATAACCTCTACAAGAATCAGGTTACAACAATGCAAACGAAAAATTGAAAAAAAATATAAGCCAAAATAAACAAAGGAGTAAGATAAGGGTGCAACCTCTCGCCAGCAATATTCAACGAATACCTCGAAGGGGCAATAAAAGAGACACTAGATTGGGTATCAAAGGTGTCAAGGCAAATGGAGAAGAAATCATCATGCTCCGGTTTGCACATGACATCGCAGTAGTGGTGGAACTGCGAGAGGACCTGCAAGCAAGTGTTATGGGCCAATTGCTGGGGTATATAGTATAATACAGGTGAACATCGACAAGAAGAAAAATAAACTCCTTGGGTGTGGCAGAGAGAAGCTGAATGCAGATATCACAATTCGAGGGGTGAGGCGAGAGCAAGTGGAATCCTTCATCTACCTGGGCAGCAGCATAATATGGGATGGAAGAAGTTCGACAGACATCAAGCGAAAAATGACCCAAGCTAAGAACGCATTCATGAAAAGGAGGCAATTACTATGTTCAAAGAACCTAACGCTGGAAATAAGAAGCAAATCGTCAAGACTTTAGTGGGGAGCCTGGCGCTCTATGATTCCGAGATTTGGAACATTGGAAAGGTCGACCGGCGCAAAATAGAAGCCTTTGAAACATGGTGCTGGAGGAGAATGCTGAAGATTAAATGGGCAGGCAAAGTAAGGAACGAGGAAGTATGTAGAAGAGCAGAACGGGATGGGATCATATGGAGAACTCTACGGCAAAGAAGAAATACGAGGGTCATCCGGAAAGTAGTACCCGTTCGTGAAATAAAGACACAAAAGTAAATATTAACAAACATAAAAAATTTTATTTGAAAGAGGATACTTTAAACTACTTCTCAACATAATCTCCAAGCAAATTAAGGCATTTGTCATAACGTGTGACAAGTTTCTGTATTCCTGCTGCATAGTCCTTCGCCGCCAGCTCATTGAGATACGCGAGGGACCCATCTTGCACAAATTTTTGCATAATGCAGATGGTGTTTAACAATTTCATGAACAATTGTTCGAGAAACATTGGGAAAATGCTCACAGATGTCATCAATTGTGACGCGCCGATCGTTCCTCACGAATTCGTCAACTGAGCTCACCAGTTGGTCTGTAATGACAGACGGTCTGCCCGAACGCTCATCGTCGTGTGTGTTCCCCCTCCCCATGTTGAAGTTGCGACACCACCGCCGAACAGACGACTCGTCCATTACATTGTCTCCATACACCTCCTTTAATTGGCGATGAATATCACATGGGCGAACGTTTCTTGCATTGAGGAATTTAATCACTGCCCTCACTTCACAACTGGCGGCGTTCTCAATTTTTTTAAACATTGTAAACAATCACAGAAACAACACAGGCAATGCTAGCGTCACGCAACTTGGCTCAGAGAAGGCAGACAAGCCACTGAAGCTATCTGACCTCGTCCAGCGGCTACTCGCGTCGTCAGCACTTCATGCGGCACGAACGGGTACTACTTTCCGGATGACCCTCGTAGATTGGACACACATTGAGGCCCAGTGGATTGATGTGGAATAAAATAATAGGGAAAATAGAAGGGAAGATTCCACGAGGAAGACCAAGGGACATGTACATAGGACAAATTAAGAAGTACGTAAAACAGAGAAGGTATTAGGGATTGAGGGAATTGACATTGAATAGAGTAGAATGGAGGGCTGAAGTAAACCATTCCTAGGGTTGAAAAACTGATGACGATGTCATTGGGAATAATCCAACTGCCTTGTTCATTTTGGTATCGTGTCGGTAAGTCAACTCTATGCTCACGGATATGAATCTCGCCCTGGGTAAGGGTACGAGGATAATGTTTGTCTTGAGACCCATTTGCCCTCTCACACCCTCGGAACTTCCCTTTCCGCTTCTCTACTACAGTCATATAATCTGACTTAAAATATATTATGTACATATGGGGTAAGGTCACATTTGCATACAAACGAGTATTATAAATTGACACAGGCTTAACAAGCGGGAAACACGGAAAAGTAAACACCCATTATTTTAAAGAGTTTCGATGGCGCAGCATCGTTTTCAGTGGAAGAAAGAAAAATACCATACATATTTATGCATGCATGCGTGTGTGTCTGTATTTGTACGTATCTATTCATGGAAACACATCTACTTTAACGATAGGGGACTCTTTCTTTTCTTATCGGTCGTTACATGAGTCATTAAGTGCAGGTACATCGAAAATGTAATTGATGCTAATGTCAAACCTATTGTTAAATCATCATTGTGAACCTTGAGACGTTACACAAGGTTGAGGTGGAAAGCAGAAAGTTCTGGAGCTTATTAAAGCAAGTTTAATTACTCTGGTAATATAAGATTTTGAGGTGTGGCAAATAGCTTTCGTAATGATCTCAGGGCCTAAGTCTCGATGATTTAGACAATATTTATAAAATCGCTTTATTATGAAACTTTAGAACATTGTTTCAATTTATATTCACGTCTTTGTCAAATAATGCTATTTTTGTGTAGGTATTTAATATTTTAATTGACGGTAATGGACTACGCTTTGACTCGTGTGCCTCCTAGTGCCAAGTTTCCTTCATTGCAACGATCAATCATTATGCGATGAGCAAATAGAATTAACCAATAACAATCATCGAATAAAAGAACTATTTCAAGTGCTTATCCTCCAGTGTGTTTGTTTACCGCATGGTAGTGTTTTCCAGTAAAATTTGGTTGTGAAATGTTATTACTGAAATAGTGAAGGCGAGGAATGGTGTTGATGTTGAAGTGAAGGCGATGAATGGTGTTGGCGGCAGAATTCCGCGGAATGGTGTTGATAATACCGCATGCAAATGCATTCAATACTCAAATATATGTTTATGTGTTAGAAGCAATCGGGGGAGAGGAGTGGCCTCACCGACAGGCGAGCCCTGGAGGCCAGTTAGCCTGGTCTTCGGACTCCCTGGCATTTGACGTACAAACATATATGTCAACGAATGCAGGCTTCAAGTTGACAAAACACGAGGTCAATTCAGTCGACCATTGTGTCTCATAAATCAAACCTCTCTTTCTTTCGAGGCTACGAGGCACAAGCGCTATGATGCCCAGCACAGAGTGCATAATTCACTCAAATCCAGTAAACAGCAGTATCTTGACCATAACCGTGTTAACTGACTTTCAGTTGTATGTTTTATCTGTTTGCGATTAAATGAAAACTTGATAAAGGCTTAACAAACATATTAGCGAGAGCAAATATTTTAGGCTAACAAAGCAAGAAATTCAATTTTGAAATGATATTGATATTCTCTGACTCATAACCGATGTTACTATTTCCACGATATAAAGCACGAAGTGATCAACGAAGCCAACGTCGATTAACTGTAGCAAATGTGGCGCTTACAGGCACTTGAACCAATTTTATGATAAATTTTAAATCTGAAAATACTTGTCGTAGTAAATGGGATCTTACATTTTCAAATCAAATAGCAATCTCAAAATCAGAAGGTAGCATTCATGAGATCAGTTGATGGTCATAAGTGGAGCTGATAGGATATTGGTTAGAGGAATAAATGACTTGGTGTTTAACCAAATGACAATACAGAGGGGTGAGCAAAAGAATTTATTAGAGTTACTAAAATCAAAACGTATCTGGATAGGGGGACCTAGGGAGGTGACGGCGTAAGTTGACGGGTAGAGCGTTTTGGCACTGGCCCATCTCGAGCATGGTTCGAGAGACCCGGGCTCAAAACCTCGTTGAAGCATTTTAACAACCGTATCGAAAAATCTAAGCGTTGTTATTTTCTGGTTAAAATAAATTTGTGAGAAACCGACTGATCATACAGAACACGCATCTATTCTTCTATCAAAAATAGTCTTTGGCTTTATTACTGTGGGTTCATGAAACGCTATGTGGTTATTTACTTACAAATCCTTTTCACTTTTCTTTTACCTATAATTTTTTCCCTTCACGTCGAAAACTTGTGAAGCATGTCTTAGTATTTTGATCTTATTTTAAACCGTTTTCTGTATTTTATAATTCATTTAAACGCCGTGTACGCCCATCCTTACATTTTTTTTCATTGCAATTTAGGTGGAAATGGGAAAGCAATTTAGAAAAGATGGCATAAATAGTTTAATGCCATCCCCATTCGCTATATTTGAATGCAAGGCTGCATATTTTAGGGAGAATGGTGTGGTGGTTTCCCGTTGCCTTCCACATCGCAGTACTGCGGCCGGCACGAACTTCAATTTTACCTGGATCTGATGCCAACTCGGACATCAGCGCCAGTGGTGAAACTGCTGCCTTTCACCGAATTTTGTATTTTATTCAAATTTCTATAACATAATCTCAGGATATTTAACCTAAATACGTTAGTCAATATGGAAAGTGAATGAATTCCATATCTTATATTCATCCATCACCTACTCGTTAACTGTAAGAACTTAAGTAATTAAACTATGCTATCCTTTTCACTAAACTTCCTTCTCCCGGTCCCGATAAATGTGATGCAAATGCGTGTGCATTTGACAACCAAGTGATACTGTATACGTCAATTTCATGTTATGAGGACTAAATTGATTTTTCAAGAAAACTAATTGTCCGATACAGATAAGGGTGTCCCGTAATGGAAACAATTCAGTTTTTCATGAAATTCGTTCTGATCGATGTGCATTCTCTAGCATGGTTTAAAAATAAAGTTTTCTGCAGTATCATGTGAAACTGCTCTCTTTCACCACCACATGTTTGCGGGAGCACGAATGATTTCGCGTGCAGTATTCTAATATTTCAATACCTCGAAGTGTAGGTATACATACTGTAGGAAAAGGAAGGAAGGTGGCCTATGAGAAAATTCATTCTCCGCGGATTAAACCTGTGGTTTCAGGGTGAAGGCGTGGACGTAATTGTGGACAAATACTTCATAAAAATACATACACAAGTGTTGATTGTATTCTTGGTCCTCGAAGACGACGGGTTATTGCTTTTGTCAACATCCTCCGATAAAATCGCTGCTTGGTAAATTCCCCGAATCCACACACTCCGCTCGGGATGTGAAATTACGTAAGTATTGCGAGAGGAGAGGGGGAAATTATCATGTGACGTAAACAAAATTCGTTGGCCTCCTTTCAATTGGTCGGATGACGTTTATAAGCTCCACCCTCTTACTCGCACACCTTACACTCCCCCCTAGAGGCATCCCACTCCACCGCAGAAATCCCATCTTCGACGGAATTGAATATTATTCAACACCCTTGACTCCGGGTCGGAAATTACTTAATGCAAAGAATTCCTGTCGGCGAGGGACCGGGGAGCGTTCAAACTCATTCGGCGACCAACCTCTCTCACTCTTCCTGAGAGACATGGGTGGGATTCGGCCGATTCACTCGGACCGGTTCCGAAAAATTTCAGACTCTATCAACTGGTCCTATATCCTTGTACTCATTGTGAATTTTATTCATGTGTCTCCTTTTTGTGTCTACTGAGTAGTTACTTCATTATTTTACACTGAACGGAAATTGTTTCACAAGGGAAGACAACGGCTACGACTAAGGTAACGACCGCTCGACTATTCGTGTGGAGACTTCGAAGATGTTTAAAATAAAGGTTATTGAGAACTTCTTTCTCTCAAAGGTTTTGTGTGTCTTTTTTGAGTAGGTTGGGAACGTAAAATGAGAGGAAAGAGTGTGTCAGCGAACCTGTTGGCTAAAAAAACTCATGGATGTCACAGCTGCAACCACACGCTCAACGAATTCCGGGAATTACCTTGCATTTGAGACTCTAAATTTGGTGCATTAAAATTACTTTAAACGGCTATATTAATTGAACATGATCGGCTGAACAGAGACTTACAAAGGATTATAAAACAAAGCGTCCGTCGCCAAGGAAAAAAGATTTTTAATGGGTGTAATATTATGCATAAAAACTATAACACGCAGGCAATGAAAATTTAATTATTGGAGTGGTCTCCTGATACGGAATGTAAAGCCTGTATCCTTGAGTTGTCAATAATAATAGAGCAGAAAGTACCAACATGTAATCTGTAAGTTCATGCTAAAAGAAAATTTATACTGCTGACATTTTTTCCGGAGGGATCTTCAATCGCTTGTGTTTGAGTAATGTCAGAGGCTAAACGGAATTTAATTGGAATGCGGTGACGCCTCGCGATCGAGTTTAATCTGGCGGAGTAAGCGGCGGATCCGAAGGTATATGGAGAGAGGGGGTGACAACATCCCATCGGGTTTATTTCGAATGAAACTAATTAGTTTCGCCAGCGGGTAATATTGCTGGTGTCCCATAAATTATTATTATATAGCCATAATTTAATTGGTGTAAATAAGGAATGGCCATCATTTTGACACTTTTGAAATTAATGTCTCAATTGAAGTGCCTTCTTCTGACGCAGTAAATGAAATGGTCTTTTATCACTCACCCCTTTCCCTCTACTGGGAAGTTTCTAAATCCAGCCCTGATCCACTCAAATGAGTGATTTGGTGGATAACTCTGCAATTCGATTTTCGTAAGATTCTTCACCGGAACCTACTATCGGATATGTACATAAAAATAAATGTCAATGAATGATGGCGCTGAATGAACACCTCCTTACTCAAAAATTCAAAATATTACACGAGGAGACGATACGAATTTCATTTTACAAAGGCTGGTTAATAAATAGTGACCCTAAATATTTTATTCGCATCATTTATTGT